>NC_058519.1:442221815-443551815 GCF_904849725.1 Hordeum vulgare subsp. vulgare
CCTGAAGTTGACTTGCAATCCACACGGTGAAGATTTGGGTCCTTGGGGTACCATAATCCTAGTGTTGGTGTGTAAGCTAAGTATCTAAGAATGTGTTTCACACCCTTATGGTGTGATTCCTTCGATTTTGCTTGAAAATGAGCACATATGCAAACACTAAGCATAATATCTGGCCTAGATGCACATAGATACAATAAAGAGCCAATCATAGAGCGATATACCTGTTGATTAAAATCTTTACTATTTTCATCAGTGCAGAGGCGGCCGTTGGTAGTCATAGGTATCTTGACGCCTTTGCATTCATGCAAGTTGAATTTCCTCAGAACGTCCTTGAGATATTTCTCTTGAGATATGAAGATGCCATTGTGTTGTTGACGAATTTGCAGACCTAAGAAGAATTTCAGCTCCCCCATCATAGATATTTGATATTCTTCACTCACCATGTATGCAAA
Organism: Hordeum vulgare subsp. vulgare; assembly: GCF_904849725.1. Taxonomy (NCBI): domain Eukaryota; kingdom Viridiplantae; phylum Streptophyta; class Magnoliopsida; order Poales; family Poaceae; genus Hordeum; species Hordeum vulgare. Next base: position 442,222,268 of record NC_058519.1, read on the forward strand.
TTCATCACTGTAACGTTTGTCAGTACAACCAAAAATAATGTCGTCGACATATATTTGGCACACAAATAGTTCATTCTCATAGGATTTTGTGAAAATAGTAGGATCAAGTGAACCAGGTTTGAAGCCTTTCTTCATGAGGAATTCCTTCAATGTATCATACCACGCCCGAGGAGCTTGCTTCAGGCCATAGAGTGCCTTATTGAGTCTGAAGACTTTGTCTCGATGCTTCGGATATTCAAAACCTAGGGGTTGAGCAAGATATACTTCTTCCTCAAGATTACCATTGAGGAATGCACTTTTCACATCCATTTGATATAGAGTAATATTATGATGATTAGCATAAGCAAATAATATTTGAACAGCTTCAAGTCTAGCAATAGGTGCAAAAGTTTCGTCGAAGTCAATTCCTTCAACCTATGTGTAGCCTTGGGCTACAAGCCGTGCCTTATTCCTCAAGACCTGACCATCCTCATCTTGCTTGTTTCGCTAGATCCACTTGGTGCAGATGATATTGTGCTTGCGAGGATCTGGTCGTTTGACGAGTTCCCACACGACATTTAGCTTGAACTGAAGAAGTTCATCTTGCATGGCTAGAATCCTCTCAGGGTCCATGAAGTCTTGATAATCTTTTGAGGGTTTTGTGATACACACAAACGAGGAATCCATCAAGATCAAGACAACTGAGGATATCATTTCTACTAAGGAACAACCCCTTGTTTAAGAAGTCGTCCCCAACACTGAGGAAATTCAAACTGGTGCACCTGAGGAAAATGCTACAGATCATATTCCTCAGCCCAATCAAAGTCATCAAACAACTCATCCGAGGATTGCAAATGAAGTAGAACTTGACAAAACCCTCGATGACATCAATGCACGAGGTCCTCTCACTCGCACAAAAGCTTCACATTTAGTTAACTTTTGTGGGGATGAAGAAATTGAACTTGATGGCTTCCTCACGAGGTAATTTATCTGGCACAGGAGGCAGTTGCTCTCTTTGCGAGCCATTAGTTTCATCGAACCGCACATCTACAGTTTCGACAATCTTGTTGTGATAGGTGTTGAAGACTCTGTAGGTGTGCGAGTCCTTTCTGTAACCAAGCATAAAAACCTCATGTGCTTTAGGTGTAAACTTTGAGCTATGGTGAGGATCTCTAATCCAACATTTTGCACCGAAGACTTTCTTGAGGAATTGGATTTCTTGTCAATGAGGAGTTCATATGAGGTTTTCTTGAGGAATTTGTGAAGATATACCCTGTTGATGATGTGGCAAGTAGTGTTGATTGCTTCAGGACAAAAACAACGAGGAATGTGATATTCTTCAAGCATAGTCCGTGCCATTTCAACCAGAATCTTGTTCTTGCGTTCAACGACGCCATTCTGTTGAAGAGTATAAGGAGCATATAATTTGTGAGTAATACAAATTTCATCAAGTAATCATCAAGACCAGTGTTTTTGAATTTTGTCCCATTATCACTCATGATATGTTTGATCTTGATGCCGAACTTTGTCGAGGCCCTTAAACAAAATCGTTTGAATACTTCCTCCAGTTTAGTTTTATACAGAATGATGTGTACCCAAGTATAGCGAGAATAGTCATCAATGATGACAAAGCCATATAAGGATGCTACATTGGTTAGAGTAGCATAATGAGTAGTTCCAAACAGATCCATGTGAAGAAATTCAAACGGACGAGTAGTAGTCATGATAGTCTTCGAAGGGTGTTTGGATGTGGTTATTTTTTCAGATTCACAAGCACCGCAGAGATGGTCCTTGAGGAATTGGACAGATTCAATGCCAATGGCATTCTTTTCTTTGCTAGCTTGTGCAAATTCCTCTTGCCTGCATGACCCAGACGTCGATGCCATAGCCAGCCTTCTGAGGTTTTTGCTAGTAAGCATGTGGCTGGTTGAGGACCTGTGGAAAAATCTACAATGTAGAAATATCCTCTCCTAAAGCCTTCGAAGACTTTGGATCTATCAGATTCCATGATGACAACCTCAAGATCACAAAGCATTAAGACTGACATGAGGTTAAACCCAAGGGATTCGACAAGCATGACTTTGTCCATGTGTCAGTCCTTGGAGATAGCCACTTTGCCAAGTCCCAATACCTTGCTTTTACCTTTATCAGCATAAGTGATTTTCTTCAGTGGTGATGGAGTCAGTGGCATATTCATCAACAAGCTTTTATCACCAGTGATGTGGTTTGTGCAACCACTACCACGAACCCACTCTATATTCTGGGGGTTGTCATCCTGCAGATGAATTAGTACAGCTTACCATCTCATAGGCTTCAGACTTGAAGAATATGATATCAATTTCATCACATAGGAATTTTATCATAAACACTAAATTTGAGGACGTGTGAAATGTTATAATTTCATCAAGTTTAGCTTGCTTCCAATCAAGCATTTCCCTGAGGTCTCCAGCAAATGTTTAGTTGATGACTTTCATCTGGAGACCTGACCTGCAGAAGTGATTAGTTCAATTTCTTCACCACCCACACCTCAAGGGGTGGCAAAGAGTTCATTATCCTACGAGCACCATATGAGAATGGCGGCATTGAATCTAAAGCACTTCTTTTTTACTGTAGGGGGTTATAGTACTCAAATGAATAGTTAGAGAAATTCTTTGAGGACTTATGAACATAATAATTTTAAGAATAACGCTCATATTCATGTCCCGTGTAATTTCCCTGCATATCAGAAGCATTAGCGTGAGTACGAGTATAGTGTTGACCATTTGGGCATTTTGATCCTCGTGAAGACTTTGGTCCACCTGAGGAAATTGATCTTGGTTTCTGGTTCTTCACAGGTGGTGTCATGAGGACATTCACCTGAAAATTTTCCAAGCAACTTTTGGGGACCCGGATTTTCCTCAGGGGTGGTCCATTCCTGCAGTTAGTTCCAACATATTGAGCAAATACTTCACCAGATTGATTTTTGAACAGTTTATAGTTGGAGTCAAATGACTCATCTGAGGAATATGACAATTCACATGCAAAGCCTGATAGAGTGGATGGATCGATGGGAGGACCTTTAGCAGCAACCCATGAGGTTTTGCGGTACTGCACAGGTTTCCAGTATGATCCGTCAGCATTCAATTTCCTCTCGACGGCAATTCCTTCCTTCCCTCGGTTCCTGTTCAAAATCTGCTATTTGAGCACATCGCAAAGGGTTTGATGCCCTTTGAGACTTTTGTATATGCCTATCACATACAATTCCTTCAGCCCTGCATTTTCATTAGTAGCATTTGTGGTTTCTTCAAGTGAAGAATGTTATACCACAAGGACAGTTGAAGAATTTGTAGCAATATAAGCATTTGATGATTCTGGTGAGGAATTGGCAGTTTCACGCTCGATGCATTTCAAGCATGGCGGAATGAATTCAACCTGAGTGGTACTGATATGTTGAGCAAGCAATGAATCATTTTCCATTCGAAGATCATCATGAGACATTTTGAACTTCTCAAGATCAAGCTTCCTTTGAAGAAATTGATAGGAAAGTTTCTCATGATTAGCCAAAAGTGTGCCTTAACGATCTTGAAGACTATCAAACCTAGACTAAAGACTTTTCACGTCTTCACTGAGGACTTGAGTACGATTCATTTCATCATTCAACTAATCATCGCTTTTGTCTAGTAGTTTTTGAAGTTTTTCAATGGCACGTTGTTGCATAGTGGCAATGTTGGCAAGTTTATTGTAACTGGGTTTTTGATAATCATTAGGTTCACAGTCACTAGAATTAGAGGCGGAAGTATGGTTTGGTACCTTTGAACCTTTTGCCATGAAGCAATAGGTTGGAGCAAAGTCATCATCATTTTCATCAGTGTACATAGTGTTGCCATTTTCTTCAAGTTTGAAGATTGACTTGCTGACGAATGTGGTAGCTAGTGCAAGACTTGCCACACCAGACTCTGAATCCTCTTCAGAACCTTCGTCTTCATCACATTCCTCAGATTCTTCCTCAAAATCCATTTCCTTGCCAATGAGTGCCCGAGCCTTTTTGAAACTGGTCTTATTGTGCGATGAGGACTTTGAGGATCAGGACTTTGAAGATTTTTTTTCGAGCCATTAGAACTTTCATCCTTATATTTCTTCTTCCTCGGTTCCTTCACCAACGAGGATAGTCAGCAATGTAGTGACCAGATTTCTTCCATTTGTGGCAGGTTCTTTTCTTGTAATCCTCAGATTAAGATTCTAATTTCTTCATATCTCTTCTTGAAAATTTACCAAACAGGCCATGCCTTGTGAACTTCAGGAATTTCCTCACGAGTATAGAAAGTTTATGTCCCAGTTCTTCATGGTCACCAATGCTGCAATCTAAGCCTTCTTCTTCAGATGAGGAAATAGCCTTAACCTTCAGCGCACGAGGTCTCGAGTAGGCTTGGTCCATACATATCTCTCTTTTATTCTTGCTAGAATTCATGAGTATTGAGTCTCTTGAGTATATCAGCAGGATAAAGCATTTTGTAGTCTCTTCGTTCTTGAATCATCACAACCAATATGTCAAATGATGGATCAAGAGATCTTAGCAGTTTCTTCACAACTTCATGGTCATTGATGTATCTAGCTTCGAGTGGTTGCAGTTCATTTGAGATGTCAGTGAGGCGGTCAAAGATATCTTGGCAGCTTTCATTGTCAAGCCTCTTGAAGCGATTGAAGAGATTGCGAAGAACATCAACACGAGAGTCATGCTGTGTTGAGCCTCCCTCATTTCCTTTGGACAACCTATCCCAGAGAAGCTTAGTTGTGCCCAAAGCACTCACTCTGCCATACTGACCTTTGCTCAGATGGCCACAGATGATATTCTTCGCTTGTGAGTCAAGTTGCTTGAACTTCTTCACATCAGCGACAGAGACAGTAGCAGCGATGGAGGGAATACCATTTTCCACAATATACCAGAGATAATTGTCAATAGACAGAAGATGCATCTGCATCTTGGTATTCTAGTAGGGAAAGTCCTTTCCTTCTAAGGTAGGACATCCTGTAGTAACCTTGATCATACCACAGTCGACATAACTAAAACTCCAGGTGGTTAAACCAAAATCACACAGAACAAGGGTGTACCAGCTACCTCTTGAGCTTGCGTTAGTTTTTCCCTTGAAGAGGAAAGGGTGATGCAGCAAAGTAGCGATAAGTTTTTCCCTCAATTTGAGAACCAAGGTATCAATCCAGTAGGACTATCAAGATGAGGCACCAATGTACGTGCGCAAAAACAGAGAAACTTGCACCCAACGCGAAAAAGGGGTTGTCAATCCCTTCATGATTATTTGCAAGGTGAGATCTGAAGGTGAAAAGTGCAACAAAGTATTCTTGGTATTTTTGTAGATCTGAATATATGATGTGAAGTAGACCCGGGAGCCATAGTGTTCACTAGAGGCTTCTATCATGATAGCAAGTATTACGGTGGGTGAACGAATTACTCTCGAGCAATTGATAGAATCGCGCAAAGTCATGACGATATCTAAGGCAATGATCATACATATAGGCATCATGTCCGAGACAAGTAGACCGATACTTTCTGCATCTACTACTATTACTCCACACATCGACCGCTATCCAGCATGCACCTAGTGTATTAAGTTCATAACAAACGAAGTAACGCCTTAAGCAAGATGACATGATGTAGAGGGATAAATTCATGCAATATGATATAACCCCCATCTTTTTACCCTGGATGGCAACAACACGATGCGTGCCTCGCTAACCTTTCTGTCACTGGGTGAGGACACCGCATGGTATGAACCCAAAACCAAGCACTTCTCCCATTGCAAGAATTATAGATCAAGTTGGCCAAACGAAACCCATAACTCGAAGAGAATTGCAAGGATACGAAATCATGCATATAAGAGATAAGAGGAGACTCAAATAATAATCATAGTTAATCTGATCATAAATCCACAATTCATCAGATCTTGACAAACACACCGCAAAAGAAAGTTACATCGGATAGATCTCCATGAAGATCATGGAGAACTTTGTATTGAAGATACCAGAGAGACAAGAAGCCATCTAGCTACTAGCTATGGACCCGAAGGTCTGTGGTGAACTACTTATGCATCATCGGAGAGGCAATGGTGTTGATGAAGAAGCCCTCCGTGTCCGAATCCCCCTCCGACAGGGCACCGAAACGGCCCCCAGATGGGATCTTGCGGAGACAAAAGCTTGCGGCGGCGGAAAACTATTTTGGTGGCTCTCTGGTTTGGTTTCGGGATTTTAGAGAATTTATAGGCGAAAGAAGTAGGGCAAAGCTGGTACGTGGGGCCCACAAGCCTGCCAGGCGCGCCCCCTAGGGCGCGCCTAGGGGGCTTGTGACCTCCCACGAGGTCTCCTGCCTTGGTTCTCCAGTCCCATGCTTATCTTATGTTATGGAAAAAATCATCCCGCGGGTTTTATTCCGTTTGGACTTTGTTTAATATTCTTTTCTGAAAAAGGAAAAAAACACGGAAAAACAGAAACTTGCACGAGGCACTGAGTTAATAGGTTAGTCCCAAAAAAGATATAAAATAGCATATTCTTGCATATAAAACATCCAAAGTTGACAAGATAATAGCATGGAACCATCAAAAAATATAGATACGTTGGAGACGTATCAGTACCTTGCTCTGATACCAATTGAAAGTGTGTTATATCGATTAGGCTGAGGAAATTACTTGTGAGGAAAGTCCTCAATGATGAACTAAGTGCGGCGGAAATAACGCTAGATCAGGAGTGCAAATACACTACGGCAGAATACACGATGAAGTTTACGAGATTCGATTTGCGCAGTTCGCAAGTACAAAGTACGCAGCTGATGATTAACTCAAGGGAAGAATTTGAGGTTCAGGAAATTCAGAGAAAGTCTCCACACAAATTCTTCAAATAGCACAGATGAAAGTCTTCAACGTACAATTTTAGGAAATGAAAGAGTTGAAGAAATGGAACCCGTAGCTCGATGAAGACAGTTGTTGATGATCCAGTTCCAACTGCTGTGACAGTTGTACTGTAATTGCATCAAGTGCCCTTAGTGATTTTGGTGGTTTGAAGACTTAAAGTTTAAGTAACTGATATGTCTCAAACGTATCTATAATTTTTGATGGTTTCATGTTGTTATCTTGTCATCTTTGGATGTTTTATGTACCTTTTATATCTTTTTTGGGACTAACTTATTAATTCAGTGCCAAGTGTCAGTTCCAGTTTTTTCTGTGTTTTTGGCTCTTTTCACATCTGAATTTGGAACGGAGTCCAAACGGAATAAAATCCCCGAAATGATTTTTTCCCGAACGAAAGAAGATCAGGGGGCTTGTGGGCCAAGCCAAGAGGGCCACACGGAGCCCGCAAGCCCCCCATCCGCCACCAAGGGGCGGTGGTGGTCAGGCTTGTGGCCTCCCTGTCGCCCCCCTGACCTAGATCTTTCGCCTATATATTCCTTAAAATACAGAAAAAAATCAATGGATCCACGAAAATACTTTTCCGTCGCCGCAAGCTTCCGTTTCCGCGAGATCTCATCTGCAGACCCTTCTCGGTACCCTGTCGGAGGGGACTTTGGAGTTGGAGGGCTTCTACATCAACATCATCGCCCCTCCAATGTATCGTGAGTAGTTCACTTCAGACCTACGGGTCCATAGTTAGTAGCTAGATGGCTTCTTCTCTCTCTTGGATCTTCAATACAAAGTTCTCCATGATCTTCATGGAGATCTATCCGATGTAATCTTCTTTGGCGGTGTGTTTGTCGATATCCGATGAATTGTGGATTTGTGATCAGATTATCTATGATATATATTTGAGTCTTTGCTGATTTCTTATATGCATGATTTGATATCCTTGTAAGTCTCTCCGAGTCTTGGGTTTTGTTTGGCCAACTAGATATATGATTCTTGCAATGGGAGAAGTGCTTGGTTTTGTGTTCTTACCGTGTGGTGACCTTTCCCAGTGACAGTAGGGGCAGCAAGGCACACATCGTGTAGTTGCCATCAAGGGCAACATGGTGGGCTCTGTCGTAGATATGAGATTGTCCATCTACATCATGTCATCTTGCTTAAGGCGTTACTCTATTCTTTTGGACTTAATACACTAGATGCATGCTGGATAGGGGTCAATGTGTGGAGTAATAGTAGTAGATGTAGAAAGTATCGGTCTACTTGTTTTGGATGTGATGCGTGTAGATATAATCATTGCCATAGATGACGTCACGACTTTGCGTTGTTCTATCAATTGCTCGACAGTAATTTGTTCACCCACCGTCTACTTGCTTTCATGAGAGAAGCCACTAGTAAAAACTACGCCCCCCGGGTCTATTCACACCTATCGTTTCCACTTTCGCTTTAACTTTGCTTTGTTACTTTGTTGGTTTCAGTTCTCACTTGGTAAACAATCTATACGGGATTGACAACCCCTTCATAGCGTTGGGAGCAAGCTTTTTGTGTTTGTGTAGGCACTTGATATACTCCTTCATTGGATCGATACCTTGGTTCTCAAAACTGAGGGAAATACTTACCACCGCTGCGCTACATCACCCTTTCTGCTTCGAGGGAACACCAACGCAAGGCTCCAAGGCCACGGGGGAAATCCTTTGTATATTTGCCTAGGAAGTCCCTTAAGGCTTAGCCGTAGCAGAAGGATTCCTGGTGCCGTCAACACACCTATTTGTGGCGCCGTTGGAAGGTCTTTTGTTGCAGTAGCAGTAACTAATGTGTTTGTAAGTGTAGACATGCTCTATAAGTCGCTGAGGAGTTTGAGTTATACGATGAAGATAGACCTCTAAAAATGTATGTCTTCAGCTGAAGAAATTGGTCTAAACTTGATTACTTTGATCGCAAAGAAATTGCGATGAAATTGATATTCCTCATGAAGATATTAAAGATGAGGAATTCGGTGTATCCTGAAGAAAATCAGTCCAAAGACTTTGAAGCTTGAAGATTTACTCTTTCTGTTTCATTTTCTTTACTCTCGAGTCATAGGAACATCGTACTGTTAAAGGGGGTGGAGGTAATACTACGGAATGAATTTCCTCATGATGCTCAACCCAAGCCTAAACCTACAAAAGCCTCAAGTGAGGAATATACGAGACATGAGGACTTTCACAGTTGAAAGTTCCGACCGTTGCCGCGACACGCGCCACCTCACTGATCTTATCCACCCAACGGTCACAATACTTAAGGGCATTTATGTAAAATCATGTCGGGATGCTCCCAGGCTATAAATAGCCGCCCCAACAACCACTAGCTGGTTGGCTGCTCTGCGAGAAACTGACACTTGTCATTTAGAGCAACCCAAATCCTCAGAGTCTTCGAGAGTAAATCATCAATGAGGAAATACCCCAAACACCAAACCACAAAACAAAATCAAGTGATTGAGCATCACTGAAGAATTTGTTCCTATGTGGAACTGAAGCCTTTTACGTTTGAGGACAGTGCATCCTCCAGACGGTTATGCGTCAAGGTCTAGAGCATCCAGCAGTCAATTGTGGATCGCCGGGTGACCGAGTTTTTGAGGGTTTAGAAGTTTGCCCAGAAGACTTGCCATGAGTATTGGCTGAGGACTATGTGTCCTTAGCTCAAGGAGAATACGGTAGGGACTATGTGTCCCGTGACTTTGTGTCCTTTGGTTTCAATACCAAGCCGCTCCAAACCAGACGTACGACTATCATAGTAATTGGAATGGGGACATCAACAACTGTCTTCATCGTGATAGGGGTTCTATTTCTTCAACTCTTTCAATTCCTCAATATAGTTTGTTGAAGACTTTCATTGTCACTGTTTGAAGAATTTGCTGAAGACTTTCTCGGAATTTCCTCAACCTAAAATTATTCATACCAGGTAATCTTCACCTGCTTATTCTGTGCCTGCATACTACGCAGACCGATCCTCATAATCTTAATTAAGTAAACTTCTGTTGTAATCTTTGCACCCCTGATCCTGCGTTATTTCTGTTGCACGTTATTCATCTGTGAGGAATTTCCTCAAAAGGAATTTCCTCAACGATGAAATTCTAAAAATCGCCTATTCAACCCCCCCCCCCTCTAGTCGATATAACACACTTTCAATTGGTATCAGAGTAACGTACTCCCTTCTTCTGTGTGATTTTGGTTTAACCATATGGAGTTTTAGTAATGTCGACTGCAGGTATGATCAAGGTTACTGCAGGATCTCGTACCTTCGAAGTAAAGGACTTTCCCTACTAGAAGACCAAGATGTAGATGCATCTTTAGGCTATTGACAATGATCTCTAGTACATTGTGGGACATGGCATTCCCACCATCGCTGCTACTGTCTCTCCCACTGATGTGAAGAAATTCAAGCAACTTGATTCACAACCGATTAATATCATCTGTGGCCATCTGAGCAAAGGTCAGTATGGCAGAGTGAGTGCTTTGGGCACATCGAAGCTTATCTGGGATAGGCTATCCAAAGTCAATCATGGAATTTCAACTCAGCGTGACTCTCGTCTTGATGTTCTTCTCAATCTCTTCAAGAGGCTTGACAATGAGAGCTGCCAAGACACCTTTGATCGTCTGACATCTCAAATTAACTGCAAGCACTGGGAGCTCGAGACATCACTGACCATGAAGTTGTGAAGAAACTGCTAAGATCTCTGGATCCATCATTTGATACACTGGTTCTGATGATTCAAGAAAGAGCAGACTACAAGATGCTTGATCCTGCTGATATACTCAAAAGACTCAATACTCATGAATTCCAACAGGAAGAAAATAGAGATCTGTATGGACCAAGCTACTCTAGACCTCGTGCGCTGAAGGCCAAAGCAATTTCCTGATCTGACGAAGAAGACTCAGATTGCAACATTGGTGATCCTGAAGAACTAGGACAGGAGGTTGCAATGCTCGTGAGGAAATTCCAGAAGATTACAAGGCGTGGCCAGTTTGGTAAATCTTTAAGAATAGATATGAGGAAATAAAAATCTTCATCTGAGGACTACAAGAAAAGAACGTGCCACGAATGCAAGAAATATGGTCACTATATTGATGATTGTCCTCGCTGCGTGAAGGAATCAAAGAAGAAGAAATACAAGGATGAAAGTTCTGATGACTCGAAGAAAAAGAAGAAATATTCAAAATCCTCATCCTCAAAGTCCTCGTCGCATAAGAAGACTAGTTTCAGAAAGGCTCGGGCACTTATTGGCAAGGAAATGGATTCTGAGCAAGAATCTAAGGAATGTGATGAAGAGGAAGGTTCTGAAGAAGACTCAAAATCGGGTGTGGCAAGTCTTGCACTAGCAACCACATTCGTCAGCAAGTCAATTACAACGCGATCTACACTGATGACTGTGCTGATGACTTCGCTCCAACCTATTGCTTCATGGCAAAGGGTTCAAAGGTAACAAATGACTCTTCCTCTTCTGTCTGAAGAGACTGTGAACCAGATGATTATAAGAAACCCAGTTACAGTAAACTTGCCAACATTGCAACTAAATAACAAAGTGCGATTGAAAAGCTTCAAAAATTGCTAGACAGAAGCGATGACCTGTTGAATGATGAAATGAATCATACTCAAATCCTCACTGAAGATGTGAAAAGTCTTTAGTCTAGATTTGATAGTCTTTAAGATCGTTATGGCACAGTCTTGGCAGATCATGAGAAACTTTCCTATGAATTTCTTCAATGGAAACTTGATCTTAAGAAGTTGAAGATGTCTCATGATGATCTCCGAATTGAAAATGATTCATTACTTGCTCAACAGATCAGTGCCGCCCAGGTTTAATTCACTCCACCATGTCTCAAATGCATCGAGCGTGAAACTGCCAACTCTTCACCAGAATCATCAAATGCTTCTATCGCTACAAATTCTTCAACTGCTTTTCTGGTATCAAATTCCTCACTTGAGGAAACCAAAAATGTTACTAACAAATATGCAGGGCTGAAGGAATTGTATGTGACATGCATCTCCAAAAGTCTCAAGGGGCATGAAACCCTTTGCGATGTGCTCAAATAGAAGATTTTTAAGAGGAACCCGAGGAAAGAAGGAATTGCCTTTGAAAGGAAACTGAATGCTGATGGATCATACTAGAAATCTGAGCAGTATCCGAAAACCTCATGGGTTGCTGCTAAAGGACCTCATGTTGATCCATCTAACCTAACAGGCTTTGCATGCGAATTATCCTATTCCTTATATGAGTCTTTGGATTCAACTATAAACAGTTCAAAAATCAATCTGGTGAAGTATTTGCTCGATATGTTGGAACTAACTGCAGGAATGGATCACCCCTGAGGAAAATCTGGGTCCCCAAAAGTTTCTTGGAAAATCTTCACGTGAATGTCCTCATGACACCACGTGTGAAGAAACTGAAACCGAGATCAAATTCCTCCGGTGGACCAAAGTCTTCAGGAGGATGAAAATCCTCAAATGGTCAAAACTATGCTCGTACTCGTGCTAATACTTCTGATATGCAGGGACATTACAACGGATATGAATATGAGAATTATACCTCAAATCATTATGTTCATAAATCATCAAAGAACTTCTCTGCCTATTCATTTGAGAACTCTAACCCCCTTACTGTGAAGAGAAGTGCATTAGCTTCAGTGCGCCCTTTCTCATATGGTGCTCGGAGGATACTGAACTCTTTTCCACCCCTTCAGATGTGGGTGGTAAAGAACTTAAACTAATCACTTCTACATGTCAGGTCTCCAGATGAAAACCATCATGTGAAGAATTTGCTGGAGACCTAAGGAAAATGCTTGATTGGACGCAAGCTAAAATTGATGAAATGATAACATTTCACTCGTCCTCAAATTCTCATTTTATAATGAAATTCCTATCTGATGAAATTGATATCATATTCTTCAAGTATGAAGCATATGAGATGGTAAGTTGTACTAATACATCTGCAGGATGACAAACCCAAGAATACTGAGTGGGTTCTTCATAGTGGTTGCAGAATCCATATGACTGGTGATAAAAGTTTGCTGATGAATATGCCACTAACTCCGTCACCACTGAAGAAAACCACTTATGCTGACAAAGGTAATAGCAAGGTATTGGGACTTGGCAAAGTAGCTATTTCCAAGGACAGGCACATGGAAAAAGTGATGCTTGTCGGATCCCTTGGGTTTAACCTCATGTCAGTCTCAATGCTTTGTGATCTTGATATGGTTGTTATCTTTGGAAAATATAGATGTGTTGTCATCATGGAATTTAACAGATCCAAAGTCTTCGAAGGCTTTAGGAGAGGAGATTTGTACATTGTTGATTTTTCCACAGGTCCTCAACCAGCCACATGCTTACTAGCAAAAACCGTAGAAGGTTGGCTATGGCATCAAAGACTTGGTCATGCAGGCATGAGGAATTTGCACACGCTGGCAAAGAAAAAGCATGTAATTGGCATCAAATCGGTCAAATTCCTCAAGGATCACCTCTGCGGTGCTTGTGAGTCTGGAAATATGACCAGATCCAAACATCCCTCGAAGACTATCATGACTACTACTCGTCCGTTTGAATTGCTTCACATGGATCTATTTGGACCTACTCATTATGCTACTCAAACCAATGCAACATCCTTATATTGCTCTGTCATTGTTGATGACTATTCTCGATATACTTGGGTACATATCATTCTATATAAAAATGAAGTGCAGGATGTGTGTTGGGGAACGTCGAATGGGAAACAAGAATTTTCCTACGCGCACGAAGATCTATCATGGTGATGTCCATCTACGAGAGGGGATATTCGATCTACGTACCCTTGTAGATCGCACAGCAGAAGCGTTAAGAAACGCGGTTGATGTAGTGGAACGTCCTCACGTCCCTCGATCCGCCCCGCGAACCGTCCCGCGATCTGTCCCACGATCTAGTGCCGAACGGACGGCACCTCCGCGTTCAGCACACGTACAGCTCGACGATGATCTCGGCCTTCTTGATCCAACAAGAGAGACAGAGAGGTAGATGAGTTCTCCGGCAGCGTGACGGCGCTCCGGAGGTTGGTGGTGATCTAATCTTAGCAGGCCTCCGCCCGAGCTCCGCAGAAATGCGATCTAGAGGTAAAACCGTGGAGATATGTGGTCGGGCTGCCGTGGCAAAGTTGTCCCAAATCAGCCCTAAAACCTCCGTATATATAGGTGGGAGATGGGGGCCTTGCCTTGGGGCTCAAGGAGCTCCAAGGGGGTCGGCCGAGCCAAGAGGGGGAGTCCTCCCCTTCCAAACCGAATCCAACTAGGTTTGGAAGGAGGAGTCCTTCCCCTTTTTCCCACCTCCTCTTTTTTTTCTCTTTGATTTTCTTCCTATGGCGCATAGGGCCTTCTTGGGCTGTCCCACTAGCCCAAAAAGGGGTGGTGCGCCACCCCCAAGGCCTATGGGCTTCCCCGGGGTGGGTTGCCCCCCCCCCCCCGGTGAACACCAGGAACCCATTCGTCATTCCCGGTACATTCCCGGTAACCCCGAAAACCTTTCGGTAAACAAATGAGGTCATCCTATATATCAATCTTCATTTCCGGACCATTCCGGAAACCCTCGTGACATCCTGATCTCATCAGGGACTCCGAACAACCTTAGGTAACCAACCATATAACTCAAATACGCATAAAACAACGTCGAACCTTAAGTGTGCAGACCCTGCGGGCTCGAGAACTATGTAGACATCAGCCGAGTGACTCCTCGGTCAATATCCAATAGCGGGACCTGGATGCCCATATTGGATCCCACATATTCTATGAAGATCTTATCGTTTGAACCTCAGTGCCAAGGATTCATATAATCCCGTATGTCATTCCCTTTGTCCTTCGGTATGTTACTTGCCCGAGATTCGATCGTCAGTATCCGCATACCTATTTGAATCTCGTTTACCGGCAAGTCTCTTTACTCGTTCCGTAATACAAGATCCCACAACTTACACTAAGTCACTTTGCTTGCAAGGCTTGTGTGTGACGTTGTATTACCGAGTGGGCCCCGAGATACCTCTCCGTCACACGGAGTGACAAATCCCAGTCTCGATCCATACTAACTCAACGAACACCTTCGGAGATACCTGTAGAGCATCTTTATAGTCACCCAGTTACGTTGCGACGTTTGATACACACAAAGCAATCCTCCGGTGTCAGTGAGTTATATGATCTCATGGTCATAGGAACAAATACTTGACACGCAGAAAACAGTAGCAACAAAATGACACGATCAACATGCTACGTCTATTAGTTTGGGTCTAGTCCATCACATCATTCTCCTAATGATGTGATCCCGTTATCAAGTGACAACACTTGCCTATGGTCAGGAAACCTTGACCATCTTTGATCAACGAGCTAGTCAACTAGAGGCTTACTAGGGACAGTGTTTTGTCTATGTATCCACACATGCACTGTGTTTCCAATCAATACAATTATAGCATGGATAATAAACGATTATCATGAACAAAGAAATATAATAATAACTAATTTACTATTGCCTCTAGGGCATATTTCCAACAGTCTCCCACTTGCACTAGAGTCAATAATCTAGTTCACATCACCATGTGATTCCAACGAATCCAACACCCATATAGTTCTGGGGTCTGATCACGTTTTTATCGTGAGAGAGGTTTTAGTCAACGGTTCTGAAACTTTCAGATCCGTGCGTTCTTTACAAATCTTTATGTCATCTTATAGATGCTGCTACTACGTGCTATTCGGAAATGCTCCAAATATCTACTCTACTATACGAATCCGTTTCACTACTCATAGTTATTCGGATTAGTGTCAAAGCTTGCATCGGCGTAACCCTTTACGACGAACTCTTTAACCACCTCCATAATCGAGAAAAATTCCTTAGTCCATTTAGTTACTAAGGATAACTTTGACCGTTGATCAGTGATTCAATCCTGGATCACTCTGTGTACCTCTTAACAGACTTGCTGCAAGGCACACATCAGGTGCGGTACTCAGCATGGCATACTTTAGAGTCTAGGCTAAGGCATAGAAGACGACCTTCGTCTATTCTCTTTATTCTGCCGGGGTCGGGTTTTGAGTCCTACTCAAATTCACACCTTTACAACGCAACCAAGAACTCCTTCTTTGCTGATCTATTTTGAACTCCTTCAAAAACTTGTCAAGGCATGCATCTTGTTGAAACTTCCATTAAGCGCCTTCGATCTATCTCCATAGATCTTTGATGCTCAACGTTCAAGTAGCGCAATCCAGGTATTCCTTTGAAAAACTCCTTTCAAACAACCTTGTATGCTTCACAGAAATTCTACATTACTTCTGATCCACAATATGTCAACCACATATTCTTATCAGAAATTCTATAGTGCTCCCACTCACTTCATTGGAAATACAAGTTTCTCATAAACCTTGTACAAACCCAAAATCTTTGATCATCTCATCAAAGTGTATATTCCAACTCCGAGATGCTTGCACCAGTCCATTGAAGGATCGCTGGAGCTTGCATACTTGCTATTATCTTTAGGATCGACAAAACCTCCTGGTTGTATCACATACAATGTTTGCTCAAGGAAACCGTCGAGGAAACAATGTTTTGACATCCTATGTGCAATATTTCATAAATAATGCAGCAACTACTAACATAATAATGCTACGAGTGAGAAAGTCTCATCATAGTCAACTGTTTGATCTTGTCGGAAACATCTTTGCGACAAGTCGAGCTTTTCTTCATAGTGACTTATCACCATCATCGTCTGTCTTCCTTTTAAAGATCCATCTTCACTCAATAGTCTTATGACCATCAAGTAGTTCTTCCAAAGTCTACACTTTGTTTTCATACATGGATCCTCTCTCGGATTTCATGGCTTCCAGCCATTTGTCGAAATCCGGGCCCACCATTGCTTTCTCCATAACTTGTAGGTTCACTGTTGCTCAACAACATGACCTCCAAGACAGGGTTACCGTACCACTCTGCAGTAGTACGCGACCTTGTCAACCTACGAGGCTTGTAGTAACTTGATCCGATGATCGATGATCACCATCATCAGCTTTCACTTCAATTGGTGTAGGCGCCACAGGAATAACTTCCTGCGCCCTGCTACACACTGGTTGAAGTGATGGTTCAAATAACCTCATCAAGTTCTACCACCCTCCCACTCAATTCTTTCGAGAGAAACCTTTCCTCGAGAAAGGATCCGTTTCTAGAAACAAACACTTTGCTTTCAGATATGATATAGGAGATGTACCCCACTGTTTTGGATATCCTATGAAGATGCATTTATCCGCTTTGGGTTCGAGCTTATAAGACTGAACTTTTTCACATAAGTGTCGAAGCCCCAAACTTTCAAGAAACGACAGTTTAGATTTCTCTAAACCTCAGTCTATACTGTGTCATCTCAACGTAAATACACGGTGCCCTATTTAAAGTGAATGCGGTTGTCTCTAATGCATAACCCATAAAAGATAGTGGTAATTCGATAAGAGACATTATAGCATGCACCATACCAAATAGTGCGTGGCTATGACGTTCAGACACATCATCACACTATGATGTTCGAGGTGGCATCAACTGTGAAAAACTTTCCACATGGTCTTAACTGCGTACCAAAACTCGTAACTCAAATATTCATTTCTATGATCATATCGTAGACAGTTTATCCTCTTGTTACGACGAACTTCACTCCTGAAACAGAATTGAACCTTTCAATATTTCAGACTTGTGATTCATTAAGTAAATACTCTTGTATCTGCTCAAATCGTCATTGAAGTAAGAACATAATGATATCCACTACGTGGCTCAGCACCCATTGGACTTCATACATCAAAATGTACCACTTCCAACAACTTACTATCTTGTTTCATCTCAATGAAAACAAGGCCTTGCTCATGTGGTATGATTTGCATGTCACTAGTGATTCAAAATCAAGTGAGTGTAAAGATCCATCAGCATGGAGCCTCTTCATGCAATTTATACCAACATGACTCAAGCGGCAGTGCCACAAGTAAGTGGTACTATCATCATTACCTCGTATGTTTTGGCACTAATATCATGAACATGTGTAACACTACGATCGAGATTCAATAAACCATTGAAGGTGATTATTCAAGCAAGTAGAGTAACCATTATTGTCTTTAAATGAATAATCGTATTTCAATAAACAGGATCCAATCATGTTCATGCTTAATGCAAGCACCAAATAACAATTATTTAGGTTTAACACCAATCCCGATGGTAGAGAGAGTGTGCGACGTTTGATCATATCAACCTTGGAAACACCTCCAACACGTATCGTCACCTTGCCTTTAGCTAGTCTCCATTTATGCCATAGCTTTCATTTCGTGTTACTAATCACTTAGAAACCGAACCGGTATCCAATACCCTCGTGCTACTAGGAGTACTAGTAAAGTACACATCAACATCATGTATATCAAATATACTTCTTTCGACTTTTGCCAGCCTTCTTATCTACCAAGTATCTGGAGTTGCTCCGCCTCAGTGACTATTCCCCTCATTACAGAAGCACTTAGTCTCGGGTTTGGGTTTAATCTTGGGTCTCTTCATTAGTGCAGCAACCGTTTTTCCGTTTCACAAAGTATCCCTTCTAGCCCTTGCCTTTCTTGAAACTTAGTGGTTTTACTAACCATCAACTATTGATGCTCCTTCTTGATTTCTACTTTCGCAGTGTCAAACATCGCGAATCACTCAAGGATCATTGTATCTATCCTTGATATGTTATAATTCATCACGAAGCTCTTACAGCTTGGTGGCAGTGACTTTGGAGAACCTTCACTATCTCATCTGGAAGATTAACTCCCACTTGATTCAAGCGATTGTCATACTCAGACAATCTGAGCACATGCTCAACGATTGAGCTTTTCTCCTTTACTTTGTGGACAAAGAATCTTGTCGGAGGTCTTGTACCTCTTAACAAGGGCACAAGCATGAAATCACAATTTCATCTCTTTAGAACATCACTTATGTTCCGTGACTTTTCAAAATGTCTTCGGCGCCTTGCTTCTAAGCCATTAAGTATTTTGCACTGAACTATTGTGTAGTCATCAGAAACGTGTATGTAGGATGTTCACAGCATCCACACACGATGCTCGAGGTGCAGCATACCGAGTGGTGCATTAAGGACATAAGCCTTCTGCGCAGCAACGAGGACAATCCTCTGCAAGTTTGCTACTATCAACTTTCAACTAAATTTTCTCTAGGAACATAAAAAAACAGTAGAGCTATAGCGCAAGCTACATCGTAATTCGCAAAGACCATTAGACTATGTTCATGAAAATTTGTTCAATTAATCATATTACTTAAGAACTCCCACTCAAAAAGTACATCTCTCTAGTCATTTGAGTGGTACATGATCCAAATCCACTATCTCAAGTCCGATCATCACGTGAGTCGACAATAGTTTCTGTGGTAAGCATCTCTATGCTAATCATATCAACTATACGATTCATGCTCGACCTTTCGGTCTCATGTGTTCCGAGGCCATGTCTGCACATGCTAGGCTCGTCAAGCTTAACCCGAGTGTTCCGCGTGTGCAACTGTTTTGCACCCGTTGTATGTGAACGTTGAGTCTATCACACCCGATCATCACGTGGTGTCTCGAAACGAAGAACTATCGCAACGGTGCACAGTCGGGGAGAACACAATTTCGTCTTGAAATTTTAGTGAGAGATCACCTCATAATGCTACCGTCGTTCTAAGCAAAATAAGGTGGATAAAAGGATTAACATCACATGCAATTCATAAGTGACATGATATGGCCATCATCACATGCTCCTTGATCTCCATCACCAAAGCACCGACACGATCTTCTTGTCACCGACGCCACACCATGATCTCCATCAACGTGTCGCCATCGGGGTTGTCGTGCTACTCATGCTATTACTACTAAAGCTACATCCTAGCAAAATAGTAAACACATCTGCAAGCACAAACGTTAGTTTAAAGACAACCCTATGGCTCCTGCCGATTGCCGTACCATCGACGTGCAAGTCGATATTATCTATTACAACATGATCATCTCATACATCCAATGTATCACATCACATCGTTGGCCATATCACATCACAAGCATACCTTGCAAAAACAAGTCAGACGTCCTCTAATTTTGTTGTTGCATGTTTTACGTGGTGACCATGGGTATCTAGTAGGATCGCATCTTACTTACGCAAACACCACAACGGAGATATATGAATTGCTATTTAACCTTATACAAGGACCTCCTCGGTCAAACCCGATTCAACTACAGTTGGAGAAACTGACACTTGCCAGTCATCTTTGAGCAAAGGGGGTTACTCGTAGCGATGAAACTAGTCTCTCGTAAGCGTACGAGTAATGTCGGTCCAAGCCGCTTCAATCCAACAATACCGCGGAATCAAGAAAAGACTAGGGAGGGCAGCAAAACGCACATCACCACCCACAAAAACTTTTGTGTTCTACTCGAGAAGACATCTACGCATGAACCTAGCTCTGATACCACTGCGGGCTCGAGAACTATGTAGACATGACCCAAGTGACTCCTCGGTCAATATCCAATAGCGGGACCTGGATGCCCACATTGGATCCCACATATTCTATGAAGATCTTATCGTTTGAACCTCAGTGCCAAGGATTCATATAATCCCGTATGTCATTCCCTTTGTCCTTCGGTATGTTACTTGCCCGAGATTCGATCGTCAGTATCCGCATACCTATTTCAATCTTGTTTACCGGGAAGTCTCTTTACTCGTTCCGTAATAAAAGATCCCGCAACTTACACTAAGTCACTTTTCTTGCAAGGCTTGTGTGTGATGTTGTATTACCGAGTGGGCCCCGAGATACCTCTCCGTCACACGGAGCGACAAATCCCAGTCTCGATCCATACTAACTCAACGAACACCTTTGGAGATACCTGTAGAGCATCTTTGTAGTCACCCAGTTACGTTGCGACGTTTGATACACACAAAGCATTCCTCCCGTGTCAGTGAGTTATATGATCTCATGGTCATAGGAACAAATACTTGACACGCAGAAAACAGTAGCAACAAAATGACACGATCAACATGCTACGTCTATTAGTTTGGGTCTAGTCCATCACATGATTATCCTAATGATGTGATCCCGTTATCAAGTGACAACACTTGCCTATGGTCAGGAAATCTTGACCATATTTGATCAACGAGCTAGTCAACTAGAGGCTTACTAGGGACAGTGTTTTGTCTATGTATCTACACATGCACTGTGTTTCCAATCAATACAATTATAGCATGGATAATAAACGATTATCATGAACAAAGAAATATAATAATAACTAATTTAGTATTGCCTATAGGGCATATTTCCAACAAAGTGTTCAAACGATTTTCCTCAAGAGCCTCGACAAACTTCGGCGTCAAGATCAAACACATCAGGAGTGACAATGGGACAGAATTCAAAAATACTCGTCTTGATGATTATCTTGATGAACTTGGTGTTACTCATGCATTATTTGCTCCTTCTACTCCTCAACACAATGGCGTCGTTGAACACAAGAACAGGACTCTGGTTGAAATGGCATGGACTACTCTTGAAGAATATCAGACTCCTCGTCGTTTCTAGCCTGAAGAAATCAACACTGTTTGCCACATCATCAACACGGTATATCTTCACAATTTCCTCAAGAAAACCTCATATGAACTCCTCACTGACAAGAAACCCAATGTAAGCTATTTCAAAGTCTTCGGTGCAAAATGCTGGATTAGATATCCTCACCATAGCTCAAAATTTGAACCTAAAGCACATGAGGGTTTTATGCTTGGTTACGGAAAGGACTCGCACACCTACAGAGTCTTGAACACCTATCACAACAAGGTTGTTGAAACTGTAGATGTGCGGTTCGATGAAAATAATGGCTCGCAAAGAGAGCAATTGCCTCTTGTGCCAGATAAATTATCTCCTGAGGAAGCAATCTAGTTCAAAGCTACTGAAGACATTGTTCCTACCGAGGAAATTGCTGAAGAAATCATCCCCAGCACTGATGAAATTCAAGAAGGTGCTCCTGAGGAAATTGCTCCAGATCAAATTCCTCAGCCCGAACAAAATCCTCAACAAGCTCATCCAAGGATTGCAAATGAAGTAGAACTTGCCAAAATCCTCGATGACATCAATGTGCCAAGTCCTCTCACTCGCTCAAAAGCTTCACATTTAGTTATCTTTTGTGGGCATTCCTCTTTTGTGTGTATCACAGAACCCTCAAAAGTTGCTGAAGCTTTCATGGAACCTGAGTGGATTCAATCCATGCAAGATGAACTTCTTCAATTCAAGCTAAATGACGTGTGGGAACTCGACAAATGACCAGATCCTCGCAAGCACAATGTCATCGGAACCAAGTGGATTTTCCAAAACAAGAAATATGAGGATGGTCAAGTGGTCAGGAATAAGGCACGACTTGTAGCCCAAGGCTACACATAGGTTGAAGGAATTGATTTCGATGAAACTTTTGCACCTGTTGCTAGACTTGAAGCTATTCGAATACTACTTGCATATGCTAATCATCATAACATTACTCTATATCAACTGGATGTGAAAAGTGCATTCCTCAATGGTAAGCCTGAGGAAGAAGTATATGTTGCCCAACCCCCAGGTTTTTAGGATCCGAAGCATCCAGAAAAAGTCTTCCAACTCAAAAAGGCACTCTACGGCCTCAAACAAGCCCCTCGGACGTGATATGATACATTGAAGGAATTCCTCATAAAGAAAGGCTTAAACCTGGTTCACTCGATCCAACTCTTTTCACAAAATCTTATGATAATGAACTATTTGTGTGTCAAATATATGTCAACGACATTATCTTTGGTTGTACTAACAAACGTTACAGTGATGAATTTGCTTACATGATGAGTGAAGAATATTAGATGTCTATGATGGGGGAGCTGACATTCTTCTTAGGTCTTCAAATTCGTCAACAATGCAATGGCATCTTCATATCACAGGAGAAATACCTCAAGGATGTTCTGAGGAAATTTGACATGCATGAGTGCAAAGGCGTCAAGACTCCTATGCCTACCAACGACGACCTCTACACTAACGAAAATGGTAAAGATTTTGATCAGCAGGTATATCGCTCGATGATTGGATCATTATTGTATCGATATGCATCTAGGCCAGATATAATGTTTAGTGTTTGCATGTGTGCTCGTTTTCAAGCAAAACCGAAGGAATCACACAATAAGGCTGTGAAGCATATTCTTCGATACTTAGCTTACACAAGAACACTAGGATTATGGTACCCCTAGGGCTCAAATCTTCATCTCGTTGGATATTCTGATTCTGATGCTGGTGACGATGTGGATCGAAAGTCAACATCAGGCACATGCCATTTCCTCGGAAGATCATTAGTGTGCTGGTCCTCAAAGAACCAGAGCTCTGTTTCTCTCTCCACTACCGAAGTTGAGTACGTTGTTGCTGGATCCTGCTGTGCTCAACTGCTATGGATGAAGCAAACCCTCAGGGACTACGACATAAACATGAAGAATGTGCCTCTCTACTTCGACAATGAGAGTGCAATCAAGATCGCCTACAACCCAGTACAACACTCGAAGACTAAGCACATCCAGATTCGTCATCATTTTCTTTGGGACCATGTCCTCAATGGCAATATCATCATTGAACATGTGAAGACTGACAATCAACTAGCACATATTTACACTAAGCCCTTGGATGAGGGAAGGTTTTGGAAGTTGCGATGTGAGATAAATATCTTAGAGTCTTCAAATGTTTTGTGAAAACTTGCAGACATCCTAACACTTATAAAAACTGATGACTTAGATATGCAACACACCAAGAATAGATTTTCTTAAATCAATGAAGAATAGCACTCTTAGTGTGAGGAAATTAATGAAGAACTTGGTTCTCAGGGCCCTACGACAATTGCACGCGGCGGCTGAAATCATCATTCTTATACGATGGATCACGCCACCACCCAACTTTGACAATCTTCAAGCTGTTTTTCTTCATATTTGAAATTCACTAATGTGATACTTTGTCACAAAATCCTCAAATATTCAAAATCTTCAAATTCTTCAAAATGTTTGATAATTTTCATTTGGATATATATATATATATATATATATATATATATATATGTATAGACAATTATTTCAAAGTCCTCAACAACATTCACTTATAGCTCAATCTTCAATTTGATATTTCATCCAAGTGAATGTGATCGGACCCGACTCCCCTCTATGTTATGCTCAACCCAGTCTATTCATTTCTTCATATGCGTTCTGCTTGAAACTTGTTCAAAATCCTCACTGTGTCCTTGTCAGCTGAGGACTTTGCAATGAAATCTTCAAATCTTCAAATATCAATTTTTCTAACGTTACACAGTAACTGGACCCACTTCCCACGATCGGATAACCACGAACTACACCGCTTCAATCGTGGGCTCCACGTGTCGTGCGGAGACGAATGGGCAAGGGCAGTTCGGTCCGAAAGTTTCGGCCGAACAGTTTTCACGTGAGCTATAAATAGGCCCTTACCCCCCTCAGTTAAAACTCTTTGTCCTCTCATCTTCTCTCCGCTCGAGCTCAACCCTGGCGCCACCGCTAGCGATATCGTCGCCGGTGAGAAAAAGCTTCACTCCCTCACCCTCGCCGTCGCCGAAGTCACGCCGGAAGCGGAATCTCTCCCTCTGCCACCGTCGTAGCTGATTTCTACCGCCAAGTTAGGGCGCAGAAGATCTGAACCGAAGAGCTTCACTCTTTTACTGCTCCTGTTCTTTGTGTTCTGCGCTCAGGGTAATTAAAATCTTATTTTACTACCTCTGTTGATCCATTATTTCACTTTAGACTCGCAAAATCTGTTTTTCCTTAGAGTGTCTGTCGGCCAGGCACACTCATTCCTCAAACACTTGATGAATTTCACTAAGCCACTCAAATAATTCATGAGATTCCTCAATTGTGTAAATTCTCGAATCTACACAACTCTGGAACCCAAGATCAGAATGCTTAGTCAAATTCCTCAACCCCCTGGTCAAATTCCTCAACTTCTAAAATTTTCAATTTCTTCAAATCTGAGACCGCATATGACCTCTCCAAATTCTTCGCACCCATACTTTGTTTACAGGTACAAAAATGTCAGCTGATGAATCACTAGGTTCTCATCAACTTAACTCATTTGCAGCGTTCCTCGAAGAAACCTTACCAATGTCATCAGAATTTTCAAGAGTGCATATTCCTCAGCAAAAGCCTCAGTTGAAGAAAATGGAAGATGACAGGAAGCAGAAGGGAGGGAAGAAACTTGAACAGAACACAGCGTTTGAGATTCGTGAAGATATATACGCTAACTACTACACTCCTGATGAGGAAATACATGGCAAAGAAACCATGGCGAAGCGCAAGATAAGGCTTCAAAAAATTGAACGTAGGTTGGCTAAGGAGTGGAAGGAGTACACATATGTTACTCCAAAATATGCAAAGAAACTCACCCTCAAGACACCTTGCAAGAGGCCTCCTCAGGGTGATCAGCAAGCTGCTCATCCCTCAAGCGTTGAAACTATTGAGGACTACCCTGATGAGAAAGACAAATATTTTTCTATGTTACAGAACAAGGCACAAGCAGCCGTGAAGAAATTCAACGATGACTCTGTTGTTGCTGCCACTGCCGCCACCTCATCAGCTGCTGAGGCCTCTGGTACAGCTATTCCTCAGAAGAAGACTGTGCCAAAGAAACCAAAGGCCTCAGTGCCAAAGGAGCAATTGCCTCAGAAGGCTGCACCAGTGACAAAATCCTCACAGCAGCACAGTCCTCACAGCCTCAACAGAAGCAGATAGTTAAGCATCAGCCTGCTCAATCTATCTCCTCAGTGCCGTCTGCCACGAGCTCTCGTACAAAGTCTTCAACTCCTCTATTGAAGACTAAAATAACTGCTGGAAGAGGACTCATGCCTAGTCCTAGCAAAGTCATCAACGTCCCTTCTGCATGAGAAGGAAGTGAGGAATTTTATGATGAAACTCTTCAAGCTATCATTAGAAACTAGCAGGAATGAGTTTCTCAAGCCTCAAGCAGCTCTATTCGTCTTGCCATGGACCCGAGGGTTTTGCTGGACTTCATCAACCT
This sequence comes from Hordeum vulgare subsp. vulgare, assembly GCF_904849725.1. Lineage (NCBI taxonomy): Eukaryota > Viridiplantae > Streptophyta > Magnoliopsida > Poales > Poaceae > Hordeum > Hordeum vulgare. The sequence goes on from NC_058519.1 coordinate 442,248,205, forward strand.
CTGGTATGAAGACCCAAAGACTCCTATTGATGACTTGAAACTTCCCCTGGTGTAAGCCACATGGTTGCAACTTTCATCAACCAGGCAAATTGGAAACAACAGCAAGCCAAGCAAGCAAAGGCTGCTAAACTCAAGAAGGAGAAATTCCTCAAGCAGAATCTCCTTAAGTTGACGCCTGAAGCTCTTGTATCAACTCAGGCTGAACTGAAAACCTTGACAGATAAGTGCACAAGTCTATCTGATCGTCAAAGTTTCAAGGCGAATTTCATCAAGGTTGCAACAGCTGCAGTTGATGAATACAACAAGAAAGCTACTCCTCCTATGCAGCATAAGCTACCTGAGTCTAGCTACATGGTTCAGCTGACAGAAGAATATGAAGCTGATGAACTTGCTACTGAGAAATTCCTCAAGATAGTCCAGCTGAAGAAACTGCTCTAGCTGAAGAAACTGTTCCAGCTGAAGAAAATCTTTCGGCGGAGGAAACTGCGAGGACTGAATCTGCACCAGCTCCTGATGAAACTATTCCTTCACCTCAACCCTCAAAGGTGAAGAAGATGATTCCGTCTGCATCATACGTGAGGAATACCAAAGTTGCTGAGAAAGAAGCAAAGAAAAGAAAAGCTTCAATGACCTCAGAATCCTTAGAGGCCAAGCGCCAAAAGGTCACTCAGTCAGAGTCCTCAAAAACCCCTGTGGATGCTACACCTCTGAATGTAGCTCCATCTTACTCAATGGTTCCCATCGGAGTTGACTACGTCATTCCTGAAGATGATGAAGTAATGGAGGATGCTGAAGCTGAAGAAATCATGGATGAGGAAATACTAATTGACGATATCCCTCAATCCACTATTCCTCAAAAGACCTCTGAAGAACGTGTGGGTGATGATGAAACTGGGTGCAGCACTCCAGTGATACATGATGACTTCTGGGATGAAACTCATCGCTCACCAAGGTCATCACAAATTCCTCCAACTCTGGCTGCAACAGAAATCCTCACAGGTTCTGATGGGAAGACCTTCCATGAGGAATCTGCTCAAGATAATGCAGTGACAAATGCTTCAACTGCCTCATCCAACAAGCAAATTCCTCAACCAGAGGAAAATTCTCAGCCTAATGAAAATGCTCAGAATGAACAAAATGCTTCTGCCCCAAACACTGAAGCTGCTATTGTTGTGGTAAACACAAAAACAACAATGATAGTAGCTCCACCTCAAGAACAGCAGCATAATCTTGAACCGCGGTAGAATCAGCCTTTCTCCAAAAGGCCAAAGTTTCAAAAGGAGGCATTTTATGAAGAACGCTTGTACTTCACTGGCGAAAATCCTTATGACAAGCTTCGCATCAGGTGTAGGAAGTTTTCAACAAGGAACGAACTCAACTACTATGCTTCAGTGCTTTGTGGGAGGAACAAGATATTTTAGCATAAGCATATTCCTCACTGTGACATGGAAGAAATACCTTGCTTCACTCCACTCCTCAACGTTCTTCACGAAGCTGGATTACTGCCTCTTTGCACTGACATTGGCGACTGGAACTGCGACATCATTCATCAGTTCTATGCCACACTGCACATCTCTGGAGACCCAAAGGATGTCAACACTTGGGTTTTGGATTCGATGACTCAGTACACACACTACAAAGCGCCTACCACTTAATTGCTTCGAGCTCTTCCAGTATCAATTCCCTTAGAGAATGCGGTGCTGATGTATGATGAGCGTGAGCTGCCAAACAGAATGATGGAAGTCCGCATGAAGCCTTTGGCCAAGGACCAACCTCCTAGGACTCGCTTTCTGGTTCAAGACTTGAAGTATGAACCATGAATAGTCTACAGAATCCTGGCCAATGTCATCGCTCCTATCAAAGGCCAGGATGTTGAAGAAGATGTCGTAGGCATCATGAAGAATATCCTTTTCAATGTCATCCATGGCATACCAATGAATCTTCATGATTTCTTCCTGGGGACTTTGGCTGATAATGCACTGTCGCCATTTGAAATTAAGATTTATGCACCGTGGATCATGAGATTCATCAGGAGCAAGTCATCCATCAACTACCATGCTGATTTTCCTAATCACATCGAATATCTGCCACCAATCAGAGTCACTAAGAAAACATTTGAGCATGTTGAAGGCAAAGGCAAATATGTGATTGATGAAGGAAATCGGCCTCTATTGGCCAGTTTCGTCAAGCGGAGTCATATTCCTCATATGATGACACTGCTACCCAAGATCCTCCATGTGCAACTGCGCCAAGAGTGATGAATAATAGAGAGCTACTCCTCAGTCTTCATCAGAAGGTCGGTCGCAATCACAAATGGGTCAAACGTCAATTCAGTGCCATTGTGAAAACCCTCAACGAGACTTAGAACGCAGTGAGGAAAAATCACTATTATCTTCATGAGGTGTTTGATCGTACCTGGGCCACCTTGGCTCATCTGAAGACGCAAGAGGAACTTGAGGAATTGGAGTTTACTCACGACTTCGACTAGCCGTGGCCTGCCAAGAATAAATTCAAGCCAATTCCAGTTCCTGACCTTGAGGATAGTTCTTTTTCTTCATTCCGCACTACTGAGTCAGATGAAGAACTAGAATACACTGCAACTCGTCCAAGGAAGAAGCATGTCGCCAAGAATCCTCACGCCTCTTCCTAAACCAAGAGTGAAAGTCTTCATGGGGCTTTAGTCCTCATTTTTGTCCCTTTTCATCACTTGATGACAAAGGGGGAGGAATCTGAGTTATTCTTGAAACGAGATCTATTTTGGGGCTTATAAACATTATTAAGTTACAAACTCTTGGTTCTTCTGAGTTGTTTTATGAAATGAGTTATAACTTAAGACCGGTGGTGCTTTGACTCTTTTGAACGTTTTTCTTCGCATGCTTATTCCTCAAAGTATATTAATGCAGGTATGCTGAAATTCGTTATACACCATTTTTCATCATGCATTTTCAATTCCTCATTTTATTTGTCAAATATATGCATCATTTACAGGATAAAGTGGGAGATCTCTATGATATAAATCATCAATGTGCATCTGCCGTGAAAAGAAAATTCCTCAAAATATGCACATCTTCAAGGGGAGTCTCTCAGTATCTTGATTACAAATTCCTCAAACTCACTATTTAGACTTCATATTTTTATCCCAGTTGAAAACTTAACCTAATTGTCATCAACCACCAAAAAGGTGGAGATTGTAAGTGCATCTAGTGCCCTTAGTGATTTCAGTTGTTTGAATACTTATAGGTTAAGTAACTAATGTGTTTTTAAGTGTACACACGCTCTATAAGTCGCTGAGGAGTTTGAGTTATACGATGAATATCGACCCCTAAAAATGTATGTCTTCGACTAAACAAATTGGTCTAAATTTGAAGATTTTGATCCCAAAGAAATTACGATGAAATTTATATTCCTCAAGAAGATATTGAAGATGCGGAATTCGGTGTGTCCTGAAGAAAATCAGTCTGAAGACTTTGAAGCGTGAAGATTTACTTTTTCTGTTTCATTTTCTTTACTCTTGAGTCATAGGAACACCATAGTGTTAAAGGGGGTCGAGGTAATACTACGGAATGAATTTCCTCATGATACTCAACCAAAGCCTAAACCTAAAAAAGCCTCAAGTGAGGAATATGACAGACGTGAGGACTTCCACAGTTAAAAGTTCTGACCGTTGCAGCGACACACGTCACCTCATTGATCTTATCCACCCAACGATCACTACAGTTAAGGGAATTTATGTCAAATCATGCCGGGATGCTCCCAGGCTATAAATAGCCGCCCCCACAACCACTAGCTGGTTGGCTGCTCCACGAGAAACTAACACTTGTCATTTAGAACAACCCAAATTCCTCAGAGTCTTCAAGAGTAAATCATCAGTGAGGAAATACCCCAAACACCAAACCACAAACCAAAACCAAGTGATTGAGCATCACTGAAGAATTTATTCCTGTGTGGAACTAAAGTCTTTTACCTTTGAGGACTGTGAATCCTCCAGACGGTTAGGCGTCATGGTCTAGAGCATCAAGCAGTCAATTGTGGATCGCCGGGTGACCAAGTTTGTGAGGGTTTGGAAGTCTGCCCGGAAGACTTACCACGAGTGTTGGGCAAGGACTGTGTGTCCTTAGCTCAAGGAAAATGCTATAGGGATTGTGTGTCCCGAGACTGTGTGTCCTTTGGTTTCAATACCTAGCCGTTCCGAACCCACAACCACAGGGTGTGGAACTGAAACCTGTTACCTTTGAGGACTGTGCATCCTCAGACGGTTAGGCGTCATGGTCTAGAGCATCCAACAGTCAATTGTGGATCGTCGGGTGACCTAGTTTGTGAGGGTCTGGTTCGGAACGGCTTGGTATTGAAACCAAAGGACACACAGTCCCGGGACACACAGTTCCTACCGTATTCTCGTTGAGCTAAGGACACACGGTCCTTGCTGAACACTCGTGGTAAGTCTTCTGGGCAGACTTCCAAAACCCTCACAAACTCGATCACGAGGCGATCCATAATTGACTGCTGCATGCTCTAGACCATAACGCCTAATTGTGTGGAGGATGCACAGTCCTCAAAGGTAACAAGCATCGGTTCCACATAGGAATAACTTCTTCAGTGATGCTCAATCACTTGGGTTTTGGTTTGGGATTGGGTTTTTGGAGTATTTCCTCACTTGCTGATTTTCTCTCAAAGGCTTTGAGGAATTTGGGTTGCTCTAAACGACAAGTGACACTTTCTCTCGGAGCAGTCAACAAGCTAGTGGTTGTGGGGGCGGCTATTTATAGCCTGGGAGCATCCCGACATGATTTGACATAAACGCCCATAATCATATGACCGTTGGGTGGATAAGATATGTGATAGGTGGCGAGTGGCATGGCAATGGTCAGAACTTTCAAATGTGAAAGTCCTCATGTCTCGCATGTTCCTCACTTTGAGGATTTGGTAGATCTAGGTTTGGATTGAGCATCATGAGGAAATTCGCTCCATAGTTTTACCTCGACCCCCTATAACAGTATGGTGTTCTAGGACTCTAGTATACAGAAAATGAAACAGGAATAGTAAATCTTCAAGCATCAAAGTCTTTAGAGTATTTTCTTTGGGACACACCGAATTCCTCAACTTCAGTATCTTCATGAGGAATATCAATTTCTTCGCAACTTATTCGCGATCAAAGTCTTCAAGGAATGACCAAAGTCGTCACCAGAAGACATACATTTTTAAGGGTCGATATTGATCGAATAACATAAACTCCTCAGCGACTTATAGTGCATGTTTACACTTACAAACATATCAGTCGTTTAACCTATAAGTCTTCAAACCACCAAAATCACTAAGGGGCAATAGATGCACTTACAATCTCCCCCTTTATTGGTGGTTGATGACAAATAGGTTAAGTTTTCAGCGGGGATAATAATATGAAATGTAAGAACTAAGTTTGAGGAATTTGAATACAAGATACAGATAAACTCCCCCTGAAGATGTGCATGTTTTGAGGAATTTGCTTTAAACAACAATTGCACTTTGATGATTTATATGATGGAGATCTCCCCATGTATCTTGTAATCCATGCATGCATTTGACATATAGTATGAGAAATCTGAAAAGGATGATAAAAAATGGTGTCTGACGAATTTCAGCATGCATGCATTAATTAACTTGAGGAATAAGCATGCGAGGAAAAATGATCAAAAATGCCAGAACACCATCGGGCTTAAGTTACAACTCATTAGGTAAAACACTTTATAAGAACCAAGAATTTGTAACTTAATAAAGTTTGTAAGCCCATAAACTTAACCCACTTGAAGACTAAGTCTTAGATTTCTCCCCCTTTGTCATCAAGTCATGAAAAGGGACGAAACTGAGGACTAATGCCCTTGAATAACTTCACTTCTGTGTTGAAGGAAAGGCGCGAGCATTCTTCGAATCACACATACTTGTTGGGACAGTTGCAGTATCCGTAGGTTCTTCATCTGAATAAGTAGTGCGGAATGAAGAAAATGAGCTGTCCACCAAGTCAGGAACTCGAATATTCTTGAATTTCTTCTTTTGTGGCCATGACCTATCAAAGTCGCGAGTGAATTCTAGTTTTTCAAGTTCCTTTCGAGTCTTCAGGTGAGACAATATGGCCCAAGTGCGATCAAATACCTCATGAAGATAATAGTAATTTTTCTTCACAACATTTTGAGTATCATTGAGGGTTTTCACAATATAGCCAAACTGGCGTTTCACCCACTTATGGTTGTGATCGACTTTCTGATGAAGACTGAGGAGAAGCTCTTTGTTAGTCATCACCCTTGGGGCAGTTGGGCTTGGAGGTTTTGCTCTGCCATCAGATTCTTGAGTGGCATTGTCATCATATGAGGAGTAGGAGGCAGCCTTGCAAAATTGACCATCCAGTTGTTGATTTCCTTCATCAATCACTGACTTGCCTTTGCCCTCAACTAGTTCAAAAGATTTCTTGATGACATTCAGAGGAGGTAGATAGTCGAGGTGTTTGTAATAGACAGCTTGCTAGTTGATGGTGGATCTGATTCTGATGAATTTCATGATCCAAGGCGCATAAATCTTCAGCTCAAATGGTGACAAAGCATTGTCTCCCAAAGTCCTCAAAAATAAGTCATGAAGGTTCATTTTGATTATATGAATGACGTTGAATAGAATGTTCTTCATGATTACAACAACATCTTCTTCATTATCATGCCCTTTGATAGGTGTGATGGAATAGGCCAATATTCTGTAGACAGTTTTGGGCAATACTTCAATTCCGTCATGAGGAATCTAGTCCTTGGAGGTTGGCCCGGAGCTAAAAGATTCATGAGGACCTCCATTAGCTGATTTGGCAACTCTGTTTCATTATATAGGTTAATTGCTTCATCTGAAGGAATTGAGATTGGTAGAACTCAAATCAATTCTATGGCTGGTGCGTTGAAGTGAGTGTGCTGAATCATCCAGTCTAAGACCCAGGAGTTGATGTTTTTGGGGTCACCAGAGATATGAAGTGTGACATAGAAGTGAAGAATGATATCTATATTCGAGTCACCGACATTTGTGTATAATGGCAGTAGCCCTGCTTTGTGAAGAACACTCAGTACTGGTGTGAAGCAAGGAATTTCGTTCATGTCACGATGAGGAATGTGCGTGTGATGAAATATCTTCCTCTTCCCACAAAGCACAACAGCATAGTAATTAAGTTGAGTTCTGGTTCAGAACTTTATGTGCCTGATACAGAGCTTATCGTAAGGATTTTTTGTAGTGAAGAAATGATGTACATCATAGAAGTATGTTTTCAGAAACTTTGGCCTCTCTGAGTAGGGATGATGAGGCTTTGGTTGAAGATTTAGATGTTGAATTTCACCATCTTGAGATTTTTTGCCATCACAATTGCAGTTTTAGGATTTGCAACCACAATTGCAGTTTCTTCAGTGGTATCTTTATTCTATGATGCATCATTTTCATCAGGGGCTTGTTCTTGAGTTTGAGGAATTTGTTGTGCAGATGCACACGTAGTTTCTAGTACACCAGTTTCCTTTTCAGTTCCTTCAGATGATGCAACGTGAGCTCTTTTCTTCACAATGAGTCAAAATTTCTGTAGCTGAAGGAGATGCAGGAGTGTGAGGAATTTGAGTGATCATTGGCGAGTTTGGGTGAGACTTTTCCTAGAATTCATCATGGATGACACGTGTGGTGCAACCAATATCCACATCAGCCTCCTTTTCTTTAGCAGGCGTTTCTGGGTTTTCAGGAGGTGGTGTTTGGACTTGACGAAATTGGTGAGCTTGAATTTCCTCATCAATTGGTGTTGATGTTGCAGAGTGATTTTCATCCATTTCCCCATCATGTTCTGGAGTGATATGCTCCTTATCGAATGGAACAAGCATGTATGACGGTGCAACACTGAGAGGAGTTGCATCAACTTGAGCGGATGATGAAGTATACTAACTCTTCTGGTGTTTTTCCTCTGAAGACTTTGTCGGAGTTAATGCCTTTCTCTTCTTGGATTCCTTCTCAGCAGCTTTTGTTTTCTTCACGTCTGACGCAGAAGGAAGTGTCACTTTCTTCACTTTTGAGGATACTTGTGAAGGAGCATTTTCTTCAGGCCTTGCATGTGCGCAGATTCAGGCCTGATAGATTCTTCAGCTGTTGCATTTCGAGCAGATTCATCTGCTACCATTTCTTCATCTTCATCCGAATTAGCTAGTTGTACATTTTAGCTAGGCTGAGGAATTTCTGATTGCTTTGGAGGAGCAGCCCAGTTGTTGTGTTCATCAATGGTATCAGTTGCTGCCTTGACAAACCTCACTTTGACACCCTTTCCATCTGCATGAAGACTTGTGTATTTCTGAGTGAGGGTTTTCAGCTTTGCTTGAGTAGAACCAAGTTTTTCACGTGCAAGGTTGAGGATTTTTGTTTCAAATACTTCTGCTTTTTCACCTTTGCATCTCGAACATGTTTTGTTTGTTGATCCTTCCACTTTGCTTCATTGACGAATGAACTAACCATATGGCTGAGTCCATGTGGAAGTTTGAAATCATCAATGGGTGTATTTGAATCCTCATACCAAAGGTCGATGAAGTTCAGCACCACTTTCGGATCCAGTGCTAGAGGAATGGTGTTGCCAGTAGCTTGTGCAACCCTTGATTGTTTGTTCGTGATGATCGCTTGAAGAGTTTCATCATCTTCTTCACTTCCCTCTGATGCAGAAGGGATATTGACAATCTTGCTTGGACTCGGCCTTGTTCCTCTTCAAGTAGTCATATTTGTCTTCAGTATGTCAGGTGAAGATTTGTGAGCTGATCCAGAGGCAGGTGAAGATCTTGCTGGAGTTGAAGACTTTGCAGCCGTTGTTGCTTATTTTTGAGGAATTTGGTTTTTCGATAACGCTATTGAGGGTTGTGGCTTGACATCTGATTCTTTCATCAGTGTCTTCTTGGGAGGTTCCTCTATAGCAGAAGCCTCAACACCAAACGAGGAGGCAGCAACAGCTGTAGAAGTAGAATCCTCATTGAACTTTGTTACACCAACATTAGCCTTTCTCTTCAGTTAGGACAAATACTTGTCTTTTTCATTGGGATAGTCTTCAATTGTGGCTACGCTGGAGGGATGTGCAGTTTGTTGGTATCCTTGTGGCAACCTTTTGCAAGGATGTTTGAGGGCAAACTTCTTGGCATACTTTGGAGTGACATACTTGTATTCCTTCCACTCCTTTGCCCATCCGCGTTCCAACCTTTGAAGCCTTATCTACCGTTTGGCAGTGGTTTCTTTCCCATGAATTTCTTCATCAGGCATGTAGTAATCAGCATATATATCCTGTGGGATTTCAAAAGCAGTGTTCTGTTCAAGCTTCTTGCCACCCTTCTCTTTTCTGTCTTCCTCCATTTTCTTGAGCTGAGTTTTTGCTGAGGAAATTGTACTCTTGAGGAATATGATGACACAGGTAGTGTTTCTTCAAGAAATGTTGCAAATGAGTTAAGTTGATGAGAACCTAGAGATTCATGACCTTGATGAATTTTGTACCAGGGAACAGAGTGTAGGTGTGAAGAATTAGGAGACGTCATATGCGTTCTCGGTTTTGAGGAAGTTTAAAAATGACTAAGTTGAGTAATTTGACTAGTGTAGTATTGAGGATTTTGACTAAGCATTCTGATCTTGGGTTCCACAGTTGTGGAGACTCAAAAATTTCCACAATTAAGGAACCTCATGAAGAATTTTGTGGCTTAGTAAAATTCATCAAGTGTTCTAGACATTGGTGTACACAGCTGAAGGAGTTTCTCAGGAATAACTGATTTTGCGTATCTAAAGTAAATAAATGGATCAATAGGGGCAGTAAAATAGGATTTTAATTACCTTGAATAAAGAACATGATGAACCGGGGAAGAAAGAGCAGAAGTTCTTTAGTTCAGATCTTCAATGCCCTCGCTTGGCGAGTGAAGAAAGCTACGGCGGCAGGGGAGGAAGATGATCTGCAATCGACATGAGTCCGGTGATGGCGATGTCAAGGCAGTGAAGTTGTTCCTCACCGGTGACGAAGATTGCTAGCAATGGCGCTAGCTTTTGAGCTCGAGCGGAGAAGGCGCGAGGGAGAGAAGATTTTTACTAAAGGGTTGAAGGGGTTATTTATAGCTCAGGTGAAATGGTCTGTGGCGAAAACTTCGGACGAAACTGCCCGTGCCCTTTTTTCTCTGCGTGACACGTACTACCCACGTACGATGTCCTGGAGATAGTGGAGATCGTGGTTATCCTATCGTGAGTAGTGAGTGCAGTTACAGTGGTAACGTTAAAATATATTTTTTGAATTTTTTGAATTTTGTTGCAAAGTCATCAGCTGACAAGGATTCAGTGAGGTCTTTGAACGAGTGTCAAATAGAATGCATATGAAGAATTGAGAATATACTTGCTTGAGTTTAGCATAGAGGGGAGTTGGGTCCGCTCTCATTCACTTAGAAGAAACACCAACTTGAAAACTTAGCAATAAGTGAATGCTACTGAGGACATTCAAAGCTCATTATATATTATATAGTCTACGAAGATCATCATAGAAAGTTTTGAAGAATTTGAAATTTTTGAAGACTTTGAAGATTTTGAGGAATTTGTAAAAAGTCTCAGACTGAAGAATTTCAACTTTGAAGAATTTCCAACTTGAATAATTTCAAGGTTTTGTGGTGGCGTGACCCACCGTATAAGAATGATGATTTCAGGCGCCGCGTACAATTGTTGTAGGGCCCTGAGAATCATGTGTTATTCTTCATTGATTCAAGAAAAACGTTACTTTGTGTGTTGTGCATCTAAGTCATCAATTTTTTCACAAGTGTTAGGATGTGTGCATGTTTACAGAACAGTTGAAGATTCTAGGATATTTAGCTCACACTGCAACTTTCAAAACCTTTTCTCATCCAAGGGCTTTGCGCAGATATCTGGTAGCTGGCCATAAGTCTTCACATGGTCGATGACGATATTGCCCTTGATTACATCATCAAGAAGAAAATGATGACGAATCTGGATGTGCTTCGTCTTCGAGTGTTGTACTGGGTTGTAGGCGATCTTGATTGCACTCTCATTGTCGCAGTAGAGGGGCACATTCTTCATGTTGATGTCGTAATCTCTAAGGGTTTGCTTCATCCATAGCAGTTGAGCACAGCAAGATCTAGCAACAATGTATTCAACTTCAGAAGTGGAGAGTGATACGTAGTTCTACTTCATTGAGGACTAGCAGACTAAGGATCGTGTGAGGAAATGACATGTGCTTGACGTTGACTTGGGATCCATACGGTCACCAACATAATCCGAACCAAAATATCCAACGAGGTGAAGATTTGAGCACTTGGGGTACCATAATCCTAGTGTTGGTGTGTGAGCTAGATATCGAAGAACATGTTTCACTGCCTTATGGTGTGATTTCTTCGGTTTTACTTGGAAACATGCACACATGCAAACACTAAGCATAATGTCTGTCCTAGATGCACATAGGTACAATAAATAGCCAATCATAGAGCGATATACCTGTTGATCGAAATATGTACCACTTTCGTCAGTGTAAAGATGGATGTTTGTAGGCCTAGGAATATTGACAGCTTTGCATTCATGCATGACGAATTTTCTCAGGACATCCTCGAGGTATTTCTCTTGATATATGAAGATGTCATTGCGTTGTTGACGAATTTGCAGACCTAAGAAAAATTTCAGCTGCCCCATCATGGATATTTGATATTCTTCATCCATCATGTAGGCAAATTCATCACTGTAATGTTTGTTAGTACAACCAAAAACAATGTCGTCAACATATATTTGGCACACGAATAGTTCATTGTCATAGGATTTTGTGAAAATAGTAGGATCAAGTGAACTCGGTTTGAAGCCTTTCTTCATGAGGAATTCCTTCTATGTATCATACCACGCCCGAGGGGCTTGCTTGAGGCCATAGAGTGCCTTTTTGAGTCTGAAGACTTTGTCAGGATGCTTCGGGTCTTCAAATACTAGGGGTTGAGCAACATATACTTCTTCCTCAAGCTTACCATTGAGGAATGCAATTTTCGCATCCATTTGATATAGAATAATATTGTGATGGTTAGCATAAGCAAGCAATATTTGAATAGCTTCAAGTCTAGCAACAGGCACAAAAGTTTCATCAAAGTCAACTCCTTCAACCTGTGTGTTGCCTTGGGCTACAAGCCGTACCTTGTTCTTCACAACCTGACCATCCTCATCTTTCTTGTTTCGGTAGATACACTTGGTGCCAATGATATTGTGTCTGCGAGGATTTGGTCTTTTGACGAGTTCCCACACGTCATTTAGCTTGAACTGAAGAAGTTCATCTTGCATGGCTTGAATCCTGTCAGGTTCCATGAAGGCTTCAACAACTTTTGAGGGTTCTGTGACACACACAAAAGAGGAATGCCCACAAAAGTTAACTAAGTGAGAAGATTTTGAGCGAGCACTACAAGAAATATGCTAACTTGTGACCTTCAATATTGGTCTCCAAATGGTCGTTGATTTCCATTTGCGACCTTTTTATGACCAAAAATACACGGTCAAAAGTTGAGGGTCCCTAATGAACTATAACGACCTTTCTTCTGGAATGGTCGAAGACATTTACGACCAAACAAAAGGTCGTTTGTTCTATGACCAATTGTTATGGTCACTCATTGTCTGCCCAGGCCACGTCGGATCCAACGTGGCAAGCTGATGTGGCGAAGTTACGACCAATTGGAATGGTCATTGACAAGAATCAGCCCGGGTCCAATTCGGTGTTTTACATGGGCCAAGCCCAACAATTCAACACTTTTGATATTTATTTTTCATGTTAATCCTGGTAAGCCACATGGGTGAGGCCCAACAATTCGGCCTTTTATTTTCTCTGTCGTGGCCTTTTATAGTCTACTGATTTTCAATCTTCAGTCATTATATATTCAAGTTTCTCCCACTAGTCAGATGGGTACCACTTGTCATGTTCACCTCTCAAATTGGTCCCACATGTCAGAAATGTACAAATTTGACAGATTATTTTCACAAGTGGCCTCACTGGTGAGGTTTACATTTTACAGGTTTTAAAACCACATACATAATCAATATTTCAAATAGAACAAAGAACACATAAAACTTATCAAATATACCACTAAATAAATTTATTACGATATTTACAACACAGATATGCTACAGTATGCTGCTCTTCACGACTTCACACTTCACGAATCTCGCATCATTGTTGCCGCCATCTGGATTGGTGTGTAAGGAGGAAGCGATCTGAAGCAACAATAACTGAGAAAATGTAAAGTATCAGTCACCAGAAGCCTGTAGGCAACAGTAGTGGATACAACAATTGCTGCATATAAATACTGAACTACAACCACAAACAAGCTTTAAATACTGCACTACATAAATACTGCAATACATAATAAAACAACATGATAAAAATGTACTACGTTATATTCGCACAAGCACACAGAATGTACATTTATTTAACCTGAAGCTGAACTGACTTTGATATCATTCCATTTCTGAATTCTGGCTCCATTTATGTACTAGTTTCACCTCCTTTTTGACTAAAAAATAACAACACTTAACAATGAATAAGGAATGGGGATAAAAAACTAGAGGGCAGTGGAATAGCGATGGCATATTGCTAGAATAAAGAAGACGTACACCAGGGAACTAGCCAAAAAATGTGTTCCTCTGCTCCAGATTAAAGAACATGCTGAAAAGAATCACGTCATAAACTAGTACATCTAGTGAAGACTGAGCTAATCTTACTGTGCTAGGAAAGAATAATCGAATCCATTTGGGATATTGCTAGAACTATATGTTTGTTTTTTTTTACATAGACTAAAAACATAAAATAAAAATCTGATTTGCATTCTACTTTGGCATATGTCTCAAGGAACCAATAATACTTTATGCAGTGCATATAAATTAAAGGAAGACATTTTTTTGCTTAGGGCATGGCATGTCATATGTCACTCATTTTTGCGAGAATCATAACTCACTATTCAATATTTAGCAGTTTGCAGTAAGTTAGCAGAAATACATATATAAGCTTCTTCTCGACGATGACTTGGTATTAGCATAAATTGAAATTACATATGGGGAACTAGTCATAATGGAAACAAGTAAGAGCTTCTAAATGCCAAAACAGGTAGATTCGGCAAGCTATAATTAGGCCGAACAAAGGCACGGTTCAAATCAAGCCTGGAAATTTGGCACTACTAGATTCAATCAATTTCTCACAACTGAACTACCATCAAAAATCGCAGTGAACCTATTGCACATCCATCCAAATTTCTACAATATACTACACGATAAAGGGTCAGGATCTAATTGAGATTGCTATTTTGGAGCATTTGAGCAGATTGGCAGGCCATCTTCAGCAGCTTATTAGTCGAATTTGAGTTTACATTGTTTAGCTATATTAAGAAAGTATAGAAATACCATGTTCATCTACTTATGGAAGCTACATAAAAAAATTATGTTGCATCAAAGTGGCCAGGCATATGTTTGAAACACCACCTGCCTATAAAGATTTAACCATTAATGCAATGTTTTTTTATCTTTTAGATTCCTAGTCTGTGATGATGATATGTGTGCACCTCAGTTAATCCTGGTCCAGTTAATCGATCTGTGTACCAATAGAACATTCCTCCTTGGATATCTAGGCATAGATTGAGAGAAACATATATGTAAAAACATGCCCGCCGGACTTCACGGCACTTGAGTGTTGTTCCCATTGACTGAATTTATTTTTAGAACTTCTTATGAACCTAATTCGGCAAAAGCCTTAAACGACATTAGTGTGCAAGACATGATTCAGTAATTCGACCCAACAAAAAAGTGGAGTGTGATGTCTGACCTACTTGTAATCGAAGTTTTTCACTCTGCTCTCCTTCACGAGAAGCCAAGCTAAGAACACCAGTGCTAAGGGGATGCTCAGCAAGCCAGTATCCCCCTTAAAATAGCAAGCACAAGATATATCATTCACTGAGAACATGGAATTCGCATGCAATGCCATGGAATGTGAGGAACAAGAATTGATAGCGTATTAGCTTAACATAACAGGAGACTCACGAACCTGGGCACCCATGGAGTGGAAAAGAAGGCCATTGATGAACTGGATCGTATTAGCGAGAAGAGAAGTGAAGAGGAGGCTTCGGTCGCGGCCATCCATGACGGGGCCGAAGACAGAGAGAGGCGCGGGTAGGAGTGGAGGAGAGACATTGACGAGATCCATGGCGTCGGCATGTAGGGAAGAGCATTGTCTCGAGATCCATGCAAGCGACGTGGTGGCCCAAACCGTGGCTGATGGTAGCATCTACACCTATGAGCCATAGTAAATTTCTCTTTGATATCAAACCTAGAAATTGTCCACAAGAAACAAATGGAATCAATGGCGCTCCTAGTTGGCATAGATGATTACTATGCTGGTCGCGGAGACATCCAAGGAAGCATTCCTAACATCGACGAGGCATGACTTTCTGAAGATGGAGGCGACAACGTTCAGGTCGACGCGTCGGTTGACGGCGACCGTGATTGCGCCACCACGGCAAACGATGTGCTCGATCTCAGACGCGAACCTGGACAGGAAGAGCGCGTCGGTCAATGCTGTCGGGTAGTTGGAGAGGACGAGGTTGATGGCATCGTCGAAGAACGGGAGGTTGCACGGGTCCGCACGGAGCACAAGGGGAGGTAAGTCAACGAGATCAACACCGGTGACGTCCCCCACGCCGGCCATGAGGAGCCTGTTGACTGCTTGCCCCGCGCCGGTGACAAGGCAGAGAACTCGGGACGAACTACTGAGGAGGACCAGCCGATAGAGTGGATCGATGACGGATGCGGAGTGGGCCGCGTTGTGTCGTTTCCAGCCCGGGGAGGACCGGAGCTTGGAAAGGAAGATGTCGGGGTCGACCACGCGGCGGAATGGAGGATGGCGAAGGCTATGGGAAGACGGCGATGGTGGAGTGACTCCGGCTAGGTGTGAGAGGCGATGGCATCAATCTGGATGAGTGGATCGGGGAGAGGGAGAGAGAGGGAGGTAGCGAAATCGATCTGGATCGGGGAGAGGGAGAGAGATAGGGGGCTCTCGAGAAGGTGTTCATTGGGCTGCTAGGGTTTGGATTGGTCTGCTCAAAGACGTTGGATGGAACGGGTGTGAACAGCTCAGATCGGTAAAGTTGGGGTGATCCATGGGAAGAGTGCTGATTGGTTCAAAACAGATGCGATTTAAAATAGTTTCTAAGTGCTACAAATAGAGGTATTTTTTGAAGCATCTATCAAAAATAATTTTTGAAAGGCCACCATTAAAATTTCCACTTGGGTTAGACCACATTTTATGGATGATCACCAATTTGTATTCCTTTTCGATATTTCTATCTAATTTTTGGCCATACAAATGGGTTTTTTGCCAATTTAGGTGGAACTGGGAAAAATGGAACTACAAGTGCTTCATGGTTTGCTATTTATTTTCTCTAAAAAATAATTTTAGGTGGAAAAGTAGATATTTAATCAGAGAACCAACAAAAGTTTTACAATATTCAAGTACCCCTAGGTACCAACTGTCATGCCCACAGTTTTGACCGCATTTTGCAATCGACATAAGAAATACAAAAAGACCAAAAAAATTGAAAACCTTCACATTGTGTCACTATATGTGACCAAGTTACCATGAAAAATAAGAAACTTGTAATACAACAATTATTTTAAAAAAGTGTTTTCAGAAATGAGCTATCATGTGTGAAGGTTCATGGCTTTCAAGCCAAATGATCAATCATATGGCCTCATTCATGGCATAGTTTGTACAAATGAAACAATATTGTGCACAAGGGTGCATCTTGAAATGGCAAGCAATGTCGCCTAAGGAAGTTTTCATTTTCTTTGGAAGAAAAATTTATTTTCCATTTTTCGAGTGCCCAAAATGAGTTTTTTGGTGAAGGACCTACAATATATTTGTTGCAAAACTGGACCAAATCATTTTTATAAAATAGTAGGCCATATTTAATATACAATTTACCAAATGGTTGGGTGTGAAAAGATTTTATCCACCTCTCTCAAAAAGACAAGTTTGTGCCGATTTAGTTGGAAGCGGGTCATATTTGAACTGCAGTTGCATAATAGTTTGCTCCTTATTTTTTACAAGAATATTTTTTATTTGCAATAGTATCCATTTAATCAGAGAAACACCAAAAGTTTTCCAACATTCAAACACTAGCTAGGAACGGTCATGCCCGCTGTTTTGACCACATTTTGAAATGGGCATAAAAAATTCAAAAAAAAATGTAAAACCTTCATATTGTGTCATTATATGTGACCAAGTTACGAGGAAACATAAGAAACTTGTAATACGACAATTATTTTAAAAAAATGTTCTCAGAAATCAGCTATCATCTGTGAACGTTCATGGCTTTCAAGCCAAATGATCAATCTTATGACCATATTCATGGCATAGTTTGTACACATGGTATAATATTGTGCACAATGGCATATCTTGGAATGGCAAGCTATATTGCCTAAGGAAGTTTTCATTTTCTTTGGGCAAAAATTCATTTTCCATTTTTCGAGTGTCCAAAATGAGTTTTTTGTGAAGGACCTACCATATATTTGTTGCAAAATTGGACCAAATTATTGTTATAAAATACTTGGCCATATTTAATCTACAATTGACGAGATGGTTGGGTGTGAAAAGATTTTATCCACCTCTCGTGAAAAGACAAATTTCTGCCGATTTAGTTGGACGCCGGTCAAATTTGAACTGCACTTGCATTATAGTTTGCTCCTTATTTTTTCTATTTAATCAGAGAAACACCAAAAAAATAGCAAGATTCAACCACTAGCTAGGAACGGTCATGTGTGCCGTTTTGACCAAATTTTGAAATGGGCATGAAAAATTCAGAAAAACATCAAAAAAATGAAAACCTTCATATTGTGTCATTATATGTGACCAAGTTACTAGGAAAAATAAGAAACTTGTAGTACGACAGTTTTTTTTAAAAGTGTTCTCTGAAATGAGCTATCTTGTGTGAAGGTGCATGACTTTCAAGCCAAATGATCAATCTTCTTCCCACATTCATGGCATAGTTTGTACAAATGATAAAATATTGTGCACAAGGGTGCATCTTGGAATGGCAAGCAATGTTGCCTAAGGAAGGTTTCACTTTCTTTGGATGAAAAATTAATTTTCCATTTTTTGGGTGCCCAAAATGAGATTTTTGTGAAGGACGTACAATATATTTGTTGAAAAATCGGACCAAATAATTTTTATAAAATACTAGGACATATTTAATGTACAATTAACCAAATGATTCGGTGTCAAAAGCTTTTATCCACCGCTCGTGAAAAAGACAAATTTCTGCCGGTTCAACTCGAAGGTGGTAAAATTTGAACTGCAGCTGCATTAGACTTTGCTCTTTATTTTTAAAAAAATCATTTTGAGGTACATAAGTATCCATTTAATAAGAGATACATGGTGTGGTGGCAAGACATAGAGGTTTGGATGGTGTAAGAGGGGCCCAACTCCAGAGCGTGTAAACGAGCATGCGAACCGCGTGGTCACCGCGTGACTGTGGCATTGACGCTCATCCTGGGCAGCCTCGGCATGTCTGGTGGGTTGATCAATCCCCCGTTAGGTGTTAGTAAGAATAATACAATGGAATAATCTCACGAGGAGACTCAAAGCTCAAACATGAATTAGCAGCCAAGTGTTTGATTAGCGATGGGGGAAATTCAGATGGCCAATGGGCGTGATCTTTGGGTGAGGATGATCATCTACTAAGGAGACTGTCTTGGCAAATTTTGATCTCAAATGAAGAGCCTAGGTGGAAATTTCTTTGCGAAGTACCACACTGGGCATAAATATGGATGTTGAAGCTGGGCTCAAATGAATAAATGGATTGATCTAAAATTTGGTGGAGGATGGTGATTTGGGCATAGGAAAGCACCGTAAAAAATTTATACCATTTGTAAATTCCTTCACAAAAATTTATACCTTGACAATAGTCTTCTATGTACAGAAACTTGTAAACATTATTGAGAGGAATTGATAAGTGAAATGAGCACACATTTGGTGTAGATAAGTTATACACGTAGGAACATGTCATGGTAAATTTTCAGCAGTAATTAAGAAAGCTAAAATATATTTGCTTCACAAACTAAAAATATGACCAGAATAAAAGATTGGATGATGAGCTCACATGGATTACTGGATAGAGCTCAAATTTTCTGAAGAGTGATCATTTTGGCATATAGAATATTTGGAAAAACCTTAGATCATTTGTATATTCCTAGCTAGTACTTCCTTCACAAAGATTCTTTGTGGCTAGAAAATTTGGAAATTTGCTCAGGAATATTTAATAGGAAAATAGAGCTGAATTTTGGCATGTGGCAATTATTTGGATATTAAAGATAGCCAAGAAAGTTTGCGGGCAATAGGAGGTGTCTAGATAGCACTTTCTTTGTAAGGTGCCAATATGGACAGAAAATAGAAATTAAAGTTGTGCTCACATACATGATTGGATGGAGCTGAAACTGGGAGGACTACGATCATTTGGTCATATGAAGACACTATAAAAATTTCATACGATATGAATAAATAAAACTGGTACTTCCTTCACAATGCTCTCCACTAAAGAGAACATTGGGAAAATATTGAGGGAAATTGGCTAAATTAAATGAGCTATAATTTGGTGGAGGGAGGTTATATGGTCAGGGTCATGATCTGGTAAATTTTCATCATTTATAATGCAATATAAAATGTAGTTGCTTCACAAACTGAAAATATTACCAGAAACAAAGATTCAATGGTGAGCTCACATGGATTGGTAGATGGGCTCAAATTTTGTGGGGAGATATTATTTAGGCATATATAAGATGTGGCAAAAATTAAACTCATTAGGTTACTCGTGGATAGTACTTCCTTCACAAAGCTTCTAGCTAAACAAAAACTTTGGAAATTTGCTGAGAAAGATTTACTTGGCAAATGGAGATGAATTTTTTCACGAGCCAATCATATGGATAGGAACGAGTGCCCAAATTTTTTTGGGAAATTATGAAAATATAAATTGCACTTCCTTCACAAAGTGCTATTGTGAACAAAATAGGAAAATGAATATTGCTGGATTAATTTGAACTAGGGAAGAAGGGTTTTGACATATTTGAGGACTATATGATCCAAAGAATTTATGAGAATTTTTGGAGAATGTTGGGAAATGACAGAATGGTAGATTGGTTCACAAACTAGGGAAAAATTGACACATAGGAAAAATTGATGATGTGGTGCCTAGTCATAGCTATGACCATCTATATTGGTCGTAATTAGCTAGCAATTAGGCAGCGGACGAGTGATATATGCTTTACGACCATTTCCAATAAGGAAATTACTACCTTTTTTTGACCAAATTGGTCATTATGGTTTGGGGTTGGAGCCTCCCGAACAGTTTACGACCAATTGATCTCAAATGGTCGTAGATTTACGATCATTTCCGCTTCATTTGCAATCCTTGGATGAGCTAGTTGAACATTTTGGTTCGGTTGAGGAATTTGGTCTATAGCATTTTCCTCAGGTGCACCTGCTTGAATTTCATCATTGTTGGGGACGATTTCTTCAACAAGGGTTTGTTCCTCATTAGGAATGATATCTTAAGTAGCCTTGTGCTTAATAGATTCCTCAGGAGTCAATTTATCTAGCACAAGTGGTAGTTGCTCTCTTTGTGAGCCATTAGTTTCATCGAACCTCACATCTATAGTTTCAACAACCTTGTTGTGATAGGTTTTGAAGACTATGTAGGTGTGTGAATCCTTTCCGCAACCAAGCATAAAACCCTCATGTGCTTTAGGTCCAAACTTTGAGCTATGGTGAGGATCTCTAATCCAGCATCTTGCAACGAAGCCTTTGAAATAACTTACATTGGGTTTCTTGTCAGTGAGGAGTTCGTATAAGGTTTTCTTGAGGAATTTGTGAACATATACCTTGTTGATGATGTGCAAGCATAGTTGATTGCTTCAGGCCAAAAGTGACGAGGAATTCGATATTTCTCAAGCATAGTCCGTGCCATTTCAACCAGAGTCCTGTTCTTGCATTCCACAATGTCGTTGTGTTGAGGAGTATAAGGAGCACACAATTTGTGAGTAATACCAAGTTCATCAAGATAATCATCGAGGCTAGTGTTCTTGAATTCTGTCCCATTTTCACGCGTGATGTGCTTGATCTTGACGCTGAAGTTCGTCGAGGCCCTTGAGGAAAATCGTTTCAAGACTTCCTGCACTTCAGTTTTATACAGAATGATATGCAGCCATGTATATCTTGAATAATCATCAACGGTGACAAAGCCATATAAGGATGCTGCATTGGTTAGAGTAGCATAATGGGTAGGTCCAAAGAGATGCATGTGAAGAAATTCAAATAATCGAGTAGTAGTCAAGATCATCTTCGAGGGGTGTTTGAATCTCATCATTTTTACGTACTAACAAGCACCGCACATATGGTCCTTGAGGAATTTGACATATTCGATGCCAATGACATGCTTCTTCTTTGCCAGTCTGTGCAAATTCCTCATGCCTTCATGACCAAGTCGTCGATGCCATAGTCAGCCTTCTGAGGTTTTTGCTAGTAAGCATGTGGCTGGTTGAGGACCTGTAGAAAAGTCAACAATGTACAAGTCTCCTCTCCTAATGCCTTCGAAGACTTTGGATTTGTCAGATTCCATGATGACTACACATCTATATTTTCCAAAGATGACAATCATATCAGGATCGTAAAGCATTGATACTGACATGAGGTTAAACCCAAGGGATTCGGCAAGGATGAGTTTGTCCATGTGCCGGTCCTTAGAGATAGCCACTTTACCAAGTTCCAACACCTTGCTTTTACCTTTATCAGCATAAGTGATTTGCTTGAGTGGTGATGGAGCCAGTGGTATAGTCATCAATAAGCTTTTATCACCAGTCATGTGCTTTGTGCAATGAATGTCAAGAACCCACTCTGTATTCTTGGGTTTGTCATCCTGCAGATGAATTAGTACAGCATATCATCTCATATGCTTCAAATTGGAAGAATATGATATCAATTTCATCAGATTTCAATTTCATCATAGACAGTAAATTTCACGGCGTGTTAAATGTTAGATCATTTCATCATGTTTTAGCTTGCGTTCAATCAAGCAATTTCCTCAGGTCTCGAGCAAATTCTTCTGATGATGACTTTCATCTGGTGACCTGACATGCAGAAGAGATTAGTTCCATTTCTTCACCACCCACATCTGAAGGGGTGGCAAAGTGTTCATCATTCTGCGAGCACCATATGAGAATGAAGGCATTGAAGCTAATGCATTTCTTTTCACAGTAGGGGGGTTAGAGTACTCATATGAATAGCCAGAGAAGTTCTTTGAGGACTTATGAACATAATGATTCGAGGAATAGTGTGCATATTCATGTCCCTTGTGGTTTTCCTGCATATCAGAAGCATTAGTGCGAGTACGAGCATAATTTGACCTTGTGAGGGTTTTTATCCTCGTGAAGACTTTGGTCCACAAAAGGTATTTGATCTGGGCTCTAGTTCTTCACTCGTGGTGTCATGAGGACATTCATGTTAAGATTTTCCAAACAGCTTTTGGGAAACCAGATTTTCCTCACGGGAGGTCCATTCCTTCAGTTAGTTCTAACATATCGAGCAAATACTTCAGCAGATTAATTTTTGAACAGTTTATAGTTGGAGTCAAATGGCTCCTAAGAGGAATAGGACATTTCACGTGCAAAGCCTGTTAGATTAGATGGATCAATGGGAGGCCCTTTAGCAGCAATCCATGAGGTTTTGGGGTACTGCTTAGGTTTCCAATATGATCCATCAACATTCAGTTTCCTCTCGAAGGCAATGCCCTCTTTCCTTGAGTTCCTGTTTAGAATCTGTCTTTTGAGCACATCGCAAAGGGTTTGATGCCCTTGGAGATTTTGTATATGCCTGTCACATACAATTCCTTCAATCCTCCATTTTTGCTAGTAGCATTTGTGGTTTCCTCAAGTGAAGAATTTGATACCACATGAACAGTTCAACAATTTGTAGCGAAAGAAGCATTTGAGGTTTGAGGTGAATAATTAGTAGTTTCTTGTTCGACGCATTTCAGACATGGTGGAATGAATTCTTCCTGAGCGGTATTGATCTGTTGATCAAGCAATGAATCATTTTCCATTCGAAGATCATCATGGGACATTCTTAACTTCTCAAGATCAAGCTTCCGTTGAAGAAAATCATAAGAAAGTTTCTCATGATCAACCAAGAGTGTGACATAGCAATCTTGAAGACTATCAAATCTAGACTGAAGACTTTGAAGATCTTCAGTGAGGACTTGAGTACGATTCATTTCATCATTCAACAGATCATTGCTTTTGTCAAGTAGTTTTTGAAGCTTTTCATTAGCACTTTGTAGCTTAGAGGCATTATTGGCAATTTTATAGTAACTGGATTTTTGATAATCATCAGGTTCACAGTCACTACAATCAGAGGAGGATTTATGGCTTGGTACCTTTGAACATTTTGTCATGAAGCAATAGGTTGGAGCGAAGTCATCAGCATATTCATCCGTGTAGTTGGCGTTGTCATTTTGTTCAAGGTTGAAGATCGACTTGGTGACAAATGTGGTAGCAAGTGCAAGACTTTCCACACTAGACTCTACCTCCACTTCAGAGCCTTCCTCTTCGTCACATTCCTTGGATTCTTCTTCAGAATCCATTTCCTTGTCAACGAGTGCCCGAGCCTTTCTGAAACTAGTCTTCTTGTGCGATGAGGACTTTGAAGATGAGGATTTTGAACATTTCTTATTTTTCTTTGCGTCATCAGAACTTTCATCCTTGTATATCTTCTTCCTTGACACCTTCACCCAGCGAGGACAGTCAGCAATGTAGTGACCAGATTTCTTGCACTTGTGGCAGGTTCTTTTCTTGTAATCCTTAGATGAAGATTATGATTTCCTCATATCTCTTCTTGAAGATTTTCCGAACTGCCCATGCTTAGTAAACTTCTTAAATTTTCTCATGAGCATAGCAAGCTCCTACCCAAGTTCTTGAGGATCACCAAGACTGCAGTCAGATTCTTCTTCTTAAAATGAGGAAACAGCCTTTTCCTTCAGTGCACGAGGTCTTCAGTAGCTTGGTCCATATAGGTCTCTCTTTTCTTCTTGTTCGAATTCATGAGCATTAAGTCTCTCAGGAATATCAGCAGGATCAAGCATCTTGTAATCTCTTCGTTCTTGGATCATCAGAACCAGTGTATCAAATGATGGATCAAGAGATCGTGGCAGTTTCTTCACAACTTCATGGTCAGTGATATCTCTGGGTCCCGGAGCTTGCAATTCATTTGAGATGCTAGTGAGGCGGTCAAAGGTATCTTGGCAGCATTCATTGTCAAGCCTCTTTGAATGATTGAAGAGATTGCGAAGAACATCGACACGTGAGTGTAGCGACCCGACTCAAAACGAGTCAAGCCTCTGTGTAGCTATGCCATCCTTGGATCAGTATGCTGGCACACACAGTACATGAATGTATATATCAAAGTGCAATCACATGTAAATTGCGTAAAACTGATATATACCTTAAATATCTCAGCGGAAGCAGTCAAGGGAGTGGAGTCCCAATAAACACCAACGGCAAGTTGAGTGTAGACCGTAACCCTGAATCATACTCTTACTCGTCGAAGAAAAATATCTACAACATAAGACGTTGCAGCCGTGTAGGTTAGCATATTGAATATGCCGGCAAGGCACATAAGAGAGGGGTGAAAAGTAATCATCTATACTATATGCATATAGGGCAGGTGGGGCTATAAGTTTTCAGCGAAAAGCAAGTTTTCTCCTATCAAGAGAGGGCTAAAAGCAAAATATTACTACATTGTTGGTTGTTAACGAGATGGTTCCGCCAACCAATCCTCGTACCCGAGTTGTCAATAATTACCCTCATCAAATATATATAATGGTGCTGAGATATCCAGATAACTTCAGTTCCTTTGGCTCAAGTTCTCCATGACTGTGGACACGGCTAATCGATTAGGTTTGAGTACTCTGCAGAGTTTTGCACACGTTCCCCACAAGATTTGATCGCCTCCGAGTATGTCCTCGCACTTCAGGGTGTTTGAAGACTGGATGATCAAAACATGGTCTTTCAACGGGTCTCTCTGAATCCCTGTCGGTGCCCATCCATTCCTACCGTTCTTCTACATCTACTAGCACCGGCTGTCCAGAGTCGCCGCGTTGTCAAACCAAGCCAGAGCCCATAATGACTTGTGGCTGTGCACGTAAGCCTTGGGTCTTGAAAATATCCGTCTATCTGTTTGAGCCTGGGTGAAGCTTTCCGCAGGATGTCATGGCCTCTCCAGCATCCCGGGTCATCCACTGGGTTCTCCAGGGAGCCGATTAACCGTCCTTCACCCAGAGTTGCATTGCGTCCGAGGTCTTGAAAATCTTGTCTTAACCGGTCTTGATTAGTTAATCAACCTCGCTTCACTCGTGTTATGCACTCAACCGAAATCCCGTCTACTCAAGCATAGCAATATGAAATTTGTCGTCCCGGGGCCAAGTATCGGGGTTGTTGTGTGCCTACCACATGATACTACAATCTATACTGAAATTTCCAAGTACCTAAGCAGCATGCAATTGGGCATAGGATGGTAGATCTACGATGCATAAAACATAGGTGATAGTATGATCAAAGTGACTTGCCTGGTAATGTTGACGAAGAAGAGTTTTCTCGAGAAAAAACTTGATAGACTACTCGTCACTCTCCGGTGAAATCTATATAACAAACATATCATTCAAATAAGCACTCATACTAGCAATCATTCTAGCAATCAAAACAAGAGAGAGCGAATAGGAATCCGAAGGGAACTTCAAATAAGACTAGGGAGTCTTCTACTACGTCAAACACTAAATAGTTTTTGTCTAACAGAAAATAAAACACTAAAATAGAAAAAATAACAGAAAACAAAATATAAAATAACTAAGATAACAGAAGTAAAATTTACAAAACAATATTTTTTATAAGTATTTTCAAAATAGGAAATCAAACTAGCAATGCAATCAATTCGCAAGTTAGTATAGAACTAGAATTGATTCCATGCAAACAAATAAGAATAAATAAAATGAAATTTTGTTGTTGTTGAGAAGTTACTGATAAATATCAGAAAACAAAATATAACTTGTCACAATTACAAAAAAAACAAATTAAGAACAATTAATACAAAAGAAATAGCAAGAAAACAAAAAAGGCTAAAACAGAATCTGTTGTGCTTAAATCCCTAAGTAAAATTATTTAAAAAAACTTTAAACTTAAACTACTGAAAGATATGAACAATAGGAAACAGCAGCAAAAAGAATCAAATTAAAAGCTATTTATAAACTCCTGGAATAAGCAGAACAAGGTTTAAACTAAATCTGATCTAAATTATATTTGAAAATTTCAAACATAGACAAATTATATGTTTTTAAAAACTACAGGAAATTTGTGAGCTACTGGAAAAAGAATCAACTCCATTGGAGTTGTGGATCAAAATTTATGGCCAAAAAAAAACTGGAACTTTTCTTTTTTTTTGGAATTAAACAGAAAAAAAGAAAAACTGATTTGTGGACAGGGGGTCCACGTGGCATCTTCTGATTGGCTAAGGGGGTGTGTTCTGCGAGACATATAAGCAAACGGCCGAAATCTAACTAAAACCTCCGGCTAAAAGTTAAGTGAATAAAAACGAGCGGTTTTTTTGTTTAAAAACTGAAAGGTTATCCTACTCTAATCTACACCGTTGAAAATAGATCTAAGGGTAAAACTAAAAAAAACAAAACAAGTAAAAAAAAAGAAAGGAAAGAGGGGCCTTACCGTGGCTGGGAGTTGCTCCCGTGGCTGGAGCCTTCTCCTGCGAGGTGGCCGGCCGGCGGCGAGGGTGGGGAAGGGGCAGTGGAGGAGGGGGTAGCAGGGAGGCGGTGGGGCTCCAGGGAGGGGAGGGAGGCGAGGTGGAGGGAGGGCTGCATGGGGGCCGACGGGGGAAAAGCTCCTGGCGAGGGGAGGGGGTGCAGCTCTGGCGAGGTGCAGGGCGAGGGGGTGTGGTGGGGCGGCGGAGGAGGAGAGGTCGAAGGGGTGGGGCGGGGCAGGGTTGCCAGGGGGGCGACGGGGTGGAGCTGGGGCGAGGCAAGGAGTGTCTAGAGGGCTCTCGGAGCTTCGGCGCCGGCGAGTTTAAGGCGGATGGCACGCGAGATAGAGGCGAGGAGAGGCGGTTCTCTCGGGAAAAATGGAGAGAGGAGATACTGAGGGTTTTATAAGCGGCCTCGGATGGCGTCCGGAAGGAAAGAAGAGGGAGATCGGGAAGGGGGGAATTCCTTCCTCCATGGATGGAAACTCGTGTAACGTGAGGAAGGAGAGAGGTAGGAGATGATCTCTGTTGGGCCAAAAATAGGAAAGGTCTTAATGGGCCAGCAGGTCTTTCCAAAATAAAGGGATTCCTTTCCTATTTTCAAAACTAGGAAACTAAAACGATAAAAAGGAAATCAAATCAAGTCGGTATAAAGAGTTTCTATATACTAAAATTATCAGAAAAATAAAATATAGATGATGGGCATTTTTCCACGGCAAAAATACAAACTTCAGAAAAAATTATTTTCACAAAATTGCCTAAAAGGTTTATTTTCTTTTGCAAATAATTTTCAAATGACCCTCTAAGTTTGAGGGCTCAAATAACTTCCAAAATGCCCGTGGGTTCGAGGGTCATGTTCCTCATCTCTAGAATGTATTTCCCGGCCTTTCTTGCATGAAGAAAACGAATGGAAATGCAAAAGAATTCAATGCAATTATCTCCGTTCAAATTCTTTATAGTTGAAGAAGTCATGTCATCTTCTCTCTTTGCTTTTAAAAGATTGAATTTGAATTCACCGGAGAAGGGGAAAGTCATTTTATTCCCTCTCATTCAAAAGTTTTGAAAAGTTTCAGATTTCACACAAGTTTCAATCACTCACGCAAACAAACAAACAATCTAATAATTATATTAACATTTCAAAATTTATAATTTTGGGATGTTACAGTGAGTCACGCTGTGTTGAGACTCCCTCATTGACTTTGGAGAACCTATTCCATATAAGCTTAGTAGTGCCGACAACACTAACTCTGCGGCACAGATAGTAGCAGTGATAGAGGGAATACCATTTTTCACAATATACCAAAGATCATTGTCAATTGATTGAAAATGCATTTGCATCTTGGTCTTCCAAAAGGGGAAGTCCTTTCCTTCGAAGGTAGGACAGCGTGCAGTAACGTTGATCATACCTACGGTCGACATAACTAAAACTCCATGCGGTTAAACCAAAATCACACAGAACAAGGGAGTACCTTGCTCTGATACCAATTTAATGTGTGTTATGTCGACTAGAGGGGGTGAATAGGTGATTTTTACAATTTCATCAGTGAGGAAATTCCTAGTGAGGAAAGTCCTGAGTCATGAACTGAGTGCAGCGGAAATAGTACTTGGTCAGGAGTGCAAAAACGTCTACCGCAAAGTACTCAGCGTTAATTAGTAGAATTGGTTTGTACTGGTCATGAGTACAGGATAAATAGGTGATGAATAACTCAGGTGAAGAATTTGAGGTGAGGAATTCAGAGAAAGGCTTCAGTCAAATTCTTCAAACAGTACAGATGAAAGTCTTCAACATGCAATTGAGGAAATGAGATGAGTTGAGGAAATAGAACCCGTAGCTCGATGAAGACAATTGTTGGTGACCTAGTTCCAACTGTTGTGACAGGTGTACGTATGGTTTGGAGCGGCTTGGTATTGAAACCAAAGAACGCATAGTCCCTACCGTATTCTCCTTGAGCTAATGAAAGTGCGTTATATCGACTAGACGGGGGTGAATAGGCAATTTTTACAATTTCATCACTCAGGAAATTCCTAGTGACGAAAGTCCTCAGTCATGAACTGAGTGCAGCGGAAGTAGTACTATGTCAGAACTTGCAAAAACATCTACAACAAAGTACTGAGCGTGATTTCAGAGAATCGGTTTGCACAAGTCATAAGTACAAGATAAGTAGGTGAAGAATAACTTAGGTGAAGAATTTTAGGTGAGGAATTTAGAGAGAGTCTTCAGTGAAATTCTACAAACAGTATAGATGAAAGTCTTCAACATGCAATTGATGAAATGAGGGATTTGAGGAAATACAACCGGTAGCTCGATGAAGACAGTTCTTGATGACCGAGTTCCAACTGCTGTGATAGTTGTACGTATGGTTTCGAGCGGCTTGGTATTGAAACCAAAGGACACACAGTCCCTACCGTATTATCCTTGAGTTAAGGACACACAGTCCTCCCCCAACACTCATGGTAAGTCTTCAGGGCAGACTTCCAAACCCTCACAAACTTGGTCACCCGACGATCCACAATTGACTGCTGGATGCTCTAGACCATGACGCCTAGCCGTTTGGAGGATGCATAGTCCTCAAAGGTAACAAGCGTTGGTTCCACACAGGAATAACTTCTTGAGTGATGCTCAATCACTTGGGTTTTGGTTTGGGTTTGGGTGTTTGGGGTATTTCCTCACTTGATGATTTTCGCTCAAAGGTTCTGAGGAATTTGGGTTGCTCTAACTGACAAGTGTCAATTTCTCTTGGAGCAGCCCACATGCTCGTGGTTGTGGGGGCGGCTATTTATAGCCTAGGAGCATCCCCACATGATTTCACATAAATGCCCTTTAATAATATGACGGTTGGGTGGATAAGATCTAGGACACATGGCGCGTGGCGCGGCAACGGTCAGAACCTTCAACTTTGAAAGTCCTCATGTCTCTCATGTTACTCTCTTTGAGGATTTGGTAGATGTAGGTTTGGTTTGAGAATCATGAGGAAATTTGTTCCATAGTTTTACCTCGACCCCCTTTAATAGTACGGTGTTCCTATGACTCAAGTATGAAGAAAATGAAACAGAAAGAGTAAATCTTCAAGTTTCAAAGTCTTCAGTGTATTTTTTTTCGGGACACACCGAATTCCTCATCTTCAAGATCTTCATGAGGAATATTAATTTCTTCACAATTTCTTCGCGATCAAAGTCTTCATGGAATGACCAAAGTCTTCACCTGAGGACATTCATTTTTAGGGGTCGATATTCATCGAATAACTCAAACTCCTCAGCGACTTATAGAGCATTTGTACACTTACAAACATATCAGTCTCTTAACGTATAAGCCTTCAAAACACCAAAATCACTAAGGGGCACTAGATGCACTTACAGTCTCCCCCTTTTTGGTGGTTGATGACAAATAGGTTAAGTTTTCAAAGGGGATAATAATATGAATTGTAAGTACTCAGTTTGAGGAATTTGAAGGTAAGATACAGAGAAACTCCCCCTGAAGATGTGCATGTTTTGAGGAATTTGCATTGAACAACAAATGCACATTGATGATATATATCATGGAGATATACCCATGTATCTTGTAATTCATGCATGCATTTGACATATAATATGATGAATTTGAAATGCATGTTGAAAAATGGTGTGTGACAAATTTCAGCATGCATGCATTAACTAACTTGAGGAATAAGCATGCGAGGAAAATCGTTCAAAAGTGTCAGAACTCCATCGGGCTTAAGTTACAACTCATTACATCAAAAACTTCGGAAGAGACAAGAGTGTGACACTTAACAAAGTTTATAAGCCCATAAATTCAACCCGCTTGAAGACTAACTCTTAGATTTCTCCCCCTTTGTCATCAAGTGATGAAAAGGGACGAAAATGAGGACTAACGCCCATGAAGACCATCACTTCTGCGTTGAGGAAGAGGCGTGAGCATTCTTTGAGTAAGACTTCCGTGTTGGGCCAGTTGCAGTATCCGCAGGTTCTTCATCTGAATCAGCAGTGCAGAATGAAGAAAATTAGCTGTCCACCAAGTGAGGAACTGTAATATTCTTGAATTTCTTCTTTGGTGGCCATTACCAACCAAAGTCGCGAGTGAATTCCAATTCTTCAAGTTCCGTTGGAGTCTTAAGGTGGGACAATATGGCCCAGGTACGATCCAATGCCTCATGGAGATAATAGTGATTTTTATTCACAACATTTTGAGTATCATTGACGGTTTTCACAATAGAGCCAAACTGTCATTGTACCCACTTATGATTGTGATCGACTTTCTGATGAAGATTGGGGAGAAGCTCTCTGTTAGTCATCACCCTTGGGGCAGTTGAGCTTGGAGGTTTCGCTCTGCCATCAACTGTTGAGTGGCAGTATTATCATATGAGGAGTAGGAGACAGCCTTGCGAAATTGACCATCTAGTGGCCGATTTCCTTCATCAATTACTGACTTGCCTTTGCCTCAACTGGTTCAAAAGTTTCTTTATGACTTTGAGAGGCGGCTGATAACCGAGGTGATTCTGATAGTCAGCTTGGTAGTTGGTGGCTGATCTGTTTCTAATGAATCTCAGGATCCCAGGCACATAAATCTTTAGCTCAAATGGTGACAAAGCATTGTTAGCCAAAGTCCTCAAGAAGAAACCGTGAAGGTTCATTTTTATTCCATGAATGACATTGCACACGATGTTCTTCATGATTTCAACAACATTTTCTTCCTTATCGTACCCTTTGATAGGTGCGATGGAATATGCCGAAATTCTGTAGACAGTTCTGGGCACATATTTCAATTCCTTCACAAGGAATCTAGTCCTTGGAGGTTGGCCTGGAGCCAAAGGTTTCATGAGGACCTCCATGAGCTGATTTAGCAATTCTCTATCATCATATAGGTTTATTGCGTCATGTGAAGGAATTGAGATAGGTATAGCTCGGAGCAATGCTGTGGCTGGAGCTTTATAGTGAGTGTGTTGTGTCATCCAGTCCAAGACCCAAGAGTTTATGTTTTTGGGGTCACCTGAGATATGCAGTGTGGCATAGATCTAAAGAATAATTTTTGTATTCCAGTCACCGATATCTGTGCAGAATGGCAGTATCCCTGCTTCGTGACGAACACTCAGTACTGGGGTGAAGCTAGGAATTTCCTCCATATCAAAGTGAGGAATGTGCATGTGATGAAATATCTTCATTTTCCCACAAAGCACACAAGCGTAGTAATTAAGATGAGTTCTGGTCCAGAACTTCATGCGCCTGATAAGAAGCCTATCGTAAAGATTTTCGCCAGTGAAGAAATGATGTTCATCATAGAAGTCTTCCTTTAGAAACTTGGCCTCTTTGAGAAGGGCTGATGAGATGCTTTGGTTGAAAATTATGATGTTGATCATCTTGAGGATTTTTGGCCACCACAATTGCTGTTTCAGGATTTGCAACCTGTTGGGGATATTATCTGTTGGGTAACCCACCCTAGTTGGGCCGGGTCACCAAGCTGGCGACTCATCCTCAAGTGATTAGGGCTTTGACCTGGTAAGGCCGGAAGCGAGATGGCGGTTCAAGATCTTTGGGAAGAATCCATCGTTGGGAAGATCTCCAAGTCTTGGAAAGATGGCGACTTAGAGATAGAAAGAATCACGATTTATAAAGGCAAGGACTCTTGTAAACCATAAGGGCTCGACCTGTATATAAAGGCGAGTCCGAGGGAAGGAGAGGATAGGTTAGATATCATCGAGTGCTAGGTCAGGCGAGTTATGCCCTCCTTGTAATCGAAACACTATCAATACACAACCAAGCAGGACGTAGGCTTTTAGCTCCTCACGAGGGGCCGAACCTGGGTAAATATCTGTCTCGCTCCCGATCAACCCCTTTGAGTCGCCACCAAGGTGCGATGGCTCGAACACTAAGTCCTTTCACGAGGACATCTGCCGTGACAAAACCACCACAGTTAGCGCCCATCGTGGGGCCTGCGCACGGTGGAGTTGAGTTCTCAAAGGGAGCCCTACCAGGGTCAGGGAGCTACGCAGCGGGGCTCATGACTCGGAGCCGCCGTGGGAAGTACTACATCAATAACTTGTTGTGGGGGCCCGAGGCCGATTCAATCGAATCCTTCTACAGAATCCCCTTTGGCAAGATTGACGTATTTGTCGGCATGGTTGGATCACCTATGCCTGAGCCGAACATCTTCACCGACATCGTCGAGCCGGCCAGGTACGTCTGCCCTGTCGCAACGCCAAACCTAACCCGCACAGTCTTTGTTGGTTTCACACAGGGATCTGAGGAACCAGAACGATCGCCGACTCACGTGACCACGCCGGTCAACATTGATGACGAATCATCCATGGGCGACTCAGATTCAATTCAGTCTCTACATGGGGGCTGCCTCGGAGGTTTGTCACTAGCAATGGACCCCAAGGTTCTCGACCGGACCCGCCGTCAGATCGCCGTTTACATGGCAGGGGCGACTCAGCCCCCGCCAAACCCCGGCACGTAACGACGGGACTGGCGAAACATCCAGAAGCCCAACTGCGATCTTGGT
Source organism: Hordeum vulgare subsp. vulgare (assembly GCF_904849725.1). Lineage (NCBI taxonomy): Eukaryota > Viridiplantae > Streptophyta > Magnoliopsida > Poales > Poaceae > Hordeum > Hordeum vulgare. The sequence goes on from NC_058519.1 coordinate 442,281,537, forward strand.
GGATTTGGCAGTAGAGATAACAAGGCTCATGGCGACCCCTGTAACAGCAGAAAACCAGGACGCGATAAAGATTGAGTTAACAAAGCTTAAAGATGGGGTGGCAAAGGCCCAGCGAGATGCTGAAATAGAAGCCGCCAGGATCGAGACCCGGCAAGCTCGAATCACCGATGAAGCAGCTCGCCTGAACACCGAAAATTGGCGGCTCGAGAGGCATCAGCACGCATCTGACGTTGTCCATGAACGGAGGCCCCAGGGGCGTTTACCCCCTGATCTCAACCCGACCCGCCTATTCGACACTCCACGTACCCCCAGGGCAGGAGACGTTCCAAGAGGAGGGTCGGGTCAGCCGCCAAACCCGCCGCTTCAGCGAACTGTTGATCGCAGTCCTCGATTCCACACACCTCGAGGTCACTTTTCCAACCCGGTGGACAACGTCCTCGCCGCGACTCGCCATTTAGAGTCCCTTCTGATTCATGGCAACAGCCATGCTGAAATAGAAGCAAGGAACGCCCTTGAGATGTTGAAGACGGCGGTGGTCCAAAACGCCCAGTTCTCACACAGCCTCGATCGGCTGCACTCCACTGCCCAGGCAAGCCGCACCAGGAGCCGGCCAGAGGATCAGCCCGCCATAACAAGCGGGCCGCGACCACTTCCCCACGTCAACTCGCCTGATCATCGGGACCCGTCGGGTCGGGATCACCCGGACATCCAAACCGGCCCAGCGCCGCTTGTTGGAGGCGGCAGGCAGGTAGGGGTGCCATGCTTCACCCCCGCCCTTCACAATGAACGAATGCCGAAGGATTTTAAGGGACCAAGAAAGGTGCCTAACTACACCCCGGACCTTGAGCCGACGTCATGGGTTGAGAGTTACGAAATCACCATGGACATGCTCGATGTAAGTGAAGCAATCTGCGCTAGGTACTTCACAATGATGCTCGAGGGAACGGTGCGTACTTGGTTAAAAGACCTCCCCCCAACTCCATCCAGACTTGGTCTGAATTGAAAGCGTGTTTCATCAAAAACTTCCGGGGAACTTGCAAGCGCCCGATGACAATAGTCGATTTACAGCATTGCGTTCAGCGCCCTGATGAGTCGGCTCACCATTGGACGTGGCGGGTCACGGAAATCATTCACTCGTCGGACGGTATCACGGAGGCTCAGGCTGTACTGATCTTGGAGCAAAACTGCCACTATGAGCCCTTGGTACATAAGTTGGGGCGACTCAAGCGAAAAGTCCAGGATATGGGGGAACTAATGGACACCCTCAGTAGGTACGCCAAGGCGGACGACACCAAAGATCCAGGAGAGGATGGCGGCAAGACCAACTTGCCAAGGAAAGGCGAGTCATCCAAAAATCATACCCGGTTTGAGGGACGCGCCCGCCATAATCACGGAGGGAACGACAAGCGAAGGCAGCAGGAAGAGTCCTCCGACTTAGTCGCCAACACCAATGCCAACAACGGCAACCAGCGCCAGAAGAAGAGGGGTTACAGTGGAAAGAAGCCGTGCAATTATATTGAGATACTCAAGGGCCCCTGCCCGCACCACGCCATGGCAGACGGACCGACAACTCATTCCTGGGAGGACTGTTACGTGATGCTGGAATTTCGGGCGGAGGCGGTCAAAAAAGGGCAAAGCGGTGACCCGGACCAGCGGCAGGAATAGTTCGGTGCACCTAATCAACGCGAGAACCCGTTCGGCGGCTTCCCTGAACCGGGGGCTCAGGGCGGCTCGCAGCCAAGCAACGGCCAGTATCTAGTGCATTACCAACGGCGGTATAACCCGCCCGGGGTTTTTCAACAGCCACCCCCACAGGGGGCTTCACAGGGGCAAGATGATAATGGCGGGTTCCGCAACAATACCAAACAATTAAGCAATGGGCAATACCACGTCTTCACCACCAATGCCTGCAGGCGTGATAAAAAGGTGAATCATCGAGCGTATAGTGTATCTGAGCCGGCATTCCCTAGGTACCTCCACTGGTCCGAGCAGATTATATCGTGGAGCAGGGAGGATCACCCGCCTAGAGTTGACAACCCCGGCGACTTAGCGTTGGTCGTGGATCCTCAAGTCGGGGGATATACCTTATCAAAGGTACTTATGGATGGTGGTAGCAGCATCAACATATTATAATTCGACACCTTTCGAAGGATGAACCTGCTGGAGAAAGATTTAATGCCTTCAACCACGGTATTCCACGGAATTGTCCGAGGTAAATCGGCATACCCCATAGGCAGGGTTAAGCTCACAGTTGCGTTTGGAACAACATCTAATTACAGGAGTGAGTCGCTTATGTTTGAGGTGGTCAAGCTAAAGAGCCCCTATCATGCGTTGTTTGGGGGACCGGCTTACGCCCGTTTCATGGCTCGCCCTTGCTATGTTTTCCTTAAACTCAAGATGCCCGGTCCTAAGGGACCCATCATGGTTGATGGTGACCGGAGGATCGCAAGAGAGTGTGAAGAAGGGGATGCGGCTTACGCAAAAGTCGCGTGCGCTGCAGAAGAACTCAAATATCACCAGTCCAATGTTGATCCAGTTGACATGTCACCTCTAAAGAAGCCAACAACAGACGTTGAGCCAACCCTCAAGTTCAAACCAACAGACGACACTAAGATAGTGGATTTCGTCTCTGGCGACTCAACCAAGCAGTTCACTATCGAGGCGGGTCTGGACCCCAAATAGGAAAGCGCGCTCATCGAATTCATCCGTGAGAATGGGACATCTTCGCATGGAAACCTTCTGACATGCCTGGTGTACCGAGAGAATTCGCTGAGCACCATCTTAATGTTGACTCAAAAGAAAAACCGATTCAGCAATATCTTCACAGGTTCAATGACGAACGACGCAAGGCAATCGGGGAAGAAGTCGACCGTCTTTTGGCCGCCGGATTCATCGTAGAGCTCTTCCACCCGAAATGCTTGGCTAACCCGGTCCTGGTGCTCAAGAAGAACGGCACCTTCCGCATGTGCATTGATTACACAGATCTTAACAAAGCCTGTCCAAAGGATCCTTTCGGCCTTCCCTGTATCGATCAAATCATTGATTCAATGGCGGGCTGCGAGCATTTGTGTTTCCTGGACTCTTATTCCGGGTATCACGAAATCAAGATGGTTGTGGAAGATCAGGAGAAGACAACTTTTATAACCCCCTTCGGGGCATTTTGCTATGTGTCCATGCCGTTTGGGCTCAAAAGCGCTGGGGCGACTTACCAGCGCTGCATCCAAAATTGTCTCCGTGGCCAAATCGGATGCAACGTCCACGCTTACGTTGACGACATTGTGGTCAAGACTCACAGGAAGGAGACGCTCTTGGAAGATCTAAGGGAAACTTTTGGCAATCTGCGGGTATACCAGATGAAGCTTAATCCCACCAAGTGTGTCTTTGGCGTTCCTGCAGGAAAATTGTTGGGTTTCCTGGTATCTGAGCGCGGCATTGAAGCCAACCCGGACAAAATCGAGGCGATTACTTCGCTTGAGAAACTAGCAAATATCAATCAAGTTCAACGGATGGCGGGTCGTATCGCGGCTTTAAGTCGCTTCATAAGCCGCCTGGGAGAAAAAGCTATTCCCCTTTATCAGTTGCTTAAGAAATCTGACCGTTTTGTTTGGACAGACGAGGCCAATGAAGCTTTTGAAGCCTTGAAGCAGCAGCTGGTCAACCCGTCGGTTTTGGCCGCCCCGACTGAAAAGGAGCCTATGCTTCTGTATATTGCGGCAAACTCCAAAGCGATGAGCGTGGCAGTGGTCGTCGAAAGGAAGGAAGAAGAGAAGGAATATCCGGTGCAACGCCGGGCATATTTCATTAGTGAGGTGCTAACTCTCTCCCAGCAACGATACCCGCACTAGCAGAAGTTGGTCTATGGGGTCTTTATGGCGAGTCGAAAGCTCAAACACTATTTCCAAGAGCATCCCATCATGATGGTTAGCTCCGCTCCTCTCGGAGACATCATCCAAAACCGAGAAGCGGCAGGGCGAATCACCAAATGGGCAATCGAACTTGGGCCGCACCACGTGCGATACACCCCTCGCACGGCTATCAAGTCTCATGCCTTAGTTGATTTCGTCAACGATTGGACCGAATTACAGATTCCGGAAGACAGGCCCGATCTCACGTACTGTACTATTTACGGGTCCAGGCAATTGGAAGGCTCAGGGGCTGGAGTGGTGTTGATTTCGCCCTAGGTATACAAATTCTGCTATGTTCTCCGACTCATGTTTCCATGCACCAACAACGCTGCAGAATACGAAGCCTTGCTTCATGGTTTGCGACTCGCCAAGGAGATGAACCTCACGCGGGTCAGATGTTTCGGCGATTCTGATCTGGTGCCTCAGCAAGTTTCAGGTACTTGGGATTCTCGGGACCCCCTAATGGCGGCTTACAGGAGGGCTGTGTCTGATGTGGCGGGTCATTTCCATGGCTATCAAGTTGATCATATCGACCGGCCTCTTAGCGAAGCAGCTGATGCCCTTTCGCGTCTCGGCTTACACCGTAAGCCGGTTCCTCCCAATGTCTTTTTGGATACTTTGCATAATCCTTCCGTAAGGTTGCCCTCAGAAGAGGAGTTGGCAATACCAGACCCTGAGTCCCAGTTCGTGGCGGCACTCCATGTTACGCCGGATTGGGTTCTTCCGTATCTGGCGTATCTCGCCCGAGGCTAGTTACCTTCGGATGAAGTGTTGGCTCGCCAAATCGTTCGTCGAAGAAAATCAATGGTCATCATCAATGGCGAATTATATAAGCGAAGCACTTCTGGGGTATTCCAGCGATGCGTTTCTTCCGAAGAAGGATGCGTGATTCTGAACGACATCCATGCTGGAGATTGTGGGCATTATGTCGGGTCATGCTCCCTGGTTTCAAAGGCGTTCCGTCACGGTTTCTTTTGGTTGACGGCACATGCAGATGCATAAGAGATAGTTCGTCGATGTGATGGTTGCCAGCGTTACGGACGACAGGTTCATGTGTCGGCTCAAGAACTAAGGATGATACCTATTACTTGGCCTTTTGCGGTCTGGGGGTTAGACATGGTTGCCCCTTTAGGATGTCATCCAACAAAAAAACCTCATCTGCTGGTGGCGGTTGATAAATTTACCAAGTGGGTCGAAGCAGAACCTGTTGGTGCTTGTGATGCGGAGACAGCGGCCAAGTTCTTGAAAAAATTGATCTTCCGGTTCGGATATCCACACAACATTATTACTGATAATGGTACTAATCTATCACAAGGTGCGATGCTGGAGTTTTGCCATCGTGAGCACATCCGGCTTGATGTCTTTGAAGTGGCTCATCCAAAATCTAATGGGCAGGCCAAACGGGCGAATCAAGAAGTATTGCGAGGAATCAAACCACGACTTATGGTTCCCCTGGAATGCACCCTAGGGTGTTGGGTTGAGGAGTTGCCTTTAGTACTATGGAGCATCCGGACCACCCCAAACCGTTCTACGGGTTTTACTCCCTTTTTCCTGGTATACGGAGCAGAAGTTGTTCTTCCCACTGACATTAGGCATGACTCGCCCAGAGTTGCTGCTTATGTGGAACAAGACAACGAGTTGGCGCGTCAAGATTCTTTGGACGCTTTGGAGGAAGCTCACGATTTGGCTGCCGCCCGATCGGCGATTTATCAGCAGGACTTGCGGTGTTACCACAGCCGCCGGGTCAAGAGCCGAACCTTTCAGGAGGGCGACTTAGTGCTTCGATTGATCCAAGATCGCACTGGCATGCATAAGTTATCACCACCATGGAAAGGACCGTTCATCATCAGCAAAAGCCTTCGCAACGGGTCATACTATCTGGTGGATCTTCGGCCTGATCGGCCAACCACGGAGGCTGAGTCAACTCACCCTTGGAACATAGCCCACTTGCGGCCTTATTACACTTGACAAATTAGCTCTGCTTTTTGTAAGTTTTTCATTTTTTATGAAGCAATAAAATTGATGCCCACAAGCTCGGGGGCTTTCCTTCTATTTCATCTTATTGAAAGTATGGATCTTTTATTTTGCTCTTCAACAAGTCGCCCAAGCATGGATGCTATCCATACCACAGAGCATAAGTCGCCATGATGCACTTATTACAAAACTGGGTATCGATAAGCCAAAGAGGATCGAAGTCTCTACAAGCACGCGATTCAATCATAGGCGCCTTATATGATTCTGTGGATTAGGACCGCTTACTTGGGGGCAATTTGTTCTCAAGTCGTTTTGTGGTAATAGTGTATACGCTTCTACAATCCTATGACCGGTCTTTCCCCTAATCATAGGTCACTTGGGGGCTTCCTCTCACTGATATCAGCCATACTACCAATTTGGCCTGCGAAAAATTACCGCATTAAAAATGGTTATACTGGACTGTGTGTTGGCTGAATCGCCATATGGACCCATGAACTCTTGGTGAGTTACTCCGCTTTATGGACCGTGAACTCGCCTTGGTTAAAACATGTCTGGTACCAGCCAGCGCCCCACATGGAAAATAGAGAAACCATCGGTTCACTGAACCCGCTTCACTGAAGCTTGACTCGTGCCTGATCAGCTGGTCTAAATACTTGAGCTTTTTTATACAAAAGTCTCCCTCGGGTAGCACTTGAGTTTATATAACTCGTCCTATCCTGTCGCGACTTCAGTGAGCCAACGAAATTCTTATTTTTTCACCTTCCTGGCACTGCCACAAGGTTTTTCAAAATTTTCCGACTTACCTTAACATCTTGAGTCGATTATTATTTATTATCATCCATTACTCACTGAGGTGGTTTTGATGTATGTTTTTAAGCCTAACAAGTTCATGATCAAAATCATTATTGCCACGACGGGTCAAGCATCATAAAACGCCCTGAGGGCGGGTCAAGCATTATAAGGTGCCCTGAGGGCGACACAAGGGTTTTAAATAAATCACATAAGAGGGTTGTTTTCTATGAATGACTTATTACATGGCTCTGATGGCCAAATCCATGAAGGATTACTCTGCTGATGTCCCCGGGTCAGCCTGCTTTGAGCTCTGACCGGCTTCAGTTTGCAAGTCGCCCAATACCTAGTTACACTTGGATAAGGCGGCAAATTCATCTTCATCGTTCCGAACTTATGAGAGATCCACCTCCAAAACAAAAGGGTTCTTGGGTCGACGCGGAGTCAAGCTGGTGTCACAAAGGTTGGCGGATTAACTTTCTTATTCTTATTGTCATTGGCGGCTTGATACTTTGATAAATCCAAGTTGCTGCAAGCTGAGTCGCCGCCAAGCGGGATTCTTTGACAACGCGCTGGTAATCCCTTGAGCAAATTCTGACCCGTCGTCCTTGAGCTGGGGAAAGCCTGCTGCTACTTCTTCGGGTTTTAATTCTGGAGCATACGCGAAGCACCAACTCAACGTAGTCAGTACCCCTTTTCGGGCAGCTGACCGGGTTAGCTCACCGATCTGAGGCGGAAGGGTAGATAAGTAGCCAAGCATCTGTTTTATTGATGTTATGGGTTCCTTGGCACCCATCACTGCTTTCACGGTCAGCACGCTTCCGGTATACAGCTGCTCTGTTAACGTGTAAATCGCTTTCAGCATCAGGACGTAGTCGTTCTGAAGGTTGGCGGCTCTCGGACCTATATAAGGGATAATGATGGTCAGTAACTTCTTCGTACTAAGTTATTTATTTACAAAGTGCAAGGTCGGGTCTTGTTTCTTACCAAAGATAGCTTGTGCCATGTTGGAGATATGTTGCATTAAGCCGGCCAGCTCTTGTTGCACGGTTTCCAGTTTAGCCTCAGCTCTTTCTGCTCGCTTTACCACGGCGTCTTGATCATCTTGAGCCTTTTTGAGGATGGCTTTCAGTTTCTCCAACTCAGATAAGATTATTTGATGGTTTTCTTCTGATTTTGCCCGTGCATCTTGCTGATCGGCTAAATTTTTCTTTAAGTCGCCAAATGTCGACTCAGCTTGGGCAAGAGATTCCTGTCAAAATATATTATCAAGGGGCAAGTCTCAGAATTATTGCAAGCAACATCTCCAACACTTCGGGGGTAATGTATAATTTTTTAGACAAAATTATACAATATCAAGACCCGGCTCATCTTTTTACAGATGACCCAGCCCTTGGGGGTTACAGGTCGAAAGATTTCTCCGACTATCAAGACCCGGTTCATCTTTTTATAGATGACCCGCCCTTGGGGGTTACAGGTCGAAGTATTTCTTCTACTATCAAGACCCGGTTCATCTTTTTACAGATGACCCGGCCCTTGGGGGTTACAGGTCGAAAGATTTCTTCTACTATCAACACCCGGTTCATCTTTTTACAGATGACCCGGCCCTTGGGGGTTACAGGTCGAAAGATTTCTTCTACTATCAAGACCCGGTTCATCTTTTTACAGACGACCCGGCCCTTGGGGGTTACAGGTCGAAAGATTTATTCTACTATCAAGACCCGGCTCATCTTTTCATAGATGACACGGCCCTTGGGGGTTAATGAGGATAATATATTATGCAATAAGGCGTACGTCATGTCTGTTCTTCATCATAAGGAGCAGACTTTTTTTCCATCTCATAACTCGCCTCCAGGAGACTTGCAAAGCCAGAGCAGAGTTCTTTAAATTCAAGATTCTCATATTGGGATAGCTTAGCCTTGGAAATTTCATGTTCAATAGAAGGTTGAGCTGATGATGATACGTGCTTCGACAAGACTGTAGAAGCCGGCTTAGAAAAGCGAGTGCCAGTGATGATCACAGCATCTGGATCTTCTGTCGTTTTTAACGGACTTGGTGGATTAGGCGTTTCCATGATTCCCTTGGGCGAATTCGGGAGATCCGCTTGATCTTCAGGTTTATCCTTGGCCGGGTTATCCTGAATTGGCACCAGTTTTACAATAGGCTCTGAAGCTGTAGTGGGAGTTGACCCGCTAGTTTTCCTCTTCTTCGCTTGTGTCCTAAAAGAAAAGGGGGTGCGCTTAAAAACAGACATTATCATCATCAGGACAATGTAAGTATTATAAGAACTTACCCTGGAACGCGGATCATCTGCGGAAGCGGTGACATCACTGAGTCGCCTGACGAAGGAGGAGAATTCTGCAAAAATAACACCTCAAGATGTGAGCGAGTGATAATTATGATCCAAAAGGAAACAAAAGGAGATGCTATTAAAAGGATACCTCATTCTGCCTCTTCTTAGTTTTTGTTGGTAACCCGGACACCAAGTCTCCAGAATGGCTCCGAGTTTTCCGATTGGAAGCATATTGCGTTTTCTTCAAAAGGAAATTAGGATCCAAACAAGCATTTGGGTGAGACATGGGAACTTTCCTGCAAATCCTCCTGGCCGGCTTAGGTGGAGGAGAAGATGAGTCGGAGGAAACAGAAATTACCTCTACAGAGTCTTCCTGGCTTTCGTTCTCCTCATTCTACACAAGAGATAAGGAGGCGTAAACACAAAACTATAACGATGAATGGCGAGTCAAAGAAGATAGAATTTTACCTCTGAAAGTACGTCGCCGACTTGGGATTCGTCTACATCAGACGGCTCAATAACAGCGGCTTTGCCTTTGCCCTTGGATTTCTTCTTTGGGGGCGGCTTGGCTTGCTTCAGGGCCATCTTTTTTGGCCTCTTGGAACAGAATTTGTCGCCTTTTTGAAATGGCATTTTTATTATGAGGATCATAATTCAAGTAAGTCGAAAGGAATAAAAGTAAAGGCGGGTTAAGTTATTTACCTTTGGTGCCGAGTTGATCTTGCAGAATGGTTTAAGACCTATTTGGCCACACTTGGCCAAGGGCTCACCGGTCAACTTCTTGATGATGGATACGATGTCGTTTTCTGTCAGCGCTGTACGGAAGTAGCACTGGGGATGGTCCAAGGTGCCATCAAACTCACACATTAGGCTATCCCGGCGACTTAAGGGGAGGATGCGCCATTCAACCCAGCAGCGGATCAAATCGATCCCAGTAAGACTGTTGTTTGTCAGAGATCTTAACTCGGATAGTACTGGGATAAAATCTGACTCCTCTTCTTCAGTGAGCTTGTCTGGGAGGTTGAAGTTTGTTGGAAGGCATTCCTCCCTATAGCCAAGGAGCTTATTCTCACCCTCAGGAGAAGTTTCCTAGCAATAAAACCAAGACTCGCCCCAGCCTTTAGGATGACTTGGCATGGCGAGTGATGGGAATGGATTGTCCCTGCGGCGTTGAACGTTGACGCCTCCAAGTTCCAAACTAGGGCCATTGGAAAATTCTGTCTGGCGATTCAAATGAAAGAAATACCAGAACAAAGGAACTGAAGGTTACATCCGCAAGTAGGCTTCACAGAACACTTGGAACTGCCATAAATTGCTAATCAAGTTAGGTCCTAAGTCTTGGAGGCGGACATTCATGAAGGTCATGGTGTCTCTGAGGAATTTTGACCATGGCGGCTTAAATCCCCGTTCGAGGTGCTCAACAAAAACAACTATTTCTCCTTCCTTCGGGTTGGGAATCTCTTCTCCAAACCAGGAACGCCAACCGATAACCTCTTTTGTGTCAAGATTCCCCGTCTTTACACAGTTGTTGAGAAGAGCTTCATCAACTTTGGTCGGGAGCCAATCGTCTTTGAAAACGGTACCCATGCTACAAAGGGAGAAATACGGGTAAATTAACTCGTCGAGCGCTTACTAAATGGTTAAAAGATCCATTGACTCGCCAAACATTTGTCAAGTAACCAACGGAGTTTATTGACTCTCCAACAAAGGGTCGGGTCAGAATACCAGGGCGATTTATGAATTTCCTACTGCTTAAGAGAGATGGCTCAGAGCTTCAGAGATGTTCGCTAAAATGGTGAAGTATGGATCTACAAACAGGTTTCAAACGACAGGCAGTAACATATAGATCTACGGAGTAGGCAAAAATGAATGGGGAAAGTCTGGATAAAGAAAAACAACCTATGGCTAGGGTGAAAACAGTGAAGCTGATCTGACGAAAACATGTCTAGATCTTCACACGAAAGCTGGTCAACTAAGGGTATGGTTGATGCTACTGTGCCTACTGTCATTTTCATGAACTAACCAGCGATTGAGAAGGCGTTCAAGGTGTTCTAAGAAACCGGCAGACATGAACTTCGAAGGACTAAGATCTACCTCTAATGGCGGAGGACTGACTAGGTGATGACGACTGGAGGCGACCGAGGAAGATCCGCGGCGAGTGTTGCGCGTTTAGCTGGTGTTGGGATGCGTCGGATGCGGCGGCCGGAGACAGAGGTCTTCGGGCGACGACGGAGTTCTCGGTACAATGTCGAGGAAGAAAGGGACGACAAGACGGGTAGGTGGAAATGTGCCCTGTCTCTTCCCCCCGCCTATTTATTAGGTCAGGCGCTGGAATCAAGGCGCCATGTGCGGGCTCTGCCAATCGGATAAAGATTCACTATGATGGCCCCCAAAATTTTCGGGATATCTGTGCCGAAGGATCCGTTGGGGACTGCGTCATTATCTCTTCCGAGATTAAAGGGATAAGATGATGCCAACAAGAAGTGGTTTAGCGACTTAGGTATCACTGCAACAGATGGCGGTTTAAGTGTATGGTGCATAAAAGGAGCGGAATGAGTCGCCCCTAACTAGGTAAGAATATTGGCATGAACACGTTCAAGTCAATCTGGGGCCTAATGTTGGTGATATTATCTGTTGGGTAACCCGCCCTAGTTGGGCCGGTCACCAAGCTAGCGACTCATCCTCAAGTGATTCGGGCTTTGACCTGGTAAGGCCGGAAGCCAAATGGCGGTTCAAGATCTTTGGAAAGAATCCATCGTTGGGAATATCTCCAAGTCTTGGAAAGATGGCGGCTTAGAGATAGAAAGAATCACGATTTGTAAAGGCAAGGACTCTTGTAAACCCTAAGGGCTCGACCTGTATATAAAGACGAGTCCCAGGGAAGGAGAGGATAGGTTAGATATCATCGAGTGCTAGGCCAGGCAAGTTATGCCCTCCTTGTAATCGAAACACTATCAATACACAACCAAGCAGGACGTAGGCTTTTACCTCCTCACGAGGGGCCGAACCTGGGTAAATCTCTGTCTAACTCCCGATCAACCCCTTTGATTCGCCACCAAGGTGCGATGGCTCCAACACTAAGTCCTTTCATCAGGACATCTGCCGTGACAAAACCACGACACAACCAGAATTGCAGTTTCATCAGTAGTATTTTTGTCCTGTGATGAGGCATTTTCATCAGGGGCTTGTTCTTCAGTTTGAGGAATTTTTTGTGCCGAAGGAACAGATGCAGTTTGTGGTACATCAGTTTCCTTTTCAGTTTCTTCAGCTGTTTCAGCTGATTCTTGATCTGGTGCTGATTTCACATGTGAGCTCTTTTCTTCAAAGCCAGTCAGAATTTCAGTAGCTGCAGGAGTTTGAGGAATTTGAGTGGTGATTGGTGGGTTTGGGTGAGCCGTTTCCCAAAACTCATCATGGATAACAGGTGTGTTGCTACCAATGTCTTCATCAGCCTCCTTTTCTTCAGTAGTCATTTCTCGATTTTGAGGAGGAGGTTTTGAAACTTGAGTAATTTGACCAGCTTGAATTTCCACATCTATTGGAGTGGATGCAGCAGACCGATTTTCATCCATTTCCTCAACCTGTTCTGGAATGAAGTGATATTCACGAAAAGGTACAATCATGTATGATGGTAAAACACTAAGGGGAGTTGCATCCACTGGAGCTGATGATCTAGTACGCAGAGTCTTCAGGCATTTTGCCTCTGAAGACTTTGAAGGTGTTGATGCCTTTCTCTTCTTTGCTTTCTTCTCAGCAACTTTTGTTTTCTACTCGTTTGATGCAGACGCAAGAGTCACTTTCTTCACCTTTGAAGAAATTCATGAAGGAGAATTTTCATCAGGCATTGCATGAGCAGTGTTAGGCCTGGCAGATTCTTCAGCAGGCATATTCTGTGTAATTTCATTAGTAGCTGGTTCTTCGTCTTCATCAGAATCAGCTAGTTGCACAGTATAGCTGGGCTAACAATTTGTTGGTTTCTTTGGGTTTGCAACCCTGCTGTTGTATTTATCAATTGCTTAAGTTGCTGCTTTGACAAACCTCACTTTCACACCCTTTCGCTCTGCATGAAGACTTGTGTATGCATCAATGAGGGTTTTCAGCTCTGCGTGAGTAGAAATAAGTTTCTCACGCGTCAGGTTAAGTATGTTTTGCTTCAAGTACTTCTCCTTTAAACCTTCGCAGCCCGAGCTTGTTTGGCTTGTTGATCCTTCCATTTTTGCTTCGTTGATGAATGAGGTAACCATGTGACTGAGTCCAGGTGGAAGTTTCAAATCATCAATTGGTGTCTTTTGATCCTCATACCAAAGGTCGATGAAGTTCAGCACAACTTTCGGATCCAGTGTGAGGGGAATGTCAGTAGCTTGTGCAAACCTTTCTTGCTTGTTTCTGATGATGGCTTGAAGACTTTCATCATCATATTCCTCACTTCCTTCTGATGCAGAAGGGATGTTGACAACCTTGCTTGGGCTTGGCCTTGTTCCTTTTCCAGTAGTCATCTTTGTCTTCAGTATGCCAGGTGAAGATTTGAGTACTAAACCTGAGGCAGATGGTACTGAGGAATTTGGATTTCCTGTTTGATGTTGCCTAAGCTGTGACTGCATAGGAGGTGAAGACTTTGCTGCAGTTGAGGACTTGGCAGACGTTGTTGCTTCTTTCTAAGGAATTTGCCCTTTTGACAGTGTTGTTGACGGTTTTGACTTGAGACCTGGTTTCTTCATCAGAACCTTCTTCTGAGGTTGTTCTCTAGCATAAGCCTTATCAGCAGAAGAAGTGGCAGCAGCAACCGCAGAAGCAGAATCCTCATTAAACTATGTTACATCAACTTTTGCATTTTTCTGCATCTTACACAAATACTTGTCTTTTTCATCAGGATAGTCCTTAATTGTCGCTACGCTGGAGGGATGTGTTGTTTGTTGGTCTCCTAGTGGCAATATTTTGCAAGGAGATTTGAGGGCAAATATCTTGGCATACTTTGGAGTGACATACGTGTTTTCCCTACACTCCTTTGCCCAATTGTGTTCAATCATTTTAAGCGTGATCTTTCATTTTGCCATGGTCTCTTTTCCGTGAATTTCTTCATCACGCGTGCAGTACTCAGCATATACCTCCTCTAGAATTTCAAAAGCAGTGTTTTGTTCCAGTTCCTTGTCACCCTTCTGTTTTCTGTCTTACTCCATTTTCTTCAGCTGAGGATTTTGCTGAGGAATTTGTATTCTTGAGTAATCTGAGGACACATGTAATGTTTTTCAAGAAATGCTGCAAATGAGTTAAGTTGATGAGAACTTAGTGATTCATCAGCTGATATTTTGTACGTGTGAACAGAGTATATGTGCCAAGAATTTTGAGAGGTCATATACATTCTCAGATTTGAGGAAATTGAAAAATTACTTAAGTTGAGGAATTTGACCAGTGCGTTGAGGAATTTTGACTAAGCATTCTGATCTTGGGTTCCAGAGTTGTGCAAATTCAAAAATTTACAAAATTGAGGAATCTCATGAAGAATTTAGGGGGTTAGTAAAATTAATCAAGTGTTCTAGACATGGGTGTGAAAAACTGAGAGATTTTCTGAGGAAAACCTGATTTCACAAATCCAAAGAAACTAAATGAATCAATTAGGGACGGTAAAATAGGATTTTAATTACCTTGTATGAAGAACTCGATGAACTGGGGAAGTAAAAAACAGAAGTTCTTCGGCTCGGATCTTCAATGCCCTAACTTGGCGACTGAAGACAGCTACGGCGGTAGTGGAGGAAGATGATCCGCAGTCGGCGTGAGTCCGGCAACGGTGAGGTTGAGGCAGTGAAGCTATTCCTCACCAGCGATGAGGATGCTAACGGCGGCGCTAGGTTTTGAGCTCGAGCGGAGGAGTCGAGAGGGAGAGAAGAGTTTTTGACGGGGGGTAAGGGGCTATTTATAACTCAGGTGAAAACGGTCTGAATCGAAAACTTCACACAAATCTGCCCTTGTCCTTTCGTCTCCGCATGACACGTGCTACCCACAATCAAAGCGGTGGAGATCGTGGTTATCCTAACGTGAGTAGTGGGTGCAGTTACAGTGGTAACGCTAAAATATTATTTTTTGAATACGAAGGACTTTGTTTCAAAGTCTTCAGCTGACAAGGATTCAGTGAGGACTTTGAACGAGTGCCAAATAAAACGCATATGAAGAATTGAGAATAGACTGGGTCGAGCTTAGCATAGTGGGGATACGGGTCCGATCACATTCACTTAGTAGAAATACCAAATTGAAAACTTAGCAATAAGTGAATGCTGTTGAGGACATTGAAAGCTCAATATATAATATATAGTCAATGAAGATCATCACAGATTTTTTTTTGAAGAATTTCAACTTTGAAGAATTTCCAATTTGAAGAATTTCAAAGTGTGGTGGTGGCGTGACCCACCATATAAGAATGATGATTTTAGGCACCGCATACAATTGTCGTAGGGCCGTGATAACCAAATTCTTCATTAATTTCTTCACACTTGGAGCGATATTCTTCATTGATTGAAGAAAATTGTTACTTCATGTGTTGCACATCTAAGTCATCAATTTTTCATAAGTGTTAGGATGTGTGCATATTTACAAAAATTTGAAGACTCTAGGATATTTAGCTCACATCGCAACTTGCAAAACCTACTCTCATCCAAGGGCTTTGTGAAGATGTCTGCAAGCTGGCCATCAGTCTTCACATGGTCAATGATGATATTGCCCTTGAGTACATGATCACGAAGAAAATGATGACGCATATGGATGTGCTTGGTCTTCGAGTGTTGTACTGAGTTGTAGGCGATCTTCATTTCCCTCTCATTGTCGCAGTAGAGGGGCACATTCTTCATGTTGATGTCGTAATCTCTAAGGATTTGCTTCATCCGTAGAAGTTGAGCACAAAAAGATCCAGGAGCAATGTATTCAGCTTCACTAGTGGAGAGTGATACACAATTCTGCTTCTTAGAGGACCAACAGACTAAGGATCGTCCGAGGAAATGACATGTGCCTGATGTTGACTTGCGATCCACACAGGCACCAGCATAATTAGAATCAGAATATCCAACGAGGTGAAGATTTGAGCCCTTGGGGTACCATAATCCTGGTGTTGGTGTGTGGGCTAGGTATCAAAGAATATCTTTCACAGCCTTATGGTGTGATTCCTTTAGTTTTTCTTGAAAACATGCACACTTTCAAAATCTAAGCATAATGCCTGGCCTAGATGCACGTCGATACAACAAAGAGCCAACCATAGAATGATATACATGCTGATCGAAATCTATACCATTTTCGTCAGTGCAGAGGTTGCCGTTGGTCGGCATAGGTATCTTGACGCCTTTGCATTCATGCATGCTGAATTTCCTCAGAACATCCTTGAGGTATTTCTTGTGAGATATGAAGATGCCATTGCGTTGTTGACGATTTCCAGACCTAAGAAGAATTTCAGCTCCCCCATCATGGACATTTGATATTCTTCACCCATCATGTTGGAAAATTCATCACTGTAATGTTTGTCACTACAACCAAAAATAATGTCGTCGACATATATTTGACACATGAATAGTTCATTGTCATAGGATTTTGTGAAAAGTGTAGGATCAAGTGAACCGGGTTTGAAGTCTTTCTTCATGAGGAATTCCTTCAACGTATCATACCACGCCCGAGATGCTTCCTTGAGGTCATAGAGTGCCTTTTTGAGTCTTAAGACTTTGTTAGGATGCTTCAGGTCTTCAAAACCTGGGGGCTGAGCAACATATACTTCTTCCTCAAGCTTACCACTGAGGAATGCACTTTTCACATCCATTTGATATAGAGAAATATTCTGAAGGCTAGCATAAGCAAGAAATATTCGAATAGCTTCATGTCTAGCAACAGGTGCAAAAGTTTCATCATAGTCAATTCCCTCAACCTTTGTGTAGCCTTGGGCTACAAGCCATGCCTTGTTCCTCACAACCAAACGATCCTCATCTTGCTTGTTTCGGTAGATCCACTTGCTGTCGATGATATTTTGTTTGCGAGGATCTTGTCATTTGACGAGTTCCCACACGTAATTTAGCCTGAACTGAAGAAGTTCATCTTGCATGGATTGAATCCACTCAGGTTCCATGAAGGCTTGAGCAACTTTTCAGGGTTTTGTGATAGACACAAAATAGGAATTCCCACAAAAGTTAACTAAATGTGAAGCTTCTGAGCGAGTGAGAGGACCTGATAAATGTGAAGCTTCTGAGCGAGTGAGAGGACCTGACGCATAGATGTCATCGAGGATTTTGTCAAGTTCCACTTCATTTGCAATCCTTAGATAAGTTGGTTAAAGACTTTGGTTGGACTGAGGAATTTGATGTGTAGCATTTCTGTCAACTGCACCAGCTGGAGTTTCATCAGTGTTGGGGATGACTTCTTCAAAAATGGGTGATTCCTCAGTAGGAATGATATATTTAGTATCCTTGTGCTTAATAGCTTCCTCATCAGTCAATTTATCTGGCACACGAGGAAGTTGATTTCTTTGTGAGCCGTTAGTTTCATCGCACTGCACATCTACAGTTTCAACAACCTTGTTGTGATAGGTGTTGAAGACTTTGTAGGTGTGCGAGTCTTTCCGTAACCAAGCATAAAACCCTCATGTGATTTAGGCACAAACTTTGAGCTATGGTGAGGATCCCTAATCCGGCATCTTGCACAGAAGACTTTGAAATAACTTACATTGTGCTTCTTGTGAGTGAAGAGTTCATATGAGATTTTCTTGAGGAATTTTGGAAGACTTCCTGCATTTTAGTTTTATACAGAATCATACGCACCCATGTATATCGTGAATAATCATCAACGATGACAAAGCCATATAGGTATATTGCATTGGTTACAGTAGCATAATGAGTAGGTCCAAAGAGATCCATGTGAAACAATTCAAATGGACGAGTAGTAGTCATGATAGTCTTCGAGGGGTGTTTGGATCTGGTCATTTTTTCAGACTAACAAGCACCGCAGAGATGGTCCTTGAGGAATTTGACAGATTCGATGCCAATGGCATGCTTCTTCTTGGCCAGTGTGTGCAAATTCCTCATTCCTGCATGACCAAGTCGTCGATGCCATAGCCAGCCTTCTTAGGTTTTTGCTAGTAAATATGTGGCTGGTTGAGGACCTGTGAAAAATCAACAATGTACAAGTCTCCTCTCCTAAATCCTTTAAAGACTTTGGATTTGTCAAATTCCATGATGACTACACATCTATATTTTACAAAGATGACAATCATATCAAGATCACAAAGCATTGATAGTAACATGAGGTTAAACCCAAGGGATGCAACAAGCATGACCTTGTCCATATGCCGATCCTTAGAGATAGCGACTTTACCAAGTCCCAATACCTTTCTTTTACCTTTATCAGCATAAGTGATTTGTTCAGTGGTGATGTAGTCAGTGGTATATTCATCAATAAGCTTTTATCACCAGTCATGTGATTTGTTCAACCACTGTCAAGAACCCACTCTGTATTCTTGGGTTTGTCATCCTCCAGAAATTAGTACATCTTACCATCTCATATGCTTCAGATTTCAAGAATATGATATCAATTTCATCATACTTGACTTTCAACACAAACAGTAAATTTCATGACGTGTTCAATGTTAGATCATTTCATCATGTTTTAGCTTGCGTCCAATCAAGCAATTTCCTCGGGTCTCTAGCAAATTCGTCATATGATGACTTTCATCAGAAGACCTGACCTGCACAAGTGATTAGTCTGATTTCTTCACCACCCACATATGAAGGGGTGGCACAGATTTCATCATTCTGCGAGCACCATATGAGAATGGAGACATTGAAGCTAATGCACTTCTTTTCACAGTAGGGGGTTAGAGTACTCAAATGAATAGGCACATAAATTCTTTGAGGACTTATGAACATAATGATTTGACGAATAATGATCATATTCATGTACCTTGTAATTTCCCAGCATATTATAAGCATTAGTGCGTGTACGACCATAATTTTGACCATTTGAGGAATTTGATCCTCGTGAGGACTTTGGTCCACCTGAGGAATTTGATCTGGGGTTCTGGTTCTTCACTAGTGGTGTCATGAGGACGTTCACCTGACGATTTTCCAAGCAAATTTTGGGGACCCAGATTTTCCTCAAGGGAGGTCCATTCCTGCAGTTAGTTCTAACATATCGAGCAAATACTTCCCGAGATTGATTTTTGAACAGTTTATAGTTGGAGTCAAATGACTCATCAAAGGAAGAGGGATTTCACATGCAAAGCCTGTTAGAGTAAATGGATCAATGGGAGGGCCTTTAGTAGCAACCCATGAGGTTTTGGGGTACTGCTTAGGTCTCCAGTATGATCCATCAACATTCAATTTCCTCTCAAAGGCAATGCCCTGTTTCCTTGGATTCATGTTCATAATCTACTTTTTGAGGATGCAGCTGCAAAGGGTTTGATGCCCTTCGAGACTTTTGTATATGTCTGCACATACAATTCCTTCAATCCTGCATTTTCTTCAGTAGTATTTGTGGTGTCCTCAAGTGAAGAATTTGATACCACAGTAACAGTTGAACAATTTGTAGCGATAGAAGCATTTGATGATTCAGGTGAAGAATTAGCAGTTTCACGCTCGCTGCATTTTAGACATGGTGGAATAAATTTTACCTAAGCGGTACTGATCTGTTGAGCAAGCAATGAATCATTTTCCATTCTAATATCACCATGAGACATTCTTAACTTCTCAAGATCAAGCTTCCTTTGAACAAATTCATATCAAAGTTTCTCATGATCAGCCAAGAGTGTGCCATAGAGATCTTGAAGACTATCAAATCTAGATTGAACACTTTGAACATCTTCAGTGAGGACTTGAGTACTATTCATTTGATCATTCAATAGATCATTGCTTTTGTCTAGCAGTTTCTGAAGCATTTTGGTAGCACTTTGTTGCTTAGTGGCAATGTTGGCAAGTGTATAGTAAATGGGTTTTTGATAATAATCAGGTTCACAGTCACTAGAATCAGAGGACGAAGTGTGGTTCTGTACCTTGAACCTTCTGCCATGAAGTAATAGGTTGGAGCGAAGTCATCAGCATCTTCATCAGTGTAGTTGGCGTTGTCATTTTCTTCAAGGTTGAAGATCGACTTGCTGACAAATGTGGTAGCAAGTCGAAGGCTTGCCACACCAGATCTTGACTCCACTACAGAACCTTCATCTTCATCACATTCCTCATATTCTTCTTTAGAGTCCATTTCCTTGCCAATTAGTGCCCGAGCCTTTCTGAAACTGGTCTTCTTGTGAAATTAGGACTTTGAAGATGAGGATTTTGAAGATCTCTTTTTTTTCTTCGATTCATCAGAACTTTCATCCTTGTATTTCTTCTTTCTTAATTCTTTCACCCAGCGAGGACAGTTAGCAATGTAGTGATCAGATTTCTTGCATTTGTGGGAGGTTCTTTTCTTCTAGTCCTCCGATGAAGATTATGATTTCCTCATATCTTTTCTTGAACATTTTACGAACTGGACACGCTCTGTGAACTTCTGGAATTTCTTCACGAGCATTGCAAGTTCCTGACCAAATTCTTTAGGGTCACCAAGACTGCAATCAGATTCTTCTTCTTCACATGAGGAAACATCATTAGCCTTCAGCGCACGAGGTCTTGAATAGCTTGGTCCATACAGATCTCTCTTTTCTTCTTGTTGGAATTCATGAGTATTGAGTCTCTCAGCAGGTTCAAGCATCTTGTAGTCTCTTCATTCTGGGATCATCAGAACCAATGTGTCAAATGTTGGATCACGAGAACATAGCAGTTTCCTCACAACTTCATGGTCAGTGATGTCTCTAGCTCCCAGAGTTTGCAGTTCATTTGAGATGTGAGTGAGGCGATCAAAGGTATCTTGGCAGCTTTCATTGCCAAGCCTCTTGAAACGATTGAAAAGATTGTGAAGAACATAGACACGAGAGTCACGCTGTGTTGAGACTCCTTCATTGACTTTGGATAGCCTATCCCAGATAAGCTTAGCTGTGCCCAAAGCACTAACTCTGCCATACTGGCCATTTCTCAAGTGGCCACAGATGATATTCTTCGCTTGCGAGTCAAGTTTGCTTGAACTTCTTCACATCAGCGACAGAGATCATAGTAGTGATGGAGGGAATACCATTTTCCACAATATACCAAAGATCGTTGTCAAATGCGTGAAGATGCATTTGCATCTTGGTTTTCCAGTAGGGGAAGACCTTTCCTTCGAAGGTAGAACACATTGAAGTAAGTTTGATCATACTTGTGGTCGACATAACTAAAACTCCAAGCGGTTAAACCAAAATCACACAGATCAAGGGAGTACCTTGCTCTGGTACCAATAGAAAGTGCGTTATATCGAGTAGAGGGGGGTTGAATAGGCGATTTCTACAACTTCATCACTGAGGAAATTCCTAGTGAGGAAAATCCTTAGTCATGAACTAACTGCAGTGGAAATAGTAATAAGTCAGAACTTGCAAAAACGTCTACAGCAAAGTACTCAGCGTGATTTCACATAATCGGTTTGCACAGGTCGCAAGTACAGGATATGCAGGTGAAGAATTTGAGGTGAGGAATTCAGAGAGAGTCTTCAGTCAAATTCTTCAAACAGTACAAATGGAAGTCTTCAATATGCAATTGATGAAATGAGAGTGTTGAGGAAATAGAACCAGTAGCTCGATGAAGACAGTTGTTGATGACCCAGTTCCAACAATTGTGATAGTTGTATGTGTGGTTTGGAGCGGCTTGGCATTGAAACCAAAGGACACACCGTCCTAGGACACAAAGTCCCTACCGTATTCTCCTTGAGCTAAGGACACATAGTCCTCACCCAATGCTCATGGTAAATCTTCAGGGCAGACTTCCAAACCCTCACAACCTTGGTGACCCGGCGATCCACAATTGACAGCTGGATGCTCTAGACCATGACGCCTAGCCGTCTGGAGGATGCATAGTCCAAAAAGGTAACAAGCGTCGGTTCCGCACATAAATAACTTCTTAAGTGATGCTCAATCACTTGAGTTTTGGTTTGTGTTTGGTTGTTTGGGGTATTTCCTCACTTCATGATTTTCGCTCGAAGGTTTTAAGGAATTTGGGTTGTTGAACAGGTTATCGCTTTTATCTAGCAGTTTCCGAAGCTTTTCAATAGCGATTTGTTGCTTAACGGCAGTATTACCAAGTTTATAGTAACTGGTTTATGATAGTCATCGGGTTCACAGTCACTAGAGTTAGAAGCGGAAGTGTGGCTTGGTACCTTAGAACATTTTGCTGTGAAGCAATAGGTGGGAGCAAAGTCATCATCACAGTCATCCGTGTTGTTGACGTTGTTATTTTCTTCTAGGTCAAAGATGGACTTGCTAACGAATGTGGTAACAAGGGCTAGCCTTGCCACACCAGATTCTGACTCCACCTCAGAAAATTTCCCTTCACCACATTCTTCAGATTCTTCCCGAGAATCCATTTCTTTGACAATAAGTGCCTGAGCATTTCTGAAGCTAGTCTTGTTATGCAATGACGCCTTTGAATATTTCTTATTTTTTCTTTGAGTCATCAGAATTGTCATCCTTATACTTCTTCTTCTTTGGTTCCTTCAGCCAGCGAGGATAGGCAGCGATATAGTGATCGGATTTCTTGCATTTATGGCAGGTCCTTTTCTTGTACTCCTCAGATGAAGATTCTGATTTCCTCATATCTCTCCTTTAAGACCTTCCGAACTGACCACGTCTTAAGAACTTCTGGAATTTCCTCACGAGCATATGAAGTTCCTAACCAAGTTCTTCAGGATCACCAACACTGGAGTCAGAGTTTTCATCTTCAAATGAGGAATCAACCAGGTCTTGTATAGCTTGGTCCATAAAGGTCTCTCTTCTTAGCTTGTTGGAATTCGTGAGTATTGAGTCTCTCAAGTATTTTAGCAGGATTAAGTAGCTTGTAGTCTCTTCGTTCTTGAATCATCAGTACGAGTGTATCGAATGAAGAATCAAGAGATCATAGCAGTTTCCTCACCACTTAATGGTTAGTGATGTCTCTGGCTCCAAGGGCGTGAAGCTCATTGGAGATGTCAATGAGGCGATCGAAGGTTTCTTGGCAGCTTTCATTATCAAGTCTCTTGAAGCGGTTGAATAAATTGCGAAGAACATCAACACGAGCGTCACGTTGCGTGGATACTCCTTCATTCACTTTGGACAACCTTTCCCACATAAGCTTTGCAAAGCCCAAAGCACTCACTTTGGCATAGTGACGTTTGCTGAGATGGCCATAGATGATATTTTTTGCTTGAGATTCGAGTTGCTTGAATCTCTTCACATCAGCGGCAGTGATAGTTGAAGTGATAGAGGGAACACCATTTTCCACAACGTACCAAAGATCATTGTCAATTTCTTCAAGGTGCATGCACATCTTGTTCTTCAAGTAGGGGAAGTCCTTTCCCTCAAAGGTAGGACCGCCCGCAATGACCCTCATCATACCTGCGGACGACATAACTAAAACTCTAGGTGGTTAAACCAAAATCACACAAAACAAGGGAGTACCTTGCTTTGATACCAATCGAAAGTGCGTTATATCGACTAGAGGGGGTGACTAGGCGATTTTTACAAATTCCTGACTATAGAAATTCCTAGTGAGGAAATCCCTTAGTCCCGAACTAAGTGCAGCGGAATAAGTACTCAAACAGATGTGCAAAACAGCCATGGTTAGAGTAAAATCAAATGTTCAGGTTGCAGAGGTAGTGTGATAAGGATAAACAACTGACGAATAACTTAAGCAAAGAATATGAGGTTAGGAATTTGAGAAAGTATTTAGTCAAATTCTTCAAACAATAAAGATCAAAGTCGTGAGCATACAATTGAGGAAATAAAAGGGTTGACGAATTAGAACCCGTTGCTCGATGAAGACAATGATTTGATGCCCCAGTTCCAAATGATGCGACAGTCGTATATCTGATTTGGAGTGGCTTGGTATTTAAACCAAAGGACACACACTCCCAGGACACTAAGTCCTTACCATATTCTCCTTGAGCTAAGGACACACAGTCCTCGCCCAACACTCGTGGTAAGTCTTCAGGGCCGACTTTCAAACCCTCACAAACATGGTCACCCGACGATCCAGAATTCACTTCTGGATGCTCTAGACCATGACGCCTAACCGTTTGGAGGATGCACAGTGTTCAAAGGTAACAAGCATCGGTTCCACACAGGAACAATCTCTTCAGTGATGCTCAATCACTTTGCGGTTTGGGTTTTGGTTTGGATGTTTGGGGTTTTTCCTCGCAAATGAGTTTCCCTCAAAGTCTTTGAGGATTTGGTTGCTCTCAAATGACAAGTGTGAGTTTCTCTCGCGGAGAAGACAGCGAACTATTGGTTATGGGGGTGGCTATTTATAGCCGGGGAGCAATACCGACATGAATTGACATTAATGCCCCAATGATACGAATGTTAGGTGGATAAGGTTGGGGACAGCTAGCGTGCAACACAGCAATGGTCGAAACCTATCAACTCTGAAAGTCCTCATGTCACTCATGTTCCTAACAGGTAGGTGATTCGCACTAGTGAAGACCTAACTCCTCAGCTAGAGCAAATTCCTCATAGGCCAGAAGATCCTCGTCTCTATCACTAAAGAATTTGACTAAGCCGTTGAAGATTTCCGAAGGCTTCATGTGAAGGGTTTGCATGTGTAGGTTTTGAGATGAGCATCACTTGGAAACTTTTCCTTAGTTTTACCTCGACCCCCTTTAACAGTATGGCGGTCCAATGGGACATAATATGAAAAGTGGAACTATGAAAACGAAAGCCTTCATGCTTCAGAGTATTCACATCGATTTCTTCACGGACACACCAATTTACGCACTTTCAAAGTCTTTAAAGGAAATACCGAAGTCTTCAGCCGAAGACATACATTTTTAGGGGTCGATATTCTTCGAATAACTCAAACTCCTCAACGGATTAGAGAGCATGTGTACACTCACAAACATATCAGTCTCTTAACCAATATGCCTTCAATACCAAAATCACTAAGGCGCACTAGATGAACTTACATCCCTGAATGGCACTTTGTGAAGGAAGTGTCACTTCTTTCTTCTACATTGTCGTCAAAAGTTTTGTGGACACTTTCCTATCCATATTAGGGTATCATGTCAAAGTTCAACGTCATTTGCCTAGTAAATATTCCTCAGCTAATTTCGAAAGTTTTTGTCGACAGTGGAACTTTGTGAAGGAGGTACTAGCTAGCCATATTAAAATGATTTCAAATTTTGACATGGCGTTCATATGCTCAAATAATAGCACTACTCCAAATTTGAGCATTTCCACTTCATCCATGTGAGCCCAGCATAAAATCTTAGTTTCTTGTCAGTTTTTCAGTTTGTGAAGCAACTATATTTTATATTGCTTCATAATTGCTGAACATTTACCAGGACCTTCTCCTTCCCTTATAAACCCTCGCTGCAAAATTTGAGAGCATTTCATTGAGCCCA
Source organism: Hordeum vulgare subsp. vulgare (assembly GCF_904849725.1). Taxonomy (NCBI): domain Eukaryota; kingdom Viridiplantae; phylum Streptophyta; class Magnoliopsida; order Poales; family Poaceae; genus Hordeum; species Hordeum vulgare. The sequence continues at coordinate 442,306,947 of NC_058519.1, forward strand.
TATTTCTCTAGAATATTTCCTGAATTTCTACACACGGGGATGTGTTATGAAGGAAGTACCATTTTGATGTATCTTGTTGGTATGAAAATTTTGCAATGTGTTTATATTCCCAAATCATTCATCTCCCACAAATTTCATATCAATCCAAGAAAGCATGTGAGTGCATCTTCTTAATTTGCATGTTTTTCTAGTAGGGTGCATTGTACAACAAGTGTTATCTAGTTTCATCCTTTGGAGCTGAAAATTTGCATAGGTAATCATCTTAGCAAGTTGTGGTAACGTGAGTGGCTATTATGCTTCTTTCTCTCCTCCATCGCCCTCTCTAATGAATGACCTCTCGAGAAGATATGGTCTAACCGACCAAAGCATGTGTCATCACCGAGTTCACGCGGTGACCACGCGTCTGGAATACCAATGTCGCGCTCTCTCGTATGGGTCCTCTATTCTCGTTCATTCCCTCGAGCTATAGCCACCTACCATGTCTAGGGGCTTCCTCTCGTCGTCTCCTTCGCCCTGAACCCTGTTCCCACTTCGGGTTCTTCCTCTAGGCATCGTCCATGTCGAGGAACAACGGATGCCCGTGACCCGCATCGTCTTCCCCTTCATGGCGTGTAGGCCATGTCGTCCCGAGCCCTCCCCCAGCCTATTTGGAGCGCGCCCAAGCTCTCCTGCAGCCCCTCAGCCTCTCCCCAAGCTCTCTGGAGCTCCCATTGGCATCAATGGCCGAGATGCCGCCGTTGATCCCTTCATCACTTTTCCTCCTCGTGGCCCTCCCCCTCCGTTCATTCGTCTCTCGAAGACCTACAAAAGATTGTAGATCCATCGCCGTTCCCCTCTCAGGCGGAGGAGCCCTGCAGGCGCATTCCTCTCTTCGCGTAGTTTGGCCGTCGTGACCTCCCCGTGGCGCGTGCGCTACAATCCTCCTCTAGCAGCCCCGCGGCCACCCACGGGTGTAGTGCGATCTGCCAAAGCTCCTGAGCTGTCGGCCGGTCCCCTGTGCCCTGCCACCTCCCTATATCGCGTAGAAGAAGAATACAGAAGGAGGAGAGAGAAGACCCGACAGGTGGGGCCGGGACGCACCTATCGGCGGCTGAAGGCCGCCAATGTGGATAAGTGGAGGCGCTCTTCTAGGAAGCCACCTCCGTGCGACTAAAGCATATTTTTTTAAAAAGCGCTCTCGCCCTCTACCCAGCGCCGAAACCCTTAAGTTGCGGTTGTTCACTAGTTAAGAGCATAAATGGACAAGTTTTTTTTCTCCCTAACGTGTGAATGGCCATAACTTTGCAACAGTAACTCCAATTCATGTGATTCCCAAGCCCTCATTTTTATCTCGTCAAGCCCGTTCTGTTGGAATCAATTTCACCATGGTATCCCATACTGAAAATGACCATTTTCCCTTGCCCTTGTTTAGCCCCCTTTGAGACAGAAGTGTTTTAAGCAAATCATTCCGTGAGTTCCTCGCACTTCTACCTGGTGGATCCTTCATCCCCAAGCCAACCACCACAGCCACTTGCATGATGGCCTTGCGGTAGCCATGGTTTCCACTTGAATGTTTAATAATTGTTTGCTATGTTACTACTGTTATTCTTGTTTCAGTATGCTTGTGTATTCATGTTCATCGTCATGCTTTGTGCCTGTGCACCCTGTTAGTTATGTGACTACTTTCTAGTATTATTCTCATATGTCATGCCTGTTCTAATTACATTATAGTGATAGTAGTGTTCATCTGATGCATGATTATCATCAGTTATCAAAAGTACTTGTGATATGCATGATCGCCGCTATGCCATGTTCATCTACATCAAGTATACTAAGTGCTTTATTATTGTTGATGTTAATGCGTCACATGTTTAAATGGTTATACTTCCCATCCATGTTTATGCTAATATAATGCTCATATGCATTGTCATTTCATTATGTTATTATATTCTGATTCAACTCATTACTTTTCAAGTTAAGTCAGATATTAATTGAAGTTGAACACATGTTGGCCCAGTCATAGTGCCATCGAATCGAGCTAACCAGTGTATCCACACTTGCCTATATGGGAAGGCCTTAATACGGTCTATTATTATGCCTATCGCTGGTGCCTCTAACTAGGGAAGGTTATGTGTGCGCGCTACGCTGATCAGGTAAGTGGTCATAATCCTTGTGTCCATGTAGTTGTTGTAGGCGCCTTCGTTCCTGTTTGGGACCATTTTGTTTTGCCAGGACGGTGGTCGTTGGATGTCCAAAGTGGCATCAGGGTCACCCATGACTTAGCCCAAAGGCGAGTTGGTCGGAGTGGATGGGAGAGTTTCATGCAATAGATCCGTTTTGTCGGAACATCGTTGGTCCACCCAAATGGGAGCGCGAGGCCTTGGGTTCCATGGTGTGAGTACAATGTACTATCCTCTGCAAAGTGTATAACTATCGATAGCCGCGCCGGCGGATGTGGGCCCAGTTTGTACTAGGTCACACTATGAGCCAACAGTGGTAATAATCTGATTAATAAACAAACCTGATTAGACGAGGAAAGAAGTTGGTTAATCTTTATGAAATCTTTAGAGGATCAAAGTGGCATCATGGATACCAAGGTTGGTTGATGTTTACGATCTCATGTGATGATTCTTGTTAAAGATCAAGCTCCTTGTGGTTATGTGACAGTCACTACGGTATTGTTAATACCAAGCTTGATTTGATCCTCAGTTTGTCGTGTGGTGTCCATGATGGTAAGTTGATACATGTGGTGTATACGTGATAATCCCCAATAAGGGTAGGTTAAATCATCATAGTTTAAAAATGATACATGCTAGTATCATATTTGTTCATGCCTTGAGTAACATGTTCATGTCATGCTCATCTGATGTTGTTCTAGGGGTATTATGTTCACCATGTACATGCCATGTTGCTCTAGTTCTACCATGTTCATTATTCATCTTTAACCTGTAAATGCCATGATGTTGTTCGTCTTGATTGCTTTGGTTGTTGTGAGCTTGCGAGTACACTCAAAGTACTCACCTGGCGTGTCATGCCAGTTTGCAGGTTATGTCATGATTGATTGTGTGACGAGTTGGCGAGCTAGGATAAGTGTTCCAGCCAGAGTCCCTTCGGAGGGGAGTCCATCGTTCTCATCGTTATTCTGCTGCTAGAAGTTATTCCGCTGCTTCGATATATTATGCTTCTAGCATAGAGCAAACCCGAGTAGGCATAGTGTCGCCATGCTGATGACCCACAAGTATAGGGGATCAATCGTAGTCCTTTCGTTAAGTAAGAGTGTCGAACCCAACGAGGAGAAGAAAGCTCTGATAAACGGATTTCACGAATGTAATAACTGCAAGCACTGAAAGTAGCGGTAACAAGTGATTGTGTAGCGAGGTGAAACGTAGCAAGCAAAAAGTAACAAGTAACAAGTAGTAGCAACGATGCAGCAAGTGGCCCAATCCCTTTTGTAGCAAGGTACAAGCCTGAACAAAGTCTTATAGGAGGAAAAACGCTCCCGAAGACACACAGGAATTTCTGTCATGCTAGTTTCATCATGTTCATATGATTCGCGTTCGTTACTTTGATAGTATGATATGTGGGTGGATCAGCGCTTGGGTACTGCCCTCACTTGGACGAGCATCCCACTTATGATTAACCTCTCTCGCAAGCATCCACAACTACAAAAGAAGAATTAAGACAACGTCTAACCATAGCATTAAACTAGCGGATCCAAATCAGCCCCTCACGAAGCAACGCATACACTGGGGTTTAAGCTTCTGGTCTCCAGCAACCCATCATCTACTTACTACTCCCCAATGCCTTCCTCTAGGCCCAAGTATGGTGAAGTGCTATGTAGTCGACGTTCACATAACACCACTAGAGGAAAAGACAACATACAACATATCAAAATACCGAACGAATATCAAATTCACATGACTATTATCAGCATGACTTATCCCATGTCCTCGGGAACCAAAGTAACTACTCACAAAGCATAATCATAATCATTATCAGAGGTGTAATGAATAGCATCAAGGATCTGAACATAAACTCTTCCATCAAGTAATCCAACTAGCATCAACTACAAAGTGTAATCAACACTACTAGTAACCTTACAAGTACCAATCGGAGTCGTGAGACGGAGATTGGTTACAAGAGATGAACTAGGGATTGGAGATGAGATGGTGCTGATGAAGATGTTGATGAAGATGCCTCCCCTCCGACGAGAGGAGTGTTGGTGATGACGATGGCGACGATTTTCCCCTCCGGGAGGGAAGTTTCCCCGGCACGATCATCCTACCGGAGCTCTAGATTGGATCTGCTCAAGTTTCACCTCGTGGCGGCGGTGAAACCACGAAAAAGCTCCCGATTGATTTTTTTTCTGGAATGAAACCCTTCATATAGCAAAAGAAGGGAGCTAGTGGGCCGTCAGGAAGACCACAAGCTTGCCCTCCAGCACCAGGGGGTAGGGGCGGTGGCAGGGCTTGTGGCGCCCTGGTAGCCCCCCTCTGGTACTTCTTTCGCCCAATATTTGTTATATAATCCCAAATAATTCACGTAAATTTTCAGGGCATTTGGAGATGTGCAGAATAGTGGACTAAGATTTGCTCCTTTTCCAGTCCAGAATTCCTGCTGTCTGAATTCTCCCTCTTCAAATAAACCTTGCAAAATAAGAGAGAAAAGGCATAAATATGGTACCACAAAGTAATATAACAGCCCATAAAGCAATAAGTATCAACATTAAAGCATGATGGAAAATGGACGTATCAACTCCCCCAAGCTTAGACCTCGCTTGTCCTCAAGCAAAAACCAAGTTCCATAAACATGTCCACATGTTTAGGGACGAAGGTGTCGATAAAACATAATATGGACATGAGGGCATCACGATCACACATAGAACAGCAATACATCATAAAGATTCTTAGGGGAAAGTAACAATTCCTTCACAAAGCAAAGCATGAAGCAAAAACCTTACCGAGAAGTAACCAATAACAGACCAAAGTCACTGAATCAATTGTAATTTATCACAACATCAGAAAGAGTCAAATAAGAGCTTGTAAGGCAAATCCACATACTCAATCATCTCTTTTGTTTTCCACAATTGTTACAACTCACGTGGTACTCATGGTGTCAAAGTTTCAGCTGGACACAGAGGAAGATACGGGCTTGTAGTTTGCCTCCCAACGATTTACCTCAAGGGTAAAGTCAACAATAATAAAGCATGAGTACTCAACTCCAAGTTGATATATGAATATAGATCTTTCCCAAGCATGTGACCGTAGCCAAGACAAAGGCAAAAATAGGGAATTGGTGAAGATCACCATGACTCTTACAAGGGAAAAAAGTAAAGGTACAAGATAGGCCCTTCGTAGAGGGAAGCACAGGTTGTCATGCACTTTTGAGGTTTGAATGCATGTCCTCTTAGTGCGGAGGAACGTCACTTTATATTGCCTCCTGTGATAAAGAACTTTATTATGCAGTCTGTCGCTTTTATTTCTTCCTCATCACAGGTTCGTACAAAGTTTATTTTCCACACACTAATAGATCATACATATTAGAGAGCAATTTTTATTGATTGCACCGATGACAACTTACTTGAAGGATCTTATTCAATCCATAGGTAGGTATGGTGGACTCTCAAGTCAAAACTGGGTTGGAGGTTTATGGATGCACAAGTAGTATCTCTACTTGGTGCGGGAGTTTTGGCTAATATGAGGTGGAAGAAATCATCACATGCTAAGGGATCTCTAATCATATAACATTGTTTGGAACCAAGCAAACACAATTCATTATGTTGTCTTCCTTGTCAAACATCTACTCCTAAGCATGTAATAGTTTGGTGAGTGCTCACAATTGTAAAAAGTGTCTAAGATGATATATTTATATGTGAACCTCTCTTTCCTTATTACATCTTATTAATTGCAACAATGACTGAGGTCTATGTTGATTTATTCTCAACATGTTTCAATCATCATACGTGTCATATGTGAAGCTATCACTTTCCATAAGATCGTCTCATTATCTTTCGTGCTATCGTTCTTTTCATACTATTGATCATGGCAGAAAGCAAAGCCCTTGACTAAGATACTCTTTATTATATAGCTCGTAAGCTCGAATACATCGGGGGAGAGACAAAAGCAAAAGACTCAAACTAAATACTAAAGACTTATTCCTCTAAAAGAAGAAATAAAAACTGAAAAGGAAAGAACTAAAACAAAGGTAAAAGCAAAAGATATAAAGGTGATACGATACCAGGGCAACTCCCCCAAGCTTGGCAGAAGCCAAGGGGATTGCCCATAACAATGCTTAGTTGTCTTCCTTCGGTGGTGATGGTGGTGGAGTTGTTGAAGCAGTCTTGAGCTTGTCTAATTTCCACTTGAGCAAAAAGTTCTGCTCCCTTAGATCGTAATTTTCCTCCTCAAGTTTCAACACTCCATGGAAAAGTTCCTGCTTACTCTCCTGCAAGAAACGAGAAGGGATAAACAAGGTCTTAGGATTATTCCTTTGGTCAGGGAGGCTTGACTTCTTGAACTCCACATGAGTGCGTCCACGTTGAGGTAGAGGAGCCTCCTCTTCATCGGAACTCGTTTGTTCCTTCCCCTTGGGCTCATAGTCCTCTTCCTCGTCAGTGGTTCAGCCATCTTGGGCCCATTTACCACTCTAGGAAAATTTCCTTCCGTGTTATTGATTTTGATGGCACCGGAACGATATACTTCCTCGATAACATAAGGACCTTCCCATTTAGAGAGAAGCTTGTCTGCAAAGAATCTCAAAGGAGAATTGTATAGCAAGACATAATCAGCTACATTGAACTCTCGTTTCTGTATTCATTTATCGTGCCATCTCTTAACCTTTTCCTTGAACAACTTGGCATTCTCATATGCATGGGCCCTCCATTCATCTAACGAGCTGATATCAAACAACCGCTTCTCACCGGCAAGTTTGAAATCGAAGTTGAGCTCTTTGATTGCCCAATAAGCTTTGTGTTCCAGCTCAAGATGTAAATAGCAGGACTTACCGTAAACCATTTTATACGGTGACATGCCCATGGGATTCTTATAAGCAGTCCTATAAGCCCATAGTGCATCGTCAAGTTTGCTAGACCAGTTCTTTCGAGATCTATTGACGGTCTTTTGTAGGATCAATTTGATCTCCCTATTACTCAACTCCACTTGACCACTAGACTGAGGAAGATAAGGAGATGCAACTCTATGGTTGACATCATACTTAGCTAGCATCTTGCGGAAAACACCATGAATGAAGTGTGAACCGCCATCAGTCGTCAAATATCTAGGGACTCCAAATCTTGGGAATATGAATTCTTTAAGCATATTAATAGAGGTGTGGTGATCAGCATTTTTAGTGGGGATAGCTTCAACCCACTTAGTGACGTAATCCACAGCAACTAAGATGTGAGTGTATCCATTGGAACTCGGGAAGGGTCCCATATAATCAAAGCCCCAGACATCAAATGGTTCAATGACAAGTGAATAGTTCATAGGCATTTCCTGACGCTTACTGATGTTCCCTGTTCTTTGGCATTCGTCACAAGACATGACAAACTTACGGGCATCCTTGAAGAGAGTGGGCCAATGGAAACCTGATTGCAATACCTTATGGGCAGTTCTATCTCCAGCATGGTGTTCTCCGTAGGCTTCGGAATGACACTTCTGCAAGATCTGTCCCTGTTCATGTTCAGGTACACAACGTCTAATAACACCATCTACTACTTCCTTATAAAGGTGAGGATCATCCCAAAAGTAGTGTCTCAAATCAAAGAAGAATTTCTTCTTTTGCTGCTAGGTGAAACTGGGTGGTATGTATTTGGCTACCATATAATTTGCATAATCAGCATACCATGGTGCACTATGTGAAGTGCGGATGACATTTAATTGCTCATCAGGAAAGCTGTCATCAATAGGTAGTGGGTCATCAAGGACATTCTCTAGCCTAGACAAGTTATCTGCTACAGGGTTACTAGCACCCTTTCGGTCAACAACGTGCAAATCAAATTCCTGTAGTAGGAGAACCCATCTGATTAGCCTAGGCTTAGCGTCCTTCTTCTCCATAAGGTACTTAATAGCAGCATGATCAAAGTGAATAGTGACTTTGGCGTCAACTATATAAGATCTGAACTTTTCACATGCAAACACGACTGCTAAAAACTCCTTTTCCGTAGTGGCATAGTTTCTTTGGGCACTGTCTAGAGTTTTACTAGCTTAGTGAATAACATTCAACTTCTTGTCAACTCTTTGTCCTAGAACAGCACCAAAAACATAATCACTAGCATCGTACATGATTTCAAAGGGCAAGTTCCAATCGGGTGGTTGAACAATAGGTGCGGTTATCAAAGCCTTCTTAAGTATTTCGAAAGCTTCCTCACAATCCTCATCAAAAACAAAAGGAACATCCTTCTGCAAGAGGTTGGTAAGTGGCCTAGAAATCTTAGAGAAGTCTTTAAGGAACCTTCTATAGAAACCAGCATGACCAAGGAAACTTCTTATACCTTTGATATCTGTGGGGCATGGCATTTTCTCGATTACATCAACCTTAGCATTATCAACTTCAATGCCTCTTTTAGAAATTTTGTGTCCTAAGATGATACCTTCATTAACCATAAGGTGGCAGGTGCATTGAATAAGCCAAAAGGCATACGTCTATAGGCAAAGGTACCGAAGGGGCAGGTGAAAGTGGTTTTCTCTTGAGCAGATTGTGCAACGGGTATTTGCGAGAAACCTGAATAACCGTCTAGAAAGCAAAAGTGTGTGTGTTTGGATAGCCTTTCTAGCATTTGGTCGATAAATGGCAAAGGATAATGAGCTTTCCTGGTTGCCTTGTTTAGTTTCCGGAAGTCTATCACCATCCTATAGCCGGTAATAATCCTTTGTGGGATTAGTTCATCCTTATCATTACGAACGACGGTGATACCTCCCTTCTTAGGTACACAATGTACTGGACTTACCCAATCACTATGAGCAACAGGATAAATGATTCCTGCTTCCAGAAGCTTTAATATTTCTTTTCTAACGACCTCTTTCATCTTAGGATTTAATCTCCTTTGATGATCAGCAACTGGTTTAAAGTCAGGATCGGTTTTAATCTTGTGCTGACATAGAGTGGGACTAATACCCTTAAGATCATCAAGAGTATATCCAATAGTAGCACGGTGCTTCCTCAGACTTTTTAGTAACTTCTTCTCTTCTTGCTCTGAGAGGAGGGCACTAATAATGACAGGATATGTCTCCTTCTCATCAATATAGGCATACTTAAGAGTATTAGGCAACTGTTTAAGCTCGAACACAGGATCACCCTTTGGTGGGGGAGGATCCCCAAGCAGTTCAACAGGCAGATTATTCTTGAGAATAGGATATTGTTCTAAGACAATTTTATCTATCTCATCTCTCTCCTCCATATGCATATCATTTTCATGCTCAAGCAGATATTGCTCTAAAGGATCCGTGGAGGTACGACAATAGAGGCAAGAGCAATAATTTCATCCCTACCACACGACTCTCTTTCATGGGGTTGTCTTCCAAACTTGGAGAAGTTAAATTCATGAGACACACCCTCGAAACTAACTGTGACGGTCTGCTTAATGCAATCAATGTGAGCATTGACAGTGTTGAGAAAGGGTCTACCAAATATGATGGGACAAAAGCTATCTTGTGCAGTACCAAGGACGAGGAAATCAGTAGGATACTTCGTCTTACCACACAGGACTTCTACGTCTCTCACAATTCCCACAGGGCAGATAGTGTCTCTATTAGCTAGCGTAATAGTGACATCAATGGGTTCTAACTCAGCAGGTGCAATCTCATCTTTGATTTCATCATATAAGGAACGGGGTATTGCACTAACACTAGCTCCCATATCACATAAACCATGGTAACAGTGATATCCTATCTTGACACAAACAACGTGCAGGCCAACTACAGGTGTGTGTTTGTCTTTCGCGTGAGGTTTAGCAATTCTAGCAGAGTCCTCACAGAATTTGATAATATGCCTGTCTATGTCTTCGGCTAAGAGATCTTTGATAATAGCAACACTAGGTTCAACTATAATCTCCTCAGGGGGTGCAAGTGGTCTAATGTAACCCCTACGTATCACAGTTGGAGCTTTAGAATAATCCTTTATCCTAGCAGGGTATGGTGGTTTCTCAGTGTAAGCAGAAGGAACAACAGGATCACTAAAAGCAATGACTTTCTCCTCAACTATATTGGTTTTGGCTATGTTGCTTTATACAAGAGGATGATATTTAAACCACTTCTCTTTTGGAAGATCAACATGAGCAGCAAAAGATTCACATAGAGAAGATACCATCTCAGAGTCGAGTCCATACTTAGCGCTAAAGTCTCTAAAAGTGTTTGTCTCAACAAAAGATTTAACGCAATCAAACTGGAAATTCGTACCTGACTCCATACCTTCCTCTAGCTCCCAATCTTCAGAGTTGCGTTTGATTCTTTCGAATAAATTCCACTTGTGACGAATATCCTTCTCCATAAAAGAACCGGTACAAGAAGTGTCAAGCATGGTACGATCTTCATGAGAAAGCCGAACATATAAGTTTTGAGTGATGATTTCTCTCAAGAGCTCATGATTGGGGCATGAATACAGCATTGATTTAACCCTCCCCCAAGCTTGACCTATGCTTTACCTGTCACGAGGCCAAAAGTTAGAAATAAAGTTCCGATCATGATGTACTAAATGCATAGGCTAGAACTTTTGATGAAATTCCAATTTCAACCGATTGTAGCCGCATGATCCAGTATCATCACATAGCCTATACCATGTCAATGCCTTATCCTTCAAAGATAAAGGAAAGACTTTCTTCTTTACCCCATCCTCGGCAAACCTGCAAGCTTAAATAAACCACAAACTTCATCTACATAGATCAGATGCAAGTGTGGATGTGAAGATACATCTTCTGTGAAAGGATTAGCCATCAGTTTCTCAAGCATACCCGAAGGAATTTCAGAAAAGATATTTTCAGTAGGTACCTTAGGTTGAGGAACAACTCCTCGTGCTTTCGTTCGTGGTGAAGATACCCCGAACAAACTCCTCAAAGGAACAGTTTCCATAGTGACAAGTGACAATAAATTTCAGCAAAGCATAAAAATGTTTCCTTACCAAAGGCACTTCACTCCCCGGCAACGGCGCCAGAAAAGAGTCTTGATGACCCAAAAGTATAGGGGATCAATCGTAGTCCTTTCGATAAGTAAGAGTGTCGAACCCAACGAGGAGCAGAAGGCTCTGATAAACGGATTTCAGCAAGGTAATAACTGCAAGCACTGAAAGTAGCGGTAACAAGTGATTGTGTAGCGAGGTGAAACGTAGCAAGCAAAAAGTAACAAGTAACAAGTAGTAGCAACGGTGCAGCAAGTGGACCAATCCCTTTTGCAGCAAGGGACAAGCCTGAACAAAGTCTTATAGGAGGAAAAACGCTCCCGAGGACACACGGGAATTTCTGTCATGCTAGTTTCATCATGTTCATATGATTCGCATTCGTTACTTTGATAGTTTGATGTGTGGCTGGACCGGTGCTTGGGTACTGCCCTTACTTGGACAAGCATCCCACTTATGATTAACCTCACTCGCAAGAATCCGCAACTACAAAAGAAGAATTAAGACAACGTCTAACCATAGCATTAAACTAGTGGATCCAAATCAGCCCCTCACGAAGCAACGCATAGACTGGGGTTTAAGCTTTTGTCACTCCAGCAACCCATCATCTACTTACTACTCCCCAATGCCTTCCTCTAGGCCCAAGTATGGTGAAGTGTTATGTAGTCGACGTTCACATAACACAACTAGAGGAAAAGACAACATAAAACATATCAAAATACCAAACGAATATCAAATTCACATGACTATTATCAGCATGACTTATCCCATGTCCTCAGGAACAAAAGTAACTACTCACAAAGCATAATCATAATCATGATCAGAGGTTTAATGAATAGCATCAAGGATCTGAACATAAACTCTTCCACCAAGTAATCCAACTAGCATCAACTACAAAGAGTAATAAACACTACTAGTAACCTTACAAGTACCAATCAGAGTCGTGAGGCGGAGATTGGTTACAAGATATGAACTAGGGATTGGAGAGGAGATGGTGCTGATGAAGATGTTGATGAAGATGCCTCCCCTCCGACGAGAGGAGTGTTGGTGATGACGATTGCAACGATTTCCCCCTCCAGGAGGGAGGTTTCCCCGGTAGGATCGTCCTGCCGGAGCTCTAGATTGGATCTTCTCAAATTCCGCCTCGTGGCGGCGGTGAAACCACGAAAAAGCTCCTGATTGATTTTTTTTCTGGAACGAAACCCTTCATATAGCAAAAGAGGGGAGCTAGTGGGCCGTCAGGGAGCCCACAAGCTTGCCCTCCACCACCAGGGGGTAGGGGGCGGTGGCAGGGCTTGTGGCGCCCTGGTAGGCCCCCTCTGGTACTTCTTTCACCCAGTATTTTTTATATAATCCCAAAAAAATCCATGTAACTTTTCACGGCATGTGGAGATGTGCAGAATAGTGGACTAAGATTTGCTCCTTTTCCAGTCCAGAATTCCTGCTGCCCGAATTCTCCCTCTTCAAATAAACCTTGCAAAATAAGAGAGAAAAGGCATAAATATGGTACCACAAGGTAATATAACAACCCATAAAGCAATAAATATCAACATGAAAGCATGATGCAAAATGGACGTATCACATGCCAATGTAATTTGTTGTGATATCGGAACAATTGTGTCCATATCATTTGTAATAAAGAGCTAATTTGTTCTATGACAAGCATTGTCATATTCCAGAAGACTTATCTCTGGGTTGGAATACGGGGTGTTCTGGTCTTTGTGAGACGGGGTGAGACATCTCACCACATCTTCTTCTTCAGAGTTGTAACCCTTGATATGGCTGATGGTTTTGGTCAAGATGCGATAGACTATTCTTATCACATACAACAGGTCCTTGACTAGGAATGTGGTTCCTGGTGGTTTGCCAGGAGCCAAAAGCTTCATCAGAACTTGCATCATGTGATTTCGTAGTTTACGTTCATCATAGATGCATCTGGCTCCTTCTAATGGGATTCCATCTGAGACCATACGAAGCAATTTCGTCGCAGGAGTAGTGTAATATTTGTCTTCGGTCATCAGGTCAAGAACCCATGTGTTGATGTCTTGTGCCTCACCAGAAAGATGCAAGGTTGCATGGAATTGATGAATTATCTCTTCATTCCAGTCACATATATCCATGCAGAACGGCAAGACGCTAGTATCATGAAGAACACCGAGGTCCAGAGTGAAACAGGGAATGAATTCCATGTTTGCATGAGGAATTTAACAGTGCTGGAAGAGCTTGTTATTTCCAAAGAGCACAACACCGTAAAAGTTCATTTGCATGGTAGTCATGTGGATTTGCACCCGTGAAGAAATGATGTTCATCATAAAAATTGTCCTTGTGGAATTTGGGTTTACTTGTACCACTGAATGGTTGAAGTGGCTTGGGTTGAAGATTTGGCTTGTATCTCCCAATAAGTCCTCTGAGCACTTCTTCAGTTTGAGGTGCTTGAGCCACAACAATTGTTGACTGAGGATTTTGAACTAGAGGTTCATCAGCAGTGGCCTCAACTTGAGAAGCAGTTTCTTCAGCCAAGGTTCTTCAGTCTGAGGAATATGCTTAGCAGATTCATCAATGACAGTGTGGCTCACAGTGCGCTGACTATCAGATGCAAAAGTATCTTCAGTCGTAGTTTGATCAATAGTTTCTTCAGCTGATGAAGCTGGTAACTCCTCATGAATGGACTTCATCGGAGTGTGACGTTCCTCAGATCCAGTATGAATTTCCTCAGTGACAGAAGGGGAGTGAGGATTTTGAGGATGTGGCGTGGCTAGTGGAGAATTGGGATGATGTGCTTGCCCATGTTCATCCTTGATTACTATTGTGTGGCAGCCAATATCCATATCTTCTTCCATTTCTTCAAATCCCGCCTCTTCAGCAAAAAACTGAGGTGGGTGATGTTGCTTGAGGGATTGAAGTATTCGGATCCACTTCAATTTCTTCATCGATCGGCTCCTGAGAAGCAGCAAATCGATTGTCTTCATCCACTTCAAGGATATCATATTCTTCACGGAATGGCACCATCTCTTAAGATGGTATCGTATTGATAGGAGTATCATCAATTGGTGTGGTTCAGGAACTTGTGAAAGTCCTCAAGCGTTTGGCTTTTGAGGAATGTGTGCTAGTTGATGCTTTCCGCTTCTTAGCGACTTCCTTTTCAGCAGCCTTAGTTTTGTTTGGTTCTGATGCAGAAGAAAGTGGAAAGTTCTTCACACTTGAAGATTTTGTGATTGGTGCAGATCCTTCAAGAACAGCCGATGCAGTCATCCTGGCAAGAGCATTTTCTTCACGCTCAGCAATTTCTTCAACTGGCCTATTAGTTACTTCAGGTGCAATTTCTTCACGCGCTTGAATTTCTTCTGGCGTGGAAATATCTTCACCAGGATGAGCGGAGGAGCTAGACTGAGTATTTTATGGTTGTGCTGGAGATGCAACCCTGGCGTTGTGATCTGACATGGCCTTGGTCGCCATGTCGACGAATCGGACCTTGGCACCTTTCTAGTCCGCATGCTAGCGACTCTATTCTTTACTGAGGATTTTGATCTCAGTTGTTGTGGAAATAAGTTGTTCAGGGGACAAAGAGAGGATCTTGTCATTCAAAAATCTTTCGTTCTAACTCTGTTCCTTTCTGTCCCTCTTGGCCTTCTCAACCTTTCATTTCTCTTGAGAAATATATGTCGTTAGCACATGTCTTGGCCTACGTGGAAGCTGCAAAAAATCAATCAGAGTCTGAGGATTTTCATACTAGGCGTCGATGAAGTCTAGCACCACCCTAGGATCCAGCATCAGAGGAATGTTTCTCGCTTTGGCCTGAGCAACCCTCTCTTGTTTGCTTCTGATGATTTGAGCAAGTTCTTCATCATCAGCTTCATCATCCTTAGATCCCGAGGGAATATTGAAGACCACATTGTTAGGACTTGGTATTTTGCCTCTTCCAGCAGTCATCTTTTATCTTCATCTTTGCACTTGAAGAAGTGAGGACAGAGCGACATGCACAAGATCCTGAGGGAATTGCAATTCCCATCATTTGCTGACTTTTATCCAGTTGCACTAGCATTGAGGACTTTGCGACAGTCGCTCAGGAAGTTGCAGCCACACTTGGAGGTGGTTGAGGATTTTGTTGTGAGGATTTTGAAGTTGAAGATTTAGTCTTCACAGCTAATTTCTTTACCAGAGGTTGCTTTGGCGTTGTTTCCATTCTAGAAGCTTCTACAACAAAGGATGTGGCAGTAGCAGCTACAGCAGGAGTCTCCAGGTTCAAATTCCTCACTACATCTTTTGCAATCTTCTGCAGCTTTGCTTGACGTTTTGTCCATTCTGATGGGCATGGAGGATTCAATGTGAATTTCTTCATGTATTTTGGATTCATCTACTGTACTCCTTCCATTGTCTTGCCCATCTCCTCTCAATTTTCTGTATGCGCATTTTGCGCTTTTGCTTGGTATCCTTGACATATATTTCCTCATATAGTGTCCAATATTCATCATACATGTCTTCAGGTATTTCAAAGGCAGTGTTGGTCTGTGGCTTCTTTCCCCCTTCCGCTATCTCTTCCCATGAGAAATTTGAGATTTTGATGATTCTGAGCAAGTGTGCAAATTTTCTTCATGAAATGATGCAAATGAGTTAAGTTGATGAGAACCTAGAGATTCGTCAGCACACATTTGTACCCGTGAATAGAGTATAGATGCGGAGAATTTGAAGAATTCATATGCGTTCTGAGAAGGATTTCAAAAGTAAATCAAGTTGAGGAATTTGACCAAATATTGTCTTGAAGAATTTCGCTAAGTGTTCTTGAATTAGGTTCCATAGTTGTGCAAATTCGAAATATCACACAATTGAGGAATCTTTTGAAGAATAATATGTCATGGTGAAATAAATCAAGTGAACTAAGCTTAGGAGGTGTTCATATGATGAATCTGTTGAGGAATGAACACTTTTTGAAGATTTTATGGAAACACAAAGATCTAGAAGGGCAGTAAAATTAGATTTAATTACCCTTGATGATGAACACGACGAACACGGAGAAGTGGAGGAGAAGTTGTCGATTTAGATCTTGTACGCCCTAACTTGGTGATAGAAGACAGCTACGGCGGTGGAGGAGTGAAGATGTTCACGGTCAACGCGAGTATGGCGCCGAGGTGATTGATGAAGTGAACCTCTTTCTCTCCGTTGGTGATGACTTCCAGTGGTGGCACTTGGTCTAAGCTCGACCAGTGAAGAGTGATATAAAGATGAAGAGAGTTACTAAAGGGGATGAAGGGGTATTTATAGCCCAGGTGAAAACAGTCCGGCCCAAAGTTTTTGGACCGAACTACCCCTGACTCTTCCTCTATGTGCGGCATGTGTCAACCACGTATAAAGAGGTGGTGTTAGTGGGGGATCGTGGGTTATCGAGTCATGGGTAGTGGGAGCCCGTTGAGCTGCAACGGTTGAGAAAATTTATAAGATATTTTTCAGGATTTTTTCGCAAATTCTTCATTTGACACGGACTCACTGAAGACTTTGAATTGGTTTCAAGTAGAACGCATATGAAGAATTTGAGAACTGAATGGGTTGAGCTTAGCATAGAGGGGGAATGGGTTGAACATACTAAGGATTGTCCGAGGAAATGGCATGCGCTTAGAAGAAAAACCAACTTGAAGACTTAGCAATAAGTGAATTTTGTTGAGGACTTTGAAAGCTCAAATATTAACATATGTCTGTATATTGTCAATGAAGAACATCTATTGAAAAGTTTGAAGAATTTGAACTTTTTGAGGAATTTGCAAACATGAGGAATTTGGAATTTTGAAGAATTTGAAGATTGAAGAATTTCCAAAATTCCCAACTTTGAAGAATTTCAACTTTGGTTGGTGGCGTAACCCGTCGTGTAAGAATGATGATTTTAGACACCGTGTACAATTGTTGTAGGGTTCTCAGAATGAAATTCTTCATTAATTTATTCACACTTAGAGGATTATTCTTCATTGATTAAAGAAAAATGTTATTTCGTCTGTTGTACATCTAAGTCATCGATTTTGCGTAAGTGTTAGGATGCGTGTCCTTTAACAGAACATTCGAAGATTCTAAGATATTTATCTCACACCACAACTTGCAAAATCTCTTTTCATCCAAGGGTTTAGTGAAGATATCTACCAGTTGTTCTTCAGTATTCACGTGTTCGAGGAACATATTTCCCTTGAGTACATGACCACGAAGAAAATGATGACGAATCTGGATATGCTTGGTCTTCGAGTGTAGTACTAGATTGTTCACAATCTCGATTGCACTCTCATTGTGAGAGTAGAGTGGCACATTCTTCAAGTTGATGTCGTAGTCCTTGAGGGTTTGCTTCATCCAAAGTAGTTGAGCATAGCACAAACCAGCAGCAATATACTTAGCTTCAGCAGTGGAAAGTCTCACGGAGTTCTGTTTCTTCGAGGACAAACATACTAAGGATCGTCCGAGGAAATGGCATGCACCTTATGTTGACTTGCGATCCACACTATCACGTTCATACTTAGAGTCGGAATATCCAACAAGATGAATATTTGAGACCTTGGGTACCATAATCAAAATGTTGGTGTGTGAGCTCGATATCAAAGAATATGCGTCACACCCTTATGGTGTGATTCCTTCGGTGTTGCTTGGAAATTAACACACATACAAACACTAAGCATAATATCTGGCCTAGATACACATAGGTACAATAATGAGCCAATCATGGAGCGATATACCTTCTGGTCAAAATCTTCGCCATTTTTCTCAGTACAGGGGTGGCCGTTTGTAGGCATTGGAATCTTGACGCCTTTGCAATCTTGCATGTGGAATTTATTCAGGACATGCTTGAGGTATTTGTCTTGAGTGATGATGATGCCATTGCGTTCTTGACGAATTTGAAATCCTAGGAAGAATTTCAACACACCCATCATGGATATTTGATATTCTTCACCCATCTTATAGCCAAATTGGTCACTTTAACGTTTGTTAGTAGAGCCAAAGATAATATCGTCTACATATAATTGCCACACGAATAGTTCTTTTTCATAGGATTTTGTGAAGAAGTGTTGGGTCAAGTGAACCCGGTTTTAAGCCTTTCTTCATGAGGAATTTCTTCAACGTATCATACCACGTCCGAGGAGCGTGCTTGAGGACATAGAGAGCCTTGTTGAGTCTGAAGACTTTGTCATGATGCTTTGGGTCTTCAAAACCTCGGGGATGAGCAACATATACTTATTCCTCAAGCTTACCATTGAGGTATGTACTTTTCACATCCATTTGATATAGGGTGTTATTATGATGGTTAGCATAAGCAAGCAATATACTAATAGCTTGAAGTCTAGCAAGAGGTGCAAAAGTCTCATGAAATTCAATTCCCACAAACTGTGTGTAGCCCTGAGCTACAAGAATAGCCTTATTCCTCACTACCTTACCATTTTCGTCTTGCTTGTTGCGGTAGATCCACTTGGTACCAATGATATTGTGCTTGCAAGGATCAGGCTGCTTGACAAGTTCCCACATGTTGTTGAGCTTGGCTTGATGTAATTCCTCTTGCATTCCTTGAATCCACTCATGCTCCCTAAAGGATTTATCAACCTTCGAAGGTTCTGTGATAGACCCAAAGAAAAGTGCCTCTTGCTACTCCTTGAGCTTGTTGATAAGTATTTCCCACAGTTTGTTGAGAACCAAGGTATCAATCCAGTAGGAGGAACAAGCAATGCCCCAATCGTAGTACCTACACAAACAATCAAACACTTGCACCCAACGCTAAAAAGGGGTTGTCAATCCCTTCAGAGAGATTTGCAAGGATGAGATCTCATAGAGATAGATATAAAAGATTGCAGAAACAAAAGTAAATAAATTGCAGCAAGATATTTTTGGTATTTTTGGTTTATGCATTTGAAAGTATTATATGGAAAATAGACCCGGGGGCATAGGTTTCACTACACGCTTCTCTCATAAAGGAAAATAATATGGTGGGTGAACAAATTACTGTCGAGCCATTGATAGAAAAGCGAATAATTATGAAGATATCTAAGGCAATGATTACGCATATAGGCATCACGTCAGTGTCAAGTAGACCGAAATGATTCTACATCTACTACTATTACTCCACA
Organism: Hordeum vulgare subsp. vulgare; assembly: GCF_904849725.1. NCBI lineage: Eukaryota > Viridiplantae > Streptophyta > Magnoliopsida > Poales > Poaceae > Hordeum > Hordeum vulgare. The sequence continues at coordinate 442,326,116 of NC_058519.1, forward strand.
CATCGACCGACTCGTGCCTGCATCTATAGTATTAAGTTCATGAAGAACAGAGTAACGCATTAAGTAAGATGACATGATGTAGAGGGATAAACACAAGCAATATGATGAAAACCCAATATTTTTATCCTCGATTGCCATGCAATACATGCCTCGCTACCCCTACTTTGTCACTGGGTGAGGACACCGCAAAATTGAACCCAAAACTAAGCACTTCTCCCATTGCAAGAATTACCAATCTAGTTGGCCAAACCAAACCAATAACTCGAAGAGACTTGCTAAGATATGAAATCATGCATATAAGAATTCAGAAGGGATTCAAATAATATTCATAGATAATGTGAACATAAACTCACAATTCGTCAGATCTCGACAAACACACCGCAAAAGAGTATTACATCGGATAGATCACCATGAAGATCACGAAGAACATGGTATTGAAGATCAAAGAGAGAGAAGAAGCCATCTAGCTAATAGCTATGGACCCGTAGGTCTGTGGTGAACTACTCACGCATCATCGGAGGGGCAATGGACTTGATGTAAATGCCCTCCATGATCAATTCACTCTCTGGTAGATTACCAGAATAGGCTCCCAGATTGGATCTCACGGGAACACACGCTCTCGGCGGCGAAAAGTATTTTCGTGGCTCCCTTTAACGATGTGGGAATATTATGGAATTTATAGGCCGAAGAATAGGGTTAGGAGACGTGCAGGGGACCCACAAGCCAGGGGGCACGACCCCCCCCCCCCCAGGGAGTGCCCTTCACGATTGTGGCCTCCCGGCAGGTGTCCTTCCCCCTACTCCAAGTCTTCTGGGTTTCTTCTGGTCCAAGAAAAATCATTTCGGAGATTTTATTCCGTTTGTACTCCGTTTAATATTCCTTATGTGCAATACTCAAAAACATGGAAAAACAGAAACTGGCACTAGGCTCTAGATTAATTGGTTAGTCCCAAAAATAAAATAAAACATCATATTAATGCATATAGAACAGCCAAAACAGATAATATAATAGCATAGAACAATCAAAAAATATAGATACCTTGGAGATGTATCAAGCATCCCTAATATTAATTCCTGCTCGTCCTCGAGTACGTAAATGATAAAAACAGAATTTTTGATGTGGAATGCTACCTAACATATTTATTCATGTAATATTCTCTATTGTGGCATGAATATTCAGATCCATAAGATTGAGAACAAAAGTCTAATGTTGACATAAAATAATAATACTTCAAGCATACTAATAAGGCAATTGCTTCCTTTCGAAATAACATGGTCTTAGAAAGTTATACCTACAAAATCATATGGTTTGGCTATGCTCCATATTCACCACACAAAGTATCCAAAACATGCATAACCCCAATGAAAATCAAGCAATTGTTTCACACTTTTTATGTTCTCAAACCTTTTCAACTCTCACGCAATACATGAGCGTGAGCCATGGATATAACACTATAGGTGGAATGGAGTATGGTGGAGGTTGCAAAAAAGGAGAAGATAGTCTCACATCAACTAGGCATATCAACATTCTATAGAGATGCCCATCAATAGATATCAATGTGAATGAGTAGGGATTGCCATGCAACAAATGCACTAGAGATATAAGTGTATGAAAGCTCAAAAAGGAAACTAAGTGGTTGTGCAAAAGATGTAATTCTACTAGTTATATGAAAGTGTCAAAATAGGAGACTCTCTATGGAGAACATGGTGCAACTTTGAAGCACAAGTGTGGAAAAAGATAGTAGCATTATCCCTTCTCTCTTTCTCTCATTTTTTTGGTGGGCTTCTTTGGCCTATTTTATGTTTTTATGGGCTTTGCTGGCCTCTTTTATTTTTTGTAAAATCTAGAGACTCATCCCAATGAGGGAATCATAGTTTCCATCATCCTTTTCTCACACGGTACTATGCTCTAATAATGCAGATCATCACGCTTTTGAATACTTATAACTCAAAGATTACAACTCAGTCTCTAGAACAAAATATGACTCTATAAGCAATATGCAAGTGATGGTGCGTTTCATAAAAACGGGACAGTGGTGTTGCATGGCAATATATCTCAGAATGGCTATGAAAATGCCATAATAGGTAGATATGGTGTCTGTTTTGAGGAAAATATATGGTGGCTGTTTTGAGGAAGGTGGGTTTAATGTACCAGTGGAAGTTGCGCGGTACTAGAGAGGCTAGCAAAGGTGGAAGGGTGAGAGCGCGTATAATCCATGAACTCAATATTACTCATAAAGAACTCACATACTTATTGCAAAAGCCTATTAGTTATGGAAGAAGAGTATTAGACGCATGCTCCTAGGGCAAGGGTTGGTAGGAGTTAGCCATCGCGTGATCCCGACCTCCACACAAAGGTTGACAATCATTAAACAAATCATGCTTCGACTTCATCACATAACGGTTCACCATACGTGCATGCTATGGGAATCACAAGCTTTAACACAAGTATTTCTTCTAATTCACAATTACTTAATAGCATGACTCTCGTATTACCATCTTCATATCTCAAAACTATATGCAAGGAATCAAACTTCTCATCATATTCAATGCACTTAATATGGAAGTTTTTATTATATCCATATTGGATGCCCATTATATTAGGAATAAATTCATAAACTAAACCAATTACCATGCTCTTTAAAGAACTCTAAAAATAATATAAGTGAGGTATGAGAGTTTAATAATTTCTGTAAAACAAGTCGTGCTCTAAAAGATATAAGTGAAGCACTAGAGCAACATTGCCTAGCTCAAAAGATATAAGTGAAGCACAAAGAGTATTCTAATAAATTCACAATTCAGTGTGTCTTTCTCAAAATATGTGTGCATCAAGGATGATTGTGGCAAACTAAAAAGTAAAGACTCATATCATACAAGACACTCCATGCAAAACAGATATCATGTGACGAATAAAAATATAACCTCAAGTAAATTGACCGATGGATTGAAAACAAAAGAAGGGATGCCTTCGTGGGCATCCCCAAGCTTAGGCTCTTTGGTATCCTTGAATATGGAATGGGGTGCCTTGGGCATCCCTGAGATTAGGATCTAACCACTCCTTATTCCATAGTCCATCAAATCTTTACTCAAAACTTGTAAACTTCACAACACAAAACTCAACAGAAAACTCATGAGATCCGTTAGTATAAGAAAAATAAATCACCACTTTAGGTACTGTTGTGAACTCACTATTTATTTATATTTATGTAATATTTATTGTATTCCAACTTGTCCATGGTTCATACCCCTCGATATAACCCATAGATTCATCAAAATAAGCAAACAACACAAAGAAAACATAGTATGTCACAAACAAAATAGTCTGTAGCAATCTGTTTACTTCGCATAATTATGTAACTCCAAAAGTTCTGACAAATTAGGACAATCTTGGAAATTTTTAGATCAATCTTTTGTAAAAAAAATTCAGTTCAAAATCTCGTTCGTGTGAATTCACAAAATTCCTGGACTCAGTGCGAAAGTTTCTATTTTTTAGCAAAATCAACTTGCAAACACCGTAGACCATCCCAAAGGTCTTACTTGGCTCAAACACTAATTAAAACAAGAAAACACAATTATTACAGAGGTAATAATGTGTGAAGCACTCAAAAATAAAATCATATAAATAAAATTGGGTTGCCTCCCTACAAGCGTTATTGTTTAACGCCCCTAGCTATGCATAATGCAATAGATCTAGGTATTGTAATCTTTGGTATGCAATCTATAAGTAGCTCTCATAATAGATTCATAAGGTACTCTTATTTTCTTTATAGGAAACTTCTCCATGCCTTTACTTAATGGAACCTGGAATCTAATATTACCTTTTGTCATATCAATAATTGCACCAATCATTCTAAGGAAAGGTCTACCAAGAATAATAGGACATGTAGGATTGCAATCTATATCAAGAACAATGAAATCTACGGGCACATAATTCCTATTTGCAACAATAAGAACATCATTAATCCTTCGCATAGGTTTCTTAATTGTAGAATCCACTAGATTTAAATTTAAAGAGCAATCGTCAAATTCACGGAATCCTAGCACATCACACAAAGTTTTTGGAATTGTGGAAACGCTAGCACCCAAATCACACAAAGCATGGCACTCATAATCTTTAATTTTAATCTTAATAGTAGGTTCCCACTCATCATAAAACTTTCGAGGTATAGAAACTTCCAACTCAAGTTTTTCTTCAAAACATTTCATCATAGCATCCACTATATGTTTAGTAAAAGCTTTATTTTGATTATAAGCGTGCGGAGAATTCAACATGGATTAAAACAAGGAAACACAATCAATAAAAGAGCAACTATCATATTTAAAGTCCTTGCAATCCAAAAGAGTGGGTTCATTGCTATTTAAAGTTTTGACCTCTTCAATCCCACTTTTATCAATCTTAGCATAAGATCTATAAATTCCAAATCATTGGGATGCCTTTTAACTAAAGTTGCCTCATATCCAGTCCCATATTTTTCAATATTTATACTAGAAAGCAAAGTTTCAATAGGAGTCACATCAATCACTTTAAGATCTTCATCATTATTATGATGAGAAAACACCTTTTTGAGCCATTCATGCTTAGCACGTATTGTAGCGGTTCTTTCCTTTAATATCATGCTTGGGTGGAATAGATCTAATTTTCAAAGAATCAATCTCAAGAGAAATTATGTCGACGTTCCAAACCAAATCATCAATCTTGAGCAATTTTTCTTCAATCATAGCATTGAAACCTTTTTGCGAGCTAATGAATTCTTTAATATTATTCTCAAGATCAGAGGGCATATTATTATAATTTCCAAAATAATTGTTGTACAAATTACCAAAATTGTTAGAGGAATTACTAGGAAACAACCTAGGATTAAAATTACTTCTATACACGTTATTGCCAAAATTGTTCCTCCCAACAAAATTCACATCCATAGATTCATTATTATTTCCAATCAAAGAAGACAAAGGCATATTATTGGGATCAATAGGAGCAATCTTACTAGCAAACAATTTCATCAATTCATCCATCTTTTCACTCAAAGTATTTATTTCTTCAAGAGTGTGCACTTTTTTACATGTAGGAGATCTTTCGGTATGCCATTGAGAGTAATTTTCCATAATATGATCTAGGAGCTTAGTACCTTCTCCTAATATAATTTCCATACAGGTATCACTCGCGGCGGAATCTAAAAGATTTCTAGAAGGAAAATTCAATTGCGCATAAAAAATTTGTACAATCATCCATAAAGTCAAACCATGCGTGGGGCAGTTCCTAATCATTAGTTTCATTCGCTCCCAAGATTGTGCAACATGCTCATGATCAAGTTGCTTAAAATTCATTATATCGTTCCTAAGGGAGATAATCTTAGCGGGCAGAAAGTTCTTGGAAATAAAAGCATCTTTACACTTATTCCACGAATCAATACTATTTTCATGTAAAGATGAAAACCAAGTTTTGGCATGACCTCGTAGTGAAAAAGGAAATAGCTTCGACTTAACAATTCCATTATCCACATCTTTCTTCTTTTGCATATCACACAACTCAACGAAAGTATTTAGATGGGATGCGACATCTTCACTAGGAAGGCTAGAAAATTGTTCTTTCATAACAAGATTGAGCAAAGAGGCATTAATTTCACAAGATTCCACACTAGTGGCGGGAGCAATCGGAGTACTAATAAAATCATTATTATTAGTAGTGCAAAACTCACATAACTTGGTATTCTCTTGAGTCATCGTGACAAAGCAAGCAATCTAGCACACAAGCAAGCAAACGAAAAGACGAATGGAAAAAGGGCAAATAAAAAGACAAATCTTTTTGGTATTTTCTGAAAATTGTTTCAGAAGTGGGGGAGAGGAAAACGAGAGGCAAAAGCAAAATAATGTAAATGCAAGAAATGAGTTTGTGATGGGTACTTGGTAGGCTTATTCTTGCTATGTATCTTCCCCGACAACGGTGCCAGAAATCCTTCTTGCCATTTCTTGAGCTTGCATTGGTTTTCCCTTAAAGAGGAAAGAGTGATGTAGCAAAGTAGATAAGTATTTCCCTCAGTTTGTTGAGAACCAATGTATCAATCTAGTAGGAGGAACAAGCAAGGCCCCAATCATAGTACCTACACAAAAATCAAACACTTGCACCCAACGGTAAAAAGGGGATGTCAATCCCTTGAGAGTTATTTGCAAGGATGAGATCTCATAGAGATAGATATAAAAGACTGCGGAAACTAAAGTAAATAAATTGCAGTAATATAATTTTGGTATTTTTGGTTTATATATCTGAAAGTATAATATGGAAAATAGACCCGAGGGCCATAGGTTTCACCAGAGGCTTCTCTCATAAAGGAAAATAATACGGTGGGTGAGCAAATTATTGTCGAGCAATTGATAGAAAAGAGAATAATTATGAAGATATTCAAGGCAATGATTATGCATATACGCATCACATTCATGTCAAGTAGACTGAAACGATTCTACATCTACTACTATTACTCCACACATCGACCGACTTGTGCCTGCATCTAGAGTATTAAGTTCATGAAGAACAGATTAACGCATTAAGTAAGATGACATGATGTAGAGGGATAAATTCAAGCAATATGATGAAAACCCCATCTTTTTATCCTTGATGGCAACAATGCAGTACGTGCTTCGTTACCCCTGCTTTGTCACTGGGTGAGGACACCAATGCAAGCTAGAACCCAAAACTAAGCACTTCTCCTATTGCAAGAATTACCAATCTAGTTGTCCAAACCAAACCAATATCTTGAAGAGACTTGCTAAGATATGAAATCATGCATATAAGAATTCAGAAGAGATTCAAATAATATTCATAGATAATCTGAACGTAAACTCACAATTCATCGAAACTCGACAAACACACCGCAAAAGAGTACTACATCGGATAGATCTCCATGAAGATCATGAAGAACATGGTATTGAAGATCATAGAGAGAGAAGAAGCCATATATATACTAGCTATGGACCCGTAGTTCTATGGTGAACTACTCACGCATCATCGGAGGGGCAACGTAGTTGATGTAGATGCCCTCCATGATAAATTCCTTCTCCGACAGATTACCGGAAAAGGCTTCTAGATTGGATCTGAGGGGAACAGAGGCTCTCGGCGGTGTAAATGTATTTTGTTGGATCCCTTTGGTGATGGGGGTATATTTGGAAATTTATAGGCCGAAGAATAGGGTTAGGAGACCTGCAGGGGACCCACAAGCCAGGGGGCACACCCCCCTAGGGCGCGCACTGTAGGCTTGTGGCCTCCCGGCAGGTGTCGTACCCCCTACTCCAAGTCTTCTGGGTTTCTTCTGGTCCAAGAAAAATCATTCCAAAGATTTTGTTCCGTTTGGACCCCGTTTAATATTCCTCATCTGCAATACTCAAAAACATGGAAAAACAGAAACTGACACTAGGCTCTAGATTAACACGTTAGTCCCAAAAATAATATAGAACAATATATTAATGCATAAAAACATCCAAAAAGATAATATAATATCATGGAACAATCAAAAATTATAGATACGTTGGAGACGTATCAATGCCCACAAAAGTTAGTTAAATGTGAAGCTTTTGAGCTCTTGAGGAGACCTGGTGCATTGATATCATAGTGGATTTTGTCAATGTCCACTTGATTTGCCACTCTAGGATGAGGAGGTTGGTGAATTTATTGTGGTTGAGGATTTTTGCCACCAACAATTTCCTCAAGTGCACTAGTATGGATTTCTTCATTGTTTGGGATGACTTCCGTAGCATATCTTCAGTATCCTTGAACCTAATGGATTACTCATGAGACATTTCAACTAGCACACGAGGTAGGTGCTCTCTTTGTGATCCATTAGTTTCATTGAACGTCACATCTACAGTTTCAAAAACCTTGTTGTGGTAGTTCTGAAGACTCTGTAGGTATGCGAGTCTTTTCCGTAACCAAGAATAAAACCCTCATGTGCCTTCGGTGCAAATTTAGAACTGTGGTGAGGATCTCTAATCCAGCATCTTGCACCGAAGACTTTGAAATAACTTACATTGGGTTTCTTATCAGTGAGGAGTTCATATGAGGTCTTTGAGGTAGTCTAAGGCTAGGGGGTCCTCAAGCGTTCTACCTATTCTCATTTCCGGGACTCCTGGGCATGCTCGACTGTCAATAGAAGTATCAGACTCAAGATGGACTCTTTCAAAGTCTTGGTGTACAATCCAAGGTGATGTCGTAATCAACATATTCCTTCTCTATTGTAACCGACCTTGTGTAACCCTAGCACCCCTGGCATCTATATAATCCAAGGGGACATAGTTTGTAGGACACATTAAGCTCATACGAATAGGGTTTAGACCACAACATCTGATCTCGAAGTAGATCAACTCTGTACTCTATACTACTCCATCAACACCAACAAGACCAGGACGTATGGTGTTACCTCCATCAAGAGGGCCCGAGGCTAGGTAAAATATCGTCTTATTCGTCTCTTGTTACCCATCGACCCTAGATCCACAATTCGTACCACATACTCGAGAACAATCGGTTTTGACACCAACAGTCTTTTTGAGGAATTTGTGAAGATATACCTTGTTGATGATGTGGCAGGTAGTGTTGAGTACCTCACGCAAGAAACGACGAGGGGTTTGATATTCTTCAAGCATTGTGCAAGCCATCTCAGCAAGAGTCCTATTGTTGTGCTCCACGATGCCATTCTGCTCACGAGTATATGGGGCAGATAGCTCATGAGTAATACCAAGTTCATCAAGATAATCATCAAGACCAGTAATTTCGAACTCAATCCCATCATCACTCTTGATGTGCTTGATCTTGACACCGAAATTCGTCAATGCCCTTGAGGAAAATTGTTTGAAGACTTCATGCACTTCAGTTTTGTAAAAGATAATATGCACCCAAGTGTAATGTGAATAATCATAAACGATGTCAAAGCCATATAGAGATGCGACATTGGTTAGTGTGCCATAATGTGTAGGGCAAAAGAGGGCCATGTGAAGTAATTCAAAGGGACGAGTGGTGGTCAGGATAGTCTTCGAGGGATGCTTGGATCTAGTCATCTTTCTAGACTCACAAGTCCCACACAAATGATTTTTGTGGAATTTGGCACCCTCGATTCCAATGACATGCTTCTTCTTCACGAGAGTGTGCAGGTTCCTCATGCCTGCAAGACCAAGTCATCGATGCCATAGCCATCCCTCTGAGTCTTTTGCAAGTATACACGTGGTCGACTGTGGACCTATAGAGAAATCAAAAACTATATAGATCTCCTCTCCTAAAGCCTTCGAAGACTTTGGATTTGTCAGATTCCATGATAACTACGCATTTATATTTGCAAAAGATAACAATCATATCAAGATCACAAAGCATTGAGACTGACATGAGGTTAAAGCCAAGGGATTCGACAACCATGACTTTGTCCATGTGTATGTCCTTAGAGATTGCAACCTTACCTAGACCCAATACCTTTCTTTTTTCCATTGTCTACGTAGGTGATATGGTTTAGGTGTGATGGAGTTAATGGTATGTCCATCAACAGATTCGTGTCACCAGTCATGTGATTAGTACATCCACTATCGAGAACATTCTTAGTGGCTTTAGGTGTATCATCCTGTAGATGAATTAGTACATCTTACCATCTCATATGCTCTAGAGTGAAGAATATGGTATCAAATTCATCAGACTTGAGTTTCATCAAATAATGTATAATTAAGATAACATGAGGACGTGTGAAATGATTTCCATTTCATTATGATTAGCTCGCATCCTTTCAAGCATTTCCTCAGGTCTCCAGCAAATTCATCAAACATTAAGTTTGTCTGGAGACCTGACCTACATGCTTGGTTAGTTCAAGTTCTTCACCATGCACATCTGAAGGGGTGGTAAATATTTCATCATTCTGCGAGCACCATATAAAAATTTAGGAATTTAAGCTAATGCACTTCGCTTCACAGTAGGGGGTTAGTGTACTCGTATGCATATGCACAAAAAATCTTTGAGGATTTATGAACATGGTGATTTGAAGAATAATGCACATATTCATGACCCATATAGTTTACCTGTATAATAGAAGCATAAGCACGAGTATAAGAATTTTGACCTTATGAGGAATTTGGTCCACGTGAAGACCTTAGTCCACTTGAGGAGTTTGATCTGGGGTTCATGTTCTTCATTGGTGGTGTCGTGAGGACATTTATGTGAAACCCTCAACCCAGATCTTCCTCAAGGGTGGTCCATTCTTGTAGTTAGTTCCAACATATCTAGCAAATGCTTCATAATTTGGATTTCTGAACAGTTTATAGTTGGAGTCAAATGACTCATCATAGGAATATGAAGATTAACATGTAAAGCCACATAATGTAAATGGATCTAGAGGAGGTCCTTTTGCAAAAATCAATGAGGTTTTGGGATACAACTAAGGTTTCAATTATGAAACATCAGCATTCAATTTCCTCTCAAATGCAATACCCTCTTTCCTAGGGTTTATGTTCACAATATGGTTTTTGAGGACATCGCAAAGGGTGCCCTTTGAGACTTGTGTATATGCCCGTCACATATATTTCCTTCAACCCTGCATTTTTTGACATTTGTCGGTTCCTCAAGTGAGGAATTTGTGAACACTGATATAATTCAAGAATTTGCAGCAATACAAGCATTTGAACGTTGAGGTGAATAATTAGCACATTCACACTCGTTACATTTCAAACATGGTAGAATGAATTCTTCCTGAGCGTAACTGATCTGTTGAGCAAGCAAAGAATCGCTTTCCCCTTGAAGATCATCGTGAGACATTCTTAATTTCTCAAGATCTTGCTTTCTTTGAAGAAATTCATAAGAACGTTTCCCATGATCAAATAAGAGTGTTTCATGATGACTTTGAAGGCTTACGAACATAGCTTGAAGACGTTGAAAGTCTTCAGTCAGAGTTTGTCTCGGATCCATTTTGTCCTTCAACAGGTCATCGCTTTTGTCTAGAAGTTTTTGAATCTTTTCAATAGCATTTTGTTTCTTAGTTGCAATATTAGCAAGTTTGTAATAACTAGGTTTCTGATAGTCATCAGGTTCATCACTTGAATCACACGAGGAAGCATGGTTTAGTACCTTGGCACCTTTTTCCATTAAGCAATTGGTGAGAGCAGAGTTGTCATAACAATCATTGTGTTGTTGATTCAAGAAACAACAATTGATAAGGAAGGTGCCAATTATTGCCTCTAGGGCATACTTGCAACATGGCCATCCTTCCCGCCAATGTTTCAGGGGAAGAGGACTAAGGCCAGTATATAAGAGAGGCCCAACCTCCATAGAAGGGGATCCAACCCCCCCCCCCCCCCGGCTAGGGCGAGAACCCGCCTTTGTACTTGTCTTCCACCTCAAGCAATCCCACCACAAGAAGGAGTAGGGTTTTACACCGCGAGGTGGCCTGAACCTGGGCAAACTATCATGTGTTTCACCTACTCTTCCTATCTTGCATCACCAGAGAGCCGCCGTGAAGCCGCGACCTAGAACATGGTAGGACAGAGAGTGCATCCCAGTGTTCGAACCTTTCCTTGGGTCCGCAAAGCCCCGATTTTTACAACGACCTTGAGGTTCTTTAGCTTCTCTCCATCCACTCCCTTGCAATGGATACGGACGAGCAAGAGAGTGATGTAGGCTCCAGCTCGAGCTGCTGATTTCTTCCAAGACTGCTCTCGGCTGGGAACTTCCTTCACTCGGTCAATGATGGCTAGTGCATCCTTGGAGGACTCCTTACCACGAGTGACCTCTTGGCCAATCTCCAAGATGGCCAACTGAAGCCACTTGAAGTAGACCAACACATATTCGATGTGGTCCTCAAGTCGGAGAAGAGCTAGAGCCGCAGTGTATCTCAAGAGACCCCCTATTTGGATTCAGTTCCTTCTCGATCTTCATGGTCTCTTCATTAATGTCGGCACATAATGTTGAGCACAAGCGAAGGAAAAAGCACATCAAATATCACTCGGGAACCGCAAAGATACCGCACAAAATTACTCGGATCTGCAGCATACCTTTGAGTTTTTCGCTCATTTCCTTGCCGAAGTCCTCGACAAATTGCTCCAACTCAAGCTTCTTGGTGGCGACCTGCTCAAACTTTCTCTCCCACTCGGTGTAATGCGTATTTAGCTTGGCAAGTTCTTCAACGGATTCTTCGTGGCAACCTCCATGAGTCGTTTCTCCTGCTCGAGCTTTTCTTCTGATTTGAGCTTAGTGCCAGCCGCTTTGGTTTTCTGGTTGGCTTCCTTCCAGGTGGACACCAGATCTTCATGCCTCTTATCGAGGCCCTCCTTCATGATAACTAAAGAAATAGAACTCTTCAACCTCTCAGCAAGTCGATCTGGTAAAATAACTTAGTCGGATGGGAAGAGAGATCAAGTTTTAAAATAGTCGGATCGGAAAGATTTACTTTCAAGTGTGCACTTCTCCTGCTCCACGCGCTCACTCCTAGCCCTTTCAACATCGATACTGAGATGCAGGACCCACACCTCCTTCTCCTAGGCGTCATAGAGGCTCTTGATCCCATAGACATTTTGCAACAACAAATACAATCATGCAAAATTCAACAATGCTAACTCTAAGACTATCGCCGACTGATTCAGTCGACAGCAGTCTCGGGGACAACACCCAATGGGTGCGCTCAGTGCACCCCCACTTGAAGGATGAGGAGAGAGACAAAGTTTCTTCTACCATATTGTTATATCTCTAGTTAAAATAAGAAATAAGACTACCGTTGACTGATTCAATCGACGACAGTCTTGGGGACTACACCCAATGGGTGCGCTCTCCGTGCCCCCACTAGAAGAGAACACCTAGTGGGTGTGCTCCATGCAAACCCACTTGGGACCAAAAACAAGAAAAATGCAAGACAACTTACTCGAACGTTCTTCATCATGGCCTCGTAGGCATCATATGCCTCTTTCAATCGTTCGACCAGCAACTCCAGTTAGGCTAAGGCCTCCTTGCGCGCACCTTCTTGATCCTCTAGGATCTGGTGCAGCTGGAACATATTGGCCATTGGAGGAGTCAACGGAGTGATAGTTGGACTGGTTTTGATTGACGCCCCAGTCGAGGTAGCACCCCACGCGAGATTTGTAGCCTTGGCAACTAAAGACCTAGTCACTCGGTTGGGAGTGGCACCCTGCGTCGCCATGTCCTCGACAACTGGAGAGCTGAGCGGATCAAGCTCAATCACATTACACGAGCATGGAAGCATCAAAAGGCACTCATCTGTTGCATCAAAGGGAAACCTCAAATCCTGAATGAAACATGAATGAGTTCAAGCATTACCTTTGGAGGACGCAACGTTGGCATCAGCCTAACCTTTCTCCGAAGACTTTGGATCCAGCAAAATGGCTAAAGTATTGGTTGTGCAACAAAGTCACAAAGAAGCAAATAATTATTCAGTCGTCATTTGGGAAACTCTTCTCAGTAAATCCATCCATTTGGCGAGAACACTTATGCTGAAGCTACTTGCACGTCCACCTTGATGCGCGGGATAACAATCTTCTCAGGTTTGGAGACGGTGTTCTTGCGTTGCTTGGCGGCCTTCTCCGGCGACACCTCGGGCTCTCTCCATCCCCGTTTGGAGATAATCGGTGCAGCTGGCATAGTTGGCTTTGCAACACTCGGGGTCTTGGCGCCCCCGGTACGGACTCCATGGTCCTCGCGCATCTTGGTTAGAGCCTCGGTCGGGAGTTCGTCACACGGGGTGGACTTCACCTCATCCCCGTGTTCATCGTCGTCAACGCTCTCCTCTGTCTCCTCTTAATCGTCGTCATCTTCCTCACCTCCGAGCTTTTCAGATGCTCAGTGTCACTCGCCACGTCAAACAGTGTACGATCGACCACCGACACAGAAATGACAAATGTTGTAAAGGTCCCCCGAGTGAAGAAAGCAAGTTCATGAAGATGGACGGAAGAAACAGCAACAAAGATTAGTTGGAAAAAATGTACAAGATATTACCTCATTCGGTGGGTTCGTCTCTGATAAAGGGGGCACCATCCTAGTTCCCCTAGGGTTGTAGCACACATGAGTGATGGCTTTAAGCTTGTTATGAAACTCCTCTACCCCAATCTCCTCTGGGTGAACACGGGTTCGATCATTCGGCCCTTCATACCTTCACATGGGGCGGACCCTAGCCGGAAGGGATTGGATCCTCCACTGAAAGAAGACCTCTAAAAGGTCCATCCCACTGACACCCTTCCGCAACAGCACAACCACAGTGATCACCAAGATGTCTACATCTAACTTCTCCTCCATTGACATAATCAAAAAAGGAGTCGACTGAACTCACTCAACCTAGTAAGGCGGGAGACTCGGCTGTCCCTCGCCAACTCGAACATCCTGGCAGTAAAACCAGGAGGCCTGCCAACTCTTCACACAATCGGGGGATAACATTTGGGGGAAGCTACTCTTTCATCTGAGTTGTATACCTAAGTCCCTGCAAAGCTGCACTACATTCATCTCCCCCCCCCCCGACCGAGAAGATCTAATTACTATGATAACTCGGCATGTAAACACATGTTTCAACAATACCCAATGCGGATTGTATCCAAGGAAGTTCTCACACAAGGACACGAAAGCACCTAAATACGAGACGACATTGGGGGCAAGATAATGAAGTTGCGCACCGAAGAAATCGAGAAATGCATGGAAAAAGGGATGAGGTTGGCATGGAGAAACCTCTCTACACGTGAGTGACGAGGAGAACTCGCTTGTCTCCTTGCGGTGCAGGCTCTCACTCGCCCTCCTCTGGCAGCCGCCAGCTTGCCGGAGCCACGAGCCATTGGCTCTCTAGCTCTAGCAGGCGGGCTTTGGTGACGCGCGACACCGTCTAGTAGCCCTAGATCCAGCCCGGCAGAATTGCTCCAACAATCGACGAGGACCCACGCAAGCCCTTCTTGGCTCACTCGCCTTCACTGTCGCACCTCTCATCATGTCACACGGCGAGGTGGTCAAGACGTGTGGTGGCTGGAGCCGCGATGGAGCTTTCGAATGGGACAGCTTGGAATGAGGGGAGGAAGAAGGGATCCAGATCTGAGAGTGTGCCTCTCTCTGCCCTCAGCTTCCCCTTTTATATACAGCACCGAAGATCGTCGTCAAGCAAACTGCCTTTAGAGAGGGGATCCAGAAGATCCCTCAAACAACTCATCTGCCGCACGTGGCGAAATCTCAGTCATGGGAATCAAGGTGCCTCATCACTTTCCCCACTCCCCACGACGCCATCGTTTCCGCTCCGTTGAGCGTGCTCCCACTAATGGAGTTGTACATTAGGGGTAGGGCCATGGACCTACATTCCAGGGCCCACCTAACGCCCCCACATAGTGACCAATATCTTTAGATCATCTCTAGTAGAACCCTCAAACCCTTAAATCTAAAATCAGTTTTAAGGATTGAGAATTGCTCATTTTTGACACTTTTAAGGGTTGAAAAACAGGAGCAAAGACAAGAACCCTTAAACCCAACCCGTAAAAATCGGCGGAGGTGGCCTTGGCGGCGGCGGAGATGGAGGCCATGGCGACGGCGGCCGAGGCGGGCGTGGCGGCTGGCGCGGCGGCCGGGGCGGGCGCGGCGGCGGCCGGGGCGGGCGCGGGGGCAGGGCGGGGCGGGCGCGACGGCGGCCTGGGCGGGCGGGGCGGCCGGCGCTGCGGCCGGAGCGCGGTGACGCGATGGCCGGGGCACAGAGGGAGGGCGGGGCGGCGGCGGCCGAGGCAACTTCTTCGCGCGGGCGGGAACCAACTGCCTCCCGCGCGAGGTGGGAAGTGGAGTATGGGTTGGGGGCAGTTTTCCCTCCCAACCCTTACTTCTACAGGTTGGGAAAGGGTTTGTGGGTTGGACCTTTAAATTGTTTTACGGGTTTAAGGGTTTAAGGGTTCTAGTCTACGTCGTTTTGTCGACGAAAACTGTAAAAAAGCGGTTATTTTTAAGGGTTTTAGGGTTCTACTAGACTTGCTCTTAGAGCTATTGCTGTAGTTTTGGTCTCACTCGGGTGAATAGATTCTCACTCGGATGCACAAGGTCACTCGGACCATCTTTGGTCTGTCAGACGTGCCCCGACACTCGGACTAAAGCAAGGTGCGGACGATGAAGGGACAACAACGGCAACGGCCTTAAACTACCACATAAAGTACAGTGAAGACCGGCGTTACCAGTAACGCCAGAGTTACCGTTGTTGTTACTAGTAACTTCCCTAGTTATTAGCATTAACACACCCTTGTAATGGCGCTCGGCCGATCGTGGTGCACTCTATATAAGCTGCACCAGAGCTCTTGGACGAGGGTGGAGCCTTCTGTATTCTCACACCCTGCATAAGCAAAGTAGCCTCCGGGCTCGGAACATAGGGTCTTTACCACTCCCAAGTGGGGACCGAACTCGTACATCGGAGTGCAAGCACTGCGCCATAGCTAGGCATCACCCTTGTCTGTACCCTTGGTATTATTGTTAGGATCATTCCCACGACATTTAGTGCCCACCTTGGGGCTGCGCATTTAGCGAAATCCAGCACAATTGAAATTACCATTCTTTCCGTCATCATGATGACACTCGGCGGCGAGATCCTCTTTGGTTCCCTCGGCTTCATTGCCGACTACCCGGCATGGCTGCAGGATGCACCATTGGGCACCTGCGCTATGCCCGCCTGAGGTGCTTCGCACTTTAGCGTGGTGGTGCATGGGGTCCTGATTCGATAGGCATCGGTGACCTATCAGTCGGTACCCCCACGCCCCACTGTCGTTTATTGCAAGTGCTCTGTGGTCTCACGGCTGCAGCAGTGGATCAAGCATGCGGTGGCCCATCACACCACATCAGGGCAGGTGGCCATGCTCGATTTAGACGAGCCCAGCATCAGCCTTTTCCCTTCACCGGGCGATGACTTGTTCGACGAGTGTGACTGCGAAAGCAGCGGGTACACCGCGGAGGTCTTGATGGATGACACAGCCAGGGGAGGAGCCCCTGGTCTTTACACAAGGAATTCCCACGGACACGATGCTGGCAAACATCGTCATCCTGACTCCGGCCACCATGTTCCCTAGCCGATCAATGAGCAGGAGCGGGAGGAACTCCAACGGAGGACCGAACAGGCTTTGTGTACCCCTATCACCGAGAACACCCTAGAGGAGATAGCCTTGGAGAACGCGCGTTAGGACACTCTGGCCAAGCGCGAGCGACTTGAGCGGCTTGAGCGCTCACTCGACACCCGAGCCACGAGGGATCAGCCTAGTTCGAGTCGCAACCGCTTGTAATTTTCTCCAAAAGACCGAGAGCGCAACATCGAGGTCATACGAACACCTTTGCAGAACTTGGTCGCGGCCACTCAGATCAGTGATTCCATTCAGCCGAGTGATTCCGCAATTGGGGACACCATTCGACAGATCCAGACTTGATACGTCTCCATCGTATCTACTTTTCCAAACTCTGTTGCCCTTGTTTTGGACTCTAATTTGCATGATTTGAATGGAACTAACCAGGACTGACACTGTTTTCAGCAGAATTGCCATGGTGTTGTTTTTACGCAGAAAGATAAGTTCTCTGAATGACCTGGAAATTTACGAGGATTTTTTGTGGAATATATAAAAAATACTGGCGCAATAATTACCTGGTGACGCAGAGCCAGGAGCCCACAAGCCCAGGAGGCATGGGCCCCCCTGGCCGCGCCTCGCACGCTTGTGAGACCCTCGTGGTATCGTAGCCTCCAACTCCAGCTCTATATATTGTCTCTCGCCCAGAAAAAATTAGGAGAGAAGAGTTCATCGCGTTTCACGATACGGAGCCGCCGCCACCACGTGTTCTTCCTCTGGAGGGCAGATCTGGAGTCCGTTCTGGGCTCCGGAGAGGGGAAATCGACGCCGTCGTCATCACCAACCATCGTTCATCGCCAATTCCATGATGCTCTTCACCGTTCGTGAGTAATCTCATCGTAGCTTTCTGGACGGGGATGGGTTGGATGAGATCTATCATGTAATCGAGTTAGTTTTTATGGGGTTTGATCCCTAGTATCCACTATGTTCTAAGATTGATGTTGCTACTACTTTGCTATGCTTAATGCTTGTCACTAGGGCCCGAGTGCCATGATTTCAGATCTGAACCTATTATGTTTTCATCAATATATGTGTGTTCTTGATCCTATCTTGCAAGTTGTAGTCACCTACTATGTGTTATGACCCGGCAACCCCGGAGTGACAATAACCGGAACCACTCCCGGAGATGACCATAGTATGAGGAGTTCATGTATTCACTATGTGCTAATGCTTTGTAACAGTTCTCTATTAAAAGGAGACCTTAATATCCCTTAGTTTCCATTAGGACCCCGCTGCCACGGGAGGGATGGACAATAGATGTCATGCAAGTTCTTTTCCATAAGCACGTATCACTAAATACGGAATACATGCCTACATTACATTGACGAACTGGAGCTAGTTACATATCACCCTATGTTATAACTGTTACATGATGAATGTCATCCGACATAATTATCAATCACTGATCCAATGCCTACGAGTCTTTTCCTACTAGTCCTTGCTAAGTTACTTTACCGCTACTGTTGTCACTACTGCTGTCACTACTACTGCTGTTACTGCTGCTACCGTTACTATCACACTACTTTGCTACTGAAACCTTAATGCAGATACTAAGTCCTTCAGGTGTGGTTGAATTGACAACTCCACTGCTAATACTCGAGAATATTCTTTGGCTTCCCCTTGTGTAGAATCAACAAATTTGGGTTGAATACTCTACCCTCGAAAACTGTTGCGACCCCCTATACTTGTGGGTTATCAAGACCTTTTTCTGGCGCCGTTGCCGGGGAGACATAGCTCTATTCTCTGAGTCACTTGGGATTTATGTCTATTGATCACTATGACGAATCCGAGAGATCCAAAAACTAAAGTCTTGCCCTCAACTACGAGGACAGGTAAGGAGCTGCCATCTCGCTCTGCACTTGATTCACCTTCGGTTATGAGTAAATTTGCGACACCACCACCTATTGGTAATTCTGATATGTCGCATGTGCTTGATGATGCTGCCTCTGCTATCCATGATGCTTATGATGATGCTTTTCTTGATAATGATATGCCTTTGGGTGCATTTCTTGATGCACAAATTGCTAGAGTTACTGCTAAATGTGATGATACTTCTAAAACTGATGAAATTATTGAAGTAGAACCTGTTCTTACACCTGTTAGACCTAGCTCTCCTAGATATGAATTGCCTAATATACCTAAGGGTTATGTTATGGAGGGAGAGGTAGCTGAAGACTTTCTTGCTTGTAAGGATAACTATGATCTTGAGAATTTATTGCGCAAGTGGAAAGAAAAATCTTTGAATGCTAGAACGAAATACGATCCTAAGTTTGCTACTTCACCCATCTTTGTTACTGATAAGGATTAGGAATTCTCTGTCGATCCTGAGTTGATCACTTTGGTTGAATCTGATCCTTTTCATGGCTATGAGTCTGAAACGGTTGTAGCACATCTTACTAAACTGAATGATATAGCCACCCTATTCACGAATGAGGAAAAGATTCGCCATTACTATATCCTTAAGTTGTTTCCTTTCTCACTAAAGGGTGATGCTAAGACTTGGTTCACTTCTCTTTCTCCTCGTTGTATGTGTAGTCCCCAGGATATGACTTACTACTTCTCTGAGAAATATTTTCCTACCCATAAGAAACAAGCTGCCTTGCAGGACATATATAACTTTGTTCAAGTTGAAGAAGAGAGTCTCCCACGAGCTTGGGGGAGGCTTGTCCAGTTACTTAATGCTTTGCCTGATCACCCTCTTGAGAAGAATGAAATACTTGATATCTTTTATAATGGACTAACTGATGCTTCTAGGGACCACCTAGATAGTTGTGCTGGTTGTGTTTTCACGGAACGAACTATGGAACAAGCTGAAATTCTATTGAATAATATCTTGGGCAATGATAATGCTTGGACTATTCCCGAACCACCTCTGAAGCCAACTCCGAAGAAAAGAGGTATTCTATTTCTCAGTCCTGAAGATATGCAAGAAGCCAAGAAATCTATTCAAGAGAAAGGTATTAAATCCGAAGATGTTAAGAATCTACCACCTATCAAAGAAATACATGGTCTTGATAACCCGACACAGGTAGTAGAGGTAAATTCTCTTCGTAGATTCAATGAGAGTGATATTCCTTATGATAAACCTGTTAGCTTATACTTAGATGAATTTGATAACTTCGTTGCCAAACAACAAAGTTTCAATGATTATGTTAGCAGACAATTGAGACAAAATGCTCGTATGATTGATCATATAAGTGCTTGTGTGGATAGAACTGTCAATGATCTTAAACATGCCTCTATGGTCACTACTCAAGTAGAACAAGTACTTAAGGCTCAAAATGACTTGCTCAATGAGTTGAATGACAATTCTGTTAGAGTTGTCACTAGAGGTGGTAAAATGACTCAGGAACCTTTGTATCCTGAGGGCCATCCTAAGAGAATTGAACAATATTCTCAAGGAGTTAACACTGATGCACCTAGTCATCCTGGTATTAGAAAGAAAAAGAAAGATGATAGGAACTTGCATGCTAGCATACCTGTTGCTGTTACACCCAAAAATCCAAATGATGTCTCTATTTCTGATGCCGAAACACAATCTGGTGATGAACATGAGCGTAGTGATAATGTTGATAGTGGTGTTCATGTTGATGCTCAACCTAGTAATGATAAGGATGTGGAGATTGAACCTGTTGTTGATCTTTATAACCCACAACCTAAGAACATGAGATATGATAAGAACGACTTTATTGCTAGGAAGCATGGTAAAGAAAGAGAACCATGGGTTCAGAAACCCATGCACTTTCCTCCCAAACCATCCAAGAAAAAGGATGATGAGGATTTTGAGCGCTTTGTTGAAATGATTAGACCCGTCTTTTTGCAAATGCATTTGACAGATATGCTCAAAATGTCTCCTTATGCTAAGTACATCAAAGATATTGTGACTAATAAAAGGAAGATACCTGAGGTTGAGATTTCCACCATGCTCGCTAATTACACCTTCGAGGGTGGAACTCCTAAGAAACTAGGGGATCTCGGAGTGCCCACTATACCTTGCTCCATTAAAGGAAATTATGTTAGAACTGCTTTATGCGATCTTGGAGCTCGTGTTAGTGTTATGCCTCTCTCTTTATATCGTTGACTTGAATTGGATAAGTTGACGCCTACTGAAATGTCTTTACAAATGGCCGACAAATCAACTGCTTTTCCTATCGGCATTTGCGAGGATGTGCTTGTTGTGGTTGCTAACATTACTATCTTAACGGACTTAGTTATTTTGGATATTCCTGAGGATGATGCCATGGCGGTCATCCTTGGAAGGCCCTTTTTAAACACTGCAGGGGCTGTTATTGATTGCAACAAAGGCAATGTCACTTTCCATGTTAATAATAATGAGCACACAGTGCACTTCCCGAAGAAACAATATCGAGTTCATTGCGTCAATGCTATTGAGAGATCTTCATCAATTCTTATTGGAAGCTTCGAATGGCCTATACCTAATGTCAAGATGAAGTATGATTTACTTGTTGGGGATATGCACATCCCCGTTGAAGTAACCTAGTGATTATTCGAAAATTCTCCATTCTTATGTGATTCGGAAAAAGTTTGCCAAGGAGACTTGATCAACCTCATTGACGGATTTCTTTTGATGACCATGAGATGGATGAATCTAGGAGTCACAACCTTCTGCTCCCAACTTTTACTTTCTGTTGTTTAGAAGAAAAATGATAAATTTAGCTTTATTTTCCTGTTCTGTGCTTTCTCCGTCCCTTAGAGAAGTGTCCCGAAAATAAAAGTTCTCCAAATGCCCTGAAATTCAAGTATGATTTTTTCTGGAATATTTGAAAAATGCTGAGATAGAAAGCTAGTCAGGGGGATGCACCAGTGGGCCACAAGCCCAGGAGGCGCGGGCACCCCCCCTGGCCGCGCTTGGCATGCTTGTAGGTCCCACATGGCCCCCTCCACTTATTCCAGCTCCCATATCCTTCTCCTACCTCCAGAAAAAATCATCCCACAGCTGAAACCCGTGTTCTTGCTCTTCTTGCTGCATTTTTCGATCTCCTTGTGCAAAGCCCCATTCACCAAACTGTTTTGGGGAATTGTTCCTTGGTATGTGACTCCTCCATTGGTCCAATTAGTTTTTGTTCTAGTACTTTATTCGTTGTGTATTTTTATTGTATTGGTGACCCTGTTCTTGAGCTTTGCATGTTAATTTTAGTTGGTCCCAAGTAGTTTTGATGCATGATATGGCCTATAGGCACTTGTAGGAGTAGTTGCCATGAGTTTTGTTGAGCCTTGATCACTTTTCTTTTGAGTCACTAAAAATTTCAGAAAAAAAAGATGTTCAGGAGAAATTATCATGGTGGTTCCTCAAGCAAAAGGGGTCCCCGTCTCACGATTCGGGAGCCCGATCCTTATCAGCCGAGGAACGCACAGGTACAACCATGTGAATGGCCTTCTGATGAATTCATGATTGATGCAGGTTTCAAGGACGAGTTTGATACATTTGTTCACAACGCCGGGCTCGAAGAATTTATCTCCAACAAATGCGAACAGTATACTACACTCACTGCCTCTTTTATTCGTAGATTCAAATTTTCAGTTGGCCGTGACACATCCATACTGTTTGATCTTTATGACAAATCGTATACCATGGATTTAGAGGATTTTAATAGAATTTGCAAGATACTTGATTGGGGTAGTCTCAATGATCCTCCTAAGTCTTTGTTTAGAGATATTATCTCTAGTATAACTGTTGGAGAAACTAGAGATATTACGTAGGCTACTATCGGGAGCATTCATTTTCCTGCCGTACATTATTTTGCCCTCTTCATAGGTAGATGCATTAACGGCAAGATTGAGCATTGTCACCTCTGCGCACCTGACCTTACTATTCTTAAGAGCGCAGTAACGGGTGATAGAAGTTTCAACATGGGAGTTATAATCGCGAGGAGGATAAATAATAATGCTAATGAAGGGGGTTTCTTTGGAGGGATCTATGCAACTCGCATAGCAAATTTTCTTGGAATGCCCAACCGCACAGGAGATCCCCCGCTCCATACAGCTTTCCTTGATCGCGGCGCTATGACACGTTATCAGTTCCTTGAGAGGGATAATGAATCCCTCCTATACCGGTTAATATTTAACCGACAACGTGTTTTCCATATTACCCTTCCTCCTCCTGCCTTCTTTGACTTTTAGGTAAAACGGAGATATTACATAACCAGAGGAGAGGTAGAGGAGTATGAGAGGGAGGCGAAAGTTGTTTGCCTCCATGAGGCAGCTATTCAGGCGGTAGCTGCCGCGTTCCCGTACAACCCCCATTATGATTTTGGATATCGCTCGGACCAGCCGTGGGAGTAGACCAACTTAGGCCAAAAGCCTAAGCTTCGGGGATTACGTGTTTCTCACCGACTTTATATTCGTGCTCACACTTTCACTTTTATAGTCGGTGTTCACACTTTGCCACTGTATCATCCATGCCAGATTATTATTTTTTCTAGCTTTCTTCTTGTGTTTGTTTGAATTTGAGAAAAACAAAAAATTAGTTGTAAGTTTACTTTCCAGCTTGTTTAGTGGTATTTAAAAAGAAAACCCAAAAATATTTCCTGATCTTCTTTTGCTTGTTCGGAGCTTTCCCGTGTAAATAGTTTTCTTTTTCTTTGGGTAAAGGTAGAAGACCATGTTTAAAATGTTTAGTGGCTCTCACATGCATAATTGTTTATCCGTCAGAGAGCCCGTATTACTTTGTCTTCTCCTCTGTGTTTGCTTGCAGATTCCAGCTTAGTCCAATGCACGAGCACTCTCATTATTATTGACATCATTTGGTCGTGCAAGTGAAAGGCAATAATGACGACATATGATGAAATGACTTAGCTTGGAAAAGCTGGTATGAACTTGACCTATTTGTTTTGTAAATATGACTAGCTCTTCGTTCCTAATCCAGCATTGTTATGAGAGAAACATGTTTGCAATGACAGCTTAGAGATCATAGTTTCTGATGCCATGCTTAATTAGCTAGGAGCTTATAATGGTTTTTCTTGGATGCCAACATGAATTTCAAGATGATTATGATGTAGTATGATAGGATGGTATCCTCCTTTGAACGATTCAAGTGGCTTGACTTGGCACATGTTCATGCATGTAGTTGAAACAAAATCAACATAGCCTCTTTGACATTCATGTTTATGGTGATTTATATCCTACTCATGCTTGCACTCAATGTTGGTTAATTTCAACGCTTATTGATGACTCTTGTCGCTCTCTAGTTGGTCGATTCCCAGTCTTTTGCTAGCCTTCACTTGTACTAAGCGGGAATACTGCTTGTGCATCCACTTCCATAAACCCAAAGTTGTTCCATATGCGTCAACCATTCCTACCTATATGCGGTATCTACCTGTCGTTCCAAGTAAATTTGCATGTGCCACTCTCTAAATCTTCAAGAAATAATTTGTTTTGTATGCCCGAACCGCTCATGTGGTGACAAGGGGTGGTCAGTATCTTCCATGCTAGGTGTGTTATCCTCGATATGTGTTTATTCACTATCACTCACGAGAAAGGGGACAGTAATCAGAATGCCCAGTTCCATGCTCAAATCAAAAAATAATTGCGAACAAAACTCCCCCTGGATTGTTGTTGGTATGGACGGCACCCGAGGATTCGGCTAGTCGTGGAGTGTGATTGATCGGTGGTGGGGGAGTCAAAACTTTACTTTTCTGTTAGCGAACCGACTATAATTTGTGTAGCATGGAAGATGGTGAAAACTCTTGGTCATCGCATTGACAATGAAAGCATGCCACCCAAAATTATTTATCTCTGTTTTAAAAGCTTGAGCTCTGGTACCTCTGCAAATCAATGCTTTCCTCTGCGAAGGGCTTATCTATTTATGTTTCTGTTGAGTCATCCTCTTCTTATAAAGGGCACCAGTTAGAGAGCACCTCCGTCATTTTTATGCTTTTCTTTTAATTGATATTGAGTATGACTATGACTGGATCTTCTTTTCCATGAATTACAATGTTCAGTCGGCCCTTGGTCTTTGAAGGTTCTGTGCATTTATGTTTTGCGGTCTCAGAAAGGGCTAACGAGAACCATATGTTCATATTGTTTCATGATTGTTTTGATTGAAGTGTTGACGTTTGAAACTTATTATTATTGCTTGCTAGTTAATTATGCCATTGATATGAGTACATCATGAGACCTAAATGTCATTGCTTATGTGGATAGCTTATGATCTTGCTGAAAATCTGAATATGAGTTAGACATAATTACGACAACAAGATCAAACAGAGTTCGTAAAAGTTTTTCTTTTCTCTCTTTCAGTTTGTCAACTGAATTGCTTGAGGACAAGCAAGGCTTTAAGCCTCGGGAGTTGGTACGTCTCCATCGTATCTACTTTTCCAAACTCTTTTGCCCTTATTTTGGACTCTAATTTGCATGATTTGAATGGAACTAACCCGGACTGACGCTGTTTTCAGCAGAAGTGCCATGGTGTTGTTTTTGCGCACAAATAAAAGTTCTCGGAATGACCTGGAAATTTAAGAGGATTTTTTCTGGAATATATAAAAAATACTGGCGCAAGAATTACCTGGAGACGCGGAGCCAGGAGCCAATTCCATGATGCTCTTCACCGTTCGTGAGTAATCTCATTGTAGGCTTGCTGGACGGTGATGGGTTGGATGAGATCTATCATGTAATCGAGTTAGTTTTGATGGGATTTGATCCCTAGTATCCACTATGTTCTAAGATTGATGTTGCTACTACTTTGCTATGCTTAATGCTTGTCACTAGGGCCCGAGTGCCATGATTTCAGATCTGAACCTATTATGTTTTCATCAATATATGTGTGTTCTTGATCCTATCTTGCAAGTTGTAGTCACCTACTATGTGTTATGACCCGGCAACCCCGGAGTGACAATAACCGGAACCACTCCCGAAGATGACCATAGTATGAGGAGTTCATGTATTCACTATGTGCTAATGCTTTGTAATGGTTCTCTATTAAAAGGAGACCTTAATATCCCTTAGTTTCCATTAGGACCCCGCTGCCACGGGAGGGATGGACAATAGATGTCATGCAAGTTCTTTTCCATAAGCACGTATCACTAAATACGGAATACATGCCTACATTACATTGACGAACTGGAGCTAGTTACATATCACCCTATGTTATAACTGTTACATGATGAATGTCATCCGACATAATTATCAATCACCGATCCAATGCCTACGAGTCTTTTCCTACTAGTCCTTGCTAAGTTACTTTACCGCTACTGTTGTCACTACTGCTGTCACTACTACTGCTGTTACTGCTGCTACCGTTACTATCACACTACTTTGTTACTGAAACCTTGCTGCAGATACTAAGTCTTTCAGATGTGGTTGACATGACAACTCAACTACTAATACTCGAGAATATTCTTTGGATTCCCCTTGTGTCGAATCAACAAATTTGGGTTGAATTCTCTACCCTCGAAAACTGTTGCGATCACCTATACTTGTGGGTTATCAAGTCTCTGCTGAAGACCGCTTGCAGCACAACTCAATGGAGTCACAATCTTAGTATCGCATCCAGAGCAAATCAGTCCGAGCGGACATGGTGTAGTCGGCACACAACCCTCATGCATCCAGAAGACACCAAAGATCTCCTCTTCTTCCAAGAGGTCCTACGGGGATGGGAGGCATGATTATCGGGTTTATAGCAGGACAACTCCCACGAGGATTGGTTCACTCGGACACCAACCACACGATCGCATGCCAGGCCCCAATTGGCAGATGGTTTATGGAGACGACAATTACGGTGCTCCCCAGTTCAATGCAAGGTCCATAATCACGCAAAACGCGGTTGACTAGTCGCGGGCAGGCCGGAGAGTCACTCGTCTTGAGTGTTTTGGCAGACACATCCATGAAGCGGAGATCCCCTCCAAATATTAATTGTCTATGGGGATCGGCAAGTTCAATGGTGAGTCCAAGCCGGGAACTCGGCGCGAAGACTAACGAGTGACCATCCAGGTAGGCAGCAGGGATGACTTCGTCATGATGAAGCACCGTCATCTCATATTGGGAGGGTTGGTGAGTGCGTGGCTCAATTAGCTGCCCTCTAGTAGTATCCACATGAGGGGGACCTTGCCCGAGTGTTCATCAAAACATTTGAGGGCACTTAGAAGCGCTCGGGTGGCCTGATGGAGTTGCAATACTGTGTTCAGAAGAGCAACAAGACTCTTAGAGAGTACATCCATCGATGGACCATACTGCACAACATCTTCGAGAATGTCCGGGAGCATTAGGTCACGTGCACCTTCAAGACGGACACCTAGTACATGGAGCTCATTTTCAAGTTTGGTCGATCGGGGGACTTGTCCCTTGGTCGCACCATGGAATTCGCCAATCAGTATGCGAGCGATGAAGAAGACCACCTACATAGCGGCAAAGGCCGAGCTACTGATACCTGTCACTTGGGGGGTAACATGGGAAAGAAGCAGAAGCGGAAGGTTGATGCATCAGGCAAGGCCAAAGTCGATGCTGTTCTAGGACAAGGTCAAAACAAATCCAAGGAGAATAAGAAGGATTGGGCAGCTAAGAAGTAAACCGAGCCCAAGAGCAGCCTCTTGGACTAGCCATGCCCAATTCACACCAAGAAGGATGATGATGGAGAACCCATCTTCCCAAAGCACACGGCTGGGGAATGTCGCATGCTCCGGCAAGAAATCGGCGGAGAACCCTCCGGGGAAAAGGATGATGAGGATGATCAGGAGGATGCCCGTGGGTATCAAAATATCGAGAAGGTCCTCATGATCTTCGCCAATCCTGAGAGTAAGAGCCGATTGAATGTCATCAATCGGGAGGTGAACCTGGCAGTTTTGACTGTCATGAAGTATCTTGATTGGGAAAAGACGCCCGTCACATTCAATCAGTCGGACCATCTAGCCCACATTGCCACCTTCGGGAGGCACGCGCTGGTTGTTGATTCGGCAGTCAACGGGGTACGACTGCATAGGGTCCTCATGGACGGCGGCAGTAGCCTCGGCATCATGTACACCAACA
This sequence comes from Hordeum vulgare subsp. vulgare, assembly GCF_904849725.1. Lineage (NCBI taxonomy): Eukaryota > Viridiplantae > Streptophyta > Magnoliopsida > Poales > Poaceae > Hordeum > Hordeum vulgare. The sequence goes on from NC_058519.1 coordinate 442,354,165, forward strand.
CGCTGAAGGCCATGGACATTCCGTTGTCCTAACTAAGAAAGAGAAACATTAATATCCACGGGGTCATCCCTGGGAAGAAAGCCAAGTCACTTGGCGAGATCACCCTAAATGTTGTATTCGGCAGCGAAAATATTTACAAGAAGGAGTGACTCACCTTCGAGGTGGTTGATTTCCAAAGTGCTTATGACGCCATCCTAGGTAGGCCTGCCTATGCATGTTTCATGGCCCGACCATGCTACGTGTATCTTAAACTCAAGATGCCAGGGCCGAAGGGCATGATCAGGGTGACCGCCAATCAGAAGATCTCCAAGGAGTGCCTCTAGTAGGGCGCCAAGATTCCCAATGAATAGGTCCTCGCATTCAAACTCGAGGGATACAAGAAGACGATGGACACCGCTGACTTGCTCACGTCGAAGCGTCTGACTACTCAGTCCGCCTTTCAGTTGGCTAGTGAGACCAAGTAGGTTCACATTCACCCCAACAATCTGAGTGCCTCCGCGACGAACATCTCTACATCACTCGGCGAAAAATAGGAAGCTGAGCTCATCCAGTTCCTCCGTGAGAACTCAGACGTCTCCGCATGGAAGTCATGTGACATGCCAGGTGTTCCTAGGGAGCATCGCCTCCGAGTGGACTCCAAGGTCAATCCTGTCAGGAACACTTGCGTCGTTCCTCCATGGAAAATCGCAAGGCGATATGCGAGGAGATCGCTCGGCTCTTAGTTGTCAAGTTCATCCGCGAGCTCCGAGTGGGTCGTGAATGTAGCCACGGTTCCTAAGAAGAATAATTCACTCCGAATGTGTATTAACTTCAAGCACCTCAATTGGGCCTACCCGAAACACCATTTCCCCTTAACTCGCATAGATCAGATTGTAGGCTCTACATGTAGATGTGCACGCGTGTCGTTCCTGGATGCGCACTCCAGGTACCACCAGATCCGAATGTATGGACCCGATGAAATAAAAACGGCTTTCATCACCCCAATTGGGTGTTTTTGCTACACCACTATGCCAGTCGGTCTCAAAAACACTAGGGTCACTTTCCAGCGTATGATCCAAAGTGTCAAAGGAACAGATCAGTCAGAACGTGGAGTATTATATGGATGACATCATGGTCAAGTCCAGGAAAGGTTTCGACCTCCTGACTGACCTCGCCGAAACCTTCACGAACCTATGGCGCTGCAGGATCAAACTCAACCGAGCAAGTGTACCTTCGGTGTGCCAGCCGGCAAACTACTCGGTTTTCTCGTTTCCAAAAAAGGCATTGATGCCAACACCGATAAAATCAGTGCTATAGTCCGAATGAGACGAGTAGAACACATCCATGATATGTAGAGGCTTACATGTTGCCTTGAAGCTATGAGCCGCTTCATCTCAAGACTCGGCGAAAAGGCATTGCCTCTTTACCGATCGACGAAAAAATCTGACAGATTCGATTGGATCAATAAAGCGCAAATCGAATTAGACCAGCTCAAGGCTTTGCTTTCCACCCAGCCGGTGTTAGCTGCTCCGGGCAACTGGGAGCCTTTACTCCTCTACATCGCAGCCACTAGCGAAGTGGTTAGCACCGTTCTCACCGTAGAGCGTGAGGAAGTAGGCAAATCATATAAGGTTTAGAGAGCCATCTGTTACATCTCAGAAGTGTTGGTACCCTCCAAACAAAGGTACCCACATTACCAAGATATGGTCTATGGTATCTACCTGACCGTGAAGAAGGTGGTCCATTACTTCCAAGATCACTCGGACAAAGTTATCAGTGATGCCCCCTTGTCAGAAATCCTGCACAGTAGAAACGCCAGTGGCCGAGTGGCCAAATGGGCGATTGAACTATGCCCGCTGGAGATCAAGTTTGGAGCCAAAAAAGCGATCAAGTCTTTTGCCCTGATGAACTTCCTGGCCGAATGGATAGAACAAGGGCAGTCGGCCCTTATTGTCCCCAAGCATTGGACTATGTTCTTTGACGGATCCAAGATGCTCCATGTCTTGGGGTCGATATCTGATATTTGATGGTCTACAGCATCTCGGACCTCGTCGTCAATAAGGTCATGAAGGGATGGGACATTCGAAGCCCACCCATGACAATTTACTCTAGTGCAGTCACGAAGCTTGATAATAATTTCAAAGGTTTAGAGTTGCACCATGTGCCCCAGTCCAAGATTCAAGCGGCGGACGACTTGGCCAAGACCAGCTCCACTCGGCGAGTCGTTCCAAAAGGTGTGTTCCTTGAACACTTGCGTGCCCCCTTGGTTAAAGAAGATCCTTTCACACAGGAGCCCCCACAGGCAGTCGGTCATGCAAATCCGACTGAAATCGACGTCCCGGCTTTGGTCGACATAGTCCACGAGATGTTGGTCATCACGCAATATTTGGCTTACTTGCTCCGACAAAACTCCCAGAAGACAAAGAGGAAGCCCTTCGAATAATTCAATGGTCTAAAGCTTTCAAAGTTTTGGGAGACAAACTATACAAGAAAAGTGCTACAGGCGTCAGTTAGAAGTGCATTTCCCGAGAGGAAGGGCTTCAAATCTTGCATGAGATTGACTAAGGAACCTGTGTTCATCACGCGTCCTCTCGGATATTGGTGTCCAAGGCCTTCCAAGTGGGGTTTTATTGCCCCGAGCCAATGAGACAGCAAGATACCTAGTCGATCTATAGGTTGGATGCGAGTTCTATAAGAATCAGTCACACAAGCCTCCATCCGCGTTGAAAACAATTCCACTCACCTGGCCATTCGCCATGTGGGGTCTCGACATGGTCGACCCTTTACAAACTTGGTCGAGTGGATTTACCCAACTGCTAGTAGTGGTAGATAAATTCACCAAGTGGGTCAAAGTGAAGCCCATCAAAAGTCTGGATTCAGCGAATGGCATCAGCTTCATTCGGCAAATTATCTTCAAATTGGGAGTTCCTCACGATATCATCAATGACAACGAATCCAATTTTGACTCAAACGAGTATCATGAGTTCTGCCATTCCCAGGGCACTTGTGTTAATTACGCCTCTGTGGCTCACCCGCGTTCGAATGGACAAGCCGAGCGAGCGAATGGTATGATACTGCAAGGATTGAAGCCCCGATTTACGAGGGATCTCAAGTACGCCACATGCGCTTGGGTAGAAGAACTGCCATCATTCTTGTGGGGCATGCACACGACTCTGAATCGTTCCACCAGTTGTACCCCTTTCATCATGGTGTATCGACCTGAAGTTGTTTTGCCGAGTGGCTTATGTCACAACTCCCCTTGAGTGGAGCAACACAATGAAGTTCAAGCCAAGGCAGCGCTTCAAGACAGTCTGGGTCTTTTGGAAGAAGAGAGATAACTAGCCCTCATTCAGTCCATGCTATATTAGCAAGACCTGAGGCGCTACCATGACAAACAAGTCAGAAGGCGAGCCTTCCAAGAGGGTGACCTAGTCCTCCGACTAGACCAGCAAAAGCCACACAAGCTGACACCTTCATAGCAAGCTCCTAATGCAATCTCCAAAGTTCTACACAATGGAGCATGTCGGCTTTACAACTTCAAAAATGAGATGGAAGAGCCCAGAACCTGGAACGCGGATCTGCTCCGCAAGTTCTATACATAGAATATGTATCTTTGTTCGTGTAACGGATCCGAATGATTGGATGAATAAAGTGTTTCCCTCTTCAACTTTTTTTTCATCAAACATCACACTCCGATGAAACATCCTTCCATATCGCCCCCAAAACCTTCCCCAAGCAAGGATGATCTCCACACTCGGGGGCTTAGCAGCGAACCTGCTTTCTCCTAAGTACAAACGATTCTTAGTGCAGGCACGACCCCCATTCGGATACCAAGATGGACATGACCATCGTTTAGTTCGCAAGGGCTACCTTCGCTTCTCGGTTGTGAACCGTAATTCTCCTAAGATAAAACCGGCTCTGAGTGCATACGACCTTCACGCTCGGGGGCTTAGCTGCAAAACTGCTTTTGCCTAAGTAAAAAAATGGTTCCAACTGTGAGCATGACACCCACTCGGATGCGAAGATTAATAGGACAATCAGTCCTCCGCTGTGTACCTATTTTCGCCTAACTCAAAGCTTGCCCTGAGTGAGGATGACCTTCGTGCTCGAGGGCTTAGCAGGGAACCTACTTTCGCCTAAGTTCAAACGGTTCCGAGTGCGGGAGCGACCCCATACGGATACCATGATGGACATGACCATCCTTTAGTTCGCAAGGGCTACCTACACTTCTTGGTTGCTAATCGTAATTCGCCTAAGATAAAACCGTCCCGAGTGAGGACGGCCTCCATGCTCGGGGGCTTAGAAGCGAACCCTATTTCACCTAAGTCAAAACGGTTCCGAGTGTGGGCACGACCCTCACTCAGATGCCAAGATGAACAGGACAATCATTCCTTAGTTGTGAACCTATTTTTGCGTAAGTCAAAACCTACCCCAAGTGAGGTCGACCTCCACACTCGGGGGCTTAGCAACGGACCCGCTTTCGCCTAAGTAAAAATGGTTCCGAGTGTGGGCACGACCCTCACACAAATGCCAAGATGAACAGGACAACCTTTCCTTAGCCGCGAACCTGTTTTCACCGAAGTCAAAACCTACCCCGAGTGAGGACGACCTCCATGCTTGGGGGCTTAGCAGCGACCCGCTTTCGCCTAAGTAAAAAAATGGTACCGAGCGTGGGCACGACCATCACTCGGATGCCAAGATTAACATGAAAATCATTCCTTGTTCACGAACTTGTTCTCTCCTAAGTCAAAACATGTCCCGGGCAAGGACGACCTCCACGCAAGGGGACTTGGCTGCAAACCCGTTTTCGCCTAAATGAAAACGACTCCAAATGAAGGAATAACCCACACTCGGATGTCACAATGGATAGGTCCATCAATAGTTATAGGACGCAAATTTGAATGAATACATAGAAAATGAAACCACATTATGATTCAAGCAAAAAGTGTAGATAAAGCTCCCAAGGCTCGATCAAAGTTTAAAGGTTACATCAACCACTCGTCATTCCGAGGCGAATTAAACTTAATGTTTTCTCGACATCACTAACAAGAAGAAGACTCCATAGCTTCCACGAAGGTGTCGAGGTTGATCCCATCAGCGATCCGAGTGGCAGCTTCCATGAACATCTGCATGAAGTCCTCAAACTTGGCACTCTTCATATTTATGACCATGAGGTTCTTCATCTTCTCTTCGTCCACTCCTTTACAGTAGATGAGAATGAGTGAGAGAGCGATCTCGGTTCGAGCCCGCGCAGCTGATTTCTTCCAAGACTAAAGTCGGCAAGGAACTGCCTTCACTCGGTCAACAATGGCTTGTGCGTCGTTGGAGAGCTCCTCACCAAAGGTAACCTCTTGATCAATCTCCGAGACAGCCGATAGGAGCCACTTGAAGAAGACCAAGATGTACTCAATACGGTCCTCCACTCTGAGAAGGGCCAGAGCAGCGCTGTCCCTGGAGAGCCCTCGCTTTGGATTCACCTCCTTCTCAATCCTCTCAGTCTCCTCATTGACATAAGAACAGAGAGCTGAACACAGAAGAGAAGCAAAGGATGTAAAATATCACTCAGGAATCGTGAAGATATTGTGAAAAGTCATTCGGATCCACAACATACCTTTAAGTTTCTCGCTCATTTCTTTGTCGAAGTCCTCGACAAACTGCTCCAACTCAACCATCTTGGCGGTGAACTGCTTGAACTTGCTCTCCCACTCAGCAAAATGCCTCTTCAACTCGGCAAGTTCTTCAGCGGATTTCTTCGTGGCAACCTTCAAGAGCTTGTTCTCCTCTTCAAGCTTTTCAACTTTCTTGAGCTTGGCATCAGTTGCTTCGGTTTTTTGGTTGGCCTCCTTCCAGGTAACTAAAGAAATAGAAGTCTTCAGCCTCTCACAAAGGAAATCTAGTAAAATAACCTTAGTTGGATGGGGAGAGAGATCAAACTATAAGGAAGTCGAACAGGAAAGGTTTACCTTCGAATGCACGTTTCTCCTGTTCCATTCGTTTACTCCTAGCCTTTTGAGCAACAATAGTGAGACGCGTGTACCGCACCTCCAGCTCCATGGCAACGTAACGGCTCTCGATCTCACACACAGTCTGTCATAAAAAAACACAATTATGTGAAGTACAGAAATGATAACTCTAAGACTACGGCCGACTGACATAGTCGACGATAGTCTCCGGGACTACACCGAGTGGTTGCACTCAGCGTGCCCCACTGGAAGGATGAGAAGAGGGACAAGGGACACCGTACCCTATCAACCTCTCTCAAGTCAAATTAGGAACTAAGACTACCGCCGAAGCCAGTCTCGGGAACTACACCAAGTGAGTGCGCTCAGCGCGCCCCCACTAGAAGTAAACACCCATTGTGTGTGCTTCGTGCAAACCCACTCGGGATCAGAAACAAATATATACATATATATATATATATATGTGTGTGTGTGTGTGTGTGTGTGTGTGTGTGTGTGTGTGTGTGTTTGTGTGTGTGTGTGTGTGTGTAATTCCCGGTTGGAGTTGACGTCTACAAAAGAACTTACCTGAATGTTGTTCTCCACACAATCGCTGGCATCATATACCTCCTCTAGTCGTCCAACCATTAGCCCCAGCTGGGCTAGGGCCTCCTTGCATGCGACTTCTTGGTCCTATGGGATCTGGTCCAGCAGGAATATATTGGCCATAGGAGGAGGCCACGGGGTGGAGGTCGGACCAGTTCCGAGTGATACCCTAGTTGAGGTAGCCCCCCAATCCACGGGAGTCACAACCTTGGAGACTGAGGACTTTGCCAATCGGCTCAATGAGCGGAGGACTCGCCAGGTCAACCTCGATCACGTCTCATGGCCCTGCAAATGTCAAAAGTTATTCAAAAAGTTATTTCAAGGCAAAATCTCAAGTCCCGAATGGAACATGAATGAGTTCAAGAATTACCTTTGGAGGAAGCGACGTTGACGTCACCCTGTCCTTTATCCGAGGTCTTGGGCTCGAGCGAAGCATTCGATGTATCAGGCCTGCAACAAAAATGCAAAGAAATCAACCATCACTCGGAGCACTCTACTCGATAAAAGAATCACTTGGCATGAATGCTTATGCCAAAGCCACTAGCACATCAACCTTGATAGGCAGAAGGACAGCCTTCCGGGGCTTGGAGACCGTGGTCTTGGGTGGCCTAGCGGCCTTCTCTGCCAACATCTCGGGCTCACTCCATCCTAGTTTGGAACCGCGGGTCGGCATGACTAACACAGTCGGTATTGTCGCCCTTGGGGTCTTGGCGTCCCTAGTGAGGACTGCAGGGTCCTGGTGCGCCTTGGTGCAATCCTCAGTCGGCACTTCATCGCACAAAGAAGACTCCGCCTCATCCCCGTGTTCATTGTCATCGTCGATCTCCTCAGTCTCATCTTCATCGTCATCATCGATCGGCATTCGATCGATGTCACTCTGGATGAACCCTCTGGACATCCGGTGTCGCTCGCCACATCAATCGGCATTCGATCTACCATTGACACATAACTGACCAATGTCGTAAAGGCCTGCCAAGTGGACAAAACAAGTTCACGAACAAAGACAGAAGAAAACAACTATGAAGTTCACTCGGATCGAACATATGATTGTTTCCCTCATTCGATGGATTCTCCTCCCAGAAATGAGGCATGTGGTGCCCTAGGGTTGTCACGCACGGGAGTTATGGATTGAGCTTGTTCTCCAACTCCTCCACCCTGATCTCTTCTGGGTGAATGCGAGTTGGATCATTCGGTCCTCCGTACCTCCACATGGGGTCGGCTCTTGCCTGGAGGGGTTGGATCCTCCGCTGAAAGAAGGCCTCCAGGAAATCTATCTTGTTGAGACCCTTCCGTATCAGGACAAGCAACACGATCACCAAAATGTCTACATCCACCTTCTCCTCCTTAGACACGGTCAGAGAAGGAGCCGACTGGACTTGCTCAGCCGAGTAAGGTGGAAGACCCGGCTGACCCTCACCGACTGGGACGTCCTAGCATTAAAACCAGGAGTCCTGCTAACCCTTCACAGAATTAGGGAAGGAAAACTAGGGGAAACTGCTCTTCCCTCTAAGCAGTATTTCTAAACCCCACAGAGATGCACTACGTTCGTCACCCCCCCCCCCCCTTGATTGAGAAGACTTCTTCACCATCATCACTCGGCAAGTGAACAAGTGCTGGAGTAGTCCCCAGTGCAGATAGCATCCGAGAAAGTTCTTGCACAAGGACACAAAAGCAGCTAAATAAGAGACGACGTTGGGGGAGATGATGAAGTTGCATGCCAAAGAAATCAAGAGACACACGGAAGAATGGATGTGGGGGCATGGAAAAACCCCTCTCCACATGGGTGATGAGGAGCACTCGCTCGGCCCCTCATGGCGTAGGCTCCCACTCGCCCTCCTCCGGCAGTCGCCAGGTCCCTGGAGCCACGAGCCCCTCGCTCTCGAGCTCCAACAGGCGTCCCTTGCAAACACAGGATGTCATCCAGTCGCCCTGGATCCAACCCGACGGAAGCACAACGACACTCAACGAGGACCCGCGTGTGACCTTCTTAGCTCGCTCGGCCTTCGCCGTTGCGCCCTTCGCCATATCGCGCGGCAAGGTGGTCGAGGTGGGTGGAGGATAAGGACATAGGAGAACTCTCGAACGCGGCAGCACGGATTGAGGAGAGGAGTGAAATGTTCCAGATTTGGTAGCCTGATCCCCTCCTCTCTCTGTCTTGCCCCTTTTATACGCTGCCAAAATATTCCCCATCGAGTAATCCACATGCGATGAGGGGATCCATAGGATCCCTAGGATAGTGTGCTTGCAGCATGGCACCGATATCTCACGTGTGGGAATCGAGTCGCCTTGACACTTCCTCCACCTCCCACTTCGCGGCCATTTCGGCTCCCACTAGCTCGCTCCCTCAATTCAAAAAATGTGCAAACTTCGTCGCACTCATGACCCGAATGGATTCCGCATCCATGGCTTAGAATGAAGTGAGTCGAACATCCAGTAGCTCGTCCTTCTATTGGACCCCAATCACTCAAATTGGTGAGAGGGTCGGATCGCCCTTACCATAGTGTGAGTGCGATCCGTCCTAACTCCTCACTGGACATTCGGAGCTCCGGGCTCATGATCGTCCGAATCGTCAACTTATATCCCCGAAAGATAAACAATTGCTACCGACTATGACCATGCGTACATGCTCGAGCACTGGGAATATTTCACTCCTGAATCCATAGTGGCTTAATGAGAGTCCAAGTGAACTGGCCTCGAGCTACATCACCCGCGTCTCCGAGACACCAAGGACACTGGGAAGAGCCTTTCACTCGGCCAGTAAAACGTCAACCAATTAGGGGGCTACTGATGGGATTGTAAATTAGGGGTAGGGCCACGGACATGCATTCCAGGGCCCTCCTAAGGCCCCACATAGTCATCAATGTCCTCACAGCTATCAGTGCAGTCTTGGTCTCAATCCGGTGAATAGTTCCCACTCGGATACACAAGGTCACTCGAACCATCTTCAGTTAGTCGGACGTGCCCCGACACTCGGACGAAAGTAAAATGTGGACGATGAAGGACAACAACGGCAACGGACATAAAGTACCACATAAAGTACAGTGAAGACTAGCGCTACGAGTAACACCAGAGTTAGAGCTGCTGTTACTAGTAACTTTCGTAGTTACTAGCATTAACTCACCCTTGTAATGGCACTCGGCCGGTCATGGCGCACTCTATATAAGCCGCAGTCGAGCTCCTGGACGAGGGTTGAGCATTCCGTATTCTCACACCCCCCCCATAAGGAAACTAGCCTCCGTGCTCAAGACGTAGGGTCTTTACCACTCCCGAGTGGGGCCCGAATTAGTACATCCGGGTACAACCACTATGTTGTAGCTAGGCTTCACCCCTCGTTCGTACCCCTCGTACTATTTTCAGGATCATTCCCACGACACCCATGATTCAAAAAATGGGTTATGCATCGTGTTGGTCACAACAGAGTGGGTCGGACATCCGAATAAGTCGTCCCTCTGTTGGACCCCGGTAACTTGGAAACGCATAAAGATGACCAGGTTGCCCTCTTCAAGGCATGAGTAGGATGCGTCCTAACTTCCCTTGGTCATTCGGACCTCCGGGCTTGCGTTCATCCGAGCCATCAATTTATCTCCCCGAGATATAAGAAACTGTTGCCGACTGTAGGCATGCGTATGTGTCCGATCATTCGAAATATTTCACTCCTGAATCTGTAGTTGCTAGTTGTGAGTCTGAGTGAAATAGCTCCAAAATGCATCCCCTGCATCACCGAGACGCCGAGGACACCGAGAAGTGTCTCTCACTCGGCCAGTGAAACCTCAACTGATTCAGGGGCTACTTATGGGGTTGTCCATTAGGGTTATGTCCATGTACTTGCATTCTAGGGCCCACCTAGGGCATAGTTATTAAATTCCCAAGACCATTCGTTGAGTCTTAGTCACACTCGCACATGCAGGGTCACACTCGGATGCACAGGGTCACTCGGACCATCTTCGGTCAGTCGAACGTGCACGAACACTCATACTAAATCAAGGCGTGGATGAGGAAGAGGCGGTAACGACAAGAGACGTAATCTACCACATAAAGCAAAGTGAAGACCGGTGTTACGAGGAACTCCAGAGTTAGAGTTGTTGTTACTAGTAACTCCTGTAGTTATTAGCATTAAGTCACGCTTGTTATGAAGCTCTACGGGACCAGGCGCACTTTATATAAGCCTAGATTGAGCTCTGTGTCAAGGGTTAAGCATTATGTGCACAAACACCCCCCCATAAGCAACACTAAGCTTTCGGGCATGATACATAGGGTTTTTACCACTCGCGAGTGGGGCGTGAACTCATACATCCAAGTGTTACCACTACGCCGTAGCTAGGCTGCGCCCTCCGTTGGTACCCCTGATATTATTGTCAGGTCCATTCCCATGACACCGCCAGCTTCTCAAGATCACCAATGAGATGATCAGTTGCATGGCTATCAACATACCAGTTCGTGTCCATGTCGTACTGCGCAGCAGCACCGACTTTTTCCTCCAGGGCTTCGTCATCGAAGCGGTACCGGCAATCCTTGGCGTTGTGGCCAAGTTTACTCTAGATTTGGCACTGAATGGGGTCATTGCCCCTAGGGTTGTTGGCGGGGGCACGCCCTCCTGGTCCTCCTGGACCCGAGGGGGGGTACTTCTGGTTGGAGAAGAAAGGGCGCCCATTCTTGTTCTTCTTTTTGAAGTCGTCGTTTTTCTTCTTGTAGTCGTCGTTACCACTGGGTTTTTACTGAAGAGAACCCCCACGATGGGCGGCAAAATTTGGAGAAGATTTGAAACCCCCGTCATTGCTCGATCCGCTGGAGAATAGCTCCACGCGCTAGGCAAAGTTGTACACATGCACATAGAGGAAGTCAAGGGTGACAGGTTCCGTGCGGGCGTCAAGGGCGGAGACACGGAGTTGTAGTTGAGGTCCAGCCCTGCGTTGATGAAGGAGAGGAGCTCATCTTCATCCAGCGGCTTCCGAGCAGTCGCGAGTTCATTCGCCAAAGCCTGCATCCGGGTATAGTATACTGGAGTAGACCGGTTCCCCTTTTGGTTGTTTGCAAAGGAGATGCAGATGTTATTTATGCTAGATCGAGACATTGATGCAAACATATTACCGAGGGATGTCCACATCATGTGACCTGTTCTGATGGAGATAACGGAGACGAGAACATCCCGTGTTAGGTTGTTCAGCATGTGGTCGAGGACATGCTGATCCTTCCTGACCCATGCATCGTACGCTGCATTGACCACGGTCTAGTCCTTCCTCTCCTTGTCCTTGGTGACGACCACATTCTCTCGTGCAGGGATGGATCAGTCGGCATAGCCATATAGGCCAAAGGTGGGCGGGTTGGAAGAGGAGGACGCTGTTGGAAATATGCCCTAGAGGCAATAATAAATTATTTATTATTATATTTCCTTGTTCATGATAATCGTTTATTATCCATTCTATAATTCTATTGATTATAAACTCAAATACATGTGTGGGTACATAAACAACACACTGTCCCTAGTGAGCCTCTAAGGACTAGCTCGTTGATCAAACAAGGTTAAGGTTTCCTAGCCATAGACATGAGTTGTCATTTGATAACGGGATCAGATCATTAGGAGAATGATGTGATCGACAGGACCCAAACAGTAAACGTAGCATATGATTGTGTCAGTTTATTGTCACTGCTTTCTTCATGTCAAGTATCTGTTTCTATGGCCATGAGACCATGCAACTCCCGGGCACGAGAGGAATGCCTTGTGTGTATCAGACGTCACAACGTAATTGGGTGACTATAAAGGTCCTCTACACGTATCTCTGAAGGTGTGTGTTGGGCTGGCATGGATCAAGACTACGATTTGTCACTCCGTATGACGAAGAGGTATCTTGGGGCCCACTCGATAATACAACATCACAACAAGCCTTGCAAGCAATGTGACTAAAGAGTTAGCCATGGGATTTTGTATTACTGAACGAGTAAAGAAACTTGCTGGTAACGAGATTGAACTAGGTATGGAGATACCGACGATCGAATCTCGAGCAAGTAACATACCGAAGGACAAAGGGATCACCATACGGGATTAACTGAATCCTTGACATAGAGGTTCAACCGATTAATATATTCGTATAATATGTAGGAGCTAATATGGGCATCCAGGTCCCGCTATTGATTATTGACCGGAGAGTGTCTCAGACATGTCTACATAGTTCTCGAACCCACAGGGTCTGCACACTTAAGGTTCGGTGAGGTTTCGGTATTATTGAGTTATGTATGTTGGTGACCGAAAGTTCTTCGGAGTCCCGGATGAGATCCTAGACGTCACGAGGAGCACCAAAATGGTCTAGAGGTAAAGTTAGATATATAGGAAAGTTGTATTTGGCTTCAGGAAAGATTTCGGAAATTAGCGGTAAAGTACCGGGAGTGACAAATGGGTTCCGGGGTTTCACCGGGAGGGGCCACTCACCCGGAGGGGGACCAAGTAGGCCTAAAGGTGGCGCACCAGCCCGTGGTGAGCTGGTGCGGGCAGCTCAACAAGGCCTATTTCGGCCAAGTGCAAAAGAAAGGGGAGGAGAAGACCAACTAGGAAGGGGAGCCCTTCTCCACCAAACCGAATTGGAGGAGGACTCTCCCCCTAGCTTCGACCAAACCTCTCCTCCTTGCAGGAGGGGCCAAGGCATCCCACCTACCTCTTCCTCCTATATATAGTGGAGGTTTTGAGGGCAACACACACCTCAAAAGCCACGTGTTGCCCTCCCCTCCATAGATTGTCTCCTTCGTCTAGATTAGTCCTGCATAGCTTGGCAAAGCCCTCCTGGATTAGTTCACCACCACCACCACCACGTTGTCGTGCTACCGGAGAACTCATCTACCTCTCCTCCCCTCTTGCTGGATCAAGAAGTAGGAGATCATCATCGAGATGTACGTGTGGTGAACGCGGAGGTGCCATCCGTTCGGCACTAGATCGCGATTGGATCACGGAACGGCTTGCGATTTGGATCTCAAAGACGTTCAGCTACATCAAGCGAGTTTCTTAACACTTCCTGCTTAGCGATCTACAAGGGTATGTGGATCCGGTCTCTCCTCTCATAGATGGTCATCACCATGGTTAGATCTTACGTGTGCGTAGGAAATTTTTTGTTTCCCATGCAACGTTTCCCAAGAGTGGCATCATGAGCTAGGTTTATGTGTAGATGACATCTTGAGTAGAGGACAAAGGAGTTTGTGGGCGTTGATATTTAGATTGCTTCCCTCCTTAGTATTTTGTTGATTCGGCGGTATTTTTGGTTGAAGCGGACCAGACCAACATTACTCGTACGCTTACGAGAGACCGGTTCCATCAATTAACATGCAACTTGTTGCATAAAGATGGCTGGCGGGTGTCTGTTTCTCATACTTTAGTTGAATCAGATTTGACAAAGGAAGTCCTGGGAGAAGGTTAAATAGCAACTTGTGTAATACCGTTGTGGTTTTGTGTAGGTAAGAATCATTCTTGCTAGATACCCATAGCAGCCACGTAAAACATGCAACAACAAATTAGAGGACGTTAAACTTGTTCTTGCTGGTGATACGTCCATTTTGCATCATGTTTTCATATTGATATTTATAACTTCTTTGGCTGTTATTTCACTTCACGGTACAATTCTTATGCCTTTCCTCTCTTATTTTGCAAGGTTTACATGAAGAGGGAGAATGCCGGCAACTGGAATTCTGGCCTGAAAGTGGAGCAAAGTTGAGATACCTATTCTGCGCAACTCCAAACGTCATAAAAATCAACAAGGATTTTTTCCTGATTTATCAAAAATACTAGGCCAAAGAAGTGCCAGAGGGGCACCACGGGGTGCCCACAAGCCTGCACGGCGCGGCCACCCCCCTAGGCCGCGCCATGAGGGCTTGTGGGCAGCCCACTGGCCCACTTGCTCTCCTCTTTTGCTATATGGAGGGTTTCGTCCAGGAAAAATCAGAGAGGAGCTTTTTCGTTGTTTTTGCCGCCGCCACGAGGCGGAACTTGAGCAGAACCAATCTAGAGCTCCGGCAGGACGATCCTGCCGGGGAAACTTCCCTCCCGGAGGGGGAAATCGTCGCCATCGTCATCACCAACACTCCTCTCATCGGAGGGGACTCGTCACCATCAACATCTTCATCAGCACCATCTCATCTCCAAACCCTAGTTCATCACTTGTAACCAATCTCCATCTCGCGACTCCGATTGGTACTTGTAAGGTTGCTAGTAGTGTTGATTACTCTTTGTAGTTGATGCTAGTTGGATTATTTGGTGGAAGAGTTTATGTTCATATCCTTGATGCTACTCATTACCCCTCTGGTCATGAATAAGATTATGCTTTGTGAGTAGTTACTTTTGTTCCTAAGGACATGGGATAAGTCATGCTAATAGTAGTCATGTGAATTTGGTATTCGTTCGGTATTTTGATATGTTGTATGTTGTTTTTCCTCTAGTGGTGTTATGTGAACGTCGACTACATAACACTTCACCATTATTTGGGCCTAGAGGAAGGCATTGGGAAGTAGTAAGTAGATGATGGGTTGCTAGAGTGACAGAAGCTTAAACCCTAGTTTATGTGTTGCTTCGTAAGGGACTAATTTGGATCCACTAGTTTAATGCTATGGTTAGACTTTGTCTTAATTCTTCTTTCGGAGTTGCGTATGCTTGCGAGAGGGGTTAATCATAAGTGGGATGCTTGTCCAAGTAAGGGCAGTACCTAAACGCCGGTCCACCCACATATCAAACTATCAAAGTAACGAACGCGAATCATATGAACATGATGAAACTAGCATGACAGAAATTCCCGTGTGTCCTCGGGAGCGTTTTTCCTCCTATAAGACTTTGTCCAGGCTTGTCCCTTGCTACTAAAGGGATTGGGCCACTTTGATGCACCGTTGCTACTTTTGTTACTTGTTGCTCTCTACAAATCATCTCACCACACAATCACTTGTTACCGACAATTTCAATGCTTGCAGATATTTCCTTGCTGAAAACCACTTGTCAGATCCTTCTGCTCCTCGTTGGGTTCGACACTCTTACTTATCTAAAGGACTACGATTGATCCCCTATACTTGTGGGTCATCAAGACTCTTTTCTGGCGCTGTTGCCGGGGAGTGAAGCGCCTTTGGTAAGTGGAACTTGGTAAGGAAACATTCATATAGTGTGCTGAAATTTTTGTCACTTGTCACTATGGATACTAATCCTTTGAGGGGCTTGTTCGGGGTATCTTCACCTCGAACGGAAGCACGAATGGTTTCTCCTCAACCTGCTGCGCCTACTGAAAATATTTGCTTTGAATTTCCTTCGGGTATGCTTGAGAAACTGCTGGCTAATCCTTCTACAAGACATGGAACATCACAACCAGACTTGCATCTAATCTATGTAGAAGAAGTTTCTGGTTTATTTAAGCTTGCAGGTGTGCCCGAGGATGAGGTCAAGAAGAAGGTCTTTCCTTTATCTTTGAAGGATAAAGCGTTGACATGGTATAGGCTATGTGATGATACTGGATCATGGGACTACAAGCGGTTGAAATTGGAATTTCATCGAAAGTTTTATCCTATGCATTTAGTACATCATGATCGGAATTATATTTATAATTTTTGGCCTCGTGACAGAGAAAGCATCGCTCAAGCTTGGGGGAGGCTTAAATCAATGTTATATTCATGCCCCAATCGTAAGCTCTCGAGAGAAATTATCATTCAGAACTTCTATGCTCGGCTTTCTCATGATGATCGCACCATGCTTGACACTTCTTGTATCGGTTCTTTTATGAAGAGAGATATTGACTTCAAATGGAATTTATTGGAGAGAATTAAACGCAACTCTAAAGATTGGGATCTTGAAGAAGGTAAGGAGTCAGGTATGAATTTCACGTTTGATTGCGTTAAACCCTTTGTTGCGACAAATACCTTTAGTGATTTTACCGCTAAGTATGGACTTCACTCTGAGATAGTAGCTTCATTGTGTGAATCCTTTGCTGCTCATATTGATCTCCCCAAAGAGAAGTGGTTTAAATATCATCCTCCTTTAGAAGTCAATGTAGTTAAACCCACTCCAGTTGAAGAGAAAGTCATTGCCTATAGTGATCCTCTTGTTCCCAGTGCTTACATTGAGAAACCACCTTTCCCTGTTAGGATAAAGGATCATTCTAAAGCTTCAACTGTGATACGTAGAGGCTAGATTAGAACACCTACACCCCCTGAGCAAATTAGAGTTGAACCTAGCATTGCTATTATCAAAGATCTTCTGTCTGAAGAAGTTGAAGGACATATTATTCACTTCTGTGAAGATGCTGCTAGAATTGCTAAACCTCACGCTAGAGACAAACATAGGCCTGTTGTTGGCATGCCTGTGGTTTCTGTTAAGATAGGAGATCATTGTTATCATGGCTTATGTGACGTGGGTGCTAGTGTTAGTGCAATACCTCAATCCTTATACGGTGAAATGAAAGATGAGATTGCACCTGTTCAGATAGAGCCTATTGATGTCACTATTCAGCTTGCCAGTAGAGATACTATATGCCATGTGGGAATTGTTAGGGATGTTGAAGTCTTGTGTCATAAAACAAAGTATCCTGCTGATTTCCTCGTTCTTGCTACCACACAAGATAGCTTTTGTCCCATCATATTTGGTAGACCCTTTCTCAATACTGTCAATGCTCATATTGATTGTGAGAAGCAAATTGTCACTGTTGGCTTTGAAGGTGTGTCACATGAGTTCAATTTCTCTAAGTTTGCTAGACAACCTCATGAAAAGGAGTTGCCTAGTAGGGATGAAACTATTGCCTTAGCTTCTATTGTCGTGCCTCCTACTGATCCCTTAGAGCAATACTTGCTTGAGCATGAAAATTATATGCATATGGTTGAATGGGATGAGATAGATCGAGTTGTCTTAGAACAATATCCTATCCTTAAGAATAACTTGCCTATTGAACTGCTTGGGGATCCACCCCCACCAAAGGGTGATCCTGTGTTCGAGCTTAAACAGTTGCCTGATACTCTTAAGTATGCCTATCTTGATGAAAAGGAGATATATCCTGTTATTATTAGTGCTAGCCTCTCAGAGCATGAAGAAAAGAAGTTACTAAAAACTCTAAGGAAGCACCGTGCTACTATTGGATATACTCTTGATGATCTTAAGGGCATTAGTCCTACGCTATGCCAGCACAAGATTAAGACCGATCCTGATTTCAAACCAGTTGTTGATCATCAAAGGAGATTAAATCCTAAGATGAAAGAAGTAGTGAGAAAAGAAATACTAAAAAGCTCCTGGAAGCAGGTATCATTTATCCTATTGCTCATAGCGATTGGGTGAGTCTGGTGCATTGCGTTCCTAAGAAGGTAGGCATTACTGTTGTCCCCAATGATAAGGATGAATTGATCCCACAAAGGAATATCACTGGCTATAGGATGGTGATCGATTTTAGGAAATTGAATAAAGCCACTAGGAAAGATCATTACCCTTTGCCTTTTATCGACCAAATGCTAGAAAGGCTGTCCAAACACACGCACTTTTGCTTTCTAGACGGTTATTCTGGTTTCTCCCAAATACCAGTTGCACAATCTGATCAGGAGAAAACCATTTTCACCTACCCTTTCGGTACCTTTGCTTATAGACGTATGCCTTTTGGCTTATGTAATGCACCTTCCACCTTTCAAACATGTATGATGGCTATATTCTCTGACTTTTGTGAAAAGATTGTTGAGGTTTTCATGGATGACTTCTCCATTTACGGGTCTTCCTTTGATGATT
The DNA here is from genome assembly GCF_904849725.1 of Hordeum vulgare subsp. vulgare. Taxonomy (NCBI): domain Eukaryota; kingdom Viridiplantae; phylum Streptophyta; class Magnoliopsida; order Poales; family Poaceae; genus Hordeum; species Hordeum vulgare. The sequence continues at coordinate 442,372,402 of NC_058519.1, forward strand.
GCCTCAGCAACCTTGATCGAGTTTTGTAGGGATGTAAAGACATCAATCTTGTCTTGAATTGGGAGAAGTGCCACTTTATGGTTAATGAAGGCATCGTCTTAGGACATAAAATTTCTAAAAGAGGTATTGAAGTCGATAAGTCTAAGGTTGATGCAATTGAGAAAATGCCATACCCCACAGATATCAAGGGTATAAGAAGTTTCCTTGGTCATACTGGTTTCCATAGAAGGTTCATCAAAGACTTCTCTAAGATTTCTAGGCCTCTCACCAATCTCTTACAAAAGGATATTCCTTTTGTTTTTTATGATGATTGTGAGGAAGCCTTCGAAATACTTAAGAGGGCTTTGATAACTGCACCTATTGTTCAACCACCTGATTGGAACTTACCTTTTGAGATCATGTGTGACGCTAATGATTATGTTGTTGGTGTTGTTCTAGGGCAAAGAGTCGATAAGAAGTTGAATGTTATTCACTACACTAGTAAAACTCTAGACAGTGCCCAGAGAAACTATGCTACTACGGAGAAGAAGTTTTTAGCAGTCGTGTTTGCATGTGAAAAGTTCAGGTCTTACATAGTTGATTCCAAAGTCACTATGCACACTGATCATGTTGCTATTAAGTACCTCATGGAGAAGAAGGACGCTAAACCTAGACTTATCAGATGGGTTCTCTTGCTACAAGAATTTGATTTGCACATTGTCGACAAAAAGGGTGTTGATAACCGAGTAGCAGATAACTTGTTTAGGTTGGAGAACGTTCTTGATGACCCACAACCTATTGATGATAGCTTTCCCGATGAGCAATTGAATGTCATCAATGCTTCACGTAGTGCACCGTGGTATGCTGATTATGCAAACTATATCGTTGCCAAATACATACCACCTAGTTTCACGTTCCAGCAAAAGAAGAAATTCTTCTTTGACTTGAGACATTACTTTTGCGATGATCCTCACCTTTATAAGGAAGGAGTATATGGTGTTATTAGACGTTGTGTACCTGAACATGAATAGGGATAGATCCTACAGAAGTGTCACTCCGAGGCCTACGGAGGACACCATGCGGGAGATAGAACTGCACACAAGGTATTGCAATCAGGTTTCTATTGGCCCACTCTCTGCAAGGATGCCCGTAAGTTTGTCTTGTCTTGTGACGAATGTCAAAGAATAGGTAATATTAGCAAACCTCAGGAAATGCCTATGAACTATTCACTTGTGATTGAACCATTTGATAACTGGGGCTTTGATTATATGGGACCTTTTCCAAAATCCAATGGGTATACTCACATCTTAGTTGTTGTTGATTACGTCACTAACTGGGTGGAAGCTATCCCCACTAGTAGTGCTGATCACAACACTTCTATCAAGATGCTGAAAGAAGTTATCTTCCCTAGATTTGGAGTCCCTAGATATCTATTGACTATCGGTGGTTCACACTTCATTCATGGTGCTTTTCATAAAACGCTTGCTATGTACGATGTCAACCATAGAATTGCGTCTCCCTATCACCCTCAGTCCAGTGGTCAAGTAGAGCTAAGCAATAGAGAGATTAAACTAATTCTGCAAAAGACTGTCAACAGGTCTAGAAAGAATTGGTCTAAGAAGCTCGATGATGCACTGTGGGCTTATAGAACTGCCTATAAGAATCCCATGGGCATGTCTCCGTACAAAATGGTGTATGGAAAAGCATGTCATTTACCTCTTGAGCTAGAGCATAAAGCTTATTGGGCAACCAAAGAGCTCAACTTTGATTTCAAACTTGCCGGTGAGAAGAGTTTATTTGACATTAGCTCCCTTGATGAGTGGAGAACTCAGGCATATGAGAATGCCAAGTTGTTCAAAGAGAAGGTTAAGAGGTGGCATGATAAGAGGATACAAAAGCGTGAGTTCAATGTAGGTGATTATGTCTTGCTATATAACTCTCGTTTAAGATTCTTTGCACGCAAGCTTGTCTCTAAATGGGAAGGTCCCTATGTTGCTGAGGAAGTATATCGTTCTGGTGCTATCAAGATCAACAACACGGAAGGTAATTGTCCGAGAGTTGTAAATGAGCAGAGAATCAAGCATTATATCTCAGGTACTCCCATAAATGTTGAAAGCAATATCATCAATACCATAACTCCGAAAGAATACCTAAGGGACATTTATCAGCCTGTTTAAGACTCCGAAAACAAAGAGGTATGTGATTCGGTAAGAAAACCGAGTCCAAAACTTTTCGAGTAGGAAATTTTCTCCGTTTTGGAATTTTTGAAAAAATACAAAAATTGGAAGTAGTTCGGAAAGTGCGCGAGGAGGCGACAAGCCTGCACGGCGCGGGCCCACCCCCTGGCCGCGCCGTGAGGGCTTGTGGCCACCTCGTGCGCCTCCCGGACTCCGTTTTCGTGCACGGTGCTCCTTCTAGTCTGGAAAAAATCATTATATATACTTCCGTTTGGTCTGACACCTGCATCACGCAGATTTCCTTTGTTTTTCATTTTGAGTCTGTTTCTGTAGCAGATCTAGATCGATGTGACTTCCCCAAAAGCTCCAAAGGACAAGGTCTTCGAGAAGGTCATCAATCCCTACCTCACGGAAGTGCTGCAACACCCTCAATCTTCCGAGATGCGTGAGGGGATGTTGGACATCCGTGATGTTGAGGGGCCTAAGAAGACCGGAAGCGTGGAGATGAGGCTTGAAGCAATGGAGCAACAAGTCTTCAAGTGCCAAGGGATGGTGGAGCGTGGACTCAACGCCAACCACATGATGATCATGGAGTTCACCAAAAAGCACAGGATTGATGCCAATGACATTGGGAAGCACCTCTCCAGGCTCTATGACAGGGTTGATCAACTTTAGGGCCAGATCTATGACCTGCAGAACCAAAACTATGAGTATGAGTATAGATTTAAATCAATAAGGTTCGCTGCAGATTTGAGGATTCCGGAGACTCGTTCATCTTTCCACGATGGAGCACTTATGCCTTGGAAGACGGAGGATCAAACTCATGTTGCAACAACTCCACCATCATCGCCAAAGGAAAACAACTGAGCATTGGTATGGGCAATCCCCTTGGCTTTTTCCAAGCTTGGGGGAGTTGCCCTGGTATCGTATCACCATCACATCTTTTTGTCTTTACCTTTGTTTTAATTTTCCTTTTCAGTTTTATTTTTCTCTATTAGTTTAAAAGTCTTAGTGTTTTAGTTTTGAGTTTTGCTTTGTGTCACTCCCGATGTATTCTTGCTCGTGAGCCATATAATAAAGAGTGTCTTAGTTGAAGGGCTTTGCCTCTTGACATGATCAAAAGAGTGAGAATAGAACAAAAGCATGAAAGATCATGTAATGATCTTATGGAAAGTGATGGCTTCACATATAAAAAGAATGAGGATTGAAACTTGTTGAGGGTAGGTAAACGTAGACCTTGGTCATGGTTGCAATTAATAGGAAGTGATAAAGAAGGAGAGGTTCACATATAAATATATCATCTCTGACACCATCTATGATTGTGAACATTCACCAAACTATTGCATGCCTAGAAGTAGATGTTGGACAAGGAAGACAATGTAATGAATTGTGTTTTCTAGGCTCAGAACAATGTTATATGATTAGAGATCCCTTAGCATGTGACGATTGCTTCCACCTCATATTAGCCAAAACTCCCTCACCAAGTAGAGATACTACTTGTGCATCCATAAACCTTCAAACCAGTTTTGCCATGAGTGTCCACCATACCTACCTATGGATTGAATAAGATCCCTCAAGTAAGTTGTCATCTATGCAAGCAATAAAAATTGCTCGCTAATATGTATGATCTATTAGTGTGTGGAAAATAAGCCTTGTACGAACCTGTGATGAGGAAGACATAAAAGCGACAGACTGCATAATAAAGTTCTTTATCACAGGAGGCAATATAAAGTGACGTTCCTCCGCACTAACAGGACACGCATCCAAACCTCGAAAGCGCATGACAACCTCTGCTTCCCTCTGCGAAGGGCCTATCTTGTACCTTTACTTTTTGCCCTTGAAAGAGTCATGGTGATCTTCAACAATTCTTTATTTTGCCTTTGTCTTGGCTACCGTCACATGCTTGGGAAAGATCTATATTAATATGTCAACTTGTAGGTAGGAATTCATGAATTATTATTGTTGACATTACCCTTGAGGTAAGCAGTTGGGAGGCAAAACTGTAAGCCCCCATCTTTCTCTGTGTCCAGCTGAAACTTTGATTTCATGAGTACCACGTGAGTTGTAGGAATTGTAGAGAACGAAAGAATAATTGAGTATGTGGATTTGCTTTACAAGCTCTTATTTGACTCTTTCTGATGTTATGATAAATTGCAATTGCTTCAGTGACTAAAGGCTATCAGTTGTTACTCCTCGGTAAGGTTCTTTATCCATGCTTTACTTTGTGAAGAAATTATCACTTTAGCATGAGAGATTATATGTTGGTATTGTTGTTCTGATCTTGATCATGATGCATGCATGTTCGTATTCTGTTTTGTCGACACCTCTCTCCCTAAACATGTGGACATATTTATTGAGCTCGGCTTTCGCATGAGGACAAGCGAGGTCTAAGCTTGAGGGAGTTGATACGTCCATTTTGCATCATGTTTTCATGTTGATATTTATCGCTTCTTTGGATGTTATTTCACTTCATGGCACAATTATTATGCCTTTTCTCTCTTATTTTTCAAGGTTTACATGAAAAGGGAGAATGCCGGCAACTGGAATTCTGGCCCGAAAGTGGAGTAAAGTTGAGATACCTATTCTGTGCAACTCCAAACGCCGTAAAAAACAACGAGGAATTTTTTTCCCGATTTATCAAAAATACTGGGCCGAAGAAGTGCCAGAGGGGCACCAGGGGTGCCCACAAGCCTGCACGGCACGGCCACCCCCCCAGGTTGCGCCATGAGGGCTTGTGGGCAGCCCACTGGCCCACTTGCTCCCCTCTTTTGCTATATGGAGGGTTTCATCCAGGAAAAAATTAGAGAGGAGCTTTTTCGTGCTTTTTGCCGCCGCCACGAGGCGGAACTTGAGCAGAACCAATTTAGAGCTCCGACAGGACGATCCTGCCGGGGAAACTTCCCTCCCAGAGGGGGAAATCGTCGCCATCGTCATCACCAACACCCCTCTCATCAGAGGGGACTCATCACCATCAACATCTTCATCAGCACCATCTCATCTGCAAACCCTAGTTCATCACTTGTAACCAATCTCCATCTCGCGACTCCGATTGGTACTTGTAAGGTTGCTAGTAGTGTTGATTACTCTTTGTAGTTGATGCTAGTTGGATTATTTGGTGGAAGAGTTTATGTTCAGATCCATGATGCTACTCATTACCCCTCTGGTCATGAATATGATTATGCTTTGTGAGTAGTTACTTTTGTTCCTGAGGACATGGGGTAAGTCATGCTAATATTAGTCATGTGAATTTGGTATTCGTTCGGTATTTTGATATGTTATATGTTGTTTTTCCTCTAGTGGTGTTATGTGAATGTCGACTACATAACACTTCACCATTATTTGGGCCTAGAGGAAGGCATTGGGAAGTAGTAAGTAGATGATGGGTTGCTAGAGTGACAGAAGCTTAAACCCTAGTTTATGCATTGCTTCGTTAGGGGTTGATTTGGATCCACTAGTTTAATGCTATCGTTAGACTTTGTCTTAATTCTTCTTTCGTAGTTGTGGATTCTTGCGAGAGGGGTTAATCATAAGTGGGATGCTTGTCCAAGTAAGGGCGGTACCCAAGCGCCGGTCCACCCACATATCAAACTATCAAAGTAACGAACGTGAATCATATGAACATGATGAAACTAGCATGACAGAAATTCCCATGTGTCCTCGGGAGCGTTTTTCCTCCTATAAGACTTTGTCCAGGATTGTCCCTTGCTACAAAAGGTATTGGGCCACTTTGCTGCACCGTTTCTACTTTTGTTACTTGTTGCTCGCTACGAATCATCTCACCACACAATCACTTGTTACGGACAATTTCAGTGCTTGCAGATATTTCCTTGCTAAAAATCACTTGTCAGATCCTTCTGCTCCTGTTGGGTTCGACACTCTTACTTATCGAAAGGACTACGATTGATCCCCTATACTTGTGGGTCATCAGCTGGGTATGCATGTGATATGATATGGCCAACGACATGATGTGATATATTTGGTGTATCAGATGATCATGTTGTAATAGTTAAATATCGAGTTGCATGTTGATGCTACGGCAACCGACAGGAGCCATAGGGTTGTATTTAATTTATTTGGGCGCTTGGTGATGTTTTACTTTATCGCTAGTTCAGTTGCTTTAGTAGTAATAGCATAGTTGGCGCGACAACCTCGATGGCAGCACAATCATGGAGATCATGATGATGGAGATCATGGTGTTGTGCCAGTGACGATGGAGATCAAGCCGGTGTTGTGAAGATGGAGATCAAAAGCACTAGTTCATGGCCATATCACAGCACTTACGATTTGCATGTGATGTTAATCCTTTTATGCAACTTTTTTTTGCTTAGGACGACGGTAGCATTATAAGGTGATCCCTCACTAAAATTTCAAGATAAAATTGTGTTCTCCCCGTGTGTGTACCTTTGCGAAAGTTCATCGTTTCGAGACACCACGTGAAGATCGGATGTGATAGACTCTACATTCACATACAACGGGTGCAAGATTGTTGCACACGCGGAACACTCAGGTTAAACTTGACAAGCCTAGCATGTACAAACATGGCCTTGGAACACAAGAGGCCAAAAGTTCGAACATGAGTCATATAGTAGATATGATCAACATAGAGATGTTCACCATTGAAGCCAACTCAACTCACGTGATTATCGGACTTGACTTAGTGAATTTGGATCATGTGTCACTCGAATGACTAGAGGGATGTCAATTTGAGTGGGAGTTCTTAAGTAATATGATTAATTGAACTCATTATCATGAACATAGTCAAAATGTCTTTGCAAATTATGTTGTAGATGATTAGCTTGCGTTGTAGCTCCGCTGTTTTTGATATGTTCCTAGAAAAAACTAAGTCGAAAGATGATAGTAGCAATTTACGAACTGGTTCCGTAAACTGAGGATTGTCCTCATTGCTGCACAGAAGGCTTATGTCATTAATGCACCGCTCGGTGTGCTACCCCCCAAGCGTCGTCTGTGGATGTTTAGAACATCTGACATACACGTTTTTGATGACTATGTGATAGTTCATTGCGTCATGCTTCATGGCTTGGAATTGAGGTGCCCAAGACATTTTGAACGTCACGGAACATATGAGATGTTACAAGAGCTGAAATTAAGATTTCAGGCTCGTGCCCGTATTGAGAGGTATGATACATCCAGCAATATTCTTTGCCTGCAAAGTAAGGGAGAAAAGCTCAATCGTTGAGCATGTGCTCAGATTGTGTGGGTGCTACAATCGCTTGAATCGAGTGGGAGTTAATCTTCCAGGTAAGATAGTGATTGACATAGTTCTCCAAAGTCACTGTCACCAAGCTACTGAGCTTCGTGATGAACTATAACATATCATGGATAGAGATGATGATCCCTGAGTTGTTCGCGGTGTTTGACACCGCGAAGGTAGAAATCAAGCAGGAGCATAAAGTGTTGATGGTTACTAAAACCACTAGTTTCAAGAAGGGCAAAGGGAATGAAGGGAAACTTCAAGAATGACAAGTCAGTTGTCACTCTAATGAAGAAACTCAAGGTTGAACCCAAACCCGAGACTAAGTGCTTCTATGATGAGGGAATGATCATTGAGGCTGAACTGCCCTAGACACTTGGTAGATAAGAAGGCTGGCAACGTCAACAAGTATATTGGATATACGTGTTATTGATGTGTACTTGACTAGTAATCCTAGTAGCACATGGGTTTTAGATACCGGTGCAGTTGCTAAATGTTAGTAACTCGAAATAAAATTTGCAGAATAAACGGAGACTAGCTAAAGGCGAGGTGACGATATGTGTTGGAAGTGTTTCCAAGGTTAATGTGATCACCATCGCACGCTCTCTCTACCTTCGGGCTTAGTGTTGAACCTAAATATTGATCGGTGTTTGCGTTGAGCATGAACATGATTGGATCGTATTTATTGCAATACGATTATTCATTTAAAGAGAAAAATGGATACTCTGTTTACTTGAATAAAACCATCAATGGTCATGCACCTAATATGAATGGTTTATTGAATCTCGATCGTAGTGGTACACATGTTAGTAATATAGATGCCAAAAGATACAAAACAGTAATGATAGTACCACTTACTTGTGGCACTGACGCTTGAGTCATATTGGTATAAAACGCATGAAGAAGGTCCATGCTGATGGATCTTTGGACTCACTCGTTTTAAATCGGTTGAGACATGTGAACCATGCCTATTGGTGTAAACGCATGAAGAAACTCCATGCAGATGGATCTTTTGGACTCACTTGATTTTTAATCCCTTCAGACATTCAAATCATGCCACATGGGCAAGATGACCGAAGGCCTCGTTTTCCAATGAGATTGAACGAGAAAGTGACTTATTGGAAATAATACATTTTGATGTGTGCAGTCCAATGAGTGTGAGGCACGCAGTGGATATCGTTATGTTCTTACTTCAGAGATGATTTGAGTAGATATAGGTATATTTACTTGATGAATCACGAGTCTGAATTATTGAAAATTCAAGCAATTTCAGAGTGAAGTTGAAGATCGTCGTGACAAGAGGATGAAATGTCTATGATGTGATCGTAGAGATGAATATCTGAGTTGCGAGTTTGGTATACATCTAAGACAATCCGGAAATTGTTTCACTACTCATGACACCTAGAACAACATAGTGTGATGGTGTGTCTGAATATCGTAGCCACACCCTATTGGATATGGTTCATACTATGATGTCTCTTGTCGAATTACCACTATTGTTTTGGGGTTAGGCGTTAGAGACAACCACATTCACTTTAATAAGGCACGACGTAGTACCGTTGAGATGACACCGTATGAACTATGGTTTGAAGAAACCTAAGCTGTCATTTCTAAAAGTTTGGGGCTATGATGCTTATGTCAAAAGGCTTTAGCCTAATAAGCTCGAACCCAAAGCGGATAAATGCATCTTCATAGGATACCCAAAACATTTGGTTACACCTCTTATCTCAGATCCGGAAGCAAAGTGTTTGTTGCTAAAAACGGTCCTTTCTCAAGAAAGAGTTTCTCTCGAAAGAATTGAGTGGAAGGATGGTGGAACTTGATGAGGTTGTTGAACCGCCACTTCAAATAGAGTGTAACAGGGCACAAGAAGTTGTTCGTGTGGCGCCTACACCAAATTGAAGAGGAAGCTAATGATGATGATCATGAAGCTTCAGATCAAGTTACTACCAAACTTCGTAGGTCGACAAGGACACGCACTACTCGAGAGTGGTACGGTAATCCTGTCTTGGACGTCATGTTGTTGGACAACAATGAACCTAAGAGCTATGGGGAAGCAATGGTGGGCCTCGATTTCGACGAACGGCTGGAAGCCATGAAATTCAAGATAAGATCCATGTATGAAAACAAAGTGTACACTTTGGAAGAACTACTTGATGGTCGTAAGGCTATTAAGTACTAGTGGATCTTTAAATGGAAGACGAACGATGATGGTGAATGTCACCATTTAGAACGCTCGACTTGTCGCAATGAGGTTTCCGACAAGTTCAAGGAGTTGACTATGATGAGACTTTCTCACCCATAGCGATGCTAAAATCTATTGGAATTATGTTAGCAGTTGCTGCATTTTTCAATTATGAAATCTCACACATGGATGTCAAAACATTATTTCCTAGATGGTTTCTTTGAGGAAAGGTTGTATGTGATACAAGAAGAAGGTTTTGTCGATCCTAAGGATGCTAACAAGTATGCAAGCTTGAACGATCCTTCCATGGACTCGCGCAAGCATCTCGGAGTTGGAATGTACACTTTAATAAGATGATCAAAGTTATTGGGTTCATAGGTTTATGAGAAACTTGTATTTCCAAGAAAGTGAGTGGGAGCACTACAAAATTTCTTATGAGAATATGTGGTTGACATATTGTTGATTGTAAATGATGTAGAATTTCTGGAAAGCATATAGGGTTGTTTGAAAGGAGTTCTTCAACGGAAAACCTGAATTAAGCTCCTTGAATATTGGGCATCGAGATCTATACAAGATAGATCAAGATGCTTGATAAAACTTTCAATAAAAACATGCCTTGACAATTTTTTTGAAGGAGTTGAAAATGGATCAGTTAAAGAAGGATTTCTTGACTGTATTGTAAGGTGTGAATTTGAGTAAGACTCAAAACCCGACCTTGACAAAAGAAAGAGAAAGGACGAAGGTCATCCCCTATGCCTTATCCATAGGCTCTATAGTATGTCATGTTGTGTACCGCACCTGATGTGTGCCTTGCCATGAGTGTGTCAAGGGGTACAAAGAGTGATCCAGGAATGAATCACTGGACATCGGTCAAAATTATGCTGTGTAACTTAAGGACTAAGGAAATGTTTCTCGATTATGGAGGTGACGAAAGAGTTCGTCGTAAAGGGTTAGGTCGACGCAAGCTTTGACACCAATCCGGATGACTCTGAGTAGCAAACCGGATTCGTATAGTGGAGCCGTCATTTTGGAATGGTTCTAAATGGCGCGTCGTAGCAGCATCTATAGGATGACATAGAGATTTGTAAAGCACACACGGATCTGAAAGGTTTAGACCCGTTGACTAAAACCTCTCTCACAAGCGAACATGATTAAACCCCAGAACTTATTGGGTGTGAATCATATAGTGATGTGAACTAGATTATTGACTAGTGAAAGTGGGAGACTATTAGAAATATGCCCTAGCGACAATAGTAAATTAGTTATTATTTTATTTCCTTGTTCATGTTAATCGTTTATTATCCATGCTAGAATTGTATTCATTGGAAACTCAAATACATGTGTGGGTACATAGAAAACAGGTTGTCCCTAGTGAGCCTCTAAGGACTAGCTCGTTGATCAAAGATGGTCAAGGTTTCCTAGCCATAGACATGAGTTGTCATTTGATAACGGGATCACATCATTAGGAGAATTATGTGATGGACAAGACCCAATCTATAAACATAGCACATGATTGTGATAGTTTATTGCTACTGTTTTCTGCATGTCAAGTATTTGTTTCTATGACCATGAGATCATGCAACTCCCGGGCACCAGAGGAATGCCTTGTGTGTATCAAACGTCACAACGTAACTGGGTGACTATAAAGGTGCTCTACAGGTATCACTGAACGTTACTGTTCGGTTGGCATGGATCAAGATTGGGATTTGTCACTCCGTATGATGGAGAGGTATCTCGGGGCCCACTCAGTAATACAACATCACAACAAGCCTTGCAAGCAATGTGACTAAAGAGTTAGTAATGGGATCTTGTATTATGGAACGAGTAAAGAGACTTGCCGGCAACGAGATTGAACTAGGTATAGAGATACCTATGATCGAATCTTTGGCAAGTAACATATCGATGGACAAAGGGAACAACATACGAGATTAACTGAATCCTTGACATAGAGGTTGAACCGATAAAAATCTTCGTAGAATATGTAGGAGCTAATATGGGCATCCAGGTCCCTCTATTGGTTATTGACCGGAGAGTCGATCTGTTATGTCTACATAGTTCTCAAACTCGCAGGGTGTGCACACTTAAGGTGCGGTGACGTTTCGGTATTGTTGAGTTATGTCTGTTGGTGACCGAAAATTATTCGGAGTCCCCGATGAGATACTGGACATCATGAGGAGCTCCGGAATGGTCCGGAGGTAAAGATTGATATATATGAAAGTTATATTTGGCTTCCGGAAAGATTTTGGGCATTATTGATAAAGTACGGGAGTGACGAATGGGTTCAGGGGCTTCACCGTGCGGGGCCACTCACCCGGAGGGGGACCAAGTAGGCTTAAAGGTGGCGCACCAGCCCCTGGTGAGCTGGTGCGGCCAGCCCAATAAGGCCTATTTAGGCGAAGTGCAAAAGAAAGGGAAGGAGGAGACCAACTAGGAAGGGGAGTCCTCCACAAAATTGAATTGGAGGAGAACTCTCCCCCTAGCTTCAGTCGAACCTCTCCTCCTTGGAGGAGGGGCCAAGGCAGCCCACATCCCTCTTCCTCCTATATATAGTATAGTTTTTTAGGGCAACACACACCTGAAAAGCCACGTGTTGCCCTCCCCTCCGTAGATTGTCTCCTTCGTCTAGATTAGTACTTCATAGCTTGGCAAAGCCGTGCTGGATTAGTTCACCATCACCACCACGCCATCGTGTTGCCGGAGAACTCATCTACCTCTCTGCCCCTCTTACTTGATCAAGAAGGCGGAGATCATCATCAAGCTGTACGTGTGTTGAACGCGGAGGTGTCATCCGCTCGGCACTAGATCGTGATTGGATCACGGGATGGCTTGCGATTTGGATCGCGAAGATGTTCGACTACATCAACCGCGTTTCTTAACACTTCCCGCTTAGCAATCTACAAGGGTATGTGGATCCGATCCCTCTTCTCGTAGATGATCACCACCATGGTGAGATCTTATGTGTGCGCAGGAATTTTTTTGTTTCCATGCAACGATCCCCAACAGACACCACGTGTTTCTTTGTTCTGGTAGATCAGTTTCTCAGAACGTACTGAGAGACACAGCTCTGAGACCATGTAGAAATTATGAGGAAACGTTTCACCCTCGTGAGAGGGCCACGTGAGTATATATTGATTGGATGAGGTGTATCCCATAAGCTGCATACATATCTTGGATTACAAGAGATAGAGAGATAGAGATTAATTTAAAGAGAACAATCCTATCTCTAACCAATAGCTAACTCTAACACAAAGATATGATGCAACCGGTACAAGATATTTCAGTAGAGTAGAGGATGGCCTGTTGCTAGAACTCCTCTAGGAACGTCGGCACACGCGCGGCCGCAGCTGCATCTCTGGTTTGGCGGCCTCCTTCGCGTGGAATCACGCGAGCTCCGCATACCTACGGTGTTGCAGCTCGGATCGAAGATGTCGCAGGGGCGAAGGAAGTTCTCCCTAGCCTTGGAACCGGCGATGCGCTACTCGGCGCCGCACTTGCGTGCCGCCTCCCTCTGCCTCTCCGACACGGGAGGGCGGGGGTCGGAGCCACCTACCTCGTTGTGCTTCCTACAATTGCAGGCGGCAAAGCAGACACGAGCGTCGAACCCACTACGACACCAGAAGCCCCCGCGGTCCCCGAAACCCTAGCCGTCGCCACGCCCCGCACCCGTCGTCACCATTGCCGCGAAGCTCTGCTCAAGCAAACCATGGCAAAATGCTGCCGGATGGGGGTCGATTTGTTGCCCAAGATGAAGGATTTCCGGGGAAGACGAAAAGAAAAGAAAGTGAAGGGATACCCTAAACCGCTAGGGCGCCGCCCTATATATCGGATGCGAGGGTGGTTTACGGGCCTCCCGTAAATATTTTACAGGCCGAACCGGATTTGTGGGATATGCTCGGATCTTATTTTTGGGGTGTCCCATAGATCAGCCAAGAAAGCATAGTTTGCCAATCGTTTAAAGAGTTTTTTTGGAAAAGGAGGTTCAAACTCTCGGTCTCTACATCAATCGATGCATACGGCCATTTTTATTAATTATTCAACATAGGCCTAACAAGAACATACATCAAACCATCTGAAGCGACCACTCACATCTACAAAACTCGATAATGTGGAGTGCTCTCACTCCCCATATCTAAAACCGGTGTCGTCACCGATACATCCACATAACGTATCGGAACCCACAATCGGTGCAGTATACCTAAAGCGTACACCGCATCCACACGTTTTAGATGCCGCCATCATCATCAGGCCGCTAACCCATCTTCAGGAGAGAGATCTGTATCATCCTTGCCAGTCCGTCCATCCGTCGATGCCACCATGGCTCGTCAGTCCAAACGCGAAGATTCTGAAAGATCTGTCATGCGTAGCACCTGCCGACCAGGCATGACACAGCGTAGCACCTGTCGGCCTGACATGACTTGACATCTCCACCGAAAGCTCTGTGCAAGATGATCGATACCACCATGGTGCCAAACAGTGCTACCACCCTACGCTCATTCGTCCAGACACGAAGATTCTGGAAGAACTGTCATGCGTAGCACCTACCAACCAGGCATGACTCAGCGTAGCACTTGTCGGCCAGGCATGACTTGATAGTTCCACCAAATCTTCGGGCCAGACGAAGCCGCTCCATCTCCTGCCTCTGTCATCCAGCGTTGCACCACAAATGATGCTCCCAAGAGAAAAGCGACACCGCAGTACCATCATCATCCGATTTGGAAAGTCAGATCTTAGGGTTTCCCCCGAAGCAGTGCCCACCACCAGCAACAGTCCAGGACCCACATAGTGCCCACCACCACTCAGCCCTCAAGGCGACGCCTTCAGGAAGGTCACGACGTCAAGGACGCTGCCGCCGCCCACTGGAGTTAGGGTTTTCACCGGAGAGGCAGTGAGGTAGGAAGTGGAGGAGCAGACGTAGAGCGACGTCTCGAGGAATAAAAACGGCGCCCTTGAGCATCGTCGTCGGCGCGGCCGGCGAGGGCCGACCAATGGGTTTCCCCTTATATGAATCTCCTCCACCAGCTTCATCCGCGGCCATGCCGGCAACGCCAAGAAACCGCAGGAGAGAAGCACACCGCGGGTAACTGGATCAATGAAGATCAAATCTGAACAGTCACGAGTACCACCACCCTGCGCTGGCCGGCGGCGTCCGGGCTCCGGATCCAGAAGGATCTGACCTGAACTCGACGACGCACGCGACCACCATGTCTTGCCCCTCTCACAGCCGCCACACCGCGCCGAAGGAACGAACCCCAGTCGTCGACGCGCTCCGCACGCCGCCGCTAGGATCCACATGCAGCGCAGCCGCACCGCACGCTAGTCCGGCGCCTCTTCACGAACAGTCGTCCCGTGCCAGCCATGTTGCGTGAAGGGAGAGGATCCTCGCCGCCGCCCTGTTGGCCAAGCTTCGCCCGGCGGCGGCGGCTAGGGTTACATGAGGAGGCGGCGGCTCAGTGGATCCTCATTTAAAGAGTTTGCTAGAGATGCTCTTAAGGCCCACTTGAGGGAAAGGACTGCAAGATAGTCTAGTAGCAATGCCCTCCTTTATTTTGTTTTTGCTCATTTTCTCCTTTTGCACTCGAGCTAGTGCTGCATGGTTACTTGATCCCCTGGTTTCCCCTTTGCTATCGTCTAAACCAATAAAGACGGCTCAAACCGGATCTTTCAAAAATGTCTGATGAGCACAAAGGAAGATCGGCACACACACCGACCTGCTGTAATGTTGCTGTAGCTGCCCAGTTCTTTTGAGCAGATTCTATAGAATCTCAGTCCCGAAAATCCAGAGCCAAAAGAACTCAAATGAACTACCAAAATCTGAATCAGATTCTGCAGAATCTCAGTGCAATTCAAAATCTGAGGAAAACCTGGTTTCTCCCACAATCTCAAGATTCTACCAAGTCCCACAAAAGAAAACCTTTCGGATTAATACCATACCCCTATTGTACCACGTAATTACACGCAAAATGCCACCGAGCAGTCAACCAAAACGCCCCGCATCTGCGCTCGCTCCCCACCTCGCCTCTGCACCGAGCAGTCCTCAGGCCGTATCTGCGCGCGCTCCTCAGGCCGGCCCCGTCGCCTCGCCGCCGGCAAGCCCCGTCGCCCCGCTCGTCAGGCCGGCCCCGCCCCGCCCAGCCGCCGGCCGGCCCCGCCCCGCCCCGCCGCCGGCAGGCCCCGTCGCCCCGCTCGTCAGGCCGGCGTCCGCCCTGCTCCTCAGGCCGGCCCCGCCCCGCCCAGCCGTCGGCCGGCCCCACCCTGCCCCGCCGCCGGCCGCCCCGCCCCGCCTCCGGCCGGCCAGGCCCCGCCCCGCCCACCCTGCAGTCTGCCCCACCCCGCTGTGAGCTTCGTTCTTCTTCCCTGTAAACAGACAGATATTGCTGCTTATTTGTTAGATGGATGAATGGATTTGCTGCTTATTTGTTAGATGGATGGATGGATGGATTTGCTGCTTATTTGTTAGATGGATGGATGAATTTGCTACTTATTTGTTAGATGGATGGATGAATTTGCTGCTTATTTGTTAGATGGATGGATGGATTTGCTGCTTATTTGTTAGATGGATGGATGGATGGATTTGCTGCTTGAACACACTGTATTGCTAGATAGTGCTGCTCATACAATTTGGGATAGTGCTGTCAATGCTGTCAATGTTTCCTGCTGTCAATGTATTGCTAGATAGTGCTAGATAGTGCTGTCAATGTTTCCTGCTGTCAATGCTAATGTGGTAATGTTGAATAATAATGGTAGATGGAGAAAGTTAAAGAGCCCAAAGCAAATTCGGATAGTGCTGCTCATACAATTTATATGACTGCTTGCGCAGAGGAGGTTCGAGGAAATAATCGCAGCGGCAGCTTTTTGTCGGACATAGGACAAGCTAATTTGCATAAAAAGTTCAATGAACGCTCCGGAAGAAACTATTCAACCCGGCAAATCAAAAATAGGTGGAGTGTGTGTAGGAGCGACTACAATACATGGAAGACATTGATCCAGCAAGCATCTCGCCTAGGAAGAGATGAGCATACGAAGACTATTGCTGCTACAAATGAGTGGTGGGCATTGGAGATAAAGGTATTGCTTTTGTCATGTCATTTTTAAATAATGAGTCATGTTGCTTCACTTTGATATTAACATGTGGTGGCTTATGATTACAGGCACATCCAGAAGCTGCCAAGTTCCAGTATGCTCCACTAGCGGAGGAGGAAAAAATGTCAGAGGTTTTCGATAATTGTTGTGTCACAAATGAGCATGCGAGGGTGCCAACTCCCTCTTATCAAGGTGATCCCTCCCGAATTATTTTGGAGGATGACTCAGGGTGTGAAAGTCAGGATTGCCAAGTTACCCCTATTCAAAATCGAGGAAAGAGTGGGAAGAAGAGGGCGTCTCCTTACTCGCCAAGTCCAAAGATGAATGATAGGTGGGCAGGTGAGAATGCTAAAAATGAGGCTTTTGTACGCATGGTGGATCTCTTTAGTGCAAGAGACAAGAGGGATGCAGAGGAGAGTGCAAGGGATAAGAGGGAGGCAGAGGATGTGGCAGCTTAACAACAAGTAGAACATGTTTGAATTGTATTTACCGTTATTTCCTTTCACGACTCATGAAGCAGACTATTTGCTTGTAAAGTTATTTGCTTTCAACATGTACTATTGTGATTTAAGCTATTTATTGGCACTGTTGTGAACCTGATATGAATTGTGTTGTATCTAATATTATATTTTGTGCATGTTGTTCTGGCAGATGGATATTTCCAAAAAGATTGCCAAAAAGAAACAAGATGATAAAGAATTTGAGGCGGCAATGGTTGCATTTGCTATGGATGTAGCGTCGTCAAGTATGACACTACCGTATGCACCAAGAAAGTTACATCTTTTTACAGGCCTCCAATGGGTAGAAGAGAAGGAGAAAGATGCAAAAACTTTCTATGCGATGTTTAGAATGAGGAGGTCAGTGTTTCGCACATTGCATGATCTGCTAGTTCAGAGCTATGGGCTTGAGCCCACTTCCAACATATCATCAAAAGAGGCATTGGCACAATTTTTATGGACTGTCGGTACATGTCAAACCACTGATAATGTCGCGGATCGGTTTGCACATAGTCATTCAGTCATTAACAAAAAATTTCACGAGGTTTTGGAGTGTGTAGACCGCATGGCTGGCGATTACATTAGACCAATTGATTCAACTTTCTCTGAACCACACCCAGTACTTACAAAAACAAAGTTTTGGCCTCATTTTCAACATGCTATTGGAGCCATTGATGGAACACACATCAAGGTAATTGTGCCCAAAGAGTTGGAGCCCCAACACAGGAATAGAAAAGGTTACACAAGTGAAAATGTTATGGCAGTGTGTGATTTTGATATGAGGTTCACGTTTGTTGTTCCCGGATGGCCCGGATCTGTTCATGACACACGTGTATGGAGCGATGCCATAGTTCGTTATGATCACTTTCCACAACCCCCCACAGGTAATCTCTCTCATGTGCCCATATAGTAATATACATGGTATGCTATAAATTTATAATGTCTTATGTTGATGTCCTACTGTAGATAAATATTATCTTGTCGACTCCGGATATCCAAACAAGGTTGGTTATCTAGCACCATACAAAGGGCAACGATACCATGTACCAGATTTCCAACAACACCAACCAGTTGGGAGATATGAGACATTCAACCATCGACATTCTTCTTTGCGAAATGTCATCGAAAGAACATTTGGTGTTCTGAAGATGAAATGGCGAATTCTCGAAGGCATACCTCGGTACAAACCGGAGACCCAAAAAATGATTGTCACTGCATGCATGTGTCTCCACAATTGGATCCGCGATAGCAAGTTACGTGATGAGCATTTCGACAAGTTTGACAATGATGCATACGTGCAACCTCTATTGCCGTTTACAGGTGCCAACGCTCTACCACCAGAAGATGATGGTACCATGAACGCAACACGTGAGGCGATTGCTGCTAGTCTTGTACCCTGAGAGTATTGTCTTTTTTTAGTTTATGCACTTACCGTCATGAACATAACTTTACACCCGTTGTAATATTTAGCAATTTTTATGCCATTCGTAAAATACACTTTCATCACTGTTAGAAACAAGAGAGTGTTAACAATTCAGCAAACAACTTCTATCTAAGGGCAGTACAGACATTTCAACAGACAACACTTTCCAGAATCTCAAACTACAATCTCTGAAAAGAACTCGACTACAGATTCTGAGAGAAGTAGATTCTGGGAGAATTTTTCATAATCCTGATTCTCTAGAATCCAGGGTGAAAAGAACTGCGCCTTAAGCTAGCTAGCGACCAGCCGGCGGGCGTGCAGCCAGCTGCGGCCTCGCAGCTTAGACAGTCTACTTTCCTTCTTGCCGCGCCCGTCTACTTTGCTAAGCTAGACGGGTGTATTTAAGTTAGTCTGTGCTACTCCTACTTTCCTTCTTGCCGCGCCCGTCTAGCTTAGCTTCCACTAGAACTACTCGTACCTCACGTAAGTACGAGTACGTGTAGTACTTATTTGTTTACTCCACGGGTAGGCCGTTGCTAGCTAGTCATGCGTGGCATGGCCGCCCGCGTGCGTGTCCTTGGTACGGTACTGGCTCGACTCGTAACGCCTCACCTCAGCAGCCAGCTTTTCTTTACGCGCGCACAGAATCTCCGTTAGCTGGAGCTACCCGTGTGTAGCCTCTTGATCTACGCACTAGCTACGTGTTGCCGAAAAATGTACAAATACACAACCTCGAGAGTTTGGTATGCCATCAGGTTTTCTAGAAAGCCCGCCTTCGGTTCAAATTCAGATACTACAACGGAGCCATTGACGCAATGACGCACATGCCAAGTGACTGCTCACCTGTTGTGTTCCTCTCTGTCTTGTGCTTCAAGTACTAGTTGCCTGCCCTCTAGCTAGGCTAAGGGAAGGACCACAACATCACGTCCTTGATGTGCAAGCAACTCTGGGATTGATCGATCGATTCGCCGTATTGGAAGATCACAAGATACTCGGGTGACCCAAACGGACGCGTGGTTTGCTTATGTTTTGTCTGTTTGGATCGGCTCATCGGTCCTTTTTTGCAAATGGATCGGCCATACATCCAATGTGCGGCAGGCTTACGATCTTTTTCTATCGCATTGATAAATATTATAAATGTTCTAGAATAATAAATGTTTAATACAAAACATTGCATAGTTTAAGAATTACAAAAATATCTCAGCATCGATACATTTAAAAGAAAAGGTTGTCGATACATCTACTGGTTGCCGACATGATTTCACGTATGCACAATCAAACCATTTTACAACTGCATGTGAGCATTCCAGTCATGCATCTTATGATGAAACTCGACGAACTGTGCAAACATTGCCTCTCCTTCATGCTCATGCACTACATTGTCACCCTTAAACTTAAACCCTTGATCACAGAGACATTCTGAGCGTTCATCCTCTACAATCTTGTTATGCATGATTACACAGGCAGTCATCACCTTTCATAATTTTTGCGTGCGTCTTGTTCTAGCAGGATATCGAACGATGCCCCATCGAGACAGAAAGCCAAATGCACGCTCTACATCTTTTCTAACAGTTGAAAACATGTCTAGCCATAATTATTGTACTCCCAGAATTATCGCACTCAACCACCGCCCCTCGAATACGGTTAAAAACATGTCTAGCCATCCGAAAACGGGGACGAAACAAGTGATGTTTGAAGAGCGGATTTGAAGTCTCGAAATAATCTTTCCAAAGTAGAAAATAACCACTCTTCCAGTTGCGATTCAGGGCCGGCATGTGCCCCGCATGGAGCCCTTGAACGATGGCCGCTCCATACTTATGTGGTCATGGACAACCAACGCAGCCGTCACCGTCTCCTCATCATCGGATGAAGAATCATCTGAGTCTAAAATAACGTTGTACCAAAAATACTCTTTATCGGAGTCCATTTGTACCTTGCCCAAAGCATCAAACATCTTGCGGTGTTGTGGAAGACACCGTTCGAAGAGGAGCCTCTCATCGAGAGAAAGTGGCATAGCTTGGCGTCGGCTGTGGGAGACGTGTCCACAGCGCGGATGGCTGGCGGTGCCGGCGGAAGCGGGCGATGGAGGTGGGAGGCGGGGGGCGGGCGAGTGCAGGCGGGTGTTTTGCAGGCGAAGGAGGAAGAGGTTGTCGCACGTCCCACCGACTGACGGGCCAGGGGAAAAGGAGGGCGGGCGATGAGCGTGTCTGCTTTGTGTCCGCAGCGACGCAAATGCCGTCCAAATTTGGACCTGGAATGGGTCACACACAGACGAAAAGCGAACGTGCGTCTGTTTGAATCCACCCGTTGGGTTGTATTTTATATTCACGGTACAAACGAATACGGAGGGATCAAATGAGTCGTCTGGCTGGAGTTGCTCTGAATTACGGTGTACTCTCTCCGTTCCTAAATATAAGTCTTTTAAACGATTTTAATAGGTGTCTACATACGAAGTAAAATAATTGAATGTACACTTTAAAGTATGTCTATATACATCCGCATGTAGTCCATATAGTAAAATCTCTATAAAGACTTATATTTAGGAATCGGAGGGAGTAACATGCATGGCTTTTTGCTCCCTTTGGTAACTCCTCCTTTGCAGTGGCACGCAGAAGAAAAAAACCTTTTCCACCCGGTTTGTCCTTTTCATTCGTCTTCATCCAAGAGCAGCTCCCGAGTAGCTATAGCCTATAGACACGTCCATGCATCCGCTTTCCAGTCGCACAAAATCACTTTACCGGCGCCGCAGCTTGCAAACAGCTGGTCCATCCTGTCACAGCCATACAGGATACAGCTTTCGGCAAACAAATAAAATTGTAAACCATTATGTGGGATCGTTAGGACATCAGAGTTCAAGTCACTTAATTTGACACTGTTGTTCGTATTTATCTAAATTTATTTCAGGCCTCTTGAAGATATGCGTTTAGTGAGAAAGACGTTTCCGTCGACTATGAATACGTGTGTGATAACTTTAATTATTTTCAAATAATGTGTCGGGTTAATATTTTGGGATGCTTACAGATATGGTGCACGTTGGTACGTTTATAGCGATGAGTACATGTGAACGACATTGGTTGTATTGTGACAAAGAAAAAAACTAACTTCCTACAACTGTTATATAGCCATTTAACTGACACCAATTGAATGATCATTAAAAAGTGAAACAAATCAATGGCATGATGTATCAAGGTCATGTTAGCAGCTACTCCAGAAACATCTTTAATTTAAACAAAGATCGGCAACCATGCAGGCATTTTTTCATGATTGCCTATCACTTTCTTTTGTGCATGGAATCCCATGTAGAATCATGTCATGCTGTAGCTCCAGTGTCAGCTCCACTCCATGCATGAAAAGAAAAGAAAAAAAAAGAGCACCAACTTTCGGAAGCAGCAAAGATCAAGGAGAGGATAGAAAGGCTATTATATGTAGCGGAAAGAGTAAGATTGGATGCTTTGATCAGATCACTGGCTCATGCATGCATACTCTCCATGTATTCTCCATCTCCGTGTATTCTCGTCATGGTACAAGCTTCCCCCAATGGATACATTATTACTGGAAGCCTGAAAATTATAGCTCGTGCGGATGGACGAAGTCTCACTAGTATCTTCCGCTTTTCTGCATATATTGACCCTTAACCACAGTGTGTATTGCATGCATTGATCCTCTTATTGAACACACATTCTACGCATGGAAGTCTGTGCCATGTACTCTTTCCATTCCTAAGGCTGGTCACAATGGGGAGGAACTTAGCAGTAACATCACACACTCCAATACAACTTTGCTTATGTGGCACATATTTAATGAAGAGAGAGGTGCTTGTGGTAACTAGCTAAGGGCATCTCCAATGGTTGTAAGATAGTTGTTGGTAATTTTGACACATAGGATTTTTGATGATGTGTCATTGCAATAAATGAGGAAAGAGAACAAGGTTGTATGTAAATTAGCCAACACCCTTGCACAAGCTCCAATGTAGAATGAGAGAGCACCTTATTTATTACCTCACATCTTATTAGACAAACTAGATACAACCCATTGGAGTAATTGTATGTTAAGGTGTTGGCTGATGACATGGCATATTTTACCAACAAGCTAACCAACAAACTGTTGGAGATGCCCTAAGTTACCGGAACATCACACACTCCAACAAACAATGAGTCTATAGCCTAATAAATGCATTGTTGCATGACACTACATATATGTTACTCCCCATTGTGGAGGTAGGAACATAGTCTAGAAAAGTGTGTACGTTCCTACCTTATGTTACTCCCCATTGTGACAAGCCTAAATATAACAACTTTTAGATATTATACTATGAACTACATACGGATGTATATAGACGTATTTTAAAATATAAATTCACTTATTTTCTTTGATATATAGTCTATAGTAGAATTTCCAAAATGTCTTGTATATTTAGAAACGGAAGGAGTAGCTCGTACGGATGCATGCACTGTCTGCCTTGCAATTAATGCGCGCAGCTCATCTGCGAAGTGCATATATGTCATCTGCGAAGTGCATATATGATCATAATGATCCGGTGGGTCAAGTCGTACCACTAATGCAGCAGCAGCTACGTGAAAAGGGTACAATTACATTCACAGGAAGCAGCAGCATATATGAGAATGATGGCCCTTGATTTGTGCTGCTGCGTCTGCGTGCCCTCTCTCATTCATGCCGCCCCAGCCTGCACCGCACCACCGCGCTGCAATGCATGCAGCCATCTTCTCTCTCTCTCTCGCTATCTCTTTCTTTTCTGTACTCTCTCTATCTCTCGACATTGACAATGTACGTGCAGCCAACAGTGCAAACACCCACAAAACAACAACCATGCGGATGAGATCGAGGCATGCGGTGCAGGAGCTCAAGGCCATTTATAATGGACCTGGCCCTATGTTTTGTACACTGTGCATATGCCATTGATTGCATACGTGCCATGTAGTACTAGTACTAGCCTGTCGTTCGAGCAGCCAGAATGCAGCATGCATGCATGTGTAGTGCTGAAACAATGATGATTCTACGACTACTACTACGTGTGATCACGATCTGTCTGGCCCCAGGAAAAATGGCGGTTTGCTTGCGAGTACTACGTACTGTAGGTGTGTCGAGTATTCAAAAGTGCATGCATGGATAGGTCGCCAAGGCAGAGAGATCAAGGGGCGAGAGATATATCAGTGAAAAGACGTGGCCTGGCTTTGATCGGTCGCCTTTCATATCATATGCACTGATCCAACGTACAAGCTGAAGCTAGCTACCTGGTTAGACTTAGATGCATACATATGCGTAGTTAATTGCATACACGCTTGAGCATCCAGCAATAGCTAGCTAGCTAGCTACTAGGTGCATGCATGCGTGCATGACTAATGATCTGATGAAGTATACTTGCGTAAAGCTTTGTCTCTACCTGGGTGTCGCCACTCGGCAGCTGGAGATGGTTTTCGGTATTATTTCGTGGTTTGAAAATACATACAAGTACGTACTCCGAAGCATCTGTTACCAACTCATCAAATTAGCTGCGTTCTAGCAAGGTGTAAACGTTATTGTACACTAATATACGTATTAACGTATAGCACGCAAGGGTTTTTGATTCTAGAGCGTCGGCCCCGCATGGACCGTCACAGAACTCTGGGGAGAGTGTGGGGGTGGTTGAAACCATTGTGTGAAATTGAACTACGCCCCCGTTACAAACATATACTCTATCAATTACTTCAAGGCGTATAACTTTGTATATACGTTCATGGTACTGAATCCCAGATCTCAAGCTCCGGTTCATGCGTGAGTAGGTCCATACGTTACGTACGTTGCTGGTGTCGGTGGGCTGAAGTCGAGAGAAATTCAAACTTGGCGATGAGAAAGAGAAAGAAGGCCGGCAAAGAAGAAAGTGAGGCTGGGTAAGTGGTGGGCGGGCCCAGCGCGTGTGCCGTGGGCCGAGTAATACTGAATGCCCGGACTCCGCACGCGCGCTCAGGTGGTGGGCGTGGGCCCGCGAGGCTGCCGGAAACCCACGCAGACATACATGCTGCATGCAGCAGGAAGTGGACCACGCGTGCATGAGGGGAATATTTCGCGTCGCTGAGATCTCTCTTCAATTCTCCCGCCCCCACATGCACGTACTGCTACTCCTCACCACCGGCGACTGGGATGCTCGCCCCCTCTGCCTTTCTGACTTGGCTTCAGCGCCATGTGAAAGAATGAATGCAATGTGCCAGACAGCTGCTTACGTACTCCCGGCCGGCAGCCCGGCACGGCCATTCTCTCAAATTAAGCACCACGCGCGCCATGTGCTAAGAGCACCTCTAACAGGTGCCCTAAATAGGGCAGCCTCTTTTCATTTATAGGACATGCAAAATCGAGATATAAGGCAGCAAAACATCAGCCGTTTTACCAGCAGCCCAAGATAGGGCAGCACCCGCCCCAGCAGCTGCCCTATATAGGGCACGGCTGCAAAACAGTTTACTCCTATTTTGCTACATCTTTGCACATATATCTTATAAAAAATATGATAAATAAGATAAAGTATAATTCAAACAAATAATAATTCAATAGTACTAATTATGACAACAATAGTTCATCAAATGGTTCACAAAGTTGCTCACAAATCAACACACAAATAGCAAGTTTCATCACATAGAAGTAATAATCAAGTGCACGGCACGACCCTTTGACGTCCATACCATGACCACCATTCTTCCATAAGATCTTTCTGAAGATCTTTGTGCACATCGGCATCACGGATGTCGTGGTATGCATCCAAGAAGCGCTGAACTCGGTCTCCACCTCTCCTGGGACGCACTGGACGTCCCATCAACTCATAGGTGCCATAGACCACATTTTTCCCACGCTCATCTTGAATAATCATGTTATGCATGATTATACATGCAGTCATGATGTACCAAAGCATCTCCTGGTTCTAAAATCTTGTCGGTCCCCTCACAATAGCAAATTGGGCTTGCAGAATCCCAAATGCCCTCTCCACATCCTTCCTCGCTGCCGCTTGAGCATTATGGAATTCACATTCCTTTTCACCATGGGGGGCAACTAAGGGCTTCACAAATGTAGCCCACTGCGGATAAATCCCATCTGCAAGATAGTACCCCATGTTGTATGTTCGGTTGTTGGCTTGGAACTCCACAGGTGCTAACTCACCGGCGGCTAGCTTGGCAAACAAAGGGGACCGTTGAAGAACGTTGATATCATTGCACGAACCGGGCATTCCAAAGAATGCATGCCATATCCAAGTCTCCTGATCCGCCACAGCCTCCAAAATAATGGTGGAGTCTTTCTTCATCCCTTGAAACTGTCCATGCCATGCTGCAGGACAGTTCTTCCACCTCCAGTGCATGCAATCTATGGACCCGAGCATTCTTGGAAAACCTCAAGCCTTATTAATCTCCAAGATCGGTGCAGTGTCCTCGGCATTGGGAGCTCTCCGAAACTCAGGGCCAAAAGCTTCAACCATAGCAACTGCAAACCGTTTGACACATTTGAGACTTTGACTCTCAATCATGGCCAAATGGTCATCCACGAGATCAGCCGGTATCCCGTATGCTATCTGCCGCAATGCGGCAGTCACCTTTTGAAAGGTGCTGTGCCCAAGCTCTCCGGTGGCATTCCTCTTTTTTTACTAAATACTTCCTCCGTTTTTAGATATAAGACCTTTTAAATATTCCAATATAAATTATATATATATATATATATATATATATATATATATATATATATATATATATATATATATATATATATATATATATATATATATATATATATATAGGGCCGGTCCATACATATTCCTCCGTTTTTAGACGATAAAATGGGGCCCGTGTGGACAAATCAAATATTTTTCGGAAGAAATTCAGTACACACCATAGATTGATCGTCCAAAGAACTACATCAGAATAATATGGAAACAATATAGTTCTATAAAAGAGCCCTCTTCTAAGTTGCACAAAAGAGACTATCATCTCGCTCTTTTAAGTATGAAAACTTGTCAAAACTGATAGCAACTTGAACATTTTATTTAATTTTCACTTTCTTTTCTTATAGATAAACAATTTTAGAACACATGTCACCAAATAATTGCATAAAACTGTCAATATATACAGGGAACAAAAGCACCTGAGTGTGGGCATATGGCTTGATGTCGAATTGTCGATGTAGTTTCGGAGATATACAAGGCTGCAATACTCATTCCGTCCCCCCTTCTCATCCCTGGATCGAATGAAGGTTTGAAAAACAAGCCAACAAAAGAGTAGAAACTAGGAAGAGAAGAATTGAAGATGTCAGATGAAGAGGCGGGCTGTTTAACACGAATGAAAAAGAGTACTTGATTAGGCGAAGAAGGGAGACGTACCATCTTTGATGTGGTCATGTTGATGTGGTGATGCCTCGAACGTCTATTGATGGGCAACGTTGACGATGCAATGAGAGGTGATTGGAGAAGGGGATAGCACCATCGGTCTCCATTAATGGATGCAGGGAGCACCACCTCGAATTTGGAAGTGCACGAGGGGTGGCGCAGTTCTCTGGGATTGGCGAATTTGGGGAGGAGCCGAGGAGGCGAAGTTTTTTTTAGAGCCGAAGAGGCGAGGTGACTGGAGGAGATCGATGGAGTGCTGCAGCAGCCTAGCGAATCAGCGATCGATTCTTTTTGTCCGGGAGTGCTAGCTACGTGATGGGCTTGGGCATTTTTTCCCTCTTATTTTTTTGACCTAAAGAAAAAAATCCTAATACGTAAAATGTACTACTACCTAGAAAGGGGCCCTATGTCCCAGGGGCCCAGGGCGGTAGCCCCGTTGTCCCGGCCTATGGGCCGGCCCTGTAGATATATTTTAGAACGTATATTCATTCATTTTGCTCCTTATATAGTTTATCTTAAAATCTCTAAGAGCAAGTTCAATGGGGTGACCCATTTCGTCCGCCGCCGTCCGTTTGGGTCGGCGCAGACACAAAAGGCGGCCCAACGCGCCGACCCAAACGGACGCGCGTCCGGTTTATCCGCGGTGACCCATTCGGCTCATTTGAGCCGGATTTGCGTCGGCGCGGACACGCGACGGACGCGCGCACGCTCGCCTTTTCCTCTCCCGGTCCCCCTGGTCGGTGACACATTGGCCTCCCCCCATCCAACCCTCGCCCGCCTCCTTCGTCGTCGCCGCCGCCCATTTTTTCCACGACTCTTCCAGCTGCCGGCGCCTCCACATCGGCCCAACAACGCCTCCCACTCCCACGTCGCCCGCCGCTGCCGTCTTGCCGTCGGAGAGACGACTGCTTCCCACTGCCGCCCCCACCACCACACAGCCTGCCCCGACCAAGAAGCCGCCTCGTCGCCCGGCCAGGTCCTCACCGGCACGCTCGTCGGATGCCGGGAGGGCAACTAGCTGGTCCGTGCGCACCGCGACTCCCTTCGTCGGCTGTCTCCTTCGTCGACGCCCGCAAGCTGTTCGACAGTTTGACAAGGTACAAAATGGATTGCGCCGACGAGTTCTTTTTTCACAATTTCCTTTGAGACTCCGACGATTCGTCGTCCGATGACGAGGAGGAGGTATTGGCTGCCGTGTTGGTCCATCGCCACCTCAACAGCCAGCGGCCGTTGTTCTGTGGCTCCATTCTGGGCCACCTTCCGGCGTTGAATCGCAACTGAGAGAGCGGACATTTCCTTCTTTGGAAGGACTACTTTGATACAACAAACCCGTTGTTCAAACATCAAAAATTCCGCCGCCGTTTTCGTATGAGTAGGCATCTTTTCAACCGTATTAGAGAGGGGATGGTCGGCTATGATGACTATTTCGAGTGCAAAGAGGGTGCCGTTGGCAAGATAGGTTTTCCCTTTTATTAGAAATGCACTGCCGCCATCCGAATGTTTGCATGAGGAGTGCCCGGTGATCTCATTGATGAGTACGTTGGTATGAGCGAGTCTACTTGCCTAGAGTCCATGTATAAGTTTTGCAAGGCTGTTATTACTGTGTTTGGCCCTGAGTACTTGAGAGAGCCAACTGCTGAACATAGAGCCCGTTTGTTGGCGATGAATGCCAGCAGGGGCTTCGCAGGGATGCTTGGTAGCATAGGCTGGATGCACTGGGAGTGAAAAAACTGCCCTTCTGCTTGGCAAGGGCAGTATAAGGGCCATGTCGAGGCTTGCACTGTCATACTAGAGGCTGTGGCGTCTGAAGATCTCTGGCTCTGGCACTCTTTATTTGGCATGGCCGGATCACACAATGATATTAACGTGCTCCAGCGCTCGCCGGTGTTTGCTAGGCTTGCCGAAGGCAACAGCCCACCGATGAACTTTACTGTCAACGGCCACAACTACAACAAAGGATACTACCTGGGTGACGGTATCTATTCTCAGTAGACCATTATTGTCAAGACAATACCCAACCCTGTCGGAGAGAAGAGGAAAAGATTTGCCCAAGAGCAAGAGAGTGCTAGGAAGGATGTCGAGCGTGCCTTTGGTGTTTTGCAATCTCGACGGGGCATTGTTCGATATCCTGCTAATACCTGGAGCACGCAGAAACTGTGGGAGGTGATGACTGCTTGTGTGATCATGCATAATATGATCGTAAAAGACGAGCGCCCGGAACATCTGTGCGATCAAGGGTTTTAGTTTCAGGCTGAGAATGTTATGTGTAAGCATGGAGGAGCGGCAACGTTCGAACAGTTCACCCAATTTCATCAAGACATGCGCGATTGAGAAACTCACGTGCAACTGCAAAATGATTTGGTTGAGCATATGTGGGCTCATGTTGGCAACCAATAGATTTATCTTCTTCTATTCGTTTGCAAAACTATGCGAGAACTATGTGAGACATTTTTATTTTTATTCGGTTTGTAATAACTATGCTATTTTATTCGGTCCAAATTATGTTATTTGATTCAAACTATGCAAATTCATGCAAAATAGGGCGGCCAGCCGACCACGCCGGCACATATGGGTCGGCGCGTTGGGCGAGCTGCCGATCCATATCTAAAATAGAGCGGACGCCGGGCGGGCGGCCGACCCAAACGGACCAAAAGCGGATGGAATCGCCGTTTGTTTGGGTCGCCCCATTGGAGTTACTCTAAACGTCTTATACTCCCTTCATTCCTAAATATAAGTCTTTTTAGAGATTTCACTAAGGACTACATAGGGATGTATATATACATATTTTAGAGTGTATATTCATTCATTTTGCTTCGTATGTAGTCCCCTAATGAAATATGTTAAAAGGCTTATATTTAGGAACGGAGGGAGTACAAGTCTTTTTTTAGATATTTTAATAATGGACTACGTATAGAAAGAAATAAATAAATAAATAAATATATACTATAAAATATATAAATAAATCTCTTTGAAAAACGTATATTTAGAGATGGAGGAAATAACGTACAGTTCCAAAACACCTTTTTTTTGGTGAGAGAGTTTGAAAACACCTTAAGGCCTTGTTTGGTACTAGTGTTTTTGAGGAGATTGGTGGGGATAATCCCCCAAGAAATTGGGTGAAACCCCAACCTTCACCCAATTCCTTTAAATCCCCATTTATCCCCAATACACTAGGTAGGGGTAGTGTATTGGATATTGAGAAAAATACACTATAATTTAGTGATTTGAGGAAAAATGTGGGGATGAAACATGTCAAATACACTAGAACCAAATGGTGTTATGGGATATGTAAGGATTGAGGGATTTGACCGGAATAATTCCCATAAATTCCCTAAAATACACTAGTACCAAACAAGGACTAACTCAGTGTGGGAAATTGCAGCCGGATACACGGGACTATTGTTTTGAGTTACTATATGAACCCTAGCGAGGATTACTAGTGTTGGGGCCCTGCCTTTAGGTTGTTAGTTTATATATGAACGTACCCATGCAAACATGCATGCATGCACCTTTCCTCACGGGAATGCAACGCAAGCATGAACCTTTTCGGGTTAATTATCCAAACACGCTCCCTAGCAACTTTGTTTACTGTGTACCCTTTGCTACAAGGTAAACAACGCGTGCAGATCGTGTCGCCGAGCTTTGCAGATCGAGGAGACGTACACTGACTCCAGAGTAAAAAGTTGGCCATGCAAGCAAAGCATCTTAACTAAATTAGTTAATATTCCAGGACGTACACTGACTCGGAGTACTACTAAAAACCCCATTCGCATCAGTATGGCCGATGAAACAGCCATCATGCCTATCATTCCCTAATCTTGCGGTACTAGCTAGGTGTGAGAAGAAAAAACTAGATGTATGCATTGTACTTACGGCTAGCACGCTTAAAGAAAGGCTATATCATTTTACCCCTTTCCTCATGTTGATTTTACCGTCTGCATGGTCATGCATGCATCGATGTAACGCTTGTGTGATAGTACATCATTCTCTCCTATTAGTAGCAAAAGTACTATTCCCACATCTTAGAACTATGAACCATGGAAGTTAGTACTACACAGTTTTTTTACTAACAGCCCATAACGGAAACAAAAAGGAACACTCATGCCTCCCTCTTAGGAGGGACAAGAAGAATATATTTGTAAAGGGGTTCCAAAAGCTAGGGCTTAATCCTGATTAACTATGCAGAGGACATGATGATGAGAACAAGTGATGGTTTGAGCAAGAAGCATACTCCTCCCAAGCAACATGCAAACTGCAGCATGCAATAGTGGAGAAAGAAAGGAAAAGGGAGGGAATATTTGGGGGGCAGTGGCATTCATGCATGCATGCCCCTGATGAGGCTTTGCTTCATCTATATTTCGGTGTCGCAGCAGGTCAGGTGTACAGTATATTTATTCGGTAGGTGACAAGTATGGTACGAATACATGCAGTCTGGTGCAGCTGTGCTGACAGCATTGGGGGTGAAATGGTGGCCAAATTCTAAACAACACACAACCTTGTATGCTTTTCATGGGAATGTGTGGGCTTTTGTGTGCATGGTGAAGCACGAGTATAGACTATAGACACAATAGAGCTTTCCATAAGCTCCACTCCTGGTTATATTTTGGGTGCTTCAGCTTTAATATTGTTACATCACCAGACAAACAGAACGGCGATATGTCAGATTCTCATCCAGCTAGCTAGCTAGCTAGCTAGTGCATTTTCCTTGGTTATTACTGAGATTTTTTGAAGTAGGTTGTGAAACTCAAGATCTGCACCAATATTATTCACTATCCAGACATCATCATTTTGACATTTTTGTATAGCTAAAAAAACTGGAAGAAGGTGGTCGCTCAGCCAAAGCCCTAGTTCAACCAGAACAGTAGGGAAAGCGGTAGAGGCCGCTCCGTAGCTTTGGTCGTCGCACTCTAATCCGCTTTAGAAGAAGCAGCTATTCTGTTGGACTGCTTGGCTATAAAGCCTATAAGTAAGAACTCTAGGGAAGGAATTCGATCTGCAGATGAAGCAGAAGCAGGCAAAAGGCGAGCGCACAGCGAGGAATTTTTCATACTAGATCGACTCAACATTACCGAATCTACTCTGAGACTCTCTTCTCTTCATGGTTGGCTTTGCATGTTTGCTTATTTCATCATCAAATTTAACATATGTATAATATACATCCATATGTAATGTATACTTTTTTCAGAATTTTCTGAAACTTTAAATGTGATTTTTAACCTATTTAAAATAAGGTACTCTAATGCACGGGCTCCAAAAATCCACTCTCCTTGTATATCGATCGATAAGGATACAAACATGCATGAACACGCATGCATGCAATTCCACATCCTCCCCACATGTATTCGTTTCCTCGCTTTTTCCATCCATTGATGCATGTATGTGTTGTATACTTGTATAGGGTGAAATGATCACGTCTCGCTATCACTCTCTCTTTCTCTCTCTCTCTCATGTCTAAGTGCTAGATCATGGGAAATAAATAGGGACGACATCTCACCATCCCCACTGCCGCTCCTTGCATGATTGATCATTACTGCATGCATGGAAAAATATATGACGAAAAGTGGGGCTCATTTTCATAAGAGACGACCCAGCGCTTTCACTGTTCTTTATCAAGTCTTGTATTCTTGTAAAAAAAAGGGGGGGGGGGGGGGGGGGGGAAGTGAAGCGGACGCATGGCCCATGAATGCATCTGCAGTATATATACTACAGTAGATGGATATACATATGTACTACGTGCACGACCATATCTGTTCCACATAACAATACAACATCTTCTATTCTTAAATAGTTGGAACTCACTATCTATTTTTCCTTCTCATGTAACCATGCCACATCATCAAGTGATGCATTTAGTCATAAGTATTAATTTTTTCTCATGTAACCATGCCATATCATCAAGTCATGCATGTTATTATAAGTTATAATGTGTGCACTAATCAACACATTGTTTCACTAATTTTTGTTATGGGCGTAAGCGGTATATACTTTAGACCAAATACATGTAGATCATGTTACACTTTTTTACGCATCTTTCGTCAAATGCTTCGTATGAGTTATCGTTCTTCAAATATAAAACGAGAGCAATCCTAATATTTTTTAGCAATAGTTTTTGTTTTTCAACACCTATTTATACATATGTTTATCATGTTTCCCGCAGCAACGTGCGGGGCATCATCTAGTGTCATAAAATGGCTAGGTCCGGATAACGGAGCGGCAAGTACGTACGTAGGACCGATTTTTTTTTGAGTCGAGCAAGACACCCCTTTCCATTGCAAAGAACAGAAATGCAATAGGTCTTGAAGTATTAACGAAATGGGAAAAAAGGCAAGCAGTCTCAAGCATTGCCAGAGGATCCATGAAACATTCGCTCGCCGTCAAACCGAATGCTATGGCACCATTCTGTCAGCACCGAGTTACAATCACACTACTTATAACAGCTCCCAAACTAAAGCAGAGAAATAGACAAATAGCTACCATAGCCTCCAAAACACTAGCCGACGACTAAGTAAGTGAATCGACACGAGAGAGAAGTCACAGTCATTCCTCTATGATCGGATGCCTAGCTGCCTCACACATCTTCATCAACTGCATAGTATTCACTCTCACCATCTCAGCGCCAGATCGTCACCTCCCTACTGCAGACCTGCCCAGTACAATATAAACGAGCACATTGAAAACACAATCTCAAACATGGTTTTGATCATTTGTTTTTGAAAGTAGGACGTTTACGTGCCAACCAACTAGCCTAGCAAGCACTCGCGAGGCCCACCATGTAATACTTCCCCCCTGCAGGTAGGAAAGTGCTACACCAGGAAAAGTATTGCCAGTAGGAATTGAGGCAGCAACCAGTCCCCAAATTAACTCCCACAGATATCCACATAATTTTAGCAACGGGGCAGCTGAAAAAAAGATGCTGTGAGGTTTCTCTCTCGCAGCAAAATGAACATCTAGGGTTGCCAGGCCAATTCTTTCCTTTCATCACATGTCTAGTCAGCACAGCATCCTGCGATAGTTGCCACATGAATATTTTTATTTTCAGTGGTAATTTTGCTTTCCATATCAACTTATCGTGGCAACCATGAAGTTGCTTCTCTAGCCACTTGTACATAGATTTCGTGGAAAACTTACCATTATTAGTCAATCCCCAAGTCACTCTATCACTATCTTGGGTCAGAGTAATCCCAGAGATGATGCTATGCATCTCACTCCATTGGGTCATGAGCTCTGGATTAAAACTTCTTCTAAAGAAAGAGATGTCATCCACCGAGCACAAACTCTCCACCGTGCACTTAGGTTTATTGCAAATATCAAACAACAATGGATTTTTTTCCTTCAAAGGAAGCATCCCGTTGATTGAATCCTGCCAGACTCTCGCAATATTCCCAGATTCAATATTAACTTTCCTCCCCACCAAATAGTATTCTTTAACTTTCAGAATTGCTTTCCAGCATGGTGAATTAGAGAACGTGGGCTTAACAATAGCCAGAGTTTTGTTTTTGAGGTATCTGGCCTTGATAATATCTTGCCAGATCCCTCTTTGTGTCTTTAATCTCGACACCACTTAACCATGAGAGTGCTATTCTATGTCCGAAGATCTTTAACCCCTAGACCCTCTTTATCTTTGGATTTGCAGACCCTGCTCCACTTGACTAAATAATATCTCTTTTTTATTGTGACCTTGCTAGAAAAACCTTCGTCGATGTTTATCAAGTTTTTCAATGAATGTTTTATTCACGAGCCACATAGACATATGATAGATGGAGATTTGAGTAATAACAGAGTCTAGGAGTATGAGTCTGGCTCCCATGAGCCAGCATTACCTATGCAGGCCTCAAACCATTTCATATATCTTTCCACTATAAACTCCCAATCGGAGTTCCTCAGAGTAGTATAACTAACCAGCATACCAAGATATTTGATTGGAAAGTTACCAATATAAGAATTAAAAAGCTCACCATAGGTATTCACCACATTGTCATCTCCCCCAACAGTAAAAATTTCACTCTTCGGAAAATTAACTTTATGACCTGACAACATCTCAAAGATATACAAAAGTAACTTTGGGTTAACTGCCTTATCCACGTCGTGCTCAATGCAAATGATCGTGTCATCCACATATTGCAAAACAACAATCCCATCAGGAATGAGATCCGAAGCTAGTCCCACCAGCATCTTATTTTTCTGAGCATTCTTAATCATCTTAGCGAGGCACTCAACAACTAGATTGAATAAGAATGGGGAATGGGGGTCTCCTTGCAGCACCCCATTGGAACCTTGGAAATATGGACCCACACAATTATTCAGTTTGATACTGGCCGTGCTATTGTGTAGGATCTGTTTAATCTAGCCACACCAGGTTCCACTGAAGCCTCTCAATTTATGGCACTCCAAAAGGAAATCCTAGTTGACCTTGTCATAGGCTTTGGAGAAGTCAAGCTTCAACACTATGCCAACTTTCTTTTTAACATGAGTATAGTTAAGGATCTCATGTAGGGCTAGGATCCCATCCATGATGTTTCTACCATTGATAAAGATGTTCTATGTCGAACAGATCAAGGTATCAAAGACAACAGCCGCACGTCGGTCTAGTACGTTAGTTATAAGTTTGTAAGGGCACCTAAGGAGGCAAATGGGTCTGAACTGTTGAATTTTCTCTGCTCTCGAGACTTTGGGCAGCAGTGAAATCACCCCATAGTTGACGTGTTGAACATGAAGTGTTCCATTATGGAAGTGGTGGAAGAAGGTCATAATGTCATCTTTCACTATATCCCAACAGACTTGATAAAATTCAATTGGAATATTATCAGGACTAGGGGCTCTATTAGTAGCCATGTCAAATAAGGCCTCTTTCCCTTCTGACTCCATGAATTCTCGACATAGGATTATGTTATCACCCTCACTCAACCTCTCTTCCACGGACAAAGTGTCGGGGTCTAAGTGGAAAATATTGCTAGGGGCGCGCGAAAGAGCTCTTTATAGAATTCAGTGGCCTGAGCAATAAGACTGTCATTACCCTCAATCAGGGTATCACCAACTCTAAGAGAATAGATCGTGTTTTTCCTCTTCCGCCCATTAGCAATCTTGTGATAGTAATCAGTATTCAAACCCCTCTTAAGCAGAAACCTCTCGTGAGATTGCTGCAACCAGAAGATCTCTTCATTAACCAACAACTCATGTAACTCAAAATTGATGTCTACTTTCCTGTTATAAAGATCAGGAGTCATGGGTCCATCCTCCTCCAGTTCTTCTAAGAGAGCGAAATCAACTCTAAGTTCCTCCTTTCTTTTCTTGTCACACCAAAAGTTATGTGAGCCCCATCCTTTGAAGTAGGTTTTAATCCTCTTGAACTTAATATTGAAGATATCTATGGGGTCAACAGACCACACGGATCTGGTCTAGATCTTGATAATATTATGTAGGAATTTTTCATCTTTGATCCATGAAAGATCAAAGCAGAATTCACGAGGTTTGGGAGCATCTCGCCCGTGCTCACCCGAGTACAATAACAAGGGATTGTGATCAAAAAATTTGCGGACCAGTTTTCTTAGAGAAACCAGCAGGAAGAGATCTTCCCATTTCTCCGACATGAGGATACAATCTTGTTTTTCAAGGGTGGGATGGGCCTCGTTGTTAGTCCAAGTATATTTACCGCCGCCGATATGGATCTCTCGCAAAGCCAGAATATTAATGACCGAGTTAAACAGATCCAAAGTTTGGCGGTTCGCAATTTTCTTGTTTTTCTCACCGGAATGTCTGAGAATGTTAAGGTGTCCTCGTACAACGTAAGGAACTTGTATATTGCCACACATGACAGCAAGCTGAACAAGGAATTCTTCCTTGAACTCCTCATGAGCAGACCCATGCACCACCAGCAAACCCAACTGGTCTTATTTTTCATATCATATAGGGTAAGTTTTAGAATGTATCTGCCTGTGATACAAGATACAATGTCAAGGACATCACGTCTAGCCCCACATAAGATGCCTCTAGATTTCCCCACACAGGGAATCCATTCGCAATTAAACAAGTCGAAGGGGTCCAGCCTGCTAAGACATTTGGGAGAGAATTCTCGTTCCATGGTCTCTTAAAGACCGAGGAAGTGGAGGGAATGATCACGAATTAGACCGAGGCAGGTGGCCATTCCTTTCTTACCTACCCCGACTTTCCAAATGAGACCTCTCATTTGGTATGCTTGTTATGAAATTGCGACTGAGTAACTCTACCAGGAGGCATGGTAGAGTTATAAACTTCCTCGACGGGGACCTCATCCTTATTTTGATTTCTAGTCACAGGCCTAGAAATCTTGACAACAGGTTTCCGAAGATTTTTATTTTTAGACCTGAGAGATGAGATATTCTCAAACACCGCCTCACCCTAGTCTAGCCAGTCTAAGCTGACACGGGTGGTCCGTCCCATGCCATAAGTGACACGAATATTTTGTTCCTGGTTATCATTATCCAACTTTTTTTTAAACTTCCAGTTCCTCTCTAACTCGCTCCAACTCTCTGAGCACATTAATATCGGTAAACTTATTATCAGGAATGATAACCCCCATATTAGATGTTCTACACATTAATTCAGCATCAGAAATGACATCAAAAGAGTTGCAGCACGTGTTTGGTTACCTTCCAAATCTTTCTTGCTGGCCAGTATTCTAGCTTTGTTCTCCAGCTTCTCCTACATCCCATTAGCATTACGCTTATTGAATCTGAGGCCAACCTCACATGCAAGAGGAGGTGTGGGGATAACCTCCTCAATGCTATCAGGGTCAGGTAAGAGTACCACATATTCCTTTGAAACTTTTAAGTTTGGATCGACGTCTCCCTCCACCTTCGACACCTGAGAATAATTAGTTGCCACATCCGCATCAGACAAGGTTTTTCGAACAGTAGAAGTAACAATCACCTGTACTTCCTGCAAGCCAGTATCTTGCCCGAGGGATTTGATCGCTGGCTCCTTAGTGGCGGAAACAATCCATTTGGAAGTATCACAAATTGTTTTCCTCATGTTCACACTTGATCGACTCAATCAGCAGTGAATTATCCTCATCATTGTCACAGGATTCTGATGTAAAAAAATTAGCTGCAGGCAAAAGACAGGTTTTGCCCCCATGGGAAGAAGGATCATGTTTGCCAACCCAGAGGACGCAGAATTGTTGTCCTCCTTATCTTGATTCTCTCGCTTTCGTTTAGGAGTCATGTTTTCTTTGGAAGTGCCCCACATGTGCAACATGGACAGTGGTATCTTCCACAATAACATTTGTGACAAGAACTTCTTCCACTTCTATGTGAATTTGTAGAAACGACCCCCAAGACCCCTTCAGTTGAGGTCGGGAGCTGATAAATAAAAAGGCAGCCAATTTTAGCTCTAACTGACGAGGTCTGATTCAAGGTAGACATATATACCTCCAGGGTTATCCCAACTAAGGCTCCCACATAAGCAACAATTTTGTCACATATTTTGTTAATAAGAATTCTACCTATCTTGACCTAGGCGATTTCTAGCACACCCTCAGAGTTGAGATCACCATTCCATGGTGAAAACTTCACATTGACTCCACATTTTTTCAGTCGCACATGTTCAACAGACAATGCACGATCTATTTCCCTGGGGTCAGACATTCTCATCATGAATTTTTGAGGTGCAAAGAATCTAGCAGAGCAACTCCATCCTTGTCCTACATACACACTCAGCTCAGCTTCAATGTCTTTAGTGAGAGAACACCCCTTAGTAATAGGGACAATGATATTATGATTTCTCTCTATCTTTTGCCTATAAACATTA
This sequence comes from Hordeum vulgare subsp. vulgare, assembly GCF_904849725.1. Taxonomy (NCBI): domain Eukaryota; kingdom Viridiplantae; phylum Streptophyta; class Magnoliopsida; order Poales; family Poaceae; genus Hordeum; species Hordeum vulgare. The sequence goes on from NC_058519.1 coordinate 442,411,095, forward strand.
AGATCAGGGATATAAAAGAAACCCTGACCCTTAGCTTGAAAAGCACACATCACATGAAAGCATTCCCAAGGAATGAATTGAGTGCATATCATACACAGGTGTCTTTTTTTCTTGCATCTATCACACAAAGCTTGCAGGCATCTAGCAGTAGCACACCCACATGTGTTGCACATCTGGCATGGAGCAGGGGAAGGAACGATGTTACCAGATTTAGCAGGCTCTCGTTGCTTGGTTGGATTAGGATTCCTCCCCGTCGTGCTAGCGAGGAGGGGCGACATGCTTGGTTGGAGCAGGGGAAGGAACAATTCTCATCGATGTCAGACCCCCCCCGCTTCTCCTAGAGAGGAGGGGCGGCATGCTCCGATGTAGCTCCGTCAGCATGCTGGGAGGAGGATCCACCATCGCCTCCGCCGCCCAAGTGATCCTGGTGAGTAGGAGCACATTGCTTCTCCCGGACAGCCGCCTCCCACTTCTCTAATCCCGAGTTGTCATATCTAGAGGCCCTCGTCGACGGGGAAGCCCCGGTATCCGCCTTGCGCTTCCACACGTTGGAGTCGAATCCTCGCCCACCGCCGCATTCGAAACGATCGGCACCGCAGCCATTGCACACTGCACGGAATCCACCCCTTCACATCTCGAAGCCCTTGGAAGTTTGGTTGGAGGAGGGAGGGTGGAGATGCGGTCACCTGAGCATAAGAACGCGGATCGCCGCGGATTTTCCACTTCCACCAGTCAAAGCTTTGGCTAACCCTAGAACTGGTGCCGCTCGGAGCACTCTAGAAATGCGAAAGGCTCTCCGCAAGATGTAAACTAGCGGAAGGGGGCGACAGCATGATTTATACCCGGGTCGCCCACCAAAACCCTAGCCCCGCCCTCTTCATGGCGGTCGGATCTTCTAGACTCCAAGTGTCGAGCATCAGCACCAAAGTCCCCAGGTCCACGCCCAAGCAAACCCGACTCATCTGTCGGTGGTGGAAACTGACGTTGCGGCTTAGCTCCATGGCGCCCACCCCCGTGAACAGCAGTGTGTACCGCCACGGGGTCATTGTCATTGTCTATGCCGGAGGGGGGAACTCCGGTGGTCGGAATCCTGTCGTGAACCCTAGCAAAGTGGCATGGGAACGGGACAATATCACCAGTGTCTATCCTCTCTCCCGCTCGTAAGAATCGGGCATCCACCGTCACCCCTCTCGCGTCGAGGAGTACGATCCTGAGCGCATCTCAGCGAAGCCACATGAAATCATCGTCGAACCAGATATGACGAGCGGTGGCGAGGTCCGCCACTTATGAGATGCACCAGCGTGTGTAGCACAACATCTCCGTCCCTCGGTTTGTTCACCATCGCCCATCGACCGATTATATATGCCCATGATGGACACTTGTACCCATGACTCGGAGATATATTTGTAAGCCACTGTAAATAACTTAGTACGCTTTATATTAATTTTAGTATAAGGTTGTACAAAAAGATGAAGCACTTCTTTCAAGATCGAGGGAGTATGTTTGTTAATAGACGGACCTGAATAAATTAGCATCCATAGATAACTTATTTTTTCTTTTGAGTTCATCAAAGAGTACCAACTCTTTTTTCTCGAATACGCACGAATGTGCATATCATATATTAGATAAAAGAAGGGGGTGAAGAGCCCCAAAAGCACAAGGCATGTCTAGAAACAGGATCATGTCCAATCTGTCGAGGGAACGAGCCCGATAATAGTACGTGGGATATGAGTGAGGGGGCCGAAGCCTAGCTACGGCGCAAGTGTAACACTTAGATGTATGAGTTCAGGCCCCTCTCGAAAGAGGTAAAGACCATATGTCTCGAGCTCAGAGGCTAGTGTTTGCTTATAGGGGTGTGAATATAGAGGATGCTTAACCCCTCCCATGGAACTCAAGGTAGGCTTATATAGAGTACGCGTGGGCATATTGAGCGTCATTAAAGTGATGCGTTAATGCTAATAAGTACGACTATCTTCACTTTGCTTTATGTGATATGTTAAGTCCATTAGCCGTTGCAGCTCTTTCGTCGTCCATGCTTTCCCTTGTCCGAGTGCTGGAGTGTGTCCCACTGACTGGAGAATCGTCCGAGTGACTCCATACATCTGAGTGAAACCTGAGTTGCATCAGTTGAACTAGGACATTAATGAATGTATAGAGCCCTAGGTATGCCATGGATGGCAGGTTCATGACCTTATCCTTAGTAGGTAACCCCATCAGTAGCCCACGAATCGGTTGAGGTATAACTGATCGAGTGAAAGACACTTCGTGGTGTCTCCGGAAAGCAGCTGAGGGTTGTTCCACTCGGATCCAAAATAAATTGCAACGAATTCAGGACGGGAAAATTCTGAATGGTCACACTCGCTCGGAGGCCCTCATTCGGTAACATTTGGTCATCTCTCGGGGAGACATCTTAATGACTCGGGCATATGCAAGCCAAGGGCTCCGAGTGATCATGCGAGAGTCAGGACTAATCCTAGAAGAACTCTTAATCCCGCTTGCACATGTTCAAGTGAATTGAGTCGTTTAGAGGGACACTGTGCTCGGCGGGCCGAACCACATCGTTTTTGGAAAGTGGCTGCGGGATCCATTCAGATGGAAACACCGCAAGGTTTTTGCAGATTTCAAATCGTGGGGTGAAGCGCGCGTGCGTGGAAACATCGGCATCATTTTTAGTGGAGAAAGTGCGCAACAAATCGATTTCTCTGACAGGAATTCTGCCACGTGCCGCAAGGGCACTGTTCGCGAGATCTTGTGGATCTGCCCCTCATCACCGAATGATGGTTGCAGACCCCCCTTGTGTGTGCTTATAGAAGGGGCATTTTTGGAGAGAGAGGGAGAATTCTCATAGTTGTTTCTTCCTCCCTCGTCATTTCTGCCATTCTGCCCAAGTGTTCCGATGCTCCGCTCTTATCCACCATTCCTTCCGATCGAGCCCCGCTGAGCAAGATGACGAGGAGTGCGACCGTAAAGGCTGAGTGGGCGAAGAAGATCTCGCATGGGTCTTTCTCGAGCGCCGGAGCGTCGAGGGGGCAAATCCAGGACGATTGGATGTTGTCCTGCGTCACCAAGAATTGCTGGCTCGAGCTGGAGAGCTAGGTGACGGGGTTGACCGCTAGGGGTAGGTCCGTGGAACTACTATCCAGGGCCCACCTAGGACCCCACACGGTCAGTAAAGTCCCAGGGCTACTGATGCAGTCTGAGTCTCACTCAGACATACAGAGTCACTTAGACCATGATGAGGACATCAATACCATTGTTACACCCACAACCCGAGGTGCTATACATAATGGACTAGTTACTAGAGCTTGCACACGCCAATTGAATTACTAGGTACTTCCATTTCTTGGAAATCCTTCTAATGTTCATGAACATACGATGCTGCCTAAGTTAGATATTTTTGTTGTACTTATGAATGAAGAACCTAGCATGGATAAGAAGGATATCCGTTGGAGGGGGATCAAGCATGTAGAAGAAGGTTCACGCACGGGAAAGAACAATGGAGCTTCCGTTAGTGATTTTCGGACTTTGAAGCCACCATAAGGAGAGTATGAAGGATTGGACGAAATATTCAAGACACCACTTTATAAATTTCGTCCATAGGCTATTATAAGTGCCGCGCCACCTTATTTTTGGGCCATGCCTATGTAATTTCGAAATACCACATTATAGGCTATTTTTAGAGTCTGTATGTGTGGGGAAACTGAGTTAGGGTCGGTTTCGGACCCCTTGTTGCTGCAACAAAAGACCTTCCAACGGCACCAGAAATAGGTGTGTTGACGGCACCAGGAATCCTTCTGCTACGGCTATGCCTTAAGGGACTTCCTAGGCAAATATGCAAAGGATTTCCCCTGTGGCCTTGGAGCCTTGCGTTTGTGTTCCCTCGAAGCGGAAAGGGTGATGTAGCGCAGCGGTGGTAAGTATTTCCCTCAGTTTGAGAACCAAGGTATCGATCCAGTGAAGGAGTATCACAAGAGCCTGCACAAACACAAAAAGCTTGCTCCCAATGCTATGAAGGGGTTGTCAATCCCTTATAGATTGTTCGCCAAGTGAGAACTGAAAGCAACAAAGTAACAAAGAAAAATAAAAGCGAAAGTGGAAACGATAGGTGTGAATAGACCCGGGGGCCGTAGTGTTTACTAGTGGCTTCTCTCATGAAAGCAAATAGACGGTGGGTGAACAAATTACTGTCGAGCAATTGATAGAACCGCGCAAAGTCGTGACGTCATCTATGGCAATGATTATATCTATAGGCATCACGTCCAAAACAAGTAGACCGATACTTTCTGCATCTACTACTATTACTCCACACGTCGACCGCTATCCAGCATGCATCTAGTGTATTAAGTCCAAAAGAACAGAGTAACGCCTTAAGCAAGATGACATGATGTAGATGGACAATCTCATATCAACGACAAAGCCCACCTTGTTACCCTTGATGGCAACTACACAATGTGTGCCTTGCTGCCCCTACTGTCACTCGGAAAGGTCACCACACGGTAAGAACCCAAAACCAAGCACTTCTCCCATTGCAAGAATCATAGATCTAGTTGGCCAAACAAAACCCAAGACTCAGAGAGACTTACAAGCATATCAAATCATGCATATAAGAAATCAGCAAAGACTCAAATATAAATCATAGATAATCTGATCACAAATCCACAATTCATCAGATCTCGACAAACACACCGCCAAAGAAGATTACATCGGATAGATCTCCATGAAGATCATGAAGAACTTTGTATTGAAGATCCAAGAGAGAGAAGAAGCCATCTAGCTACTAACTACGAACCCGTAGGTCTGAAGTGAACTACTCACGAGTCATTGGAGGGGCGATGATGATGATGAAGAAGCCCTCCAACTCTAAAGTCCCCTTCGACAGGGCACTGGGAAGGGTCTCTAGATGAGATCTCGCGGAAACGGAAGCTTGCGGCGGGGGAAAAGTATTTTCGTGGATCCCTTGATTTTTTTTCTGATTTTTAGGGAATAAATAGGCGTAAGATCTAGGTCAGGGGGGGCGCCAGGGAGGCCACAAGCCTGCCCACCGCCGCCCCCTGGTGGAGGAGTGGGAGCTTGTGGGCTCCCTGTAGCCCTCCTGGCTTGGCCCACAAGCCCCCTGATCTTCTTCCGTTCGGGAAAAAAATCATTTCGGGGATTTTATTCCGTTTGGACTCTGTTCGAAAATCAGATCTGAAAAGAGCCAAAAACACAGAAAAAACAAGAACTGGCACTTGGCACTGAATTAATAAGTTAGTCCCAAAAAAGATATAAAAGGTACATAAAACATCGAAAGGTGACAAAATAACAGCATGAAACCATCAAAAATTATAGATACGTTTGAGACGTATCACCCCTCTTACAAGGGGTCACAACATTCGTCCTCTATTCCCCCATATATACAGCCCTTAGGGCGCCGTTTAGACTTGAGTTTTGTTTTCATTACAAGTTCTCCATAGCTGCAACTTTGCATTCTTCGTTTGTGTTCCACGACCAGAGAAAGGCGTCATAGAACCCCACTTTCATCAATAAAGCTTTCCTCTTATATTCACAATATCCATATTGCAATCTTAGTTTCTTGCTTGTTCTTTGTTTGTGTGCAGGAAACATACCCTCATGGTCAGGTTGATCGTGCTCCGGCGTGATCAATAACCTCTCGTAGTTGGTTTAGTGATTGCTAAGGCGCAATGTCCTCACACGTGCGTAGTCGGATCGTCAAAGTTTACTCCACCAAAAACAATAACCACCATCTCATCCAAAGACAAGTACAATTTTCCCTCTATCAAGTGGTGTCAGATTTCCAGGTTGCTTGGTGAGATTTTGTCAGTTTTTCGTAGATAGATCGCATCTCTTCTTCATACCTATAGTCCATGGAAAAGCCACAAAAAATTAGGGTTAGATCATCATATCCAAACAAATCTGAGCCTTTGCATAGTCTTTTCAATATTTTTCTTTGTTGAATTTGCAATTACATCGTCGTGTCAAGTTGCTGGTCTTAGTGTCTAGTCCTTCAGAGTTTCAAGTTCTATTCATAGGTTGTCACGACACCACCATGCCATCTTTCATTGCTGACATATACCACCACCACACTACCATCATCGCTGCTGCCATATACCACCACCACGTCACTATCATCCTTGCTGCCATATATCACCACCACATATCCACCACTAATCCTAGCCCGAGTCCTTTATGTATTAGGTTAATTTCGAGATCCTCTTGTTTTCGGTTTTGTGTTTCCTTACCTGAGTAGGTTTCGGGAAAAAATGTCACCATTCAGAGCACTTTTCAGAGCACTTTTTAGGCCAAAATTTCGGAGGGTGAAATTTCCCCCTATCGTTTTATTAGGCTTTTTAGAGAGTTTTGAGACACTCGCCACCATAGTGATTTTTGTCGCAATTTTTGGTCGTCGCAGCACCGAATTGCTCCAGAAAAAAAATTGTCAACAAAAAAATTCCTGCATATCCTGTTTTTAGTCATTCGGAAGAGTTTGAGACACTGGCCATTATAGTGATTTTCTGAAGAAAAAAGTGCGCACAAAAAAAGCAAAGAAAAGAAAAAGAAAATCAGAGTGGCTCTTCCCTTGATTACATGTAGTGTCGTGATTTTGTTGGTGTTCTAGGCTTGCGTCTCTAGTACGGTCTAGCCTAGGACCAGCATGGTACCATCGTTGAACGTACTTTCAACTTTGCATCTCTGTACTGATTATTGCTGACCCTTTTTGCTACCATATTATAAGCCTTCCCAGCTCCACATACATCTACATCATGTGCTTGAAACCACGTGGCAATTGCTCTGTCCAAGCTTTGAGAGTTTTGACTACACCGGTTGTCGATCACCACCTCCTGCTGGGTAAGAACTGGTAAGAATTTGAGATTTGCTTGATGATTTGTGACACACCACTACCACCACCATTTCCTAGTAGTCTGTAGGTTCATATTCTTCTGTGTTCCTATTGCTGCTAACCATGCCAGGATCATAAGACGACAAGATCGACTGGGAGAGCCTGACCAACCAGGAGCTCCATGATAAATTTCAGCAAATCTACCAGGTACAAGACTTCGTAACCAGCCTTGGAGAGCCAATGGAGAAGCTAGATAGTTTGGACAAGACATTCCACACCAAGATGGACGCCAAGTTCAATTATGTGCTTGCCCGTCTACCACCACTAGCTGCAGCTTCCGTCCCTATCCAACAACAACAACAACGACAACAACGAGGCCCGGATTATGTGGGACGAGCTCGACATTTGCCTTCCAGCCAAGTTCATAACTTTGGTGTTGTTGCTCCTCCTGCTACTACTGAGGTTTCTGTGGCTGAGAAGAATGAGTATTATGATGGTGATTACGATGATGAGGGAGAGGTTGCTCCAAATTAGCACCAGGTACAACAACCACCACCACAAGCCGCAGGTAGTCCACATGGATACAATCGCAATGGTAGGGCTGCACCACCACCTTAGGTACGGGATCATGACCATCTCCCTAAACTTATGGCCGATATGTTCTTGATATATATCTTATGCGGGAGTTAGAAACAGAGCAACGTTTTACATGCTTACAATTTCCTGAGGATAGACGTGTTGTTGCTGTTGTTTGTTTGTTCACTAGTTTTGCTTGTGTTTGGTGGTCTGAACATTGTCAAATACATCATGATAATATTCCAACTACTTGGGCTGCTTTCAAAACTGCTATACGTACTCGTTGGGTTCCACCATATTATCAACATGAATTACTTCAAAAACTGTAGTGTCTAAGTGAAGAAAAAAAATCTGTAGAAGAATATTATCAGGAATTACAAACTGGCATGATTAGATGTGGTATTGTTGAGGAAAATGAATCTATGCTTGCATGTTTTATGGGTGGATTAAATAGAGATTTTTCATACTATTCTAGAATATAAGGATTATAACACTATCACTCATTTATTCCATCTTGCTTGTAAAGCTGAACTTAAAGTGCAGGATCAACACACATTGGCGAGAACTAACTTTTCTGCAAGTCACACTTCCTCATGGACGCCATGTACACCATCTACTTGCACACGTCCTGCTGCATCAGCACCACCTACTTGAGCCACCAACTCCAACAGAGATACTAGGAAACATGCCCCTGCCCCACCCTCTGCCAAGGTAACACGTACTATTCATGTGCATTTTAGCACTGCTACATATTATGATTTTGTTGATTGTGATGTGGTACCCATGCAAGCATGCTCCGTTTTACTTGGTATACCATGGAAATTTGATAAAAAAAATATGTACACCATGGTAGGAAAAATCCGTATGCTCTTGTTCATAAGGATCAAAATGTAACTTTGCTTCCTATGTCTCCTGAACATATTATGAAAGATGACATTGCTAGAGCTAGTAAAGCAAACATGACCTACATAAGTGAAAATCATATTGCAGCAAAGGAATTTGACCAACACAATAAGCCTACTAAACCATCATCTAGTGTTTCATCTGAAATAAACTAAAGAGTGGTTGTTTACTTGCCCCTAAACCTGATATTACTGATTTGGATGTTACTACATCTCTTTGCTATGCTTTTGTATGAAAAGAGGTATTATTTTCATTCAAGAACACGCCTCCCTCTTTGCCTCCTGCTATCATTAACCTTTTACAGGCGTTCACTAATGTCTTTCCACAAAACGTGCCACCAGGATTACCACCTATTATAGGGATTGAGCATCAGATTGACTTAATTCCCGGTGCATCGCTACCCAATCGTGCACCATACCACACCAATCCAGAGGAGATGAAGGAGATTATGTGTCAACTACAAGAGCTTCTCGGCGAAGGTTATATACGCGAATCTCTTAGTCCTTTTGTTGTTCCTATCATTCTAGTGCCAAAAAGGATGGTACATCGCGTATGTGTGTTGATTGTAGAGGCATTAATAATATTACTATTTGTTATCCTCATCTTATTCCTAGGCTAGATGATATGCTTGATGAATTAAGTGGCTCTACAATTTTCTCCAAAGTTGATTTGCATAGTGGATACCATTAAATTCGCATGAGATTGGGAGATGAATGGAAAACAACAATTAAAACTAAGTTTAGATTATATGAGTGGTTAGTTATGCCTTTTGGGTTAACTAATGCACCTAGCACTTTCATGAGATTAATAAAGGAGGTTTTACGTGCTTTCATTGGATGACTTGTAGTAGTCTAGTTTGATGATATACTGATTTATAGTAGATCTTTGGAGGAACACTTGGATCATTTGCGTGCTGTTTTTATTGATTTACGTCATGCACGTTTGTTTGGTAACCTTGGGAAGTGCACCTTTTGCACCGACCGAGTATCTTTTCTTGGCTATGTTGTTACTCCACATGGAATTGAAGTTGATAAAGCCAAGACTGAAGCTATTGAGAGTTGGCCGCATCCCAAAACGGTCACACAAGTGAGGAGTTTTCTTGGACTCTGTCGGCGTTTTGGGAATGGGGTACCCAGACCTGCCTGCGTGCGGCCCTGCGCTGGCCCACTTCATCAACCAAACACGTGTAGGCTCGGCGTCACTCAAGGCAAGGCCCTCGCGAGGGGCCAAGCCTCGCGAGGAGGAACAACATCAGGACCCGCAGGGGGCCTCCTCAAGACCCCTCTGGAGCGACGGATATTCTGAGGCGAGGCCCGGCCTCAGGATTCAAGGATGACGCAGACGAAGCAGAGGCGGGCAGCAGGACAAAGCAGTTCCCCCTTTGGTGCAAAGGGGGCAAGGACGAATGCAGGTCCCCAAGGCCTCTCCTAAAGGTTTCCATTCTAGTGCAACAAGACCGTGGTCGCCCGCCGGCTGGACGGACGTCATCCTTGAGCCAGCCCCTGCAGCGTTGGCAGCTACTTTGCACGCGAAGACCACTTTTGGACACAAGAAGCATGTTCCCCTGCCCCCTTATAAATTGGCCATTGTGGTATCCCCTCCCGCTGAAACGATAAGGGAAGAGGACCGGGGCCGTCATTATAAATAGAGGATTTGTTGCTTCGTAGAGCGGTATCCGATCCGGCCTGCCCCGAACCATTCATTCACCCATCTTCAAAGCACTAAGGCCACCTAGCCTCAGGAGGTCGAAGAACACTATACTAGTTCATCCACCAGCCCCACGAGAGGCAACGCACCAAAGCAGGAGTAGGGTTTTGCGGTTCATTGTGGCCCGAACCTAGGTAAATTGTCGTGTTCCGTGTTTCCCTTACCATCGAGGGAGGTCTTCTCCGTTCCTATCGAGTAGCGTGCTAGGCGAGGTTAGGCCGAGAGAGATCTTCGTATGCGCCCCTGAGTTCGAATCCTTAGGGTTTTGCGGAGCCTGAAATCAGACATCTGGCGCGCCAGGTAGGGGGCGTGTCAATATCTCTCTCAAGGCCCGGCCAGCCAAAGCTGATCACACACATCGTAGGGAGACGTCGAATCCGCGCAGAGAGGTGTCCCGCTCGCATGGCGTGGACGGCGCAAAACGGGCCGAGATGCCCCGCGACACTCTGCTACGCCATCGGCCGGCGTTCACACCGGACGAGCTTCCGACGAGCGCCGGGGGCTGCCGCCCTCACCAAACGCTGGGCCTCCCCCCGCCGCTCCGACCCTTCCACGCGTCCAGGTTGTTCCTCCCACCTCCGAACCTGCCAGCACCCGACGCACAGACATGTCATGCTCCTGCTGGCGCATGAGCTCAGGCGCCAGCGCACGGACCGCTGCCGCCGCATCGGAGGTCACGGGAGCAATCTCGGGCGCGACGCCATTGGCGAAACCCAAGCAAGACGCGCCCGTCGGCCCGTATCACCAGGAGTTGCAACGGGATTACTGCGCGGGCGCGCCCCAAACATCCACTCAGGCCCGCCCTTACACGAGATTCGACGGGAGCTGATGGAGGCACGGGATTTGGCTTCCCTGGGAAGGCGTCACCTAGCATTCCCCACCGTGCTCTATGGAGCGAGGAGGTAGTACCAGAGGCCCGACTACTTCAACCCTTGGAGGCGCGCACAGTCCACCGATGACCACATCGGTGCACCTTCGGGCTATGGAGGAAGCAACGCAGACCATCACTAAAACATGAGGCACGCGCTCGACCTCGCGGGCAACCCCCGCGTGGACAGGTATGAACAGCACCGCGGGGGTGGCCCGCCGGGGTGGCTTCGCGAGGACGCCCAGCGCGGGTGTTTTCACGGGGCACACCTGCTGGTCAGGAGCTGCTTCGGGTAGACGTCTGGGTCTAGGGACCGGGGACCTCTTGCCTTGGATAGGGTGGACGCACCCTCGTGTCTAGGTCGAGGGGCCCTAGCCTGGGGACTAAGGGTGGAACATACACCCATGTTCCCGGGACAGACGATCCCAACCTGGAGGCCGGGGTAGTCTATCCGCCCCTACCCCCACGGTGCGCGACACCCGCCTGGGGACCGAGGGTAGAACACACGCCCATGTCACCAGTGCGGGCTTCGTTCGGTTGCCAGCAGGTGTTCGGGTACCCGCTGTTTCCCTCAGGCCGGGCTAGCCCCCGCCTGGGGGCATGGCCCAGGGAACCAACGTGGGAACCTGGGGAGCCCCGGCGAGGCGTTTTGGGGCAGCGCCCCACGGACTCAAGATATACTGTCCGGGCGAGCCTTCGGGCCAACAGGCGCTGCGGGCTCCTCCCATGCTCAAGGGCTCGCTCAGGACGGACCACGCCACACCACTACGAGCTCGGGGACTACGAGCGGGGCACGCGACTATGGGTCATGGGGCTCCCGAAGCGTCCCCGGGACCTGCTGATGACCCACAAGTATAGGGGATCATCGTAGTCCTTTCGATAAGTAAGAGTGTCGAACCCAACGAGGAGCAGAAGGATCTGACAAGTGGTTTTCACCAAGGTAATATCTGCAAGCACTGAAATTGTCGGTAACAAGTGATTCTGTGGTGAGATGATTCGTAGCAAGCAACAAGTAACAAAAGTAGCAACGGTGCAGCAAAGTGGCCAATCCATTTTGTAGCAAGGGACAAGCCTGGACAAAGTCTTATAGGAAGAAAAATGCTCCCGAGGACACACGGGAATTTCTGTCATGCTAGTTTTCATCTTGTTCATATGATTCGTGTTTGTTAATTTGATAGTTTGATATGTGGGTGGACCTACGCTTGGGTACTGTCCTTACTTGGACAATCATCCCACTTATGATTAACCCCTCTTGCAAGCATCTGCAACTACGAAAGAAGAATTAAGACAAAGTCTAACCATAGCATTAAACTAGTGGGTCCAAATCAGCCCCTTACGAAGCAACACATAAACTAGGGTTTAAACTTCTGTCACTCTAGCAACCCATCATCTACTTACTACTTCCCAATGCCTTCCTCTAGGCCCAAATAATGGTGAAGTGTTATGTAGTCTATGTTCACATAACACCACTAGAGGAAAAACAACATACAACACATCAAATTACCGAACGAATACCAAATTCACATGACTACTATTAGCATGACTTATCCCATGTCCTCAGGAACAAAAGTAACTACTCACAAAGAATAATCATATTCATGACCAGAGAGGTAATGAGTAGCATCAAGGATCTGAACATAAACTCTTCCACCAAGTAATCCAACTAGCATCAACTACAAGGAGTAATTAACACTACTAGCAACCTTACAAGTACCAATCGGAGTCGCGAGACGGAGATTGGTTATAAGTGATGAACTAGGGTTTGGAGATGAGATGGTGCTGATGAAGATGTTGATGGTGATGAGTCCCCTCCGATGAGGGGAGTGTTGGAGATGACGATGGCGATGATTTCCCCCTCCGGGAGGGAAGTTTCCCCGGCAGGATCGTCCTGCCGGAGCTCTAGATTGGTTCTGCTCAAGTTCCGCCTCGTGGCGGCGGAGAATCCACGAAAAAGATTCCTCTTGATTTTTTTCCGGACGAAACCCTTCATATAATAGAAGAGGGGGGCCAGAGGGCCAGCTGGGTGCCCACAAGCCTCCTAGGCGCGTCCAGGGGGGTGGCCGCGCCTAGCAGGCTTCTGGCCACCTTCTGGCGCCCCTCAGAAGCTTCTTTGGCCAAGTATTTTTTATAAATCCAGAAAAAATCCTCGTTGATTTTTACGGCGTTTGGAGTTGCACAGAATAGGTATCTCAAACTTGCTCCACTTTCAGGCCAGAATTCCAGTTGCCGGCATTCTCCCTCTTCATGTAAACCTTGCAAAATAAGAGAGAAAAGGCATAAGTATTGTATCATGAAGTGAAATAATAGCCCAAGAAGCGATAAATATCAACATGAAAACATGATGCAAAATGGACGTATCAACTCCCCCAAGCTTAGACCTCGCATGTCCTAAATCGAAAGCCTATCTCAATAAATATGTCCACATGTTTAGGGAGAGAGGTGTCGACAAAACAAGATACGGACATGCATGCATCATGATCATGATCAGAACAGCAATACCAACATATAATCTCTCAAGCTAAAGTGATAATTCCTTCACAAAGTAAAGCATGGATCAAGAACCTTACCGAGAAGTAACAACCGATAGCCTTTAGTCATTGAAGCAATTGCAATTTATCACAACATCAGAAAGAGTCAAATAAGAGCTTGTAAAGCAAATCCACATACTCAATCATCCTTTCGTTCTCTACAATTGCTACAACTCACGTGGTACTCTTGAGATCAAAGTTTCAGCTGGACACAGAGAAAGATAGGGGCTTATAGTTTTGCCTCCCAACTACTTACCTCTAGGGTAATGGCAACAATAATAATTCATGAATACTTCCTTCAAAGTTGACATATGAAAATAGATCTTTCCCTAGCATATGACGTTAGCCAAGATAAAGGCGAAACAAGGAATTGGTGAAGATCACCATGAACCTTTCAAGTGCAAAAAGTAAAGGTACAAGATAGGCCCTTCATGGAGGGAAGCAGAGGTTATCATGCACTTTTGAGGTTTGGATGCGTGTCCTCTTAGTGCGGAGGAACGTCACTTTATATTGCCTCCTGTGATAAGGAACTTTATTATGCAGTCTGTCGCTTTTATGTCTTCCTCATCACACGTTCGTACAAAGCTTATTTTCCACACACTAATAGATCATACATATTAGGGAGCAATTTTTATTGCTTGCACCGATGACAACTTACTTGAGGGATCTTATTCAATCCATAGGTAGGTATGGTGGACTCTCATGGCAAAACTGGGTTGAAGGTTTATGGATGCACAAGTAGTATCTCTACTTGGTGCGGGAGTTTTGGCTAATATGAGGTGGAAGCAATCGTCACATGCTAAGGGATCTCTAATCATATAACATTGTTCGGAACCAAGTAAACACTATTCATTATGTTGTCTTCCTTGTCCAACATCTACTTCTAGGCATGCAATAGTTTAGTGAGTATTCACAATCATAGATGGTGTCAAAGATGATATATTTATATGTGAACCTCTCCTTTATCACTTCCTATTAATTGCAACAATGACCAAGGTCTACGTTTGTCTACCCTCAACAAGTTTCAATCATCATTCTTTTTATATGTGAAGCCATCACTTCCCATAAGATCACTACATGATCTTTCATGCTTTTATTATTTCTCAATCTTTTGATCATGGCATGAGGAAAAGTCCTTCAACTAAGACACTCTTTATTATATGGCTCACGAGATCGAATACATCGGGGGTGACACAAAGCAAAAATCAAGACTAAAACACTAAGACTTTTAATCTACTAGAGAAAGAGAAAACTTAAAAGGAACAAACTAAAACAAAGGTAAAGGCAAAAGATGTGATGGTGATACGATACCGGGGCAACTCCCCCAAGCTTGGCGCAAGCCAAGGGGATTGCCCATACCCATGCTCAGTTGTCTTCCTTTGGAGGTGATGGTGGAGGAGTTGTTGCAACATGAGTTTGATCCTCTGTCTTCCAAGGCATAGGTGCTCCATCATGGAAAGATGAACGACTCTCCAGTATCCTCAAATCTGCAGCCAACTGTATTGATTTAAATCTATACTCATACTCACAGTTTTGGTTCTACAGGTCATAGATCTGGGCCTGGAGGTGATCAATCCTGTCATAGAGCCTCGAGAGGTGCTTCCCAATGTCATTGGCATCAATCCTGTGTGTGCTGGTGAACTCCGTGATCATCGTGTGGTTGGCGTTGAGTCCACGCTCCACCATCCCTTGGCACTTGAATACTTGTTGCTCCATTGCTTCGAACCTCGCCTCCACGCTTCCAGTCTTCTTGGGCCCCTCAACATCACGGATGTGCAACATCCCCTCACGCATCTCAATAGATTGAGGGTGTTGCAGCACTCCCGAGAGGTAGGGATTGATGACCTTCTCGAAGATCTTGTCCTTCGGAGCTTTTGGGGACGTCATAGCGATCTAGATCTGCAACAGAAACAGGCTTGAAACGAAAACAGAGGAAATCTGCGTGATACGAGGGTCAGACCAAACGGGAAAATATATATTGATTTTTTCCCGACCAGAAGGAGTACTCCGCATGAAAACGGAGTCCGGGAGGCGTACAAGGTGGCCACAAGGCCCCCAGGCGCGGCTAGGGGGTGGGCCCGTGCCTGGCAGGCTTGTCGCCTCCTCGCACGCTTTCCGAATTACTTCCATTTTTTTATTTTTTCAAATATTCCAGAACGGAGAAAAATTCCTACTGGAAAAGTTTTGGAGGCTGAAAGAGGCTCAAGTTCCGCCTCGTGGCGGCGGCGAATCCACGAAAAAGCTTCCTCTTGATTTTTTTCCGGACGAAACCCTTCATATAGCAGAAGAGGGGCCAGAGGGCTAGCTGGGTGCCCACAAGCCCCCTAGGCGTGGCGAGGGGGGTGGACGTGCCTAGCAGGCTTGTGGCCACCTGCTGGCGCCCCTCTGGCGCTTCTTCGGCCCAGTATTTTTTATAAATCCAGAAAAAAATCCTCGTTGATTTTTACGGCGTTTGGAGTTGCGCAGAATCGATATCTCAAACTTTCTCCACTTTCAGGCCAGAATTCTAGTTGCCGGCATTCTCCCTCTTCATGTAAACCTTGCAAAATAAGAGAGAAAAGGCATAAGTATTGTACCGTGAAGTGAAATAACAGACCAAGAAGCGATAAATATCAACATGAAAACATGATGCAAAATGGACGTATCACCTGCATGAACACAATCCACCAATGACTTCCGAAGCTCAGGCCCCAATGCCTAGGGGGTAGGGACACTCGTGAGGCCAAAGCGTCCTCGAGACCTCCCAGATACAGCCCCACCGTGACACTCTCACGTAATAATGAGCCGAGGATGTATACGCCCAGCCCCCCCCCCCCCCCCCCCCCCCGAGGACGCGGAAGGGGTCCACCACACTCCTAGTGGAAGCCCTATGCTCAGCGCTGGGGGGAGACGGAGGCGGTGAATAGCTTAGGGACCGGACGTGGCCATTTTCTCGTTCTTCTCTCGTGTTTCAAGTCGCGGCCCTCATGGGCCTCCCCTTTTTGTATTTTGAGCTGTCAAAGGCTCGAAGATCTCTTTGTTTCATGTTTTCAAAAGAAAAGAAGGGCAGGGATTTCTTCTCTACGTTACTCTCGAGTCCTCTTTCTCCTTTTGTTTTGATTGGTGTTTCGTCGAAACCACAGGAATCGCTCGAGTGCCAAAGGGGGCTCTTGAGGCGCGCCTCAAGAGCCTTACCGATCGTAAGGCGACACTACTAGGGAAAACCCTAGTAGTAGCGATGGATATATGCGTATCAGTAGCGCTTTGTCGAGCGGTATTGCTATCGCACTACAGCTAAACCCTAGTAGTAGCGCTGGTATGGGCAGTGCTACTGGTAAGTAGTATTAGCAGTAGCGCTTCCCTGCCCAGCGCTACTGCTAACTATAGTAGTATTGTTTGCCCATAGTAAGTGCTGCTGCTAAGCAGCGCTACTGTAAGTATTTACCAGCACTACTGCTAACTTTTACTGCTTTCACAACATTGCACCCTCTATGTATTTGTGATGTATTTATACAGATTTCATACAATAGTTTCATCACATCATATTAAACATACACCATTCTCACATATCATAGACATACAATAGTCTCGTCATACCATCATCATTCAACACAAAATATCATCACATAATCTCAAAAATAGTGATACATAAGTGCGATCATGTCATGTCTCGAATAAGTGCAACTCCATGGTCATGGCACACCCACAAGTTTCATCATCTCTATCTACAACATGATATAGAAGAGAAGAGCAATTAGCATGAGGAAGAGCGCGACTATGTAGTACCGGCGGTCCCGCCCCTGCTCATGCTGGAGTGTCCACCTGAAATAACTACTTTCCGCTTCGGCTCTGTTGTCAAACCCTCTGTGGGTAGCACCCGGGTACCTATGCACCTGAGCCTGAGCAGCTGGCCAGTGGTCGTAGACTCCTGGAACCCTCCCAACATACACGACGTAGTAGTCCTTCGCCATCTCTGATCTAGGTACGTGCATCATGAATTGTTGATTTGAATGATAATATGCAACATAATGTACTTAAGAAAACAAAGAGGCATGATTAACAAAATAAACGAAACCAATAGTAAACATAAATGACGAAGTTCCTCATACCCAAACTAATTAACTAGAACGATCTACGCTAGTTCAGGACCACAGATTAGTTATATCACATAGTTTCGCCGTGCATAATTTCAAAGTTTTGCCATAGGAAGAAAATAGTGATAAGGCACGCTAGTTCAGTACCACAGTTTAGTTATATCACATTGTCATTGACAATCAGTCGTTCAGGTCCTCGTCCCAATCTTCATAGTCAGCGAGGATGCACCCGAGCTTCGTGAAAGGGTTCATGTCCGAACGCTGAGCGACTAGTAGTGCTCGGACATCAACCCGCGTGATTTCCCCATTGTAGAACGTCCCCGTTGGTTCGAGGACTTGCTTCTTGATCGCTTGGGCTAGTTCACACTATACGTGATAAAACTCAGCTCGGATTCGATGATCCGGTGTCATTCCTATGCTTGTGGCCCAGCTGACAATCTCGGCATCTTCGGTAGTAGCTGACATGCGAAGGCGTTGATTATCCCTTCTGAACTCCATCAGGTGATGCATGAGGTAGAATCCATCAGACGTATTGTTGTGCGATTGCTGGATGCAGCAGAAGTCGGTCTTATGGCCGAAAACCGGTGCTTTATTCCTGGTCCTTTTCACCTTGATATATCCACCAGTCAGGCTGAAGGTCCAAAGGGCAGAGTCGAGAACACTCTTTACATGCGTGTAATCCTTTTTCTTGAGGTTCTTCGACGAGTCCAAGTAGATAGCATGGGAGTATTCCAGGTACAGAACGACGAGGACGACGCCGCCCCCGCTGCCCAAATTAAGCACACCCCAAATTAGCCTCCATGCTTGCAAAGGAATGAAACATGTACAGAAGGATACGCGCGGATGACTTACGAGGGATGATAAGGTAAGAGAATCGCTTCCTTGTCCTTATTACCGATCATGAAATCGCCGAGGTACTTGCTCGCATAGTCACGGTGCTCTTTGAAAACTTCCAAGAAGTCCTCGTGCATATAGTATGGGTCTGCGACGCAGATATATTTGATGATCTCCATATTGATGATGGAGTTGAGATACAACGCATACATGCGGATGAACTGGAAATCCAGCTTGGTCATGTGGAACATGTTGTAGATGTACTCAAATCACAGGAGGAACTGATTCACGGGCCAGGTAACGACGTACAACTTCCCGCCCGACACATGAGCCACGTAAAGCGGGTATCCTGGATGTTTCGCGACCAGAAGGTTTCTCTCTCTGGCCAGCACATCTTCATGGAGTCTCTTTAGATCATTGCTAACTATGTGATCTAGCGCTTTGGCATGTAGGATCGGCTCGCCGATGATGTGGACACGCGGCTTACCTTCGATAGGTATTCTGTCTACCACCAGGGGTTTCAGAGGCGGCTGGCTGCTTGAAGCACCCATAGCGCCTTTAGGTCTCATGGTCGGTCTCTTCCTTTGCTTCTTGGGGGGTGGCGGTAGTGAGCCTACCATACCTTCCATAACCACCACCCCAAGTGTCCTCGGGCTAAACAGTGGACATGCCTTGGGGGTCACTGGGTAGAGGTGGCATCTAGAGGTGTCTCCTGCGAGGATGGCTTGAAGAGAGACTTTTTGCATTCCGCCTTAGGACGTTCTGGCACCGGTAAATCAGGCAACATCAAGTCATCATCTCCACGGTCATAGCATGAGTCTTCAGCGTCCTGAGCCATCAATCCATCATAGGCGGTATTGAAATACTGGTTCAGGTCCTCATCATCATCCTCCGTGTCATCATCAACATTTGCTTCTTCGACAGCGGGGGCGACATGATCTGGCACTAATGGAGGCTCTCCCTCGCGTCGTACGCTACCATCATCCTCCATGATAGGTGCATGTAATTTGGTAGGTGGGGTGGTGTTCAAACCTTCTTGAGAAGTTGGCGTTGTCGTGATACTGGGCTCCTCGAGACGAAGAAGAGACTTCGCCAAGTCAAGAACTAGTTATTGCATACGCCAATAAGCGTAGGGGTCTCGTCGTCACCGGTTGGTATCGGAGGAGGCAAATTCTTGAAGCCCGCTAAGACACTAGACACGTTAACCTTGAAGACGCCATCGGGCATCTGTCGGTTGTGGAACATGTGGTCCTTCAGCTTCATGATAGTTTCCTTTCCCGGAGCCACTTTCCGGCCCTTGATGTCTTAGAGTAGAGTGCACGGGGTGTCGTCGGCCTACGAAGGAGACATGTCTGCGACATCAAACATCTGAAAGGGAACTGAAACGGAAGACTATAGACATGCTGGTGAAAAGGGTATGACGCTTAATTACCGTGAGGGCGTTGAGCTCAGCCAGGGAGGAAGGCCCGCCGAGCATGCGAGAGACGGAGGTCGGGCTGCTATGAACAGGAACGGGACTTTTTGCGGTTGCTTGGGCAGGTGTTGGTGTTTTGGTGTTCGCCGAGTTGCTCCCGACAAAGCTTGGAATTGGGTAGTCCTCCGGCCGTGCATTTGGATTGCTCTTTGACCAATTGAAAATTGCCGGAATCAAGGTGGCCACCGCGTTAGTGACCAACCCACTTACTACGTCGACCAACTCTTCTTTGGTCTCAGCTTTGGTCTTATTGACCGCAATCGCGACCTTCTCGTCGATGCTCTCCTGAGTGATGACCAACCGTCTCTTCCTTCTATTCTCTGCCCCTCGGGGTAGCACGTCTTCCACAAGGCGCCATCTCTGACACCGTGCACACGTCCATAGGACGGAGGCTTGTCCACCTGGACCTTTTTCAGTATGTTCAGGGCCCGGTTGAATGGGGTGTCCCAGTTGAGCCTCGCCGACGACTGTGACGACTCGTCGCTTTCGGCTGCCTTTTGGTGGTGCTCTTTCTGCAAAAGGAACATGGATGGTTTACTAATGTGACAAAACTTGCAGTCAAATTGATTGGAAGCTAATATGATAATGTGGTAATATAACAATTACCAGAAGTCTCATGAACTCCCTCGTGTTCGGGTCCGTGTAAAAGATCTTTTTGACTTTGTCCAACTTGTACCGGGCCCTGATCCAGTCATGCTCTAGCGGGTCGGTGAACTCCGCCAAGGGGTCTTGGATCAAGAGACATTCACGTTCGGCATCCTCCTTGGCCCATATGTGCCTCTTCCCCTCGTAACCACAGCTTCCGAGGCGGTGGGGAGGTGGGAGCGCCTTCATTTTCTCCGACTTTGCCTTGACCTCTTATTTTTCGCAATTCTCAAGGAATTTTGCAAAGTCCTCAATCGTAATTGTTGGATTATCAGCATGAATCTTGGACCACGGTTCATTCTTCCCAACCGCATTTTTTCACCCAAACTTTCCAGGAGGACAAGTCGTTGGTGAACGTCACCATCACCTTCTCGTTTATCTTTGTCATGACGGGGTCATGCCACGACTCTTTATATTCCTTTTCATTCTGGCCGGGGAACATGAACCTATTGTGCAACTTCTTTAGGAGCATGTGCTCCATATGTGGTATCTGCTTCAACCTCTCGTCATTGATGTTGGCGGTTTCCCTGAGGATGCATCCAAGTTGATTGCCCCAGCACTTGCGCGCTTCCTCTAGCGCCGTTGGCTCTAACTTCAAGGGGTGAATCTCCGTGACCACAACTTGTCCGATGCCAAGATTGTTTGGTTTTCATGTCCTCTTCTTCTTCGGTGCTTTACCGGCTACGACATCATCGTTGCCGGTCTCGGGGTGGTGTCGGTGCTGGTGCCGGTGTTGGCACCGGGGTCGGGATTGGGACCAGTGCCGCCACCATGCAACCCCATCTGGTGTTCGTCGAGGTAATCGAAATAGTGATTTGCTGCCTCCATGGGGTGTGTGGAGCGAGCAGAACCACCCACGACTTCGGCGTCGGTTGACATGTTTCCTATGCAACAATTTTAAATAAAAGATATAATGAAGAGAAAAAAGGGGCCTATATTTGGTCGGAATGTTGATTCATTCCCCTTCCAGCAAATCCCGTGTACTCCATATGTCCTAGTTTCTAGCACAAGTCATGCCAAAAATTTCGGCATGACCTTCGCTAAAAAGTGGACATATGGAGCGCCTGAAATTTGCCGGAACAGAAATGAATCAACATTCCGGGAAAACATAGGCCACTCGGATACCATGAGGATAAGAAATGGAATTCTCTTGACACCATCACAAGCTTAATTACACAAATATAAACAAAAAATAATAAGTACTATGGACACCATGAGGATATAATAAGTACTAGCAAAGGTATGCAATGACCTACGTTGAATCTGAGAAAGGAAAATTGTTTCACCAGGGAAAGATATTTTCTTGCCACATTTTCTGCCCACTAGTTCAAAACATCAAACTTTGTGCCCACTAGTTCAAAATTAGTGTATCAAACTACGGTTTCTACCAAAACACATGCGTGCTGAAATTAATTTGTAGAAACCATAACTAGATAAGAAATGCTACACATCAGCCATATGCATGCATACCAAAGCCTGCTGCCGAAGAGCACCTTGCCGGGGGGGGGGTCGGGTACCTGTTGCCGAAGAGCACTATCAGAGAGAGAGAGATAGAGATAGATAGATAGATAGAGATAGAGAGAGAGAGAGAGAGAAAGGTGGGGGTCAGGTACCTGCCGAGGCCTCACCTCAACCCTAGCCGACATGGAGAGGCGGCGGCGCCGATTGGAGAGCTCGGGGCGGATCTGCTGATGAAGGGCATGGCGCTAGGGGTAATGGCGACGCTGGGTGGAGCCAGGGGCAGCGCAGGGAGTAGTCAGGGGCGACACTGGGGATGATGGTGGCTGATGACCCACAAGTATAGGGGATCAATCGTAGTCCTTTTGATAAGTAAGAGTGCCGAACCCAATGAGGAGAAGAAGGCTCTGATAAACGGTTTTCAGCAAGGTAATAACTGCAAGCACTGAAAGTAGCGGTAACAAGTGATGGTGTAGTGAGGTGAAACGTAGCAAGCGAAAAGTAACAAGTAACAAGTAGTAGCAACGGTGCAGCAAAGTGGCCCAATCCCTTTTGTAGCAAGGGACAAGCCTGAACAAAGACTTATAGGAGGAAAAACACTCCTAAGGACACACGGGAATTTCTGTCATACTAGTTTCATCATGTTCATATGATTCGCGTTCGTTACTTTGATAGTTTGATATGTGGGTGGACTGGCGCTTGGGTACTGCCCTTACTTGGACAAGCATCCCACTTATGATTAACCCCTCTCGCAAGCATCCGCAACTACGAAAGAAGAATTAAGACAACGTCTAACCATAGCATTAAACTAGTGGATCCAAATCAGCCCCTTACGAAGCAACGCATAGACTGGGGTTTAAGCTTCTGTTAGTCTAGCAACCCATCATCTACTTGCTACTCCCCAATGCCTTCCTCTAGGCCCAAAGATGATGAAGTGTTATGTAGTCGACGTTCACATAACACCACTAGAGGAAAAGACAACATACAACATATCAAAATACCGAACGAATACCAAATTCACATGACTATTATTATCATGACTTATCCCATGTCCTCAGGAACAAAAGTAACTACTCACAAAGCATAATCATAATCATGATCAGAGGTGTCATGAGTAGCATCAAGGATCTGAACATAAACTCTTCCACCAAGTAATCCAACTAGGATCAACTACAAAGAGTAATCAACACTACTAGCAACCTTACAAGTACCAATCGGAGTCGCGAGATGGAGATTGGTTACAAGAGATGAACTAGGGTTTGGAGATGAGATGGTGCTGATGAAGATGTTGATGGTGACGAGTCCCCTCCGATGACAGGAGTGTTGGTGATGACGATGGCGATGATTTCCCCCTCCGGGAGGGAAGTTTCCCCTGCAGGATCGTCCTGCCGGAGCTCTAGATTGGTTCTTCTGAAGTTCTGCCTCGTGGCGGCGGACAATCCAGGAAAAAGCTCCACCATGATTTTTTTCCGGACGAAACCCTTCATATAGCAAAAGAGGGGGGCGAGTTGGACACCAGGGTGCCCACAAGCCCTATAGCCACGGCCAGGGGGCAGGCGGCGGCTACCAGGCTTGTGGGCCCATGGTATCTCCCCTCT
Source organism: Hordeum vulgare subsp. vulgare (assembly GCF_904849725.1). NCBI lineage: Eukaryota > Viridiplantae > Streptophyta > Magnoliopsida > Poales > Poaceae > Hordeum > Hordeum vulgare. The sequence continues at coordinate 442,434,597 of NC_058519.1, forward strand.
GGTACTTCTTTCGCCCAGTATTTTTCATATATTCCCAAAAAATTCCACGTTGATTTTCAGGGCATTCGGAGTTACGCAGAATAGAGGACTCAGACTTGCTCCTTTTCCAGTCCATAATTCCAGCTGCCGGTATTCTCCCTCTTCAAATAATCCTTGCAAAATAAGAGAGAAAAGGCATGGTACCACAAAGTATAATAACAGTCCATAAAGCGATAAATATCAACATGAAGCATGATGAAAAATGGACGTATCAACTCCCCCAAGCTTAGACCTCGCTTGTCCTCAAGCGAAAACCAAGATCCATAAACATGCCCACATGTTTAGGGATGAAGGTGTCGATAAAACATAATACGGACATGAGGGCATGATGATCACACATAGAACAACAATACATCATAAAGATTCTTATGGGAAAGTAACAATTCCTTCACAAAGCAAAGTATGAAACAAAAACCTTACCGAGAAGTAGCCAACAACAATTCATAGTCATTGAACCAATTGCAATTTATCATAACATAAGAAAGAGTCAAATAAGAGCTTGTAAAGCAAACCCATGATACGTCTCCAACGTATCTATAATTTTTGATGGTTCCATGCTATTATCTTGTAAACTTTGGATGTTTTAAATGCATGAACATGCTATTTTATATCTGTTTGGGACTAACCTATTAACTCAGTGCCAAGTGTCAGTTTCAATTTTTTCCGTGTTTTTGGCCCATTTTCAGACGGAGTCCAAATGGAATGAAACTTTACGATGATTTTTTTTGGGACCAAAAGAGACCCCCGAAGCTTTGGAAGAAGGCGAGAAGAACCACGAGGGAGTCACAAGCCCTACTCGAGTTGGATGCACACCCACTAGTTTTCTTTAAGAGCTTTCACATACTCCTAGCTCTAGTGCATCATTTGTAAGGCAATCCCTACTCATTCACATTGATATCAATTGATGAGCATCTCCATAGCTCATTGATATGCCTAGTCAATGTGACCATCTTCTCCTTGTTTGCCTTGCAACCTCCACCACACTCCATTCCACTTATAGTGCTAAAACCATGGCTCACGCTCATGTATTGGGTGAGAGTTGAAAAAGTTTGAGAAAGTAAAGGTGTGAAAACAATTACTTGGCCAATACCGAGGTTGTGCATGATTTAAATTCGTTGTGCAAGGATAATAGAGCATAGCCAGACTATATGATTTTGTAGGGATAACTTTCTTTTTGGCCCTGTTATTTTGAAAGTTCATGATTACCTTGCTAGTTTGCTTGAAGTATTATTGTCTGCACGTCAATAGCAAACTATTGTTTTGAATCTAACGGATCTGAACATTCATGTCACGTGAGAGAAGTTGAAAAGGACATCAATGCTAGGTAGCATGAAAGCATCAAAAATTCATTCTTTATCACTTCCCCACTCGAGGACGAGCAGGAGTTAAGCTTGGGGATGCTTGATACGTCTCCAACGTATCTATAATTTTTGATGGTTCCATGCTATTATCTTTTCAACTTTGGATGTTTTATATGCATGAATATGCTATTTTATATCTTTTTTGGGACTAACCTATTAACTCAGTGCCAAGTGCGAGTTTCTATTTTTTCCGTGTTTTTGGCCCATTTTCAGACGGAGTCCAAATAAAATGAAACTTTACGATGATTTGTTTTGGACCAAAAGAGACCCCGAAGCTTTGGAAGAAGGCCAAAAGAGCCACGAGGGAGTCACAAGCCCTGACGCCGCCACCACCCCCTAGGTGGTGGCGACCAGGCTTATGACCTCCTTGTTGGCCCAACCGACGTAATTCCACCGCCATAAATTCCTATAAATTCAGAAACCCCCAGAAAGAAACCTAGATCGGGAGTTCCACCGCCGCAAGCCTCGGTAGCCACCGAAAAGCAATCTGGAGACCGTTTCGGCACCCTGGCGGAGGGGGAATCCATCTCCGGTGGCCATCTTCATCATCCCGGCGATCTCCATGATGAGGAGGGAGTATTTCTCCCTCGGTGCTGAGGGTATGCACCAGTAGCTATGTGTTTGAAATCTCTCTCTCTCTCTCGTGTTTTTGAGATGTCTTGATCTCGATGTACCGTGGGCTTTGCTACTATAGTTGGATCTTATGATGTTCTTCCCCCTCTCCCGTCTTGTAATGAATTGAGTTTCCCCTTTGGAGTTATCTTATCGAATTGATTCTTTGAGAACACTTGATGTATGTCTTGCACGTGTCTATCTGCTGTGATCAACTTGCGGGTTTGTGACATTGGGAACCTATGCATATGGGTTGCCACACGTTTGATTCATGTGAGTACTCGATGTATGTTTTGGTGATGAACTTGCAGGTTCGTGACATTGGGAACCTATGCATAGGGGTTGGCACACGTTTTGACTCTACGGTAGAAACTTTGGGGCACTCTTTGAAGTTCTATGTGTTGTTTGAATAGATGATTCTGAGATTATGTGATGCATATCGTATAATGATGCCCACAGATACTTGAGGTGACAATGGAGTATCTAGGTGACATTAAGGTCTTGGTTGATATGTATCTTAAGGTGTTATTCTAGTACGAACTCTATGATGGATCGAACGGAAAGAATAGCTTCGTGTTATTTTACTACGGACTCTTAAATAGATCGATCAGAAAGAATAACTTTGTGGTGGTTTCGTACCCGACAATAATCTCTTCGTTTGTTCCCTGCTATTAGTGACTTTAGAGTGACTCTTTGTTGCATGTTGAGGGCTAGTTATATGATCCAATTATGTTATCATTGTTGAGAGAACTTCACTAGTGAAAGTACGAACCCTAGGCCTTGTTTCCACGCATTGCAATACCGTTCGTGCTCACTTTTACCATTTGTTACCTTGCTGTTTTTGTAATTTCAGAGTACAAAATCCTATATATACCATCCATATTGCACTTGTATCACCATTTCTTCGCCGAACTAGTGCACCTATACAACTTACCATTTTATTAGGTGTGTTGTGGACACAAGAGACTCTTTGTTATTTGGTTGTAGGGTTACTTGAGAGAGACCATCTTCATCCTACGCCTCCCGTGGATTGATAAACCTTATGTCATCCACTTGAGGGAAAATTGCTACTGTCCTACAACCCTCTGCACTTGGAGGCCCAACAACGTCTACAAGGAGAAGGTTGCGTAGTAGACATCAAGCTCTTTTCTGGCGCCGTTGCTGGGGAGGTTAGCGCTTGAAGGTATATCTTTAGATCTTGCAATCGAATATTTTTGTTTCGTCTTCTTTTGCTAGAAAATTACAAAAAAATGGAATGGAGGATGCCTCATATGCTCCATCTTTTCAATGTCTTTCGTGAGCATGATGGGAAGGAAAATTTTGCTCAAGTGCTGAAATAAGAATTACATAGAATGCTTGGCATAGAATATGTGAACGATGAGCATGATTGCAATGTTCTTAGCATGAATTATTTGAATACCCATGATGCTAATGATATGCAAAGCCACAAGCTTGGGGATGCTATATTTGATGAAGATGATCTTTTTAGTTCTTCCACTTTGAATGATCAAAATCATTTTGATGAAAGCATGCCCCCTATCTATGATGATTATTGTGAGGATACTTATTCTTTCAAGAAGAGGGATGATAAAACTTGTCATACTCTCGAGAACCCATTTGCTAAACCTTTCTTTTTCATTGTGGACACAATTTGTAGTGGTCAAGTGTTTTACGATACTCCCACTACTATTCTTGAGAATATATTTCCTTATGTGGAGAGTAGTAAAATTTCTATGCTTGTACATCATGAAAAGAATGCCTTAGGTGCTGGTTATATTGTTGAATTCATTCATGATGCTACTGAAAATTACTATGAGAGAGGATCATATGCTTCTACTTATTGCAATAGTATCAAGCTTCCTCTCCATATGTTGAAATTTTTGAAGCTATGCTTGTTTTGCCTTCCTATGCTAGTTGATTCTTGCTCCAATAAATTGTTTGATCAGAAAATCCCTATGCATAGGAAGTAGGTTAGACTTAAATGTGTTAGCCGTTTGCTCCATGATGCTCTCATTGTGTTTCAATCCTTACCTTTTATGTGAGCATCATTGAAATCAATGCCTAGCTAAGGGCGTTAAACGATAGCGCTTGTTGGGAGGCAACCCAATGAATAAATTTTTCTTTGATTTTTGCTTCCTGTTTTGTTTCCTCCACACCATCATAATTCTGTTATGATTGTGTCGTTTGTGTTTCTTTTTGTGTTTGTGCCAAGCAAAATCGTTATGATTAGTCTTGGTGATGATTGTTTGATCATGCTGGAAAAAGACAGAAACTTTCTGCTCACGAAAAGAATTTTCATTTTTATTCTGTAAGAGCTTTTGAGTTGATTATTTTTGCTGATGATTTCTATGCAATTTCTTCAGACTGTCGTAATTGTTCAGATTTTGTGAAGTACCAGAAGTATACGAAGTATACAGATTGCTACAGACTGGTCTGGTGTTAACAGATTATATTTTTGTTGAGTTGGTTGCTTATTTTGATGAAACTATGGATAGTATCGGAGGATACTAGCCATGGAAAAGTGAAAATACAGCAACCCAATACCAACATAAGTAGAATTTAAGTTTTCTACAGTACCTAAGGAAGTGGTGATTTGCTTTCTTATACTAATGTTATCACGAGTTTCTGTTTAAGTTTCGTGTTGTGAAGTTTTCAAGTTTTGGGTGAAGTTCTTATGGACAAAGAGATAAAGAGTGGCAAGAAGTAAAGATTGGGGATGACCAAGGCACCTCAAGAGATTCAAGGATGCCGTAAAAGCCTAAGCTTGGGGATGCCCCGGGAAGGCATCCCCTCTCTCGTCTTCAATCCATCGGTAAAGTTACTTGGGGCTATATTTTTATTCACCACATGTTATGTGTTTTTTGCTTGGAGCGTCTTGTATCGTAGGAGTCTTTTTTGTGTGTGTCACAATCATCCTTGCTGCACACCTAGAGAGAGAGACATGCACTCACAATGATTTTTTCGAGCTTCACTTATATCTTTTGGTAGACCATTCAGCTCACATGTGCTTCAGTTATATCTTTTGAGCTAGACACTTTTGCTCTATGTGCTTCACTTATATCTTTTAGAGCACAGCGGTGCGTGGCTTGGTAGTTGATCTATGCTTTGAAAGTAGTCTCAAAAGGGGTAGTTATCGAAAGGGATACGAAAACTTCCACCTTCATGTGCATAGAATAGTTAGAGAAGTTTGATTCCTCTCAATTAGTTTTGAGATATGGTTGTGGTAATATTGAAGTTATGCTAGTAAGGTGTTGTGGATCTAGAAATACTTGTGTTGAATTTAGTGATTCCCGTAGCATGCACGTATGGTGAACCGCTATGTGATGAAGTCTGAGCATTATTAGTCTTTTGATTGTCATCCTTTGTGTGGCGGTCGGGATCGCGCGATCGTTTGTACCTACCAACATTTCCTCGAGGAGTATTCGTTGAATGCTTTGTTTCGATTACAAATAAAACTTTTGCAACAAGTATATGAGTTCTTCATGACTAATTTTGAGTCCATGGTTTAGATGCACTTTCACCTTCCACCATCACTATCTTCTTAGTGCCGTGCAACTTTCGCCGGTGCACAAAACCCACCATTGCCTCCCTCAAAATAGCCACCATACCTACCTACTATGGCTTTTTCAAAGTCATTTCGAGATATAATGCCGTGCAACTACCACCATGACATGTGCCACCACGTCTATATTGCCATTGCATGATCGTAAGATAACTAGCATGATGTTTCCATTAATGTCTATGCCATGCTAGATCATTGTCACGGTACACTACCGAAGGCATTCCATATAGAGTCATCATTGCTCTAAGTTTTGAGTTGTAAGTGTGATGATCATCATTTATGGAGCATTTTCCCATGTGAGGAAATAATAGAGGCCAGCGAAGCCCATATACAAAAAGAGGCCAAAGATGCGCACCAAAATAATAATAATAATAAAAAAGAGAGCTCAAAGAGCCCACCAAAAAAAATGAGAGAAAAAGAGAGAAGGGACAATGATACTATCTCCTTTCCACACTTGTGCTTCATATTAAGCACCATGGTCTTCATGATTGAGAGTCTCTCATTTTTTCACCACCATCTAGCTAGTGGGAAATTTTCATTATATAACTTGGCTTGTATATTCCTATGATGGGCTTCCTCAAAATTGCCCTAGGTCTTCGTGAGCAAGCAAGTTGGATGCACACCCACTAGTTTTCTTTAAGAGCTTTCACATACTCCTAGCTCTAGTGCATCATTTGTCTGGAAATCCCTACTCATTCACATTGATATCTATTGATGAGCATCTCCGTAGCTCATTGATATGCCTAGTCAATGTGACCATCTTCTCCTTGTTTGCCTTGCAACCTCCACCACACTCCATTCCACTTATAGTGCTAAAACCATGGCTCACGCTCATGTATTGCGTGAGAGTTGAAAAAGTTTGAGAAAGTAAAGGTGTGAAAACAATTACTTGGCCAATACCGAGGTTGTGCATGATTTAAATTCGTTGTGCAAGGATGATAGAGCATAGCCAGACTATATGATTTTGTAGGCATAACTTTCTTTTTGGCCTTGTTATTTTGAAAGTTCATGATTACCTTGCTAGTTTGCTTGAAGTATTATTGTCTGCACGTCAATAGCAAACTATTGTTTTGAATCTAACGGATCTGAACATTCATGTCACGTGAGAGAAGTTACAAAGGACATCTATTCTAGGTAGCATGAAAGCATCAAAAATTCATTCTTTATCACTTCCCCACTCGAGGACGAGCAGGAGTTAAGCTTGGGGATGCTTGATACGTCTCCAACGTATCTATAATACTTGATGGTTCCATGCTATTATCTTCCGTGTTTTTGGCCCATTTTCTGTTTTTTCCGTGTTTTTGGCCCATTTTCAGACGGAGTTCAAATGGAATGAAACTAACGATGATTTGTTTTGGACCAAAAGAGACCCCCGAAGCTTTGGAAGAAGGCCAGAAGAGCCACGAGGGAGTCACAAGCCCTGACGCCGCCACCACCCCCTAGGTGGTGGCGACCAGGCTTATGACCTCCTCGTTGGCCCAACCGACGTAATTCCACCGCCATAAATTCCTATAAATTCAGAAACCCCCAGAAAGAAACCTAGATCGGGAGTTCCGCCGCCGCAAGCCTCTGTAGCCACCGAAAACCAAACTGGAGCCTGTTCCGGCACCCTACCGGAGGGGGAATCCATCTCCGGTGGCCATCTTCATCATCCTGGCGATCTCCATGACAAGGAGGGAGTAGTTCTCCCTCGGGGCTGAGGGTATGTACGAGTAGCTATGTGTTTGATCTCTCTCTCTCTCTCTCTCTCTCTCTCTCTCTCGTGTTCTTGAGATGTCTTGATCTCGATGTACCGTGGGCTTTGCTACTATAGTTGGATCTTATGATGTTCTTCCCCCTCTCCCTTCTTGTAATGAATTGAGTTTCCCCTTTGGAGTTATCTTATCAAATTGAGTCTTTCAGAACACTTGATGTATGTCTTGCACGTGTCTATCTGCTGTGATCAACTTGCGGGTTTGTGACATTGGGAACCTATGCATATGGGTTGGCACACGTTTGATTCATGTGAGTACTCGATGTATGTTTTCGTGATGAACTTGCGGGTTCGTGACATTGGGAACCTATGCATAGGGGTTGGCACACGTTTTGACTCTACGGTAGAAACTTTGGGGCAGTATTTGAAGTTTTATGTGGTTGTTGAATAGATGATTCTGAGATTATGTGATGCATATCGTATAATCATGCCCATGGATACTTGAGGTGACAATGGAGTATCTAGGTGACATTAGGGTCTTGGTTGATATGTTTCTTAAGGTGTTATTCTAGTACGAACTCTATGAAGGATCGAACGGAAAGAATAGCTTCGTGTTATTTTACTACGGACTCTTGAATAGATCGATCAGAAAGAATAACTTTGTGGTGGTTTCGTACCCGACAATAATCTCTTCGTTTGTTCCCCGCTATTAGTGACTTTAGAGTTACTCTTTGTTGCATGTTGAGGGCTAGTTATATGATCCAATTATGTTATCATTGTTGAGAGAACTTCACTAGTGAAATTATGAACCCTAGGCCTTGTTTCCACGCATTGCAATACCGTTCGTGCTCACTTTTACCATTTGTTACCTTGTTGTTTTTGTAATTTCATATTACAAAAACCTATATCTACCATCCATATTGCACTTGTATCACCATGTCTTCGCCGAACTAGTGCACCTATACAACTTACCATTGTATTAGGTGTGTTGGGGACACAAGAGACTCTTTGTTATTTGGTTGCAGGGTTGCTTGAGAGATACCATCTTCATCCTACGCCTCCCGCGGATTGATAAACCTTAGGTCACCCACTTGAGGGAAAATTGCTACTGTCCTACAAAACTCTGCACTTGGAGGCCCAACAACGTCTACAAGGAGAAGGTTGCATAGTAGACATCAACCCACATACTCAATCATCTCTTTTGTTTTCCACAATTGTTACAACTCACGTGGTACTCATGGTATCAAAGTTTCAGATGGACACGGAGAAAGATAGGGGCTTATAGTTTTGCCTCCCAACCATTTACCTCAAGGGTAAAGTCAACAATAATAAAGCATAAGTACTCATCTCCAAGTTGATATATGAATATAGATCTTTCCCTAGCTTGTGATGGTAGCCAAGACAAAGGCAAAATAAGGAATTGGTGAAGATCACCATGACTCTTTCAAGGGTAAAAAGTAAAGGTACAAGATAGGCCCTTCGCAGAGGGAAGCAGAGGTTGTCATGCGCTTTTGAGGTTTGGATGCGTGTCCTCTTAGTGCGAAGGAACGTCACTTTATATTGCCTCCTGTGATAAAGAACTTTATTATGCAGTCTGTCGCTTTTATGTCTTCCTCATCACAGGTTCGTACAAAGCTTATTTTCCACACACTAATAGATCATACATATTAGAGAGAAATTTTTATTGCTTGCACCGATGACAACTTACTTGAGGGATCTTATTCAATCCATAGGTAGGTATGGTGGACTCTCATGCTAAAACTGGGTTGAAGGTTTATGGATGCACAAGTAGTATTTCTACTCAGTACGGAAGTTTTGGCTAATATGAGGTGGAAGCAATCGTCACATGCTAAGGGATCTCTAGGCATATAACATTGTTTGGAACCAAGCAAACACAATTCATTATGTTGTCTTCCTTGTCCAACATCTACTTCTAAGCATGTAATAGTTTGGTGAGTGCTCACAATTATAGAAAGTGTCTAAGATGATATATTTATATGTGAACCTCTCGTTCCTTATCACTTCTTATTAATTGCAACAATGACTGGGGCCTATGTTGGTCTATTCTCAACAAGTTTCAATCATCATACTTGTTATATGTGAAGGTATCACTTTCCATAAGATCATCTCATGATCTTTCATGCTATCGTTCTTTTAATACTTGTGATCATGGCACAAAACAACGCCCTTGACTAAGATACTCTTTATTATATAGCTCGCAAGCTCGAATACATCGGGGGAGACATAAGGCAAAAGACTCAACCTAAACACTAAAGACTTATTCCACTAAGAGAAGAAATAAAAACTGAAAAGGAAAGAACTAAAACAAAGGTAAAAGCAAAAGATATAAAGGTGATACGATACCAGGGCAACTCCCCCAAGCTTGGCACAAGCCAAGGGAGTTGCCCATACCAATGCTTAGTTGTCTTCCTTTGGTGGTGATGGTGGTGGAGTCTTTGCCTTTGATTCCAAGAGAGCAACTCCCCCAAGCTTGGCAAAAGCCCTGTAGTCTGATCCCGCGTCTTCCAAGGCATAGGTGCTCCATCATGGCAGGATGAACGAGTCGACGGAATCCTCAAATATGCAGCCAACCATATTGATTTAAATCTATACTCATACTCACAGTTTTGGTTCTGCAGGTCATAGATCTGGCCGTGGAATTGATCAACCATGTCATAGAGCCTGGAGAGGTGCTTCCCAATGTCAATGGCATCCATCTTGTGATTGTTGGTGAACTCCGTGATCATCATGTGGTTGGCATTGAGTCCACACTCCACCATCCCTTGGCACTTGAAGACTTGTTGCTCCATTGCTTCGAGCCTCGTCTCCATGCTTCTGGTCTTCTTAGGCCCCTCAACATCACGGATGTGCAACATCCCCTCACTCATCTTGATAGATTGAGGGTGATGCAACACTTCCGCAAGGTAAGGATTGATGACCTTCTCGAAGATCTTGTCCTTAGGAGCTTTTGGGGAAGTCATGACGATCTAGATCTGCAACAGAAACAGGCTCGAAACGAAAACAGAGGAAAACTGCGCGATACGGAGATCAAAACCCTCGGGCGTATATATAATGATTTTCTCTAGACCACAAGGAGTGCTCCGCAAGAAAACGGAGTCCGGGAGGCACACGAGGTGCCCACAAGCCCTATAGCCGCGGCTAGGGGGCAGGCGGCGGCTACCAGGCTTGTGGTCGCCTCGTGCGCTCTCCTGACTACTTTTTATTTTTCTAATTTTCCATAAATTCCAAAATGGAGAAAATTTCCTATTGGAAAAGTTTTGGAGTCCAATTACTTACCGAAACACATACCTCTTCGTTTTTACAGTCTGAAACAGGCTGATAAACATCCCTTATGTACTCCTCTGGAGTTATGATATTGATGATATTGGTCTCAACATTTATGGGAGTACCAGAGATATAATGTTTGATTCTCTGCCCATTTACCACTCTAGGAAAATTACCTTCCGTGTTATTGATTTTGATGGCACCGGAACGATATACTTCCTCGACAACGTAGGGACCTTCCCATTTAGAGAGAAGCTTGCCTACAAAGAATCTTAAGCGTGAATTGTATAGCACGACATAATCACCTACATTGAACTCACATTTTTGTATTATTTTATCGTGCCATCTCTTAACCTTTTCCTTGAACAACTTGGCATTCTCATATGCCTGGGCCCTCCATTCATCTAATGAGCTGATATCAAGCAACCGGTTCTCACCGGCAAGTTTGAAATCGAAGTTGAGCAATTTGATTGCCCAATAAGCTTTGTATTCTAGCTCAAGAGGTAAATGAAAGGCCTTACCGTAAACCATTTTATACGGCGACATGCCCATGGGATTCTTATAAGCAGTCCTATAAGCCCATAGTGCATCGTCAAGTTTGCCAAACCACTTCTTTCGAGATCTATTGACAGTCTTTTGTAAGATCAATTTGATCTCCCTATTACTCAACTCCACTTGACCACTAGACCGAGGATGATAAGGAGATGCAACTCTATGGTTGACATCATACTTAGCGAACATCTTGCGGAAAACACCATGAATGAAGTGTGAACCACCATCAGTCATCAAATATCTAGGGACTCCAAATCTTGGGAAAATGACTTCTTTAAGCATCTTAATAGAGGTGTGGTGATCGGCATTTCTAGTGGGGATAGCTTCTACCCACTTAGTGATGTAATCAACAGCAACTAAGATGTGAGTATACCCATTGGAACTCGGGAAGGGTCCCATATCATCAAAGCCCCAGACATCAAATGGTTCAATGACAAGTGAATAGTTCATAGGCATTTCCTGACGCTTACTGATGTTCCCTATTCTTTGGCATTCGTCACAGGACAAGACAAACTTACGGGCATCCTTGAAGAGAGTGGGCCAATAGAAACCTGATTGCAATACCTTATGAGCAGTTCTATCTCGAGCATGGTGTCCTCCGTAGGCTTCAGAATGACACTTCTGCACGATCTGTCCCTGTTCATGTTCGGGTACACAACGTCTACTAACACCATCTACTCCTTTCTTATAAAGGTGAGGATCATCCCAAAAGTAGTGTCTCAAATCAAAGAAGAATATCTTCTTTTGCTGGTAGGTGAAACTGGGTGGTATGTATTTGGCTACGATATAGTTTGCGTAATCAGCATACCACGATGCACTATGTGAAGTGCGGATGACATCCAATTGCTCATCAGGAAAGCTGTCATCAATAGGTCGTGGGTCATCAAGGACATTTCTAGCCTGGACAAGTTATCTGCTACAGGGTTATCAGCACCCTTTCGGTCAATAACGTGCAAATCAAATTCCTGTAGCAGGAGAACCCATCTTATTTGCCTAGGCTTAGCGTCCTTCTTCTCCATAAGGTACTTAATAGCAGCATGATCAGAGTGAATAGTGACTTTGGAGTCAACTATATAAGATCTGAACTTTTCACATGCAAACACGACTGCTAAAAACTCCTTCTCCGTAGTGGCATAGTTTCTTTGGGCACTGTCTAGAGTTTTACTAGCGTAGTATGACATTTAACTTCTTGTCAACTCTTTGTCCTAGAACAGCACCAACAACATAATCACTAGCATCGCACATGATTTCAAAGGGCATGTTCCAATCAGGTGGTTGAATAATAGGTGCGGTTATCAAGGCCTTCTTAAGTATTTCAAAAGCATCCTCACAATCCTCATCAAAAACAAAAGGAACATCCTTCTGCAAGAGGTTGGTAAGAGGCCTAGAAATCTTAGAGAAGTCTTTAATGAACCTTCTATAGAAACCAGCATGACCTAGGAAACTTTGTATACCTCTGATATCTGTGGGGAAAGGCATTTTCTCAATTGCATCAACCTTAGCTTATCAACTTCAATGCCTTTCTCAGAGATTTTGTGTCCTAAGACGATGCCTTCATTAACCATGAAGTGGCACTTTTCCCAGTTCAAGACGAGGTTGGTATCTTTGCATCTCTGTAAGACTCGATCAAGGTTGCTGAGGCAATCGTCAAAGGAAGAACCATAAACGGAGAAATCATCCATGAAAACCTCAACAATCTTTTCACAAAAGTCAGAGAATATAGCCATCATACATCTTTGAAAGGTGGTAGGTGCATTGCATAAGCCAAAAGACATATGTCTGTAAGGAGAGGTACCGAAGGGGCAGGTGAAAGTGGTTTTCTCCTGATCAGATTGTGCAACAGGTATTTGCGAGAAACCCGAATAACCGTCTAGAAAGCAGAAGTGTGTGTGTTTAGATAGCCTTTCTAGCATTTGGTCGATAAACGACAAAGGATAATGGTCTTTCCTGGTTGCCTTGTTCAGTTTCCGGAAGTCTATCACCATCCTATAGCCGGTAATAATCCTTTGTGGGATTAGTTCATCCTTATCATTAGGAACGACGGTGATACCTCCCTTCTTAGGTACGCAATGTACTGGACTTACCCAATCACTATGAGCAACAGGATAAATGATTCATGCTTCTAGAAGCTTTAATATTTCTTTTCTCATGACCTCTTTCATCCTAGGATTTAATCTCCTTTGATGATCAACAACTGGTTTAGAATCAGGATCGGTTCTAATCTTGTGCTGACATAGAGTGGGACTAATACCCTTAAGATCATTGAGAGTATATCCAATAGCCGCACGATGCTTCCTCAAAGTTTTTAATAACTTCTTCTCTTTGTAATTCGAGAGGTGAGCACTAATAATAACATGATATATCTCCTTCTCATCAAGATAGGCATACTTAAGTGTATCTGGTAACAGTTTTAGCTCGAACACAGGTTCACCCTTTGGCGGGGGAAGATCCCCAAGCAGTTCAACAGGCAGATTATTCTTGAGAATAGGATATTATTCTAAATTTTTTTTATCTATCTCATCTCTTTCATCCATATGCATATCATTCTCATGCCCAAGTAGATATTTCTCTAAAGGATCCGTAGGAGGTACAAAAATAGAGGCAAGAGCAATGATTTCATCCCTACCAGACGACTCTTTTTCATGGGGTTGTCTTCCAAACTTGGAGAAGTTAAATTCATGAGACACACCCTCGAAACTAAGAGTGACAGTCTGTTTAAGGCAATCAATATGAGCATTGACAGTGTTGATAAAAGGTCTACCAAATATGATGGGACAAAAGCTATCTTGTGTAGTAGCAAGGACGAGGAAATCGGTAGGTTATTTCGTCTTACCACACAAGACTTCTACATCTCGCACAATTCCCACAGGGCAGATAGTGTCTCTATTAGCTAGCGTAATAGTGACATCAATGGGTTCTAACTCAACAGGTGCAATTTCATCTTTGATTTCATCGTATAGGGACCCGGGTATTGCACTAACACTAGCACCCATATCACATAAACCATGATAACAGTGATCTCCTATCTTGACAGAAACAACGGGCAGGCCAACTACAGGTCCGTATTTGTCTTTCGCGTGAGGTTTAGCAATTCTAGCGGAGTCCTCACAGAATTTGATAACATGCTCGTCTATGTCTTCGGTTAAGAGATCTTTGATAATAGGAACACTAGGTTTAACTGTAATTTCCAAACGGGGTGCAAGTGGTCTAATGTAACCCCTACGTATCAAAGTTGGAGCTTTAGAATAATCCTTTTTCCTAGTAGGGTAAGGTGGTTTCTCAGCGTAGGCACAAGGAACAATAGGATCACTAAAGGCAATGACTTTCTCTTCAACTAGATTGGGTTTAACTATGTTGACTTCTACAGGAGGATGATACTTAAACCACTTCTCTTTGGGAAGATCAATATGAGCAGCAAAAGATTCACATAGAGAAGCTACTATCTCAGAGTCAAGTCCATACTTAGCGCTAAAATCTCTAGAAGTGTTTGTTTCAACAAAAGATTTAATGCAATCAAACTGGAAATTCATACCTGACTCCTTACCTTCTTCAAGCTCCCAATCTTCAGAGTTACGTTTGATTCTTTCCAATAAATTCCACTTGTGGTCAATATCCTTCTTCATAAAAGAACCGGTACAAGAAGTGTCAAGCATGGTACGATCTTCATGAGAAAGCCGAGCATAAAAGTTTTGAGTGATAATGTTTGATTCGGAAGTGTCTTCAAGCGCCAAGTCGTCCCAATCCTTGCAAGGGCATTGACCACCAGGCCATTGACCTTCAGTCTGATCTCACCTACCGCGAGAGGCCGATCCACATTCTGGACGAAGCAGAGCGATGCACTAGGAGCCACACTATCAAGTATTTCAAGGTTCAATTGAGCAACCACACCGAAGCCGAACCTACATGGAAGCGTTAAGACTATCTCTCATCTGAGTTTCCAGACCTTTTCAGCACCTAGCTTAGGAATCTCGGGGATGAGATTCTTGTAAGGGGGATAGGTCTGTCACACCCTGTTTTTGCTATCACTTGTCTGTATTGTGAAATTCTGAGCTTGTTAAAACTTTTTCAAAAACTAATGTTGTGAATGCCATGATTGACATTGTATGCTTGTATGCTTGATCATGTGAGGATAAAATCCCAAATTATTTTTGTATAACACTGATTTCCAAAAACCTTTACTTATTTCTGATCAAGGTAAAACCCTACCTTAGGTTGCACTACATGCGCTTGATAGCAAGCAGTGCTTCTACTCATAGTTGGTAATCTGATTTTAACCTATCTTTATATTTCAAAACCACAAAAATAATTATTTTTGTAATTATTTTCCTAATTAAATAACATGTCCATTTTTAGGCCAGAATTGGTATTCCAACATGGAAAAATACTTTTCTGTCATTAAATTTGGAGATGATCAGAAGGACATATATTTTCCATACATAGGATTTTAAACCCCATTTTCTATTATATTTATTGAATAAAACCATGAAACCTATTTCTGTCTGTTTTGGCATTTTGAAATATTTCCAAATGAAATATTCTCAATAAATTCCTACAAAATTCCAGTAATATCCCTAAGCCCTATTTGGTGTCCACATAAAGTTTCACCTTGATCAAAGGTGAATAAGGACCCCAAATAACCCAAAACCCCTTTCTGTCCAGAATCAAGTTTGAGCAACTCTACATAGCAAAGTTTATCCAATGATGCTAAAACTTTGCAGGAGTGACAAATACCTCAAATGTGGGTTCCACACCAAAAATGGGATTTGTGGGACTTAGTTTGCCCACACTCCCTTTGGAAGGGACAGATCTGGTCATATTAGAGTATTTTCAAGTTGACAAAGCTAAACTTGTCCTTTGGAGATCAAATTTGGTGAAACCCCATGGTTTACCACCAAACCCAAACCTGTTAAGTTGCAGCACCAGTGGTGGGGTGAAACCCCCTTAACCCCGTGTCGAACACCTTCTGACAGATAGGAAAAAGACACCTTAGCCACACCTAAACCAAACCCCTTTGCTTCAAACTCATAGATTAGGTGGCCATCATCTGTGTCTAACCCCAGTCAACTGGCCCCTCACTAGTTCAAAGTGGAAAGGCCAAAAACCCCAATTTTGATTTTAGTTCATGACTGACAGCACCAGTATTTCTTGCCTCCCTTGACCAGCCGAAGCTCCCACAAGAACCAAATGGCTAGCTACACTCCCAGCCAGTGCCAGGACATGCTAGACACGTCCAAAGTGCCTCAGAGCGCGCCAGCATTCTGTGGCATGCCAAAACTATGCTCTGGGCGCGCTACAGGGAGTCACCGAGGTGGGGGCGACGTTCTCGGCTAGTTCCAGCCTCCCCCAAGATGTCCAACCTCCTCCCCGACAACCCTTCTGCGTCGAGCAAGCCTTAGAGCCCCTCCTCTCCCGCGCTAGAGCTCCCGCGACGCGTGCCCGCGTGCCCTAGAACCGGTCAAGGTTGCACGACATGAATGATCGACTCCTCTCTCTCTCCCTCTGCTGCAGATAGTTCGGACAGTCCAAATCCACGTCCACAGACCGTGGTTTCGACCCAAGCCTCTCTCTACACCCCCTGCGCGCCACGGTGAGTCACCGGCGCTTCAGAATCTGCTCACCGTCTCGGGCCTATAAATAGCCCTCCCCCTCGCTCCAGCACCCCTCAGATAGCTTCACCACGATCACTAGTACCTCCCTAGCCACCCAGCAAACCATTAGAGCCCCTGTGCTCGAGATTGACCGAGGCCCCTCCGCCTCGGAGCTTCGGTCGATCTCCGGCTACACGACGGCTCCTGCGCCCCTCGACCCACTAAACTAACCCTCTCAACCCTAGGAAGCTTTCCCCCAACTCGCCCGAGCATTTCCGTGTCTCTAGCCACCCCCTCGACCACCTCCCGAAACTCCTCCGCCACGGCCTCCTCCTCGCCGGCGAACCCCTGCCACCCCATCATTGTTCAGACCACCAGCAGGTAGGCGGCAGTAAGGCGAACCCATTCCATTCCTCATAGGGGCATGAGAGCGTCGGCAACCTCGCCGGCGTCCTCCTCCTCCTCTCTGGCCAGAGGTAGGAGATGACCCCGACAGGTGTGCCCCACCTGTCGGTTGCCCAGCTTCGTCCCCCGCGCTGTCCTCAGCCACTGACCGCAGGGCCCCGCACGTCAGGTTTAAACCTAACAGCGCGCGCGCCTGGGCAGGCTGTCGGCTGGCCATGGGCCAGCCCAACTCCAAGCCGAGCAAGGCCGGGAATTTTGGCCGATTTTCTTTTATTTTTAAACCCTGGTTTCTAAGATTTTTATAAAACATTTACCAAGTGTAAAAATATAATTTTTCCACTGTTATTCTTCTAAAAATATGTAGTATTTAATAATATGCTTGGATGAAATTCTTCAACAACTATTCTATTTTTTATCTATACTACTAATAAAAGATCAAACAAAAACTTGTCTAGGTACACACAACTATTACCCCCACAAAAACAAACACCAATCACCACCACACAAATAGACAACAAATTACAATCTAACGGCCTTCCACCATCCACGCAGCACCACCGTGTGCATTTACCAAATAAACTAAGGCTGACCGTACTCCACCTCCTCGCTCAACCCGCTCGCCTCGCGCCCCCTTCGCCCCCGCTCAGGCCGCTAGCCCACCGCTTGCCTCCTGACACCACCCCTCCCCTTCCACGTTATCGATTGGGAACCGCTCCCAGGCACCCGTCGCTCGCTCCCACGCCCCCGCCGGTGCCGCCGCCGCCCGCTCCTGCCGGTGCCGCGTTGCTCGCTCCCACGCCCCCGCCGCTCGGCCCCGCCGCCCGCCCCCGCCGCCCGCCCCTGCTGGTGTCGCGTCGCTCGCTCCCCCGCCCCCGCCGCTCGGCCCCGCCGGTGCCGCCGCCCGCCCCTGCCGGTGCCGTTCCTACCCCCGCTCGCCCCGGAGGAAGCCGCTCCCCCCGCATGCGTGTGTGGTGGTGGAAGGTTCGTCAGCAGCTTGCTAGAGGGTTGGTATGATTCGTCTGAGGCGCCAACATAAGTTTTTGCTGGAGGGTTGGTATGATTCGTCTGAGGCGCCACGTAGGATGGCCTCGGAGTGTATCTTGGCGGCAGAGAACTGTTCGGAACCCACAGCATGCGTTTGGGAAACGCGGAACCAGAAGACGAGCCAAAGTCCTGGGAGTGCTTCCTTGTGGCTTCAAAATCAGAATGACCAGTCTCGGCACTGATCGCCTTGTTGACCAGGGCTTGAAAGCTTGCACACTCGTGGAGGCGCAGATCACGATGAAGCTCAGGGCTCAGACCCTTACGGAATCTTGCTTGCTTCTTGGCGTCAGTAGACACCTCCTCTGTTGCATAGCGGGCGAGGTTACTGAACTCGCGGCTATAGGCATCCACGGACAATTTGCCCTGGGTGAAAGCACATAACTCCTCTCTCTTTCTATCCATCAGGCCCTCTGGAATATGGTGCAGACGAAAAGCTGCACCGAAGTCTGCCCATGTGGCTGCTGGTTCAGCAGGACGCATAGCTTCAAAGTTCTCCCACCACAGATTGGCGGGTTCTTCCAGGAAATATGCCGCAAAGGTCACCTTATCGGCCTCAGAAACATTCGCAGAGCAAATCTTGCGTGAGATGTTGCACAGCTAGTCATCAGCGTCGAGGGGATCGACGGAATGATGAAACTTTGGAGGATTCAGCTTCACAAAGTCATTGAGGGACACTGCAACATCCCTAGGCTGACGAGCCGTATTCTTCTCAATACGCTCTAACAGTCGGTTGGTCTCTCTTTTGTTTCTCTCTGCCTCTAGCATAACTTCCTCCAGAGAGGGCGGGTGAGGCAGGTCTTCCTGCGACGCTTGACTACCCTCGCCTTGCTCATGAGCAGGGGCACGGTTCAACCTGGTGAACACCATCCTGACAAACAAACTCATAGCTTAGACCAATATCATATCAATACTAGCTATGGATTAAGAATGTACTGAACACACGGAATGCGGAAATGAATATCCGAACAACATGGTAACAAGCAACTGCTATATATACACCATGGTTCATACACACCCTTACATAGTTCAGTACAACCTTAACCGAAGAGCAAACTACTGAAATTATGAAACTACTCATCAGAGGCTTACAAGCTTCCTATACATTATTTGTCTAGGCCTCCAGAATTCATTTCACATCACAGGCATACTTCACAACTCACGCAGGACTGTGAACGTACGGCTACTACCATACTATCCTTCCGCTCATAGCTCAGGCATCCGCATAGAACATCTCATAGAGATTACCTCCATGACCTGGAAGCTCAACCTGCGGATCAGGAAACACTCTAGCCTGAGATCCCTGGGATCCATAAGGACACGGATGTGGCCTTGGTCCCGTGACTGGTGGTAAGAGGGGTCCCCGAAGAGGGGTGACTCCTCCTATGGCTGGCCAGTCAACGTGGGCCGGAAGATGGGTCCTAACAGGGTTCAGCATCTCCATATCTCCGTACCCTGTCTGGACTACCGGTGCCAGCTGTGTCAAAGCCGTCCACAGACGGGCACGGGTAGCATAAAGCTCCATGCGGAGAGCACGAGCATCCCTGTCTCTGTTCTCTAGCATCTCAACAGTGGACTGCAATAGTGGATCCTCCATAGAAGAATCAAAATAGACTCCACTGAGGTATCCCTCTTCACCAGGCTGAGAGGCCGGAACATAGCAGAACTCTGAATTCTGCAGCAGTGCATGTCTCGCTCTCATAATGGTCAGCATTGAATAGGCAGCATCTTGTACTGCCATGTCAACAGTGACTCCCAACCCATAGGACCAATGGGTTGGCTCCTCAGCTCCAGGGTAGTCTGGAAATACTCTAACAGTGCAGATATACTGGCTCTGGTTGAAGTCTCAGTACTGTTCCTCCACTGTGTACTCGGGGTACCAGGGGTAACCACACACCGACATCACCCTGACCAGCATGGCCGTATGACCCGGTACATCAATGCACCTGGTCATACGTACCACCTGACGAAAAGGACGGCCAAGCATCTGTAAATAGAGAGTAATGCAAAAGCATTAGAGCTCCGAATGCAAAATTGGGCAGCATAACGACTGTAAATGCTCAAAAACAAATTTTGAGACAACCCAAAATGGAATAGCGTAACCACTCAACTATCAAGTTCAACTCTCTGATCATCAAACTTACTTCCTTTTTCTTAGGAATGAAAGAAACCCAAATATCTCTTGACCCGTAGTCCTATAATTTACCGATCAGAAACACGAGCCTAGAAGAAGATGAATAACCTAGTCCTTAATTCCCGTAGAAAAGACGAGGATGACCAGAATAGAATAACTTGAGGAGAGAACAAGAGTCTTACGTTCCCTTCCACAAAAAATTCCCTTATACATAACTAAAGCAATTCTAGACTCAACTTCGACCAGTTTGGCTTAGTAATCCTACAGTCAATCGGGCTCTGATACCAACGTTCTCAGGACCCCGATCCTAAGCCATAGGAATCCAGCCTATAACACATCGCATCCCTTTGCGGTCTCACGCACGGTTAACCCCACGGCTGCAGCCTTACCTTAGCCGGGACCGTTTGCGTCTTTTGACTCACGTATGCAATTGTGTCGCTAGCATTCCAATGTCAAAGAACCCGGATCGACAAGTCTAGTCATAAACCAAAGTGGCAGTACCGCACAGGGACATGCATACATGACCCAACAAAGCAGGTGTCGGTCACCAGCGAATGTAGACGAGCCGTAGCAAGCTACAAGGACTCCATTACATCGCATGACATTTCCCCAAAGGGGACAGACACAGCAGCTAAGAAGGACAGATGCCGGTCAACCAATGTGTCCGGAGCAGTAGCGAACTACCATGGCTCGTTGGATCACAAAGGGGCATTTCCCTGTAAGGAGTGCTACTAAAGTTCACGGCTAGGTAATCGAACCCCATACATATCAAGTATGACACACGTACGCATGGCATACCGCTATGTATAGATACATCAATGGCATCACAACATAGCCATAAACATACAAGATTTATTTAAGAGGCTCGGAAGAGCCACATACATAATATTACACAGTAAGGGTCTCACGACCCATAATAGCAGTCATTCAGTTACAAGCCAGCGGAAGTGTTTAAAACTGTCTGAGTACAGACAGGTGCAACTAGAAGGCACATGGCCTGACTATACTACAGACCCAACCTAGGGCCAGATCGTAGCTGGGACACCAGCTACTCGTCGTCGTCGATGTCTATGAAGAACCCACCATTGGGGTCATTAGCAACCTCTGCAACATTTATTAAGCAAACATGAGTACGGAGGTACTCAACAAGACTTTAGGATAACTATCTACTCATGCAATGTATCAATAAGGTATGGTGGGGTTTCATGCGGAAAGCCAGCATTTGACTCGTGGCTAGACAACTTGCATTTTTAAATAATTTTGACAACTTGATTTCTCGCACACGAGTCCACTAACACCACAACCATACACCATCGTGGAATCATTCCGTCTCCATACGGAAATGCCGTCCACGACACTGACGCTTGTCTTGACAATTTTATGAGTAGCCATTGAAGTTATCTATGAACAACATATGTCTCCAAGTAGTCCATATCCGCGGACGCGGCTATTCGAATAGATCATAACCCTGCAGGGGTGTACTTCATCACACACGCTCTCGCCACTTATCGCCATGTGCACGTCATGCACCTCGGCAACCTTCAAGCGGAAGCCCAGCGAGGGAGTCGGCCATGACCATTAACCACACTAGTACCTAGTCCAGGTTTATCGCCTATCTGAGAGTAACCCGTACGGAAGTCCGGCCGAGGTTTCCGCCACGGCCTCAAACGATGTGCGCAGGGTTCCCAAGCCCACCATCCGGGTGCCACTTGGTACACCGTGCCACTGCCTACCGCATCACAGCCCACCTCTCAGGTCAGCACCATGCACGGCCTCCAGCATGACTATAAACACCAGAAACTACTTGCAACTCCTGGACCGAGTACTAAGCGGTTAATAAGTCGAGAGGGTCAATTAAGTATCCCAACATGTGGTAGTATCTAGTCTTGGATTACATACACGGAACTCAGTTCCTAAGGACGGTTCCAATGAAACAACCCGCCATGTACTCCTACACAGCCTTTCACCGGTACCTTTACCAAATCAGGTTCAACACACAACCTTTCTTACCAAACACATTCTCACAATTCTGTTCATCTCCCAGATGACAGACCATACACAACTCTAAACATAGCATGCATAGCAGGATAAGGCACATCATGGCTCAAGCAACTACCAGGTATGCTAGTTTGCAAGGTTCAGCTATTTACTGTGATAAGGATAGGTCATGCAAAGGAAGTGGCTTCAACTAACGTGGCAAAAGCATTTGAAGCATTTGATCCTAATGCAATAAGTAAGTGCAGGAGCAAGAACATGGGATTTATCGGGATGATCCAAAATGGTTGCTTAATTTGTTGCTCAGAGGAGTGACAATATTTGTCAGACGGATATTCAGTGGAATCCGGGGGAGCGGAGCCTACCGGAAGGAATGACAACAACCAATATCAATCATATGCAATCAAGATGATGCATGAGCGTGGCATGATAATGCAAGATGGTAAATTATTATAGCTAACATGTATTAGGTTTGAAGTTGATTTGTATCAAGTTCAAATACCACTTCAAACGAGGTATTCTCGGATACCATTTTAATTGATTCGACCTAATGCTCAGATCAACTTGATGTTAACATGCATGGGATGACATGTTAGGTTGCTGGTTTGTAATTAGAACAGTGTTTGATCATGTCATTCGTAGTGAAATTTAAATATTTCCCAAATTCTATTTATAAAGTATTTATAAGAATTAACTTATTCATTAATCTACATGTTTGGGTTCTGTAACATTTTCAAACATGTTTGAAAATGACATATTCAGATTCCTTGAATTTTTCTGATACTTTTTCATATATAAATTATTTTCATTAGACTTATAGATTATTTTCTATGATTTTTAGAAGTTTTAGGCATTTTCTGGAATTATTTAGAATCTAGAAATGCATTTACTGCATCAGCCATGCGTCAGCATGACCTCAGCAGGTCAAAGGCGCCAGCCCAGGTCAAACCTGGCGGCTGGGCCCCACATGTAAGTGACTCTGGTTTACTGATTTTGTTTTAGATTTAAAACTTTACTAATTAAACGTGTGGGGCCTCATGTCAGTGCCTCATTAGGCTAGTTAGTCAGGGAGGTTAGCGCTAATGACGGCCACGTCATCCTACCGGAGAGCTGCCGGCGACGACCACATCCGACGGCAGCATCTCGCTGGAATCGGCAAACTGCGACGGTTGGACGTGCGGAGACCACCAGGAGGTAGCTCGCGTTGGGCCGCATCCATTCCCGTGGGTTTGAGGGCGAGGGGGTCGCCGGAGACGACAGGAGCAGCGACGGAGCGGCGGCCCGTGCTCGGCAAGATGGGGTCGAGGCTAGGGATGCGAGGGGGAAGAATTGGGGGTGGCTACGGGTTCCTGGGAGATCCCTGAGCACGCTGATGTGCTCAGCTGCGACGCTCGGAGGGGCGCTAGCCACGGGGGTGCCATGGCCGGCGGCAGGAGCTCGGGCTCCATGGTGGGAGGAGGCTAGAGGAAGGGGGGCTCGATGGAAAGAGGGGGGAAAGGAAGAAGAGCTCAGGGCGGATCCAGGGAGATAGGCGGCTGGCTCGAGGACGACCTGTGGCCGGCGGATTGACGTTGACTTCCGGCGGCCTTCGGTGGTCTTGGCGTGGGGAGACAGACGCGAGAGAAAGATCCCGGGGGGGAGGAATGAGGAGGAGAGGATTGGGACGGCTCTCCCGAGCTTATCCTAGCTACCAGGTCGGCGGGGAGGCCAGGCAGGCAGGAGGCGTGGCGCCCCTGGCCATGCGCCGTGGCGAGCTTCTCCTCTGCCTTCTGGCAGGAGGAAGAAGACGCCTGAGCCCCTGGTGGGCTGGGCCAGGTGACAGATAGAGGTATGCTCCTCTTTCTCTTATTTCTTTTCTGTTTTGTTTTTTTTGATTTGCTAACTAATTGATTTGCTATTTATTTGTTTGTAAAAACTATTTTGAACACACCAGAATATTTGTTGGAATATATCGAACCCTTCCTAAAGTTTTCAACATTTTTGAAAACTTAAAGTTTTGAATTCGAATATTAAACTTGAAACTAGTAGCTTTTTCATTTATTTAAAATGCCAAAAGTGTTATGAACATGGTTTTCTTCATTGCTTATTTGCTTCCATGATTTATCAGAAAATTTGAACTTTTCTTAAGGCCATTTTGGGTTCATTGATTTTAACAAGTTTGAAATTTCCTTTAATTTGAGAGGTGGCTAGGGTTTGTTGAGTTTTCCTTCACCACTTACTTTGTTCTTGTTGAAAATTTCCTAGATGCAATGCAAAGAAAACATGAGCACAAATCTAACTTGATTAAGGTGTCAGGGATGTGACAAATGATACCTTAGATTTATCAGTAATAAAGAAATTTTTTAAGATGACTTTGTGATCTATTTCTGTGTGAGCTATTTCTTATTTATTGTTTTATCGACGATAGAAAATCCGTGTGACGAGGGAATCGGAGCGGAAGATCTCGAAGACCCCGGATACTTAGCTGACCAAGGCAAGCAACCCTTTGACCATGACTTAGCATATGTTACTTTGCATGTTAAAATAGCAAGTATTCCCGTTGCATATGATCACAAGTGCTAGTAATCATTTGATATGATTTTACCGAAGGCTCCCCCGGAGCACATGCATTGAGATTGACCCTACCCCTTGAGGGTCATGCTAATACCATGTTGACAAGTAAAGATAGAAGTAATATTATCATGAGCATGTTGTTGACATAAAGCAAGAGTTTACTAAAAGCCCATCGGGTGCCACTAATGCCCGAGGGTGATGATGAGTTAGGTGGTCACTTTTGGTGAAGTGATGCACCCAGTATTTGTGTGAGTATGGTTTCAGAATTGGGATTAGATTTATGATTTGTCGACTGTCCCAACCTTACCAGCACGACCATGTTGCCCCTTATGGGACGGGGCTATGTTAATTACTCTGGTCGGTGCTAGCAAAGAGCCACATTACTAGTGGCGGGAGTGATGTGTGGTCACTCTCGTGATGGGGTCATGCCAGGTAGGACGACTATGCCATTTTTATGAGTTCCAGTCACACCGTTGGTCCCCGCATGGTTGGTACTGTCCAGATTTGGTGCTTGTAAGACGTACAACATGTGGGCTGGGTACCAATCGAGTGGACCTCTTTGTCTAGTATCGTCAGGGGAAAGGCATTGATCGGGTACTTACCTCGGGTATGTGATATACCGCGAGTCATGGATGACACGGAAGTTTCCCGGATCTCGTGGGTCCAACATACTACCTCTGCAGAGTGTAAACTATTCGAATAGCCGTGTCCACGGTCAAGGACAGTTGGGTAATCCTGCTTAAACAACGTCCAGTCATTTCCGCATAAACCAAGTGTGTGTGAGTGTGTGTGGTGTTGGAAAAGGTGTTGTCGTGACCGCAATGATATGACCAAGTTCGGTGACTTGGCATATAGGGTGAACCCGGTAGGTTCAGCCCTCGACAGATATATCTATATCTGTAACCTGTTCTTCAAAAGTAATTCTTTAACTTGATGCATAGACATGATCATTCCAGCAAGATGAGTCACACTATAGATGCATGATATTGTTATCCTTCACTTTCATTGATTATATCATGGGCTGTTTGCGGGTACATTCAAAGCACTCATTGGCTTCTACTGGTTATGTTATTGACCAGACATGGAAGGACCGGAGTTTGGAGATGAGTACGTCTTCGGAGACGCCCTTGCGAACTAGGACGCTTCGGAGTCAGAATGCCTGTCGGTGTAGGCTTGATGGCATGGGTACCTGCTTAGCCCTATGTTTTCCGCTACTAGAGTATCTGATGATTTGGCCTTAGGCCCTGTCTTGTGAACTTGACCCTTCGGTCATGTGTTGTAATAATCGGTACTTGGATGTAAGACTCTCTTATTCGGTATCTGTGTTCGGGGAGCATTGATCTCTGGGATCACTGAGTATGACGATCTCAACTAGTACGTCGGGGTCCCCACAGACCGGGTTTTCGAAAAACCTTTGATTTCATCTTTGCTTTACCATCATCATGCATATGCTCATCCTATGCGTAGCACTACTGTCTACTTGTCAACGCGTGACCCTCATAGTTGATAGGGTCATTCTCAATGCAAGTATTCCGGAGGAGCCATCGGTAGCACCATGCTGGGGTGCACCGATTAATTTTGACTATATGCATCGAAATAAAATAGTCTACATGTCATGCATAAAACATTTTCTCAGACATGGTGAAAGGGCTGCTTGCCTTGATCAGCTAGGTATCCGGGTCTTCGGGTACAAGACCTTTGTCAAACACGTGATCTATCATCATAATAATAATAAGGATAATAAGTAGCACACTCAAAAACAGAGCACAAACTAACTTTAAAAATGTTGACCTATTCTGAAAAATCTTAACTTTAGTTTTAAAAATGTTTGTCTCTAGTTTTGATGTAAAAAGATATTTCTGTAATCCAGTTTACACGAGCTAAAATATTTAAACTAAGCGTTTTAATTAAAGATACGTATAAAAGTCTTTGCAAAAATTTGTACAACAACACTAATAAACTATACATTTTTTAGAGGAATTGTGGTTGAAAAATATTTAAATTTGATTAAATATTTAATCTTGCAAAAATCATTTAAAAGTCAGATTAAAAAAAAGGGACTCAACCCCTGGCATGGCTCGGCTAGTGGTTGGGCCGGCCCAACTGACCAACCGGCCAGTTAGCCAGCCAGCTAGCCCAGGTGCGCATGCGTCGTCATGTTTAAACCTCACGCGTGGGCCCCTGAGGTCAGCAGTAGAGAGAGGTGAGAGGGGGAGAGGCTGGCCACCGACAGGTGGGGCATGCCTGTCGGGGTCGTCTTCCTCCTCTAGACAGAGGGGAGGGGAGGCACACCGGCGGCGGCTCCGACGCCCTCGTGGCCACGAGATAGCTCGAATGGCACCGTGGCATCGCCACCTACTGCTGGGGGTGGAAAGATCGACGAGGAAGTCCCGAGTCACCGGCGACGACGTGGCCGCGGTGGAGATGATTTGGGTGGTGGTGGAGATGGGTGCTACGGGAAGGGAAAATCTTGGGGAAGAGGTGGAGAAGCTTCGTGAGCTCACTATGGTCACGGAGGAGGTGAGAGGAGTGCGAGAGCTGGCGTGTAGCCCGAGATCAACGGAGCTCCGGAGCGGCGGGGCCTCGGTCCATCTCGAGCACCAGATCTATTCTTGCTTGAGTGGAGTGGCTAGGGGCTTAATTGAGGGTCTGGAGGAGAGGGGTGAGGTGCTGGAGTGAAGGGGGAAGGCCTATTTATAGGCCAGCAATGATGCACCGAGCAGGGGAGCGCCGGTGGTTTCACCGCGGCTGCCGGACAGGGAGAGAGAGCTCGGGGTCGAAATTGCGGTTTTGCGGACATGGTTTGAGACTCCGGAGACTACACGAGGGGGAACGGGGCCTTTGTGCGCGCGCTCTGCGGGGCCACGCCCTACTGACCGAATCAGGCGCTCCTGGATCAGGCGCTCGTTTGTAGTTGAGGAGTGGTGCTCGCAATCTGTGCTAGGTACTTAATGGGAAGGGAGTGGGTGTAGAGAGTGCTAGGTGATGTTTGACCAATCTGGCTGAAGGTGTTTGATATGGGTTTGGGTTAGCTAACCTCCACCAATGATGTTGAAAGTTAACATGATTTTGTTTTATGCAAAAGTAGGATGCTCTACCAAATTTGAGCTCCATTGGACAAGTTTGACTATGTAAACATGAAAACAACCCAAAGTGTCGTGGTTTTGTCACGGCAGATGTCCTCGTGAAAGAACTTGAAGATGGAGCCATCGCACCTTGGTGGCGACTCAAAGGGGGTGTTTGAAAGCGAGACTCAGGTTTACCCAGGTTCGGCCCCTCGAGTGGAGGTAAAAGACTACGTCCTACTTTGTGTAGATTGATGATAGTTTTGATTACAAGGAGGGCGTAACTCGCCTGACCTAGCTCTTAATGATTTCTAACTTGCCCTATCTTTCCCAGGGACTCTCCTTTATATACAGGTCGAGGCCCTAGGGTTTACAGGAGTCCAGGCTATGCTACAAATCATAGCTTTCCCTATCTCTAAGTCGTCGTGCCTTCCAAGACTGGAAACCTCCCTGGCAGTCTATCTTCTGTATAGATCTTGAACCGCCATCCGGCTCCCGGGCCAAGGGTTGTACTACCAATGGTTGAGTCGCCCTTTTAATGACCTGGCCCATCTAGGGAGGGTTATACCGCACGTAATATCCCCAACATTAGGCCCCAGATTGTCTTGAATTCATTCACGCCAATAAACCTTCACCCACTTGGGGCGACTTGTACCATCCTTGCTTTTCGACGTATGATAAGCCGCCAATCATCATGAATTTCTTTGACCCGCCATGTAATCTTTGATGACATCACCTTATCCTTTTAATTCCAGGGTTTCAATGCCGTAACCACCCAACGGACCTTTTGCTCCACATTTATTTATCCCGAAAATCCAGACGCCATCATTGCAGATTCTCGATTTGTCGCCTCGATCCTCGCTTTGGCCACCTCGATTCCCGCTCTGGCCGCCTCGATTCCTTCCACCACAGTGACCTAGACTTATCACCATAGCTACTCCCTTTTTCTGGTCGAGGGACGAGTCGCAATACCTTACGGATATTTCATAAATCGCCCAACTGCCGAGTTAGGATGCCTTCACATCCATACTTTGTCACCTAACGGCGAGTCATAAAGTCCTTCACTGGCACATCGTAGATCCCGAACTAGCGAGTTACCGTACTTCATGGTCCCCACTGAGTCGCCTTTTTTCCTCTTTTTTTGTAGTCATGGTCGTTGTTTCAAAGTGCGATTGGTTACCAACCAAGATCGATAATGCCATTCTTTAGAAATTTGTTAAGTCGGGTCACCTTGACAGTAAGGAAGTCATCGGTTGGCGAACCGCCCCACGTGACTTGATCCCCAACCCCGCTGAAGGAGAAGTAGTTATTTTCACCGATTATCTTGAACGAGGTTTTAAGCCGCCCGAGTCAAAGTTTTTCAAAGACGTTCTACATTTCCTTAACGTTCATCCTCAAGACTTGGGACCCAATTCCATCAGCAATCTCTCCCAGTTTCAAGTGTTTTGCGAGGTATAGCTGCAAAGAGAGCCCACAGTTCCTTTGTTCTCGAACTTCTTTCATTTGAATTGCCAGACTGAATTCTCCCATGGATCCAATCATGAACTTGGAGGAGTCAACATCCAGAGACGCCGTGAGCGCGGGTTTCCATCAGTCCTTCTGCCCAGCCATCCAAAAGGCTGGGCCGAGTCATGGTTTTACTGTCGCGACACCTCTCCTCCTGGTGAGAACCCACTTCCGGGTTTGAGAGAGGATCGCCTGCCCATGAATTTCAAGCTGCCCGAGAAGCTCACAGAAGAAGAAGAATCAGAATTCATCCCCATCTTCTCCGAGTTACGGTCCTTGACCAATAATGGGCTCATTGGGATTGATCTGTTCCGTTGCTAGGTGGAATGGAAGATTCTTCCTTTGAATCGCCGGGATGGATTGATGTGTGAATACGATGGTAGCGTGGACCATCCGCAATTCTTCCACCATAAAAAACTCGTAGAGAGGGACATCGTAGGGGTAATTAAGAAGCTAACCAGCGAGTCTTCAGAAGATTGTGCCAAAATCGGGTTCAAGGCCTTCTGCCGCTCCAACCCGGCTCCACCGATAAGAATCTAAATCGCCTTCCTTAGCCTAATAAATACACGTGCCAACGTTCCGAGTTTGAAATTTTATCCTGTACATCAGATAGGTGATCCTTTTTGGCGAAGGGGTCCAAAAGTGACAGCCCAAAAAACAGCCAAACCACCACCGAAGAAGAAGAAGAAAGCAACAAAGGCAAAGCCGCCGTCAAGGATTCATCCGTTGTCGGTGAGTCACAAGCCGTTGAACAACGGTCAGAGGTAAAACTTCCCCTTTACTTATCATCCTTATGTTCATGCTTATATCTTGTGTCCTTATGTGTAGGGTGACAACGACGAGAGCCAAGATGATGCGGCTGAGGTAATTTCCATTTCTTCCGACTCAACTTCCTCTTCACCTAGGCCAGCCAGTCGGATATGCGGGAAAGTTCCGATGTCTCATCCAGATGCTTATATGGACCCTGATTTCCGTTTGAAGAAGGCGAAATATCCTCCCAAGCGGAAAACCCGGAGCCGCTCTGGCGACTTAATATCCGGGTTGCCTGAGAAGACAACCGGTCGGAAGCGCACAAGCGAGGTATACTCTTGTTTAAACACACTCTTCCTTGTGGAAAATGCGATTCACAACTCCCTCAGTCTTTAAACTTTTATTATTTCAGACTTCTCCCCCTTCATTTGGCGACTCAGCGATGTCAGCTCTTCCGCCAATGATTCGTGTACAAGGGTGAGTTCCTTTATTAACTCTCTCTCTCTCTCTCTTCCCAATAACGATATTTGCCCTAATCTTGGTGCCCTCATCTCAGAGCTAAAGCGAAGAAAAGAAAGATTGACGACTCATCTTCTGCTCCTCTATCCTAGAGCTTGATGAGGACCAAGTGGCAGCTCATGATGTTCCTGTGGATGATATCCCCGACGTCCGGGACGACTTGCCAAGCATTTTGAAGGAAACTGCTGACAAGGTTAGCCCGCCGAGCCCTCTCAAGGCGACTGAAGACCCAGATGCCCTCATAATCACTGGTACTGGCTACTCCACACCTACGGCGGTGGTGTTATCTAAGCACATCTCAAAGGAATCCCATCCTTCCACCAAACAAGATGTCAGTAAGTTGAAAGTTCGCCAATATGAGAAGCTGGAATTTGATCAACTCTGCTCTGGCTTCGCAAGTCACCTAGAGACCAGTTACGAAATGAACGAAAGCTTGATCCACCTGATGAAAGTTAAACATGAGCTACGTCTATTATGTATTCTCTTCCACCCATTAGCCTTCCGATAGACTAGTCTTTGCTTGATGAAATAATTTTTGTTGCAATGTCTATCAGACTCGGATCTGTCCATAGACCCCAAGGGCCGGGTCATCTTTTGAAAGATGAGCGGGGTCTTGTATATAGTTAAAAACTTCAACCTGTAGCCCCCAAGGGCCGGGTCATCTTTTGAAAGATGAGCCGGGTCTTGTATTCAGAGAAAATCTTCAACCTGTAGCCCCCAAGGGCCGGGTCATCTTTTGAAAGATGAGCCGGGTCTTGTATTCAGAGAAAAACTTCAACCTATAGCCCCCAAGGGCCGGGTCATCTTTTGAAAGATGAGCCGGGTCTTGTATTTAGTTAAAAACTTCAACCTGTAGCCCCCAAGGGCCGGATCATCTTTTGAAACCTGAGTTGGGTCTTGTATTTAGAGAAAATCTTCAACCTGTAGCCCCCAAGGGACGGGTCATCTTTTGAAAGATGAGTCGGGTCTTGTATTTATAGAAAATCTTCAACCTGTAGCCCCCAAAGGTCGGGTCATCTTTTGAAAGATGAGCCGGGCCTTGAATTTTTGTATGACTTCGAATAGAATCATACATTAGCCCCCAAGTGTCAGGAATAGTGCTTGCAATAGTTTTGAAACTTGTCTCCCTAAATTTTGTTTTGCAGGAATCTGTGACCCAGATTGAGTCAGCCTTAGCTGAATTAAGGAAGAATCTAGTGGAACAGCAAAATGCACGTTCTGAGTCTGAGAAGAAATATCACTTGGTTCTGGCTGAAATAGAAAGAATGAAAGCTGATCACCAGAAACTAGAAAAGAAGGCCAAAGCTGACCAAGCCGCCATCCTGAAGCGAGCTGAACAAGCCGAGGGAAAACTAGAAGCCGCCTAGCAAGAGCTCTCCGGCTTGAAAAAAAACATCTCCAACATGACTCTAGCCATGTTTGGTAAGTATTAAACCCTTGTATCGAAAAACAGTCTAGTTTCCCACGGCTAACAAACACGGATGTATCCTTTGTAGGTCCACGAGGCACCAATATCCATGATGAATGTATGTTGAAACTAAAGGTTATGTATACCTTCACCATGAAGTTTTATACAGGGATCATGCTGACGATTAAAGCAGTGATTGACAACAAATAGCCAGTTATATCCATCAAGAACATGCTCAGCTACCTCTCCACGTTGCCTCCTCAAATAGAGGAGCTGGAGAGATTAGCCGCCCAGAAGGGAGCCCTGAATACCCTAAGCCGGTGTTTGGCCTATGCTTTGGAGCTGAAACGAGAAGATGTAGCTACCTGCTATCCTGAACTGAAAGACGATGGGTCGAAGTTCACCGAGGACGACTACCACCGAGTAATCGAGGAATCCCACTTTGTGGCGACTCAGCTGGCAGCCGGCTTGGAATTAAACAAATACCAAGCCGCGTATGATGATAAGAACAAGAAGGTGACTCCTCCCTCGTACGAGATTACTAGCTTGGGTCCTCGCCGAACCAAGAATCCCTTTGAGCTTGACGTCGATCTATCCATCTTCCTAATGATGAAGATGAGTTCGTCGCCTTATCCAAGTGTAACTGGAAACTGGGTGACTTACAAATTGAAGGTGGAGAGAGCTCGAGGCAAGGTGATCCGGAGGCGGCTTGAGTCTTCTCAAGATGTAATCATTGCCTTTAAAAGACAATCTGATCTTTTCTTTATCGGGGGATGGGGCCCGACTTGGCCGTGCGAGCCATGTAGTAGTTTGTTAGATTTGATAGGGAAACAATCTGTCACCCGTGCCTTTTGCTCAACATTCCTGGATAACTTATCCTTTTAGTGTATCATGAACCGCCCTTTCAAATTATTCAGCTTGATAAGCGAGGAAGTGTCGCAGTTTGACATAAAAGCCTTCAACCTGTGTGTCAGGAAAAACATAAGCCGACTCAGTGAGTTATGGTAGAAGATAAACCAGCCCCCTGGGTTATGGCAAAAGATAAACCAGCCCCTTGGGTTATGGCAAATCGCAGTTAAAAACTGGCCCAATGAGTCGCGGTGAGTTATGAACAAAAGCCGACTTAATGATATTATGAAACCTTGTGGTCGTGCCATCAAGAAATAAAATTCGTCGGCTCAATGAGCTGCGACAGGACAAGACGAGTTTGCAAAACTCTAGTGTTACCCCTAGAAGGCTTTTGCAACAGCCCATACTGTTTAGACCGGCTTGTCAGGCATGAGTCAAGCTTCAGTGAAGCACGTTCAGTGAACCAATGGTTTCTCTATTTTCCATGTGTGGCTCCGGCCGGTACCTTTCATGTTTTAACCAAGGCGAGTTCAGGGTCCAAATGACGAATTGGCTCGCCTAGAGTACATAGGTCCATATGGCGACTTGTCCAACACATAGTCTAGTATAACCATTTGTAATGCGGTAATTTTTCGCTAGCCAAGAGGGTATTCAGGATGAACTCAGTGAGTGGAAGCCCCCAAGTGACCTATGATTTAAGAAAAGTCGGGCATAGGATTGCAGAAGTGTGTACGCTCTTACTGCAAAACGACTTGGGAACTTGTAGCCCCCAAGTAAGCCGGCTTAGTTCTCAAAATCATATAAGGCGCCTATGTTTGAACCGTGCAACGTGGCGACTGGTCCTCTTTGGCTTACCAGGGCCCAGTTTTGAAATAAGTGCAGCATGGCGACTTATGCTCTTTGGCCCTGATAGCGTCCATGTTTGGACGGCTCATAGAACAATAAAGACTCATGCTTTCCACAAGCTGAAACGAGAAAGGACCCCGAAGTTCGTGGGTGCCGGCTTTATTGCTTTTGTAAATAATGGATTCCAATTTCTGAAATTTGGAAAAAAGAAAGGAGCCCATGGCCCTAGGTGTAGTAAGGCCGCAGGTGGGCTATATTCCAGGGGCTAGTTGTCTCAAGCTCTGTGGTTGGCCGATCTGGGCAAAGATCCACCAAGTAGTATGAGCCGTTTCAAAGATTTTTGGTGATAACAAACGGTCCTTCCCATGGAGGTGATAGCTTGTGCATACCAGTGTGATCTTGAATCAACCGGAGCACTAAGTCGCCCTCTTGAAAAGTCTGGCTCTTGACACGGCGGCTGTGGTAGCGTCGCAAGTCTTGTTGGTATATCACCGACTGTGATGCGGCCAAGTCACGCTCTTCCTCCAGAGCATCCAACAAGTCTTGTCGTGCCAACTCGTTGTCTTGTTCCACATAGGCGGTTACTCGCGGTGAATCGTGTCTGATGTCGCTTGGCAACACCGCTTCTGCCCCATAGGCCAGAAAGAAAGGAGTAAAACCCGTGGAGCGATTTGGAGTGGTCCTGATGCTCCATAATACTGAGGGCAATTCTTCCACCCAACATCCTGGAGTACGTTCCAAAGGTACCATGAGCCGGGGCTTGATTCCCCGCAATATTTCCATTAGACTGGGGATGTGCGACTGCAGAAACGTCAAGCCGGATATGTTCTCGACAACAAAACTCTTGCATTGCACCTTTCGATATATTAGTACCATTGTCAGTAATGATACTATGAGGGTATCCGAACCAGAAAATCATTTTTTTCAAGAATTTGACACCCGTATCTGCATGACAGCTACTAACGGGCTCTGCCTCAACCCACTGAGTAAACTTGTCAACTGCCACCAATAGGTGAGTCTTTTTATTGGACAACATCTTGAAAGGGCCAACCATGTCAAGCCCCCCAGACTGCAAACGTCCAAGTGATTGGTATCATCGCAACTCCTAAGCAGGCACGTGCATCTAATGTCCAAATTTCTATCAACCATCACATCGGCGAACTATCTCTTGTGCGTCTGCATGAGCCGTCAGCCAATAGAACCCATGTATGAAGGCCTTAGAAACCAAGGATCGTGACCCGACATGATGACCACAGTCGCCTGCATGAATTTCATTAAGGATCATACATCCTTCTTCAGGAGGGACGCACCTTTGAAATACCCCTGAAGTGCTTCATTTGTGTCAGTCGCCCTTGTGTATGACCATGGATTTGCACCGACGGACGATTTGGTGAGCCAATAATTCATCTGCGGGTAACTCGCCTCGGGTGAGATATGCCATATATGGAGCCGCACAATCCGGAGTAGCACGAAGAGCCGCCACGAGTTGAGACTCGGGGTCCGGCACCGCCAAGTCTTCCTCTGAAGGCAGTCTCATCGAAGGGTGATGTAATACATCCAAAAAGACATCGGGAGGAACTGGCTTACGCTGTGAACCAAGCCGGGAAAGAGCATCCGCTGCTTCGTTAAGTCGCCGGTCGATGTGATCCACTTGATAGCCATGAAAATGTCCTGCTACATCTGACACAACTCGCGTGTAAGCCATCATTAAGGGATCTCTTGAATCCAAGGTGCCGGAAATTTGCTGTGCCACCAAATGTGAGTTGCCCAAACATCTTACTCGCGTGAGGTTCATCTCTTTGGCGAGTCGCAATCCATGGAGTAGGGCTTCGTATTCTGCTGCATTATTGGTACATGGGAACATGAGCCGGAGGACATAGCAAAATTTGTCACCCTAGGGCGAAGTTATCACCATGCCAGCCCCCGAGTCTTCCAGTTGCCTGGATCCGTCGAAATAGATGGTCCAATAGGTATGATTGGGCCTATCTTCTGGGATTTGCAACTCGGTCCAATCATTGATGAAGTCCACTAGTGCTCGAGATTTAATGGCCGTACGGGGAGTATACCGCACGTTATGGGGACCTAACTCAATGGCCCACTTAGCAATCCATCCGACTTGCCATAAACCGTGTTGGGATGTTCGTGGAATTTGTGCTTCTGCTTCCGACTTTCCATAAACACCCCAAAGACCAGCATCTGCCAATGCGGGTAGCGTTGTTTGGAGAGGGTCAGGACCTCGCTGATAAAATAAACTAGTCATTGGACCGGATATTCCTTTCCTTCTTCCTTCCGCTCGACAACCACTGCCACGCTTACGGCCTTGGAATTAGCCGTGATGTATAGGAGCATGGGCTCGTTGTCTGTCGGAGCCGCCAATACTGGCGGGTTAACTAATTGTCGCTTCAATGCTTCAAAGACTTTGTTGGCTTCGTCTGCCCATACGAATTGATCAGTTTTCTTGAGCAGCTGATAGTGAGGGATGGCCTTCTCCCCGAGGCGGCTTATAAAGCGGCTTAGAGCTGCAATACGACCCGCCATGTGCTGGACTTGGTTAGTGTTAGCCGGCTTCCCCAGCCAAGTAATTGCTTCAATTTTGTCCGGGTTAGCTTCAATGCCACGTTCTGACACCAAAAAACCCAATAACTTTCCTGCAGGAACACCAAACACACACTTGGTGGGATTAAGCCTCATCTAGTAGACGGGCAAGTTGTCAAAAGTCTCCTTGAGATCCTCCAAGAGCGACTCCTTCTTCTGAGATCTGACCACGATGTCGTCCACATAAGCGTGGACATTATGACAGATCTGGTTATGCAAACAATTTTCGATGCAACGCTGATAAGTCACCCCTGCACTCTTGAGACCGAACGGCATAGACACGTAATAGAAGGCTCTGAAGGGGGTTATGAAGGATGTCTTCGCCTGGTCCGCCACCGGCATCTTGATTTGGTGGTACCCTGAATAAGCATCCAAGAAACAGAAATGCTCACAACCCGTCGTTCAATCAATGATTTGATCAATGCTGGGAACGGCGAAGGGATCCTTCGGACATGCTCTGTTGAGGTCAGTGTAGTCGATGCACATGCGGAAGGTGCCGTTCTTTTTGAGCACCAGGAGCGGGTTAGCCAACCCTTCAGGATGGAAAACCTCGATGATAAAACCGGCGGCCAAAAGTCGGGCGACTTCCTCTCCGATCGCCTTACGACACTCTTCATTAAACCTGTGAAGGTACTATTGGACTGGCTTTACGTTGGGGTCAGTATTAAGATGGTGCTCAGTGAATTCTCTCGGTACACCTGGCATGTCAGAAGGTTTCCATGCGAATATGTCCCGATTCTCACGGATAAATTCGATGAGCGGGCTTTCCTATTTGGGATCCAGACCCGTCCCAATAGTGAACTGCTTGGTGGAGTCGTCAGGTATGAAGTCTATGACCTTGGTATCATCCGTCGGTTTAAACTTGAGGGGCGGTCAGAGTCGATTGTTGGCCTCTTGAGCGGCGTCATGTCTGCCGGATCAACATTGGCTTGGTGAAACTTGAGCTCTGCCACGGATGCCGACTCGGCATAAGCTGCGTCTCCCTCTTCGCATTCTTGGGCTATCTTCCTGTCTCCGCTGATTGTAATAGGTCCCTTCGGACCAGGCATCTTGAGCTTGAGATAAGCATAACATGGGCGAGCCATGAATCACGCATAAGCCGGCCTCCCGAATAATGCGTGGTAGGGGCTCTTGATTTTGACCAGCTCAAACATGAGAGACTCGCTCATGTAATTGGACTCTGTGCCGGAAGCCACATTATGTTTAATCCTCCCAATTGGATATGCCGACTTACGGGGACGATGCCGTGTAAGACCGTGGACGATGGCATCAAGTCTTTCTCCAAGAGATTCATCCGTCGGAAAGTATCGAAGTATAGGATGTTAATGCTGCTGCCTCCATCCATGATGACTTTGGAAAGGGTGTATCCTCCGACTTGGGGAGCCACGACCAAAGCCAAGTCGTCAAAGTTATCCACTTGGGGGGGGTGATCCTCGTTGCTTCAGGTTAAGGGCTGTTCAGACCAGTGAAGGTACCGGGGGAGCGCCGGCTCGACCACACTGAAGGTTCTATGCCTCACCTTCTGATCCCGTTTGCAGGTGCTGGTGGTGAACACATGATACTGCCCGCTGTTCAGTTGCTTACGGTTATTCTGGAAACCACCACGATCACCCTGTCACTTCAAATCCCCTTGCGGGGGTGGTTGCTGAAACACTCCTGGCGGGTTGTACTGTTGTTGGTTGCGAACTTGGTACTGTCCACTGTTGGGTTGCGACCCACCTTATGGACTCGGGTTAGGAAAGCCGCCGAACGGGCTTTGGCGCGACCTGGGCGTGCCCAACTGCTCTGGTTGCTAACCCTGATCGCCACCCTGGCCTTTTTTGAGCGCCTCGGCCCGGAACTCCTACATTACATAGCAATCCTCCCAAGAATGAGTCGCCGACCCCCTAGTCGTAGCTTGCTGTGGACAAGGGCCTTTGAGCAACTCATGATAATTGCGCGACTTCTTCCCACTAAAACCCCACTTCTTCTGGCGCTGGTTACTGTTGCCAGTATTGGTATTAGCAACGAAATCTATGGGACCCTCCTATTGTCTCCTTTTGCCTTGCCCACCATGATGGTGGTTGCCCCGGCCTTGAAACTAGGAATGGCCCTTCGACGACTTGCCCCTCCTGGCGGTGCTACCTTTGTCGTCGTCCACTCTAGGATCCTTGGTGTCATCTGAATCGGCATATCTGGTGAGGGTATCCATTAACTCGCCCATGTCTTGTACTTTACGCTTAAGTCGCCCCCGCTTCAGCACCAGAGGCTCGTAATGGTAGTTTTTCTCCAGGATCAACACCGCCTGAGCCGCCGAGATGCCCTCTGATGAATGTATAACTTCTGCGACTCGCCGAGTCCAATGATGGGCCGACTCATCCGGCCGCTGGACGCAGTGTTGTAGGTCGACAATGGTCATCGTGCGTTTGCATGTCCCTCTGAAATTCTTGATGAAATGCTCTTTTAGTTCTGCCCAAGTGCTGATGGAGTTAGGCGGCAAGATTTTTAACCATTCACGCGCCATTCCTTCAAGCATCATAGTGAAGTATTTGGCGCAAACCGCCTCGTTTACGTCGAGCATATCCATTGCAAGTTCGTAAATCTCGATTCATGACCCTAGTTCTAGATCTGGCGTGTAATTAGGCACCTTCTTGGGTCCTTTGAAGTCCTTCGACATCTGCTCATTGCATAGAGCGGGCATGACACATGACACCCCAATGTGCTTGCCTCCAACATCAAGAGGCGCGGGAGGTATCTGGGTGTAAGCCGGATAAACCTGACCCGTTGTGGCTGTTGTTTCTATCTAACGCGCAGCTCACGCTATGTCCACAATGTCTTGGGCTCGTGTGTCGGGCATCCCAAGCGGGTCGTTTTGAGGAAGGCGTCGTTGCCCGCTGGTTACTGCGGGTAAGTCCTCGTGTAGACTTCTAGTGTGACTCACCTGGGGCGTGGAGTGTAACCGGTCGAGGCTGTGAGAATATTGCGCATGTTCGACCACGGCCGTCTTTAGCATCTCGATGGCGTTTCTCGACTCTATCTCGGCCGGGGAGTTTTCGTAAATCGGGAGGGACTCCAGGTGGCGGGTTGCCGCTAGCACATTATCCACATGATTCGAGAAGTGGCCTCGTGGCGTCTGGAAGCGAGTCGCGTGGGCATCAACTGGTTGAGGCGACGACGGGTTAGGTGGTCGAACCGGACCTCCCCTCCGAATAGTTTGTAAAGGTCGATCAGGACCCGCCCCAGGGGTGCGTGGGGTGTTGAAGAGGCGAGTTGGGTGTAAGTCGGCCGGGATGCGTCCGTGGTGTCTCCTTTGGTGAACGGTGTCGGACGCATGCTGTTGTCTCTCGAGCCGCCAACCTTCGGTGTTGAGCCGTTCCGTCTCTGCTGCGATCGCAACCTGCTGCGTCTCTACCCTGGAAGCGTTTGCTTCCATGTTCCGCTGGGCTTTGGCCATCGCCTCCCGCAGCTTCGCTAGCTCGGCGTTGATCGACTCCTGATTCTCGGGTGTCACGGCGGTTGCCATGATCCTGGTGACCTCCGTCGCTAACTCCGCCATGGCTTGAGCCGGGGTTTTCGAAGTCCCTCCGGTCTCATTGTTGCCAGCCGGGTTTTGCTGAGGATGTGCCACCCCTGCCATATAGATGGTGATTTGTCGATGGGATCTCTCAAGGATCTCGGGGTCCATCGCCAGTGACAGCCCTCCGAGTTTTCCTTCGTGAAGATGATGGATTGAATCTGTCTCGCCCATGGATGACCCGCCGTCAGAATTCACGGGGGTGACCTCCTAGGTCGCCGGTTTGTCCTGTACATTATTTCCTTGCGTAAAACCGACGAAAGCACGGCGACTCCTGTCCTGTCGTGTGATGGGGAGGACGTACCTGGCCGGCTCGACGAAGTCGGTGGAGATGTCCGGCTCAGGCACGGGTGTTCCAATCATGCCGATGTAGATGTTGATTTTGGCAAAGGGGATTCTATAACCAGATTCGCCTGAATCAGCTTCTGGCCCCAACAGCGAGTTGTCGATGTAGTACCTTCCGCGACGGCTCTTCGTCATGATGTAATACCTTTGAGAACTCAAGTCCACCGTGCGCTAGCCCCACGGTGGGCGCCTGATAACCCACAAGTATAGGGGATCGCATCAGTTTTCGAGGGTAGAGTATTCAACCCAAATTTGTTGATTCGACACAAGGGGAAGCCAAAGAATATTCTCAAGTATTAGCAGTTGAGTTGTCAATTCAACCACACCTGAAACACTTAGTATTTGCAGTAAAGTATCAGTAGCAAAGTAGTGTGATAGCAACAGTAGCAGCGGTGACAACAATAGTGATAGAGTAACAGTAACAACAAAGAAAGCAGTAGCGGCAAAGTAACGTAGCGAGGACCAGTAGGAAAAACTCATAGTCATTGGATCGGTGATGGATAATTATGCCGGATGTTATTCATCAGGCAATAGTTATAACACGGAGAGATAAGTAACTAGCTCCAGTTCGTCAATGTAATGTAGGCATGTATTCCGTATGTAGTCATACATGCTTTGGGAAAAGAACTTGCATGGCATCTATTGTCCATCCCTCCCGTGGCAGCGGGGTCCTAATGGAAACTACGGGATACTAAGGTTCTCCTTTTAATAGAGAACCGGAACAAAGCATTAGCACTTAGTGAATACATGAACTCCTCATACTATGGTCATCTCCGGGAGTGGTTCCGGCTATTTTCATTCCGGGGTTGCCGGGTCATAACACATAGTAGGCGACTACAACTTGCAAGATAGGATCAAGGACACACATATATTGATGAGAACATAATAGGTTCAGATCTGAAATCATGGCACTCGGGCCCTAGTGACAAGCATTAAGCATGGAAAAGTAGTAGCAACATCAATCTCAGAACATAGTGGGTACTAGGTATCTATCCCCGTCAAAACTAACTCGATTACATGATAGATATCATCCAACCCATCACCGTCTAGCAAGCCTACGATGAGATTACTCACGAACGGTGAAGAGCATCATGAAATTGGCGATGAAGGAAGGTTGATGACGATGGCGATGATCTCCCCTCTCTGGAGCCCAGAATGGACTCCAGATCTGCCCTCCAGAGGAAGAACAGGAGGTGGCGGCGCCTCCGTATCGTAAAACGCGATGAACTCTTCTCCTTGATTTTTTCCGAACGGAAGGGACTAAATAGAGCTGGAGTTGGAGGCGGCGGAGCTCCGAGGGCCCCACAAGCCTGCTAGGCGCGGCCAGGGGGGCTCACTCCTGGTTTGCTTGTGAGCTCCTCGCTCCACCCCTCCGGTTGATTCTTGCGCCAGTATTTTTTATATATTCCACAAAAAATCCTCGTAAATTTCTAGGTCATTCCGAGAACTTTCTTTTCTGCGCAAAAACAACACCTTGGCAGTTATGCTGAAAACATGGTTAGTCCAGGTTAGTTCCATTCAAATCATGCAAATTAGAGTCCAAAACAAGGGCAAAAGAGTTTGGAAAAGTAGATACGATTCGAACGTATCAACTCCCCCAAGCTTAAAGCCTTGCTTGTCCTCAAGCAATTCAGTTGACAAACTGAAAGAGACAAAAGAAAAACTTTTATGAACTCTGTTTGCTCTTGTTGTTGCAATTATGTCTAACTCATATTCAGATTTTCAGCAAGATCATAAGCTAACCACATAAGCAATGACATTTAGGTCTCAAGAGGAACTCATATCAACGGCATAATCAACTAGCAAGCAATAATAATAAGTCTCAAACATCAACACTTCAATCAAAACAATCATGAAGCAATATGAACAGATGGTATCTCGCTAGCTCTTTCTGAGACCGCAAAACATAAATGCAGAGCACCTTCGAAAACCAAGGGCTGACTGAACATTGTAATTCATGGGAAAGAAGATCCAGTCACAGTCATACTCTATAACAATTAAAAGCAAAGCATAAAAATGACAGAGGTGCTCTCTAGTTGGTGATTTTATAAGAAGAGGATGACTCAATAGAAAAACAAATGGATAGGCCCTTCGTAGAGGGAAGCATTAATTTGCAGAGGTGCCAGAGCTCAAGCTTTGAAAACAGAGATAATAATTTTGGGTGGCATGCTTTCATTGTCAACGCAATGACCAAGAGTTTTCACCATCTTCAATGCTACACATACTATAGGCGGTTCCCAAACAGAAAAGTAAAGTTTTGACTCCCCCACCACCGATCAATCACACTCCACGACTAGCCGAATACTCGGGTGCCGTCCATACC
This sequence comes from Hordeum vulgare subsp. vulgare, assembly GCF_904849725.1. Classification (NCBI taxonomy): domain Eukaryota; kingdom Viridiplantae; phylum Streptophyta; class Magnoliopsida; order Poales; family Poaceae; genus Hordeum; species Hordeum vulgare. The sequence goes on from NC_058519.1 coordinate 442,477,176, forward strand.
AACAACAATCTAGGGGGAGTTTCGTTTGCAATTATCTTTCCGATTTGACCATGGAACTGGGCATTCCAATTACCGGCCCCTTTCTCGTGAGTGATAGTTAATAAACACATATCGAGGATAACACGCCTAGCATGGAAGATACTGATCGCCCCTTGTCACCACATGAGCGGTTCGGGCATGCAAAACAGATTATTTCTCGAAGCTTTAGAGAGTGGCACATGCAAATTTACTTGGAACAGTAGGTAGATACCGCATATAGGTAGGTATGGTGGACTCATATGGAACAACTTTGGGTTTATGGAAGTGGATGCACAAGCAATATTCCCGCTTAGTACAGGTGAAGGATAGCAAAAGACTAGGAAGCGACCAACTAGAGAGCGACAACAGTCATCAAAATGCATTGAGATTAACCAAAATTGAGTGCAAGCATGAGTAGGACATAAATCACCATGAACATGAATATCATAGAGGCTATGTTGATTTTGTTTCAACTACATGCGTAAACATGCGCCAAGCCAAGCCACTTGAATCATTCAAAGGAGGATACCATCCTATCACACTACATCATAATCATCTCAAAATTCATGTTGGCATCCAAGACAAACCATTATGAGCATCAAGCTAATTAAGCATGGCATCCGAAACTATAATCTCTAAGTTGTCATTGCAAACATGTTTCTCTCACAACAAAGCTGAATCTTGGACGATGAGCTAGTCATATTTACAAAAACAAAATAGATCGAGTTCATATCAACTTTTCCAGGCTCAGTCACGTCATCATATATCGTCATTATTGCCTTTCACTTGCACGACTGAATGATGTGAACAATAATAAGAGTGCGCGTGCATTGGACTAAGCTGGAATCTGCAAGCAAACACAAAGGAGAAGACAAAGTAATATGGCTCTTTGACAGATAAACAAATATGCATGCGAGAGCCACTAAACATTGTAACAATGGTCTTCTACCTTGACCCAAAGAAAAAGAAAACTATTTACACAGGAAAGCTCCCAACACACAAAAGAAGAACGAGTTTGAGCTGTGGAATGATTTTTTCTGGAGGTAGGAGAAGGAGATGGGATCTAGAATAAGTGGAGGGGGACACGTGGGCCCCACAAGCCTGGTAGGCGCGGCCGGGGGGTGCCCACGCCTCCTGGGCTTGTGGCCCACTGGTGCATCCCCCTGACTAGCTCTGCATCTCAGAATTTTTCAAAAATTCCAGAAAAAATCATACTTGATTTTCACGGCATTCGGAGAACTTTTATTTTTGGGACACTTTTCTACGGGATGCAAAAAGAAGAAAAGAGGGAAAACTAAAACTAAATCTATCATTTTTCTTCTAAGCAACCAAAGGTGAAAGCTTGGAACAGAGGGTTGTGACTCCTCGATTCATCCATCCCATGGTCATCGAAAGAAATCCGTCAATGAGGTTGATCAAGTCTCCTTGACAAACTTTTTCGAATCACATAAACAAGAGAACGGCGAATTTTCGAATAGTCACTAGGTTAGCTCAATGGGGATGTGCATATCCCCAACAAGCAAATCATACTTCATCTTAAAAGTAGGTATAGGGCATTTAAAGTTCCCAATAAGAATCAATGAAGTTTTTTCGATAGCATTGATGCAATGTACTCGATATTGTTTCTTCGGAAAGTGCGCCGTATGCTCATTACCGTTGACATGGAAAGTGACATTGCCTTTGTTGCAATCAATAACAACCCCTAAAGTGTTTAAAAAGGGTCTTCCAAGGATGACCGCCATGGCATCATCCTTGGGAATATCCAGAATAACAAAGTCTGTTAAGATAGTGACATTAGCAACCACAACAGGCACATCCTCGCAAATGCCGAAAGGGAAAGCAGTTGATTTGTCGAACATTTGCAGAGAGATTTCAGTGGGTGTCAACTTATCTAGTTCAAGTATACGATAAAGAGAGAGAGGCATAACACTAACACCGGCTCCAAGGTCGCATAAAGCAGTTCTAACGTAGTTTCCTTTAATGGAGCAAGGTATAGTGGGCACTCCGGGATCACCTAGTTTCTTAGGAGTTCCACCCTTGAAGGTATAATTAGCGAGCATGGTGGAAATCTCAACCTCAGGCATTCTCCTCTTATTAGTCACAATATCCTTCATGTACTTAGCATACAGAGACATTTTGAGCATATGTGTCAAACACATTTGCAGAAAGACAGGTCTAATCATTTCAAAAAATCGCTCCAAATCCACATCATCCATTTTCTTGGATGGTTTGGGAGGAAAGGGCATGGGTTTCTGAACCCATGGTTCCCTTTCTTTACCATGCTTCCTAGCAGCAAAGTAATTCTTATCGTATCTCTTATTCTTAGGCTGTGGGTTATCAAGATCAACTAGTTCAATCTCCACATCCTTATCATTGCTAGGTTGAGCATCAACATGAACATCACTATCGATATTTTCAATAGGCTCATGTTCATCACCAGATTGCGTTTCGGCATCAGAAACAGAGATATCGTTTGGATTCTCACGTGTAACAGCAACAGGGTTGCTAGCGTGCAAGTTCCTATCATCTTTCTTCTTCTTCCTAGGATGACTAGGTGCATCAGTGCTAACTCCTTGTGAATCTTGTTCAGTTCTCTTAGGATGACCCTGAGGATACAAAGCTTCCTGGGTCATTCTACCGCCTCTAGAGAAGACTCTGACAGAATTGTCATTCAACTCATTGAGCAAGTCATTCTGAGCCTTAAGTACTTGTTCTACTTGAGTAGTAACCATAGAGGCATGTTTACTCAACAGCTTAACATCATTGACATTTCTGTCCACACAAGCACTTAAATGACTAAGCATACGAGCATTCTGTTCCAATTGTCTGATAACATAATCATTGAAACTTTGTTGTTTAGCAACAAAGTTGTCAAATTCATCCACGCATAAGCTAGCAGGTATATCAAAAGGAATATCACTTTCATTGAATCTACGAAGAGAATTTACCTCAACTACCTGTATCGGGTTATCGAGACCATGGATCTCTTCGATAGGTGGTAAATTTTTGACAACTTCAGATTTAATGCCTTTCTCTTGCATAGATTTCTTAGCTTCTTGCATATCTTCAGGACTGAGGAATAGATACCTCTTTTCTTAGGAGTTGGCTTTGGAGGTGGTTCGGGATTAGTCCAAGCATTCTCATTGCACAAGATATTATTCAATATGATCTCAGCTTGTTCTACGGTTCGTTCCCTAAAAACAAAACCGGCACAACTATCTAGGTGGTCCTTAGAAGCATCGGTTAGTCCATTATAGAAGATATGAAGTATTTCATTCTTCTCAAGAGGGTGATCAGGCAAAGCATTCAGTAGCTGGACGAGCCTCCCCCAAGCTTGTGGGAGACTCCCTTCTTCAACTTGCATATATTAATATATATTTCTTGCAAGGCAGCTGGCTTCTTATGTCCAGGGAAATATTTTTCAGAGAAGTAGTAGATCATATCCTGGGGGCTACGCACACAACCAGGAGCAAGAGAAGTGAACCAAGTCTTAGCATCATCCTTTAGTGAGAAAGGAAACAACTTAAGGATATAGTAGTGCCAGATCTTTTCCTCACTCGTGAATAGGGTGGCTATATCGTGCAGTTTGGTAAGATGTGCTACAACCGTTTCAGACTCATAACTGTGAAAGGGATCAGATTCGACCACAACGATTAACTCAGGGTCGACAGAGAATTCATAATCCTTACGGTCACAAAGATAGGCGAAGTAGCAAACTTCGGGTCATATTTTGTAGCGACCCGGCTCAAAACGAGTCAAGCCTGTGTGTTTCTGTGCCATCCCTGGATCAGTATGCTGTCACACACAGTACATCAACGTATATATCAAAGTGCAATCACATGGAAATAGCGTAAAACTGATATATACCTTAAATATCTCAGCGGAAGCAGTCAAGGGAGTGGAGTCCCAATAAACACCAACGGCAAGTTGAGTGTAGACCGTAACCCTGAATCGTACTATTACTCGTCGAAGGAAAATATCTGCAACATAAGACGTTGCAGCCGTGTAGGTCAGCATATTGAATATGCCGGCAAGTCAAATAAGAGAGGAGTGAAAAGTAATCATCTATACTATATGCATATATGGCAGGTGGTGCTATAAGTTTTTAGCGAAAAGCAAGTTTTCTCCTACATCAAGAGAGGGCTAAAAGAAAAATGTTACTACATTGTTGGTTGTGAACGAGATTGTTCCACCAACCAATTCTCGTACCCATGTTTTCAATAATACCCACATCAATATTATTATTTGTGTTGAGAATTTCAGATAACTTCAGTTCCTTTGGCTCAAGTTGTCCATCACCGTGGACACGGCTAATCGATTAGGTTTGAGTACTCTGCAGAGTTTTGCACACGTTCCCCACAAGATTTGATCGCCTCCGTGTATGTCCTCGCACTTCAGGGTCTTTGAAGACCGGATGATCAAAACATGGTCTTTCAACGGGTCCCTCTGAATCCCTGTCGGTGCCCATCCAATCCTACCGTTCTTCTACATCTGGTAGCACCGCCTGTCCAGAGTCCCCGCATTGTCCAACCAAGCCAGAAAAGCCTTGGGTCTTGAAAATATCCGTCCGTGTCTTTGAGACTGGGTGAAGCATTCCGCAAGATGTCATGGCCATCTCCAGCATCCTGGGTCATCCACTGGTTTCTCCAGGGAGCCGATCAACCGTCCTACACCCAGAGTTGCATTGCATCACGAGGTCTTGAAAAGTCTTGACTTAACCGGTCTTGGTTATTAAATTATTCTTGCATCACTCGTGATAAACTCTCAACCAGAATACCGTCTACTCAAGCATAGCAATATGAAATTTGTCATCCCGGACCAAGTAACGGGGTTGTTGGGTGCCTACCACATGATACTACAATATGTAACCATAATTTCCAAGTACCTACTCAGCATGCAATTGGGCATAGGATGGTAGAACTACAATGCATAAAACATAGGTGATACATGATCAAATGACTTGCCTGGCGATGCTGACGAAGAAGAATTTCTCGAGAAATAACTTGATAGACTACTCGTCACTCTCCGATGAAATCTATATAACAAACATATCATTCACATAAGCACTCATACTAGGAATCTTTCTAGCAATCAAAACAAAAGAGAGAGAATAGGAATCCGAAGGAAACTTCAAATAAGACTAGGGAGTCTTCTACTACATCAAACACTAAATAGTTTTTTTCCAACAGAAAATAATAACAGGGAACTAAGATATAAATTTAACTAAAATAAAATAAGGCATTTTTCACTAAACTATTTGAAAGTATTTCCAAACGGGATTTGAAACAGTGGAGAAACCAATTGCAAGTTATTAGAGAACTAGAATTGATTTCATGATAACATATACAAATAAAATCAAAACTTGTTGCAAACCTACTGTTAACTAACAGAAACAAAACATAATCTTTCTGAAATATAAAAGAAAATAATTTAAAAACAATTATAGAAAAGGAAATAGGCATAATCCTAAAAGAGGTGAAACATAAATTATTTCACAAGAAACAATGTGCTAAGATACTCAAATAATTCTGAAATTTCTACCACTGATAACTAAGATCACTAGTGATCCATAGCAAAAAGAATCAAATTAAAAGCTATTTCTAAACTCCCATAATAAGCAAAACAAGGTTTACACTAAATCTGATCTAATTCAAATTTGAAAATTTCAAAGATATACAAATTATATGTTTTTAAAAACTAAAGAAAAATTGTGATCTACTGGAAAAAGAATCAACCTCAGTGGATCTCTATATCAAAAGTTATGATTAAAACAAGATTGGAACTTTCTCTGTTTTGGAATTAAAACAGAAAAAAGAAAAAAACTGATTTGTGAACAGGGGGTCCACGTGGCATCTTCTGATTGGTCAGGGTGTGTGTGCTGTAGTGACTAACGGACGAACGGCCGCAACGTAAACAAAATCTCCCTGGCTAATATTAAGTGAAGAAAACCGTTCGGTTTTTAATTAAAAGACCGAAGGGGTACGTGATATCTAATGTGATGCGTTCGTTTAGATCCGACGGCTACCAGGGGGTGGGGGGGTGCTCACCGTGGGGAGTTGCTGGAGCTCTATTCCGGCAAGGCAGAGAGACGGTGGTCGACGAGGATGGCGGATCCAGGGGGTCTCCAGCAAGGGAAAAGGCTCCAGTCGATGGCGGTGAGCCTTCCGCGCCCAGTGGTGGTGTCGGGGTGATGTGGGGGCAACGGGAGGAGCAGTCCGAGGCTCGGGGGTGTGGTGGTGGTGCTCGGACTCCGGCGAGGCGGTGCGGTGGCGTGAGGCGAGGAGCTCGGGTGTTCGGTGGGAAAATGGGCTGCGGTGACGATGGGGGTTTCTCCGGTGGCGTTGGCTAGGGCGGGGAGGAGCGGTAGTGGCCGGGGCGGCGTGGAGGATTTCCTACTGGAGCTCCTCTCCTGCGAAGGGAGGGCAGGGGCGTAGTGGTTATTGCGTGGGAGGAGGGGGCCGAGGGGGGGGGCGTGGAGCGGGGAACTTATATAGGGGCAGGTGGAGCTCGTGGAAAGGAAGGGGACGCGAGATCGGGGGGGGGGGATCCCGTGATCCAGGGGATCGCGCCATGGAAGGGGCTGGTGCGCTGGGAAGGAAGGTCTCGTGGGGAAGAAAGAAGGAAAGAAGAAGAAGAGGGAAGGAAAAAAGAAATAAAGAAAATAAAAAAGAAAGAGGGGGTGCGCTGGGGGGGGGGGCTTGTGGCGGTTGGCCAGGGATCTGGATCCCTAGTGATGGGGAATCTGGCCCAAAAAATCTCCCGATGTTTTCCTAAACAACAAGAAAAAGAATGAAAGGAAACAAAATAAAAATAACTTATATGGGGTATTATATACCAAAATTTTCAGAAAAATATTTCCTACTCGTTTATCATTTTTCCAACACCAAAATAAAAACTTTTAAAAAATGTTTTTTTTAGAAAAAATCCCTTAGGCTTTATTTTCTTTTTGAAATTATTTTCTCCACAAAATTTGTGTTTCCTTGGCTCAAAATATATCAAAAGTGCCCTTGGTCATTTTGGAGGGTCATATTCCTCCTCTCTTTCTTGCTTGCAAGAAATTATTTCCCGGCACTTCTTGCACGAAGAAAACAAATAGAAATGCAAAAGAAAAATTTGAAAGAATTCAAATGCAAACTCCATTCAAATTCTTTATAGTTGAAGAAGTCATGTCATCTTCTCTCTTTACTTTTAACTGGCTGAATTTGAATTTACCGGAGAAGGGGAAAGTCATTTTATTCCCTCTCATTCAAAAGTTTTTGAAAAGTCTCAAATTTCACTCGAGCAAGCAAACAAACAATATAATAATTATATTAACATTCCAAAAATTTGGGATGTTACATATCTCATCCTAGCGTTCAAAGATTTTTCTTTCCATTTGCGCAGTAAATTCTCAACATCATAGCTATCCTTACAAGCAAGAAAGTCCTCAGCAATCTCTCCCTCCATAACATAACCCTCAGGCATATCAGACAATTCATATCTAGGAGAGCTAGTTCTAACAGGTGAAATAGCAGGTTCTACTTCAATAATCTTAGCAGTTTTAGAAGTATCATCACATCTAGCAGGAACTCTAGCAATTTGTGCATCAAGGAATGCACCTAGTGGCAAAGCAGTATCAAGCAAAGCATCATCACAAGCATCATGGACATCAGAAGTAGCATCATCAAGCACAGGCGACATATCAAAATTTCTAGCAGGAGGTGGTGTCGCAAACTTACTCATAACTGAAGGTGAATCAAGTGCAGAGCTAGATGGCAGTTCTTTACCTGTCCTCGTAGTTGAGGGCAAGACTTTAGTTTTTGGATCTCTGAGATTTCTCATAGTGATTAGCAGATGTAAATCCCAAGTGACTCACAGAATAGATCTATGCAACCCCGGCAACGGCGCCAAAAAATAGACTTTATAACCTACAAGTATAGGGGATCACAATAGTTTTCATGGGTAGAGTATTCAACCCAAATTTGTTGATTCGACACAAGGGGAAGCCAAAGAATATTCTCAAGTATTAGCAGTTGAGTTGTCAATTCAACCACACCTGAAAGATTTAGTATCTGCAGCAAAGTATCAGTAGCACAGTAGTATGACAGCAGCAGTAGCAACAGTGACAGCAGTAGTGACAGAGTAACAGTAGCAGCAGTGACAACAGTAGCGGCAAAGTAACGTAGCAAGGACCAGTAGGAAAAACTCCTAGGCATTGGATCGGTGATGGATAATTATGCCGTATGTTATTCATTATGCAACAGTTATAACACGGAGAGATATGTAACTAGCTCCAGTTCATCAATATAATGTAGGCATGTATTCCGTATGTAGTCATACGTGCTTAGGGAAAAGAACTTGCATGACATCTATTGTCCATCCCTCCCGTGGCAGCGGGGTCCTAATGGAAACTACGGGATATTAAGGTTCTAATTTTCATAGAGAACCAGAACAAAGCATTAGCACTTAGTGAATACATGAACTCCTCATACTATGGTCATCTCCGGGAGTGGTTAAGGCTATTGTCACTCCGGGGTTGCCGGGTCATAATACATAGTAGGTGACTACAACTTGCAAGATAGGATCAAGAACACACATATATTGACGAGAACATAATAGGTTTATATCTGAAATCATGGCACTCGGGCCCTAGTGACAAGCATTAAGCATGGCAAAGTAGTAGCAACATCAATCTCAGAACATAGTGGATACTAGGGATCAACCCCCGTCAAAACTAACTCGATTACATGATAGATCTTATCCAACCCATCACCGTCCAGCAAGCCTACGATGAGATTACTCACGAACGGTGAAGAGCATCATGGAATTGGCGATGAAGGAAGGTTTGTGATGACGATGGCGACGATCTCCGCTCTCCGGAGCCCAGAATGGACTCCAGGTCTGCCCTTGAGAGGAAGAACATCAGGTGGTGGCGCCTTCGTATCGTAAAACGCAATGAACTCTTCTCCTTGATTTTTTTCTGGATGGAAGGGACTAAATAGAGCTGGAGTTGGAGGCGGCGGAGCTCTGAGGGCCCCACAAGCCTCCTAGACGCGACCAGGGGGGCCCGCGCCTGGTGGGCTTTTGGGATCCGCGCTCCACCCCTCCGGTTGATTCTTGCGCCAGTATTTTTTATATATTTCACAAAAAATCCTCGTAAATTTCCAGGTCATTCCGAGAACTTTTATTTCTGCGCAAAAACAACACCATGGCAATTCTGCTGAAAACATCGTTAGTCCGGGTTAGTTCCATTCAAATCATGCAAATTAGAGTTCAAAACAAGGGCAAAAGAGTTTGGAAAAGTAGATACGACAGAGACGTATTAGCGCAACCTGTGTGGTTTTGTCACGGTAGATGTCCTCATGAAAGGACTTGAAGATGGAGCCATCGCACCTTGGTTGCGACTTAAAGGGGGTGAGCGAAAGCGAGTCTCAGATTTACCCAGGTTCGGCCCCTCGAGTGGAGGTAAAAGCCTACGTCCTCGTTTGTGTAGATTGATGATAGTTTTGATTACAAGGAGGGCGTAACTCGCCTGACCTAGCTCTTGATGATTTCAAACTTGCCCTATCTTTCCCAGGGACTCGCCTTTATATACATGTCGAGGCCCTAGGGTTTACAAGAGTCCTCGCTATGCTAGAAATCGTAGCTTCCCCTATCTCTAAGTTGCCGTGCCTTCCAAGACTGGAAACCTCCCTGGCAGTCTATCTTCTGTATAGCTCTTGAACCACCATTCGGCTCCCAGGCCAAGGGGTGTACTACCAATTGTTGAGTCGCCCTTTTAATGACCTGGCCCATCTAGGGCCGGTTATACCGCAGGTAATATCCCCAACATTAATGGGAAGGGAGTGGGTGTAGAGACTGCTAGGTGATGTTTGACCAATCTGGCTGAAGGTGTTTGATATGGGTTTGGGGTAGCTAACCTCCGCCAATGGTGCTGAAATTTAACATGATTCTGTGTTATGAAAAAGTAGGACGCTCTACCAAATTTGAGCTCCATTGGACAAGTTTGACTATATAAACTTGAAAACAACCCAAAGGGACAGTCCTTTCTTATTAAAGGAGAATGTGAGTAAATTAATCCCCACAAATCCAATTCTTGGTAGGGTCTCCTCATTTGGGGTATTGAGCACTCATGTAAAGTTTCAGGCCATTTGGACAAACTTTGCTGTGTAGAGTTGCTACAATTTGCTTCTCGACAAGAAGGGTTTTAGAACCATTTGGTGAACCAAACCACCTTTAAATGAGGTGAAACTTGGCATGATCCGCAATATATGTCCTCTGAGTATCTCAAATTTTTCTCATATTTTCGTAAGGGAGAAAAATAATTTTTCTCTCAGAAATATCATTTTTGGCCTCACAAAGGACATGCAAGTGAAATAGAAAAATATTTTATAAAATAATTATTTTATGATTTTGGAGAGTTTTAATAGTGCTAAAATCATAATACAATCTTTGGGTGAAGGCACCCCCTTGGAATTAGGGACTTGTAGTGCAACCCCCAAAGCATTGTTTTGAATTAATCAAAGTGAGAAAAAGGATCTTTTTGGAAATGTTATGTTATAAAAATATTGTTTTTAGATCCACACACTCAAGCATCCACACAAACAATGAAAATCATGGCACTCATTGCATTTACTTAAAAAGTTTTAATAAACTCCAATTTGAAAAGACTACATTTGAAACCAAGTGATAACAGGGTGTGACACACCTATCCCCTTACAAGAATCTTACCCCGAGATTCCTAAGCTAGGTGCTAAAAAGGTACGGAAATTTGGAACATAGATAGTCTTCGTGCTCCCATGTTGCTTCTGCTTCAGTGTGGTTGCTCCACTAAACTTTGAAGTACTTGATGGTGCGACTTCTGGTACAACGCTCGGCTTCGTCTAGGATGCAAATCGGCCTCTCATGATAAGTGAGGTCAGGTTGAAGGTGAATGGCTTGATGGTCGATGTCCTTATAAAGATCTGGATGGCTCGGCACTTGAAGGCACTTCCGAAGTTGTGACACGTGGAAGATGTCGTGCACACCCGAAAGTTCCGGAGGTAGCTCCAACTCGTAAGCAACTTCTCCATGCCTTGTCGTGAACTTAAAAGGTCCAGCGAACATTGGAGCAAGCTTCCCCTTGATGTGGAAATGCTTAGTCCCTTTGAGAGGTGTGACGCGGAGGTACACATGGTCTCTAGGGTTGAACTCCACTTCTCTGCGGTGAGAATCCTCATAGCTCTTCTGTCATGACTTGGCCACTTTTAGGTGCTCCTTGACAAGTTGCACCTTGTCCTCAACTTCACAGAGAACGTCTGGCCCAAAAATCAACCCTTCACTAGTTTCGGACCAGTTGACGGGGTGTGGCACTTATGTCCGTATAGCACTTCGAATGGGGCCATCTGGAAAAATGGACTGATAGTTGTTCTGGTATGAGAACTCAGCGAATTGCAGACATTCTTCCCATTTGGTCCCATGCGCTAAGACACAAGCGCGGAGCATATCCTCAAGTATTTGATTCACTCGCTTTGTCTGTCCGCCCGTCTGCTGGTGGAAGACGGTGCTGATAGAGAGCTTGGTTCCCAGAGCTTCTTGGGGTGAACTGCGTGCCTCGGTCGAATAAGATTTCCTTGGGAACTCTATGGAGGATCACAATACGCTCAATGTAGAGACTAGCCAGCTTGTCACCACAATAAGTGGTGCTGACAGGAATGAAGTGTGAGACCTTGGTCAGGTGATCAACAATGACCCATATGAAGTCATGGCCCCTGCTGGACCTAGGTAGACTGGTGACAAAGTCCATACCAACCTTATCCCACTTCCCTTCGGGCACTTGGAGAGGTTGTAGGAGCCCAACACGTCATTGGTGCTCGGCCTTGACCACCTGGCATAGGTCGCACTTGGAGATATATAAAGCTATTTCCCGCTTCATGCCATGCCACCATAATATTTCCTTGAGGTCTTGATACATCTTGGTCCCACCGGGGTGGATTGAGTATGGTGTTTTTTTTGAAGGAAAACTGTAAGGGAAACCCCCCACAGCGAGTTTTTTTAAATAATAAGAACCCAAATTCGCGCCCGTGGGGACTTGAACCTGGGTGGCTGGGTTGTACATCTACGGTGTGTTGTGGGCCTCTTGCAAGATTAAATTCTTGAGTTCGGCCTGGTTGGGTACGCATGAACGTTTCCCAAACCACACAACTGCTTGTTCACCCACTGGGAATCATGGGGCCTTGCCTTCCTGGATCTTCTTCTTGATGCCTTCAATGCTGTCATTTACCTTCTGGGCCTCTTTGATGTCATCTGCTAGAGTGGGTTTGACTTTGAGGTTAGCTAGGAATCCTTGTTCAACCAACTCTAACCCGAAGCTCTCCAGCTCGTCATATAGGGCGGGTAGCCTTTCCTTGATTGTAGCATTCAAGGTGCAGGCCTTTCGCCTCAAGGCATCGGCCACCATGTTGGCCTTACCGAGGTGGTATTGAATGCTGAGGTCGTAGTCTTTGATCAGCTCCAACCACCTTCGCTGCCTCATATTCAACTCCCTTTGGGTAAAAATATACTTCAGACTCTTGTGGTCGGTGTATATTTGACATTGCTTCCCTAGAAGGTAATGTTGCCACGTCTTCAAGGTAAGCACTAGGTTGCAAATTCGAGGTCATGTGTGGCGTAGTTTTCCTCATGCGGGCGCAGTTGCCGTGACTGATAAACCACGACCCTACCGTCTTGCGTTAGGACGCCTCCGAGCCCGATTCTTGAGGCATCAAAGTATATCACAAACTCCTTGTTGATATCTGGTGTGGCCAGTACCGGGCGGTGGTCAATCTCTTCTTTAGTTCCTGGAAGCTTTCTTCGCACTCTGGCGTCCATTCCAACTTTTTGCCCTTCTTCAAGAGTTGAGTCATTGGTCGGGCGATGTGGGAGAACCCTTCCACGAACTTGCGGTAGTATCTCGCAAGTCCGGGGAAACTTCTAACTTCCTTTACGTCGATTGGCGACTCCCAGTTGGTTACTGTGGTAATCTTGGAAGAATCGACTGCCAATCCGACTGCCGTCATGGTATGACCCAAGAATCCAACTTCGTGCAGCTAGAATTCGCATTTGCTAAACTTGGCATAAAGTTGGTGCTCTCGAAGTTTTTCCAACACTAGTCTCAAGTGTTTCTCATGCTCTTCGTCGGATTTGGAGAACATTAATATGTCATCGACGAAGATGACGACAAACTTATCCACGTATTCCATGAAGACTTTGTTCATGAGGTACATGAATTATGTTGGGGCATTGGTTAAGCCAAACGACATGATCGTGCACTCGTATAGGCCATACCGGGTCACGAATGCTGTCTTAGGTATGTCCTCGGGCCGAATCTTTAGTTGGTAATATCCAGATCTGAGATTGATCTTGGAAAATACCTTGGCACCATTTAACTGGTCAAATAGGTCTTTAATCTTGGGGAGCGGGTACTTGTTGTTTACCGTGACTTCATTGAGGGAATGGTAATTGATGCAGAGCCTCATAGTCCCATCCTTCTTGGACACAAATAGAATAGGTGATCCCCAAGGTGCTGCACTCGGACGGATCAATCCCTTCCCGTGTTGCTCATCGAACTACTTCTTCAACTCTGCCAGCTCTTCGGATCCCATCCGATAGGGCTTCTTATAGATAGCCCTTGATCTGGGCATGAGCTCAATGATGAACTCGATGTCTCCGTCAGGAGGCATCCCAGGAAACTCACCAGGAAATACATCTAGGTATTCATAAACTACTGGTACTCAGTCCAACTCTATTTCTGAAAGGCAATTAAACTGAGGGCCTTGAGTGGAGGTAGGCTCAGGGACATATTTGAATTTTACCCCTTGGTCACTTGTCCTGGTAATAGCCCTCTTGACGCAGTCGAGTATGCTTTGGTGCCTGGCCAACCAGGCCATACCAAGGATCACGTCCAAGCCTTGCGACTTAAGGACGATGATATCTGCTATGAAGCTTATCCCATTAATGCTGATTCCAACTCCTCTACATCCTAGGTTGGTTTTTAGCACTGCTCCCGGGGTATGTACTGCCATTTGCCCATTAAGGAGGGTAGGCTTCAAACCACACTTTGCAGCAAACTTCTGGGTGACAAAAGAATGTGAAGCACCACAATGAAACAATACTATTGCTGGGGTGGAGTCGATGAGGAACGTACCCAGAATGCAGTCTGGGTCCTCCTGGGCTTCCTCTGCGAAGATGTGATTCACGCGTCCCCTACTCTGGTACTACTAGTTGTGGGGAGCCTAGTTCCTGCCTGGTGCTGCATGACCTTGATTTGGCGCATTGGGGCGCGGTGCATCGGGCTTCTTGTTGGGGCATTACCTGGAGTAGTGTTCAGTCTATCCACATCCAAAGAAGGTGACCTGCCCTGGAATGTTGGGCTTGACCCCACTACTGTTGGGCGGATTGATTGTTGGCTTGGGGTTGGCATGCTACAAAGTTTAAGGCTCGAACGGAATGCAGGCGTCTTGTACTGCTGCTGCTGCTGCTGATAGTTGGGCCTTGCCAGGGGGATTGCCATGGACGTGCCTTCTGGCTACTGGAACCTCCATTTTCCATCAGCTTACCCTTGCGGGTGTCATCCATTGCACGACGCTTGTCCTCCAGCATGAGGGCCTTGTTCACTAGATCACAGAAGGTCCGACATTCACAGACAACGAGCTGCTATTGTAGCGACTACTGAAGCCCTTCCATGAAGCGTTCCACCTTTGCAGCTTTAGTGTTGACATCCTCTGGTGTATACCTCGACAAAAGGTTAAACTTCTGCAGGTATTCCTTGATTGTTCCGCTGCCTTGCCTCAGAGCTTGGAACTCCCGCTTCTTAATTGTCATAATCCGAGGGGGAATGTGAGCAGTGTGGAATCCTTCTTTGAAGATAGGCCAAGTGATAGCCTGTGCATCCCGCATAATTTGGAACCCGTCCCACCAAGCCCTGGCCATGCCTATGAGATAGTGAGAGGTATAAAGGACATTCTCGCGATTGTCGGTGCACTTAACCAGTGCGAGGAGGTCTTCAATGGTGCGGATCCAGTCATTGGCATCCATGGGCTCCGTTGTCTCCGTGAATATGGGGGGCGTAGTCCTCATGAACTCAGACAGTGTGGAGCGACCGCTGCCATCTCTGCCCTACGGCGGGTTGTTCACTAGGACCTGAGCCAACTGCTGGATGGCGACGTTGTTGGCTTGGCGTTCCTCTCAGAGAGCATGGAGGAAATGAGCCATGGTCATGCTCTCCGGGGCAGGCGGTGGCGGGGGAATGTCGCCTTGCCACTGCTCGGGGTGATCTCCAGCTTGGGTAGACCCACTGGTTCCTGGCTTCTAGCTAGAAGTGCGAGTGCTGGAGTTGCTGAAGGTACTGGAGTTGCTGGAGTTACAAAAGGTTTGAAGAACCCTATGCAAATGCATTAATTTCAGATAGGCGATGCAGTTGCTTACATGTTGCCTAAGGCAAAAGCGCGGCTTGCATAAAAACAGAAACATGAAGCACACAACATTCAGGGTTTCTTTTAAATGATTACACGGACTCAACATCGCACAGGGAACTCCTAACTTGTCCTAAGATACCCCTCTAAGCGGCGGATTGCTCGGTCTCGTATGAGGGTTCTTCAGGGTCTTCATATTCATCCTTATTTGTGCGGGCGTCTTCTTCCTTTAGTGGTGTGGGGGAAGGAAGAGGTCCATCATGAAGACGTTTTGTCGGTGAATCGGTGAGGAGCTTAGTGTATCTTCTACGGTCAGACGACGACTCTATATAGGAGTGGCCTTTACTGGAGGTACTCCTCCTTGGACGGCGATGGCAGACCACTCTCCGGGTCCGCCCTCCTTCTTTACCTTGCGTGTCTTCATCTTCTCTAGTCAGAGTAGGTCCTTGACTTGGTGAAGCTCTTGCCGGAGCATCATAGATTCCTTGATCAGAAGGCGAGTTATGGTGTCGGCAGAGAGGTTGTAGTAGGTCTGAAACCTAAGTGGCGTTCCGTCCTCCGGAGATGGGTTGAGTGTCCAGCTCCCGTCAAGTCCGTCCTGAACAAAAGGCAGGTGATGAGTAGCCGGCTTGTTGGCCATCTCGGGAAGGAAGTCATGGAGATGCTCGAGCGCCTCTTGTGCTGTTGTCTCCACTGCCAACACCAGATTCTCCATCTGTGGTCCTTCAAAGAACCAACTAGATGGGGAGTCGTTTTACTTCACTATCACATCCACGTGATATTCCTTTGTGTCGGCGTTGAACCAATGCTTGTGGTAAAGAAAAATGGGCCTGCGGCATACTTGATAGTTCTCCAAGCTGTCTCCCAAGAGTAGGGGAAAGCTAGTCTCTAGAAGCGTCTAAGGTACGACGACCATCTACAAGGTTTTTAGGAGAGGGTTAGAAATTTGTTGATGGTAGGAAATGGTAGTGGGTGTAGAATATATTGAGGGTAAGGGCTGAGTGTGTTAATCATCTCGGCTTTCGTCCATGCTACCTAAGTCTTCCTACAGTCAACTTGGCTCTGATCCGAGCTCTGTGGGGACCCCGACTTCCAAGTCAAGATCGCCGAACGAACATGCTCTGTGATCCCAGAGATCAATGCTCACCGAACACAAAGAAAACTGAATAATAACAGTCTTACGTCAATACATACCGTTTGATACACCAAATGACCATTATGATCGAGTCTTACATGGATAGGGCCTAGGAGGCCGATCACACCAACACATCTACTAGCGGAAAACTTGGTGGAAAACGGGAACCCATGCCATCAGCCTTAACCGACATGCATTCTGACTGGGAAGCGTCCAAGTTCGCGTGCCCGTCTTCGACGACGAATTCTTCTCCATATTCCGGTTCCTCCATGTCTGGTTAATAACATAACAAGTGGCAAGCCAATGAGTACTTTTGAATGTACTCACAAACAGCCCATGCTGTGGATAATGCAGTTGGTACGATAATAAGTAATATGCAGCGTTTGCGGAAAGCAAGTTTTACTCAATAATATGTATGGTCATTTACTTGTATGCATATGCATAATAAGCTAGATCGTACTCATAAAAATAGGTTACAGAGATCGACATATCTGTTGAGGGCTGAACACCACGGGTTCAACCAATACGTCAAGTCACCGAACTTGACCTTATCACCTCTTTCATATAACACTTATGCACACACACACACCTGGTTTATGGGGAACTAATTGGATGTAGTTTAAGCATGATTACCCAACTGTCCTTTACCGTAGACACGACTATTCGAATAGTTTTATACTCTGGAGAGGTTGTACGCTGTACCCACGAGATCCGGGAAACTTCTGTGTCATCCACGACTCGCGGTATATAACATACCCGACGTAAGTACCCGCTCATTGCTAGTGACAGCTCTGTGTGGACCCCTACTTACGAGTCGAGATCGTCAAACGAACATGCTTAGTGAACCCAGAGATCAATGCTCACCGAACACACAGAAACTGAATAATAAGAGTCTTACATCCAGACATACCTTTTGATACAACAAATGACCATTATGGTAAAGTCTTACATGGATAGGGCCAAGAAGGGCGATCACACCAACACATCTACTAGCGGAAAACTTGGTAGAAAATGGAAACCCATGCCATCAGCCTTAACCAACAAGCATTTTGACTGGAAAGTATCCTACTTCGCGTGTCCGTCTCCGACGACAAATTCTTCTCCATATTACGGTTCCTCCATGTCTGGCCAATAACATAACCAGTGGCAAGCCAATGAGTACTTTTGAATGTACTCGCAAACAACCCATGTTGTGGATAATGCAGTTGGTACGATAATAAGTAATATGCAGCCTTTGCGGAAAGCAAGTTCTACTTAATAATATGCATGGTAATTTAATTGTATGGATATGCATCATAAACTAGATGGTACTCATATAAACAAGTTACAAATATCGACATATCTGTTTAGGGCTGAACACCTTGGGTTCACCCTATACGCCAGGTCAACGAACTTGACCTTATGACCTCTTTTATATAACACTTGTGAACACACACACATGCACACACACACACACACACTTGGTTTATGCTAAAACGACTGGACGTAGTTTAAGCAGGATTACCCAACTATCCTTCATTGTGGACATGGCTATTCGAATAGTTTTACACTCTGCACAGGTTGTACTTTGTACCCATGAGAACCGGGAAACTTCCGTGTCATCCACGACTCGCGGTATATAACATACCCGACGTAAGTACCCGAACATTGCCATTCCCCTGATGACATTAGACAAAGAGTCTACTCGATTCGTACCCAGCCCACATGATCTACGTCTTACGAGCACCAACTCTCGACCGTTTCATCCATGCAGGGACCAACGGTGTAGCCGAAACACGTGAAAACGACATAGTCGACCTACCTGATACGACCCCATCACGAGAGTGACCACATATCACCGTGCCACTAGTAATGCGGGCTCTTTGCTATCACCGACCAAATAATCAACAAAGCCCCGTCCCATAAAGGGGTGTCGTGGTCTCACATGTAAGGTTGGGACGGTCGACACATCATAAATCTAATCCCATTTCCGAAACCAACCACACAAAACCTTTTCGGTACACCACTTCTTTCTCAAGTGGTCATCCTGCTCAACACCATCACCCTCGGGCATTAGTGGGACCCGACGGGGTTTTCGAAAAACCTTTGATTTCATCTTTGCCTTACCATCATCATGCATATGCTCATCCTATGTGTAGCACTACTGTCTACTTGTCAACATTTAATCAGCGTGACCCTCATAGATGATAGGGTCATGCTCAATGCAAGTGCTCTGGAGGAGCCATCCGTAACACCATGCTGGGGTGCACCGATTAATCTTAACTATATCCATCAAAATAAAATAGTCTACATGTCATGCATAAAGCATTTTATCAAACATGGTCAAAGGGCTGCTTGCCTTGATCAGCTAGGTAACCAGGGTCTTTGGGGTCTTTGGGGTCTTTGGGTCCAAGTCCTTTGTCAAACACGCGATCTATCTATGTAATATTAAGAAGGATAATAAGAAGCACACTCAAAAACAGAGCACAAACTTACCTTAAAAATGTTGACCTATTCTGAAAAATCTTAACTTTAGTTTTAAAAGTGCTTGTCTCTCGTTTTGATGTAAAAAGATATTTTTAAAATCCATTTAACAGGAGCTAAAATATTTAAAATAAGCATTTTAATTGAAGCTATGTATAAAAGTCTTTGCAAAAATATGTCCAACAACACTAATAAATTCTGCATATTTTTAGAAGAATTGTGGTGGAAAAATAATTAAATTTGATTAAATATTTAATTTTGCAAAAATCATTTAAAATTCAGATTTAAAAGAAAAAGAAAAGGGGCAC
This sequence comes from Hordeum vulgare subsp. vulgare, assembly GCF_904849725.1. NCBI lineage: Eukaryota > Viridiplantae > Streptophyta > Magnoliopsida > Poales > Poaceae > Hordeum > Hordeum vulgare. Next base: position 442,496,510 of record NC_058519.1, read on the forward strand.
AACCCGTGGCCTGACTCGGCCAGTCGCTGTGCCGGACCAACTAACTAACCGGCTAGTTAGCCAATTAGCTAGCCAAGGTGTGCGAGCGCCATCAGGTTTAAACCTGACGCGCGGGCCCGTGCGATCAACGATAGACAGAGGAGGGAGGGGGAGAGGCTGACAACCGACAGGTGGGGCATGCCTGTCGGGGCCATCTTCCTCCTCTGGATAGAGGGGAGGGGAGGCACGCCGGCGGCGGCTCCGAGGCCCTTGCGGCTAGGAGATAGCAGGAATGACACCGTGCCATCGCCGCCAACCATCTCGGGGTGCAAAGATCGACGGGGAGGTCCCGAGTCACCAGCGATGAGGTGGCTGCTGCGGAGATGATTTGGGTGGTGGTGGAGAGGGGTGCTACGGCCAGGGAAAACCTCGGGGAAGAGGTGGAGAAGCTTCCTGAGCATACTACGGTCATGGAGGAGGTGAGAGGAGTGCGAGAGCTGGCCTCTAGCCCGAGATCGACAGAGCTCCAAAGCGGCGGGGCCTCGGTCAATCTTAAGAACCAGAGCTCATCTTGCTCGAGTGGAGTGGCTAGGGGCTCGATTGAGGGTCTGGAGGAGAGGGGTGAGGTGCTGGAGTGAAGGGGGAGGGCATATTTATAGGCGAGCAATGGTGCACCGAGTCGGGGAGCGCCGGTGGTTTCACCGTGGCTGCAGGAGAGGGAGAGAGAGCTCAGGGTCGAAACCACGGTTTTGTGGACGTGGTTTGAGACTCGAGAGACTCAACGAGGGTGAGCGGGGGTTCTATGCGCGCGTGCTGCGGGGCCGCGCCCTACTGGCCAAATCGATCGCTCAAGGGCATGCGTTGCCTAAGTCAGTAGAGAGGGAGAGAAGTGGTGTCTCAGACTACCGTGAGTCGGGTGGTTCTCTAGGACATGAAGAGACACCGAGGGGAGGTGAGAACCGGCGGGGGCTAGCCTCCTTTGCCTCGGGTGTGCCCTGTAGCATGGCTAGAGCGCAGGTTTTAAATGCCGGGGCATGCTGGCGCACCCTGGTGTGCTTTGGCCCTGCCTCGGGTGCCTGGGGGTTGGCTTAGACGCCCTTCGACTTCTAGGAGCCGAGAGATGCATTGCTGGTCAATGGGAAGTGCTTTAGGAGATGCTGTCAGCTTTGAATGAGGAACTAAACTTGTGATTTTGGCTTACATGCTTGGATCCAAAGAGGGGCCACTCGTCTGCAGTTGATGAGTGGTGCTGGCAGTTTGTGCTAGGAGTTTAATGGGAAGGGAGTGGGTGCAGAGAGTGCTAGGTGTTGTTTGACCAATCTGGCTAAAGGTGTTTGTTATGGGTTTGGGGTAGGTAACCTCCACCAATGATGTCGAAGGTTAACAGGATTGTGTGTTTGGAAAAGTACGATGCTCTACCCAATTTTAGCTCCATTGGACAAGTTTGACCGTGTAAACTTGAAAACACCCCAAATGGATAGTTATGTCTTAATAACGGAAAATGTGAGTAAATTAATCCCAACAAATCCAATTCTTGGCAGGGTCTCCTCATTTGGGTTATTGAGCACTTGTGCAAAGTTTCACGCCATTTGGACAAACTTTGCTATGTAAAGTTGCTACAATTTGCTTCTGGACACGAAGGGTTTTAGAACCATTTGGTGAACCAAGCCACCTTCAAATGAGGTGAAACTTGGCAAGATCACCAAATATAACTTGGGAAGCATGCTAGAATTTTTTGAGAATTACTCAGAATATTTCATTTGGAAGTATTTTAAAAGGTCAAAATAGACAGAATAGGTTTTCAAAAGTTTGCTCAATTATTTTGAACAGAAATAGGGGTTGAAAATCTTATGTATGGAAAAGATATGTCCTTTGAATATCTCCAAATTTTCTCAGATTTTTCTAAGACAGAAAAAAAAAGTTTCTCTTAGAAATATCATTTCTGGCCTTAGAAAAGGACATGCAAGTAAAATAGACAAATATTTCCTAAAATAATTATTTTATGATTTTGGAGAGTTTTAATAGTGCTAAAATCATAATACAATCTTTGGGTGAAGGCACCCCCTTGGAATGAGGGACTTGTAGTGCAAAACCCAAAGCAAGGTTTCGAATTAATCAAAATGAGAAAAAGGATCTTTTTGGAAATATGATGTTATAAAAATATTTTTTTAGATCCGCACACTCAAGCATACACAAAAACAATGACAATTATAGCACTCATGGCACTTGCTTAAAATGTTTTAATGAACTCCAATTTGAAAAGACTACAGTTGAAACCAAGTGAAAAGAGGGTGTGACAAGTGAGCATTGATATCTTGGATCACTATACACGTGCCTTCAGTGATCATGACTTACTAGTCGGGGTCCCCACAACCAACATAGTCGAGTGTCCTCTGACGTCGCCGCCAGTGAGTGCGTGGGCAGTGTGTGTGTGTGTGTGTTGTGGGCGCTGTCGAGAGCAAGGGTGGAGCCAAAAGGGCTCAAGCCACAAATCAGGTCAAGCCATACCCGCGAGCTCGACTGTTCGCCGTGCCTTCAACTGAGGGAGGTCTCGGGTTAGATCCACTTCTCATGGGTATGGTTTTCGTGTGTGGCTGAAAGTGGGCCCTAGGCCCACTTGTCAACCCCCTAGCATCCCTTTGTGACTCACCAGTGGACCCGTGGGCATTTTTATTTTTATTTTGTTTTAGTGGTTCTTTTATTTATTTCTTGCATTGTAATATGTTAATTTGAGAAAGTTGCCATTGCTGGCCAAGTCCACTATGGGCATATGCCTAATTTGGCATGTTCTAGGTTATACCAAGTAGTTGTAATTCTTGCAATGGATTTGTGACATTATTTTCTACAAGAACATAGGCTTATGATATATGAATTTGGGGTAAAAAATCCAAGGAATCAATAGTGGCATTAGTTTTGTCATTTGAGAAAGTTTGCGAAAATGCTATTTTGTGCTAAGATGCCATTTCGTTAATTTTGTGTGGAGCAATCCTTGCAGCCTTTGTGACACTTGTCAACATGAAAGTTGTAGTATTTAAGGAGCACTAGGTCCTGTTATTTTACATTGCCATAAAAACTTTTTTTATTTGTGGGCTTCTTGCTGTGAACAAGCCATCTCAATAATTCTGTTTTAGGTTGTGTTGAAATATGACTAAGTCTGCAAACTGTTTCAACTGGTAGTGTTGCCATGATGATTGCCATGCATCTACAAGTTCTTTGTGCTGGTACTTTGGTGTGAAATGAAGAGCATGTTGCCCTATGTAATATGGTGCCATTACTTTGCAAAATCAGTCTTGCATCTTAGCTATTCTACGTGTCAAACATGCCATGTTGATGTAAACTACTCAGTATACACCTTGTGAAATTTGACTAAGTGTGAGAATCTGCCTATATAATTATGCCATGTTTAGAGGATGCTATCATGATTTCTGTGCAGTTTTAGCTCATGTTTAGTGGGAGCGAATTATAGTAGTTGTTGCCCTCTATCACCCTGTTAAATTTCATGCCATGAAAGTTGTTGTAGAATAGAGTTTTATTACTGCCCACATGTCATCATGATAAATCTGCTTGTGTAAAACTGACATTTTCACTAAGTCCTAATCTATCATAATATTTGTCGTGTTATGAGATTTAGTGCAATTGATTCATGAACATATCCATGTTGCTGTTAGTGGGAGGTTATTGTGCTCTTTGATACCTTCATAGTCAAGTCTTGGTTGAACTTGATGGGTGGCTGTAGCTATTAGTTTTCTTATGAACAAAGTGGCATGTTGCTGGTTGTCGACAAATTGTTTGCTAGATTGTTTTATGCTTTGTGTGAGTTTTTCTCCGCTGTTTTGCATAAAATTTAGGTCTATTTCACCAAGAATTTCGTTCCCAATCCAGTGGAATACTTGGGGTGCTAAGGAATTTCTCATAGCCTCTCTCAAATTATTTTTCATCATCGTTGCCTTTCGTATCTTGTTTTGTGAGTTTCGAGAGATCCGTAACTCGGTTTGCGACATTCAATTTATGCATTTGCATCATTTTCTCATGATGTATTAATTTTTATTATGTTCATGCATGCCCAAATAAATAATCTTGAGGTTCTATCCAGAATAGTAAGAACTAAATAATTGCATGATAAAGCTGACTAGTGTAGCATTTCCATGCTTCATTCACATCAAATTCATGCATCATATGTTTGAGCATCATGCCATAGTTGTGTGTTCAATGGATGTTGTATTTTCTTTTGGGTGGTTTCGGGTGCCGAGAATGAGTATGAGGATCCCGTTGAGAATGTTCTTAAGGAGCAAGAGGTTTATCCCTAAGAAGAAGTGCCAAGCAAGATGACCGTGACTTTGACATTGTTTCTAATTTTGGTATGCTTAGCTATCTCGTTTCCATCGTTGTTTATCGCTGCCTACCACCTGAATTTCGAGCCTCCAAAAATTTCGATAAAAACCCTTTAACACTTCCGCATCGTAGCAAAACATTGATTGGCTAAGTTAGCGCTTGCTCAACTTTCTTATAACATTGCTAGTTGTAGGTGCATGTTGATCCATGTGTTGACATAGATATTTGCAATATCATCTTATTCTTGGTATTTAATTTAATGCACATATATACCTGGTGAAGGTGGAAGGCTTGGCCTTTTGCTCGGTGTTTTTTACGCTTTTTCCGCCCCTGGTTCCGGTTGCGGGTGTTATGTTCCATATTTAGCGCTCCTAACACGCTTGGGGTTGTTATTGATATCCCCTCGATAATTTGTTTTGAGTTAAGATTCTTCCGACAAGGCCCAACATTGGTATTACATTTGCTGAACAGCTTAATAAATATGCATAGGGAATAGCTACCCCTTGGATAATTAATCAATAATTCGGGCCAGTGCTCCTCATGAGCGTTTTTCTAAACACATCCACTTGCGGGGGCCACCCGGGGCAACTCCGGGGATTTCTATACACCCATCGTACGCCCGGCTCATCCGGTAGTGCCGTGAGACAGAGATACGTGTGGCTCCTATTGGGATCTGGCTTGTTGGGTGGTCTTGCTGGAATTGTTTTACTCTTAACAGATGTCTTGTGCACTCACATATCAGTGATACTTCGGGCGATCTCGAGGTTGAGGTTTTCTTCATAGAGCAGCTTGTGACAGTTTGTGATGGACTAGTTGGGTCACCCCTACAGGGTTAATATATTTCAAAAATTCATGCCCACGGTTATGTGGCAACTTGAAAATTTGTTTAACATCTAGTTATGGAAAACTTGATGTAAACTCAATTAAAAATATGTCAACTGTGTGCGTAACCATGACTTCCTCTATTCGTGAGTTTCTACTCCGACTAAGGACACGATGGGGTTGTGAATGATGTGAGTAGGTATTCACGATCACTTATTAATCAACAATATATCACATACATTATGCATAGACCACTAAATTTAAATTATTTTCACGTAAGTTAGCCACCAAATAATCTTAGTGCTACTGCAATCCCAACACTTAACCTTACCACACCCAATAACATGATTAGTCGCGATATCATGGTCGCAAGATTGCTGAGTCCCTGTGGTACACAGATTACCACAACACCACAAGTCTAGGTACCGCATATCCAGAGAAGTTCGATGCTTCGCACCTCCTGTGGGAGTTCAATGAGGAGAGGAGGCGCATGTACATGACGTACCCCGATGAGTAGGGGACCTTGGTCATCTCCAGGGCTAGCGAGACAGAACTATTGTAGTTTTATCGTCTTTTTTCATTCGTACTCGGACTCTATCTTATGGATGATTGAAAAAATGTTGTGTGACTTGTAATTTAGCATGTGGAGGGTGTAACCCAATCCATATACTCATCTCTTCATAAATGTATCTGCAATGATTTCTATATTTGTGAAACGACGATATGCGCCTCTATCCATATTAAGGCCTTATCCCCAAATATGGATAGTCCCGCATCTTGGACGTTATAAGTTCGTAATCAGAGCCATACAACCATAGGAGCCTTTGCTTGATCGAACTTAGCCGAGTCGAGTTTTGTGAAAAACTATTTTGAGTCCTAGTTATATCAGAGAGTAGGATTCTTTTTACTCCTCTTCCTTGCTCTCGTGAGGTTTATGACTTAGGAATTTTAATTCTACACCTTTTCTCACTCAAAAAACATTTAGGATCACATAAGTATTTTGGAATCTATATGATACCGATGTGATGGGGTTCTAGCTTTGTGCCTCTTTTCTGACTTGATTTTTTCCAGGGAGTTGAGCACCAAGGAGATTTTGACACATTGTTATAATTCCGCTTCCTTAGTATCTCAGGACGTAGTCATTAAAATGCATATATAATTTGCTTGGTGGCAAATAGTGCCGTGACTTTTCGCCAGTACTGGTGGAGATAGCTCAAATGATCTACCGGGTTTGGTATCGTTATGTTTTTGAAGGTCCGAGGTAGATGAATTTGTGGGACTTCTCGGATATGTGTTGATAGTTGCAGGAAAGGTGTAGCTGATTACACTGAGTAGGTACCCAGACCCGCAACCTGATAGTATAACGAAGAAAGATTTTGGAAATTCTTAGGTGTGAATTCAAGTAGTCACCTAGAAAATTCTTTCATCGGATGTATGTTGGGATATACATTTGTTCTGAGCAATTCTAGGTCATATTTGACAATTTCAAGACGTTTTCGAATCATATGTTGTCATCGCTAATTTCATGGAAGCATTCTTACTAATTCTCGTTTGAATGCAAATTGCTAAGACTTTATGTTGCAACATTCAAGCATTTCATTCAGCTTATCAAGCCTTTGAACGGTAGTCTAATATTCATGTTAGTCTCCGGGATGGCTCCAGCAACTCGCTAGAATCCGGGTCGTGATGGAGAACACACAGACCCTCCGCCACCCCCTCCTCCTCCTCGAGAGGTGTGGCAAGCTTTAATGGCCGCCACCAATGCAAGTACTCAGATGCTGCTTCAAATGATGTAAGAAAGGAACCAAAGCCATCAAGGGAATTTCAACAACCAGCAACCATTTGCTTCACCCAATCAATTCCTGGCAAATTAGCCCAAGTCTTTCACCTGTTGTGATCATCCATTTGATGCTGACGATTGGCTACATGACATGAGTAAGCATTTCGAGTGCAGCAATGTCAGGCCTGAGGCCTATGTAACATTTGCTACTTTCTAGCTAAAAGGTCACACAACAGAGTGGTGGCAATAGCTCAAGGATTCCAGAGGTGATTGTTTGATCAGCTGGGATGACTTTTTCCCTGATTTCAAAGCTCATCATATTCCAACAAGCTTTGTTGAGGGAATGCACGAGAATTTCTGGAATCTAAAGCAAGGAAGCATGTTTGTTTATCAGTATAACATTGACTTTCAGAACTTGGACCATTATGCTAAGCAGGATGTCCCAGATGAGAAGATAAGGATCTATCAATTCAGAGGTGGTCTCAAGGAATATTTGCATGTTTATCTTGCCCTGCACGACCCTCCTGAGTTCGATCAGTTCTACAACTTGGCTCTCACGGCTAAGCCAGCTTTGCTCAGGGTCGAGAATTCAAGAATGCGCTTTAGAGACTCTCATTCATCTTCGTCCTCAGCTCACATTGTTCCAAAGGAGCAGAAGTTTTGGGTTCTTCCCCCGCATCCTCCTCCTTTCTAGTCGAAGCAGAATGATGGTCGTGGATCTTCGAACCCACCCAACCTAGGTTTCCAACAGAAGTCTCAGCCGCCTAAGTTAGGAGCTCCTCTAGCTCACTTTCGCCCACTATGAGAGGTGACTTGTCACAAGTGTGGTCAGAAGGGCCACTACTCTAACAACTGTACCAACCATCGGCATCTTCTGCCTCCTCCTCCAATCAGGACCCCACTCAATGCAATGGTGAAGCATAATCCCAAGTCAGCAAGAGTGAACATGGTCAATGCAGCTCAACTAGAAGATTGCTTAGAGGTGATAATGGGTAATCTCTTAGTTAATTATTTTCCCTCAAAGGTTTTATTTGACACTCGGGCATCACATTCATTCATTTGAAGGCCTTCCGTTCCTAAGCATGACCTGGTAACACAAGCTACTCCCGAGTATTTAAAAATAATCTCTTCGACTATGCAAATGACTTCTTGTGTGATGGTTCTGGATGCTTCTGTCAAGTTGGGAAATTATTCTTTTCTAGCCTCTGCAATTGTTCTCGGCAATTCTGATATTTATCTTATTCTTGGCATGGATTTTCTGGCGATGGACAAGGATTATATCGATTGTGAAGCCAAAGAAGTCAAATTGACTCATCCTTCAAAAGACGTGATCATTTTCGCTGCTCGAGATGACACGATTTGTCTGTTTTCTCTCAACGAGAAGGGTAAAATCTCAGCCATTTCGCAAGTTCTTGTTGTCTATGAGCATGAAGATGTCTTTCCAGAAGAATTGTGTGGCGACCGGTTTTCAGAAAATAATTTCTAGAAAACAGGCATTTGTGTTCACCAGCCCCTGGACTAATGTTAGCTGGTGGACACTCACTAGATATAGAAATCCCAAGAAAATACAAGATCTGTGTTACAAGACCATAAAGGTCTATTGGTTTGGGCAAAAGTCTGAGGGTGACGGTGGAAGCGACTCGAGGAATCTCAAGTGCCCATGGTACTCCCTTCCCACAAGAACAACTGACCTGGATAAATGTTGGGGAACATTGCATGGGAAACAAAACATTTCCTACACACACGAAGACCTATCATGGTGATGTTCATCTATGAGAGGAAGATCAGATCTACATACCCTTGTAGATCGCTAAGCGGGAAGCATTAAGAAACGCAGTTGATGTAGTGGAACAACTTCGTGATTGAAATCACCGTCGTCCCACGATCCGTTCCGATCTAGCGCCGAACGGACGGCACCTCCGCGTTCAGCACACCTACAGCTCGATGATGATCTCTGCCTTCTTGATCCAGCAAGAGATATGGGGAAGTAGATGAGTTCACCGGCAGCGTGACGGCGCGCCGGTAATGGTGATGATCTATTCCTGCAGGGCTGCGCCCGAGCTCCGCAGAAAACCGATCTAGAGGAAGAACTACGAAGTAGAGGTTTAGGGTTGCACATGGAAAAGTTGTGTCTCAAAAGAGACCTAAACCTCAAGTATATATAGGAGGAGCCAAGTCGGTTTGGAAGGAGGAGTCCCTTCCTTCCTTCCCACCTCCTCTCTTTTTTCTTTCTTTCCTTTTTTTTCTTTCTCCTTTGATTTTTTCTTCTTAGCTGTAATAGCCCACTTGGGCTAGCCTCACCAGCCCACTAAGGGCTGGCGCGCCACCCTTGGGCTATTCGGTTCACTCCCGGGTGGATGGGCCCCTCCTGGTAAAAAACCCGGAACCCATTCGTCACTCCCGGTAATGCCCGAAATATTTCCGGAGGCCAAATGAAACAATCCCATATATCAATCTTTGTTTCCGTACCATTCCAGAAACCCTCGTGACGTCTGTTATCTCATCCGGGACTTTGAACAACCTTCGGTCACCAACACATATAACTCAACTATACCGAAACGTCACCGACCCCTAAGTGTCCAGACCCCGCGGGTTCGAGAACTATGCACCCATGACCTGAGACACTCCCCGGTCAATATCCATTAGAGTGACCTGGATGTCTATGTTGTATCCTACATATTCTACGAAGATCTTATTGAGAGCACCTTTATAGTCACCGAGTAACATTGCGACGTTTGATACACACAAGGTATTCCTCCGGTGTCAGTGAGTTACATGATCTCATGGTCATAGGAATGAATACTTGACACGCAGAAAACAATAGCAACAAAATGACACGATCACATGCTACGTTTATAGTTTGGGTCTTCTCCATCACATCATTCTCCTAATGATGTTATCCACTCATCAAGTGACAACACTTGCATATCGTTAGAAAACCTTAACTATCCTTGATCAACTGGCTAGTCAACTAGAGGCTTACTAGGGACATTGTTTTGTCTATATATCCACAAATGCAATTATGTTTTCATTCAATACAATTATAGCATGGATAATAAAAAATTATATTAAACAGGAAATATAATAATAACTATTTTATGATTGCCTCTAGGGCATATTTCCAACAGTCTCCCACTTGCAGTTAATCCAGTCTCACATTGCTATGCGATTTACATTGGAATGAATTTAACACCCATACAGTTCTGGTGTTGATCATGCTGCGCTCGTGGAAGAGGTTTAGTCAGCGGATCTGCAACATTCAGATCCGTGTGCACTATGCAAATATTCACGTCCCCTCCTTCTACATAGTCGCGGATGAGGTTGAAGCGTCGTTTGATGTGTGTGGTCTTCTTGTGAAACCTTGGTTCCTTTGCTAGAGCAATGGCACCAGTGTTGTCACAGAACAGAGTTATTGGGTTTAGTGCGCTTGGCACAACTCCAAGATCCGTCATGACCTGCTTCATCCAAACACCCTCCTTAGTTGCCTCTGAGGCAGCCATGTACTCCGCTTCACATGTAGAATCTGCTACGACGCTTTTCTTGGAACTGCACCAGCTTACCGCACCCCCATTGAGAATAAGTACATAGCCGGTTTGAGACTTTGAGTCATTCAGATCAGTGTCAAAGCTTGCATCGACGTAACCCTTTATGATGAGCTCTTCATCACCTCCATAAACGAGAAACATTTCCTTAGTCCTTTTTAGGTACTTCAGAATATTCTCAACCGCTGCCCAGTGTTCCACTCCTGGATCACTTTGAAACCTTCCTGTCATACTTATGACCAGGCTGACGTCCGATCTTGTGAACGGCATTGCATACATGATAGACCCTATGGTTGAAGCATAGGGGACGGTACTCATCTTTTCTCTATCCTCCGTAGTTACTGGACACTCAGTCTTACTCAACTTCATACCTTGTAACACTGGCAAGAACCGCTTCTTGGACTGCTCCATTTTGAACTTCTTGAAAACTTTATCAAGGTATCTGCTTTGTGAAAGTCCTATTAGGCGCCTCGATCTATCCCTATAGATCTTAATGCCTAATAGGTAAGCAGCTTCTCCTAGGTCTTTCATTGAAAAACATTTGTTCAAGTAATCCTTTACGCTCTCTAGAAACTCCACATTGTTTCCAATCAGCAATATGTCATCCACATATAATATTAGAAATGCTATAGAGCTCCCACTCACTTTCTTGTAAATACAAGATTCTCCAACAACTTGTATAAACCCAAATGCCTTGATCACCTCATCAAAGCACTTATTCCAACTCCAAGATGCTTTCACTAGTCCATAAATGGATTGCTGGAGCTTGCATTCTTTGTTAGCATTCTTTGGATCGACAAAACCTCCGGGTTGCATCAAATACAACTCTTCCTTAAGGAAACCGTTAAGGAACCCCGTTTTGACATCTATCTACCAGATTTCATAATTGAAAAATGCAGCTATTGCTAACATGATTCACATGGACTTAAGCATCGCTACAGTTGAGAATGTCTCATCGTAGTCAAATCTTTGAACTTGTGAAAAACCCTTTGCCACAAGTCGAGCTTTATAAACAGTCACATTACCGTCCCCATCCGTCTTCTTCTCAAAGATCCATTTGTTCTGAATAGTCTTGCGACATTCAGGTAATATTTCCAGAGTCCACACTTTGTTTCATACATAGATCCTATCTCGGACTTCATGGCCTCTAACCAATTGTTGGAATCTGGGCCCACCATTGCTTCTTCATAATTCGCAAGCTCATTGTTGTCTAACAACATGATAGATAAGATAGGATTCCCGTACCACTTAGGAGCAGTACGTGATCTTGTCGAGCTGCGAGGTCCGAGAGTAACTTGACCCGAAGCTCCATGATCATCATCATTAGCTTCCTCCTCAACTGGTGTTGCCTCGACAGAGATTTCTCTCTGCCCTGCGCCACCATCCTGTTGGAGCAAAGGTTCCACAACCTCATCAATTTCTATATTCCTCTCACTCAATTCTTTCGAGAGAAACTCCTTCTTGAGAAAAGCTCTGTTTTTAGCAACAAACACTTTGCCCTCAGATCTGAGATAGAAGGTGTACCCAGCTGTCTCTTTTGGGTAACCTATGAAGACGCACCTTTCCGCTTTGGGTTCTAGTTTTTCAGGCTGAAGCTTTTTGACATAAGGATCGCATCCCCAAACTTTAAGAAATGACAACTTTGGCTTCTTGCCATGCCATAGCTCATATGGTGTCGTCTCAACGGATTTTGATGGTACCCTATTTAAAGTGAATGCAACTGTCTCAAATGCATAACCCCAAAACGATAATGGTAAATCAGTAAGAGACATCATAGATCGCACCATATCTAACAAAGTACGGTTACAAAGTTCGGACACACCATTACGATGTGGTGTTCCAGGCGGTGTCATCTGTGAAACGATTCCACACTGTCTTAAGTGAGCACCAAAATCGAAACTCAGATAGTCGCCCCCTCGATCAGATCGTAGGAACTTGATCTTCTTGTTATGATGATTTTCAACTTTCACTCTGAAATTGCTTGAACTTTTCAAACGTTTCAGACGTGTGCTTCATTAAGTAGATATATCCATACCTACTCAAATCATCAAGGAAGGTGAGAAAATAACGACATCCGCGGCGCGCCTCCACACTCATTGGACCACACACATCAGTATGTATGATCACCAACACGTCACTTGCACGTTCCGTTGTTCCAAAAATGGAGTCTTAGTCATCTTGCCCATGAGGCATGGTTCACACGTGGCAAGTGATTCGAAATGAAGTTACTCCAAAAGCCCATCAACATGGAGTTTCTTCACGTCCTTTACACCAATATGACCTAAGTGGCAGTGCCACAAAAAGGTGGTGCTATCATTGTTAACTCTACATCTTTTGGTCTCAATGTTATGTATATGTGTGTCATCACAATCAAGATTTAATATGAACAAACCCCTCACATTGGGTGCATGACCATAAAAGATATTACTCATAAAAATAGAAAAACCATTATTCTCAGACTTAAATGAGTAGCCGTCTCGCAATAAACAGGGTCCAGATATAATGTTCATGCTTAATGTAGGCACTAAATAACAATTATTTAAGTTCATAACTAATACTGATGGTAACTGAAGTGAGACTGTGCCGACGGCGATTGCATCAACCTTGGAACCATTTCCTGCGCGCATCGTCACTTCATCCTTCGCTAGCCTTTGTTTATTCCGCAGTTCCTGCTTTGAGTTGCAAATGTGAGCAACAGAACCGGTATCAAATACACAAGCACTACTACGAGAGTTGGTTAGGTACACATCAATAACATGTATATCACATATACCTGGTTTGGCGTTGGCCGCCTTCTTACCAGCAAAATACTTGGGGCAGTTGCGCTTCCAGTGACCCATCCGCTTGCATTAATAGCACTCTGTTTTCGGCTTAGGTCCAGCCTTGGGTTTCTTTGTCGGATTGACAACAGTTGTGCCGCTCTTCTTGGAGTTACCCTTCTTGCCTTTGCAGTTTCTCTTGAAACCAGTGCTCTTATTGACCATCAACACTTGATGTTCTTTCCGAAGTTCTGACTCTGCGACTTTCAGCATCGCGAATAACTCACCGGGTGAGTTTTTCATCCCTTGCATGTTATAGTTCAACAAAAAACTCTTGTAGCTAGGTGGCAGTGATTGAAGAATTCTATCAGTGATAGCCTCTTCCGGAAGTTCAACTCACAGCTCAGCTGGACGGTTTGAGTACCCAGACATTTTGAGCATATGTTCACTGACAGACGAATTTTCCTCCATCTTACAAGCATAGAATTTATCAGAGGTCTCATACCTCTCGATTAGGGCATTCTTCTGAAAGATAAACTTCAACTCCTAGAACATCTCATATGCTCCATGACATTCAAAGTGTCGTTGAAGTCCCGGTTCTAAGCCATACAAGACTGCACATTGAACTACTGAGTAGTCCTCCTTACGTGCTTGCCAAGCGTTCAAAATATCTTGATCAGATGTAGCGGGTGGTTCATCTACTAGCGCTGCATCAAGGACATAATTATTTTTCCCAGCTTGTAGGATGAGCCTTAGATTACGAGCCTAGTCTACGAAGTTGCTACCATCATCTGTAAGCTTAGCTTTCTCCAGGAACGTATTGAAATTCAGGGTTGCTACTGCGTGAGCCATTGATCTACAACATAAAATATTGCAAAGTGGACTTAGACTATGTTCAAGACAATTAGAATTTAGTTAATCAAATTACTAATAAACTCCCACTCAAATAGACATCCCTCTAGTTACTTGAGCGTGGCATGATACAAATTCACTAACTCAAGTCCGATCATCACGTGAGTTGAGTGTAGTTTTAGTGGTAAACATCTCTATGTTAATCATATCAACTGTACGATTCATGCTCGACCTTTCGGTCTCTAGTGTTCCGAGGCCATGTCTGCACATGCTAGGCTCGTCAAGTTTAACCCGAGTGTTCCCCGCGTGCAACTGTCTTGGACCCGTTGTATGTGAACGTTGAGTCTATCACACCCGATCATCACGTGGTGTGTCGAAATAACGAACTGTCACAAATGTGCACAGTCGGTGAGAAAACAATTTTATCTTGAAATTTTAGTGAGGGGTCATCTTATAATGCTATCGTCGTTCTAAGCAAGATAAGGTGCATAAAAGGATTAACATCACATGCAATTCATAAGTGACATGGTATGGCCTTGATCTTGTGCTTCTTGATCTCCATCACCAAAGCACCGACATGATCTTCATCGTCACCGGCACCACACCTTGATCTCCATCATCATGATCTCGATCATCATGCCGCCATCGAGGTTGTCGTGCTATCTATGCTATTACTACTAAAGCTACAACCTAGCAATATAGTAAACGCATGCGTAACATGAATGTTAGTTTAAAGACAACCCTATGGCTCCTGCCGGTTGCCGTAGCATCGACGTGCAAGTCGATATTTAACTATTATAACACGATCATCTCATACATCCAATATATCACATCATGTCTTTGGCCATATCACATCACATGCATACCCTGCAAAAACTAGTTAGACGTCCTCTAATTTGTTGTTGCATGTTTTACGTGGCTGCTATGGGTATCTAGTATGATCGCATCTTACTTACGCAAAACCACAACGGAGATGTGCAAATTGCTATTTAACCTCTCTCCAAGGACCGCCATGGTCAAATCCAATTCAACTGAAGTTGAAGAAACACGCACCCGCCAGTCATCTTTATGCAACAAGTTGCATGTTAGTCGATGAAACCGGACTCTCGTAAGCATACAAGTAATGTTGGTACAGGCCGCTTCAATCCAACAATACTGCCGAATCGAGAAAAGACTAAGGAGGGCAGCAAATCAAACATCAACGCCCACAAAAACTTTTGTGTTCTACTCGAGATTACATCTACGCATGAACTTAGCTCATGATGCCACTGTTGGGGAACGTTGCATGGGAAACAAAACATTCCTACACACACGAAGACCTATCATGGTGATGTTCATCTACGAGAGGGAGATCGGATCTACATACCCTTGTAGATCACTAAGCAGGAAGCGTTAAGAAATGCGGTTGATGTAGTGGAACAACTTCGTGATTCAAATCACCGTCGTCCCACGATCCGTTCCGATCTAGCGTCGAACGGACGACACCTCTACGTTCAGCACACGTACATCTCGATGACGATCTCCGCCTTCTTGATCCAGCAAGAGAGACAGGGAAGTAGATGAGTTCTCTGGCAGCGTGACGGTGAGCCGGTGATGCTGATGATCTATTCCTGCACTGCTCCGCCCGAGCTTCGTAGTAAACCGATCAGAGGAAGAACTACGAAGTAGAGGTTTAGGGTTGCGCTGGTAAAGTTGTGGCTCAAAAGATCCCTAAACCTCAAGTATATATAGGAGGAGCCAATGGGTGGGGCTTGCCCTGGAGGAGCCGGCCGAAGGGAGGAGGGATCCTCCTCCAAGTCGGTTTGGACGGTGGAGTCCCTTCCTTCCTTCCCACCTCCTCTCTTTTTTTTCTTTCTCCTTTGATTTTTTCTTTCTTAGCAGTCCACCACTCTTGGGCTATTAGGTTCTCTCCTGGGTAGGTGGGCCCCTCCCAGTAAAAACTCGGAACCAATTCGTCACTCCCGGTACACTGCCAGTAATGCTCGAAATCTTTCTGGATGCCAAATGAAACAATCCTATATATCAATCTTCGTTTCCGGACCATTCCGGACTCCCTCGTGACGTCCGTGATCTCATTCGGGACTCCGAACAACCTTCGGTCACCAACATCACCGAACGTTAAGTGTGCAGACCCCGCGGGTTCGAGAACTATGCAGACATGACCTGAGACACTCCCTTGTCAATATATCCAGTAGCGGGACCTAAATGTCCATATTGGATCCTAAATATTCTATGAAAATCTTATCGGTTGAACGTCTAGGCCAAGGATTCATATAATCCCGTATACCATTCCCTTTGTCCTTCGGTATGTTACTTGCCCGAGATTTGATCGTCGGTATCCCTATACCTATTTCAATCTCGTTACCGGCAAGTCTCTTTACTCATTCCGGAATACAAGATCCGTGACTAACACATTCGCCACATTGCTTGCAAGGCTTATATGTGATGTTGTATTACCGAGTGGGCCCTGAGACACCTCTCCGTCACACGGAGTGACAAATTCCAGTCTTGATCCATGCTAACTCAACGGACACCTTCGGAGATACATGTAGAGTACCTTTATAGTCACCCAGTAACGTTGCGACGTTTAATACACACAAGGTATTCCTTCAGTGTCAGTGAGTTACATGATCTCATGGTCATAGGAATGACTACTTGACACGCAGAAAACAATAGCAACAAAATGACACGATCACATGCTACGTTCATAGTTTGGGGCTTGTCCATCACATCATTCTCCTAATGATGTGATCGAGTCATCAAGTGACAACACTTGCATATGGTCAGAAAACCTTAACCATCCTTGATCAACTGGCTAGTCAACTATAGGCTTACTAGGGACATTGTTTTGTCTATATTTCCACACATGCATTTATGTTTTCATCCAATACAATTATAGCATGCATAATAAACGATTATCTTAAACAGGAAATATAATAATAACTATTTTATCATTGCCTCTAGGGCATATTTCCAACAATAAATGCCTATGTCACAAGGCTGCTATCCTCGACTCCTAGTTTCCGGGGTTCTCGGCATCGTGCTCCTCTCCAAAAGCAATATGTTCAAGACAATAGCCAAGGACAAGCTAGTGAGTACTTTGAATGTACTCGCAAACATAAAAAAAGATAAGTTAAGGCAGGTGAGATGCATGCATAATTCACGTAATAACTCTAGTATGCCATAAGAATTAATTCAGGGATGCATTCGTGCAGATAAATCATTTCTACAATATTGTATAAAGAAGCTAGGAAAAGTAGAAGTCAATTATAAGCTTGTCGATCGGGCGTCTGAGGCGACACCTCAGAAGGACAAGTAACACAAGCCACATTGGGGCGTGTTAGTGACACCACATAAAGGGATCATATGTAAGTAATAACATTTGCCAAAGTCGGGCGTCTAAGCTACAACAGGAAAAGGACTTATATGAAAATAATAACAGTTGCCACAGTCGGGCGTCTAAGCGACACCACAGAAAGGGCTTATATAATATCAACACTGAGTATCGAGGAGGTAGAACTGTCCCAATGATACTCTAACAATTCCATATACCACATATGATTAGTTCATATCAGAAACCATAATAATAACAATAATACTTATCATCCCGGATCATTTGTATCACTCTATTTAAATTTAATTCCTCCAAAGACCGACACTCAGACCTACATTTGACTAGTCAACTAGTCGTCCTTGACCGTGGACACGGCCGCTCGAATAGTTTTTGACTCTGCAGAGGGTGTAATCTTTACCCATAGCCCACGGTTTTCAATAGTCACTCGGACTAATCCCGTGTACGGTATTTTAGAAGTAAACAGTCAGAACCAGCACACACCCATGCCCCCCCCCCCGCGAAGAACCGACTCACCCAGACTACGTTGCCATGGAAAAACCAAGATTACATTTCCTGAACAACTTAATAAAAATGCATAGGGAATAGCTACCTTGTGGATAATTAGTCAACCACCGGGGCCGGTGCTCTTCAAGAGTGTTGGTCCAAACAGAGCCATGATAACCCACAAGTATAGGGGATCACAACAGTTTTCGAGGGTAGAGTATTCAACCCAAATTTGTTGATTCGACACAAGGGGAAGCCAAAGAATATTCTCAAGTATTAGCAGTTGAGTTGTCAATTCAACCACACATGAAAGATTTAGTATCTGCAGCAAAGTATCAGTAGCAAGGTAATATGATAGCAACAGTAGCAACAGTAACCAGTAGCAGCAAAGTGACAGCAGTAGCGGAAAAGTAACAGTAGCAGCAGTGACAGCAGTAGCGACAGAGTAACGTAGCAAGGACCAGTAGATAAAACTCGTAGGCATTGGATCGGTGATGGATGATTATGCCGGATGGTATTCATCATGTGACGGTTATAACACGGAGAGATAAGTAACTAGATCCAGTTCGTCAATGTAATGTAGGCATGTATTCCGTATGTAGTCATACGTGCTTAGGGAAAAGAACTTGCATGACATCTATTGTCCATCACTCCCGTGGCAGCGGGGTCCTAATGGAAACTACGAGATATTATGGTTCTCCTTTTAATAGAGAACCAGACCAACGCATTAACACTTAGTGAATACATGAAGTCCTCATACTATGGTCAGCTCCGGGAGTAGTTAAGGCTATTGTCACTCCGGTTTTGCCGGGTCATAACACATACTAGGTGACTACAACTTGCAAGATAGGATCAAGAACACACATATATTGATGAGAACATAATAGGTTCAGATATGAAATCAGGGCACCCGGGCCCTAGTGACAAGCATTAAGCATGGCAAAGTAGTAGCAACATCAATCTCAGAACATAGTGGATACGAGGGATCAATCCCCGTCAAAACTAACTGGATTACATGATAGATCTCATCCAACCTATCACCGTCCAGCAAGCCTACGATGAGATTACTCATGAACGATGAAGAGCATCATGGAATCGGCAATGAAGGAAGGTTGGTGATGATGACGGCGACGATCTCCCCACTCTGGAGCCCATAACGGACTCCAGATCTGCCCTCCAGAGGAAGAACAGGAGGTGGCGGCGCCTCTGTATCGTAAAACGCGATGAACTATTCTCCTTTATTTTTTTTCCGGATGAAAGGGACTAAATAGAGCTGGTATTGGAGGTAGTGGAGCAACATGGGCCCCACAAGCCTGTCAGGCGCGGCCAAGGGGGGCGCGTCTGGTGGGCTTGTGGGCTCTCAGCGCCACTCCTCCGGTTGATTCTTGCGCTAGTATTTTACATATATTCCACAAAAATCCCCAGTAAATTTCCAGGTCATTCCGAGAACTTTTATTTCTGCGCAAAAATAACACCATGGCAATTCGGCTGAAAACAACGTTAGTCCGGGTTAGTTCCATTCAAATCATGCAAATTAGAGTCCAAAACAAGGGCAAAAGAGTGTGGAAAAGTAGATACGTTGGAGACGTATCAACTCCCCCAAGCATAAAACCTTGCTTGTCCTCAAGCAATTCAGTTGACAAACTGAAAGAGACAAAAAAAAATCTTTTACGAACTCTGTTTGATCTTGTTTTTGCAACTATGTCTAACTCATATCCAGAATTTCAGCAAGATCACAAGCTAACCACATAAGCAAATGACATCTAGGTCTCATGGTAAACTCATATCAATGACATAATCAACTAGCGCGCAATAATGATAAATTTCAAACGTCAACACTTCAATCAAAACAAGCATGAAGTAGTGTGACCAAATGGTATCTCGATAGCTCCTTTTGAGACCGCAAAACATAAATGCAGAGCACCTTCAAAGACCTAGGGCTGACTAAACATTGTAATTCATGGCAAAGAAGATCCAGTCACAGTCATACTCAATATCAGTCAAAAGCAAAGCATAAAAATGATAGAGGTGCTCTCTAATTTGTGCTTTTATAAGAAGAGGATGAGTCAACAGCTACATAAATAGATAGGCCCTTCGCAGAGGGAAGCATTGATTTGCAGAGGTGCGAGAGCTCAAGCTTTTAAAACAGAGATAATAATTTTGGGTGGCATGCTTTCTTTGTCAATGCAATGACCAAGAATTTTCACCATCTTCCACGCTACACATGCTATAGGCGGTTCCCAAACAGAAATGTAAAGTTTTGAAACCCCACCATCGATCAATCACACTCCACGACTAGCCGAATCCTCGGGTGCCGTCCATACCAACATCAATCCAGGGGGAGATTTGTTTGCAATTATCTTTTCGATTTGAGCATGGAACTGGGCATTCCAATTACCGACCCCTTTCTCGTGAATGATAGTGAATAAACGCATATCGAGGATAACACGCCTATCATTGAAGATACTGATCGCCCCTGTCACCACATGAGCGGTTCGGGCATGCAAAACAGATTATTTCTTGAAGGTTTAGAGAGTGGCACATGCAAATTTACTTGGAACGGAAGGTAGATACCGCATATAGGTAGGTATGGTGGACTCATATGGAACAACTTTGGGTTTAAGGAAGTGGATGCACAAGCAGTATTCCCGCTTAGTACAAGTGAAGGCTAGCAAAAGACTGGGAAACGACCAACTAGAGAGCGACAAGAGTCATCAAAATGCATTGAGATTAACCAACATTGAGTGCAAGCATCAGTAGGACATAAATCACCATGAACATGAATATTATAGACGTTATGTTGATTTTGTTTCAACTACATGCGTAAACATGTGCCAAGTCAAGCCACTTGAATCATTCAAAGGAGGATGCCATCCTATCATACTACATCATAGTCATCTCAAGATTCATGTTGGCATCCAAGACAAACCATTATAAGCTCCTAGCTAATTAAGCATGGTATCAGAAACTAAGATCTCTAAGTTGTCATTGCAAACATGTTTCCCTCACAACAAAGCTGAATCAGGAACAATGAGCTAGTCATATTTACAAAAACTAAATAGATCGAGTTCATACCAGCCTTTCCAGGCTCAGTCACTTCATCATATATCGTCATTATTGCCTTTCACTTGCACGACCGAACGATGTGAACAATAATAAGAGTGCTCGTACATTGGACTAAGCTGGAATCTGCAAGCAAACAGAAAGGAGAAGACAAAGTAATAGGGCTCTTTGACAGATAAACAAATACGCATGCAAGAGCCACTTAACATTGTAACCATGGTCTTCTACCTTGACCCAAAGAAAAAGAAAACTATTTACACGGGAAAGCTCCCAACAAGCAAAAGAAGAACAAGAAAATCTTATTGGGTTTTCTCAACTAGACAAACACACGAAAAGAAAACGAGAAAAATAAATAAATTAGCATGGATGATACAGTGGCAAAGTGTGAACACCGACTAACAAAGTGAAAGCGTAAGAAAGAATATAAAGTCGGTGAGAGACACGTACTCCCCCAAGCTTAGGATTTTGGCCTAAGTTGGTGTACTCCCAAGATCATGCTAGTACCATCCCAAGATCATGCTAGTACACACACAATACATAATGTATCTATTCAAGAGTTCAATCACACAGCTTTATTAATCGAAATCTCATAAAGAGTACTTTATTACAATAAAGGATTACAATAAAGTGGCTGAAGGCCATCTCATGAGATATCTAACGAAGACTAGCGGAAGCATCAGGTAGACGAGTCCATCCGACTCCAAGGGCATGTCGCTGAGCATAGATCGTAGCCTCACTCCTGGTCGGAAAAGTACTCTGCAACATGATACGTTGCAGCCGTGTAGGTCAGCATATTGAATATGCCGGCAAGTCATCAAAAGAGAGGGGTAAAATAATAATCAACTATCTCTACATGCATATTTGGCCGGTGGGGATAAGTTTTGCATAAAGCCAGTTTTATCCTACAACAAGAGGGGTTGAAGGCAAAATATTACTACATAGTTTGTTTTTAGCGAGATGGTTCCGCCAACCAATTCTCGTACCCGAATAGATGTTAACACCCACATCATTATTAAATTGTGTTGAGAGTTCAGGGGAAATTCAATGCCTTCGGCTCAAGTTGTCCATGACCGTGGACACGACTAATCGATTAGATTGGGCACTCTACAGAGCTTTGCACACGTTCCCCACAAGATTTGATCGCCTCCGTGTATGTCCTAAAACTTCAGGGTGTTTGAAGACCGGATGATCAAAACATGGTCTTTCAACGGGTCCCTCCGAATCCCTGTCGGTGCCTATCCATTCCTACCGTTCGTCTACATGTTCTAGCACCGCCTGTCCAGAGTCGCCGCGTTGTCCAACCAAGCCAGAGCCCATAATGACTTGTGGCTGTGCAGGTAAGCCTTGAGTCTTGAAGTCTCCGTCCGTCTCTTCGAGCCTGGGTGAAGCTTTCCGCAGGATGACATGGCGTCTCCAGCATCCCGGGCATGCACTGGGTTCTCCAGGGAGCCGATCAACCGTCCTTCACCCAGAGTTGCATTGCGTCCGAGGTCTTGAAAATATTGTCTTAACCGGTCTTGATTATTATATCAACCTCGCATCACTCGTGGTATACACTCAACCGATGACCCGTCTACTCAAGCATAGCATTAAGAAATTGTCGTCCCGGGGCCAAGTATCGGGGTTGTTGTGTTCCTACCACATGATACTACAACTTATACTAAAGTTTCCAAGTACCTAGGCAGCATGCAAATTTGGGAAAGAAAGGTGATCTACCATGCATCGAAAACATAGGTAAAATAACATGATCAAAATGACTTGCCTTGATGATAGTTATCTTGCTCGAGCGCTTCTAAGTAACACGCTTCGCACTCCGGATGATCTACAGATACTAACACAAAGCACACCATAAGAACTTCAATCAAGCGACAAGAAAAAATAACATCGCAAGTAAGGATTTGCGAAAGCCTAAGTAAAAGAATTCATCACGCGCCAGTATGGCAGAAACTTGTTTCTGTTCAAAGCACCAGTAAAAATACTTTAAAATTTTTTAAACTTCTACCACAGTAATATTTTATCACTAGGAAGCTGTAGCAAAAAGAATCAACTCAAAATCATTTTTTAAACTCCTGGAATAGGCAAAACAAGGTTTAAACTAAATCAGCTCTAACTTATATTTGAAGATTTCAAACATAGACAAATTATATGTTTTTGAAACCTACAGGAAATTTGTGAGCTAATGGAAAACGAATCAATGTCATTGGACTTCGGGATAAAAAGTTGTGGCCAAAACAAAACAGAAAGTTTTCTGTTTTTGCAAACAGGCAGAAAAAATAAAACTAACTAGTACTAAAAAGAGGGTACACGTGGCATGCTACTGTTGGCTGGGAGGGGTGTTTGTTGCAACGCTATGGGAAAACGGCCGAGGCCAAGCAAAATTGCTGGTTAAAAGATAAGTGAAACTGTAAACCGTTGGTTTTCTAATTTAGACCGAAGGGGTATTCCTAAGATCTAATCTAAGCCACAGACTCAAGATGTAAGGGCTAAAAGAAAGAACAAGAAATAACAGAGAGAGAGGAGGGAGAGCTACCGCGCTGTGGAGGTGTTGCTCCGGCGGGGAAGAAGGTGACGTCGCCGGTGAGGGGGAGGGAGCTCCACGGCAGTGGAGAGATGGGGAGACGGCGGCGGGGTGCTCCTCCTCCGAAGGAAGGGCTCCGGGGGCGTCGCGCGGCGACGGGGTGGCGCTCCCAGGGGGTAGACGTGGTGCAGCCTTGCTGCTCCGGCGAGGGAGAGGATGGCCGGCGAGGGAGGGGCTCCGGGGGGGTGGGCGGCGACGGGGTGGCGGCATGGCAGTCCTCCGGCGGGGGAGGGGTCGGGCGGAGCGAAGAGGGGGCGCTGGGCGCTGCTCCAGGAGGCGATGGTGGCAGCAGCTCGGGCTGCCGGCTACGGGCGGTGGCAGGGGCTACGGGCGGCCGCAGAGCGAAGTAAGGGTGGGAACGGGGGCGGTCGGGGTAGGCTCTTATAAAGGCCATGGGGGGGGGGGGGGTAGAAAGGAAGGAGAGAGGTGGCAGTGGGGAAGAAATCCCGAGTTCTACTGGTACGGCTCGGTTTCGGGCACTGCCTTTGGAAGGAAGAAGAAGGTGACCGCTGGGTGTTTGGCTCGGGCGGTGGGGTCCTTCGGCCAGTGAGAGGAGGCGGGGAAGAGGTGGGGCGGTTGGCCGGTTTTTAAGGGATTTAGATCCCGGGGCTGTGGGGATTCGGCCGAGCCTTATATGGCGCTCGGGGGCGGTGGTTAAAAGGAAAGAAAAAAATTTCCTAATATTAAACCTTTTCCGAAACAGAAAAATAAAAGCTAATAAAAGGGAAATAAATCAAAATATTAATATAGGTTATTATATACCAAAAAAATTCAGAAAAAAATCTCTACCCGAATAACATTTTTCCGAAGCAAAAAGAAAAACATAAAAAAAATGGTTTTTTCAGAAATTCCCTAATTTGCTTTATTTATTTTTGCAAACATTTTTGCAAATAATCTTTGGGTTTTCATGGCTCCAATATTTCAGAAATGCCCGTACTTTGGAGGGTCATTTTCCTCTGCTCTCTCTCTTGCGTGCAAGAGAGTATTTCTCCGGGGCTTTTCTCGTGCGAGGAAAAATGAAAAATGCAAATCAAAGAGACGAAAGAAATTCACGAGCTAAATTTATTTCAATCACTTATGCATAGATGCTTAGCTACAATGTAAAACATTCCCAATTAGGAAAATTGGGATGTTACAAACCTACCCACCTTAAGACGAATCTCGCCCTCGAGATTCGGGTTGGCTAGAAAATAGGTGCGGGTGGTCTCGACGAAGATCCTCTTCTCGTTCCCAGGTGGCTTCTTCCTCGGTGTGGTGGCTCCACAACACCTTGCAGAACTTGATGATCTTGCTGCGGGTAACTCTGTTGGCAGTCTCGAGAATCCGGACGGGTTTCTCCTCAAACGTCAGATCACTGTCAAGCTGTATGGCCTCTAGGGGCACTGTATCTCTCAATGGAACATCGGCCATCTCAGCGTGGCATTTCTTCAACTGGGAAACATGGAAGACATCATGAACTCCGGACAATCCTTCCGGCAGTTCCATTTTGTATGCAACTTCGCCTCTACGCTCAAGAATTTTGTAGGGGCCAATGAAACGAGGTGCTAATTTTCCTTTCGCACCGAATCTCTTGATTCCTCGAAGTGGAGACACCCGAAGGTATGCTCGGTCTCCCACTTCGTACGTTACTTCCTTGCGTTTGTTGTAGGCATAACTCTTTTTCCTGGACTGAGCTATCTTGAGTCGGTCATGAATTAGCTTGACCTTCTCTTTAGAATCTCGGATAAGGTCGGGACCAAAAAGTTGTCGGTCTCCAACTCCATCCCACATCAACGGTGTTCTGCACATCCTTGTGTATAGAGCTTCGAAAGGGGCCATCTTCAGACTGGTCTGGTAGTTGTTGTTGTATGAGAACTCGGCATACGGTAAATTGTCATCCAACTAGACCCATAGTCTAGTGCGCAAGCTCTCAACATGTCCTCCAGAATCTGATTGACTCTCTCGGTCTGTCCATCTGTCTACGGGTGAAACGCGGTGCTGAAGTCCAATCTCGTTCCCAAGGTTTCATGCAGTTTGTGCCAAAATTTTGATGTGAACTGAGTCCGTCTATCGGACACAATGCTCTTCGGTACTCCGTGCAGACATACGATCCTCGTCATATATATCTTGGCCAGCTTGGCACTCGTGTAAGCAGTCTTCACCGGAATGAAGTGAACTACCTTGGTCAAACGATCGACCACAACCCAAATAGAATCATAGCCAGAACGGGTCCTAGGTAATCCTTTGATGAATTCCATACCAAGCTTTTCCCATTTCCACTCGGGTGTCGGCAGAGGTTGGAGCAAACCTGCTGGCTTCTGATGCTCGGCTTTTACTCGCTGACAAACATCGCATATAGCTACATACTCAGCAATGTCTTTCTTCAATCCTGTCCACCAGAAACTTTCTTTCAGATCTAGATACATCTTGGTGTTCCCGGGGTGTATCGAGTACGGGGAATCATGGGCCTCCTGAAGTATCAACTTCCTGACTTTGGGATCATTGGGCACATAGATGCGATCCTCAAACCTTTAGCCTTCCCGTCTTCCATTTTCTGCTTAATCTCAGCTATCTCCTTGTCTGATTTCTGTGCTTCGCGGATCTTTTCTGTCAAAGTGGACTGAATTTCCAGAGTGGCAACAAATCCTCTTGGAATTATCTCCAATTTGAGCTCTCGGAGGTCATCGACTAACTCCTGGGGTAATCCTCCCGCTGTGAGCGTGTTTACATAACTCTTGCGGCTCAACGCATCAGCTACAACATTTGGCTTGCCTGGGTGATAATGCAATCTCATGTCATAGTCCTTGATCAACTCTATCCATCGCCTCTGTCTGAGGTTCAACTCCTTCTGCGTGACGATATATTTCAGGCTCTTGTGATCAGTGTAAACATCACAACTATTTCCGATCAGGAAATGTCTCCAGGTCTTGAGAGTGTGCACTACGGCTGCTAGTTCCAAGTCATGCGTGGCATAATTCAACTCATGAGGTCTGAGCTGTCTGGATGCATAGGCTACAACTTTGCCTTCTTGCATGAGCACTCCTCCGAGTCCTTGACGAGAAGCGTAACAGTAAACCTGGAAATCCTTTCGAATGTTCGGCAATATCAGCACTGGGGCTGTAACAAGACGTTTCTTCAGCTCTTGAAAACTGGTTTCACATTCCTCAGTCCAAATATACTTGGATTCTTTCTTCAACAACTCTGTCATGGGCTCGGAAATCTTTGAGAAATTCTCAATGAACCTCCGGTAATATCCGGCAAGTCCCAGGAAACTGCGGATCTCTTTGACTGAAGTGGGTGCTACCCATTCGGTGACTGTTGCGACCTTGGCAGGTCCACTGCTATTCCTTCTCCTGAGATGACGTGTCCGAGAAATCCGACTTACTTCAACCAGAACTCACATTTGCTAAACTTTGCATATAGCTTATGCTCTCGAAGCTTCTCCAGAACTAGACGCAGATGTTCCTTGTGTTCCTCTTCGTTCTTGGAGAATATGAGTATGTCATCGATGAACACCACGACAAACTTGTCCAAGTATCCCATAAATACCTTGTTCATCAGATTCATAAAATATGCCGGACCATTAGTCAGTCCAAATGACATGATCGTGTACTCATACAAGCCGTACCGAGTGGTGAAGGCTGTCACGAATCTTCAACTGATGATACCCGGATCGAAGATCGATCTTTGAGAATACGCGAGCTCCAACTAACTGATCGAGCACATCATTGATCATCGGCAAGGGGTACTTGTTCTTGATAGTCACATCGTTCAATGCACGATAATCGACAACCATCCTCAAGGACTTGTCCTTCTTTTAAACCAAGAGCACTTGCGCTCCCCAAGGTGAAGAACTTGGGCGAATATACCCTTTGTCCAATAACTCCTTAATTTGCTTCTTGATTTCTATCAAGTCATTTGCGGGCATTCGATTGGGTCTCTTGGATATCGGGGCTGTTCCGGGCAATAGCTCAATCAGGAACTCAATCTCTCTATCGGGTGGCATGCCTGGCAATTCCTCCGGAAATACATCTGGGTACTCCTATACAATCGGTACTTCCTCCTGGACTACTCCCGTGAGAGAGTTTACTCGCTTACTCCGTGTCGGGCGCTGAGACACGTACTTAATCCGCTTCTGCTCGGGGGTGGTGAGCAAAATAGACTTAAGGGCACAATCAATATTCCCTTCATACTTGGCCAACCAATCCATGCCTAGGATTACATCCAATCACTGGGACTCTAATACGATGAGGTCGGTGGGAAAATTATGGTTCCCGATGTTGAGACTCAAAGCATGGCATCCTATCCCGGCTGTCATCATGCCTCCTGGGGAACTGACCTTAATAGGCTGGCTGAGGGTTCTAGTTGGCAAACTATACTTTTCCACAACTACCCTTGATATGAATGAATGTGTTGCACCAGAATCAAAAAGTACCAATACTGGATGTGAATTTAGCAAAAACTTACCAACCACAGTATCAGGGTGATCATAGACCTCTTCAACATCAATGTGGTTTACCTAAGCTCGAGGAAAAGGATTGGGCTTCTTTGCTGCAGAGTTGCCGTTGCCGTTTCCATTTCCCTGCTTGTTCTAGGGACAATCAGTGGCATAGTGTCCCATCTTCTGACACTTGAAGCAGGTGATGTGAGTCAGATCCTTCTGAGCCGGAGCTGAAGGCTGCTGAGTGCCAGTACCGCCATTCTTGAAGTTGCTGTTGTTGCGGTGGTTCCCATTTCCTCCATGGTTGTGGCCTCCATGGTCGTGCACTGGGTGGTTATGCTGAACGTGTCCTCCAAACTTATCGGATCCAGTCCCGATATTCCCTGCATAAGGGGTGTAGCGAGGCTTCTGCTGAGTGCCGGAGTTGAACTTTCCAACCCCATACTTTTGCTTGCGGTTCTCCATCTGCTGATGTTTCCCTTCCAAGATGAGGGCCTTATCAACCAGTTCCTGGTAGTTATTGAAGGTGGCTACAGTCAACTGAATGCTTAGCTCATCATTGAGTCCTTCCAAGAACTTTTCGTACTTGGCCGCATCATCGGCCACATCTCCAGGTGCATAATGGGCGAGCATGCTGAATTCATCGACGTACTGGGCCACAGAGCGATTCCCCTGGCGTAAGTTGCGAAACTCACGCTTCTTCAGACTCATTGCACCAGCTGAGACATGTGCGGTGCGGAAGGCTTGCTTGAATTGCTCCCAAGTGACTCCAGCAATGGGATAAGTGATGGTGTAGTTCTCCCACTAAGCAGCTGCAGGGCCTTCAATTGATGCGCGGCAAAACGCACCTTCTCAGCTTCAGAACAACCGGCAGTGATAATTTCACGCTCCATCTTGCTGAGCCAATCATCTGCCACAATGGGCTCAATAATGCTGGAGAAAGTCGGAGGGTTCAACCTCAGAAAACGGGTGAGATTGTCGGCCTGGGGTGGGTGACGGTTGTTGTTATTGTTCTGGTTCTGGATGATCAGCTGCATCAGGGTGTTTTGTTGCTGGATCAACTGGGTGAGTTCCGGCGGAAAGTTGGACTCACGGGCGCGTCTCGGAGGCATGTGATGTTTGTGGAGGGGTGAGATTAGCATAGAACAATGGTCTAAGAGTAATTACACTACCCACATGAATGCAACACACAAGCATCACACCACACATTTTATTCGATACCATCACAAAGGTTCACACGGGGATACAAAATTCGATAATCCTAAACATCGGCCTAAAACGTGTAACGATAAGGTAAATTTGGTGGTCTAGTCTAAGTGTCCTCCTCAGAAAAGCATGGTGACGGGTCCTTCGGTGGAGCTTTCTTCATAGTCCTCGTCGTTGCTGATCAAGGGGGCTACGTCTCCTTCGGGATGAAGGTTCTCGCCCATGTCCAGTTCCTCCTCCAGGTATGCAACTCGAGTCTTCAGCTTCTCGATCCGCTCTAGAAAGTCCTTCACCTCCAGTTCATGTTCATAGTGGGCTTCCCGGGCTGCTTCTTCAAGTTCAAGCTCGCGGAGTGACAGTTGCTTGATCTTCCTGGCGTCCTTGATCACATGATGCTCCAGAGTCCCGCTGTACTTCTCCAAGGTCTGAGCATAAGACAAGAGAGCGTCCTTGGTCTTGCTTGAGATGATTTCTCCGTCTTCGTTTCTGCGGGATACGGTGAAAAGGTCTGGAGAAATAGGGCAGCCTTTGTATTCTTCCTTGATACGTCCGAGTGCACAATGGATCGCCATGTCCCTTCCGAGAATCCAGTTGGGTGTGATGAACTTGAAATCCATCGGCTCAGTGCGTGGCTGGAATGTCCTTCCGGGAATATGCACCTCGATCCTGTAGCGTGAATCCTCCGGGTAAGACGAAGTTGGCTTCCCTGTGATGGTTGGCAGAGCAATCCTCAAATCCTTGGTGATCTACACCAGCTCCTTTCCGAACGGCATAGTGGTGTCGGGCTGGCAAAACTCCGTGAACTTAAGAGGGATGAAGGTGGCCATCTAAACATTGGAAAATCGGAGAGAAGTCAGAAATGATCAGAAGAGGAAATAGAAGATTTATAGACATAAGAGAACATAGTTTTCTTCCTAAGGCTTTTCCATTCCTAGAGGTTACGTCCTAAGGTCAGCGTGTGCTCTGAATACCATTTCTGTAGCGACCCAACTCAAGACGAGTCAAGCCTCTGGTGTTTCCGTACCATCCCAAGATCATGCTGGTACACACACAGTACATAATGTATATATTCAAGAGTTCAATCACACAGCTTTATTAATCGAAATCTCATAAAGAGTACTTTATTACAATAAAGGATTACAATAAAGTGGCTGAAGGCCATCTCATGAGATATCAAACGAAGACTAGCGGAAGCATCAGGTAGACGAGTCCATCCGACTCCTAGGGCATGTCGCTGAGCGTAGATCGTAGCCTCACTCCTGGTCGGAAAAGTACTCTGCAACATGATACATTGCAGCCGTGTAGGTCAGCATATTGAGTATGTCGGCAAGTCATCAAAAGAGAGGGGTAAAATAATAATCAACTATCTCTACATGCATATTTGGCCGGTGGGGCTAAGTTTTGCATAAAGCCAGTTTTATCCTACAACAAGAGGGGTTGAAGGCAAAATATTACTACATAGTTTGTTGTTAACGAGATGGTTCCGCCAACCAATTCTCGTACCCGAATAGTTGTTAACACCCACATCATTATTAAATTGTGTCGAGAGTTCAGGGGAAATTCAATGCCTTCGGCTCAAGTTGTCCATGACCGTGGACACGGCTAATCGATTAGGTTGGGAACTCTATAGAGTTTTGCACACGTTCCCCACAAGATTTGATCGCCTCCGTGTACGTCCTCGCACTTCAGGGTGTTTGAAGACCGGATGATCAAAACATGGTCTTTCAACGGGTCCCTCTGAATCAATGTCGGTGCCCATCCATTCCTACCGTTCGTCTACATCTGCTAGCACCGCCTGTCCAGAGTCGCCGCGTTTTCCAACCAAGCCAGAGCCCATAATGACTTGTGGCTGTGCAGGTAAGCCTTGAGTCTTGAAGTCTCCATCCGTCTCTTCGAACCTGGGTGAAGCTTTTCGCAGGATGACATGGCCTCTCCAGCATCCCGGGCATGCACTGGGTTCTCCAGGGAGCCGATCAACCGTCCTTCACCCAGAGTTGCATTGCGTCCGAGGTCTTGAAAATCTTGTCTTAACCGGTCTTGAATATTATATCAACCTCGCATCACTCGTGGTATACACTCAACCGATGACCCGTCTACTCAAGCATAGCATTAAGAAATTGTCGTCCTGGGGCCAAGTATCGGGGTTGTTGTGTTCCTACCACATGATACTACAACTTATACTAAAGTTTCCAAGTACCTAGGCAGCATGCAAATTGGGCAAAGAAAGGTGATCTACCATGCATCGAAAACATAGGTAAAATAACATGATCAAAATGACTTGCCTTGATGATAGTTATCTTGCTCGAGCGCTTCTAAGTAACACGCTTCGCACTCCGGATGATCTACCGATACTAACACAAAGCACACCATAAGAACTTCAATCAAGCCACAAGAAAAAATAACATCGCAAATAAGGATTTGCGAAAGCCTAAGTAAAAGAATTCATCACGCGCCGGTATGGCAGAAACTTGTTTCTATTAAAAACGCCAGTAAAAATACGTTAAAGATTTTGAAAATTCTACCATAGTAATATTTTATCACTAGGAAGCAATAGCAAAAAGAATCAACTCAAAATCATTATTTAAACTCCTGGAATAGGCAAAACAAGGTTTAAACTAAATCTGCTCTAACTTATATTTGAAAATTTCAAACATAGACAAATTATATGTTTTTACAAACTGGAGGAAATTTGTGAGCTACTCGAAAAAGAATCAATGTCATTGGACTTCGGGATAAAAAGTTGTGGCCAAAACAAAACAGAAAGTTTTCTGTTTTTGCAAACAGGCAGAAAAATAAAACTAACTATTACTAAAAAGAGGGTACACGTGGCATGCTACTATTGGCTGGGAGGGGTGTTTGTTGCAATGCTATGGGCAAACGGCCGAGGCCAAGCAAAATTGCTGGTTAAAAGATTAGTGAAACTAAAAACTGTTGGTTTTCTAATTTAGACCGAAGGGGTATTCCTAAGATCTAATCTAAGCCACAGAATCAAGATCTAAGGGCTAAAAGAAAGAACAAGAAATAACAGAGAGAGAGGAGGGAGAGCTACCGTGCTCTGGAGGTGTTGCTCCGGCGGGGAAGAAGGTGACGTCGCCGGCGAGGAGGAGGGAGCTCCGGGGCAGTGGAGATATGGGGAGACGGCGGCGGGGTGCTCCTCCTCCGAAGGAAGGGCTCCGGGGGCATCGGGCGGCGACGGGGTGGCGCTCCCAGGGGGTAGACGTGGTGCAGCCTTGCTGCTCCAGCGAGGGAGAGGATGGCCGGCGAGGGAGGGGCTCCGGGGGGCGGGCGGCGACGGGGTGGCGGCGTGGCAGTCCTCCGGCGGCGGAGGGGTCGGGCGGAGCGAAGAGGGGGCGCTGGGCGCTGCTCTAGGAGGCGATGGTGGCAGCAGCTCGGGCTGCCGGCGAGGGCGGTGGCAGGGGCTACGGGCGGCGGTGAAGCGAAGTAAGGGTGGGAACGGGGGCGGCTCGGGGTAGGCTCTTATATAGGCCATGGGGGGGGGGGTAGAAAGGAAGGAGAGAGGTGGCAGTGGGGAAGAAATCCCGAGTTCTGCGGGTACGGCTCGGTTTCGGGCACTGCCTTTGGAAGGAACAAGAAGGTGACCGCTGGGTGTTTGGCTCGGGCGGTGGGGTCCTTCGGCCAGTGAGAGGAGGCGGGGAAGAGGTGGGGCGGTTGGCCGGTTTTTAAGGGATTTAGATCCCGGGGCTGTGGCGATTCGGCCGAGCCTTATATGGCGCTCGGGGGCGGTGGTTAAAAGGAAAGAAAAAAATTTCCTAATATTAAACCTTTTCCGATGCAGAAAAATAAAAGCTTATAAAAGGGAAATAAATCAAAATATTAATATAGGGTATTATATACCAAAAAATTCAGAAAAAAAATCTCTACCCGAATAACATTTTTCCAAAGCAAAAATAAAAACTTTAAAAAAATGTTTTTTTCAGAAATTCCCTAATTTGCTTTATTTCTTTTTGCAAACATTTTTGCAAATAATCTTTGGGTTTTCTTGGCTCCAATATTTCAGAAATTCCCGTACTTTGGAGGGTCATTTTCCTCCGCTCTCTCTCTTGCGTGCAAGAGAGTATTTCTCCAGGGCTTTTCTCGTGCGAGGAAAAATGAAAAATGCAAATCAAAGAGACGAAAGAAATTCACGAGCTAAATTTATTTCAATCACTTATGCATAGATGCTTAGCTACAATGTAAAACATTCCCAATTAGGAAAATTGGGATGTTACAAGGAGCAGGAAGGGTAATATGGAAAACACGTTGTCGGTTAAATATTAACCGGTATAGGAGGGATTCATTATCACTCTAAAGGAACTGATAGCGTGTCATAGCGGCGCGATCAAGGAAGGTTGTATGGAGCGGGGGATCTCCTTCGCGGATGGGTACTCCAAGAAAATTTGCTATGCGAGTGGCATAGATCCAACCAAAGAAATCCCCTTCATTACCATTATTATTCAGCCTCCTTGCTATTATAGCTCCCATGTTGAAACTTCTATCACCCGTTACTGCGCTCTTAAGAATACTAAGGTCGGGTGTGCAGAGGTGACAATGCGCAATCTTGCCGTCAATGCATCTGCCTATGAAGAGGGCAAAGTAATGCAAGGCAGCAAAATGAATGCTCCCCATAGTAGCATGTGTAATATCTCTAGTTTCTCCAACAGTTATACTAGAGAAAAAATCCCTAACCGAAGACTTAGGAGGATCATTGAGACTACCGCAACCAGTTATCTTGCAAATTCTATTGAAATCCTCTAAATCCATGGTATACGATTTGTCATAGAGATCAAACAGTACAGATGTATCACGGCCAGCTGAAAAGTTGAATCTACGAACAAAAGAGGCAGTGGGAGTAACATAATGTTCACATTTATTGGAGATGAATTCTTCGAGTCCGACGTTGTGAACAAGTGTATCAAACTCGTCTTTGAAACCTGCCTCAATCATGAATTCATCAGAAGGCCATTCACATGGTTGTACCTGTGTGTTCCTGTGTTGGTAAGGATCGGGCTTCCGAATCGCGAGACGGGGACCCCTCTTGCTTGAGTGACCACCATGATAGTTTCTCGTAAACATCTTCCTTTTCTGAAATTTTCAGTGACTCAAAGGAAAAGTGAACAAGGCCCAACAAAACTCGTAGCAACTACTCCGACAAGTGCCTAGAGGCCATATCACGCACCAAAACTACTTGGGACCAGCTAAAATTAGCATGCAAAGCTCAAGAACAGGGTCACCAAGGCAGCAAAAATAGCGACGTATAAGGCACTAGAGCAAAAACTAATTGGACCAATGGAGGAGTCACATACGAAGGAGCAATTTCCGAAAAATAGTTTGGTCAATGGTGCTTTGCACAAGGAGATCGAAAATCCCAGCAAGAGAGCAAGAACACGGGTTTTAGCTGCGAAACTATTTTTTCTGGAGGTAGGAGAAGCATATGGGAGCTAGATTGAGTATAGGGGGTACACGTGGGCCCCACAAGCCTGGTAGGCGCGGCCAGGGGGGTGCCCGCGCCTCCAGGGCTTGTGGCCCACTAGTGCAGCCCCCTGACTAGCTCTGTGTCTCAAAATTTTAAAAAATTCTAGAAAAACTCATACTTGATTTTCACGGCATTCGGAGAACTTTTATTTTCGGGGTACTTTTCTACGGGACGCTAAAAGCAGAAAACAGGGAAAACTAAACTAAATCTATCATTTTTCTTCTAAGCAACCGAAGGTGAAAGCTTGGAACAGACATTTGTGACTCCTCAATTCATCCGTCCCATGTTCATCGAAAGAAATCCGTCAATGAGGTTGATCAAGTCTCCTTAACAAACTTTTTCGAATTACATAAAAAGGAATGGACAATTTTCGAATAGTCACTAGGTTACCTCAATGGGGATGTGCATCTCCCCAACAAGCAAATCATACTTCATCTTAACAGTAGGTATAGGGAATTCAAAGCTCCCAATAAGAATCGATGAAGTTTTTTCGATAGCATTGATGCAATGTACTCGATATTGTTTCTTCAGAAAGTGCACCGTATGCTCATTACCGTTGACATGGAAAGTGATATTGCCTTTGTTGCAATCAATAACAGCCCCTGCAGTGTTTAAAAAGGGTCTTCCGAGGATGACCGCCATGGCATCGTCCCCGAGAATATCCAAAATAACAAAGTCTGTTAAGATAGTGACGTTAGCAACCACAACAGGAACATCCTCGCAAATGCCGATAGGGAAAGCAGTTGATTTGTCGGCCATTTGCGGAGAGATTTCAGTGGGTGTCAACTTATCCAGTTCAAGTCTACGATAAAGACAAAGAGAGGCATAACACTAACACCGGCTCCAAGGTCGCATAAAGCAGTTCTAACATAGTTGCCTTTAATGGAGCAAGGTATAGTGGGCACTCCGGGATCACCAAGTTTCTTAGGAGTTCCACCCTTGAAGGTATAATTAGCGAGCATGGTGGAATCCTCAACCTCTGGTATCCTCCTCTTATTAGTCACAATATCCTTCATGTACTTATCATACGGAGACAATTTGAGCATATCTGTCGAACGCATTTGCAGAAAGACAGTTCTAATCATTTCAACAAAACGCTCAAAATCCTCATCATCCTTTTTCTTGGATGGTTTGGGAGGAAAGGGCATGGGTTTCTGAACCCATGGTTCCCTTTCTTTACCATGCTTCCTAGCAGCAAAGTCGTTCTTATCGTATCTTCTATTCTTACGCTGTGGATTATCAAGATCAACACTAGGTTCAATCTCCACATCCTTATCATTGCTAGGTTGACCATCAACATGAACATCACTATCGATATTATTATTAGGCTCATGTTCATCACGAGATTGTGTTTCGGCATCATAAACAAAGACATCCTTTGGATTCTCAGGTGTAACAGCAACAGGGTTGCTAGCTCCTTGAGAATCTTGTTTCATTCTCTTAGGATGGCCCTCATGATACAATGGTTCCTGGGTCATTCTACCCCCTCTAGTGATGACTCTCATTGAATTGTCATTCAACTCATTGAGAAAGTCATTTTCAGCCTTAAGTTCTTGTTCTACTTGAGTGGTAACCATAGAGGCATGTTTACTCAAAAGCTTAAGATCATTGACATTTCTGTCCACACAAGCACTTAAATGACTAAGCATACGAGCATTCTGTTCCAATTCTCTGCTAACATAATCATTGAAACTCTGTTGTTTGTCAACAAAGTTATCAAATTCATCCAGGCATAAGTTAGCAGGTTTATGAAAAGGAATATCACTCTCATCGAATATACGAAGAGAATTTACCTCTACTACCTGTATCGGGTTATCAACACCATGGATCTCTTCGATAGGTGGTAGATTTTTGACATCTTCAGGTTTAATGCCTTTCTCTTTCATAGATTTCTTAGCTTCTTGCATATCTTCAGGACAGAGGAATAGAATACCTCTTTTGTTCGGAGTTGGCTTAGGAGGTGGTTCGGGAATACTCCAAGCATTCTCATTGCAATAGATATTATTCAATAGAATCTCAAGTTTTTCTACGGTTCGTTCCCTAAAATCACAACCAGCACGACTATCTAAGTAGTCTCTAGAAGCATCGGTTAGTCCATTATAGAAGATATCAAGTATTTCATTCTTCTCAAGAGGGTGATCAGGCAAATCATTCAGTAGCTGGACGAGCCTCCCCCAAGCTTGTGGGAGACTCTCTTCTTCAACTTGCACAAAGTTGTATATTTCCTGCAAGGCAGCTTGCTTCTTATGGGCAGGGAAATATTTCTTAGAGAAGTAGTAGATCATATCTTGGTGGCTACGCACGCAACCAGGAGCAAGAGAAGTGAACCAAGTCTTAGCATCATCCTTTAGCGAGAAAGGAAACAGCTTAAGGATATAGTAGTGGCGGATCTTTTCCTCACTCGTGAATAGAGTGGCTATATCATGCAGTTTGGTAAGATGGGATACAATCGTTTCAGACTCAAAACCGTGAAAAGGATCAGATTCGACCAAAGTGATTAACTCAGGGTTGACAGAGAATTCATAATCGTTATCGGTCACAAAGATAGGTGAAGTAGCAAACTTCGGGTCATATTTCATCCTAGCGTTGAAAGATTTTTCTTTCCACTTGCACAGTAATTTTTCAACATCATAGTTATCCTTACAAGCAACAAAGTCCTCAGCTATCTCTCCCTCCATAACATAACCCTCAGGCATATCAGGCAATTCAATCAAGGAGAGCTAGTTCTAACAGGCGAAATAGAAGGATCAACTTCAATAATCTCAGCAGTTTCAAAAGTATCATCACATCTAGCAGCAACTCTAGCAATTTGTGCATCAAGGAATATACCTAGCAGCAAAGCAGTATCAAACATAGTATCATCACAAGCATCATGGACAACAGAAGTAGCATCATCAAGCACATGCGACATATCAAAATTTCTAGCAGGAGGTGGTGTCGCAAACTTACTCATAACTGAAGGTGAATCAAGTGCAGAGCTAGATGGCAGTTCCTTATGTGTCCTCGTAGTGATCAGCAGACATAAATCCCAAGTGACTCGGAGAATATTGCTAAGCTTCCCCGGCAACGGCGCCAGAAAAAGGTACGTTGATGGGAGACTATTCTTGACTTTGGATTCCCCGTCAACGGCGCCAGAAAAAGGTCTTCATAACCCACAAGTATAGGGGATCGCAACAGTTTTCGAGCGTAGACTATTCAACCCAAATTTGTTGATTCGACACAAGGGGAAGCCAAAGAATATTCTCAAGTATTAGCAGTTGAGTTGTCAATTCAACCACACTTGAAATATTTAGTATCTGCAGCAAAGTATCAGTAGCCAGGTAATATGATAGCAATAGTAGCAACAGTAACCAGTAGCAGCAAAGTGACAGCAGTAGCGGCAAAGTAACAGTAGCAGCAGTGACAGAAGTAGAGACAGAGTAACGTAGCAAGGACCTGTAGGAAAAACTTGTAGGCATTGGATCAATGATGGATGATTATGCCGGATGATATTAATCATGTGATAGTTATAACACGGAGACATAAGTAACTAGCTCCAGTTCATCAATGTAATGTAGGCGTGTATTCCGTATGTAGTCATACGTGCTTAGGGAAAAGAACTCGCATGACATCTATTGTCCATCCCTCCCGTGGCAGCGGGGTTATAATGGAAACTACGGGATATTAAGGTTCTCCATTTATTAGAGAACTGGACCAACGCATTAACACTTAGTGAATACATGAACTCCTCATACTATGGTCATCTCCCGGAGTGGTTCCGGCTATTGTCACTTCGGGGTTGCCGGGTCATAACATATAGTAGGTGACTACAACTTGCAAGATAGGATCGAGAACACACATATATTGACGAGAACATAATAGGTTCAGATCTGAAATCATGGCACTCGGGCCCTAGTAATAAACATTAAGCATGGAAAAGTAGTAGCAACATCAATCTCAGATCATAGTGGATACTAGGGATCAATCCCCGTCAAAACTAACTCGATTACATGATAGATCTCATCCAACCCATCACCATCCAGCAAGCCTATGATGAGATTACTCACGAATGATGAAGAGCATCATGGAACTGGCGATGAAGGAAGGTTGGTGATGGCGATGGCGATGATGTCCCCTCTCTAGAGCCCAGAATTGACTCCAGATCTGCCCTCCAGAGGAAAAACAGGAGGTGGCGGCGCCTCCGTATCGTAAAACGCGATGAATTCTTCTCCTTTATTTTTTTCCGGACGAAAGGGACTAAATAGAGCTGAGGTTGGAGGCGGTGGAGCACCGTGGGCCCCACAAGGCTGCCACGCGCGTCCAGGGGGCCCGCGCCTGGTGGGCTTGTGGGCTCTAAGCTCATTCCGAGAACTTTCTTGCGCCAGTATTTTTCATGTATTCCACAAAAATTCCCCGTAAATTTCCAGCTCATTCCGAGAACTTTTATTTCTGTGCAAAAACAACACCATGGCAATTCTGCTGAAAACAACGTTAGTCCGGGTTTGTTCCATTCAAATAATGCAACTTAGAGTCCAAAACAATGGCAAAAGAGTTTGGAAAAGTAGATACGTCGGAGACGTATCAAGCCACTTGCGGGGGCCACCCGGGGTAACTCGGGGGATTTCTATCCGACCACCTTACATACAACTCGTCCAGTAGTGCCCTAAGACAGAGATACACGCTACTCCTATTGGGATCTGGCCTGCGAGGCGGTCTTGCTATATTTTTTTACTCTTAACGTATGCCTTGTGCACTGGGATATCGATGATACTGCGGGCTATCTCGAGGTTGAGGTTTTCTCACGAGATCATATTGTCACAATTTGTGATGAACAAGTTGGAACACCCGTGGAGTGTTAATGTCTTTCGGAAAGCTGTGTCCGCAGTTATGTGGCAACTTGGAAATTTGTTTAACACCCGGTTATAGAAAACTTGAAGTAAACTCAATTAAAAATATGCCAACTATGTGTTTAACCGTGACTTTCTCTGTTCATGAGTTTCTACTCCGACTAAGGACATGGTTGGGTTATGGCTGATGTAAGTAGGTGTTCTGGATCACTTATTGATAATCATTAGCTCATGTCCGTTATGCATAGACCACTCAATTTAAATTATGGTCCCATAAGTTAGCCACCAAATATGCTTAGTGCTGTTGCAATCTTAACACTTAACCTCATCACCCCCATTAACTTGATTCGTCCCGATATCATGGTCGCAAGATTGTTGAGTCCCCGTGGTTCATAGATTACTAGAACACCAGAGGTCTAGGTAACGCAGACCTAGAGACGTTCGATGCCTCATAGCTCTAGTAGGATTCAATGGGGAGAGAAGGCGCATGTACGTGACGTACCCTCACAAGAAGAGGGCCTTGGTCGCCTCCTTGGTTAGCGAGATAGAGTCATTGCAATTTTATCGTTTATTTTAGTCCGTAGTCGGACCCTGTCTTATGGATGATTGAAGTAATGTTGTGTGACTTGTAATTTAGCATGTGGCAAGTGTAAGCCAATCCATATACTCATCTCTTAAGAAATGTATCTGCAATGATTTCTATAGTTGCGAAATGCCGAGATGTGCCTCTATCCATATTAAGGCCTCATCCATGAATATGGATAGTGCCGCATCTTGGACTTTACAATACCTCCGTTTGGCACCGTAGGTGGTTGTTTCCAAAAGACCACCCGCAAAATTACCAAGTCATGCATACTTCGCTGCATAACTGGGACGCGGTGACTTAGATCACTGACTCCATTGAGACGTATGAATTGACAGCGAGAGAAGCATTTGGGAGATCCGAGCAGTGGTGAAGATGGACCTGGAGCAGAACTCAACTGTTTCACAATCGCACAACCTCATCTACAACAAGTCCGTCCGAGTGGAGATGGTACATGTCGCTCATAGCCCGCTCGCACAAGGGAGGTACCAGCGCTCTCCTCGTCCAAGATATCAATATGTAGACTACATGCGCGACAACTGCCATTGCTTTCAGCCGGCCCCTCCGAGGGATGTCGCCTAGGATGCCAGTCCGTCGGTGACATGAAACCATACGAGGACTACCGGAGGTGCAGTCTAGCTTGGCAAAGGGGCTACAAGAACAAGACTTCTAAGAAGCACCACTCAATGCCACATCCATCATCCCTCAGGCCATGGTCGACGGGGCCAGAGCCAGCCAAGAACGGCCGAGTGGTCATCGCATTTCCCGCCTCAAATGTTTCAGCACATACATTCGGGAGGCTGAGATTCCCTCCCACTATAGGTTGGCTATGGGGATCAGCAAATTCAATAGCGAATCGAAGCCAGAGACTTGGTTGGAAGACTACCGATTGGCCATCCAGATCGGTGACGTTAATGATTTTGTTGTGATGAAACACCTATCCCTCATGCTGGAAGGATCAACGAGGGCATGGTAGAATCAACTCCCCACTGACGGTGTCTACCGATGGGAATACCTAGCCTGGGTGTTTGTCACGATGTTCGAAGGCACTTATAAGCGCCCGAGCGGACTGATTGAATTGCAGCATTGTGTGCACAGGAACAACAAGACACTCCACGAGTATATACAATGTTCGGCCTAGTTGCACAACACTATGTAGAATGTGAGAGAGCATCATGCCTGCATTCCAGGCAGGCTTTCGGTACCGCGAGCTCATTATGAAGTTTGGCCAGTCTGATTTTCTGTCCCTTAGTCCGACCATGGAAACTGCAAGTCGGTATGCCAACATTGAAGAACAAGAATGCCTCAGGAGCAGCCAAAGTTGTGTGACCGATGCCCCTCAGTCAGGGGCAATATAGCCAAAAAGAAAAACATAAAGTAGAGTCCACCGACAAAGCATAAGTTGTAGATGTAGCCGGACAAAGCAAGATCAAGGGAAAGTAGAAGCAGAAGAAAGATTGGGAAACATCCTGGATCAACCCTGCCAGATTCACACCAAGAGGGATGAAGATGGCAACCCCATTCCACCAAAGCACACCACTCAGGAGTGCCATCTGCTGAAGAAGGAGATGCAAGGAGTTCCCTGCGAGAGTAAGGATGACGATGACGTAGAGGGGGAGAACATTTTTGGGTACCCCAAAGATCAAGAAAGTCCTCATGTTTTTCACACACGTCGAAAGCAAGAGCCAAATAAAGGTCATCAATCGAGAGGACAACATGGTACTACCAACTATCACCATGTATTTGGATTGAGCCAAGACGCCATTACATTCAATCAGCTAGATCAAGTACTGACCCCTTGGGTGGTGGGCGCTGGTAGTGGATCCGGCAGTTAACGAAGTTCGATTGCGTAAAGTCTTCACGGATGGGGGGAGTGGCTCAACATCATCTACGACGACACGTTGAATGCAATGGACATCCCGTTGTCGTGTCTGAGCAAGAGTAACATGCACTTTCACAGAGTCATCCTTTGAAGAAAGCAAAGTCACCCGGGAACATCACTCTCAATGTTGTCTTCGACCGTGAGAAGAACTACACAATGGAATGACTAACCTTCGAAGTGGTGGAATTTCGTAGTGTGTACCATGACATCATGGGTAGGCCCGCCTACGCATATTTCATGGCCTCATGATGTTAATTATTTTTTAAAACATAAGATGCTAGGTCTGAAAGGTGTGATCACGGTCATGGGCAATTGGAGGATCACCTAACAGTGCCTCCATAAGGTCTCTAAGATCGTCGACGAGCAGATATAAGTCAGCGAGCTCGATTAGTACAAGAATACGGTGGGTGCTGTAGAGCTGGTGAGGTCAAAGTAGCCGGCTACATAGTCTACTTTTCAGTCGGACGGTGAGATGAAGGAAGTCCACATCCATCCACCAGATTCGATTGGGGCGTCGACCAACATCTCCACGACACTCGATGAGAAATAGGAAAGCGAGCTCATCCAGTTTCTCAGTGAAAACTGGGACATCTTTGCATGGAAGCCGTCTGACAAGTTGGGTCTTCCGAGGGTGCTAGCCGAGCATCGGTTCCGCGTTGACCTGAAGATCAAGTCCATCAAAGAGCATATGCGTTGTTCCTCCACAGAGAAGCGCAAGGCAGTTGGTGAAGAGATCGCTCGGCTCCTGGCTACCGAGTTTATTCGCTGGTGTTCCACTTCGAGTTGATCGCCAACGTCGTCGGCCTACGAAGGACACATGTCTGCGACATCAAACATCTAAAAGGTAACTGAAACAGAAGACTATAGACATGCTGGTGAAAAGGGTATGACGCGTAATTACCGTGAGGGCGTCGAGCTCAACCAGCGAGGAAGGCCCGCCGAGCATGCCAAAGACGGAGGTTGGGCTGCTATGAACAGGAACATGACCTTTTGCGGTTGCTTGGGTAGTGTTGGTGTTGTGTTGTTCATCGAGTTTCTCCCGACAAAGCTGGGAATTGGGTAGTCCTTCGGCCGTGCATTTGGATTGCTCTGTGACCAACTGAAAGTTACTGGAATCAAGGTGGCCACCGCCTTAGTGACCAACCCACTTACTACGTTGACTAACTCTTCTTTGGTCTCAACTTTGGTCTTATTGACCGCAATCGCGACCTTCTCATCGATGCTCTACTTAGTGACGAGCAACCTTCTCTTCCTTAATTATATCCTCTGGCCCCTTGGGGTAGCACGTCTTCCATGAGGCGCCATCTCTAACGCCGTGCACACGTCCATAGGACAGCGGCTTGTCCACCATGACCTTTTTCAGTATGTTCTCGGCCCGATTGAATGGGGTGTCCCACTTGGGTCTCACCAACGACTATGAAGACTCGTCGTTTTCGGCTGCCTTTTGGTGTTGCTCTTTCTGCAAAAGGAACGTGGACCGTTTACTCATGTGACAAAACTTGCACTCAAATTGATTGGAAGCTAATTTGATAATGTGGTAATATAACAATTACCAGAAGTCTCATGAACTCCCTCTTGTTCAGGTCTGTGTAAAAGATCTTTTTGACTTTGTCCAACTTGTACCAGGCCCTGATCCAGTCATGCTCCAGCGGGTCGGTGAACTCCGCCAAGGGGTCTTGGATCCCGAGACATTCACGTTTGGCGTCCTCCTTGGCCCATATGTGCCTCTTCCCCTCGTAACCACGGCTTCCGAGGCGGTGGGGAGGCGTGTTTCTGGCCTGGAGCGCCTTCATTTTCTTCGACTTTGCCTTGACCTCTTCTTTTTCGCAATTCTCAGGGATTTTGCAAAGTCCTCTTCTGTTATTGTTGGATTATCAGCATGAATCTTGGCCCACGGTTCATTCTTCCCAACCGCTTTTTTCACCCGAACTTTCCAGGAGGACAAGTCATTGGTTAATGTCACCATTGCCTTTTTGTTTATCTTTTTCATGACGGGGTCGTCCCACGACTCTTTATATTCCTTTTCATTCCAGCCGAGGAACATGAACCTATTGTGCAACTTCTTTAAGAGCATGTGCTCCATATGTGGTATCTGCTTCAACCTCTTATTGTTGATGTTGGCGGTTTCCCTGAGGATGCATCCAAGTTGATTGCCCCAGCACTTGCACGCTTCCTCTGGCGCCGTTGGCTCTAAGTTCAAGGGGTGAATCTCCGTGACCACAATTTGTCCGATTCCAAGCTCGTTTGGTTTTCATGTCCTCTTCTTCTTCGATGCTTTACCGGCTGCGACATCATTGTTGCCAGTCTCGGGGGCAGTGTCGGTGCTGGTGCTGGTGTCGGCGCCGGGGTTGGGGTTGGGACCACTGCCGCCACCATGCAACCCCATCTCGTGTCCGTCCACGTAATCGAAATAGTGATTTTCTGCCTCCATGGGGTCTGCGGAGCGAGCATAACCACCCACGATTTCAGCGTCGATAGACATGTTTCCTATGCAACAATTGTAAATAAAAGATATAATGAAGAGGAAAAAGGGCATATATTTGGTCGGAATGTTGATTCATTCCCCT
This sequence comes from Hordeum vulgare subsp. vulgare, assembly GCF_904849725.1. Lineage (NCBI taxonomy): Eukaryota > Viridiplantae > Streptophyta > Magnoliopsida > Poales > Poaceae > Hordeum > Hordeum vulgare. Next base: position 442,541,012 of record NC_058519.1, read on the forward strand.
TCCGGCAAATCCCGGGTACTCCATATGTCCTAGTTTCTAGCACAAGTCATGCCAAAAATTTCGGCATGACCTTTGCTAAAAAGTGGACATATGGAGCGCCTGAAATTTGCCGCAACAGAAGTGAATCAACGTTCCGGCCAAAACATAGGCCACTCGGATACCATGAGGATAATAAATGGAATTCTCTTGACACCATCACAAGATTAATTATACAAATATAAACAGAAAATAATAACTAGATAACTTTTCTTGTATAAACCATAACTAGATATTTTCTTGTAGAAACCATAAGGATACGAATTAGGCAAATTGTTTCACTAGGGAAAATTATTTTCTTGCCACATTTTCTACCAGCTAATTCAAAACATCAAACTTTCTGCCCACTAGTTCAAAATTAGTGTATCAAACTAAGATTTCTTCCAAAACACATGCTTGCTTAAATGAATTTGTACGAAACCATAACTAGATAAGAAATCCTACACATGAGCCTTATGCATGCATACCAAAGCCTGCTGCCGAAGAGCACCTTGCCGTGGGGGTCGGGTACCTGCTGCCGAAGAGCACTATCAGAGAGAGAGAGAGAGAATGGGAGAGAGAGAGAGAGAGAAAGGTGGGGGTCGGTACCTGTCGGGGCCTCACCTCAACCGTAGCCGATAGGGAGGGGCGGCGCCGCCGATGGGAGAGCTTGGGGCGGATCTGCTGATGAAGGGCACGACGCTGGGGGTGACGGCGACGCTGGGTGGAGTAAGGGCAGCGCGGTGAGGAGTCAGGGGCGGCGCGGGGACGAGTCAGGGGCGGCACCGGGGGTGACGGCGGCGGTGGGTGGACGGCGACGCAGGGAGGAGACACGGGCGCCGGGCGGAGAAATTGTGGAAGAAACACGGGCGGCAGGGAGATTGGTGACTTAGCGCACGCGGCAGTTAACTCAAACTAGCGGTAGCGCTTGTTTAGTTCCAGCGCTACTCGTGTAGCTTAGCAGTAGCGGTGGTTTAGTTCCAGCGCTACTCCTACAACAGTTAGAAGTAGCGCTTGTGGAGACCCAACGCTACTGCTAACTTTATTATTTTATTTATTACTTTCTTTTTATTATGTTTCTTTATTATGTTTATTTTTATTAATTTTCTTTAATTTTTATCATTTTTCTTTCCTTTTCTATTTACTTTTCTTTTCTTTTTATTACTTGTTTTTCTCCCGATCGACGACGACGCCGTCTCCCTCTCCCCCAATGCGCGAATATCAGTGGAACCATGCATGTGGTAACATATCAGTTGTCCGATAACGGTTACTTAAGTGCGTACACAAAATAGATACAAATATATAAATGTAGGTTTCTGATCAGCTGCATCGACGACGTTTCACATTGAGCTTCTTCCCTTTCTTGTTCATTGCCGAGTAATTGAGCCCCTCCTTGTGACTTTTCCGGAGCCATGGAGTATGATCTTTCCGCCGCCATGTAGTCTTGATTCCTCTTTTCACGTATGCTTCATCGTCATTGTCATCTGCCCTCATCGGGTTGCCGTATTGGTCGTAGTCTTCCTCGTTAGCGACTCCGTCCATTCCGATGATGCTCCTTTTGTATCTCCTCACGACAACACGGCTGGGATTGGCCGGTTCGGTTATGAAGAAGCATTGTGTCACGTGCTTAGCGTGTACCCATGGCTCATTTTTGGTGATAATGTTACGTTCACAGGAGTGCTCTTCACGTCAGGTATAGACATGGTGGTGAAATACTTGTTTTTTCTTACGACGTCATTGGCCCATCTCACACGGAACATCATTGCATCGTGCATTCTAGCATAGTCAAGTTCCCAGATATCTTTGACCCTTCCGTAGAATCTTTCAGTTGTGCCGTCGGTGTCGGTGACACATTGTATTGTCACCTCGCAGTTCTGGTAATCACTGTCCATGTCTTTGGCCAAAGTGTAGAAGGTGTACCCATTTATATCATAGGACTGATAGGTCGCGAGCTTGGGCGCAGGGCCATGTGCTAAGGCGTGTATGAGCAATCCGTCTGAACTTCCCTCTTCCGGGGGATTTTCAAGAACTTGATCTTTGAACCAATGCAAGAAAGTAGCGTTGTGCTCTATAGTAACTTCATCGTACGTCTTGAACATCCCCTTATCATGGTACTTCTTTGCGATGGTTTCTTTGTGTCGTGCCACATAATCATCTACCACATCTAGGTGTTGTAGCACTAATAAGTTAGCCCTGTCAAAGTCATTCCGTCGATCCGAGTAGTCCACGTGCAATTCCCTTTGGCCGTTGTTGTGACCATCTCCTTCGAGCTTCCCATCGTGCTTCTTGACGGGGAAACCAACAATAGGGTCTCCGAAGCTTATATAATTCTTACAAAAGGAGATGCACTCATGCGTCAGATACCCCTGGACGATGCTCCCTTCGGGACGGGACTTGTTACAAAAGAATCCTTTGATGATCCCATTCTTCCTCTCGAACGACATCGTGCTGTGAAGGAATGTCGGTCTGAGGTCGATGATGTCGTCCACGATGTGGACACATAGATGCACCATGACGTCAAAGAATACGGGTGGGAAGTACATCTCAAGCTCACATAGTATGAAAACGATCTCTTCCTGTAGCCTTCGGAGCTGCTTCACACTTATGGACTTTCGAGAGATAACATTGAAGAAGATGTAGAGACCCATAAGCGTGTCACGGACGTGCTTGTGCATTATCCCTATAATGGCAACCGGGAGTATCTGCGTCATCATCACGTGACAATCATGAGACTTCTTCCTGCTGAACCTTCTCTTCTTGGGGTCTAGAAATCTGCTTATCTTCCCACACTAACCGGAACGGACTTTGATTCCCATAAGGCACTTGATGAATTGATCGATCTCCTTCGGACTTAAGGTGAAGCAAGAAGGGGGGAAATAATTCTCCTCCTTCTTGTTGACTTTTCTGCCCCTTTCCGCCTCCTGTGTCTTGGTCTCCGTCTCCTCCATCAACTTTTTATGGTGGATGTCTTTCATGATCTTCAAATCTTCCAAGTCTTTCTTTGCCTTCGGCCCATCCTTGGTCTTCTCCAGCATGTTCATCAGTGTGCCAAGCAAGCTCTCCAGGACATTCTTTGTGATATGCATTTGATCAAGGCAATGAGGCGTGTCGTGATTGGGCCTGTACTCCATGTCCCAGAAAACAGACCTCGTTTTCCATACCTTCAGCAGCGGCTTTAGCGCCTTTTTGATCTTCCCCGGCGCGGGGAATTGTTCCTAGTTTCTCAACAGCTCGTCGATTTTGGTGCTGCTCCTCTTTCATGGAGGTCCACGAAGCTCAGCAAACCCATTGAAAAGATCTCCACGCTTTCTCCACGGGTCATCCTTCTCGAGCCATCTATGATGCCCCATGTACACAATTTTCCCAGAACCGCCATATCTCGGTGACGTAAGCTGCTGAGACGTTGTATCATCCATGCACCTCGTGCATCCGTAGTATCTGTGGCACACATGGCTAGAGGTGTACCCTAACTGATAACCCACAAGTATAGGGGATCGCAATAGTTTTCGAGGGTAGAGTATTCAACCCAAATTTATTGATTCGACTCAAGGGGAAGCCAAAGAATATTCTCAAGTATTATCAGTTGAGTTGTCAATTCAACCACACCTGAAAGATTTAGTATCTGCAGCAAAGTATCAGTAGCAATGTAGTATGACAGCAGCAGTAGCAATAGTAACGAGTAGCAGCAAAGTGACAGCAGTAGCGCCAAAGTAACAGTAGTAGAAATAGAGTAACAGTAGCAGCAGTGACAACAGTAGCGACAAAGTAACAGTAGTAGCAACAGGGTAACAGTAGCAGCAGTGGCAGCAGTAGCGGCAAAGTAATGTTGCAAGGACCAGTAGGAAAAGACTCGTAGGCATTGGATCGGTGATGGATGATTATGCCGGATGCTATTCATCATGCAACAATTATGACACGGACATATATGTAACTAGTTCCAGTTCGTCAATCTAATGTAGGAACGTATTCCGTATGTAGTCATACGTGCTTAGGGAAAAGAACTTGCATGACATCTATTGTCCATCCCTCCCGTGGCAGCGGGGTCCTAATGGAAACTACGGGATATTAAGGTTCTCCTTTTAATAAAGAACCGGACAACGCATTAACACTTGGTGAATACATGAACTCCTCATACTATCGTCATCTCCGAGAGTGGTTTCGGCTATGGTCACTCCGGGGTTGCCGGGTCATAACACATAGTAGGTGACTACAACTTGCAAGATAGGATCAAGAACACACATACATTGGCGACAACATACTAGGTTCAGATCTGAAATCATGGCACTTGGGCCCTAGTGACAAGCATTAAGCATGGCAAAGTAGTAGCAACATCAATCTCAGAACATAGTGGATACTAGGGATCAATCCCCGTCAAAACTAACTCGATTACATGATAGATCTCATCCAACCCATCACCGTCCAGCAAGCCTACGATGAGATTACTCATGAACGGTGAAGAGCATCATGGAATTGGCGATGAAGGAAGGTTGGTGATGACGATGGCGACGATCTCCCCTCTCCGGAGCCCAGAAAGGACTCCAGATCTGCCCTCCGGATGAAGAACAGGAGGTGGCGGCGCCTGCGTATCATAAAACGCGATGCACTCTTCTCCTTGATTTTTTCCAGACGAAACGGACTAAATAGAGCTGGATTTGGAGGCGGTGGAGCGTTGTGGGCCCCAAAAGCCTGCCAGGCACGGCCAGGGGGGGCCGCGCCTGGTGGGCTTGTGGGCTCACAGCTCCACTTCCTCCGCTGATTCTTGCGTCAGTATTTTTCATAAATTCCAGAAAAATTCTCCGTAAATTTTCAGGTCATTCCGAGAACTTTTATTTCTATGCAAAAACAACACCATGGCAATTCTGCTGAAAACAACGTTAGTACGGGTTAGTTCCATTCAAATCATGCAAATTAGAGTCCAAAAGAAGGGCAAAAGAGTTCAGAAAAGTAGATACGACGGAGACGTATCAACTCCCCCAAGCTTAAAGCCTTGCTTGTCCTAAATAAATTGACTTGACGAACTGAAAGAGACAAAAGAAAAACTTTTACGAACTTTGTTTGATCTTGTTGTTGCAACTATGTCTAACTCATATCCAGAATTTCAGCAAGACCACAAGAAAACCACAAAAGCAAATGACATCTAGGTCTCACGGTAGACTCATATCAATGGCATAATCAACTAGCGAGCAAATAATAATAAGTCTCAAACGTCAACACTTCAATCAAAATGACATGAAGCAGTACGAACAAACGGTATCTCGCTAGCTCTTTCTGAGACCGCAAAACATAAATGCAGAGCACCTTCAAAGACCAAGGGCTGACTAAACATTGTAATTCATGGCAAAGAAGATCGAGTCACAGTCATACTCAACACAGTTAAAAGCAAAGCATAAAAATGATAGAGGTGCTCTCTAATTGGTGCTTTCATAAGAGGAGGATGACTCAATAGGAACGTAAATAGATAGGCCCTTCGCAGAGGGAAGCATTGATTTGAAGAGGTGCCACAGGTCAAGCTTGGAAAACAAAGATAATAATTTTGGGTGACATGCTTTCATTGTCAATGCAATGACCAAGAGTTGTCACGATCTTCCACGCTACACATGCTATAGGCGGTTCCCAAACAGAAAAGTAAAGTTTTGACTCCCCCACCACCGATCAATCACACTCCACGACTAGCTGAATACTCAGGTGCCGTCCATACCAACATCAATCCACGGGTAGTTTTGTTTGCAATTATCTTTTCGATTTGAGCATGGAACTGGGCATTCCAATTACCGGCGCCTTTCTCGTGAATGATAGTGAATAAACACATATCGAGGATAACACGCCTAGAATGGAAGATACTAATAGCCCCCTGTCACCACATGAGCGGTTCGGGCATGCAAAACAAATTATTTCTTGAAGGTTTAGAGAGTGGCACATGAAAATTTACTAGGAATGGCAGGTAGATACCGCATATAGGTAGTTATGGTGGACTCATATGGAACAACTTTGGGTTTATGGAAGTGGATGCACAAGTAGTATTCCCGCTTAGTACAACTGAAGGCTAGAAAAAGACTGGGAAGCGACCAACTAGAGAGCGACAACAGTCATCAAAATGCATTGAGATTAACTAACATCAAGTGCAAGCATGAGTAGGACATAAATCACCATGAACATGAATATCATAGAGGCTATGTTGATTTTGTTTCAACTACATGCGTGAACATGCGCCAAGTCAAACCACTTGAATCATTCAAAGGAGGATACCATCCTATCATACTACATCATAGTCATCTCAACATTCATGTGGGCATCCAAGACAAACCATTATAAGCTCCTAGCTAAGTAAGCATGGCATCAACAACTATGATCTCTAAGTTGTCATTGCAAACATGTTTCTCTCACAACAAAGATGAATCAGGAACGATGAGCTAGTCATATTTACAAAAACAAAATAGATCGAGTTCATACCAGCTTTTACACGCTCAGTCAATTCATCATATATCGTCATTATTGGCTTTCACTTGCACGACCGAATGATGTGAACAATAATAAGAGTGCTCGTGTATTGGACTAAGCTGGAATCTGCAAGCAAACACAAAGGAGAAGACAAAGTAATATGGCTCTTTAAGAGGTAAACAGATATGCATGCGAGAGCCACAAAACATTGTAACCATGATCTTCTACTTTGACCCAAAGAAAAAGAAAACTATTTACATGGGAAAGGTCCCAACAAGCAAAAGAAGAACAAGAAAATATTTTTGGATTTTCTCAAACTAGACATACACACGAAAAGAAAACGAGAAAAAGAAATAAACTAGCTAGCATGGATGATACAGTGGCAAAGTGTGAACACCGACTAACAAAGTGAAAGCATAAGCAACAATATAAAGTCGGTGAAAACACATACTCCCCCAAGCTTAGGCTTTTGTCCTAAGTTGGTCTACTCCCAAGGAGGGAAATAACCAACTCCGGGGTACTCCGGAGTGGACTGACGATACCACTGATGTGTGAGCTCCTCTGGCTCCCACTGATAAACTAGCGTCTAGTACTTGACTGGTGGCTCGGGCACGGGCACCTATGGTTGGGATAAGCCCCAATATGCGTAGATGTCGAGGGCATAATAATGTATCTGCCTGCATGAAGATTGAACAAAGAAGGAGCAGGCAAAGTAATAGTCTCACGAGTACCCCGACTAAATACCAGGTTATAAATCATCCTTCTATTTATATCTCTATCAAGAAAATCATGGCGAACAATGCTATCGTAATCTAGATATCTCTCAGGATGAAGAATCTCTTATTCCTCGTCCAGTATAATAGGTATCTCAAAGTGTCTAGCAAGATGAGTAGCATAGATACCTCCAGAGACAACGCCTTTAGAACGGTTCGTGTTCAACCGTTGAGCTACTATAGCGCCCAAGCTATAAGTTTTATCATTATAAAGGGCTTCGTGCAAGACCGCAAGATTTGGGGAGCTAAGGGACCCAGCTTTCCCACGGCCAATCAAATATTTTTCCCACCAATAATGAGAAGTACTGAAGCAAGGGAAAATGTATACTAGCAGCTCTAGTGCAAGACACTCCTCGCTCCTCTCCTACATAAATAGTATCGATGAAAGCTTCCAAGTCACGTGGACGAGGTTCATGAATATCCCCAACATAAGGTAATTTGCAAACATTGCAAAAATTCTAGAGTGACATGCGCTAGGGGATATCATAAAGTTTGAACTCAACCATAGGAGGATTCTTCCTCGGATAGAAGTTAAATCTTTGTACGAAGATATTAGCGAGGAGGAGGTACTGCGGACACTTATCTTCAACGAAGGCGGTAAGGCCTGCGTTCTCCACCAAGTAATAAAAGTCCTCATAAATTCCAGCGGCACGTAAGAACACATCGCTTGGCCACTCGCATGCTCGAACTTCTGCAACTCGAGGGACCGAATACTTTATCTTCTTCTCACTTCCATCATCCTTGGGGTTACGGCTTGAAGAGCCTCCTAAGAACCTCCTCATCTTTTCCCTTTTCTATCTCTGATTATTTTTTTGAAATTTTAGTGATTCTAAAGAAAAGTGAACAAGGCTCAACGAAACTCATAGCAACTACTCCGACAAGTGCCTAGAGGCCATATTACACATCAAAACTACTTGGGACCAGCTAAAATCAGCATGCAAAGCTCAAGAACATGGTCACCAAGGCAACAAAAATACGGAAAGTATAAGGCACTAGAGAAAAAACTAATTGGACCAATGGAGAAGTCACTTACCAAGGAATAATTTCCACAAAACAGTTCGGAGAATGGTGCTTTGAGCAAGGAGATCGAAAATCCCACCAAGGAGAGCAAGAACACGGGTTTGAGCTGCGAAACGATTTTTACTGGAGGTAGGAGAAGCAGATGAGAGCTAGAATGAGTGGAGGGGGTGCATGTGGGCCCCACAAGCCTAGTAGGCGCGCCGAGGGGGGGTGCCCGCGCCTCCAGGGCTTGTGGCCCACTGGTGCAGCCCCCAGACTAGCTCTTCATCTTAGTATTTTTCAAAAAATTCAGAAAAAATCATACTTGATTTTCTGGACGTTGGGAGAACTTCTATTTTCGGGGTACTTTTCTACGGGACGCTAAAATAGAAAACAGGGAAAACTAAACTAAGCCTATCATTTTTTCTCTAAGCAACCGAAGGTGAAAGCTTGGAAGAGAGGTTTGTGACTCCTCGATTCATCCATCTCATGGTCATCGAAAGAAATCCGTCAATGAGGTTGATCAAGTCTCTTTGACAAACTTTTTTCGAATCGCAAAAGAGAAGCAGAATTTTTGAATAGTCACTAGGTAACCTCAATGGGGATGTGTATCTTCCCAACAAGCAAATCATACTTCATCTTAACAGGAGGTATAGGGCATTCAAAGCTCCCAATAAGAATCGATGAAGTTTTTTCAATAGCATTGATGCAATGTACTCGATATTGTTTCTTCGGAAAGTGCACCGTATGCTCATTACCGTTGACATGGAAAGTGACATTGACATGCAGTGTTGAAAAAGGGTCGTCCGAGGATGACCGCCATGGCATCGTCCTCGGGAATATCCAGGATAATAAAGTCTGTTAAGATAGTGACGTTCGCAACCACAACAGGCACATCCTTGCAAATGCCGATAGGGAAAGTAGTTGATTTGTCAGCCATTTGCAGAGAGATTTTAGTGGGTGTCAACTTATCCAGTTCAAAGTCTACGATAAAGAGAGAGAGGCATCACACTAACATCGGCTCCAAGGTCGCATAAAGTAGTTCTAACATAGTTGCCTTTAATGGAGCAAGGTATAGTGGGCACTCCGGGATCACCTAGTTTCTTGGGAGTTCCACCCTTGAAGGTGTAATTAGCAAGAATGGTGGAAATCTCAACCTCAGGTGTGCTCCTCTTATTAGTCACAATATATTTCATGTACTTAGCATACGAAGACATTTTGAGCATATGTGTCAAATGCATTTGCACAAGGACGGGTGTAATCATTTCAACAAATCGCTCAAAATCCTCATCATCCTTTTTCTTGGATGGTTTGGGAGGAAAGGGCATGGGTTTCTGAACCCATGGTTCCCTTTCTTTACCATGCTTCCTAGAAGTGAAATCATTCTTATCGTATCTCTTAGTCTTAGGTTGTGGGTTATCAAGATCAACAGGTTCAAACTCCACATCCTTATCATTGCTAGTTTGAGCATCTTCATGAACATCACTATTGATATTATCATTAGGCTCATGTTCATCACCAGATTGCGTTTCAGCATCAGAGACAAAGTCATCATTTGGACTCTCAGGTGTAGCAGCAACAGAGTTGCTAGCGTGCAAATCCCTATCATCTTTCTTCTTCTTCCTAGGATGACTAGGTGCTTCAGTGCTAACTCCTTGACAATCTTGTTCAATTCTCTTAGGATGACCCTCAGGATACAGAGGTTCTTGGGTCATTCTACCGCCTCTAGTGACGACTCTGACAGAATTGTCATTCAACTCATTGAGCAAGTTATTTTGAGCCTTAAGTACTTGTTCTACTTGAGTAGTAACCATAGAGGCATGTTTACTCAGGAGCTTAAGATCATTGACATTTCTGTCCACACAAGCACTTAAATGACTAAGCATACGATCATTCTGTGCTCACATAATCATTGAAACTTTGTTGTTCGGTAACAAAGTTATCAAATTCATCCAGGCATAGGCTAGCAGGTTTATCAAAAGGAATATCACTCTCATCAAACCGACGCAGAGAATTTACTTCTACTACGCAGAGTATCGGGTTATCAAGACCATGGATCTCTTCGATAGGTGGTAGATTTTTGTCAGATTTAATGGCTTTCTCTTTCATAAATTTCATAGCTTTTTGCATATCTTCAGGACTGAGGAATAGAATACCTCTTTCCTTTGGAGTTGGCTTAGGAGGTGGTTCGGGAATAGTCCAAGCATTCTCATTGCACAAGATGTTATTCAATAGAATCTCAGCTTGTTCTATAGTTCGTTCCCTAAAAACACAACCAACACAACTATTTAGGTGGTCTCTATAAGCATCGGTAAGTCCATTATAGAAGATGTCAAGTATTTCATTCTTCTCAAGAGGGTGATCAGGCAAATCATTCAGTAGTTGGACGAGCCTCCCCCAAGATTGTGGGAGACTCTCTTCTTCAGCTTGAGCAAAGTTATATATTTCCTGCAAGGCAGCTTGCTTCTTATGGGCAGGGAAATATTTTTCAGAGAAGTAGTAGACCATATCCGTGGGGCTATGCACACAACCAGGAGCAAGAGAAGTGAACCAAGTCTTAGCATCATCCTTTAGCGAGAAAGGAAACAGCTTGAGGATATAGGAGTGGAGGATCTTTTCCTCACTAGTAAATAGGGTGGCTATATCATGCAGTTTGGTAAGATGGGCTACAACCGTTTCAAACTCATAATCGTGAAAAGGATCAGATTCGACTAGAGTGATTAACTCAGGGTCGACAGAGAATTCATAATCCTTATCGGTCACAAAGATAGGTGAAGTAGCAAACTTCGGGTCGTATTTCATCCTAGCGCTCATAGATTTTTCTTTCCACCCGAGGAGTAATTTATCAACATCATAGCTATCCTTACAAGCAAGAAAGTCCTCAGCTATCTCTCCCTCCATAACATAACACTCAGGCATATCAGGCAATTCATATCAAGGAGAGCTAGTTCTAGGAGGCAAAATAGTAGGCTCTACTACAATAGTATCAACACTTTCAGAAGTATCACTACAAGGAATATGCTAATACACGACGCTATTTTTTCGTCGCTACATCGTCACGATTTTTAATTTACGACGAGCTCACGACGAAAAACCAAGCGCCGAAAACAGAGCGTAACAAATGAACAGCAGCAACGTTTTGATCAAAATCATCGTAACTTTTATGATGATTCCTGGATCATCGTAACCTTTATGACGATCCTAAATCGTCGTTGGCAATCAAACCCAGTCCTACGTGGCAAAACTACGACGAAATCAAAACTTCATGGTTGAAATCAGCCCAACCCATTTCAATTGATCACATGGGCTGGTTTTATTTTTTGGGGATTTTTCTTATTGGGCTTCTTTTTGGGCCTTAGCCTTTTTATAGCCACTTTATTATTATTTTTTGAATTATTTTATCATTATAATTTGGCCCTGGCCTTTTAGTTCCCAAATACATTTGATCCAGATTCAATTTTGGCCTTTTCCATTTTTTAATTCAGCAACTTTTTGATCCAAAACTTGGTTTCATTTCTATTTGTTGGGCCTTTTAACCCAATTATTTGTCCAATATTCAATCCAACACTATTTCATATTCAAATCAAGAAAACTCCAAATCGAATAAAAATCATCCATCATATAACATCACATAATACATCTCCCAGGTTTACATAACACAATAAGCCATCTGCTAAATACATTTCCGTACACATGAATATAGCAAAAACAAACAGAATTCCATTTGAGAAATAGAACAATGGCACATCTGCTACTGTCACTACAATGGACTACTATCACTATAGCAAACACATCTGCTACTATCACTACAATGGACTTCATTCCACTAGCAAAAACAAAAACAATTCCATTTGAGAAGGCACAAGTAGATTCGTTATTCCAGATAACAAATCTTCCCTCTTTGTAGTTTCCTCAACTTCCATCTCCGGCAAGAGCTTTGACGACAACATCAACAGTAGTACTGCGATACTCATACAGGTCACACAGGAAAAATGACTAGAAAAAAAGACTGACTGGATAATATGAATTTAGATACAACAAACACAACCACGAACAAATTTACTTTTACAGGACGAACAAACACGCCGCGAAATTAATTGAGAATTCATCCATGCTTACATTAATTAAACAGATCTCAAAAGCATTGCATGTGCATTACTACCAACTTGACAATAGGAAGCAAAAATCCAACAAGATAACTATGTGAGATGCAAAAATAGGATATATTTATGATGTACTACACATGTACACACATCCCAAAGCAAGTCCTAAAATAAAGAGCATGCCACTGAACTGAACTAGAAAATATGTCCAGAAAGTATGTCCAGATTTACATTGTTAAAGGTTGTTTGCTATTACTAATGTTTGCTTGACAACGGCATAAGTAGACAGTTATGCAGAACAGGGTAATGTACAAAATTCTAAAACAAATATCAGGAGAAATACCAAAATTCTAAAACAGAAAGGTTGTTTGTTGTTATTAATGCAATGATGAGATGCAAGTAGACAAGCCGGTTGTATTTTACCTTGACCCCCAAGTTTCTATGCCAAAATTGGCAATCAACAGCACCTCCAACCATGGTTCCCAGCATGTAGGGATTTATCTCAATGATTTTCCTCACAGTTTGTGAAGCTGCAAGAAAAGAAATATGTGGTCATGTAAAGAATAGAGATAAATATCTAATGAATGTTTAAGTGATAATCCTTGCATCAAACAAAAGCCTTCTACAAAGACAAGTAGTTCTTCCAGAAAGTCTTCTTAATGACAACAAACATGCAATGGCAATTTTACAGAAGGATCAAACCTTGCAGAAAACCAGACATTATACAACAACCACATATTTCTACTTTCTTTCTCCAAACCACAGAGGACACAAATCAGTATATGCACAAACGTTCGAGCTTCAAATAGGCAGACTTGAATTCACTGGCAAGTATTAGCGAAACTAATATTTTTTTTGCATGATCTTAGTGTATCTCTACATCACATAGATTCACCAACTCTATCATTACCAATTCTACTACAGAGTACATCTCTTCTTAGTTCCAGCATATAACTAGCATCTAACCCCAATAAGTATCTTTGTATTCATCACATAATAATCCAAATGAATGGCCAAGCAGTGAACACAACTGTTGTGTGGTTATGTGATCAAAATCGTCGTAACTTTTACGACGATTCCTGGATCGTCGTAACCCTTATGACGATCCTAAATCGTCGTTGGCAATCAAACCCAGTCCTACGTGGCAGTCCTACGTGGCAAAATTATGACGAAAACAAAACTTCATGGTTGATATTAGCCCAACCCATTTCAATTGATCACATGGGCTGGTTTTATTTTTTGGGGATTTTTCTTATTGGGCTTCTTTTTGGGCCTTAGCCTATTTATAGCCACTTTATTATTATTTTTTCAATTATTTTATCATTATAATTTGGCCCTGGCGTTTTAGTTCCCAAATACATTTGATCTAGATTCAGTTTTGGCCTTTTCCATTTTTTAATTCAGCAACTTTTTGATCAAAACTTGGTTTCATTTCTATTTGTTGGGCCTTTTAACCAAATTATTTGTCCAATATTAAATCCAACACTATTTCATATTCAAATCAGGAAAACTCCAAATCGAATTAAAATCATCCATCATGTAACATCACATAATACATCTCCCAGGTTTACATAACACAATAAGCCATCTGCTAAATACATTTCCGTACACAGGAATATAGCAAAAACAAATAGAATTCCATTTGAGAAATAGAACAATGGCACATCTGCTACTGTCACTACAATGGACTACTGTCACTATAGCAAACACATCTGCTACTATCACTACAATGGACTTCATTCCACTAGCAAAAACAAAAACAACTCCATTTGAGAAGGCACAAGTAGATTCTTTATTCCAGATAACAAATCTTCCCTCTTTGTAGTTTCCTCGACTTCCATCTCCGGCAAGAGCTTTGATGACAGCATCACAAGCAGTACTGCGATACTCATACAGGTCAAACAGGAAAAATGACTAGAAAAAAAAGACTGACAGGATTATATGAATTCAGATACAACAAACACAACCACGAACAAATTTACTTTTACAGGACGAACAAACACGCCGAGAAATTAATTGAGAATTCATCCATGCTTACATTAATTAAACAGATCTCAAAAGCATTGCATGTGCATTACTGCAAAGTTGACAATAGGAAGCAAAAATCCAACAAGATAACTATGTGAGATGCAAAAATAGGATATGTTTATGATGTACTACACATGTACACACATCCCAAAGCATCTCCTAAAATAAAGAGCATGCCAGTGAACTGAACTGGAAAATATGTCCAGAAAGTATGTCCAGATTTACATTGTTAAAGGTTGTTTGCATTTACTAATGTTTGCTTCACAACGGCATAAGTAGACAGTTATGCAGAACAGGGTAATGTACAAAATTCTAAAACAAATATCAGGAGAAATACCAAAATTCGAAAACAGAAAGGTGGTTTGTTGTTATTAATGCAATGATGAGATGCAAGTAGACAAGCCGGTGGTATTTTACCTTGACCCCCAAGTTTCTATGCCAAAATTGGCAATCAGCAGCACCTCCAACCATGGTTCCCAGCATGTAGGGATTAATCTCAATGATTTTCCTCACAGTTTGTGAAGCTGCAAGAAAAGAAATATGTGGTCATGTAAAGAATAGAGATAAATATCTAATGAATGTTTAAGTGATAATCCTTGCATCCAACAAAAGCCTTCTACAAAGACAAGTAGTTCTTCCAGAAAGTCTTCTTAATGACAACAAACATGCAAGGGCAATTTTACAGAAGGATCAAAGCTTGCAGAAAACCAGACATTATACAACAACCACATCTTTCTATTTTCTTTCTCCAAACCACAGCGGACACAAATCAGTATATGCACAAATGTTGGAGCTTCAAATAAGCAGACTTGAATTCACTGGCAAGTATTAGCGAAACTAATATATATTTTTTTGCATGATCTTAGTGTATCTCTACATCACATAGATTCACCAACTCTATCATTACCAATTCTACTACAGAGTACATCTCTTCTTAGTTCCAGCAGATAACTAGCATCTAACCTCAATAAGTATCTTTGTATTCATCACATAATAATCCAAATGAATGGCCAAGCAGTGAACACAATTGTTGTGTGGTTATGGCACCGCACTTTGCGGCTCAACTGTTGTTAGATTGTGCCCTCCTTTCTTTGTTGTACACTAAACCAACGCGGAAGTTCTTCACACCTTACTCAGGTTGCTTTGAGATTTTATACAAATATGAACCACTGACCTAAATTACTAGTAGATACGAAAACCTAAATACAAGAGTAAACAAACACACGGCAACATGCAAGCAAACCAGCAACGTATCCTCCCAGACATAATCGACGGGCAAAGGAACCAGATTCCACGCGGAGATCTAAACTCCCCGACCCTAAATCACGCATCGACGCTACAAATCGACCCTCCGCGCCACCAAACCCTAGCACCGGGACGCGAGCCCAAGGGAAGGAAGAGGGGACTCACAGATGTAGCCGCCCATGCTGGCCCGGGAGTCGATAAATAAAGAGCATGCCACTGAACTGAACTAGAAATAAAGAGCAAGTCCTGAAATAAATAGATAAGATTATTAACAGAGTAAGCAACATGGCATACTTTCTGGATAGAAAATTTCGTTCTTTAAATCAACATAGAAATACAAAACTGTCACATCAAAACATTCCCATGATAAACTTAAGTCATGTGTTTCAAGGGAAAAGTTAAGCAGATACTATCATTAGTTCATGACTCTTATCACTATTATAATACCTGTTTTACTATGCGAAGTGAGGAGCACCACTGCATCCAGCACCACCGAATGTGTTGAGGGAAGAAAACATAGCATATAAATTAATGAGTTTTAACAATTGGCATCATGAACGTTCGGTAATCAGTTCTTGATGTATATGAAGCTGATTGAGCTCACCTAAGAAGAGATCCTATGGTCTTATCATCAAAATCTGTGCCCTGCGAAGTCTCTTGATGCTGTGATATAATGGGTACAAGATCCACGGATGGCAGCTCCTTATTTTTGGTTCTGCAATAGATGAAGGGGAACATTCAGCGTGTCAAAAAAGAAGGCAGCATCGAGTACTATAGTAATTATTATTGGAGATGATATAGTAAGATACTCTCACTGGTTATTGACAGTTTTCAGTTTTCACTAGGCATAAGTGCATAATATAGATACAATATAAGAGAAAACAAAAGTAGTCTCCTTATTGACTGTTTATTGACTGGTTATTGACTGTTTTCAGTTTTCACTATGGTGGCTCCTTATTTTTAGTTGTGCCATAGATGAAGAGAAACACTCAATATGTCAAAACAGACAAAGACACGGCATAAAACTATTTCACATATATGTGGCATGTTCACTCAGTTCTTAGGAAGGGAAAATGCAAACTAGAGTGCTAAATTAGTTGCATATTTTGCCTATGATGAAACTAAGAAAAACTAACTTGACAATACATGCTATGGACTGTAGTCTAAAGAATAAATGGCATACAAGATTAAATAATATGATTCTATTTTGCAGAAGCAGCTGTTTTTTCATACATCCCACGGCATTTCTATCATAATCACTGGCAACTTCAAATAGAGTTAAGCAAAAATATCGACATTCTTTATTGATTTCGATTACACGCTGGCAAAATTTTCAGCAATTTTCATCAATCATACTTTCTGATATAATGGCTTTTTTAATAGCAAAACAGTTTTTTTATAGCACACACAAAAGCTTTGCATATCCTTTTATTAATCATGTCCATTTTCATGTCTATGATTCCGAGAGTGCTTCTCACAAAATCACAGAAGGTTTCATCAATACGCTGATGTATGTACCCAATTCCCCATCCTCCTCCCTAAGTAGTACATGATTCGACACAAGCACGCCAATAAACAAAGACAAGGAGGTTAAGGTGTTCTCTTATATGAAAAGATGAGGCACGCCAATAAATAAAAAAAGACCAGGAGCAAAGATATGAAGACATAGGTCGGACACACTGCTCAAATTTTCATAAATTAACATAGCAACTTCAATTCAAAACTAGACTTGGTGATATGTCACAACACGCAGCAGGTACAGCTTTACTAGTACTGAGTTGGTTCTTGCTCCCAAGCATGAGGAAGCAAAGGAAAGAGGTTATCAAGCCTGATCCTTGCTTCCCATGAGGAGAAGAAACGGGACCCCGGGGATCGTAGCACCAAGAACTGCATCTCCAGCCTTCCTCGGGTTGTTGGCAGACTTCACCAGCCTCTCCAGATGACGGCTATGAACCAAAAAAGCAAGCAAGAGAGCGATCAAAACGTCCAGGTCTTGACACACGAATAAAATAAAGAGTGGTTCTTTCAGGGCAGCACCTCGTCTTCTCCTGCAAGTCAGTGAACTGTTTGCTTAGCAGTAGGTGGCGTTCGGAGGCCAGAACGGGCGTCTCTTTAATCGTGCTCTGTAGGCTGGCCAACATTTCTTGCGTTCCTTTCGTCTGCAAAGGAGGGAACGAACATGCAGTATGAATCAACAATTGCGACCATGGGAGAGGAAGAGGAACCCTCCGGAAAATCAATCTTTCTTGACAAGAAAAGAAGACGATCCAGCGTGCCTACTGTCCAAGCAAGCTATTCTGGTTCCATCCTGCGTGCGCGGTGAGAGGTTCCGCCGCACCGGTGGCAGATCTACTGTCTAGAGAGTATAATTGGACGCGATTACGAGAGAAGGAAACCTAGATTGGATAAGTGAGAGAGAGGGGGGAGGGAGGACGAACCTGGCACCGGGTGCCCATGAGGCGGGAGCCAGACGTCGACGATGCCTGCCGAAGCACACCTGGGCCATGTATGTACCGGGTTTGCGGTGGGTCTTCCGCCTCATTCGCATGAGTTGCTTCAGATGCAACCTTTGGCTCCGCTGGACACGGGCTGATGTGGTGGATCAGGGACATGCCAGTGCATGATCCACCGCCCACTAGCCTCCACGCCGCCATATGTGGCGGATCCCGGCAAAGTTAGGGATGTAGGCCGAAACCCTAGCTAGCCACCGCACGGGGGGGGGGGGGGAGGGGGAGGGGGGTATCGTCGATTCTGGCCGGAAGGGAAGGAGGCGCGGAGCGTCGGGAGCTCGGGGGAGTGCTTCCTGCCGCCGGAGCTCACCAGAACATCGGACATGGCAGGAGGCGGCGGCGAGGGAGAGGAGTTCGTGGGGGGGGGAGAGGATAGGTCACTAGAGGGAGGTGGCGCTTGGTGGAGTTGGGTGAGCTCTCTCTCTCTCTCGCGAGCTCTTTTTCCTTTTCTTTTTTTTCTTTTTTTCTGTAGATAGATGGATATGTGCGGCGAGGGAGAGGAGTTCGTGGATGGATGGATGGATAGATGCCACGTCATCGATCCGTGGTACAAACGTTTCCACCAATCGGAATCCAGCTCATGTAATTGTCTTTTCCATTTTTTTTATAACTTTTAATTTTTTTCTACCGTCTTGGATCGACGAATGAGGGAACCGCGGCTTTTTTGACGTTTTAATTGTGTTTGGCATCTGACATATAATAGACCCACGAGTGACATGTCAACATAGTTAGAACATGTTACGACATTTTTATAATTGTCGTAGAAGTTATGACAATCTCATTTTATGCGGTTACGACGTTTTTGACTCACATCGTCATAATTTATATGTAGATTTGAACCCCTCAAACGGTTTACGAAAATCTCGAATGAAATCGTCATAGACTTATGGCGAATTCATCAACGACATCTTAAAAAATGTCATGTATGAGCATATTTCTTGTAGTGTATCATCACATCTAGCAGCAACTCTAGCAATTTGTGCATCAAGGAATGCAGCAAGTGGCAAAGCAGTATCAAGCATAGCATCATCATAAGCATCATGGGCAGCAGAAGTAGCATCATCAAGCACAGGCGACATATCAAGATTTCTAGCACAAGGTGGTGTCGCAAACTTACTCATAATTGAAGGTGAATCAAGTGCAGAGCTAGATGGCAGTTCCTTACCTGTCCTCGTAGTTGAGGGCAAGACTTTAGTTCTTGGATCTATCGGATTCCTCATACTGATCAGCAGGCGTAAATCGCAAGTGACTCAGAGAATATAGCTATGCTTCCCCGGCAACGGCACGAGAAAAATGTCTTGATAACCCACAAGTATAGGGGATCACAGCAGTTTTCGAGGGTAGAGTATTCAACCCAAATTTATTGATTCGACTCAAGGGGAAGCCAAAGAATATTCTCAAGTATTAGCAGTTGAGTTGTCAATTCAACCACACCTGAAAGATTTAGTATCTGCGCAAAATATCAGTAGCAAAGTAGTATGATAGCAGCAGTAGCAACAATAACTAGTAGCAGCAAAGTGACAGCAGTAGCGGCAAAGTAACAACAGTAGCAACAGAGTACCAGTAGCAGCAGTGACAACAGTAGCGGCAAAGTAACGTAGCAATGACCAATAGGAAAAGACTCGTAGGCATTGGATCGGTGATGGATGATTATGCCGGATGCTATTCATCATGCAACAGTTATAACACGGACATATATATAACTAGTTCCAGTTCGTCAATCTAATGTAGGCACGTATTCCGTATGTAGTCATACGTGCTTAGGGAAAAGAACTTGCATGACATCTATTGTCCATCCCTCCCGTGGCAGCGGGGTCCTAATGGAAACTACTGGATATTAAGGTTCTCCTTTTAATAAACAATCGGACCAACCATTAACACTTGGTGAATACATGAACTCCGCGTACTATGGTCATCTCCGGGAGTGGTTCCGGCTATTGTCCTCTGGGGTTGCCGGGTCATAACACATAGTAGGTGACAACAACTTGCAAGATAGGATCAAGAACACACATATATTGGCGACAACATAATATGTTCAGATGTGAAATCATGGCACTCGGGCCCTGGTGACAAGCATTAAGCATGGCAAAGTACTAGCAACATCAATCTCAGAACATAGTGGATTCCAGGGATCAATCCCCGTCAAAACTAACTAGATTACATGATAGATCTCATCCAACCCATCACCGTCTAGCAAGCCTACGACGAGATTACTCACGAACGGTGAAGAGCATCATGGAATTGGCGATGAAGGAAGGTTGGTGATGACGATGGCGACGATCTCCCCTCTCCGGAGCCTAGAACGGACTCCAGAACTGCCCTCCAAATGAAGAACAGGAGGTGGCGGCGCCTCCGTATCGTGAAACGCGATGAACTCTTCTCCTTGAATTTTTTCCGGATGAAACGGACTAAATAGAGCTGGATTTGGAGGCGGCGGAGCGTTGTGGGCCCCACAAGCCTGCCAGGCGTGGCCAGGGGGCCCGCGCCTGGTGGGCTTGTGGGCTCACAGCTCCACTTCCTCCACTGATTCTTACGCCGGTATTTTTCATAAATTCCACAAAAATTCTCCATAAATTTTTAGGTCATTCTGAGAACTTATATTTCTGCGCAAAAACAACACCATGGCAATTCTGCTGAAAACAGCGTTAGTCCGGGTTAGTTCCATTCAAATCATGCAAATTTGAGTCCAAAAGAAGGGCAAAAGAGTTTGCAAAAGTAGATACGACGGAGACGTATCAGTAACCGAGATAGTCGTGCACTGTCGTCATCAGCGCGGATCTCATATGGAAATACTCTCCTTTGATGGCGTCCCATATCCATGCCGGTGATTTTCATAACGTGACTAGCTCCTCTTGCAGAAGCCCCATATACAGGTTAATACTATTTCCTGGTTGTTTCGGCCCTTGAATCATCATGCACATGTGTATGTACTTTGTCTTCATGCACTTCCATGGGGGGAGGTTGTACATCCATACAAACACGAACCATGTGTTGTGGTTGGTGTTCTGGTTTCCAAACGGATTCATGCCATCGGTACTCGCACCAAGCACGATATTCCTTGGATCTTGTTTAGCAAATCCATATACGGTGTTGAATGTTCTCCACTGGCTACCATCTACAAGGTGTCTCAGCCTCGGATCATCTCCATCGTCAGGCTTCTTCCTCTCCGCATGCCAGCGCATGAGCTTTGCTTCCTTAGGATCTACAAAATACCGCTATAGACGGGGAGTAATCGGAAAGTACCATACAACTTCTGAGGAGCATTCTTTCCTACCTTCTTGTATCGAGAAGCATTGCACGCTGGACAGTTGGTTTTTTCCGTGTGCTCCCCCCGATAAATGATGAAATCGTTGATGAATGCGCGGTACCTAATGTGCGGAAAATCAAAAGGGCAAACGATTTTCTTGGCCTCCTCGACACTACTAGGACACAGGTTCCCCGCGGGAAGTATTATGCACATACTTCAAATGCTCATCGAGGCTTTTGTCTGTCCATTTGTTTTTGGCCTTCGTCTTTAGAAGTTCGAGCGTGAAACTCAAGCGGGTCACCTCGGGATCGCAACCGTCATACAATGGAGTCCTCGAGTCCACTTCAACTTGTGCCAGCTTGGCCTCCTCTCTAGAAGAAGCTCTCTCTCTAGTCGTACTCTTGCGAATAAGTTCTTGAACATGAGGGTCTTGCACGACTGCACTTAGTAGCGTCGAAGACTGCGGCTTAACTACCGCCTCTTCTCCGCCATGTCCGGACTCTTCTTCGCCGTGTCCGGAATCTTCTCCGCCGCCGTCATTTTTGGAATCTTCCGCACCGCCATTTCGGGCACCATCGTCTTTGTGTCGATCGGTCATCTCTTCATCTAGCCCCATGTCGTTATTCCCTGCCATTTGGACGTTCTCATCATCATTATATTCTTCACTTATCCACCGAGTATAGCCATCCATGAAATCTTTCATCAGAAGGTGCGCCCTCAAAGTGCCACGATCAGAAGGGTCAAAAGGACTCATTCCTTGCATCTTGCACACGGACATCTAATCCTACTCTGATTATTTGCATGCATGTCCAACACCGCGGATTGCATGTACCGCTCCACCTTCCGTCCACTCACCTTCATAAGCGACTGCACGGTACAACAAGAAAAAGGGTTATAAAATAAATAATGCATGCATGCTTCAGAGTCATATAAAAATTTGGCATGACACTGCCTAAAATTGGACATATTGAGTTTGCTCGAAATTCACCGAAACGGAAATAAATCGACATTTTGGCAAAACATAAGCAACTCGATCGGAGGGCATGTCACACTCGCACAAATCTCTCCATATATATATATATATATGTACATATGTATATATGTATATATATCCCAAACACACATATTCTCATTCACACACATATTCCCATTCTTTGAGTGAACAACTTTTTACTCACCTATATATCTCCCGCGAGACACCGATCGAGTGAGATGATGAGAGAGACCGATCGAAATAGCACGTGTGGATGGCTAAATAGCTAGCTAGATCTACTTGTTGGGGAGGAGAGGTGAATCTAGCTATCTAACTAATGGAGAGGGAGTTATGGTGGAGGGGGGAATTAATATAATGGGGAGAGGAAGAGAGGTGGGACAAAGAGAGATGTGAGAGAAGTCATTTATGAAGGAGAGTTATGGTGGAGGGGGACATTAATGAGAAGAGAAGAGAGGTAGGAGGAAGAGAGAAGAAGAGCAACAATGGTGTGGAGAGTGTGGAGAGGGGAGAGGAGGGCGTAAAAAGTTGGCAGCCGCAACTAGTAGTAGAGCTGGATAAAAGGAGCGTTGCTGCTATTCTACTAGTTGTAGCGCTACATACCAGAAAGCGCTACTACTAAGTGGGGCCAACTAGCAGCAACGGTGCTCCAAAACAACGCGCTACCGCTAAACACTTAGCAGTAGTGCTGGATTTTGGGCGACGCTGCTACTACAGCTACCGTCGGTGGCATCGTCTCGTTCCATATTGTAGTAGCGCCTTTTCAATTAGCAGCGCTACTGCTAAGGTGTTATTAGCAGTGTTTTACTGGATCAGCGCTACTGCTAATTATCAGCAGCGTTTTTTTATTCCAGCACTACTACTGAGGTCCTGCCTATAAGGTTTTTCCTAGTAGTGTTTGGCTCATCCCCAAACCACTAGTCAGGCAGAAGACAAAATGATCCTCTCCCTTTCGTCTTTGAGCACTCATGCAATGGATGAGCGTAAGCAAGATATGTTGGCACTTAGGATGGCAAATAGAATAATGATGGGGAAGAAAGACAAAAAGGTGTGAAAGGTTCACATCAATGAGGACAATCATAGGCGAGAGAAAGCCAAATGATATATATGATGTGAGTAGTAGGGATTGCCATGTAACGGATGCACATATGAGCTAAGGTAAGCTCTCCAATGGAACTAGTGGGGGTGCATCCAACTTGTTTGCTCATGAAGACCTAGAGCTCATTTGAGGAGGCACATCATTGGAATATGCAAACCAAGTTCTATAGTGTAAGGGTCCCCACATAGTTATGCATGAATGATAATCTCTATGTAGTACCAATATAGCAATGGAGTACGAGTGTGGATCTTTCAAAAGGAATAGTAGTGTTGCCCCCTTCTCTCTTTTTATTTCTTTTTCTCTTTTTCTTTTATTTTTTTGTGGCCTCTTTGGCTCTTTCTATTTATCTCTCATTTGTCCTCTTTGGTATCTTTTGTTTTGTCCACTTTGGGATATTTTCCTCACTTAAGGGAAACACTCTATGTTTTACATGAATAAAAATAAAAATCATCACACTTCATAAGAAGTACTCAACATAAAGACAAGTGAAAAATATCATGATGTATGAAAATGTATGCCTCTGCTAGTGTAGCAGTATATGCAATGATACTAGCGCGTCATGTAGCAGTAATAAGGGCAAGGCCCAACTAGCATGCGGCTCCTCGATCAAGCAAAAACATGTATGACATGAAGATCAAGTCACGAGATGGTGGATATTGCATGGCAATGTATCTCTGAAAGGCTATGGAAATGCCTTAATAGGTAGGTATGGTGGCTGTTTTGAGGAAAGATATAAAGAGGCTTATGTATGATAGAGTGTATCATGTCATGGGTTTGTATGGGCGGAGTTTGCAGCAACTCTCAATGTGAGAAAGGGCAAAGCATAGTACCGAAGAGGCTAGCAAAATATGTATGGTGGAAGTGCTAACAATCGAATACTCACATTAGTCCGAAGACCTCATACACTTATTATCGGTAACTCTCTATCTAGTTAGGAAATTCACAAAGAGACTAGTACCCTGAGGAGGAATATTTGGGGGTTTAGATATCCTTGCGCATCATTGACTCATGGTAACGTGAGGGTACTCTATATATTCCAACCCCTCCAGAGGTTAGCGATCAATTTAGTAGCTAGAGTTCTCAACTAATATTAGTTTTTGAAAAACACACAGATTTCCCAAAATACGACACCTATCACTAATAGGCTCAAGATCTTGGCACCAATAGTCCAAATTTTACTCAAATAAATACGTGAAAACTATTGCAAGTTACTACCATACTTAAATAGAAACCTCAGTTACCTACTTATGCAAGACACACAACTCAGTGCAACAAGCCAACTTTCTAAACAAGATAAGCAAGATAACTCAAGAGAGTTCCAGAAGCAACCTAAATAACAGCTCTTAAAAAGATAAGCATGAAAACTAAGAGCCAAGCATGAGAGTAGCTACGAAAATATGAAGAGCACACAAAAAGGATAAGCATGAAAACCTGTGTTGTGTTCTAGAGTGGAATGGTGTGTGTCTCTCTCCCAAACAAGGTAGGCTAGGTTCCGACTTGTTATGAACAGCAAACAAAACTAAAACAAACTAAAAAATAAAGAGGGGGATGCTCCAAGCATAGCACATATCATATGAAGTTTTAAAAATATAGCATGGAGATGGACGAACTGATGATTGTTGATAGATAAGGGGATGCACGGGGGCATCCCCAAGCTTAGACGCTTGAGTCTCCTTTTAATATTTCTTGGGGTGCATGGGGGCATCACCAAGCTTGAGCGCTTGACACTAATGTATCTTCTTTCATCATCTCCCATCGCATACTTGAAAACTCCCTTCATACAGAACTCATCATAAACTGATTAGAGTGGTTAGTTCCCTTAATAAAATAATTCATTACCTACTGGAAATAATGATTTTATTAAAAATCTACTGCTTCTAATGATTGCCAAAAGGTTTTTGCAAATAAAAAGTAAGCTTAGGATTTGCAAAACAATGGAAATACGAAACATGGCAGAATCCGTGAAAACAGAACAACAGGTAGTAAATAATTTATTCGGGGCACTTTTGAAACTCAAATCAAAAACCTGAGAACAGATGCCAGAAATTAAATTATATAGAGCATGCTGTAAAAAAATTAAGATAAAAAAGATTTTTGGCGAATTGTTCAGTCAAGCATACATTATCTGTTTCTGGACAACATGTCACAACTTTTGAACTTTCTTGCAATCGGACGCTATAACTTGGCACAAAGCTTAAAAATGAAGATACAACGATCTTGATACAGTAGTAACAAGCATCAAGACCACTAAAACAGAAAGTAGAAAAAATTGGGTTGCCTCCCAACAAGCGCTTTCTTTTATGCCTTTGAGCTAGGCATAATGCAAGAAGATCAAGTGTTAATAACTCCAAAAGAATAACTTGCCCGAGTAATGGCCTCATAAGGTAACTTAATCTTCTTTCTAAGGAAGTGTTTCATTCCCTTTTTAAGAGGAAATTGGAATTTAATAATTCCCTTTTTCACGTCAATGATAGCACCAACGGTGTAGAGAAAAGGACGTCCCAAAATAATTAGACATGAAGGATCACATTCAATGTCCATAATAAGAAAATCAACAGGAACATAATTATCATTGACATTAATAAGAACATCATCAGTTCTCCCTAAAGGTTTCTTTATGGAATAATCAACAAGACGAACACCAAAAGAACATGGATCATAAGGTTCCCAATCAAGCATATCATACATTCTTTTGGGCATAACGGAGGCACTAGCTCCAACATCACACAAATCAAAGCAAGAGATATTATTCAATTTTATTTTGACCATAGGATCCCAACCATCTTCTAGTTTTCTAGGAATAGAAGTCTCTAGCTTGAGCTTATCCTCCCTAGCTTTGATAATAGCATTGGTAATATGCTCGGTAAAGGCAACATTAAGTGTACTAGTGTGGGGGTCTTCAGCCATTTTTGCAAAAAGGTGATAACATCGGAGAGACTACAATTGTAAAAATCAAGGTTACTACCATTAATTAAAGTGGTAGTAATGTCATCTAAGCTCATTCTTTTGGTAGTCTCTAAATTCAAAGGACCTTCTTGTCCTATTGTTGAGGTATTAGAATCACCATTAATAGGTCCATTGGGACTAGGAGTGCGATGGGTGCTAAAAGTTTTGAGATCCTCAACAACTTGTATAGTAGCAACGGTAGTGTGTGTAGGAAGGTTCTTAACTCTCTCTTCCTCTTCCTTTTCTCTAGCCCATCTATCTTTTAGTTTGGCTAGCATTCTTATGTTCTCATTAATTTGGACTTGGATAGCATTCATGGGTGTGGTGTTCCTTTCCTCAAGTGGGGAAGTTCTAATTTTAAGCATCTCTACACCATGAGCTATGTTGTCCACCTTCAAAGAGAGACTATCTAATTTTTCTAGTTTCTCTTCTACACTCTTATTGAAGGCTTTTTGAGAAGTGATAAAATCCTTAAGCATTCTCTCTAATTCAGAAGTGGAGTTTTTGGTGCTAGGATAATTGTTATTGTTCCCATAGTTGTTGGATGGGAATGGTCTAGGATTGCTACCAAAATTACTCCTATAAGCATTGTTATTGAAGTTGTTCCTAGAAATAAAATTAACATCCACTTGATCTCTTTCTTGAGCAACCAAAAATTTAAAGGAACATCTTGAGGATCAATAGGATCTTGCTTAGTAAGTAGAGTCATGATCATGTCAACCTTATCATTAAGGGAGGAGATCTCCTCAACAGAGTTTACCTTCGTACGTGTTGGACTCTCTTGGTGTGCCATTGAGACTAATTTGTCAACATCTCATCCAATAGCTTTCGTGAGGAGACTAATTTGTCGACACTCGCACGTGTTGGTGTGGCAGCACCAACTGTTGTTGACATAAAGGTTCCTCTCACGATCAAGTCTAACAGATTTCGTGAGGTAAAGTTCAATCCTGCATAGAAAGTTTGGATAACCATCCAAGTAGTCAAACCATGTGTAGGCCAATTCTTAACAAGAGATTTCATACGTTCCCAAGCTTGAGCAACATGTTCATTATCCAATTGCCTAAAATTCATAATGTTACTCCTCAACTGGATAATCTTAGCAGGCGGGTAATACTTCCCAATAAAAGCATCTTTGCACTTATCCCAAGAATCTATGCTATTCCTAGGCAAAGATTCAAGCCACACTTTCGCTCCTCCTCTCAAGGAGAAAGGAAAAAGCTTAAGTTTCACAATATCACCATCTACTTCTTTATATTTTTTCATACCACACAGCTCAACAAAATTGTTCAAGTGCAAGGCAGCATCATCTCCAGCACCAGAGAATTGATCTTTCATAACTAGGTTCAGTAAAGCAGGTTTAATCTCATAGGACATGGCTCGGGTGGCGGGAGCAGCAATAGGAGTGAAGAGAAAGTTATTGTTTTTGTGACTAGTGAAGTCACACAACTTGGTGTTTTCAGTTGAACCCATAGCAACAGCAACAAGCAAGAACAAAGCAACTAATTTTTGTGTGGTTTTTGGTATAAGACTCTAAAGCAAAAACTAAAAAGCAAACTAACAAGACTAAAACACTAAGGTAAAAGTGTGCAACTCCCCTATCTTGAAGACTGGAGTCCCCGACAACGGCGCAAGAAACTTGCTTGATGACGAGTTGATGGATATACTTCTCGCCCCTCATTGGTTACCCCAAGTGGAAGGTGGAGATTTAGTCAGCAGCAGATTTCCCTTACACGGAGACTGTAAGGTTTATCGAACCAGGAGGACTCCTAGCCTCAACAAGTAGGTGTGTTCCACCCTGGTGCTAGGAGAACACGTGGACCTGCACACACAAAAAATAACTTTGCTCCCAATGAGTACAAAGAGGTTGTCAATCTCTCCGGCCTTGTAGTTTGCAAAGGATTAAAACACAAGCGGGAAAGTAATAGTCATTGCAACGCAAAAGAAAATGAAAGCGGTAAATGATGGAGGTGTAAACGATGATGGTGATATGGACCGGAGTCACATGACGTTCACTAGTGATGTCTCTCTCCCAAAAGACGATAAACAACTATGCTTGGGTAAACAAATCACAGTTGGGCTATTGACAGAATTTTGATCGCATCACAATGCTAATTATGCTGCTTGATAGTTAGAGGTTCAATAGTAATGGGAAGTACGCCATGACAACTAGACCGTTTATTCATCAACATCTACTTACTAATCATCCACCTTGAGATATCTATCTAGAACATCTCTCTGGTATTAAGTTGCGAGCCCAACCCAAAGTGTATACTCAAAGCAACGGACAACTGCATTAACGAACTATGTGTAAGGCCAACAATCCTTGCAACTGTGGTCAGAAGCACCGTTGTTTTCTCCCTGGTGGCAACAAGTACATCCCCTAGTCTCATGTTTCTGTCACTCAAGCTAGACATCGAGGGGCATGAACCCACAATCATGGATAACGCTCCCTCTTGGAGTTACAATCTACTACTTGGCCAAAGCAATAAATAGCAACAGAGAACATGCATGAATCACTAAGGAACATAATATAAAAGGATAATCAAATATCTAACTCATAACTATCTGAACATAATGTCATAATCTATCGGATCCCAACAAACCGAGCATAGCAATAGCATGAGAATTACGTAGATGCCTTGATCATGTAGGGGCAGCTCACAAGGACTAACCATTGAAGCACAAGATGATTGGAGAGAAGACATCACATAGCTACTGGTCATGGACTCATGGTCCAAGGAGGACTACTCACGGCACGTCCGGGAACCGTCCATGGCGGTGGAGAAGCTCCCGGAGGTCAATCCTCCCTCCGGTAGTATGCCGGGAAGAGGTCTCCTGACACTCCCGATCTCGGAAGCGATGCGGCGGCGGAACGATGGAGACATTCGCAATTCCAGAAATTCTGCGAGGGTTTCCTCTCGGGACTATAAATATAGTCCAAAGGGGGGCACCGGACGAGGTGGGACCCACCTAGGTGACCTCCTAGCGCGGCCAAGGGCCTAGTCACGCCAGCAGGCTGCCTGGGAGGCCCCTGGCCCCCTCTGGCCCATCTTCGATGATCCGGAAGCTTCTGTTTCACCGATTTTTTATATATTTTTATGGAATTTTTCGGGCTTTGGAAAATTGAGTAAAAGCCCCTATAAAATAGACATCACCAGACAGAAACTATCACTGGTGTACTGAGTTAATAGGTTAGTCTAAATATGTGTAAAATGATACAGAAGTGTGGCAAAACATATAACAATGTCACCCAAAAGATCATGGAACAAGCAGAAATTATAGATACGTTTGGGACGTATCAGCAGCAAGATAGCCCAACATTTTTGTAGCAAAGGAAAGCGCTCCTGAGGAGACATGGGAATTTCTGTCTAGACATGTTCATCATGTTGAGTTGGTTCGTGTTTGTTACTTTGATAATTTGATATGTGGGTGTACCATTGCTAAGGTGTTGTTCTTACATGAGCAATCAACCCACCGATGATAAATCCTCTTGCATATATCCACAACTATGAAATAGGAACTAAGGTAATTCTAACGATAATAAGAAACATGTGGATCGAAGTCAGCCCCTTATGAAATAACACATAAACAAGGGTTTAAGCTTCTGTCACTCTAGCAACCCATCATGTACTTATTACTCCAAAATGCCTTACCTTAGGCCCATAACATGGTGAAGTGTCATGTAGTCGATGTTCATACGACACCACTAAGAGAAGGAACAACATACATATCATCAAAATATTGAATGAATACCAACTTCACATGATTACTTATAACAAGACTTCTCCCATGTTCTCGGGAACAAAAGTAGCTACTCAAAAATCATCACAGCGTTCAACATCAGAGGTTCAATAATTATGAATAAGGATATGAACATATTATCTTCCACCAAATAAACCAACTAGCATAAACTACAAGATGTAATCAACACTACTAGTAACCCACAGGTACTAATCTCAAGGTTGGAGACAAAGACTGAATATGGGAGATGAACTAGGGTTTGAGATGATACGGTGTTGGTGAAGATGTTGATGAATATTGATCCTGCCACGAAGTAGGCTGCGTAAGTGATGTTGAAGGCTTTGATACCCCCTTCCAAGGGGAAGATTCCCCGTAGAATCGCTCTACCGGAGAGCAAAATGGCATCTTTCCAAGTTTACGCCTCAAGACGGCGACACTTCATCCCAAAAGTATCTTCTTATTTTTTTCTACGTCAAAACCCATCTTATAGTAGAAGACGGATGCCAGGACACATGGGAGGTGGTCCCAAGCCATCAGGGCGCGCCTAGGGGGTTGTGCGTACCCTGTTAGCTTGGAACCAATAGGTCGCCCCCTCTGGTATATTTTTGCTCCATAATTTTCACATATTCCACAAAAACTCCTCGTGAAGTTCCAGGTCATTTGGAGTCTAGTGAATTTTAGCCTTTTTCTTGGTTTTCACGTCTAGAATTCCAGTTTCCGTCAATTTCCCTCTTTGTGATGTAACTTGTAATTCAGAGATCAAAGGCATAAGAATTGTATCATAAAGTGGAATAATGACCAAGAATAATATAAATATGAATAAGAAACCATGACACAAAATGGATGTATCGCCACCACTCGTCCTCTCGGACATTAGTCATCAAGGCTTTCCAAGCCAATTTCTATTGGCCTCGAGCCAATGAAGCATCGAGAGACATAATGGATCATTGTGTAGGATGCCATTTCTATAAGAACCAAGCACACAAGACCGATTCGGCACTGAAGACAATTCCACTCAGCTGGCATTTCATCGTTTGGGGAATCGACATGGTCGGACCCCTAAAAACCGAGTCGAGTGGTTTCGCCCATCTGTTAGTGGGAGTGAACGAGTTTACAAAGTGGATAGAAGCGACATCAATAAAGGACCTAATTTTGGCAACTGCCATCAGCTTCATCAAGAAGATCATATTCAGGTTTGGGGTTCCCCATAGTATCATCACGGATAATGGGTCTATCTTTGACTCGGATGAACTCCGTGAATTCTCCTACACCCAAAGCACTTTCTCCTACACCCAAAGCACTCGGCTCGATTACACCTCCGTGGCTCACCCGCAGTCGAATGGTCAAGCAAAGTGGGTGAATGTGATGATAATGCAAGAGTTAGAGCCACGTCTCATGGGAGATCTGAAGCACGTTGTGGGAGGTTGGGTCGACGAACTGCCATCAGTACTATGGGTTTTACAATGACCCCGAACCGATCCAACAATCGCACCCCTTTGTTCTTGGTGTATAGGTCCGAAGCCATCTTACTGAGTGACTTACTGAACGATTGCGCCCGGGAGGAACTTTACTCTGAAGACAAAGCCAAAGATACATGACAAGGCGGCCTAGACCTCCAGGACGAGGAAACAGAGCTATCCCTCAGCAGATCAACACTTTATCAGCACGATTTGTGGGGCTACCAGCATAGGCAGGTTAGAGGACGCGCCTTTCACGCAGGCGATCTTGTCCTCCAACTAGATCAGCAAAAACCACACAAGTTCACTCCTTTCGTCAAGGGCCTTTCACAATCTACAAAGTTCTTAACAACGGAGCCTATCGTTTCTACAACTTCCAGAAAGACATGGAAGAGCCCCGAGCTTGCAACGCGAATCTGCTCCGCAAGTTCTTCACTTAGATTTTTTTCTCTAATGAATTTCAGAGTAATTTTGATGAATAATAGTCTTACTTTTTCTGTACTTCATCAAAATTTGGCAAAAAATTATTTTCACTTTGGTGATTTCCATAACCAAAATTCCATTCCCCAAGGGGGTGAAATGACTTAGCTATGAACCTGAATTTGTATAAATTGTAAACATCCTTAGTGTGGAAGATTTCCACACTTGGGGGCTAACCTGCGACCGAGCACTCATCTAAGCTAAAATATGACGAATGGGGAAAATTTCCTCACTCGAGGGCTTCGTTGCGAACCAAATATCACATGAGCTCTAAACATTCTGAGTGTAAGAATATTTCTTCACTTGGGAACCTTATCTGCAAACTTAAGTTCGACTAAGTTGTAAAATCCCGAGGGTGGAAGATTTCTGCACTCGGTGGCTTTGGTGTAACCTACCAGTAGTCTAAGCTAAAACCTTCTAAGCGAGGAAGATTTCCTCACTCGGGGGTTTCGTTGCGAACCAGATTTTGCATGAGCTCTAAACATTCTGGGTGTAAGAAGATTTCTTCACTTGGGAACCTAAGCTGTGAACCAGACTTCATCTAAGTTGTAAAAATCCTAAGTGTGGAAGATTTACACACTCAGGGGCTTAGCTGCGTCCCAGCGATCGTCTAAGCTAAAACATTCCGAGTGAGGAATATTGCCTCACTCGGGGATTCGCTACGAACCATATTTCTCCTGAGCTCTCAACGTTCTGAGAGTATAGAAGATTTCTTCACTCGGAAACCTTAGCCGCGAACCATACTTCATGTAAGTTTGAAAAGTACTGAGTGTGGAGGATTTCCACTCTTGGGGGCTTAGCTATGATCCAACAGCCATCTAATCTAAAACGTTCCTAGCAAGGAAGATTTCCTCACCTGGGGGCTTCACTTCGAATCATATTTCACCCGAGCTCTAAACATTTCGAGTGTAAGAAGTTTTCTTCACTCGGGGACCTTATATCCGAACCAGACTCCGTGTAAGTTCTAAAAATCCTGATTGTGGAAGATTTCCACACTTGGGGGCTTAGCTATGGCCCAACAATCGTCTAAGGTAAAACATTCAGAGCGAGCAGGATTTCCTCAGTCATGGGGGCTTCGTTGTGAACTAGAGTTCACCTAAGCTCTAAAATTCCTTGAATGTAAGAAAATTTCTACACTCGATGACTTTCTGGCTCGTCTGATTTCGTCTAAGTCTAAGATTCCCCAAGTATGGAATATTTCCACACTCTGGGGATTAGCTGTGATCATGCAATCGAACAAGCTAAATATTGCTGACTACAAATGGTTCATGCACTGTAGGACTATGTCGTGAACCTTAATTCATGCAAATCCTAATCATTCCGATCACGAATATAGTTTGTAATTGGGAACTTAGTTGCGACCCGGTAATCCCCTAATTTATGGAATACCCCGAGTGCATATTAGCTGATCCGGGAAGCCGAGAGCCTTAGCTCTTGTATATTGCAGCCATAAGCCACGTGGTCAGGACCGTTCTCATTGTGGAAAGTGCAGATCAAGGAAAGTCATTCAAGGTCCAACACCCCATTTACTACATATCAGAGGTTTTGACCCCTTCCAAACAAACATACCCACATTACCAGAAACTTGTCTACATCATTTATATGACTATGGAGAAGGTGATCCAATACTACCAAGATCATGCGGTCAAGGTGATCAGCAAAGCTCCTCTACCGGATATCCTGAACAAGAGAGATGCCTTAGGCCAAGTGGCAAAATGGGCGATTTACCTCCTTCCGTTGGGGATCAAGTTTAAATGCAAGAATGAAATCAAATCTCAAGCCCTAGTGAATTTCCTGGCTGAATGGATTGAACAAGAACAGGCAGTCCCATGTGAAGGAGTTCGGGACTAAGGGATCCTTGGGCCGATGGCCTATTTCTTATGGGTCGGGTAGGTGAGCCGCTCTGTGACTAACACCCGAAGGCTAAGCTATAAGGCGACTGTGTGTTCGGCAAGGAATCATTCTTCCCTTGGTGAGTCCTCCAAGCCAAGATGATAGAATTGACATGTTTATTCCCTGTCGGTGACCAACCAGATGAAACCCTAGGTACCCCATTGTCTATATAAACCGGAAGGTTTATTTCGTAAAGGGACATAATCATTTTACTACCCATCTAGGGTTTTGTTCGTATGATATCGTGGTAGATCGACTCTGTAATTGCCATACACACATCAATACAATCAAGCATGACATAGGGTTTTACCTCTCTGAGAGGGCCCAAACCTGGGTAAATATTGTCCTTGTGTTTCATGTTCCCCATTTATTCAAGATCCACATCTAGGTACCCCTACCGAAGATCCGCTGGTTTTGACATTGACTCCGTGAAAATAGACCTTCCCCTACAACGGCACCAGAAGAATGTTGCTAGAACTCCCCGGCAACAAAACTAGAAGAATGTGTTGATGGCCCACCAGCGCGTGGGTTCACAGCAGTTTTCGAGGGTAGAGTATTCGACCCAAATTTGTCGATTCGCCAGGAGGTGAGAGAATACTCTCGAGTATTAGTAGCTGAATTTATCAGATTCAACCACACCTGAAAGATTAGTATCTGCAAGCAAAGTAGTAGCAACAAAGTACTATGATAACAACGGTGTCAGAAACGATCTGTTGATAAGGCAGACTATTTCTAACGGTCGTATCAATGGCGCCAGAAGTTGCCCGTTGACGGAAATTGTCTGTTCCCGTCAATGACGAGCGAATCAGAATTGTTGCAGGTAGCAGCAGTGTAACGTGTCATAGTAGTGGCAAGGAACAGCAGTAGTGACAGCGGTAGCAAGTAGCAAAAGTAGCAAGCGACAGTAGTAACAGCAGCAGAGCAAAGCAAGTAACAGCAGCAACAAGTAACAGTAGCATCAACAGTAGTAACAGCAGAAGTGGGACAAACTCGTAGGCAATGGCTCGGTGATTCGTTTGGATGATACTCATCATGCAACAGTTATAACACGGAGAGATATGTGGCTAGCTCCCGTTCGTCAATGTGATGTAGGCATGCATTCCGTGTGTAGTCATACATGCTTAGGGAAAAGAACTTGCATGACATCCCTCCCGTGGCAGCGGGGTCCAAAACGATAGTACGGGATATTAAGGTTCTCCTTTTAATAAAGAAACGGAACAACGCATTAGCACTTGGTGAGCACATGAACTCCTCAAACAATGGTCATCACCGGGAGTGGTTCCGGTTATTGTCACTCTGTGGTTGCCGGATCATAACACATAGTAGGTAACCACAACTTTCAAGATCGGAACTAAAACACACATATATTGGTGACAACATAATAATTTCAGATCTGAAATCATGGCACTCGGGCCCTAGTGAGAAGCATTAAGCATGGCAAAGTAGTAGGAACACCAATCTCAGAACATAGTGGATACTAGGGATCAATCCCCGTCAAAACTAACTCAATTACATGATAGATCTCTTCCTACTCATCATCGCCCAGTGAGCCTACGAATAGATTACTCACGAACGATGAAGAGCTTCATGGAATTGGAGAGGGAAGAAGGTTGATGACGACGATGGCGACGATTTCCCCTCTCCGGAGCCCAAAACGGACTCCAGATCTATCCTCCAGATGAAGAACATGATGTGGCGGCACCTGCGTATCGCAAACACGACGAAATCTTCTTTTCTGATTTTTTTCTGAGCGAAAGTGAATTTATAGAGGTGAGATTAGGGGCGGCAGAGCCACGTGGGCCCCACAAGCTTGGTTGCCGCGGCCAGGGGGGTGGCCGCGGCAACAGGGCTTGTGGCCCACTGGCCCACCCCCTCTGGTGGATCTTTGCGCAGGTATTTATCATATTTTCTAGAAAAATTCTCCGTAAATTTTTAGGACGTTCCGAGAACTTTCATTTCTGCACAAAAACAACACCATGGCAATTCTGCTAAAGACAACGTCAGTCCGGGTTAGTTCCATTCAAATCATGCAAATTAGAGTCCAAAACAAGGGCAAAAGAGTTTGTAAAAGTAGATACGATGGAGACGTATCAGACACCGACACCAATCCTCCCCAAGAACTAGACAACGTTATTAGACGGATCCAAGATGCTCCATTGCTCAAGTGCTGGAGTGGTCCTAGTTTCCCCGAGAGGAGACCGACTGAGCTATGTGCTCTAGATCCACTTTGATTCATCCAACAATGAGGCCAAGTACGAAGACATCCTATACGGGCTGCACATGGCAATATCACTCGGCACATGCCTTTTGATGGTCTATGGAGACCCAGGGACTTGGGCTAGCCGATTTAAGGCACCAATGAAAGATATTCAAAAATCGGAATGAAAATGAAGCAAATAAATCACATATTGATCAAAGAAAAAGTTTAAGTACCAGGGCCCCAGGTACCGAGGCGATTACAGTAACCACCTAACATTCTGAGGCGAATCAAATTTAGAGTCTTCTGAGGATTACTCAACTAGCAAGGGAATTACTGCATCGACAAAGGTATAAAGGTCAATGCCATTTGCTATCCGAGTGGCGGCCTCGAGGAACGTCTCCATGAAATATTCAAACTTGGCATGATTCCCGTTGATGACCTTGAGCAACTTCAACTTCTCCTCACCCACGCCCTTGCAATCGACTCCGACGATGTAAAGGGCAACATCGGCTCCGCACCAGGCTGATGACGTCTTCCATGCTTGCACTCGGCTCGGAATCTCCCTCACTCGGTCCATGATGGACTCCAAGTTATTCAAAAGCTCTTCACCGCGGATGATTTCCTGGACGGTCTTCATGGCAGCTGACCGTAGCCGATTTAGATAGCCCATCACTTGCTCGATGCATTGTTTCAATCGGAGTACGCCAAGGTTGAGCTATCCCTGAGGAGTTTCTGAGACGGGTCCAGCTCCTTCTAGATTGAAACAGAATTATGGGCATGGAGGAGTAAAGAGAATCATCAACAAGCCTTACACCAAAAGCAATGCCGATATCGCTCGGGTAGACAGATTACCTTTAATATTCTCACTCATCTAATTGCCGAACTCCTGAACATACTACTCGAGATCAAGATTCTTGGAGGAGAGCAGCTTGTATTTGGATTCATACTCGACATAGTGTTTCTTCATCTCGACAAGCTCCTCCGTGGACTTCTCCGCTGCTACCTTCAGGCCTTGTTTTCCTCCTCCAGCTTCCCGACTGAATTCAGCTTACTTGGCCCCCTTGGTCTTGGAATTGGCCTTCTTCCATGCCGACGCCACCTCCCCGTCCTTCTCGAGGTCCTCGTTCATGGCTTCTAAAGAAATAGAAGTGCTAAGCCACTAACCAAGTTGAAGATTTTTCTATGAACAACTGATGAAGCAAGCTCAGTCGAATTGGGAGAAAAACAAGGTTCAAGGGACAGTCGGACAAAATTTTCTTACCTCCAAGTGACGACTTCTCCTGCTCCATGTGCATGCTCTTGGCCCTCTCGGCCTCTAGGTTGGTCTGAAGGTCCCGCACCTCCTTCTCCACGATGTTATACCAAGCCCTGAGCTCGTAGAAACTCCACCCACGTGAAACAAAGATAGACAAACAATGCCAGTTAGATACGATAAAAGGAATCATTCGATCAGTCAAATGAAACAAAAAATAAATATCTCTAAGACTACCGTCGACTGCTACAATCTTTGATAGTCTCGGGGAGTACACCCAATGGGTGCTCTCATCGCACCCCACTGGAAGGGTAAATGGTGAAGGTGCATGTACTACGCTGGCTACTTCGACAAGGACGGTATTAGAGACTTCGACCATCTAAGTCAACCACTTCAACTACTATGACAAGGTGGGCATGTGGTACTTCCACAAGCTCAGCCGAGTACTTTTGCTAGGTGGGCATGCAGTACTTCCACAAGCTCACTGGGCATGCACTATTCCCACAATATCAACAAGGTGTGCAACTACACTGAGGATG
Source organism: Hordeum vulgare subsp. vulgare (assembly GCF_904849725.1). NCBI lineage: Eukaryota > Viridiplantae > Streptophyta > Magnoliopsida > Poales > Poaceae > Hordeum > Hordeum vulgare. Next base: position 442,578,968 of record NC_058519.1, read on the forward strand.
CAATAGCATATACATAAATTAACACTACCACCGAATCGAGGTAGTCTCACGGACTACACCCGGTGGGTGCACTCAGAGTGCCCCCACAGAAACGGGAGAACACCCAGTGTGTGCCCTATGCAAACCCACTCGGGATTGAAAAACAATACCGAACTACATGCAAGTCATGATTCGTCACTGAAGTTTGTACTTACAAGGGTACTTACTCGGATGTTTGTATTAAAGCCTCGCTGGCGTCATACACTTCCTTCAACCAATCATCTGACTCGTAGATTAGCCTACTCATCGATGTTTTAGCCTCTTTTTTTATGCTTTCCTTTTCGAAGTCAGATCGTGCGTGACCAGGTAATACACTCCACGTTGAGCGATCATCCCTGTTGTTAACGGGATTTTGATGCGTGCTTGGGAAGATGCCGCACATGATGGCTTGCTACGCGCACTTTATTGGGATTTGGACTTTTGAACAGATCGCTCATATTCTCCATAGGCGGTCTGAAAATAACTTCTACAATGGATGGTGAAATTCATACTGTCATAGAAGAATAGCTACGATTTTGTAGATTTAACCAACTGCATGGCGAGGGCAATGTTGTCGTCGAGCCCCCGAGCATTGATCTGGTACGATGAGTTGTTGCTTGTTGCTTGTAGGACCGCAGCTCAGAGAGCCCAGAACACCCAGTATTCCAGCCCAGAGATAAAGTCTTATGGAATACGACACTACTTGGCATAGAACAAATCAGCTCTTATTAAAAAAGATATGGATACAATGGTTCTGATATCACAACGAATTACATCGACATGGAGACACTACGCCTATAGTGAATTGCAACGGCACGACGGCACTACGCCTGCTCAAGTAGCTCTATGCTAGGAGCACAACAACTCATTGAAGCGAAATAACTTCTAGAAGCGGAACAACGAAAGTGGTGCACTCCACTCTGCGGGGACTCTGGCTGGAAGACTTATCCTAGCTCGCAAACTCGACAAGCAATCAATCATGGCATGACCTGCAAACTGGCATGACATGTGACGTGTGTACTTTTAATGTACTCACAAAGCTCACAGCAACCAAAGCAATCAAGACAAAAAATAGCATGGCATTTACATGTTTAGGAAATGATGAACATGATAGCACTAGGAAAATATAAGCATGGCATGAACACATGAACATCATAATGTGCACCATGTCTACACTATCTTGATTCAACTTATTTTGTTTGGAGGTTACCTCATAACCACCACATGTATCAACTTACCATCATGGGGATCACACGATCACCTCATGGTCAAAGCAAGCTTGGTATTCACAATACCATAGTAATCATCACATGACAACAAAGAGCATGACTTCACTCGGGATTACCCAATGACACCAAAACCTCGGTATCCATGATACCACTTTGATCCTCTCATGAGCAAATAAATATCAACCAACTTCTTTCCTCATCGAACTATTGTTATTATTAATAAGATTATAATTACTGTTGACCCATAGTGTGAACTACTACGAACTAGGCCCATATCCACGGGCATGGCTATCGATACTTATACACTCTGGAGATGTTACTACACTATACCCACACTACGTGACCCAGGGCCTCGTGTTCCCATTTGGGTGGACCGACGGCGTTCTGACAAAACCAATATATTGCATGATACTCTCCCAGCCACTCTGACAGACTCCCCTTTGGGTTTAGTCATGAGTGGCCCCGATGCCACCCTCGACATCCGACGGCCACCGTCGTGGCAAAACAAAACATTCCCAAACGGGGACAACCTAGGTACAACACAACTTGGGCACACAGGGTTATTGCTGCCTACCGGATCGAGGTAGCGCATGCACCTAACCCTCCATAGTTGGAGGCACCGGTGAGAGGCATGACAATAGATCGCATTAAGGCCTTCCCATACACATGTACGACTCAGCAAACAGGTGTTCAAGTTCAATTAGTGTTCGGTTGAACTTGAAAAGTAACGAGTTGAGTCATAATAATAACATGATGAAACGACAATGCATAGGGGAATGATATGAACAAGAACATGGATGGGAAGTATAACAATTTAACATATGAAGCATTAACATTAATAGTAATGCACTTAGTCCACTAGCTGCAAATGAACATGGCATAGCAATGATCATGCATAACACATGTACTTCTCATAACCAACGATAATAATGCCTTGGAGAACATCACTATTACCAGCATGTACTACTAACAAGCATCACAGATGAGAATAATACTAGCAAGTAATCACCTAACTAATAGGGTGCATAAGAGCATAACATGATGATAAGCCTGGATCCACAAGGATAGCCAAAACAGGATAACAGTAGTAACTGGGCAAACAATTATTAAATATTCAAGTGCAAACCATGGCTACTCCAAGGCCACCATGCAAGTGGTTGTCGTGGTGTGCCTGAGGATAAGGGATTCTCCTGGGAGAAGTGCGAGAGGCTTGTAGGAAGATTTGTGGGAACATTTCTGTCTCGAGGGAGCTAAACAAGGGCAAGGGCAAAATGGTCATTTTCACTGAGTGACAACATAATGAAAATAGTACAACCAACTGGGCTTGATGATACGAGAACATGGGCTTTGGAATCACCTCATTTAGACTTACCGTTGCGGAGATAGGGTCGTTCGTTCGTTAGGAAGAAATTAAATAAAAATTATTTTTTTCTGCGCTAATGGGTGATCATCCACTATCCAACAGATTCGGCTAGCGGGTGGAAAGACGAAAGGCATATTATAAGAAATACAGTTACGAAGTAGTGAAAGCATATTCTTAACAGAAGACATATCGAAGTATGCTTTCAGTGCACAGAAATGTAGTTTAGCAAAACATTCTTCCAGTTTATCCATGTGGGCCCGAGGGTTATCTCGCTGACATTTGAGTCCGGCAGGCTCTCTCTCTCTCCTCTTTCTCCTTCTTCTTCGTCCTCCCGATGGGCACAGGAGAGGCAAGGCAGAGGCGCGGCCGGCGTCGATGCCTCCATCCACCTCCGGTCGAGGTGAGCGCACCGACGAGCTTGGTATGGGGCGACACTTCCACCGGTGGCATGTGTGACCGCCGCGGTAGACCAGAGCAAGAACTACTGGACAATCCGATGGATTCGGGCGTCGGCCGGACCTTGGTAGAGCAGCCACCGACGTCCTGGTGAAGCAGTGAGGGGATGGGGAGGGTCGATGGACCGCGAGGGATCTTCTGGTGGAGGAAGAATGGAGGGGAGGGCTCGGCATTGCGCCAATTTGGTCCAAGCTGAGCGACAACCATGGGAGGTGAGGAGAGGCTCCGGGGGTGAATTAAGGTGCTAGGGAGGCGTGTAGGAGGTGGTGGACTGTGCTCATGAGGTCGAGAGGCCTCGTGGTGGCCTTAAATAACCGTGGGGAGGGGCGGAGGTGCCGAGTTGGACGCCACCGCGAAAGCGTTGCCGCTGCTTCGGCGCATCCGCAAACACGTGCGCCTGCAGCCAAACTCGTACAGCGACTAGATAGGGATTACAGGAGCATGGGAGGCACACATGGGGTAGACTTAGGAAGGAATAAGTTCGGCTCGCCACCTCGTACTCGTGCGCCCTCGGGCATGGTTGCCGGTGCATGAGGACGAAGAAAGAGGAGGTGGAGAGGGGTCAAGGGCGAGGGCGACGATGAGGGGAAGCTCCTAGACATGGCTAGGTGTCGAGGGCATGAGGGAACGGATGAAACAGAGGGCCCCGAGTGCCGGAGCGTGGGCATTGGCATGCCATCCACGTGGTCACCCCGTGAACAAGCGCAGACGGTGCACTCTAGCTCTACAAACCATGTGTGGGAGGTAGATAAACAACAGAGGGTGCCAAATAGCCAAGAAACAAGAATAGGAAGTCATAAGGTGATTAGAGGTAGCTCTAAGACAACTGAACAAGAATGTGTTTGTTGGTTGCCGGGGGAGACATAATTGGTCAATCATGTTGAGCTTTGGCTGAGCTTGATCAACCACTAAGGTGACCATGTTGGCCAAGTTTCATCTCAAAAGGTGAAGCCTAGGTGGCACTTGCTGCACAAAGCAGCAAAGTGGAAAAAAATGTAGATGATGAAGTAGCACTCACATGCTTAATTGGGTTGAGCTGAATTTTTGAGGAGATGAATTATGTGTGCATATAAAGACGTGGTGCTTGTGTCGGCCTCTTTCTTAGGCAATTCCTTGATTCGTGGCATGTTTTATTTATAGGTGTTGGCCTCCAAGTGTTGATCTGACTCGTAGCTCAGCGTGCTCATCGATGTTGTAGCCTCTTATTATTCTTTCCTTTGCAAAGTGGGATCGTGCGTGACGAGGTAATACACTCCATTCTCAGCGATCATCCGTGTTGATCATGGGGTTATGATGCCTTCTGGGCAAGCCGCCGCACGTGATAGCTTCTACTCGCTCTTTATTGGGGTTTTTACTTCTGAACGAATCGCTCATATTCTGCATAGGCGGTCTCAAAATAACTTCTACCATGCATGGTGAAATTCAAGCCGTTAGAGAAGAATAGCTATGATTTTGTAGATTTGACCAACTCCATGGTGAGGGAGAAGTTGTCGTCGAGCCCCCGAGCACTGATGTGGTATGATGAGTCGTTGCTTGTTGCTTGTGGCACCGCTGCTCAGAGACACAGGAACACCCCGTATTCTAGCCCAGAGATCAAGTCTTCTAGAATACGACACTTCTTGGAATAGAACAAATCAGCTCTTATTACAAAGGATATAGATACAATGGTCCCGATATCACAACGAATTACATCGGCACGGCGACACTACGCCTATAGTGTATTACATTGGCATGCGGCACTACGCATGCTCAGGTAGATGTATGCTAGCAGCGGAATAACTTCTAGAAGCGAAACAACGATGAAAGTGGTGAACTTCACTCTCCCGGGACTCTCGATAGAACGCTTATCCTAGCTCGCAAACTCGACAAACAATCAATCATGGCATTACCTGGAAACTCGCAAGACATGCCAGGTGAGTACTTTGAATGTGCTCACAAGCTCATAGCGACCAAAGCAATCAATACAAACAATATCATGGCATTTACAGGTTTAGGAAAGGATGAACATGATAGCACCGGGACAATATAAGCATGGCTTGAACAAATGAACATGATGATGTGCAGCATGTTTACACTATCTTGATTCAACTTACTCTGTTCGGAGGTTACCTCGTAACCACCACATGTATCAACTTACAATCATGGGCATCACACGATCACCTCTGGGTCAAACCAAGCTTGGTATTCACAATACCGTAGTAATCATCAAATGATGACAAGGAGCTTGATCTTTACTCGGGATTACCACATGACACCAAAATATTAACCAACCTCGGTATCCATGATACCACTTTGATCCTCTCATGAGCGCATAAATATCAACCAACTTCTTTCCTCATCGAACCAGGGTTATTATTAATAAGATTATTATTAATGTTGATCCATAGTGTGACCTACTACGAACTAGGCCTATATCCGCAGGCGTGGGTATCGATAGTTATACGCTCTAGAGAGGTTAGTATACTATACCCACACTACGGAACCCAAGGCCTTGTGTTCCCATTTGGGTGTACCGGTGGCTTTCTAACAAAACTAATCTATTGTATGACACTCTCCTAGACACTCCGACAAACTCCCCTGTGGGCTGAGTCATGAGTTGCCCACGTGGCAAAAAAAAGGGTCCCAAACAAAAACGGTCCCGAACGGGGACAACCCGGGTACAACACAACATGGACACACAAGGTTATTGTCGCCTACCGGGTCGGGGTAGCGCATGCAGCTAACGTTCCCTACTTGGCGGCACCGACAAGAGGCATGACAATAGATTGCATTAAAGCCTTCCCATACATGCAAGTGTGGCTGCACCGGCCAGCTCGTCTCGATGGCACTATGACTCACCCAACATGTGTTAAAGTTAAACTAGTTTCCGGTTAAACATGAAAAGTAAGGAGCTGAGTCATAATAATAACATGATGAAACGACACTCCAAATGAGTGTGATACGCACAAGAACATGGATGGGAAGTATAACAATTTAACATATGAAGCGTTAGCATAAGTAACAATGCACTTAGTCCACAAGATGCAGATGAACATGGCATAGCGATGATCATGCATAACACATGTACTTATCATAACAGACGATAATAATGCCTTGGAGAACATCACTATTACCAGCATGTACTACTAACAAACATGACATATGAGAAAAATACTAGCAACTAATCACCTAACTAACGGGTGCATAAGAACATAGCATGATGATAAGCATGGATCCACACGCATAGCCAAAACTGGAATAACGTTTGTAACTAAGCTAACTATTAATATACATTGAAGTGGAAACCATGGCTACTACAAGGCCATCATGCAATTGGTTGTCGTGGCTTGCTTGGTGATGAGGGATTCTGCTCGGAAAAGTGCGAGAGGTTTGCAGAAAGATTTGCGGGAATGTTTTTCTCTCACAAGGGGCTAAACAAGGGCTATGGCAAAATGGTCATTTTCATAGTGTGAAACATAATTAAAATAATACCAACAGAACGTGCTTGACGATACAAGAACGTGGGCTTTGGAATCACCTCATTCAAAGTTACGAATGAGGAGATAGGTCCATTCATTCGTTAGGCAGAAATTAAATAAAAACTATTCTTTTTCTGCACTAACGGCTGAACGTCCACGATACAACAGATTCGGCCTGCGGCTGGAAAACAGACGGCGTATTATCAAAAATATGTTTCCGCGGTAGTGAAAGCATATTCTAAACCAAAGACATATGGAAGTACGCTTTGAGCGCACGAAAAAGTAGTTTACCAAAACATGCTTCCACTAAATCCACGTGGGCCCAAGGCTTATCTCACTGACATGCGTGTCCCACAGGCTCTCTCTCTCCTATTGCTCCTTCTTCTTCCTCCTCCCAACGGGCACAAGAGAGGCGAGCTAGAGGTGCGGCCGGTGCCGGCCCATGTGCCTCCGACCACTTCAGGCCGAGGCAAGCGCACTGACGAGGTCGGTATGGGGAGGCGCTTCCACCGGTGGAAGGTGCGATCGCCGCAGTGGATCATAGCAAAGAAGATTTGAGAATCCTACGAATTTGGGCGTCGGACGGACTTGGGAGAGCTGCCACCGACGTCATAGGGAAGCAGTGAGGGGACGGGGAGGCTCGATGGACCAGGGGGATCTTCTGGTGGAGGAAGAATGGAAGGGAGGGTGCTCGTGATCGGGAGGCCTTGAGGTCGGTTTAAATAGCCAGGGGGAGGTGCCGAGATGGAAGCCACCGTGGATGCGTTGTGCTGCTCCGGCGCATCCACAAACATGTGCACCCGCAGCCAAGCTCGTACGACGACTAGGTAGGGTCAGAGGAGCATCAAACACATAGAGGCGGTAGACGTGGGGAGGAAGAAGTCTGGTCGGCCACCGCGTAGACTATGCGCCCATAGGCACGGCTACCAGCACATGAGGACGTGGAAAGAGGAGGTGGTCAGGGGTCAACGGTGAGGACGGCGACGAGGGGGAAACTCCTAGACATGGCTAGGTGTCAAGGGCACGAGTTAACGGAAGAAACAGAGGGCCCCGAGTTCCACAGCATGGGCATTGGCATGCCATCTGCGTGGTTAGCCCATGAGCAGGCGCACGCGGTGCACTCTGGCTCTACAAACGATGTGTGGGAGGTTAGACAAACAACAAAGAGCACCAAAGATCCAAGAAACAAGAATATGGGGTCATGAGGTGACTATAGGTAGCTCGAAGACAATTGAACAAAAAGGTGCTTATTGGTTGCCGGGGGACACACAACTGGTGAATGACGTTGAGCTTTGGTTGAGCTTGATCAACCAATAAGGTGACCATCTTCGCCAAGTTTCACCTCAAAAGGTGAATCCTAGGTGGCACTTGCTTCACAAAGCACCATAGTGGACAAACATGAAGATGATGAAGTAGCACTGACATGCTTGATTGGGTTGAGCTGAATTTTGGAGGAGATGAATTATTTGGGCATGTGAAGACACTGTAGAACTTTCATGCCAATTGGATACAGCAAATTGGTACTTTCTTCACAATGCTTCTATCTGGATAGAATCTTAAAAAAATAGTAGAGGGCAAATGGCTAGGTAAAACGAGCTCAAATTTGGTAGAAGGTTTATATGGATAGGAGCATGTCTTGGTAATTTTTTAGCAATAATGAAGCAATATAAAATAAAGTTGCTTCACAAACTGAAAATATGACCAGAAGCAAGGATTTGGTGTTGAGCTCACATGGATGGATGACATTAGCTCAAATTTGGAGAGAGCTATGATTTGATCATATTGAGGCCATGTCAAAATTTCAAATCACTTGGATATGCCTAACTAGTACCTACTTCACATAGTTCCTTTCTGAACATAAGCTGAGGAAAATTTAGTTGGCAATTGAAGTTGAATTTTTGCATGTGTCAATGATGTGGATAGGAAATAGTGTCCAAAAAGTTTGTGGGCAAACAAGAGTATCGAAATGACACTTCCTGCACACAGAGTGTCATTCGCGGCAAAATAGGAAAAACAAATATCCTTGAATTAGTTTTGAACTAGGCAAGGAGGGGTTTTGACATATTTTTGGAATATATGACCCAAATAATTTATGAGAATTATTTGGGAATTTTGGGAGAGACAGAAATATAGGTTGCTTCACCACCTAGAGAAAATAGGGTGATTCCTTTTAATAGAAAAAGGAATATTCCCAAGAAAAGAATATTAGGGTTGGTCCAAAATGGGAAATGACATGGTCTTGGGATGGATTTCAGAATAATAAGCCACTTTGGAGACGAGGAAGTGATGATCTTCCCAAGTTTCCAGGCCACAAGCCATAGAAAAAGAAATCTCAAGCAAAATCCAAAGAAAAGAAAAAGAAATAGCAAAAATCGAGGGTGTTACATTGTTGATGAAGATTGGATCCACGAAAACAGAATCCACACGCACGAAGCCCCAAGGTTGTCTCCATTCCGGGTTATGCCTTCTCTTCTTTCTTCGAACCATCACAAGCTTTTCCTGAAAAGGTCCCTCCAAGAACACAACACCTCCATGCGCGTAGCCCCCCATGGTGGGCGCCAATTGTCGTGGTTTTGTCATGGCAGATGTCCTCGTGAAAAAACTTAGGTGTGGGGCCATCACAACTAGGTGGCGACTTGAACGGGGTTGGTTGGAATCGAGAGACGCGGGTTTACCCAGGGTCGGCCCCTCGGATGGAGGTAAAAGCTTATGTACTACTTTTGGTGTTATTTATGATGATCACGATCTTGATTACAAGGGTGCTATTTTGCTACCTCTCATCTCGAGGGTTTCTAATCTGTCTATCTCTAGTGACTTAACCTCTCCTTCTTGGGGCGCCTTGCCCCTCCTTATATATGTTGAAAGGGAGGCTTACATGTAGAGTCCTACTAGAACTAGGGCTAGTCTCTCTTGAATACAAATCCAGGTCTTTCTTCTCTTGGAGGGAATCTTTCCTCTTCTTGGGCCTTCTTTGTGAGACGGCCCTTGTGGCCTCTTCATGATCCACCTTCCGTCGGGGTGCACACTGGGCTTTAAGCCTTGTCGTCCAAGTCAACTCGATAAACAAGGTGACCTTACAAGCCGTCAAAGGATGGGTCGGGTCAAACCTCCTTGTCGGGTCAGTCCATGGGGAATATCCCCAACAAGGTGGGAATGGGCAATCACGGTACCGAAGAAGCTAGCAATATACAAAAAGGATGGAAGTCCGTACGGTCCACAAACTCACATTAGTCACAAGGAACTGACATACTTATTCTGTCTTCTATTATATCTGACTAAACAAAGCACTCATCCCATGCGCCTAGGGGGGAGGTTGGGAGGATTTAACCATCGTGCTCCCCTGACCAAACGACATAGAAGGTTTTCAGTCAAGGACAAATTATTCTCCAACTTCATCGCAAAACTAGAGGCTATACATGAATGATTTAGGAATCACAAACTTTAACATAGATATTTTTACTAAACTGTGATAATCAACTAGTACACCCACATATTACCATCTTAATATCACAAAAATATTGCAAGGAATCAAACATATCATACCCAGGAATCTACAAGTTTTATGTATGTTTTTATGACTAACCATGTGAATGACCAAATTGTGTTAACTCTCTAAATAGATATAAGTGAAGCATTAGAATTTACTTTTGTCTACAAAGGACCTGGATAGGCTCTAAAAAATATAAGTGAAGCAAAATAGCATTCTACAATTAATGTTGTTTACAATGTAGAGAAGCAAGCATCCAAACATCAAAAGATATAAGTGAAGCACACAAAGCATTAAAAATCCATGCTCAAAAGGTATATGTGAAGTGCAAAGAGCATTCTATAAATCTACCAAGGACCATCCCATACCATCATGGTTCATTTCTAATAGAAAAAGAAAAGGCACATTACACTACAAGAATTTACGCAAATCACGTGAACAAAATGAAAACCAAGACACCCAGCCTAGCTCACTAAGCTAGTGGAGTGGATGTACAACCCAGCCACCCAGGTTCAAGTCCCCACGGGCGCGAATTTGGGTTCTTATTATTTCCAATAAAATTCGCTTTGGGGGGTTTCCCTTACAATTTTGATTCAAAAAAACGAAGACACGTTGATAATTGTCGAGGAAGAAAGATGGGATGCCTTCTGGGGCATCCCCAAGCTTGGGTGCCTTGGAAATCCCCAAGACTGAACTCTTGCCTCTCCTTATTCTTCTCATATCGATATCTCCTCAATCTTCAAACACTTCATCCACACAAAACTTAAGAGAAATTTTACGAGAGGGGTTAGTACGTATAACATCTAATCCCATCATGTCTTGCTACAACTTTATTGCATAATTATAATCAAACATTAACCACTCTATGCTATCACAGTTCTATGGCTCCCAAGTTAATGGGGCTCAATAACACTTCAAACATAAGCATATAAAGAACGTAAAACAATAATCTATGGAAAACATGATAGTATGTAAATATGCACATGAAACGTACACTTACATAGCACAAAAAATTCTGAAAAATTCAGATGTAATAAACAATTTTCATAAAAGTACTATGTAAAATTCATGAACTTTTGATGTTCCAGTAAAATATGAAAAATCAAACACTACACACAAAGTTTTTATTTTTGCACAACATATATCAAACAAGCAATTTCAACAACCCGAAGGTAGATCTTGGCACCTTATTTTTACAATATAATCAATTTGTAAAATGGGGTAATTATTTTTGTTGAAAATTTGTGTAACCAAGAAATACAAAGTTTCCATGGGGTTGAACAAAAGTCTCCCACTTCAACAATGCTCGTCTTACTTACTTAATTTTTATTTTTTAAAATGTTTTAAGTTCCCCACTTTTTAAAATATTTCTATAAGCCTTTAACTTGTTGCTCTAATCATGGTAGTGAATAGTATTCTTTTCAGGATCCAAGAGATACTCCAATGGCAGAATATGTTCCTTTATGAAAATTTCTTTGTTTAACTACTTTGCTCCTGGATGTGTGTCGGTCCAGGTGTGCACACATTCACCTATCGGACCTTCAGGCCCCTTGTGGTTCGGCGTGGAGGTCGTATCACACAAAGAGCAGAGAGTACGGAAACAACACTGTGATGAGACTCGGGGTTTTTTACCCAGGTTCGGGCTGCTGTGAAGCGTAAAACCATGCTCTTGCTTTGGCGGATTTATTGGGGAAGATGAAGTTCGCACCTAGCATGTCTGAATGCTTACACTTGGCTCTAACCCCGCGGGGACCTAGTCTACCAAGTGTTGAATCTCTAAGCGTTCGAATGCCCAAAGATCTGAATCCCTTGTGAGGTTGCCTCGGGCCTCCTTTTATAGCTCAAGGGGTGTACACAGTGGAAACTCACATGATCAGATAGCTAACATTGATATCATACCTAACTCTAGCAGTTAAGATAGAGCTGGATAAATGCGGCCATAACTGGTAAGCTGGGATGCGTTCCCAGCGGGCTTCTGCCACCCACGAGCTTGCCGCTGCTTGAGGTCTTGATACGCTTCTGGAAGGGAGTCAAGAGGATGCAACTTGTCGTCTAGCGCGGCGCCACGTAGCTAGCGAGAGACACCTAGCCACTTGGCGGCTCGACACCTCATCGACAAGTGACGGGTGCAGGGATGAGGTGGAGCCGTGCCAAGCTGGCCCACGCCTGCCGGGGAGGCGCCTTGCCGGGTATTGATGAGTATCGTTTCGCCTTCGCTCCCGGCAGGTGCCGGGGGTCCTTGGCACATCTTGTAGTGTTTATGTTGGTATTGATATTAGGAATGCTTCTGATGCCCGTGCATAACTCAAGGGCACTAGGTACACCATTATTAGTGCACCGACAGGAGCCCCCGGTCCTGGCCCATACTCGCTCGCCTAACATTGTTGGGTCAGGCCCAAAGTTTGTGCGCGGGCGTGGAATTCGCAAAGAGGTAACTATTATCCCACTATTCCGCACCGTCCCACCTCTCGAGGCCATTTTCGCCACGCGCGCCGCATGAATTGTGCGAATCTCGCGCGGGGGCAGGTGACTTAAAGGCCCGGTCGTGGCAGGAGTCGCAACATCGTGGATTGGATGGATGGGGCGGTCACCTATTATCCCGTGACGGTGGGAAATGGCATAGGTGGAGGTGGGTGGAGACCCATGGAGCATGGAGAGCGAGCCCACTGCATAGTCCCTATAAAAGCTAGAGGGGTGCGACAGACGATGCTCATCCATCCTTCTCTTCATCTACAACCTAGGGTTGCTTGGTTTGCTCTTTTCTTCTTGTTCTTTGAGGTGGCTTCGGTTCTTCGTTATGGTCGGGAAGCGTGGGGATCCCCCATTTTCTATGGTGTCCATGAGAGGTTCCGTTCAGATCATGCAGATGCTTCAGTTGTAGTGTCGGGGGTTGCCAAACCGCAGGGAGTGTGGCTCCGTATGTGTGGTAACCCGGTAATGAAGGCAGCGGCCACTCTTCGGATATATCGATGGGGTCTCCCATCCATGGCGCCATGTTTGGCGTCCATGGGTGGGATATTTTCTCCTATGAGTTCTTCTCAAAGGTAGGGTGGTTTCCCTGCCTTGGGCCACTAGGGACGACCATGCCCTGTCTTAGAAATATGGAGAGCATGGCATCCTCTCTCGGCGGCGCCGGGGATCCAATGGTAGTGGAGGTATCTGCACGGGGTGTTGGAGATGATGGAGGTCATGATGGTGGCGGCCTTTGGTGCTCTAAGGGCGGGTAGGTGATTCCGACCCGTCGCGACCGCCGGCAACTCCATCGTCAACAGCTTGCCCAAGCGGCACCATCATCCTCACCTACCCACTTCTCCTCTACCTGCTTCGTACACCCCTCCGGGTGTACGGGCTCCTTGGTCCTCACAAGGAGGTGTCCCTCCGGTCTTGGCGGGGATGCACCGAATCCTAGCCGGGCGCGCTCTTCGTCCGCCTTCTCTCCATCATCCAATCTCTAAGGAAAGGGGGATAAGAAAGGCATCACAGAGCGCTTATCTTTTTATAAAGAAAAAGGTTATAGCCTTTGCTAAATTTTTACTAGTGTTTTGATCTTTTGCAAATTACAAGGCCGGAGAGATTGACAAACTCTCTGTACTCGTTGGGACCAAGTTATTTGTTGTGTGTGCATGTCCACGTCTTCTGCTAGCGCCAGGGTGGAAGACACCTACTTGTTGAGCCTAGGATTCCTCCTTTTTCGATAAACCTTAGAGTCTCCGTGTAAGGGAAATTTGCTGCTGACTACATCTCCACCTTCCACTTGGGGTCCAACGAGGGGTGAGAACCATATACGTCACCTCGTCATCAATTGGCCCGTTAGACTTCTTGGCCTTCTCTGCCGCGGCGGCCTCCGGAAAATCAGTGCATGAACCAGCTCCCTTGCCGGGGGTTGCTGACACAACAAAAGACCTTCCAACGGCGCCAGAAACACGTGCTGATGGGAGACTGTTCTTGTCTTGATTCTCCTCAGCAACGGCACCAGGAATCCTTCTGCTACGGCTACGCCTTTAGGGACTTCCTAGGCAAATATGCAAAAGATTTCCCCGTGGCCTTGGAGCCTTGTGCTGGTGTTCCCTCGAAGCGAAAAGGGTGATGTAGCACAACAGTGGTAAGTATTTCCTTCAGTTTTGAGAACCAAGGTATCGATCCAGTGAAGGAGTATCACAAGTTCCTGCACAAACACAAAAATCTTGCTCCCAACGCTATGAAGGGGTTGTCAATCCCTTATAGATTGTTTGCCAAGTGAGAACTGAAAGAAACAAAGTAACAAAGCAAAGTAAAATCGAAGGTGTAAACGATAGGTGTGAATAGACCCGGGGGCCGTAGTGTTCACTAGTGGCTTCTCTCATGAAAGCAAGTAGATGGTGGGTGAACGAATTACTGTCGAGCAATTGATAGAACCGCGCAAAATCGTGACGTCATCTATGGCAATGATTATATCAATAGGCATCACGTCCCAAACAAGTAGATCGATACTTTCTACATCTACTACTATTACTCCACACGTCGACCGCTATCCAGCATGCATCTAGTGTATTAAGTTCAAAAGAACAGAGTAACGCCTTAAGCAAGATGACATGATGTAGATGGACAATATCATATCTACGACAGAGCCCACATTGTTACCCTTGATGGCAACTACACGATGTGTGCCTTGCTGCCTCTACTGTCACTGGGAAAGGTCACAACACGGTAAGAACCGAAAACCAACCACTTCTCCCATTGCAAGAATCATAGATCTAGTTGGCCAAACAAAACCCAAGACTCGGAGAGACTTACAAGGATATCAAATCAAGCATATAAGAAATCAGCAAAGACTCAAATATAAATCATAGATAATCTAATCCTAAATCCACAATTCATCAGATCTCGACAAAGACACCGCCAAAGAAGATTACATCGGATAGATCTCCATGAAGATCATGGAGAACTTTGTATTGAAGATCCAAGAGAGAGAAGAAGCCATCTAGCTACTAACTACGGACCCGTAGGTCTGAAGTGAACTACTCATGAGTCATTGGACGGGCGATGATGTTGATGAAGAAGCACTCCAACACCAAAGTCCCATCCGACAGGGCACCGGGAAGGGTCTCCAGATGAGATCTCATGGAAACGGAAGCTTGTGGCGGTGGGGTGTTTTCGTGGACGTCCTCATTTTTCTGGATTTTTAGGGAATATATAGGCCAAAGACCTAGGGCAGGGGAGCGCCAGGGAGGCCACAAGCATGGTTGCCCCCCCGGGGCCGCGGCAACAGGGCTTGTGGGCTCCCTGTGGGCCCAATTGCTTGGCCCTCGAGCCTCCCGATCTTCTTCCGTTCTGGAAAAAATCATTTTGGGGATTTTATTCCGTTTGGACACTGTTCCAAAATCAGATCTGAAAAGAGTCAAAAACACAGAAAAAACAGGTACTAGCGCTTGGCACTGAGTTAATAAGTTAGTCCCAAAAATGATATATAAGGTAAACAAAACATCCAAAGTTGACAAGATAACAGCGTGAAACCATAAAAAATTATAGATACGTTTGAGACGTATCAGGGGTCTCGGCTCTCGCCTTCTTACCAGGCTGAGACTGCCAAAGCCTTTGACGACCAACACTGCTTTTCCTTTGCGCTTCTTATTGCACTTCTAGTTCCTCCCCTTCGATACAGGGGGATCGTCGTCCTCGTCGGAGTCGACTTTGATGCCCGCTTCCTCTCCGGGGAGTCACCTTCCTTCTTCAACGCGAGCACACTTGTCCGGCAACGTATACAAATCATTAACGGTCTTCGGGAGTTTGACATTCATCTTGGCCCGCATTCTCCTATTGTGCACGTTCGAGTAGAACGCGGCAATAACGACTGCAGGGTGTACCTCCGGAATGTTGCAGTATACTCTGCTGAATCTGTGGATGTATTTTTGCACGGTTTCACCCTCCTTCTATGGGAGGACCTGCAAGTCGTTAGGCTGTCTTGGATCCTGGTGGCTGCACGTGAAGGCGCCAACGAACTCACTGCACAAGTCAGCCCAGTACGCAATGCAATTCTCTCGCAGGTGCATCAGCCACGATCACACATTTGGCTTGAGCACCAAAGGGAAATAGTTGGTTGGTACTTCTTGAGCATGCGTTGGTTTTCCGTTGAAGAGGAAAGGGTGATGCAGCAAAGTAGATAAGTATTTTCCTTAGTTTGTTGAGAACCAAGGTATCAATCCAGTAGGAGGAACAGGCAATGCCCTAATCTTAGCACCTACACAAACAATCAAACACTTGCACCAACGCTAAAAAGGGTTGTCAATCCCTTCACAGTTATTTGCAAGGATGAGATCAGATAGAGATAGTTAAATGATTGCTAGAACTAAAAGTAAAACAAAAGTAAATGCATGGCAGCAATATATTTTTGGTATTTTTAGTTTATAGATCTGAAAATATAATATGGAAAATAGACCCGGGGGTATAGGTTTCACTATAGGCTTCTCTCTTGAAGGAAAATAATACGGTGAGTGAACAAATTACTTTCGAGCAATTGATACAAAGCGAATAATTATGAAGATATCTAAGGCAATGATTATGCATATAGGCATCACTTTCGTGTTAAGTAGACCGAAACGATTCTGCATCTACTACTATTACTCCACACATCGACCGATTCTTGCCTGCATCTAGAGTATTAAGTTCATGAAGAACAGAGTAACGGATTAGATAAGGTGACACGATGTAGAGGGATAAACTCAAACAATATTACGAAAACCCCATCTTTTTATCCTCGATGGCAACAATGAAATACGTGTCTCGCTACCCCTACTTTGTCATTGGGTGAGAACACCATAGGATTGAACCCAAAACTGAGCACTTCTCCCATTACAAGAATTACAAATCTAGTTGGCCAAACCAAACCAATACCTCGAAGAGACTTGCTAAGATATGAAATCATGCATATAAGAATTCAAAGAAGATTCAAATAATATTCATAGATAATCAGAACATAAGCCCACAATTCATCGGATCTCGACAAACACACCGCAATAGAGCATTACATCGGATAGATCTCCATGAAGATCATGTAGAAAATGGTATTGAAGAACAAAGAGAGAGAAGAAGCCATCTAGCTACCAGCTATGGACCCGTAGGTTTCTGGTGAACTACTCACGCATCATCGGAGGGGCAAAGTTGATGTAGATGGACTCCTTGATCGATTCCCCCTCCGAAAGATTACCAAAAAAGGCTCCCAGATTGGATCTCACGGGAATAGAAGCTCAAAGTGGCGGAAAAGTATTTTTTGGTGTCGTTCTGGTATTGGGGGAATATTTGGGAATTTATTGGATGAAGGTTAGGGTTAGGAGGAATGCACGTGACCCACAAGCTAGGGGGCGCCCCCTACAGGCTTGTCACCTCCCGACAAGTCTCCTGCCCCCTTCTCCATGTCTGGCGGGTTTCTTCTCGTTCAAGAAAAATCATTCTGGAAATTTTATTCCATTTGGACTCCGTTTAATATTCCTTATCTGCAATACTCAAAAACACGGAAAAACAGAAACTGGCATTGGGCTCTAGATTAATAGGTTAGTCCCAAAAATAATATAAAATAGCATATTAATGCATATAAAACATCTAAAACAGATAATATAATAGCATGGAACAATCAAAAATTGTAGATACGTTGGAGACGTATCAAATATCCCCAACCTTAATTCCTACTCGTCGTCGAGTAGGTAAATGATAAAAACACAATTTTTGATGTGCAATGCTACCTAACATATTAATTCATGTAATATTTTTTATTATGGCATGAATATTCTGATCCATAAGATTCAAAACGAAAGTCTAATATTGACATAAAAACAATAATACTTCACGCATACTAACAGGGCAATTGCTTGCTTTCGAAATAACATGGTCTTAGAATTTATCCGTACAAAATCATATGGTTTGACCATGCTCCATCTTCCCCACACAAAGTATCTAAATCATGCACAACCCCGGGAAATTCGAGCAATTGTTCCACACTTTTTGTGTTCTCAAAAGTTTTCAACTCTCACGCAATACATGGGTGTGAGCCATGGATATAGCACTATAGGTGAAAATAGAATATGGTGGAGGTTGCAAAACGAAAGAGGAGAAGATAGTCTCACATCAACCTGGCGTATCAACGTGCTATGGAGATGCCCATCATTAGATATCAAGGTGAGTGATTAGGGATTGCCATGGAACAAATGCACTAGAGCTATATGTGTATGAAATCTCAAAAAGAAAACTAAGTGGTTGTGCAAAAGATGAAATTCCACTTGTTATATGTAAGTGAGAAAATATGAGACTCTCTATGAAGAACATGGTGCTAGTTTGGAGCACAAGTATGGAAAAAGATAGTAGCATTGTCCCTTCTCTCTTTCTCTCATTTTTTGGTCGGCATCTTTGGCCTCTTTTATTTTTTTGGGCTTTGTTGGCCTCTTTTATTTTTCGTAAAGTCCGGAGACTCATCACAATGTGAGAGAATCATAGCTTCCATCATCCTTTTCTCACACGGGACAATGCTCTAATAATGCAAATCATCACACTTTTATTTACTTCAACTCAAAGATTACAACTCGATATCTAGAACAAAATATGACTCTATAAGCAATATGGAAATGATGGTGTGTGTCATAAAAAACGGGATGGTGGTGTTGCATGGCAATATATCTAGGAATGGCTATGAAAATGCCATAATAGGTAGCTGCGGTGGCTGTTTTGAGGAAAGTATATGGTGGTTTGTTTGAGGAAGGTAGGTTTAAAGTACAGGCAAAAGTTGCGCGGTACTAGAGAGGCTAGCAAAGGTGGAAGGGTGAGAGTGCGTATAATCCATGAACTCAACATTAGTCATAAAGAACTCACATACTTATTGCAAACGCTAATTAGTTATCTAAGCAAAGTATTAGACGCATGCTCCTAGAGGAAGGGTTGGTAGGAGTTAACCATCGCACGATCCCGACCTCCAGACAAAGGTTGACAATCATTAAACAAATCATGCTCCGACTCCATCACATAACGGTTCACCATACGTGCATGCTATGAGAATCACAAGCTTTAACACAAGTATTTCGTCCAATTGACAATTACTTACTAGCATGACTCTCGTATTACCATGTTGTTTTAAGACTCTCAAAATAATATAAGTGAGGTACCAGAGCTTAATAATTTTGATAAAATAAAACACCACCGTGCTCTAAAAGATATAAGTGAAGCACTAGAGCAACATTGCTAGCTCACAAGATATAAGTGAAGCACATAGAGTATTCTAGTAATTTCATGATTCAACGTGCCTCTCTCAAAATGTGTGTGCAGTAAGGATGATTGTGGCAAGCTAAAAAGTAAATAATCATATCATACAAGACGCTCCAAGAAAATCACATATCATGTGGTGAATAAAAATATAGCCTCAAGTAAATTTACCGATGGATTGAAGACGAAAGAGGGGATGCCTTCCGGGGCATCCCCAAGCTTAGTCTCTTTGGTATCCTTGAATATGTCTTGGGGTGCCTTGGGCATACCCAAGCTTAGGTTCTTGCCACTCCTTATTCCATAGTCCATCAAATCTTTACCCAAAACATGAAAACTTCACAACACAAAACTCAACAGAAAACTCATGAGATCCGTTAGTATAAGAAAAATAAATCACCACTTTAGGTACTTTTGTGAACTCATTCTTTATTTGTATTTGTGTAATATTTACTGTATTCCAACTTCTCCATGGTTCATACCCCCCCCCCCCCGATACAACCAATAGATTCATCAAAAGAAGCAAACAACACAAAGAAAACAGAATCTACAAAAACAGAACAGTTTGTAGCAATCTATAAACTTTGAATACTTATGTAACTCCAAACATTATAAAAAACTAGGAAGATCAGGGAAATTTGTATATAAATCTTTTCTAAAAAATTCATATCAAAACCATGTTCCAGAGAATTTACAAAATTGCAAACACCGTAGACCATCCCAAAGGTCTTACTTGGCTGAAACACTAACTAAACAAGAAAACGCAAGTATTGTAGAGGTAATAATGTGTGGAACACTCAAAAACAGAAGCAAAAGCAAAAGCAAAAAATAAAATTGGGTTGCCTCCCAACAAGCGCTATTGTTTTATGCCCCTAGCTAGGCATGATGACTTCAATGATGCTCGCGTGAAGGTAAAGAATTGAAACATAAAGAGAGGATCATGAATCATATGGAAAGCATATTTAAGTCTAACACACTTCCTATGCATAGGGATTTCGTGAGCAAACAAATTATGGGAACAAGAATCAATTAGGATAGGAAGGCAAAACAAGAATAACTTCAAAATTTCCAACACATAGAGAAGAAACTATATATTATTGCAATATGTAAAAGCATAGTTATTTTCAGTAGCATCATGAATAAATTCAACAATATAACTATCACATAAAGCATTATTTTCAGGATCCACATGCAGAAAAGTCTTACAATCTTCAAAGGTAGTGGGATTAACATTAACTAAAGTCATGACCTCTCCAAACCCACTGTTATCAAAAAAATCATAAGATTGAGCACTCTCCAATTATGTGGGATTATTTTTACCTAATGTTGGCACTCTTCCCAACCCACTTTTCATCATGAGGATTAAATAAATTTTCAAGGTCATAAGAAGCATCACCCCAATCATAATCGTTACAATGAGTAGTGGACATGACAAAGTTATCATCCCCGAGCTTGTAGTTTTTCATATCATTCACACAATTGAGATTAATAGAATTTATAGTACAATCATTGCAATCATTCTTTTTAATCAAGGCGCTATCATGAATCACTTCATAAATTTACTCTTTCAACACTTCACTAGAAATTGGTTCATCACGATTTTTCCTTTTGAAAAGATTAGCAAGTGGCTGAGGACCCATAGCAATAGATTTTTAGCAAGCGCAGATGCAAGCAAATAGAAGTCACATGGCAACACAAGGAAACAAAAAGAGATCCGGCAAGAAGAAGGCGAATAAAATGGAAAATTGGTGAAGTGGGGGAGAGGAAAACGAGAGGCAAATGGCAAATAAAGTAAATGCAAAAGATGAGTTTGTGATGGGTACTTGGTAGGCTTGATCTTGCTATGTATCCTCCCCGAAAACGGTGCTAGAAATCCTCCTTGCTACTTTTTGAGATTGCGTTGATTTTCCCTTCAAGAGGAAAGGGTGATGCAGCAAAGTAGATAAGTATTTCCCTCAGCTTGTTGATAACCAAGGTGTCAATCCAGTAGGAGGAACAGGTGAGGCCCAAATCTTAGCACCTACACAAACAATCAAACACTTGCACCCAACACTAAAAAGGGGTTGTCAATCCATTCATAGTTATTTGCATGGATGAGATCTGATAGAGATAGATAAAAGATTGCTTGAACTAAAAGTACAACAAAAGTAAATAAATGGCAGCAATATATTTTTGGTATTTTTGGTTTATAGATCAGAAAATATAATATGCAAAAATAGTCCCGGGGGCATAGGTTTCACTAGAGGCATCTCTCTTGAAGGAAAATAATATGGTGGGTGAAAAAATTACTGTCGAGCAATTGATAGAAAAGTGAATAATTATGAAGATATCTAAGGCAATGATTATGCATATAGGCATCACATCCGTGTCAAGTAGACCAAAACGGTTCTGCATCTACTACTATTACTACACACAGCGACCAATTCATGCCTCCATCTAGAGTATTAAGTTCATGAAGAACAGAGTAACACATTAGGTAAGATGACATGATCTAGAGGGATAAACACAAGCAATATGATGAAAACATCATCTTTTTATCCACCGTGGCAACAATGCAATACGTGCCCCGCTACCCCTACTTTTTCATTAGGTGAGGACACCGCGAGATTGAACCCAAAACTAAGAACTTCTGTCATTGCAAGAATTACCAATCTAGTTGGCCAAACCAAACCAATAACGAGAAGAGACTTGCTAAGATATGAAATCATGCATATAAGAATTTAGTGTAGTTTCAAATAATATTCGGATCTCGACAAACACACCGCAAAAGAATATTACATCGGATAAATCTCCATGAAGATCATGAAGAACATGGTATTGAAGAACAAAGAGAGAGAATAAGCCATATAGCTACTAGCTATGAAACTGTAGGTCTATGGTGAACTACTCACGCATCATCGGAGGGGCAATGGAGTTGATGTAGATGCCCTCCATGATCGATTCCCCCTCTGGCGGATTACCAGAAAAGGCTCCCAGATTCGATGTCACAGGAACAGAGGCTCCCGGTGGCGGAAAATTATTTTTTGGTCTCTCTTCAGTATTGGAGGCATATTTGGGAATTTATAGGACGAAGATTAGGGTTAGGAGGCCTAGAGGGGACCCACAAGCCAGGGGCGCCCTCCCCCCTAGGTTGCTCCCTACAGGCTTGTCGCCACAAGGCAGGTCTCTTGCTCCCTTCTCCAAGTCCGTCAGGTTTCTTCTGGTCCAAGAAAAATCATTACGGATATTTTATTCTGTTTGGACTCCATTTAATATTCCTTATCTGCAATACTCAAAAACATTGAAAAAACATAAACCCGCATTAGGCTCTAGATCAATAGGTTAGTCCCAAAAATAATATAAAATAGCATATTAATGCATATAAACATCCAAAACAGATAATATAATAGCATGGAACAATAAAAAATAATAGATATGTTGGAAACGTATCATTGGCGAGTGATAACCCAAAAGTATAGGGGATCGCAACAGTTTTCGAGGGTAGAGTATTCAACCCAAATTTGTTGATTCGACACAAGCGGAAGCAAAAGAATATTCTCGAGTATTAGTAGTTGAGTTGTCAATTCAACCACACCTGAAAGACATAGTATCTACAGCAATGTTTCAGTAACAGAGTAGTGTGATGGTAATGGTAGCAACGGTAACAGTGGCAGAAGTGACAGCAGTAGAGGTAACAGTAGCTGCAGTGACAGCAGTAGCGGCAAAGTAACGTAGCAAGGAGAAGTAGGAAAAGACTCGTAGGCATTGGATCGGTGATGGATAATTATGCCGGATGACATTCATCATGCAACAGTTATAACATGGGGAGATATGTAACTAGCTCCAGTTCGTCAATGTAATGTAGGCATGTATTCCGTATATAGTCATACGTGCTTATGGAAAAGAACTTGCATGACATCTATTGTCCATCCCTCCCGTGGCAGCGGGGTCCTAATGAAAACTAAGGGATATTAAGGTTCTCATTTTAATAGAGAACCGAAACAAAGCATTAGCACTTAGTGAATACATGAACTCCTCATACTATGGTCATCTTCGGGAGTGGTTCTGGCTATTATCACTCCGGGGTTGCCGGGTCATAACACATAGTAGGTGACTACAACTTGGAAGATAGGATCAAGAACACACATATATTGATGAAAACATAATAGGTTTAGATCTGAACTCATGGCACTCGGGCCCTAGTGACAAGCATTAAGCATAGCAAACTAGTAGCAACATCAATCTCAGAACATAGTGGATACTAGGGATCAATCCCCATCAAAACTAACTCGATTACATGATAGATCTCATCCAACCCATCACCGTCCAGCAAGCCTACGATGAGATTACTCATGAACGATTAAGGGCATCATGGAATTTGCGATGAAGGATGGTTGGTGATGACGAAGGCGTCGATTCCCCCTCTCCGGAACCCAGAACGGACTCCAGATCTCCCTCCAGAGGAAGAACAGGTGGTGGCGACGGCTCCATATTGTAAAACGTGATGAACTCTTCTCTCTGGGTTTTTTCGGGCGAGAGAGAATATATAGAGCTGGAATTGGAGGCCGCGGAGCCACGAGGGGCTCACAAGCCTGCCAGGCGCGGCCAGGGGGGGCGCCTCCTGGGATTGTGGGCTCTTGGCTCCACGTCTCCAGGTGATTCTTGCGCCAGTAGTTTTTATATATTCCACACAAAATCCTCGTGAATTTCCAGGTCATTCCGAGGACTTTTATTTCTGCACAAAAACAACACCATGGGCAATTCTGCTGAAAAGAACGTCAGTCCGGGTTAGATCCGTTCAAATCATGCAAATTAGAGTCCAAAACAGGCGCAGAAGTGTTTGGAAAACTAGATACAATGGAGACGTATCAGCGAGCACCTTCTTGTCTCTTCTTCCGGTGGCTTGGATGGCAATCATGTAGATGCCGAAGAGCTCTACCGGATTGAGCATCCCGTCATATGCTTCCATCAGCTCAGGCTTGAAACCCGGCTCGACGGCCAGCGGACCTTCCACAGCTCGCGAGTGAAGGCAGGACAGTCGACCTCGTAAGGTAGATTTTAGCCAGCGTCACCTTTGTCGGATTGACGGTGTGCTTCCCAGCATCGTTCGGTGGTGGTGCACACCTCCTCCTTCCGTCGGTCTTCCAGGACCTCCCGCTGGTCGTGTCGGCTAGTTAAGGCCATAGATGCCTCGTCGGGCCCGTCAGTGCGTGGACCTTGTCACGACTGTCCTTGAGCTTGCTGTCGAGGAGGGGATTGCACCATCAGCATGGCCTCCCCACCTTGGCCGTTTGTTCAGTCCGCCATCACCGTTCGTAGATGATGGGACGGCCCTGCCTGCTGTGATTTGCCAGCTTCGGCGAAGCCGATCAAACTTTGGATTGTAGCTCTCCACTAGTCCATCTTGTCAGCCGTCGGTGGTTTGTTCAATAGCAGCTGAGCTCGCGCCATTGCCTCCACAACTATGTTCGGCATGGGCAGAGAAATGGACCGCTACATGGCTCGACTACTGGTGGAACCAGGGGGAGCCTCGTCGCTACCTTGTCATCGTACGCCTACCAACATGGTGGCCTGACATGGGGGAGGCTGGGCACATGGATCCATGGCCCTGCCCAGCCATCCATCTTGTTCTGGACGAGGCATGCGCCCAGTAGCCGCGCCGTGGCCGCCGTAGCTGGAGCACCGTTGTTTCCCTCAAACTCGAACCACTGAGCGTGGTGTCCTGAGTGTCCCTTTCGCCTGTGGCACCATGGGCGAGCTCACCATGGCGTCGTTGTTGCTCGCCTCCAATGCCCCTCCTTCTGGCTTCGATCGTAGGGGACACAATGGCGACGTCTCCTGCACCGACCGCGTCGCCCGTGGTGCCCACGTCGCTTGATGCCGCCATGGCTCCGGCGGTGTCCGCAGCTCCAAGCGTCGGGGCCTTTGAAGTCAAATGGTGAGCGTCTGTGCCAGTCTTCTTCTTGGGAACCATCACCGAAAAGAGAAGGTCGCGATGAAGATCAGCATGCTGCTCGTATCCTCAGGTTTGTGGGAACGAAGCCCCCTTCCTAGCGCGCTAAAGATGTTGGTGCAGGTCGTATCACCTATGGGACCTTCGATCCTCTTATTTTTCGGTGGGGAGGTCGTATCACACAAAGAGGAGAAAGTATGGAAACAAGACGGTAATGAGACTCTAGTTTTTTTACATAGGTTCGGGCCACTATGAAATGTAAAACCCTACTCCTGCTTTGGTGTAATTATTGGGGAAGATGAAGTTCACATGGAGCTATGCCCCGGAAAGGGTTGCCGGGGAGAGCTAGCACGTTTTAATGCTTACACTTGGCCCTAACCTCGTGGGGACCTAGTCTACCAAGTGTTTAATCTCTAAGCACTTGAATGCCCAAAGATCTGAATCCCTTGTTAGGTTGCCTCGGTCCTCCTTTTATAGCTCAAGGGGCGCCCAAAGTGGAAACTGACAAGATCAGATAGCTAACAGTGCTATCATACCTAACTCTTGCACTTAAGACAGTGCACCATAAATGCGGTCGAGGTGACGAGCGGTGATGCATTCCCCGCAGGATTCTGCCACCCATGAACTCGTCGCGGCTTGAAGTCTTGACACGCTTCTGGATGGTGTCAACCTGATGCAACCTGTCGACCAGCGCGGCGCCACATAGCTAGAGAGAGCCACCTATCCACCTGGGGGCTCGACACCTTATCGACAAGTGAGTAGTGTAGCGATGAGGTGGACCAGTGGCAGGCTGGCCCATGCCTGTCGGGGAGGCACCTTGTCGGGTATTGATACCGATGGTTGCGCCTTCGCTCTCGGCAAGTGCCAAGGGTCCTTGGCGTGTCTTGTACTGTTGGTGTTGGTCTTGATATTGGGAATGTTTCTGATGCCCGTGCATAAGTCAGGGGCACTAGCTACCCCATTATTAGTGCACCCACAACTTAGTTTCTCTAATCATGTTAATGACTTCTACTTTTTCTCATCAAATCAAAACTCATTAATCCCATATTTGTTTAAATACGTTTCTCTTCTAACTTCAAGTTGATATGTAATACTAAATTACAACTTTGTCGAACCCAATCGTAATTGCAAAACTAGTTAGCCCAAGATCAAAGAGTGAGGTCCCCATGGACGTAGGATAGTCCTAGAGCAGTGGCACCAGCCCGATGTTGCACCAGGAATTGTCAACTACTCATGCTCTAGAGGTTGAAATATTGGTAGAAAGATAGTGTGCTTTTTCACTTAGTGATGAAGTTGACATCTTGAGGAAGCAAACAACAGAATCACATCCATTACTCACAAACACCATTAAATATTTGGTGGATTTCAGAACAAAGTAAGATAATATTGATCACATTGTAAAGGACCTAAAAAAAAATTTAAAATCCCACTTTCTAAATCATATGTGAAATTGTTTTCCATATTTGAATGACCCTTGTGTTGTTTGTTCATGTAATAGCACGGAACCATTCGTTTTAGAGGTCATGTAATAATTGTTTTTTCTCAGTAATTTTTTCTAAGCACAAGTTTGTAATAATTGATAAGACCGTACACGATATTTCATGTTTTGTTGAGGAAAATAAATTTAATATTGTTTGCTAAGCCATACCTACAAATATGTCAATCGGGATGAATGTTGCATTCAACAAAAATAGTAGTACAAATGTGCCTTAAGTAGCACACATTTGAGAGGGCCAAGATGTTGTACTTGCTTTGAAGAATGAAAAGATGCTCTACTAATCAAAAATGGAACAATGGCATGGGTTATGTTTATTACTTGATATTATTAAACCATATGCTCTACATGTGGTCATAAATATGTTAGGTTACTGATGCTATTTGGATCAATGCCTAGAGATGCCCTGCCAAAACATTGGCGTTGACCTCGCATGGCGCTTATGTTTGGATGGATACGAAATAATTAGTGTGTCTGCCCTGTCTAGCTATACTAGTTTAATATATAGCCATTTGCTTGGCGAGGCGTTGGTGGCGGAATCGTTGGCCAATTAATTGGTGCACTCGTAGTGGCATTGCTGGCGTTGTTATACGTCCGAAACGTATTTATAATTTATGTTTGTTCCCTGATCTTTTGGGTGACATTGTTATATGTTTTCTACACTTCTATACCTTTTTAGACATATTTGGACTAACCTACTAACTCAATGCACCAAATGCGTGTTTATGTCTGCTGATATCTTTTTTTGCAGGGACTTTTACCCCAATTTGCAGAGTCCCAAAAGTCCCTAGAAATATATATAAAAATCAGCGTGACGGATGCTTCGAGAGGCATCAAGATGGGCCAGAGGGGGGCCAGGCCCTGCCCAGGTGACCACCCTGCGCGGACTCCCTCCTAGTCATGCCACCAGGCCGCCTGGGTGGGTCCCACCTCCTCTCGTGCCCTCCTTCGGCTTATATTTACCTCTTCGATAGGAAACCCTTCAAGGCGATCCAAAATCACGAATTTCTCCATCGTTCCGCTGCCACGGCGCTTCCGAGATCGGGAGCGTCAGAAGACCTCTTCCTGGCACCCTGCCGGAGGGAGGATTGACCTCCGGGAGCTTCTCCACCGCTATGGACGCTTCCCGGACGTGTCGTGAGTAGTCCTCCTTGTACCATGAGTCCATGACCAGTAGCTATGTGATGTCTTCTCTCCAATCTTGTGCTTCAATGATTAGCCCTTGTGAGCTGCCCTACATGATCAAGGCATCTATGTAATTTTCCTGCTATTGCTATGCTCGGTTTGCTAGGATCCAATGGATTATGAGATTATATTCAGATTGTGATGAGTTATATATTTGGTTCTCCTTTTATATTATGTTCTTAGGTATTTCATGCATGTTCTCCGTTGCTCTTTATTGCTTTGGCCGAGTAGTAGATTGTAACTCCAAAAGGGAACATTATGCATGATTGTGGGTTCATGCCCCCTAATGTCTAGCTTTAGTGACAGAAACATGAGACTAGGGGATGTGTTGTTGCCACCAGGGAGAAAGCAATAGTTCTTGTGACCACGGTTACAAGGATTGTTTACCTTATGCTAAGTTCATTAATGCAGTTGTCCGTTGCTTTGAGTTTACACTTTGGGTGGGGCTCGCAACTTAACACCAGTGAGATGTTCTGGATAGATATCTCAAGGTGGATGATTAGTAAGTAGATGCTGATGGATAAACGGTCTACTTGTCTTGGCATACTGCCCATTACTTTTGAGCCTCTAACTTTCTTGTAGCATGATTAGCATTGCGGTGCGTTTATAATTCTGCCAATTGCCCAGCTGTAATTTGTTTACCCAGCATAGTTGTTTATCGTCTTTCGGGAGAGAGACATCACTAGTGAACCTCATGTGACTTTGGTCCATATTACCACCATTGTTTACACCACCATCTTTTACTGTTTTTATTTACTTTTCCGTTGCAATCACTATCACTATTCCCGCTTGTGTTTTGATCCTTTGCAAACTACAAGGCCAGAGAGATTGACAACCTCTCCGTACTCGTTGGGAGCAAAGTTATTTGTTGTATGTTCAGGTCCACGTCTTCTGCTAGCGTTAGAGCAGCAGGCACCTACTTGTTGATCCTCGGAGTTATCCTAGTTCGATAAACCTTACAGTCCCCGTGTAAGGGAAATCTTCCGCTGACTACATCTCCACCTTCCACTTGGGGTAACCAACGAGGGGCGAGAAGTCTATCCATCCACTCGTCATCATGTTCGAACAACCCAAATGGACCCTCTAATTAATTTTGGATAGACTCAGTATTTTGAATTTTCAGACTGTGCTTGGCTTCTAAAACTCAAATCAAAATGGGATAAGGAAATTACTATATATCACTGACAAGCAGAACCTATTGACTTGATTTCTAGTGCTCTCAATAGGGTTAGGTTTGCAACTTCACTCAAACGTGACATGTCCGCCTCTCACCACATTCACACACAATGGGCGCTAAACATGGGTGCCAAAACACATTTGATCCAAGCTTGTACCAAAGACCTCTATCTATCCTTCCATTTCCCCATTCACACATGATGGGAGGGAAAACGATCTCTCCTTTGATGAAATCGATCTCGACAAATATATTAAATATGGGCGAGTTTGTAACTTCACTCATACATGGAACGACTGCTTGTTAGCCTCGTTCATACATCGTGGGGGCCAACCATTGGCGCCAAAACACCCTCTCCTCTCCTGAAATCTCTCTCGACAAATATTATGGAGATGCATGATTACCGTCCTATCCCCAACCGACAAATATTGCTTTGATGTCCGAAATTTTAAATGAGGGCTAAGTTCGTACTTCCCCACATTTCAAATAATCGAGTAGAAAATAAATGGTACCCCTAACCCTCTCCGTTTATTTTCCCATTCATACAACATCGACACTAAAAGACTCTCTTCACCCCAGCCTCCTCCGTGTGCCACTCCATCCATCGCCACCCTCCTCGATGCTACTTGTGAGCTACGTTCGTTGTTACCCAAAGAAGAAGCATGAAGAAATATAGTAGGGGATAAGTATTTACCTCAGTGAGAACCAAGCTTATCAAACCAATAGGATAACCACACAAATTCCCGTCTTTACCACATACACACACAAGAGAAAACATTTGCACTTAATGCGAGAAAGACGACTGCCAATTGCTTTGAACTCGTTACTTATAAGGATTAGTTCTCATAGTGATAGATAGATATATAGATAAAAGTAAAAGTAAAAAGAGGTAAATAAATTGCAGCAAGGTATTTTTGACTTTTGGCAATAGAATTAAGTAGACCCGGGGCCATAGTTTTCATTAGAGTATTCTCTCTCGAACAAATAGCATATGGTGGGTAGACAAATTACTGTTGGGCAATTGATAGAAAAATGCATAGTCATGATATTATTAATGCCAATGATCATGTATATAGGTGTCACTTCCAAAAGAAATAGACAGAAACAATTATGCATATATTACTATTACTCTACTTTGAGAGCACTTTTATGCTTGCTTCTCTAGGCGTTAAGTTCATGACAAATAGAGTAATGCTTTTTAAGCAAGATGACATGTGTAGACAAAGTAAACCCAATCAATATGAGTAACCCCATTATTTTATCCTTAACGGCAACCATACCAATATGTGTGTTGTCCCTATTTTTTCACTTGGACAGACAACACCACAATATTGAACCCATTACAAAGCACCTCCCCACATAAGATAAATCAAACTAGCTGGACGAACCAAACGGATAGATCGAAGAGATATATAAAGATATAACAATCATGCATAATAAAGTTCATAAAAGACTCGGTTACGTTCAATGAATAATCTTATCATAAACCAACAATTCATTGGATCGCAACTAATACACTACAAAATAAGATTACATCGGATAGAACTGCAAGAAACTTGTGGAGAACATGTTATTTAAGATCAAAGAGAGAGAAGAATACATCTAGCTAGTAGGTATGGAATCATAGGTCTATGGTGAACTACACATGTATCATTATGGAATCACCAAGATCAACGTACATGGCCTTCGTGGTCGATTCCCCCTTCGACAGAGAAACGAAAAAGTCCTCCAGAGGGGGTAGCATAAGAACATAAGCTTGTGGCAGTATAAAAAATGTTTCCGATGTCTTCTTGTTGGTTTGGGGTATATCGGAAAATATAGAGGTGGAGTTAGGTCAAGATGCATCGTAGGGGAGTCACGAGCTCACAGTCGTGCCCTACCCCCCCCCCCCCAGGGAATGCCACATGATCTTGTGGTTGTGTTATAGATCGCATGGCCTCCTCCCGAAGCTTCTAAGATCCCTTTTGGTCCAAAAAATCACCGTAAAGTTTCATCATGTTTGGACTTCATTTGGTATTGATTTCTTGAAAAGTTAAAAACATACCAAAAGAATAGGAACAGTCATTGGGCATATGGGTTAATAGGTTAGTCCCAAAAAATGATATAAAATAGGATATAAATGCATATAATGTATCCAAGATTGATAATATAATAACATGAAACAATCAAACATTATTGATACGTTGGAGACGTATCACTCCACGTTGTCGGAGCCGCTACACAGACCGCTTCGTCAAGTGCAAGAGATCGACATCTCTCATCCATGACATCGGGCAATGAGCCTTGCATCCCGTCCTCTCTCTTCGTTTGTGTTATCATCCACATTGCCACAGTCACTCTTACAACCTTCTCATCCACCGCAACGGGACATATTCCCTAATGCCTCAGTCTACTATCACAGATCTACTTCCATGCCGCTGATAGCTATCGCAACCTCAACACCGTCAACGTATCAGCACAACCCAACACAACACTTCAAGAGAGGTGGTACTTGTTCATATCTAGTCAACTTTTTGATCTCAACAAGAAATTTCATTGTCACTTGTTTATTGTACTTTAATTTCAGCCCTTAGAATCTTAGTAGTTAGTTGAAAGCAAACACCGGTGTCTAAGTAGCCTTTATGTGGTTTGCAGCTTCGGATCTGCCATGGCCCCCTTTTTTGATCACTATATGATCAACCTATGTGATTTGTGTCATATTACCACTGCTCCACCCATCGAGGTAAATAAGCATAATTTTTCAAATATGAACCTGATATGATGTTGATATTAGTAAAGCAGAGACACGTTTAATTAGACAGCTAAATGTTCCTAATTTAGTTTTTCCATGCATGTTCGTCTCCGGTGCAGATCTGCAGGGTGGCCAAGCTAGGTCATGGCCCACCATGGGATTTTAGGTCATCCTATATACCATAAGAGATTAGAACATGGTCAGGTAGCCATTGCCTTTGTTCTTGCTTATTAGGGTTTGTTGTGTACTAAGTTCTACCTAAATTTCATGTTTTAGATGTTCTAGTAATCTTTAATACATGTAAATTTGACAAGGTTTCAAAATTCCTGGCGTAGGAACAAACACTAGTCATGTTGGGTTGTTGGTCATAGTGATATTGACACATATTGTTATTGCAGGCCAGGTTTGTTGAAACTCTTACATGCGATTATTACTCATTTGATATGATATCCAATTATTCACTTTGATTAGTTGCAAATAGTAAGTGCTAGGCCAACTTCTTGATTCAGATTTTGGATGGTCTCTAACTAGAGTTATGATACTACATACTTGTACTAGTAAGGTCACAAGTAATGATTGCTTCACCAGCTTTATTCCTGCCTTGTCATATTTGTTGTCAATATTGTTTTTGGGTGGACCACCATGTTTCCTAATCCTGGATCTGCATACATGAGTGAATAGTATTTCTCCGTCTGATCCCTTCCATCATTTGTGGGAAACAAACATACATGGACTACAATCTGCCTTTCTCGTTTGTGTCACACTAGCATTACTCCACCCTTTAATCATGCCAATCATAATTCCAAAAAAAATTATTCAAATACAATTTTGATTTGATACTAATATTAATTAAACAAACACGGACTTAATTGACTACTAACGTTCCTACTTCAGTTTTGAAACATGTGTCATTCCCTTGTATAGAGACATGAGAGGTTTGCATTTCTGTGTGCACTCTAGTCATCATAGTTAGGGGATGAATTTTTATGTGGAGGGGTTTATAGGGAGACACTATTAGAATCGAGTTTGCAATTCATTCCAAAGATAATCTCACTATTTTTTATGTTTTTATGAATCTCACGTATCGAACATCATCATAATGATTATGAGAATTCATGCATGACAAGAATAATGTGGATAAATGCAATGGCTATGAAACTTGGCATGAAGGGATTGAGATCCATTCTGGATGCAATGGAATCCACACGCTCCCCACCTACACATTCGCGTTCAGAATATGATCCTAACAATGATTCTGAGCTTGGTGGACACCTATTTCGATGTAGCTCTCTAGTGGAGGAGTTAGAGGCAGATGCCTTGGCTTCTTTAGCCATCAAGGTGATTTCTCTAACTTGGCAATATTATAAAGGTCACACATATGTTGCAAATTATGCTTTGCATTGCGTCTACTTTGTTGTGCCGCAAAATCTTAGTTTACATGTCATATATGTGAATATGCCATGCCTATCCATTTTGAGTACATTTTCCATCTATCATCGTACCATATTTCTCCATTCAAATGATGTTATTTTGTATGAGACGTTCAAAAATAAGAGGGTCAATCGCGAAGGAGCACGCCCAAAGTATTTGGAAAAGGTAGTGATACCTCATAAATCAAATAGCCCTTTACATGTTGTGGCAATATCACTAGACCCACAAAACACAACCCCAAATCTTGCAGACTCTACCCCTACTCCACTGGCCATATGAGATGGCCCAACACAATGGACCCCAATTACAATAAAAATGTGACAAAACTAGTTGGCATAGCACTAGCTCTATCATGCAAAAACCCCATTGCACCCAACTCTAGTGGCCAAAGTCCTACTCTATCTGGAGAGAGCCCCATTTGCAGCAAACAGGACCCCTTTTCCACTTATTCCCACTTTAGAAGAATAATATTTTATTGTTGTTAGTCACTTTGTGTGTCTCTTCCCATCATGCAAATAGTATATTATAGACAAATAGGAATTTCAAATGTTCCTCCGCAACTTACATGTAAGTGATTTTCTTCATGGTAATTATTGTTAGGTTTCTGGTGACTAAACACGAAATATTTCATTCTTTTAAATAGGTGAGGACCAATCTAGATATTCAAGATGAGAAAACCTTGGTTGCGCTTTTCAAGCATGCTTTGAGGAAGTATCATTGGTTCCCGAGGCAAGCACACTTCAATGGCAAGCCTCTAAACGAAATTTGTAAAGTTTGTGGTGCTATATTTACAAGACACTGACTAGAATAAGCTTGTTACGCAATGGTCTCATCTATAGCATAAGGTATTGTCTATGATGACACATCTCAATTTGAACTACATTTATGCATGTGCCTTACCATCTCGCTTATGAAGTTGGGTATAACTCCTGTCTCGGATCCGGAAGCAAAATGTTTGTTTCTAGAAACGTGTCTTTTCTCAAGAAAAAGTTTCTCTCCAAACAATTGAGTGGGAGGATGGTGGAACTTGATGAGGTTATTGAACCGTCACTTCAACAAGTGTGTAGCAGGGCGCAGGAAGTTGTTCCTATGGTGCCTAGACAAATCAAGCTACTACAAACCTCGTAGGTTGATAAGGTCACGTACTAGTGCAGAGTGGTAGGTTGACCCTGTCTTGAAGGTCATGTTGTTGCACGACAATGAACCTACGAGCTATGCAGAAGTGATGGTGGGCCTGGATTCGAACAAATGGCTAGACGCCATGAAATCCGAGGTAGGATCCATATATGAAAACAAAGTGTAGACTTTGGAAGAATTAGTTGATTGTCGTAAGCCTGTTAGGTACAGATGGATTTTTAGAAGGAAGACAGACGATGATGGTAAATGTCACCATTAAGAAAGCTCGACTTGTCGCATAGATTTTTTCGACAAGTTCAAAGAGTTGATTGTGATGACAATTTCTCACTCGTAGTGACGCTAAAAGTCTATTGGAATTATGTTAGCAGTTGCTGCATTATTTATGAAATCTTGCAGATGGATGTCAAAACTTTGTTTCCTCGGCGATTCCCTTGAGGAAAGGTTGTATGTGATACAACCAGAAGGTTTTGTCGATCCTAAGGATGCTAACAACTATGCAAGCTCCAAGGATCCTTCTATGGACTGGAGCGAGCATCTTGGAGTTGGAATATACTCTTTGATAAGATGATCAAAGTTTTTTGGTTTATACATAGTTTATGAGAAACTTGTATTTCCAAGAAAGTGAGTGGGAGCACTATAGAATTTCTGATAAGTATATGTGGTTGACATATTTTTGATCAGAAATAATGTAGAATTTCTAGAAAGCATAAAGGGTTGTTTGAAAGGAGTTTTTCAAAGGAAAACCTGGATTGAGATACTTGAACATTGAGCATCAAGATCTATAGAGATAGATCAAAACGCTTAATAGAACTTTCAAATGAATACATGCCTTGATCATTTTTTTGAAGAAGTTCAAAATAGATCGGCAAAGAAGGAGTTCTTGGTTGTGTTGCAAGGTGTGAGTATTGAGTAAGACTCAAAACTCAACCACGGCAGAAGAAAGAGAAAGGACGAAGGTCGTGCCCTATGCATCAGTCGTAGGCTCTAAAGTATGACATGCTGTGTACCACAAGAGATGAGTGCCTTGGCATGAGTTTGTCAAGGGTTACAAGAGTGATCCAGGAATGGATCACTGGACAGTGGTCAAAGTTATCCTTAGTAACTAGTGGACTAAGGAATTTTTCTCGATTATGGAGGTGATAAAATAGTTCATCGTAAAGGGTTACGTTGATGCAAGCTTTGACACTAATCCAGATAACTCTAAGTAGTAAACCGGATTCGTATAGTGGAGCAGTCATTTGGAATAGTTCCAAATGGCACATGGTAGAAGCATCTACAGGATGGCATAGAGATTTTTAAATCACACACGGATCTGAAAGGTTCAGACCCGTTGACTAAAAACCTCTCTCACAAGGAAGACATGATCGAACCCCACAACTGTATGGGTGTTAGATTCATTAAAATCACATGGTGATGTGAACTAGACTTTTGACTCTAGTGCAAGTGGGATACTGTTGGAAATATGCCTTGAGGCAATAATAAATTGGTTATTATTATATTTACTTGTTCATGATAATCGTTCATTATCCATGCTAGAATTGTATTGGTTGGAAACTCAAATACATGTGTGGATACATAGACAACACACAATCCCTAGTGAGCCTCGAATTGACTAGGTCGTTGATCAAAGATGGTCAAGGTTTCCTGGCCATAGACAACTGTTGTCACTTGTTAAAGGGATCACTTCATTAGGAGAATGATGTGATGGTCAAGACCCAAACTATAAATGTAGCATGTGATCGTGACATTTTGCTGCTATTGTTTTCTGCATGTTAAGTATGCATTCCTATGACCATAAGATCATGTAACTCACTGACACTGGAGGAATACCTTGTGTGTATCAAACGTCGCAACGTCATTGGGTGATTATAAAGGTGGTCTGTAGGTATCTCTGAAGGTGTCCGTTGAGTTAGCATGGATCAAGACTGGGAGTTGTCACTCCGTATGACGGAGAGGTATTTCGGGGCCCACTCGGTA
Source organism: Hordeum vulgare subsp. vulgare (assembly GCF_904849725.1). Lineage (NCBI taxonomy): Eukaryota > Viridiplantae > Streptophyta > Magnoliopsida > Poales > Poaceae > Hordeum > Hordeum vulgare. The sequence goes on from NC_058519.1 coordinate 442,615,260, forward strand.
ATTCAGCATCACAAACAAGCCTTGCAAGCAATGTGACTAAAGAGTTAACCATGGGATCTTGTATTATGAAACAAGTAAAGAGACTTTCTAGTAACGAGATTGAAATAGGTATACTGATACCGACGATCGAATCTCTGGCAAGTAACATACCGAAGGACAAAGGGAATATTATACGGGATAAACTGGATCCTTGACATAGAGGTTCAAATGATAAGATGATCCAATATGGGCATCCAGGTCCCTCTATTGGATATTGACCGGAGAGTGTGTCGTTCATGTCTACATAGTTCTCGAACCTGTAGGGTCTGCACACTTAAGGTTCGGTGAGATTTCAATATAGTTGAATTATTGATGTTGGTAACCGGATGTTGTTCAGAGTCTCGGATGAGATCCCAGAAGTTACGAGGGTTTCCGGAATGGTCCGGAAACAAAGATTGATAATATAGTAAAGTTGCATTTGGCTTCCCGAAAGATTCCGGGCATTACCAGTAAAGTACCGGGAGTGACGAAAGGGTTCCGGCGTTTTACCGAGAGGGGCCACTCACCCGGGAGAGGACCTATAGGCCTATGGGTGGCGCTCCATCCCTTAGTGGGCTGGTGAGGCCATCCCAATAACCTATTTCGGCCAAAGCAAAAATAAAAAAGGGAGGTGGACAAGTGGGGAAGGAGTCCTCCACCAAACTGAACTGGAGGAGGACCTCTCCCTCTTGCTTCGGCCGAACCCTCCTACTTTGAGTAGGAGGCAAGGCAACCCTCCCTCTTGTTCCACCTATATATAGTGGAGGTTTGAGAGGCTTTTTCACCCCAAGCTATTGTGCAACCCTCTCTCCCTCCACCACTTCGTGACACCCCGTAGCTTGTTCGGTACGGCACGACAATGCTCTTCCGGAGTAGCTCCACCACCATCACCACCATGCCGTCATGTTGCAAGAGAATTCAGCTACCTCTTCGTCTCTCTTGTTGGATCAAGAAGGTGGGGATCGTCATCGAGTTGTACGTGTGCTGAACGCGGAGGTGCCATCCATTCGGCACTAGATCGGGATGGATCATGATGGCATCGCAGGACGGACTACGATTCGGATCGCGAAGATGTTCCACTACATCAACCGCGTTATATACGCTTCTGCTTAGCGATCTACAAGGGTATGTGGATCCGATCTTCCCTCTCATAGATGATCATCACCATGGATAGGTCTTGCGTGTGCATAGGAATTTTTTATTCCCATGCAATGTTCCCTAACAGCTAGTTCATTATCTCCAATGCAGAAGTGTAGCACATTACTCTTGTGAGTACATTTTGTCTTGTAACGTTGTAGTTGCATAGATAGGTACTTGATTATGTAGCATCACTCTGCATCTTATCTTCATTATCCTCTATCTATTCTAGTATTATCGTATCTATGATTACTCCCTAAAATGAATAGTACATGCAATACTTATGAAGAAGTTTCAATATAAAACTCTTGACTTATACCTCCCTTGAAATGGATAAGGGTGTTATAGAGTCGGTATTAACCATTAATACAAGTATGTCCTTCTAAAGCCTTTAAACTTTGCGATAGCACATACTCGCTATCCTCAACTACTATTTATTTTACGGTTTCTATCAAAATGCATGTCTGCAACAATGGAAAGCTTCACGTTTTAGTCGTAAAACAAAATTTCTTATGCATACCATGCACATTATTCAATATAGATACAATGATTTTTCTTTTGCCCTTAATATATGCCTATGTTATTGATCTGCAATCCAGTGTGTTGTGAACAGGGCCGGGCCGGGAAAATCAAAGGCCATGTGCCAAACTCTAAAATGAGGCATGCCTTACTATAAATAAAAGTGAAATAGTAATAATAATTTATGTGTTCTAACGCGTTGCTAAAATCTCAAGAATCGTACATATTCAATGTTTGGTTGCAGAGTTTTTACTTAAACAACATCATTTTTGTGTTATTAGGAATTAAATATTGAAACTTGTAATTGATTATCGATGTACCCTTGTGAATCCAGATAGTGTTATCTATTGGAAGTTACTTGCAACTTTTTAATACAAAACATACCCACATATCATCTCAGATATTGATTAAGATCTCTAATTCCTTGCGTTTTTATGATCAAATTCATACTTTTAAATCAAGACATGACTTTGATCAAGGAACACTATACGTCTAGTCCACAAAATTTTGGGGAACGTTGCATGGGAAACAAAAAATTTCCTACGCACACGAAGACCTATCATGGTGATGTCCATCTATGAGAGGAGATTAGATCTACGTACCCTTGTAGATTGCTCAGCGGGAAGCGTTAAGGCACGCAGTTGATGTGGTGGTACGTCTTCACGATCTGTCCCTCGAACCGTCCCACGATCCGTCGCACAAACCGTCTCGCGATCCGTCCCACGATCTGTCCCGATCTAGCACCGAACGGACGACACCTCTGCGTTCAGCACATGTACAGCTCGATGATGATCTCGGGAAGGAGAGGTATCAGCCCCACAAACCGTCCCACGAACCGTCTCGCGATCCGTCCCACGATCCGTTCCGATCTAGTGCCGAATGGACGGCACCTCCGCGTTCAGCACACGTACAGCTCGACGATGATCACGGCCTTCTTGATCCAGCAAGCAAGACGGAGAAGTAGATGAGTTCTCCGGCAGCGTGACAACGCTCCGGTGGTGGTGAGGATCTACTCCTGCAGGGCTCCGCCCGAGCTCCACCGAAATACGATCTAGAGGTAAAACAATGGTCTCTAGATCTGAGTTGTACGTGGAAAAAGTTTCCTCAAATCACCCCTAAATCACCACTATATATAGGAGGGAGGGGTAGGAGGCTTGCCTTGAGGGCCAAGCCCTCAAGGTTGCGCCGTCCAAGGGAGAGGAGGAGTCCTAGTCCAATCCTATTCCAGATAGGATTGGAAAGTGGAGTCCTTCTCTTCCTTCCCACCTCTTTTTTCTTCTTTTTTTTGGTTTTATTTCCTTGGTGCATAGGCCCTCTTGGGCTGTCCCACCAGCCCACTAAGGGCTGGTGCACGACCCCTAAGGCCATTGGGCTTCCCCGGGTGGTTTGCCCCCTCACCCGGTGAACTTCCGGAACCCATTCGTCACCCCCGGTACAATGTCGGTAATGCCCGTAAACCTTCCGGTAACCAAATGAAGTCATCCTATATATCAATCTTCGTTCCATACCATTATGGAAACCATCGTGACATCCGTGATCTCATTCGATACTCCGAACAACATTCGGTAACCACACATATAACTGAACTATACTAAAACATTGTCGAACCTTAGGTGTGCAGACCATGCGGGTTACCGGAAAGTCTCTTTACTCGTTCCGTAATACAAGATCCCGTGACTCACACTTGAGTAACATTGCTTGCAAGGCTTGTGTGTGATGTTGTATTACCGAGTGGGCCCCGAGATACCTCTCTGTCACACGGAGTGACAAATCCCAGTCTTGATCCATGCTAAGTCAGCGGACACCTTCGGATATACCTGTAGAGCACCGTTATAGTCACCCATTTACGTTGTGATGTTTGATACACACAAGGTATTCCTCCGATGTCAGTGAGTTACATGATCTCATGGTCATAGGAATGAATACTTGACACACAGAAAACAATAACAATAAAATGACACGATGACATGCTACGTTCATAGTTTGGGTCTTGTCCATCACATGATTCTCCTAATGATGTGATCCCGTTATCAGGTGACAACACTTGTCTATGGTCAGGAAACCTTGACCATCTTTGATCAACGAGTTAGTCAACTAGAGGCTTACTAGGGACAGTGTTTTGTCTATCTATCCACACATGTATTTGTGTTTCCAATCAATAAAATTATAGGTTGGATAATAAATGATTATCATGAACAAAGAAATATAATAATAACTAGTTTATTATTGCCTCTAGTGCATATTTCCAACAGTCTCCCACTTGCACTGGAGTCAATAATCTAGTCCGCATCACCATGTGATTTTAATGAACCCAACACCCATACAGTTCTAGGGTTTGATCACATCTTGCTTGTGAGAGAGGTTTTAGTCAACGGTTCTCAATCTTTCAAATCCCTGTGTGCTTTACAAATCTTTATGTCATCTTATAGATGTTGCTACTACGTGCTATTCAGAAATACTCGAAATATCTACTCTACTATACGAATCCGTTTTACTACTCATAGTTATTTGGATTAGTGTCAAAGCTTGCATCGATGTAACCCTCTACGACGAACTCTTTAATCAACTCCATAATCGAGAAAAATTTCTTAGTCCATTAGTTTCTAAGGATAACTTTTACTGAAGTTTAGTGATTCAATCCTGTATCACTCTTTGTACCTCTGAACAGACTTGTGGCAAGGCACACATCAGGTGAGGTACAACATGGCATACTTTAGAGTCTATGGCTAAGGCATAGAAGACGACCTTCGTCCATTCTCTTTATTCTGCCGTGGTCGGGCTTTGAGTCTTACTCAAGTTCACACCTTACAACACACCCAAGAACTCCTCGTTTGTTGATCTATTTGGAACTCCTTCAAAAACCTGTCAAGGCATGCATTACATTGAAAGTTCAATTTAGCATTTTGATCTATCTCCATAGATCTTGATGCTCAATGTTCAAGTAGCTCTATCCAGGTCTTCCTTTGAAAACCCCCTTTCAAACAACCTTTTATGCTTCACAGAAATTCTACATTACTTCCGATCAACAATATCTCAACCACATATACTTATAAAAAATTCTATATTGCTCCCACTCACTTCTTTTGAAATACATGTTTCTCATAAACCTTGTACAAACCCAAAAGCTTTGATCATCTCATCAAACCATATATTCCACCTCCGAGATGCTTGCACCAGTCCATAGAAGGATCGTTGGAGCTTGCACACTTGGTAGCATCCTTAGGATCGACAAAACCTTCTCGTTGTATCACATACAACTTTTCCTCAAGGAAACCGTCGAGGAAACAATGTTTTGACATCCTATGCGCAATATTCATAAATAATGCAACAACTGCTAACACAATTCCAATAGACTTTTAGCATCGCTACGAGTGAGAAAGTCTCATCATAGTCAACTCTTTGATCTTGTCGGAAGCATCTTTGCGACAAGTCAAGCTTTTCTTAATGGTGACTTTTCACCATCATCGTTTGACTTCCCTTTAAAGATCCATCTTTTCTTAAGAGTACTACGACCATCAAGTAGTTCTTCCAAAGTCTACACTTTGTTTTCATACAGGGATCCTCTCTCGAATTTCATGGCCTCCAGCCATTTGTCGGAATCCGAGCCCACCATCGCTTCTCCATAGCTCATAGGTTCATCGTTGTTCAACAACATGACCTCCAAGACAAGGTTACCGGACCACTCTGTAGTAGTACGTGACCTCATCGACCTACGAGGTTTGTAGTAACTTGATCCGAAGCTGAATGATCACCATCATCAGTTTCCACTTCAATTGGTGTAGGTGCCACACGAACAACTTCCTGCGCCCTGCTACACACTGGTTGAAGTGAAGGTTCACTAAACTCATCAAGTTCATTCCGTAGCTTTTATTTCGAGTTACTAATCACTTAGCAATCGAACCGGTATCCAATACCCTCGTGCTACTAGGAGTACTATTAAAGTACGCATCAATATCATGTATATCAAAAATACTTCTGTTGACTTTGCCAGCCTTCTCATCTACCAAGTATCTAGGGTAGCTCTACCTCAACGACCGTTCCCCTCATAACAAAAGCACTTAGTCTCGGGTTTGGGTTCAATCTTGGGTTTCTTCATTGGAGCAGCAACTGGTTTGCCGTTTCATGAAGTATCCCTTCTATCCCTTGCCCTTCTTGAAACTAGTGGTTTTACTAACCATCAACAATTGATGCTCTTTCTTGATTTCTACTTTCGTAGTGTCAAACATTGTGAATCACTCCAGGATCATCATATATATCCTTCATATGTTATAGTTCATCACGAAGCTCTAGCAGCTTAGTGGCAGTGACTTTGGAGAACTATCACTATCTCATCTGGAAGATTAACTCCCACTTGATTCAAGAAATTGTTGTACTCAAACAATCTGAGAACATGCTCAATGATTTGAGCTTTTCTCCTTTACTATGTAGAGAAAGAATCTTGTTGGAGGTCTCATACCTATCAACAAGGGCACGAGCTTGAAATCTCAATTTCATCTCTTAGAACATCTCTTATGTTCCCTGACGTTTCAAAACGTCTTCGAGGCCTTGCTTCTAAGCCACTAAGTATTCCGCAATGAAATATCACATAGTCATCAAAAAAATGTATGTCAGATGTTCACAACATCCACAGACGACGCTCGAGGTGCACCACACCGAGTAGTGCATTAAGGACATAAGCCTTCTGCGCAGCGATGAGGACAATCGTAATTCGCAAAGACCTTTTGACTATGTTCATGATAATTAGAGTTTAACTAATCAAATTACTTAATAAACTCCACGTGAGTTGAGTATGTCTTCAGTGATAAGCATCTCTATGCTAACCATATCAACTATACGATTCATGCTCAACCTTTCGGCCTCTTGTGTTTCGAGGCCATGTCTGCACATGCTAGGCTCGTCAAGTTTAACCCGAGTGTTCCGCATGTGCAACTGTTTTGCACCCGTTGTATATGAACTTGAGTCTATCACACCCGATCATCACGTGGTGTCTCGAAACGGCGAACTGTCGCAACGGTGCATAGTCGGGGAGAACACAATTTCATCATGAAATTTTAGTGAGAGATCACCTTATAATGCTACCGTCGTTCTAAGAGAACTAAGGTGCATAAAAGGATTAACATCACATGCAATTCATAAGTGACATGATATGGCCATCATCTTGTGCTTCTTCATCTCCATCACTAAAGCACCGGCATGATCTTCTTGTCACCGGCGCCACACCATGATCTCCATCAACGTATCGTCATCGAGGTTGTCTTGCTATCTATGCTATTACTACTAAAGCTACAACCTAGCAATATAGTAAACGCATCTGCAAACACAAATGTTAGTTTGAAGACAACCCTATGGCTCCTGCCGGTTGTCGTAGCATCGACGTGCAAGTCGATATTAACTATTAGAACATGATCATCTCATACATCCAATATATCACATCATGTCATTGTCCATATCATATCACAAGCATACCCTACAAAAACAATTTAGACGTCCTCTAATTTGTTGTTGCATGTTTTACGTGGCTGCTATGGGTATCTAGTATGATCGCATTTTACTTACGCAAAAACCACAACGGAGATGTGCAAATTGTTATTTAACCTCTCCAAGGACTTTCTCGGTCAAAACCAATTCAACTAAAGTTGAAGAAACAGGCACCCGCTAGTCATCTTTATGCAACGAGGTTGCATGTCAATCGATGAAATGAGTCTCTCGTAAACGTACGAGTTATGTCGGTTCGGGCCGCTTCAATCCAACAATACCGCCAAATCGATAAAAGACTAAGGAGGGAAGAAAATCGAACATCACCGTCCACAAAACCTTTTGTGTTCTACTCGAGATAACATCTACGCATGAACCTAGCTCTGATACCACTGTTGGAGAACGTTGTATGGGAAACAAAAATTTACCTACGCACACGAAGACCGATATGGTAATGTCCATCTATGAGAGGAGATTAGATCTATGTACCCTTATAGTTCACTCAGCAGGAAGCGTTAAGGAACGCGGTTGATGTAGTGGTACATCTTCATGTTCCGTCCCTCAAACTGTCCCACGATCCGTCCCACGAACCGTCTCGCGATATGCACCACGACCCATCCCGATCAAGCGCCGAACGGACAGCACCTCCGCGTTCAGCACACGTACAGCTCCATGATGATCTCGGCCTTCTTGAACCTGCAAGCAAGACGGAGAAGTAGATGAGTTCGCCGGCAGCGTGACGGCTCTCCGGTGGTGGTGATGATCTACTCCTACAGGGCTCCGCCCGAGCTCCGCAGAAATCCGATCTAGAGGTAAAACTATGTGGAATAGGCTACAGTTGCACGTGGCAAAGTTGTCTCAAAACAGCCCGAAACCTCTAGTATATATAGAAGGAGCCAAGGGTTGGGGAAAATCCCTAGGGGACCGGCCAAGGAGGCCACCTTGGGTCGGCCGACTTGGGGAAGGGAGGAGTCCTTCTCCAATCCCACTTGGATTAGGACTCCTTCCTTATTTTCCCACCTCTTTTGGATTTTCCACTTTTTCCTCATGGGCTTTCCTTGGATGACTTTGTCATCCCATTATACCTTATTGTACATCCAATAAACCCATTTGGACCCCTTGGGGCGTGGTGGGCCCACCCAGTGGGCCCCCGGAACCCATTCGTCACTCCCGGTACAATGCCGGTAGTGCCCGAAAACTTTCCAAAATGCAAACACCAACTTCCTATATATCAGTCTTCGTTTTCGGACCATTCTGGAAAACCTCGTGACATCTGTGATCTTATACGGGACTCCAAACAACATTCGGTCACCAACACCTATAACTAAACTATACTAAAACATCATCGAAACTTAAGTGTGCACACACTGCGGGTTCGAGAACTATGTAGACATGACCCGAGACACTCCTTAGTCAATATCCAATAGCGGGACTTGGATGCCCATATTGGATCCTAGATACTCTATGAAGATATTATCAGTTGAACCTCTGTGCCAAGGATTCATATAATCCCGTATAACATTCCCTTTGTCCTTCGGTATGTTACTTGCCCGGGATTTGATCGTCGGTATCCCTATGCCTATTTCAATCTCGTTACCGGCAAGTCTGTTTACTCATTCTGTAATAAAAGATCCCGTGACTCACACTTGTGAGTCACGTTGCTTGCAAGGCTTGTGTGTGATGTCCTATTACCGAGTGGGCCCCGAGATACCTCTCCGTCAGACGGAGTGACAAATCACATTCTTGATCCATGCTAACTCAACGGACACCTTCTGAGATACATGTAGAGCACCTTTATAGTCACCCAAGGTATTCCTCTGGTGTTAGCGAGTTACATGATCTCATGGTCATAGGAATGAATACTTGCCACGCAGAAAACAATAGCAAGAAAATGACACGATCACATGCTACGTTCATAGTTTGGGTCTTGTCCATCACATGATTCTCCTAATGATGTGATCCCGTTATCAAGTGACAACACTTTTCTATGGTCACGAAACCTTGACCATCTTTGATCAACGAGCTAGTCAACTAGAGGCTTACTAGGGACAGTGTTTTGTCTATGTATACACACATGTATTTGTGTTTCCAATCGATACAATTATATCATGGATAATACACGATTATCATGAACAAAGAAATATAATAATAACTAATTTATTATTGCTTCTAGTGCATATTTACAACAGTGTCCCACTTGCAGTAGAGTCAATAATCTAGTTCACATCACCATGTGATTTTAACGTATCCAACACCCATAGAGTTCTGGGGTTTGATCCCGTCTTGCTTGTGAGAAAGGTTTTAGTCAACGGTTCTGAATCTTTCAGATCCGTGTGTGCTTTACACATCTTTATGTCATCTTATAGATACTGCTACTACGTGCTATTCGGAAATACTCCAAATATCTACTCTAGTATACAAATCCGTTTTACTACTTAGAGTTATTCAGATTAGTGTTAAAGCTTGCATCGACGTAACCCACTACGACGAACTCTTTAATCACCTCCATAATCGAGAAAAATTCCTTAGTCCATTAGTTATTAAGGATAACTTTGACCGCTGTTTAGTGATTCAATCCTGGATCACGCTCTGTACATCTTAACAGACTTGTGGCAAGGCACACATCAGGTGAGATACACATCATGGCATACTTTAGAGTCTACGGCTAAGGCATAGAAGATGACCTTCGTCCATTCTCTTTATTCTTCCGTGGTCGGCCTTTGAGTCTTAGTCAAATTCACACCTTACAACACAACCTATAACTCCATCAAAAACCTGTCAAGGCACGCATTACATTGAAAGTTCTATTTAGCGTTTTGATCTATCTCTATAGATCTTGATGCTCAATGTTCTAGTAGCTCTATCCAGGTCTTCCTTTGAAAAACTCCTTTCAAACAATCATTTATGCTTTACAGAAATTCTACATTACTTCCGATCAACAATATGTCAACCACATATACTTATCAAAAATTCTACAGTGCTCCCACTCACTTCTTTGGACATACAAGTTTCTCATAAACCTTGTACAAACCCAAAAGCTTTGATCATCTCATCAAAGCGTATTTTCCAACTCCGAGATGCTTGCACCAGTCCATAGAAGGATCGCTGGAGCTTGCATACTTTTTAGCATCCCTAGGATTAACAAAACCTTCTGGTTGTATCACATACAACCTTTCCTCAAGGAAACCGTCGAGGAAACAATGTTTTGACATCCTATGTGCAATATTTCATAAACAATGCAGCAATTGCTAACATAATTCCAACAGATATTTAGCATCTCTACGATTGGGAAAGTCTCATCATAGTCAACTCTTTGAACTTGTCGGGAACAAATTTGCGATAAGTCGAGCTTTTCTTAAGGGTGACTTTTCACCATCATCGTCTGTCTTCCCTTCAAAGATCCATATTTACTTAACAGTCCTACGACCATCTAGTAGTTCTTCCAAAGTCTACACTTTGTTTTCATACATGGATCTTCTCTCGGATTTCATGGCCTCCACCCATTTGTCGGAATCCGGGCCCACCATCGCTTCTCCATAGCTCGTAGGTTCATTGTTGTTCAACAATATGACCTCCAAGACAAAGTTACCGTACCACTCTGTAGTAGTACGTGACCTCGTTGACCTACGAGGTTTGTAGTAACTTGATCCGAAGCTCAATGATCACCATCATCAGTATCCACGTCAATTGGTGTAGGCGCCACAGGAACAACTTCCTGCGCCTTGCTACACGCTGGTTGAAGTTACGGTTCACTAACCTCTTCAAGTTCCACCACCCTCCCACTCAATTATTTCGAGATAAACCTCTCCTCAAGAAGGGACCCGTTTCTAGAAACAAATACTTCGCTTCCGGATCTGAGATAGAGATGTACCCAACTGCTTTGGATATCCTATGAAGATGCATTTATCAGCTTTGGGTTCGAGCTTATCAGACTGGAACTTTTTCACATAAGCATCGCAACCCCAAACTTTTAAGAAATGACTGCTTAGGTTTCTCCAAACCATGGTCTATACTGTGTCATCTCAATGGAAATACGCGGTGCCCTATTTAAAGTGAATGCGGTTGTCTCTAATGCATAACCCCTAAAAGATAGTGGTAATTCGATAAGAGCATCATAGTATGCACCATATCAAATAGGGCGCGGCTATGACGTTCGGACACACCATCACACTATGGTGTTCTAGGTGGCATGAACTGCGAAACAATTTCCACATTGTCTTAACTGTGTACCAAAACTCGCAACTCAGATATTCATCTCTATGATCATATCATAGACAATTTATCCTCTTGTCACGACGATCTTCACTCTGAAATAGCTTTGAACTTTTGAATATCTCAGACTTGTGATTCATCTAGTAAATACTCATGTATCTACTCAAATCATCGGTGAAGTAAGAACATAACGATATCCACTGCGTGCCTCAACACTCATTGGACTGCACACATAAAAACCGCTTCCAACAAGTTACTTTCTTGTTCCATGTGGTATGATTTTGCATGTCTCAAGTGATTCAAAATCAAGTGAATCCAAATGATCCATCCGCATGGAGTTTCTTCATGCGTTTATACCAACAGGTATGGTTTGTATGTCTCAAACGTTTCAAAAATGAGTGAGTACAAAGATCCATCAGCATTGAGCTTCTTCATGCATTTTACACCAACATGACTCAAGTGGCAGTGCCACAAGTAAGTGGTACTATCATTATTAATTTGTATCTTTTGGCACCAATATTATGAACATGTCTAACACTACGATCGATATTCAATAAACCATTGAAGGTAATTATTCAAGGAAATATAATAACCATTATTCTCTTTAAATGAATAATCATATTGCAATAAACATGGTCCAATCATGTTCATGCAAACACCAAATAACAATTATTTAGGTTTAACACCAATCCTGTTTGTAGAGGGAGCGTGCGATGTTTGATCACATCAACCTTGGAAACACTTCCAACACTTATCGTCACCTCGCCTTTAGCTAGTCTCCGTTTATTCCGTAGCTTTTATTTCGAGTTAGTAATCACTTAGCAATAGAACCGGTATCTAATACCCTCGTTCTTCTAGGAGTACTAGTAAAGTACACATCAATATCCTGTATATCAAATATACTTCTGTTGTCTTCGCCAGCCTTCTCATCTACCAAGTATCTAGGGTAGCTCCGCCTAAGTGACCGTTCCCCTCAAAACAGAAGCACTTAGTCTCGGGTTTGGGTTCAATCTTGGGTTTCTTCATTAGAGCAACAACTGGTTTGCCGTTTCTTGAAGTATCCCTTCTAGCCCTTGCCCTTCTTGAAACTAGTGGTTTTACTAACCATCAACAATTGATGCTCCTTCTTGATTTCTACTTTCACAGTGTCAAACATTTTGAATTGCTCAAGGGTCATCATATCTATCCTTGATATGTTATAGTTCATCACGAAGCTCTAGCAGCTTAGCGGTAGTGACTTTGGACAACCATCACTATCTCATCTAGAAGATTAACTCCCACTTGATTAAAGCGATTGTTGTACTCAGACAATCTAAGAATATGCTCAACGATTCAGCTTTTCTCCTTTACTTTGTAGACACAGAATCTTGTCGGAGGTATCATACCTCTCAACAAGGGCACGAGCATGAGATCTCAATTTCATCTCTTAGAACATCTCTTGTGTTTCGTGACGTTTCGAAACGTCTTCGGTGCCTTGCTTCTAAGCCATTAAGTATTCCACAGTGAACTATCACGTAGTCATAAAAAACGTGTATGTCAGATGTTCGCAACATCCACAAAGGACGCTCGAGGTGCAGCACACCGAGTGGTGCATTAAAGACAAAAGCCTTCTGTGCAGCAATGAGGACAATCCTCAGTTCTACGGACTCAGTCCTCAAAGTTTCTACTATCATCTTTCAACTAAATTTTCTCTAGGAACATATAAAAAACAGTAGAGCTATAGCGCAAGCTACATCATAATTCGCAAAGACCTTTTGACTATGTTCATGATAATTAGAGTTTAACTAATCAAATTACTTAATAAACTCCCAACAAAAAGTACATCCCTCTAGTCATTTGAGTGGTACATGATCCAAATACACTAACTCAAGTCCGATCATCACGTGAGTTGAGTATAGCTTGAGTGGTAAGCATCTCTATGCTAATCATATCAACTATACGATTCATGCTCGACATTTCGGTCTCTTGTGTTCCGAGGCCATGTCTGCACATGCTAGGCTCGTCAAGTTTAACCCGAGTGTTCCGCGTGTGCAACTGTTTTGCACCCATTGTATGTGAACGTTGAGTCTATCACACCCGATCATCACGTGGTGTCTCGAAACGATGAACTGTCGCAACGGTGCAAAGTCGGGGAGAACTAAATTTCATCTTGAAATTTTAGTGAGAGATCACCTTATAATGCAACCGTCGTTCTTAGAAAAATAAGGTGCATAAAAGGACTAACTTCACAAGCAATTCATAAGTGACATGATATGGCCATCATCTTGTGCTTCTTGATCTCCATCACCAAAGGACCGACATGATCTTCTTGTCACCGACGCCACACCATGATCTCCATCATCATGATCTCCATCAACGTTTCTCTATCGAGGTTGTCATGCTATCTATGCTATTACTACTAAATCTACGACCTAGCAATATAGTAAACACATCTGCGAACACAAACGTTAGTTTAAAGAAAACCCTATGGCTCCTGTCGGTTGTCGTAGCATCGACGTGCAAGTCGATATTAACTATTACAAAATGATTATCTCATACAGCCAATATATCACATCACGTCATTGGCCATATCATATCACAAGCATACCCTGCAAAAACAAGTTAGACGTCCACTAATTTGTTGTTGCATGTTTTAAGTGGCTGCTATGGGTATCTAGTATGATCGCATCTTACTTACGCAAAAACCACAACGGAGATGTGCAAATTGCTATTTAACCTATCCGAGGACCGCCTCGGTCAAAACCAATTCAACTAAAGTTGAAGAAACAGGAACCCGCCAGTCATCTTTATGCAACGAGGTTGCATGTCAATCGATGAAACCAGTCTCTTGCAAGCGTACAAGTTATGTCGGCACGGGCCGCTTCAATCCAACAATACCGCCAAATCGAGAAAAGACTAAGGAGGGAAGAAAATCGAACATCACCGTCCACAAAACCTTTTGTATTCTACTATAGATAACATCTACGCATGAACCTAGCTCTGATACCACTGTTGGTGAACGTTGCATGGGAAACAAAAAAATTCCTACGCACACGAAGACCTATCATGGTGATGACCATCTACGAGAGGAGATTAGATCTACGTACCCTTGTAGATCGCTCAACGGGAAGCATTAAGGAACGCGTTTGATGTAGTGGTACGTCTTCGCGAGCTGTCCCTTGAACCATCCCACGATCCGTCCCACGAACCGTCTCGCGATCCGTCCCACGATCCGTCCTGATCTTGCATCGAACGGACGGCACCTCCGCGTTCAACACACGTACAGCTCAATGATAATCTCGGCCTTCTTGATCCAGCAAGCAAGATGATGAAGTAGATGAGTTCTCCGATAGCGTGACGGTGGTCCGGTGGTGATGATGATCTACTCCTACAGGGCTTCGCCCGAGCTCCGTAGAAATCCGATCTAGAGGTAAAACTATGTGGAATAGGCTAAACGTGCACGTGGCAAAGTTGTCTCAAAATAGCCCTAAACCTCTAGTATATATAGGAGGAGCCAAGGGGTGGGGCAAACGCCTAGGGCACCGGCCAAGGAGGCCTCCTTGGGTCGGCCGACTTGGGGAAGGGAGGAGTCCTTCTCCAATCCCACTTGGATTAGGACTCCTTCCTTATTTTCCCACCTCTTTTGGATTTTCCACTTTTTCCTGATGGGATTTCCTTGGATGACTTTGTCAGCCCATTATACCTTATTGTACATCCAATAAACCCATGTGAACCCCTTGGGGCGTGGTGGGCCCACCCAGTGGGCCCCCGGAACCCATTTGTTACTCCCGGTGCACTGTCGGTAATGCCCGAAAACTTTCCGGAATGCAAACACCAACTTCCTATATATCAATCTTCGTTTCCGGACCATTCCGGAAACCCTCATGACGTCCGTGATCTCTTCCGGGACTCCTAAGAACATTCAGTCACCAACACATATAACTCAACTATACTAAAACATCATCAAACCTTAAGTGTGTAGACCCTGCGGGTTCGAGAACTATGTAGACATGACCCGAGACACTCCTTGGTCAATATCCAATAGCGGGACCTGGATGCCCATATTGGATCCTACCTATTCTACGAAGATCTTATCGGTTGAACCTCTGTGCCAAGGATTCATATAATCTCGTATAACATACCCTGTGTCCTTCGGTATGTTACCTGCCCGAGATTTGATCGTCGCTATCCCTATACCTATTTCAATCTCTTTACTCGTTCTGTAATACAAGATCCCGTGACTCACACTTGAGGCACGTTGCTTGCAAGTCTTGTGTGTGATGTTGTATTACCGAGTGGGCCCCGAGATACCTCTCCGTCAAACGGAGTGACAAATCCCGGTCTTGATCAATGCTAACTCAACGTACACCTTTGGAGATACAGGTAGAGCACCTTTATAGTCAGCCAGTTACGTTGTGACGTTTGATAGACACAAGGTATTCCTGTGGTGTTAGTGAGTTACATGATCTCATGGTCATAGGAATGAATACTTTACATGCAGAAAACAATAGCAATAAAATGACACGATCACATGCTATGTTCATAGTTTGGGTCTTATCCATCACATGATTCTCCTAATGATGTGATCCCGTTATCAAGTGACAACACTTGTCTATGTTCAGGATACCTAATGATAAAATTTACTACAGTGTTGGTTGTTAATGAGAAGGTTCCACCAACCATTTCTCATACCCAATTTATCAATATTACCCACATCAATAAGTTAATGGTGTTGAGAATTCTTGATAGTTTAAGTTCCTTCACCCAGGGAGCCCATTAGAACCGTCCTTCACCCAGAGCTATATTTCGTTTTCAGGTCTTGCAAGTCTTGGAGTCTTCAGGTCTTGATTATTAAGTTTCTCACAACGCTCATGATAAACACTCAACCAACCCCGTCTACTACGAGCATAGCAAAATAACGTCCCAGCCAAGGTAACCAGGGTTTAGGGGTGCCTATCGTAGCATACCACTCAATATCCAAAGTTTCCAAGTACCTACTTGCATGCAATGGTTGAAGAAGGTTGAAGCTAATGTAATAAAACCATAGGTAAAAATATGATCAATGTGAACTTGCCTGGTAAGGTTGATGGAGATAGATATCACTCTCAAGAAATAACTTTATAGAACTATTCGTCACTCTCCGGTTAAATCTATATAATCAAACATAGTATTCATATAAGCAATCATACTAGCAATCATCCTAGCAATCAATACAACAATAAAATTGATGCAATAAATTCAATAATAAAGATCAAATAGAAATCCAAAGGAAACTTCAAAGAAAAACTATGGAGTCTTCTATTACAACAATCACTAAATAATTTTTGTTCTAATTAAACTTAACAGAAAATAAAACACTAAAATTGTAAAATGATAGAAAAGGAAATATAAAATTAACTAAGGTAACAGAAAGTATTTTTCATAAAACTATATTATTTCGAAATTATTTTCAAATAGGAAATCAAACTAACAACGAAATCAATTTGTAATTTATTACCGAACTAGAATTTTGTTGTTGTTGAAAACCTATTGTTAACTAACAGAAAAGAAAAATATAACCTTTCACTAGTGTGAAAGAAAATAAATTAAAATCAATTATAGCAAAAGAAATAGTAATAATCCTAGAAAGAATTAAAACAGAATCTGTTTTACATAAAATAATGACTTAAAATATTCCAAAAATTCTGAAAATTTTCTACTCATAAATAAGATCACTAGTGATCAGTAGCAAAAAGAATCAACTAAAAATGTATTTTTAAACTCCAGATATTAACAAAACAGGATTTAAACCAAATATGTTTAAACTTAAAATTTATATTTTCAAACATGGTAAAATTTTATATCAACAAAAACTACATAAAATTTGTGATCCAATGCAAAAAGAATCACCTAATTTGGAGTTATAGACTAAAAGTTATAAGCAATCTAAAACCAGGTACAAATCTGTTTCTGAATTAAAAACAGAAAGGGATTAAAAAGAAATGGCGACGTGGCACACTGTGATTGGCTAGAAATTGTGCGCGTTTTAGGCTACCTAACGGACGGCCGCAACATAGAAGAAAACCTTTTGGTTTTAAACTAACTAACACAAAACCGGTTGGTTTTTCTAACTAAACCGAAGAGGTACCTAAAGTCGAATCTGGAGCGTATAATTAAGATCTAACGGTGGGAAAACAAAAGAGAAAGAGAGAGGAAACCTTACCTGCTAGCAGAGAGGACTCCACCAAGCTCCTGGCCAGCCGAGGATGGGGCGGCGAGGGGAGGTGACGCCTGATACGTCCATTTTGCATCATGCTTTCATGTTGATATTTATCGCTTTTTAGGCTGTTATTACACTTCAAGGTACAATACTTATGCCTTTTCTCTCTTATTTTGCAAGGTTTACATGAAGAGGGAGAATGCCGGCAGCTGGATTTCTGGCCTGAAAAAGGAGCAAGTTTGAGATACCTATTCTGCGCACCTCCAAAAGCCGTGAAAATCAACATGGATTTTTTTGGGATTTATAAAAAATACTGGGCCGAAGAAGTGCCACACGGGCACGAGCAGGAGGCTACAAGCGTGCTAGGCGCACCCCCTGGCCGCGCCTAGGGGGCTTGTGAGCTCCCTGCTGGCCCACTGACCCCCCTCTTTTGCTACAAGAAGGGTTTCAGTTTGGAAAAAATCAGGAGGAGGCTTTTCGGAGGATTCGCCGCCGCCACGAGGCGGAACTTGAGCATAACCAATGTGGACCTCCGGCAGGACGATCCTGCCGGGGAAACTTCCTTCCCGGAGGGGGAAATCATCGCCATCGTCATCACCAACACTCCTCTCATCGGAGGGGACTCATCACCATCAACATCTTCATCAGCACCATCTCATCTCCAAGCCCTAGTTCATCTCTTGTAACCAATCTCTGTCTCGCGACTCCGATTGGTACTTGTAAGGTTGCTAGTAGTGTTAATTAATCTTTGTAGTTGATGCTAGTTGGATTACTTGGTGGAAGAGTTTATGTTCAGATCTTTGATGCTACTCATTACCTATCTGGTCATGAATATGATTATGCTTTGTGAGTAGTTACTTTTGTTCCAGAGGACATGGGATAAGTCATGCTATAAGTAGTCATGTGAATTTGGTATTCGTTTGATATTTTGATGTGTTGTATGTTGTTTTTCCTCTAGTGGTGTTATGTGAACGTCGACTACATAACACTTCACCATTATTTGGGCCTAGAGGAAGGCATTGGGAAGTATTATGTAGATGATGGGTTGCTAGAGTGACAGAAGCTTAAACCCTAGTTTATGCGTTGCTTCATAAGGGGCTGATTTGGATCCACTAGTTTAATGCTATGGTTAGACTTTGTCTTAATTCTTCTTTCGTAGTTGCGGATGCTTGCGAGAGGGGTTAATCATAAGTGGGATGCTTGTCCAAGTAAGGGCAGTACCCAAGTGTCGGTCCACTCACATATCAAACTATCAAAGTAACGAACGCGAATCATATGAACATGATGAAAACTAGCTTGACAGAAATTCCCATGTGTCCTCGGGAGCGTTTTACCCCCTATAAGACTTTGTCCAGGCTTGTCCCTTGCTACAAAACAGATTGGGCCACTTTGCTGCACCGTTGTTACTTTTGTTGCTTGCTACTTGCTACGAATCATCTCACCACACAACTACTTGTTACCGATGATTTCAGTGCTTGCAGATATTACCTTGCTGAAAACCACTTGTCAGATCCTTCTTCTCCTCGTTGGGTTCGACACTCTTACTTATCGAAAGGACTATGATAGATCCCCTGTACTTGTGGGTCATCAACGCCGGCGAAGGAAAACGGCGGTGGGGAGTGCAGCCGGTGGAGGGGGTGTCCCGGGCGTCGCCCTGGTGGTGGAGGAGTGGCGCTAGGGACAACGAGGGGCTCGACAGGGAGCTCCCGGGCTCGGTCCTGGCCGGTACTCCGGCAAGGTCTACAGGGGCAGCTGGGCGTGGGGAGTGCGGCGGTTTCTAGGGCAACGGAAAGAGGAGGCCGTGGGGATCTTATATAGGGGGCGGGGAGAGCGTGGGGAAGGAAGGATTTCCCGAATCCGGGAGGAGATCGGCGCCTTGGTGGTTCTTGGAAGGTTTCGTGCCAGATATGGAAGGTGGCGGGAGAAGGAAGACGGTAGGGAATCGTGCTAGATCGAATCTTAATGGGCCCAAGATAGTTTTCTTAATAAAAGAGATCTGGTTTCCTTTTATTAAAAACAGGAAAGAAACCCACGAAAAGGAATTAAATTGTTTTTTGAATATATAGGTATCATATATCAAAATTCTCAGAAAAATATTTCCCACGGCGTGGACATTTTATTTTTCGCAAAATAAAAACTTCATAAAATTTTATTTTTAAAAAACCCAATAAAAATCCAACTTTTGCCTTTAAAATTTTTTGGCACACTTTTTCTACTCACTTTTATTTATTTTGGGGGTGTAATGTTACCTCCACTCTTTCTTGCTTGGCAAGTATATTGTCAGGAAAGTTTTCGTGGTTGAAATCTTGTGCCAAAAATAAATTTGAATCAGATACCGAAAGGAATTCAAATGCCACCTTGATTCAAATTCTTTATAGTTGAAGAATTCATGTTATCTTGTCTCATTGATTTTATGTGGATGAATTTGAATTCACAAGAAAAAGGGGAAAGTCATTTTATTCCCTCTCATTCAAAAGTTTTTAAGAAGTTTCAAATTTCATTCGAGTTTCAATCACTCGCAGAAACAAACAATCAATCTAATAAATATATTAACATTCCAAAATTTGGGATGTTACAAACCTACCATACTTAAAATGAATCTCGTCCTCAAGATTCGAAGAGGCTAGAAAGAAAAGGTTAGGGTTTGGGGGTCTCCTAACAAATCCAATCTCCTGCAAAGTGGGATGCTACCACACGTAAAATGAGAGTTACCGGCCCCTCAATTTTTTTTAACAATCATGTGGGGTCTTTGCATCTGGCTCCTCACATTCTTCATGGTAACTTCTTTGGTGATGCTCTTCCATTATATTCATAATGATTTCCATCAAAATTGAGTGCTCTTCTGTTGATATAAGCTTCTTCCGTCACTGGGTCTTCTTAGCTGACAAGTCTCGTGACCCTTCTAAATAACCTATCGATGATACTCATGGTGCTCTACCATTTTTGGTTATCCTGGAGAGAGAAGGGTCTTTTCTTCATCCTCACCGTAAAATTTCCTACTCGTGACAACAAGTGCCATGTACATGGGTCTTTCATCATACCATTCTAAGGCTTAAACAAAAGCTTCAAAGAACGCCATCTCTCACTATGGGTAAGTCTCTCAAATTTACCATTCCGGATAGCAAGAGAATGATAAGAGTAAGTCGTCATGGTGATCAATCCATTCCGCACCCAAATCATTACTCTGTATAGGGTTTAGCGAATCTCGTATTCTAACACTCGGGCAATCTCACAAGCGTTTTAGAATTTCTCTTGTTCCCGAACGAAGTTCGGATAATCCATTGATTTCTGCAAGCTGAACCAACATCTATCATTTCTTCACAGCTCTCAGGTTTATGCATGCTCCTAAGAAAACGTTTACTAATCCATCATAGCTTATTCCTTCATGCTCTTGGGGCAACCTTCGTGAAAATCTTGAGATGCACCCTTGGTACCGGTTGTATTCCTTGAACTCATTCTCCTTTCATTGGTGTGTTTATCCTTAGGTATTGGTATCTCATAATAATTCCTTCATTTCATCCTCATTATATTCTCGAAATTCCACTTCAAAAGTACTTGGTTACAAATGTTGCCACCCACATAGTTTGATATGATCTAGCATTTCCTTCGATGGTATTCACTGGGTTTGGGTCCGTGGTATGCATGGTACATTCCTACTTTTTGGATCATGTGGCTTTATCGACTACTACCACACTTAAAATGAAATATACTCATGCCTGCATAGACCATATTTTCTCATATCCTCATAAATGGTCAAAGATCTTTGTTCATAGAGAAACAACGCATACAATTTCAACATAGGGAATCATGACACAATAAATTTTATTGATTCATGAAGTTATTACAATCTCTCAGGCGTCTGTTACAAAATTTAACTCCATAATCTCATGATAACAAGAGGGCTTCATGTTACACTTATTTCCATTGTCAAAACTGAACTACTCCATTTTATCTTCCTTTCCCTGTCGACAATTACTAGCATAATGTCATGCTTCCTTGCAATGAAAACTAATGAGTTTCGACAAGTCTCGGGGCTTTTTGGTGTTTTCTATTACTCCTTGGTTTTCCTACTTCCTTCTTGGGAACATATTGTTGTAGTGTCCCAATTCCTTACACTTGAAACATCTGATATGACTCGGGTCTTTATGTGTAGGGATTTGACTCTGGCTGGGGTACTTTCTCTTCTTTCTGGACACCTTCGTTCTGGTTAGTACTTCCATTTCATGTGGATCAAAATCTACTTTTTCTATCGGGATAAGTTTCCCAGACACTCTTGGCTTTTCTTCATGCACTCGTGTGAAAAATGGCATTCCTCTCCACATGAGTAACAAGCATTGGAGAAAAATCTGGTTAGGCTCTGTCCATCAGGGTCTTCTATATTTTCTTTCATCACAGGTTCTTCCAGAATCTTCTTCTTTAGGGTTTCCTTCATTACTTCTTTTTGTTTCTTGACAACTTGTTGCACCTTGTGGTAAACGTGACACTAGGCTGGGTAGTGGGTGGTTCCTTCACACAAGAAACAAGTCACCTTACTAGTTGGGCATTCCTCTGATGAGTGATTTTCTTCACAATGAGGGCATCCATCCTTGTGTTCTTCCTGGGTGTGTCCTTTTTCTCCATAGATCTTGCATGCACAAGGCTTCTTCATCGGGCTTTCATACCACTTTTGAATAACACGAGATCTTAACAGAGTCTTCTTGAATTCGTCCCATGTTTCTGCTCCACTAAATCCTTGTATGGCATGATGCATTTTCCACCATATAGCAGCACTTTGTGTAAAGTACTGAAGAGCGTGTGCCACTTCATATTTCCTTGAGATCAAATTGCTCCCGAAGTGGTTCTCCATGTTCTGAACCCATATTTCAGCCTCCAGCTGGGTCATTGGTCCAGAGATTACAAGTCCAGCTTCATACGCCATCTATTGGTTCCAAGGTTTTGGGGATGAGATGGGTAAAAGAGAGAAGGAGATATATAAACAAAAGACACAAAAGTATCTAAACTCAAATTCACACATTCATAAAGTTCAACCAATAATATAGTATCGCCACCCACATAAGGTTGGTATGGTCGATCACACAATACGTAATAACGTTCATCTTTATTTCTCTCATGGTGGGTCTACTACTACTAAGCTAGCTCATATCATGTCCTCATCATCAGTGGGCTTCTTCTGGTCAGGCTTGATCTTGTCAAGTTCTTCTGCCATATATTCCCTGTTGACGCGGAGTTTCCGATGTCATCCTTGTAGTTCCAGGAGTTGGTTCTTGAGCTTCTGGATTTCAACATCACCTGCATGTGCCATGGCTTGACTATTCTTCAAGTCTTGACGAAGCTTCTGAATCTCGGGATCGTGTGTCTTCACATTGGCTACCTTCAGTTTCTCGGCCTTGAGACTCTCACGGAGTGCGTCATTCTCAAATATTTCTGAGAGAAGGTCTATTTGAATGTTCTTGATATAATGTTTCAGTTCTTGACTATACACCAGTATAGGTGAAAACTTCACCTTATGCTCGTCTGTCAGGATGATGTGTGCTCCCTCAGGCTTCTGCCATCCAAGCCTTCCAAAGTAGTGACTACCCAGCTCAACACGATGACGATAACTCAAAGTATGATAGCATCATGAACAACAGTGTTCATGCCCATATCACAGTCATGGGTCAATGTGCCATAGTTGATGTCTTCAGTCTTGGGGTCTTCTTTACGCCCAAAAACTTTAGTTCTGACACCCCAAAATCCAGACTTCCTCTTAGTCACCTTAATCTCAGATATCGACAACTTCATCATCTGTAGCAGCTCCATGAGAAACGGGCCTCCGAGAACATCTTCGTACTGCTCTCTTTCGTTTAGAGTGTAGCTCTCCATCTATAGTTTGGAATAGGGAAGGTTCAGTAAAATAATTAAGAGGTACGAGAGTAGTGAAAACAAAAGTTTTCCCTATCAAGGTCTTCCTATTTCTAACCCATTTCCTAGGATCACGTCCTGTAGTCAACATGTGCTCTGATACCATATCTGTAGCGACCCGACTCAAAACGAGTCAAGCCTCTCTATATCTGTGCCATCCCTGGATCAGTATGCTGGCACACACAGTACATCAATGTATATATCAAAGTGCAACCACATGTAAATAACGTAAAACTGATATATACCTCAAAGTCTCAGCGAAAACAGTCAAGGGAGTAGAGTCCCAATAAACACCAACGACAGGTTGAGTGCAGACCGTAACCCTGAATCGTACTCTTACTCGTCGAAGAAAATATCTGCAACATAAGACGTTGTAGCCGTGTAGGTCAGCATATTGAATATGCCGGCAAGTCACAAAAGAGAGAGGTGTAAAATATCATCTATACTATATGCATATATGGCAGGTGGGTCTGTAGTTTAAGCTTTGCATAAATCAAAGTTTTCTCCTACAACAAGAGAGAGGGTAAAAGCAAAATTTACTACATTGTTGGTTGTTAATGAGAAGGTTCCACCAACCATTTCTCATACGCAAGTTATCAATATTACCCACATCAATAAGTTAATGGTGTTGAGAATTCCTCATAGTTTCATTTGCTTCGACTTAAGTTATCCATGACCGTGGACACGGCTAATCGATTAGGTTAGGGTACTCTACAAAGTTTTGCACACGTTCGCCACAAGATTTGATCGCCTCCATTGAATTCCTCGCACTTCAAGGTTTTAGAGAACCGGATGATCAAAACATGGTGTTTCAACGGGTTCCTCTGAGACTATGTCAGTGCCCATCCAATCCTACCGTTCTTCTACATCTCGTAGAACCGTCCGTCTGGAGTGACCACGTTGTCCAACCAAGCCAGAGCCCATAATGACTTTTGGCTTTGTAGGTAAGCCTTGGGTCTTAAAATATCCATCCAGCTCTTTGAGCCTGGGTGAAGCTTTCTACAAGATGTCATGACGCTTCTCCATGCATCACGGGTCCTCCGCTGGTTTTCCCAGGGAGCCCATCATAACCGTCCTTCACCCAGAGGTATGTTTCGTTCTAAGGTCTTGCAAGTCTTGGAGTCTTCAGGTCTTGATTATTAAGTTTATCACAACACTTATGATAAACACTCAACCAAACCTCGTCTACTAGGAGCATAGCAAAATAACGTCCCGGCCAAAGTAACAAGGGTTTAGGGGTGCCTATCATAGCATACTACTCAATATCCAAAGTTTCCAAGTACCTACTTGCATGAAATGGGTGAAGAACGTTGAAACTAATGCAATCAAACCATAGGTAAAAATATCATCAATGTGAACTTGGCTGGTAAGGTTGATGGAGATAGATATCCCTCTGAAGAAATAACTTGATAGAACTATTCGTCACTCTCCGATGAAATCTATATAATCAAACATAGTATTCATATAAGCAATCATACTAACAATCATCCTAGCAATCAATAAAACAATAAAATTGATGCAATAAAATCAATAAGAAAGATCAAATAGAAATCCAAAGGAAACTTCACAGAAAAACTATGGAGTCTTCTATTACAACAATCACTAAATTCAAAGAAAAACTATGGAGTCTTCTATTACAACAATCACTAAATTCAAAGAAAAACTATGGAGTCTTCTATTACAACAATCACTTATGATAGAACTGTTCTATTAACACTTCAAAGAAACAGAAATAAAACACTAAAATAGTAAAATGACAGAAAAGGAAATATAAAATTAACTAAGATAACAGAAAGTATTTTTCATAAAACTATATTACTTCGTAAGTATTTTCAAATAGGAAATCAAACTAGCAACGAAATCAATTTGTAAGTTATTACCGAACTAGAATTGATTTCATGATATAAAATAAAATAAAATTTTGTTGTTGTTGAAAACCTACTGTTAACTAACAGAAAACAAAAATATAACCTTTCACTAGTATGAAAGAAAATAAATTAAAAATAATTATATCAAAAGAAATAGTAATAATGCTACAAAAAACTAAAACATAATCTGTTTTACATAAATAATGAGTTAACATATTCGAAAAATTCTGGCACTTTACCTACTGATAAATAAGATCAGAAGTGATGAGTAGCAAAAAGAATCAACTAAAAATCTATTTTTAAACTGCAGATATTAACAAAACAAGATTTAAACCAAATCTGTTTAAACTCAAAATTTTAATTTTCAAACATGGTAAAATTTTACATCAACAGAAACTACATAAATATTGTGATCCAATGCACCTAATTTGGAGTTATATATTAAAATTTATAAGCAATCTAAAATCTGGTACAAATCTTTTTCAGAATTAAAAACAGAAAAAGATTAAAAAGAAAGGGCGACGTGGCACGCTGTGATTGGCTGGAAATCGTGCGCGTTTTAGGCTACCTAACGGACAGTCGCAATAAAGAAGAAAACCTTTCGGTTTTAAACTAACTAACAAAGAACCGGTTGGTCTTTCTAACTAAACCGAAGAGGGTACCTAAAGTCTAATCTGGAGCGTATAATTAAGATCTAACGGTGGGAAAACAAAAGAGAGAGAGAGAGGAAACCTTACCTGCTGGCAGAGAGGCCTCCGGCGAGCTCCTGGCCGGTCAAGGATGGGGCGGCGAGGGGAGGTGATGCCGGCGGGGAAAAACGGCGGCGGGGAGTGCAGCCGGTGGAGGGGGTGTCCCGAGCGTCGCCTTGGTGGTGGAGGAGTGGCGCTAGGGGCGATGAGGGGCTTGGCACGGAGCTCCTTGGGTCTCGGTCCTGACCGGTACTCCGGCGAGGTCTGCACGGGCGGCTGGCCGTGGGGAGTGCGGCGGTTTCTATGGGAACGGAAAGAGGTGGCCATGGGGATCTTATATAGGGGGCGGGAGAGCGAGGGGGAGGAATGATTTCGTGAATCCAGGAGGAGATCTGCGCCCTAGTGGTTCATGGAAGGTGTCGTGCCTGAAATGGAAGGCGACGGGAGCAGGAAGACGGTAGGGAATCGGGCCAGATCGGATCTTAATGGGCCGAGGATAGTTTTCCTAATAAAAGAGATCTGGTTTCCTTTTATTAAAAACGGGAAAGAAACCCACGAAAAGGAATTAAATCTTTTTTTGAAAATATAGGTATTATATATCAAAATTCTGAGAAAAATATTTCCCACCACGCGGACATTTTATTTTTCACAAAATAAGAACTTCATAAAAAAAAAATTTAAAAAAACCAACAAAAATCCAACTTTTGCCTTTAAAAAATTTCGCACTCTTTTTATACTGACTTTTATTTATTTTGGGGGTGTCATGTTACCTCCTCTCTTTCTTGCTTGGCAAGTATATTGTCAGGAAAGTTTTTGTGGTTGAAATCTTGTGCAAAAAATAAATTCGAATCAGATACCGAAAGAAATTCAAATGCCACCTTGATTCAAATTCTTTATAGTTGAAGAAGTCATGTTATCTTCTGTGACTGATTTTAAATGGATGAATTTGAATTCACAAGAAAAGGGGGAAAGTCATTTTATTCCCTCTCATTCAATTTTTTAAAAAAGTTTCAAATTTCACTCAAGTTTCAATCACTCACACAAACAATCAATCAATCTAGTAATTATATTAACATTCCAAAATTTGGGATGTTACATAGATGCATGACGGAACTCACACACTCATGCTCAGAGCTTCACGGGTCACCAGTCTTTGAATCTCGAACGACTCTTGGTCTTGCCATCCTGGGCGAAGGATCGATTTATAATTGTTGTGGACGAAGAGACACTGATGTTGCCAAATCGCCCTAGCATTGGAACCCTAGATTTTGGAGAACTTGTGCGTCAACTGAAAAGTAAGTTTTGTTCTATCTTTTTAGCCATTATCTGAGTTCTATCAGGCGTCGCAAGCGCTTGTGGTCCACATGTGGAGGACCTGGTTTGCTGCATGCATGGTCTGTTGGCCTGGTCTGCTGCTCTGCACAACGGGCTAAACTTAGTTGCATTAATGTCTGGAAAATCGGGGCTCCAAGAAAACAGGGGGCCCTATTCGGGCGCACAGGCTATAATTCTGTGCAAGTGTAGGAGCGGAAGGAAATGATAAGCAGATTTTAGCAAGGTATTCTGTGCAAGTGCTATAATTAACAGTGATAGATTGTTTTGTAGCAAGATAATTCATAACAAGTGACAAGTAGCAATAGTAACAAAGATGTAGCAAGGTATCCCAATCCTTTTTATAGCAAAGGACAGTCCTGAAAGTACTCTTATATAAAACAAATGCTCCCGAGTACGCAAGGCAATTTCTATCAAGTCATATTCATCATACAGAGTTGATTCACGTTTGCTACTTTGATAATTTGTTATGCGCGTGGAATGGTGCTAAGGTGACATTCCTACTTGAACTAACAACCAACTTATGATCACCCCCTCTCGCGAGCATCCGCAACTACGAAATAAGAATTAATACAAATCTAACCATAGCATGAAACACGTGGATCCAAATCAGCCCCTTATGAAGCAACATATAAACTAGGGTTTAATCTTTTGTCACTCTCGCAACCCATCATCTATTTGGTAATACACAATTACTTCCATTAGGCCCATAACATGGTGAAGTGTCATGTAGATGACATTCACATGACACCAGAAAGAGAAATAACAACATCTATGTCATCAAAATATCGAACGAATACCAACCTCGTATGATTACTTATAACAAGACTTCTCCCATTTCTTCAGGAACAATAGTTACTACTCACACATCATCAACATGTTCAAGATCATAGGTGAAATAATAATAAATAAGGATCTGAACATAATTTATTCCACCAAATTATCCAACAAGCATCAACTACAAGATGTAATCAACACAACTAGTAACCCACGGGTACCAATCTGAGGTTTTGAGACACAGATTGAATACAAGAGGTGAAGTAGGGTGGGAAGATGGATCTGGTGATGATTTTGATGAAGATTGGTCCTCCCATGAAGGAGGAAGCATTGGTGATGACGATTGCTTTGATTTCCCCCTCTCGGAGGGAAGTTTTTGTGGCACAATCTCTGTGTCGAGGAGCAAAAGGGCCTCTGCCCAGGTTTTCACCTCGAGAGGACGATGCTTCGTACCGAAAGATGACTTATGATTTTTGTAGGGTAAAACACACCATATAGGAGAAGATGGTCGCTAGAGGGCGAACAGGGGGGCACAAGCCACCAGGGGCAGCCTAGGGGGTGCCCTACTGTCTTGTGTCCGGCTGGTGGCCCCTCTCCGGTGTAATTTTGGCCCAAAAATTCTCAAATATTCCAGAAAGATTCTCCATAAAGTTGTAGGTCATTTGGATCAAGTTGATTTTCTGCCTTTTCTCAGTTTCCTAGTCGAGAATTCTAGTTTCCAGATATTCCCTTTCAGTGATGTACCTTGCGTATTCAGAAAGAAAGAACATAAGAATTGTATGATAATAGGGGATAATGGAGAGAATCAACACAAATATCAATAGTAATCCATGATGCAAAATGGGCTTAACAACTCGAACAAGCTTAGACCTCGTTTGTCCCGGAGTGAAAGTCGAGCTCGAAAAAAATGACAACAAGATTGGATAGAGAGGTGTCGATAAAAACAGAATATGAGCATGAGAGCATCATGAATATTAGCAAAGTATAAAGTATTTTATCATATAACTTCTCATAAACATCTAACAATCCATTCACAACTATTGGAGTATGAAGCGTAAACCTTATTGAAATCAACAAACTATGTTCTCAGTCATTTGGACAATCATAATTCATCAAAATTTAGAGGAGAGTCTATGTAAGAGCTTTCTTTTTGGCAGGTTCACATTCTGAACTATCATTTAATCTTCTATGATTGCTCAAGCTCAAGGCATATTTTTGGAGCTCATGTTTCCATATTACACATAGGAAGATAGGGGCTAAAATGAATTGCCACCAAACTTATTTACCTCAAGGATATGCCAAAAATAATAAATCTTGATCATCTACATCCACTTGGATATATAAATCTGAAACCTTCCTCAAGACTTGATGCTTGCCACTCTAGAATTAGTAGGTAGGACGAGGAATAAACTTTATTGACTCAAGCACAGGATTGAACCCCTAAAGATACAAGATATGTCCTTCGCAGTGGGAAGCATAGGTTGTCATGCACTTTTAAGTTTTGGATGAGAAAACTCTTAATGCAAAGGAACGTCACTTTATATTGCTCCTTATGATAGCAAACTTAATTATGCACTCTGTCGCTTTTATTTCTTTGTCATCCCAAGATCGTACAAAGCTTATTTTTCCCTCGCAATAAAAGGTCATACATATTTCAAAGCAATTTGTATTTCTTGATGCACCGATGAAAACTTACTCATAGGAGCTTACTTAATCCATAGGTAGGTATGGTTGACTCTCATGGCAAGAAGCTAGGTTCTAGGGATATGGATGCACAAGTAGTATCTCTACTTAGTGCGGAATGTTTAGGCTAGCGAAGTATCAAAAGAAAGCATCACATGTTGAAGGATACAAGACCATATAACTTCTATGTGAATATAAAGTACCATGATCATTACATTGTCTTCCATGTCCAACATTAACACTTGATCATTATATAATATTGGACGAAGGCTCACAATCATTAAAGATGTCCAAGATAGTGTATTTCTATGTGACCCGCCTCTCCTCTATCATAATCTTGCTTAGATTGCAGCAATGACTAATACTATGTTTGTTTGCTATGAATTTTATCACGTATACCCTTTTTGTTTGAAGTCATTACTTCTCATGATATGATCCTCTATCATAATCTTGCTCAGATTGCAGCAATCTTGCTTATATTTATTTTTATTGCCATGCTATGATGATGGGTGCACACTAGTAAAGCACAAAAACTCAACTAATCTTTATTATATAAGTTGCATACTCGGTTACAAGGATAGATGGAACTCAAAGCAAATATTCTAAGCAAACAAATCTGAAATTTATTTCTCTATATCATGAAACAACTATAGATCGATCTAAGATAGATTTTGATGATGAAGTGATGGTCATACGGTAACAGGGCACATATCCCCCAAGCTTGGGACAAGCCAAGGGTGGTGCTCATACCTTGTACTCAAGCGTCCTCCTTAGGTGATGGTGGGGGTGATGTAGTATCATTCTTCTTCTCTAGCTTACGTCGGAGGATAAAATTCTCCTAGCTCAGGTCATCATTTTCTTGCTCAAGATTCAATAACTTTTTTGCATAATGCCACCTTGCTTTCTTGCAGGAAAACTGATGGGATAAAATGATCCTTAGATTTATTTACCCCATTTAGGAGACTTGACTTCTTGAATTTTACATACATATCTTCAGGTTGGGCTAGTGGAACTTCATCTTCATCTGAGATGGCTTCCTTTGTTTCCTCCAAATCATTGTCCTCCTCCTCGTCAGTGGACCAAATGTAGGGATAGATATCCCCAAAGAACTTTGGGTCCAAAATATAGTGGGATACATAGCTCTCTGCATCTCAATGTTGAGACGACATATTCTCAGGCCTGCTAGAAAAACAGCTCGAAACAAGAACAAAGGAACATCTCGTTGTGCGGTGGTTGATACGTCTCCATCGTATCTACTTTTCCAAACTCTTTTGCCCTTGTTTTGGACTCTAATTTGCAAGATTTGAATGGAAGTAACCTGGACTGATGCTGTTTTTAGCAAAATTGCCATGGTGTTGTTTTTGTGCAGAAATGTAAGTTCTCGGAACATCCTGAAAATTTACGGAGAATATTTCTGGAAAATATGAAAAATACCTGCGCAAAGATCCACCGGAGGGGATGGGCCAGTGGGCCATAAGCCCTGTAGCTCCCCCTCCCCCCGATGGCGGCTACCAAGCTTATGGGGCCCACTTGGCTCTGCCGCCGCCAAACTCAGCTCTATAAATTCACTTTCGTCCCAGAAAAAATCAAGAGAGAAGATTTCATCGCGTTTGCGATACGGAGGCGCCGCGACATCCTGTTCTTCATCTGTAGGGCAGATCTGGAGTCCGTTTTGGGCTCCGGAGAGGGGAAATCATCGTCATCGTCAACCTTCTTCCCTCTCCAATTCCATGAAGCTCTTCATCGTTCGTGAGTAATCTATTCGTAGGCTCGCTGGGCGGTGATGAGTAGGATGAGATCTATCATGTAATCGAGTTAGTTTTGACGGGGATTGATCCCTAGTATCCACTATGTTATGAGATTGATGTTGCTCCTACTTTGCCATGCTTAATGATTGTCACTAGGGCCCGAGTGCCATGATTTCAGATCTGAAATTATTATGTTGTCACCAATATATGTGTGTTTTAGATCCGATCTTGAAAGTTGTAGTTACCTACTATGTGTTCTGATCCGGCAACCCCGGAGTGACAATAACCGGAACCACTCCCGGTGATGACCATAGTTTGAGGACCCCGCTGCCACGAGAGGGATGGACAATAGATGTCATGCAAGTTCTTTTCCCTAAGCACGTATGATGACACACGGAATGCATGCCTACATCACATTGACGAACGGGAGCTAGCCACATATCTCTCCGTGTTATAATTGTTGCATGATGAATATCATCCAAACAAATCACCGACCCGTTGCCTACGAGTTTGTTCAACTGCTACTTCTGCTGTTACTTGATCTGCTGTTGTTACTTGCTTTGCTCTGCTGCTACTTGCTACTGCTGTTACTTGCTACTATTGCTACTTGCTACTGCTGTCCCTACTGCTGTTCCTTGCCATTGCAGTTACTCGTTACACTGCTGCTACCTGCTATAATACTTTTTCTTGCACTGTTGCCGGGAAAGAATATTTCCCGTCCACAGGCAACTTCTGGCGCCATTGATACAACCGTTAGGAATAGTCTGCCGTCAACAGATCGTTTCTGGCACCGTTGCTATCATACTACTTCGCTACTGATACTTTGCTTGCAGATACTAATCTTTCACGTGCGGTTGAATCCGACACATTGAGCTGCTAATACTTGAGAGTATCCTTTCACTTCCTGTCAGGCGAACCAACAAATTTGGGTTGAATACTCTACCCTCTAAAACTGCGATGAACCCACGCGCTGGTGGGCCATTGCAAGACAGTTGCTGATTGTTGAGCAACTGGGAGCAGTTGTGGCTCCGTTGCCGCGGAGGCATCAAGTCAGGAACACGTCAACAACATTTCTCTAGTGTCGTTGCCGGGGACTGCAAGCAGTGGTCAAGACACATGGGAGTATATGTAATGATTTTTTCATGTCAGAATACGTGATCGGGAAGAATTCTGAGCCCTAGAGGCACACGAGGGCCCCACAAGCCATCAAGGCGCAACCTAGGGGGTGCCCTTTTGGCTTGTGTCTCCCTCGTGGGTCCCCTAGACTAATTTTTTATATATTCTCTAAAATACAAAACTAGCATTATTTTTTGGACTTTTTGGAGTCAGTTTACTTAACGTATCACATACCTGCACCTTTTCAGGTTTCTGGAGTTTTCCGAAAGACTTCCTTTATGTGCTCCTCTCGTGTTATCACGTGTATGACATTATTTTCTTTATTAATGGATGTACCTGAAATATAATGCTTGATTATTTGCCCATTCACCACTCTAGGTTTTTTACCTTCGAAGTTATTAATTACTATTGCTCCGGAGCGATAAACCTCCTTGACAACATACAACCCTTCCCATTTGGGAGGAGTTTCCCTGAAAAAATATAAAACGAGAATTGTACAAAAGCACTAGATCTCCTACATTAAGTTCTCATTTTTGAATTCTCTTGTCATGCCATCTTTTAACCTTTTCTTTAAATAACTTAGCATTTTTGTAAGCCTTGTCCTTCATTCATCTGGTGAGGTAATATCAAATAACCTCTTTTCACCAGCAAGTGTAAAATGAAAATTAAGTTCTTTAATTGCCCAATAAGCTTTATGTTCTAACTCAAGAGGTAAATGACAAGCTTTTCCATATACCATTTTATATGGGACATCCCCATGGGACTTTTACAAGCGGTTCTATAAGCCCACAATGCATCATCAAGTTTCTTAGACCAATTCTTTGTGGATCTATTGATAGCCATTTGCAAGATTAATTTTATTTTGCGATTACTCAATTCGACTTGAACACTAGATTGAGTATGATAAGGTGATGCAATTATATGGTTAACATCATACTTAGCTAAAATTTTATGGAAAGCACCGTGAAAAAAATGTGAACCACTATCATTCATTAAATATCTAGGGACTCCAAACCTCGGAAAGAGAATGTCCTTAAGCATTTTAATAGAAGTGTTATGATCAACACTACTAGTTGGAATAGCTTCTACCCACTTAGTAACGTAATCATCAGCAACTAAAATATGAGTATATCTATTAGAGGAAGGAAAAGGTCCCATAAAGTCAAAATCCCACACATCAAATGGTTCAATAGCAAGTGAATAGTTCATAGGCATTTCCTAACGGTTACCAATATTAACGAGTCTTTCGCATTCATCACAAGAAAGGACATACTAACGAGCATCTTTAAAAAGAGTACGCCAATAGAAACCGGATTGTAATACCATTCGTGCAGTTCTGTCACCGGCATGGTGTCCTCCATAGGCCTCACAATGACATTTCCTTAGAATGTGTTCCTTATCATGCTCAGGTATACAAAGTCTAATAACACCATCCACTCCTTCTTTATAAAGGTGTGGGTCATCCCAAAAGTAATGTCGTAAATCATAGAATTTTTTTCTCTTTTCTTGATAGGTGAAGCTAGACAGAATATATTTAGCAACAATGTAATTAACATAATCCGCATACCTATGAGTATTACGTGAAGTGTTTATAGTAGCAAGTTGCTCATCAGGAAAATTATCATCAATAGGTTGTGGGTCATCAAGAACATTTTCCATCCTCGACAAGTTATCTCCTACACAGTTGCCATCTGCCTTCCTATCAACGATATGTAGATGAAATTCTTAGAGCAATAACACCCATCTAGTGAGTCTAGGTTTACCATTTTTTTCCATAAGATATTTAAGAGCAGCAGGATCAGTGTGAATATTTACTTTAGAATTAACATGCAAAAACAACTATTAGAAATTCCTTTTCAGTTGTAGCGTAATTTCTGTGAGCAGTGTCTAAGGTCTTAACAGCATAGTCAACATCATTCAATTTCTTGTATACTCTTTGCCGTGGAACGACACCAATAGCATAATCACTAGCATCACACATAATTTTAAATGGTAGGTTCCAATCAGGTGGTTGGACAATAAGTGCAGAAATTAAGGCTTTTTAAGTATTACAAAGGCCTGTACACAATCATCATCAAAAACAAAAGGAACATCATTTTGGATAATATAAGTGAATGACCTAGAAATATTTAATGAAACGCCTATAGAAACCAGCATGACCAAGGAAACTTCTTATACCTTTCTTATCTTTTGGGCAAGGTATTTTCTCTATTGCATCAACTTTGGCCTTATCCACCTCAATACCACATTTAGAATTTTCATGCCCAAGCACTATACCTTCATTCACCATAAAGTGGCACTTCTCCAAGTTCAAGGAAGTTTCGTAAAAGGAAAAATCATCGATGAAAACCTCCACAATCTTTTCACAAAAGTTAGAGAATATAGTAGTCATACATATTTGAAAGGTAGAAGGTGCATTGCATAAACCAAAAGGCATACGCCTATAAGCATAAGTTCCAAAAGGGAAAGTAAAGGTAGTTTCTCTTGGTCCTCTTTTGACACATGTATTTGAGAGAATCCAGAATATCCAACAAGAAAGAAAAAGTGTGTGTGCTTAGATAATATTTCTAACACTTGATGAATAAAAGGCAAAGGCTAATGATCTTTTCTAGTAGCCTTATTCAATTTCCTGAAATCAATTACCATCCTATAACTAGTTACTATCCTTTGTGGAATAAGTTCATTTTTGTCATTATGAATAACAGTTATACCAAATTTATTAGGAACACAATGAACAAGACCTACCCATCCACTATCAGCAATAGGATATATTATACATGCTTCTAGAAGTTTTAGTATTTCAATTCTTACCACCTCTTTCATCTTACGGTTCAGATGGTGTTGATGATCAACAACTGGTTTAGCATCTAGTTCCATATTAATATTGTGATCACAAAGAGTGGGGCTTATGCCCTTAAGTTCGTCAAGAGCATATCCAATAGCAGCCATATGCTTCTTTAAAGTTTTGAGTGATCTGTTTTCTTCATGATGTGGAAGGTTAGCACTGATAATAAGAAGATATATCTTATTGTCATAAAGAAAAGCATATTTCAAAGTATCGGGTAAATCCTTAAGCTCAAATACAAGATCTACATTGGGTGGAGGAGGATCACCTAAAACTTCAACCGGTAAGTTGTGCTTAACGATAGGTTGTTGATCAAGGAGTATCCTAACTATTTCAGTTCTTTCATTCATATGCATATCATTCTCGTGGTCTAGCAAATATTGTTCTAGTGGATTGGTAGGAGGAACAACAATAGAAGGAAGGAAAAATATTTCATCCTTACTAGGCAATTCTTTTTCATGTGGTTGTTCTCTAAACTTGGAGAAATTAAACTCGTAAAGAATATCACCAAAATTCACTTTGACCTTCTCACTAGGTCAATCAATTTCAGCACTAACCGTATTCAAGATAGGTCTACCAAATATGATGGGACAAAAGGTATCTTGTTCTGAACCAAGTACTAGGAAATCATTGGGGTACATGAATTTTCCGTACAAGACTTAAACATCTCTAACAATCCTAGGTGGTGAAGTAGTATCGCGGGTTGCAAGCTTAATAGTGACATCGATATATTCAATTTTATAGGGTGTTGTATCATGCATAATTTCTTGATATAAAGTAAAAGGTATAGCATTAATACTAGCACCAATATCACACAGGCCATGATAGCAATTGTCTCCAATTTTAACTGAGAGGACACGCATTCATACCACTAGTTTACTTTTCTCTAGTTCATCTCGTTTGTTTGTAATAGGTTTTCCAATTCTAGCATCTTCATCACATAGGTAAATAACCTACCCATCAATATTATCAACTAGGATATTTTTAACTTTAGTAACGTTAGGCTCAACATTTATTTGTTCACAAGGTGTAGGTTTCCTAACATAACTATTATTAAACACTATTGTAGCCTTAGGATGTTCTCTAATCCTAATAGGAAAAGGAGGTTTCTCAATGTAAGCAGTAGGAATAACTGGATCAACAAGGTTAACAATTATTTATTCCTTCTTAATTCGAAAAGATTCCTTGGATAATATTTCAATGGTAGGATGATATTTAAACCAATTTTCCTTGGGAAGGTCAACATAAGTAACAAATTATTTGTAGAAAATAGCTACTATCTCACAGTAAAAGCCATATTTATTGCTAAACTCGTGAAAGGGATAAGTTTCCATGAAATATTTAACGCAATCAAAATCAAGCTTTACACCTGACTATTTACCTTCGTCGAGTTCCCAAACTTTAGAGTTGCGTTTAATCCTTTCTAAAAGATCACATCTGAATTCAATAGTCTTCTTCATGTAAGAACTAGCAGCACAAGAATCAGGTAACATTCGGTCATCATGAGAAAGTAGACCATACAAATTTTGTTTAATCGGTTATCTTGGAAGCTCGTGGTTGGGGCGAATGTGCATCGTAGATTTAGGCCTCCCCCAAGCTTGAGAGATACTTTCATCTTCACGAGGCCAGAAATTATGAATAAAATTCCGATCATGGTGGATTTGATGCATAGGATAAAACTTATGATGAAATTCCTGCTTCAAGCGATTCTAGTCCCATGATCCAATATCATCCAATAGCCTGTAGCACATTAATGCTTTTCCCTACAATGATAAAGGTAAAAATTTCTTCTTCACTTTGTCTCCGGATTGACCTGAAAGCTTAAACAATCCACAAATCTCATCGACGAATATCAAATGGTAATCAAGATGAATCGTACAATAATATGGATTAGATAACAGTTTTTCAAGCATACCCGAAGGAATTTCATAATATATATTTTCATTAGGTTCAGTAGGTTGAGGAAAAATTCTCTCATCTTCACTACGAGGCGAAGATGTCCCGAACAAACCACTCAAAGAGTGGTCGTTCAGAGTGACAAGCATCAGTAAGTTTCAGCACATGTAGAAAATGTTTCCTTACCAATTCCCACATACCAAAGGCGCTTCACTCCCCGACAACGGCGCCACCAAAGAGTCTTTATGACCCACAAGTATAGGGGATCAATCGTAGTCCTTTCAATAAGTAAGAGTGTCAAAACCAACGAGGAGCAGAAGGAAATGATAAGCAGTTTTCAGCAAGGTATTCTCTCCAAGTGCTATAAGTAACAGTTGTATATTGTTTTGTAGCCAGATAATTTGTAACAAGTGAAAAGTAGAGATAGTAATAAAGGTGCAGCAAGGTAGACCAATCCTTTTAATAGCAAAGGACGGGCCTGAAAGAAATCTTATATAAAGCAAGGGCTCCTGTAGATGCATGGAATTTCTATCAAGTCATATTCATCATACTGAGTTGATTCGCATTTGCTACTTTGATGATTTGATATGTGGGTGGACCGGTGCTAAAGTGTTGTTCTTACTTGAACTGGCAACCTACTTATGATTACCCCCTCTTGCAAGCGTCCGCAACTAAGAAATAAGAATTAAGATAAATCTAACCAAAACATGAATGATGTGGATCCAACTCAGCCCATTATGAAGCAATGCATAAACTGGGGTTTAAGCTTCTGTCACTCTCGCAACCCATCATCTACTTGTTACTCCACAATGACTTCCCTTAGGCCCATAACATGGTCATGTGTCATGTAGTCGACGTTCACATGGCACCACTAAGAGAAGTAACATCATCCATATCATCAAAATATGAACGAGTACCAGCTTTAAATGATTACTTATAACAAGACTTCTCCCATGTCCTCGGGAACAATAGGTACTACTCACACATCATCAACATGTTCAAGATCAGAGGTGCAATAATAATAATTAAGGATCTGAACATAATATCTTCCACCGAGTAATCCAACAAGCATCAACTACAAGATGTAATCAACACAACTAGTAACCGAGATCCACCAATCTGAGGTTTTGATACACATATTGAATATAAGAGATGAACTACGGATGAAAATGAGATGGTGCTAGTGAAGATATTGATGAAGATTGGTCCTCTCACGAAAGAAGAAGAGTTGGTGATGACGATGACTTCAATTTCCCTCTCCCGGAGGGAAGTTTCCTCGGTAGAATCTGTAGCGAACCGACTCAAGACGAGTCAAGCCTCTGGTGTTTCCGTACCATCCCAAGATCATGCTAGTACACACACAGTACATAATGTATATATTCAAGAGTGCAATCACACAGCTTTATTAATCGAAATCTCATAAAAAGTACTTTATTACAATAAAGGATTACAATAAAGTGGTTGAAGGCCATCTCTTGAGATATCTAACGAAGACTAGCGGAAGCATCAGGTAGATGAGTCCATCCGACTCCAAGGGCATGTCGCTGAGCGTAGATCGTAGCCTCACTCCTGGTCGAAAAAGTACTCTGCAACATGATACGTTGCAGCCGTGTAGGTCAGCATATTGAATATGCCGGCAAGTCATCAAAGCGAGAGGTAAAATAATAATCAACTATCTCTACATGCATATTTGGCCGGTGGAGCTAAGTTTTGCATAACGCCAGTTTTATCCTACAACAAGAGGGGTTGAAAGCAAAATATTACTACATTGTTTGTTGTTAACGAGATGGTTCCGCCAACCAGTTCTCGTACCCGAATAGTTGTTAACACCCACATCATTATTAAGTTGTGTCAAGAGTTCAGGGGAAATTCAATGCCTTCGGCTCAAGTTGTCCATGACTGTGGACACGGCTAATCGATTAGGTTGGGCACTCTGCAGAGTTTTGCACACGTTCCCCACAAGATTTGATCGCCTCCGTGTATGTCCTTGCACTTCAGGGTGTTTGAAGACCGGATGATCAAAACATGGTCTTTCAACGGGTCCTTCTGAATCCCTGTCGGTGCCCATCCATTCCTACCGTTCGTCTACATCTGCTAGCACCGCCTGTCTAGAGTCGCCGCGTTGTCCAACCAAGCCAGAGCCCATAATGACTTGTGGCTGTGCAGGTAAGCCTTGAGTCTTGAAGTCTCCGTCCGTCTCTTCGAGCCTGGGTGAAGCTTTCCGCAGGATGACATGGCCTCTCCAGCATCCCGGGCATCCACTGGGTTCTCCAGGGAGCCGATCAACCGTCCTTCACCCAGAGTTGCATTGCGTCTGAGGTCTTGAAAATCTTGTCTTAGTCCGGTCTTGATTATTATATCAACCTCACATCACTCGTGGTATACACTCAACCGATCACCCGTCTACTTAAGCATAGCAAATATAACATTGTCGTCCCGGGGCCAAGTATCGGGGTGTTGTGTTCCTACCACATGATACTACATCTTATGCTAAAGTTTCCAAGTACCTAGGCAGCATGCAAATTGGGCAAAGAAGGTGATCTACTACGCATCGAAAACATAGGTAAAATAACATGATCAAAATGACTTGCCTTGATGATAGTTGTCTTGCTCGAGCGCTTCTAAGTAACACGCTTCGCACTCCGGATGATCTACTGATACAAACACAAGCACACCATAAGCACTTCAACCATGCAACAAGTAGAAATAACATCACGAGTAAGGATTTGTGGAAGTCTAAGCAAAGGAATTTAACACGCGTCGGTATGGCAGAAACTTGTTTCTGTTGAAAACACCAGTAAAAATACTTTAAAATTCTGAAACTTCTACCACAGTAAGATTTTATCACTAGAAAACAGTAGCAAAAAGAATCAACTCAAAATAATTTTTCAAACTCCTGGAATAGACAAAACAAGGTTTTAACTAAATCTGCTCTAACTTATATTTAAAAATTTCAAACATAGACAAATTATATGTTTTTAAAACCTACAGGAAATTTTTGAGCTACTGGAAAAAGAATCAGTGTCATTGGACTTAGGGATAAAGAGTTGTGGCCAAAACAAAACAGAAAGTTTATGTTTTTGCAAACAGGCAGAAAATTATAAAACTACTAGTGCTAAAAAGAGGGGTACACGTGGCCTGAGGTTATTGGCTGCGGAGGCTGTTTGTTGGAGCGCTTCGGGCAAACGACCTAAGGCTAGCAAAAACTGCTGGTTAAAACTTAAGTGGGAATAAAAACCGTGGGTTTTCTAAGATAAACCGAACATGTACTAGGGATCTAATCTAGACCCTATATCCAATATCTAACGGCTAAAAAAATGAAGACATGAAATAACGGGGAGAGGAGGGAGGCTACCTTGGCTGGTCGTGGGTTGCTCCAGCGAGAAGGGGCTGGCTGGCGAGGGAGGGGGGCTCCGGGGCGGGGGAGACTTCGGGGAGGCGGCGGCGGGGTGCTCCTCCGAGGGGAGGAGCTCGGGGTAGAGAGGGGCGGCGACGGGTGGCGCTGGGGCTGCTCCTGTAGGCCCAAGGTGGCAGTAGCCTCGGGCTCCGGCGACAGCAGTGGGGCGGCGGCTAGGGGCGGCGGCGGAGCGACGGGTTTAGGGTTGGGAACGGGGTGGCTCGGGGAGGGGGAGTATTTATAGGCTGGGAGGGGTGAGTACTATGGAAGGGAGAGGTGGCAGTGGGGAAGGGAATCGCTGGTGGTGCGGCTCGGTTTCGGTTACGGGAGCAGAGAAGGAAGGAAAGAGAGGGAGGAAGGAGAAGGGCCGACGTGGGGGGTGGCTCGGGCAGTGGGCTCCTTGGGCAGAGAGAGGGAGGCGGTGGGGAGTGGCTCGGTCGGCCGAAATCAAGGGATCTGGGATCCCTGAGGCTGGGAGGGAATCGGCCCAGGCTATCTAGCGCCGAGGGGCGGCTGTGGTAAAAAATAATAACCCTTCCTTATATCTAACCTTTCCAAAACAGAAAATATAAAAGCTAAAAAGAGAAAATAAATAAAAATATCTATATATGGTATTATATATAAAAAAATCAGAAAAAGAATCTCTACCCGAATAACATTTTTTAAAGCCAAAATAAAAACTTTTAAAAAATGTTTTTTCAGAAATTCCCAATTTGCTTTATTTCTTTTTGCAATTATTTTTGCAAAAGAATTTTTTGGGTTTTCTTTTCTCAAATATTTCAGAGATTTGCCCGCATTTTGGAGGGTCATTTTCCTCCGCTCTCTCTCTTGCGTGCAAGAGGGTTTTCTCCGGACATTTCTCGCGCGAGGAAAAATGAAAATGCAAATCGAAAAGACGAAAGAAATTCACGAGCTAAATTTATTTCACTCAATATGCATAGATGCTTAGCTACAATGTAAAACATTCCCAATTAGGAAAATTGGGATGTTACAGAATCTCTTTGCCACAGAGCAAAAGGGCCTCTGCCCAGGTTTCCGCCTCGAGAAGGTGGAGCTTCGTCCCGAAAGATGACTTATGATTTTTTTTCTGGGTAAAGGACACCATAGGTGGGGCAACCTATTGGCTTGTGGCCAGCTGGTGGCCCCTCTCCTGTATATTTTTGTCCCATATATTCTCACATATTTCAAAAAAATCTTCATAAAGTTTCACGTCATTTGGAGCAAGTTGGTTTTTCTTCCTTTTTCTTAGTTTCCCGATCGAGAATTCTAGTTTCCAGATATTTCCCTCTCGGTGATGTACCTTGCAGATTCAGACAGAAATAAAATAAGAATTGCGTGGTAATAAGGGATAATGGATAGGATCAACACAAATATCAATAGTAATTCATGTTGTAAAATGGGCGTATCAGCCATGCACATTAACCTAAAGAGATCCAATGATTTTCTTTTGCCCTCCATGTATGCTTGTATTATTGATCTGCAATCCAGTTGCGGTGAAGCTCCCTGCATTATGAACAATGCAAAATTTTGTTATTGGCATTTTGAATTGTGTATCTTTATTTTTTAATATGAAATTGGATGGAAATGACAGCACCCTAGTCTTCTTTGCTTATATCCGTGCACAACATGTTATATGTGTGCTTGTTTCAGGGTGATATCCATGATGGCAAACACAAATCTGTTGAAGACTGTAAGAAAACCCAACATATATTGTAAAAAAGAAGGGAAAACATCTTGAAGATAGTGATACCACCCCAAATTCGTGTCTTGATACTGTATTCAAGTTACTCGATACTACGAGTCATCCAAGCTCATAGATGTCATTGGATGAATCAGTTCGGCTTCTTCGGTCTCAGCTCCAAGAAGAAAGGCATTCTTCAGCTCGGCTCGGGCTTGAATTATAATCACTAAGGAAGATTACAGATAAGTCAATTGAGAATCTCATTGCTAAACAGATGGACCTGGAAGATATGAGCGACATGCTAGGTCCGTATCATCACCTTACTCAGGTGCTCCCGTGCAAGGCAAACGTTTCTCGAACTGTCTTGTGGTGTGATACGTCTCCAAAGTATCGATAATTTATGGAGTATTCATGCCATATTTTCCTATGTTTACAATACTTTTATATGGTTTTGATGCAGTTTATATTATTTATTTAGAACTAACCCGGACTCGCACAGTTTTGAGCAGAATTACTATTGTGTTGTTTTGTGCAGAAAATAATAGTTCTCAGAATCGCCCAAAACTTTTTTATGATTTTTTCTAGAGAAAGTAAGAAATACTGGAGCAAAGAACCACTGGAGGGGAGCGAGCTATGGTCCATAAGCCAAGAGGGCGTGCCCACCCCCCTGGGCGCGCCATGATGGCTTGTGGGGCCCACATGGCTCCGCTTGGTGCGATTCCAACGCTAAAAAATTCTATGTATACACAAACCCTCAGAAATAAAAAAAATAACTTCTCCTCCACCGCCGCAACTCTCTGCATCAAAGAAAAACCCATCTGGAGCCTTTCCAGTACCATCACGGAGCGGAAAACCATCGCTGGTGGCCATCTTCAGCATCCACGTGGAGCCCATGACGAGGAGGGAGTAGTTCACTCTCGGGGCTAAGGTATGTACCAGTAGCTATGTGTTTAATATCTCTTTCATGTTCTGGAGATGCCTCAATCTTGATGTGTCACCGGCT
Organism: Hordeum vulgare subsp. vulgare; assembly: GCF_904849725.1. Classification (NCBI taxonomy): domain Eukaryota; kingdom Viridiplantae; phylum Streptophyta; class Magnoliopsida; order Poales; family Poaceae; genus Hordeum; species Hordeum vulgare. The sequence goes on from NC_058519.1 coordinate 442,658,735, forward strand.
TTGTTAATATAGTTGGATCATATGGTGTTCTTCCGTTGCTATCTTGTTGTGATGAATTGAATCCTTACCTTTGAGATCGTGTTATGTTGGATTAATATTGGATTTGGGGACACTTCATGTATTTCTTGCAGGTGGATACCGGTGGTGACAATGGGGTACTCTGTTGATTCACTTGATATATGTTGTGGCATCAACTTGCAGATTTCGTTGACTTTGGGGATCTATGCATAGGGGTTGATTACATGTTTTCATATTACGTTCTCCGACAGAAATCTTGGGGCACTCTTTGAAGTTCTTTGTGTTGGATTGAACATGCTGAATCTGAAATTATTTGATGCATGTGTATAATTAACCCATGGATACTTGAGGAGAGATTGAAGTATCTAGGCGACAATAGGGTTGATTGATATGTATCATAGGTGTTATTCTATTACGAACTCTAGGGCTGTTTGTGACACTTAAAGGAATAGCTCAAAAGTTTGATCGGAAAGAATAAATTTGAAGTGGTTATACTACCTACAACAATTTCATCTTATGTTCTCCCCTACTTATGAACTTTGGAGTGATTCTATGTTGCGTGTTGAGGGATGATCTGTGATTCTACTATGCTAGCATTGTTGATAGATTGCACTAGTGAAAGTATGAACCCTATGCCTTACTACCAAGAATTTATACAACATTTGTATTGTTGTTTGCCACTTTCTACCCTTCTGTTTTTATATATTCAGATTACAAAAACCTATATCTACTATCCATACTACACTTGTATCACCATCTCTTCACTGAACTAGTGCACCTATACAATTAGCCATTGTATTGGGTGTCTTGAGGACATAAGAGGTTTCTTGTATTTGATTGTAGGGTTGCTTGAGAGATACCATCTTGACCCTACACCTCCCACGGATTGATAAACGTTAGGTCATCCACTTGAGGGAAATTTGTTGTTGTCCTACAAAACTCTGCACTTGGAGGCCCACTTCTCGAAATCAGTTTTTTGCCGTGTGCCAAATCTTTGCCATCTGCTAGCTGATGGCAAAGAGTGTCTTTGTCGTCAGCTCCCAGAAAGCAGATGGAAAAGAACAGGCTGATAGCAAAGAAGGTCTTTGCCAGCAGTCAATTCTTTGTCATCTGCCGCAGACGGCAAAGAAGGGGACAACAGACGACAAAGATGCTCATCTGGCCGGGGAAACCTTAGGTCAACCTACGCCCTTCTTTGTCGTTTGCTTGCTGACGGCAAAGATGCCAGATGCAGACGACAAAGAGTATAGCCCCTTTGCCGTCCGCTAGTAGATGGCAAAGTTCCTGAATCTACTAACGGTTGTCCCGCCCCCGCCCCGGCCCTCTCTCTCTCTCAAACGGCCACTCTCTCTCTCTCTCCTCCCCCGACACCCAACGCTGCCACCACCGTCGCCTGGCCACCCCCGGCGCCACCAGCGCCGCCCCGATACCGCACAAACCCCCGGCGCCCCTTGTGCCGCCCCCGCAGCCACACCGCCAGCGCTGCTGGTGCCCCTGGTGCCGCCCTCGCAGCCCCACCCCCGGAGCCCCTAGTGCCTCCCCCGCAGCCCCACCGCCGGCGCCGCCGCCCCAGGAACTTTCTCGCAGGCCCTGGCGCCGCCCCCGCACCCCCAACACAGCCGGTGAGCGCCCACACCCCCACCCCCTTGTTATTTAGTTTTTTGGAGGAAGAAGAAGAAGAAGAGGAGGAGGAGGAGAAGAGGAGAAGAAGAAGTGGAGTAGGAGGAGGGGGAGGAGAAGAAAAAGAAGAAGAAGTGGAGTAGGAGGAGGGGGAGGAGAAGAAAAAGAAGAAGAAGAAGAAGAAGAAGAAGAGAAGAAAAAAATAAGAAGGAGAAGAAGAAGAGAAGAAAAAAATAAGAAGAAGAAGAAGTAAAGAAGAAGAGAAGAAGAAGAGAAGAAGAGAATAAGAAAAAAATAAGAAGGAGAAGAAGAGAAAAAAGAAGAAGAAGTAGAAGAAGAGAATAAAGAAAAATAGAAATAGAAATAAGAGGAACAGGAAGAAGGAAAGGAGAAGAGGAGGAGGAGGAGGAGGAGGAGAAGAAGAAGAAGAAGAGGAGGAGAAGAGGAGAAGAAAGAGGAAAAATGAAAAGAAGAAGAAGAGAAGAAGAAGGAGAAGGAGGAGGAGGAGAAGGAGCCCTCCTTCTTGTCCTTCTTCTCTCCTCCTTATTTTTTAGCTTGTTTAGCTAATTATCCTCCAAAATGACATAATAAGCTAAAAACCTTGGTTAGCTCATGAATATTATATTCTTAGCTTGTTTTCCTAAAAAATGACATAATTATACATAATTAGAATATTTGTGTTGATCGGGTGGATTTACATGTGATAGTTGTCTCATCGCTGTGACGTCTGCTGTGCGAAGACCTCCCCGTGCGTTGTACGAGCTCCGCCCCTGCATTCGTGGGTTAGTACAAATTTCATCTCCTCCTCGCCCCTTCATTTACCGTGGCTCGGTTTCCGGATGAAACTTTCTAGATTTAGGTAATGAAATTAATTTATCATTATGCGTGACCAGTATGCGTCTCCCGTTCGAAAGGGCGACACCTATAAATATGCACGTCTTTGCATATTTATCACCGCCATCCTTTCGAATTGTCCAACATTATCCATGGACACTCCCAGTATGTGTATATTTGGTTCGTTTTCCCGTATGCTGTGCTCTGGATCCGATGCGGAATTTCGTCAGTGCCTCCCTGTTGTTCTCCGGATGCACATCCTCTCTGTTTATTGCGGAGACGTGTATAAGGAGAATAGCGGGGAGGTGCTGCCGAAATTTTGCGTTGGATCCGGAGCAGAGCATGGGAAAACGAACCCAATCTACACATACTCGGGTGGGATTAGGACCTATCTTTACCTATTAGCGTGTAGGTTGCCTGGACGTAATAAAAATGGCGAACCTGATTAACCGATGAATATAAATGCTAAATTATATATAAATATATTTCTTCTGTCTTTAGTAGCTAGGCAAGATGAGTGATCGTGCGTGGATGTATACCGGTCACCCTAGTCAGAAAGAGATGACGAAAGAATGGTTTGTAAAAACAAAGGAATTTGTGAAAGCCGCATTCGCAAATGGCGAGGAAAGAATCTATTGCCCCTGTCCTGGATGCGACAACTATAAAAAGACGTCAGAGGCTGTAATGATTAAACACCTGCAGAGGAGGGGTTTTAAGCCTAATTATACGGTGTGGACATTTCATGGTGAGTCTATACAACGCACAAGAGCTGAGGTGGTCCGTCGTCGCACCGACGAGCATGGTACCGGGATTGAAGACATGGTGGAAGACTTTGATGATGCTCGTGATTCAGAAGATGAGATGGAGGAATCTGCAAAGGCCTTTTATGAAATGTTGGAGTCTTCAAAACGTCCTCTCCATGAGCACACTGAGCTCTGTCAGCTGGATGCAATTGCACAAGTAATGGCTCTGAAGGCTCATTTCAACTTGGGAAGAGAATGCTACGACGCGATGATGACACTATTTGGACGCTTCCTAACCAAAGGCCATTTCATGCGTGCAAACCTGTAACAGTCGGACAAAATACGTCGTGTACTTAAGATGCCCTATGGGAAGATAGATGCATGTCAGGAAGGATGTGTCTTATCTAGGAAGGAGTATGCGCACTTGGACTATTGTCCCAATTGCGAGTCTTGCAGGTATCTTATGGTAGACAACAGTATGGGTGAGAAGAGGTAGACAAAAAAAGCAGTTAGTGTTCTTCGGTATATGTCAATCGTACCAAGACTTCAACGTCTTCTCATGGTCGAAGAGACGGCAAGACAGATGACATCGCACAAATTGGGCACAAGAACTGAACTAGATGCGGATGGGAATAAGATGGTGGTACACACATCGGATGGGGAAGCGTGGAAACATTTCGATGGTTTGCATCAGGATAAAGCGGCAGATCCAATGAATCCTCGAGTCTGCATCGCCACGGATGGTTTTAATCCCTTCGGCATGACGGCAACCAAATATAGTTTTTGGCCTGTATTTGTCATTCCACTCAATCTCCCCCCCGGACAGATTATGCAAAGAAAGAACATATTTCTGACGTTAATAATTCCAGGGCCCAATTATCTGGGGAAGAATATGAATGTGTACCTGCAGCCACTTAAGGATGAATTGAAGAAAATTGGGATAATGGGGTCAAAACATACGATGCCGCTATAAAACAAAACTTCAAAATGCATGTGTGGTACATGTACTCTATGCATGACTTGACGGCGTATGCACTGTTCTCTGGATGGTGTGTGCATGGAAGGTTCCCGTGCCCCAAATGCAAGGCAGCTCTTCAGTTTCATTGGTTGGAGGAGGGTCGGAAGTATTCTTGCTTTGACTTGCATAGACAGTTCCTGGATCCTGACCATCAGTTCAGAAAAGACAAGAAGAACTTTACTAAAGGTAAAGTTGTCAAAAACTTGGCACCACCTGCGTTGACAGGCCAACAGATCCTCGATCAGTTAAACGCCCCCGAGCCTGATCCAGAGCGTCCAGGATATTTCAAGGGGTATAATTCAAAACACGCCTGGACTCACAAGCCATGCTTCTGGGATCTGCCTTACTTCAAAGACCTCCTTCTTCCACACAATATCGACATGATGCACACTGAAAAGAATATCGGAGAGGCTATTTTTGGTACATTGTTCGACATAGATGGGAAGACAAAGGATAATACTAAGGCTAGAGTCGATCAAGAGACACTATGTCATAGACTATTACAAAACATGCGAGAAGGCAAAGGAAAGCAGAAGTGGTCGAAGCCAAAGGCATGGTTCAATCTTGGAAGGCCAGCTATGAGGGAAATTATCTTGTGGGTCAAAATGCAATTGATGTTCCCCGATGGGCATGCAACGAATCTAAAGAGGGGAGTGAGTCTTGAAAAATTAAAAATCTTTGGTCTCAAGAGTCATGATTGGCACATATGGCTAGAGCGGGTAATGCCGGTGATGTTACTTGGCTTTATTCCTGAGGATGAATGGCTAGTACTGGCGGAGCTGAGCAATTTCTTCCGTGTTCTTTGTGCGAAAGAATTGTCGCCTGGCGTGGTAGGAGACATGGAGGAGTTTGCACCGGAGTTGTTGTGCAAGTTAGAGAAGATCTTTCCACCGGGCTTCTTTAATGCAATGCAGCATTTTGATTTTACATCTACTGACCGAGGCAAGATTGGTTGGGCCCGTGCAAGATCGTTGGTGCTATGCAACTGAGAGGATGCAGAAGACCCTTCGAGCTAAATGTAAAAATAAGCGTAGAACTGAAGCATCAATGGCTGAGGCATTCATTACTGAGGAGGTGGCAAACTTTGTGACAACACACTACGAAGCCAAAAATCATCATTTGCATAATCCGAAGCCTCCGCACAATGATGCAGACCCTAAAAAAGGGTCCAACCTCATCCTATTCAAAGGGAAGCGCGGACCAGCCAGTTGCTTCGAAACCAATAATGTTGGATGTCGAAGAATGGCGGAACATTTCATTGTATATCTTCAACAACCTAAGAGAAGTGCGGCCGTACATCGAGTGAGTTCTCGGCACATTTTCCCGTAACTTCTAATTCCTTTGAATTGCTCTTATTCCTGGATATTTCAAACAGCCGTTACGTCGCCAAATTCTCGGATGGAGTGGTGATCGAAAATGATTCCGTCGAAGAGTATGAGCTTCTGTCAAAGAGAGGAGGCGGTTATCCCGGTTTCCTATCTCTTGGTTCAAACAAACGGTAATTATCAATAATGGACCATTTCATTTCTTGGTCTAACTTGAGGCTAATGCAACAATCGTTTTGTATTAAACTTGTAGGCTAATTCAGTGTCTATGGACGCCAAATTGAGACAAGTCGCTAATGGTTTTGACTATAAGGTCCGTTCATTTGAGAAATACAACATCAACGGGTATCTCTTTCATACCTTTGGCAAAGCGCTATCTATGCCCGACTGGAAATCTACAAATTGTGGTGTCTCTGCTATCGGCGAAGGTGTTATCGAGTATTATGGAAGAGTTGAAGCAATTTATGAACTTCAATTCTATGGTGAAAACCGACCGAATGTCATACTCTTCAAATGTTATTGGTTCCAGCCGAAGGAGACTAGAGGGACTCATGAACATATAGGACTAGTCGAAATCAAACCAAACACCCATTTAGATGTTTCCGATGTCTATATTACCACTCAACAGGCGACCCAAATTTTCTATATACTGTGGGCATGCCAAACGGATAAGAATCTGGAAGGTTGGTATGTTGTTTATGAAGTGCCGCCACATGTCAGACCACATCTCCCAAATGAACAGGATTATGAACCTCACATTAACCCAGACACATATGATGGAGAATTCTTCCAAGAAACACGTCTTTCCAAGAAACGTTTCAAGAACCGCCGTGCTTCACCCAAGAACATGGAAGTAGACAGCGACAATGAATCCGACTCCACCCTTGAGTCGGAATCAGAAGACCTGGAACTCGTAGAGGTTACTAATGCGGATGACCTGTCAATGCTTCAACGATTAAAGAAAGGCCTTTCACAACTTCACGCCGTTGAACCCGACGAGCACGTCATTCATGAAGACATGCGTGATAGTGATGATGATGATGCATTTATTGATGATGATTATTAGTTTGTAAGATTCACAACTTAAATTATATATTTTAATCTTTATTATTCATGTACATATTATTATTCATGTCAGTTATTCAATTTTTTTATGTTTTACTAATTTCTTTTAATCTTTATCATGGCAGGTCACCAGGTGTTGAAAGATGGTGGGCGCTGGTCCAGATTGCTCGACGGGTTATTCCCAGCCGCCCCGCACGAGGGGTGGTACTTCCCTTCCACCCCTATCTCTCTGTAGAGCCTTGGCAGACAGTCTGTCGACACCACCCGTGGGTTCTTCTTCATCGGCGACATTGCCCACTGGGACAGGTGCTGGTCGGGTAGGGAAGAAGGGGAAGGGTATAGGGAGAGGTGGTGGCCGTGGAAGATCCAGGAGGACTGTTGAGCCGTCCTCGCCACCACCACCAGCTCCTTCACCCGAGCATAGGACTTCTATGGTCGACCCGTTTGCGGAGGAGGCTACGGGGACTCGGGTCCAGGAGCCTGGTGTTGATGGGCATTCGTCCCATGAGACTCCTGTCCAGGATCAGCCTCGGGTCGAGGTGCTTTCGGCCCACGAGACTACGGTTCCGAAGGCTTCACCCGATGTGGAGAGGCCGAGATGGGATGCCTGGCCGGATAGGACCGAGGGTCCGGGTGGCTCAAGGGGCGGGGATGGTGGGGATGAGTTTATGGATAGTGAGGGCGATGTGCACGTGGACGAGGCCACCGTGTACAAGCGTGGTAGTACACGTCTCCCGGTTGTGCCGGCTACCCGCAAGCAGAGGCCGGTGATTAAACCTGAAGGAGATAGGTAAGTACATTTACTTTTTTTTAGCTTTTGCCTTCAAGTTTTTTCAAATATCTAATGCGTTAACCTTATCATACTGCAGGGGATGGGCACACCCTCGTGGAGTCCGCAAGCCGAACTCCGTCCTTGGTGTGCTTTGCGGGACAAATTTCCCGGGGTTTGTCACGTTGCCTGGTGAGGGTCAGGTTCCTACACTAGGATTTTCCTGGGAGCACTACCAGGTTGCGCAGGCCCCGCCGGAGGATATTATAGATGGTGTCTTGTGCCACACGAGGGCCGAGATGGTGATCAAGATCTTTTGGGTAAATTATCCTTTTACAAATTCTAAAATTAACAATATAGCTAATTATTGTACTAATCGGTGTTTTCATGTTTGATTGCAAACCTTCTCTAGGTGTGAGGATGGATATCAGGAGGCGGCGGCCAAGGTTCTCGAGGCTGAGTGTAGGCGGTTACTACAGAACTTACGCCACGAGGCTCGGCCGCAGGCTATTCGAGACTACTACGCCACACATGGTATTAAGAAGCAGAAGAAGGATTGCCGCGGAAATTTTCTGAAGAAGGAGCAATACATGAAGGTAATTACCTATTCTTAAGTCCTTCTACGTAGTTTTCTTGATTTCATTCATAGGCGTAGCGCTCAAAATTATTTCTAATAACTTACAGGTGCCCCTGAGATGGTGTGCGGATAAGATGGATTGTTGGGAGGCATTGGTTGATGAGTGGTGCACAAGCAGCTGGCGAGCCATCCACGAGAATGCGAAGGATCGGCGTAGCCAAATGGTTGGTGTGCCACACCATCAAGGCAGCGCCAACTTACTTCAGTTCGGACGAAACTGGGTATGTGATTTTCTTCATGATTCATGCAATTCATTCTTCGTGCTAATATTTTGTTCCTCTCTTTTAGGCGCATCACAATAAGACGGAGATGCCACACTTGTACGACCCTTATGGCATAGCCCATACTGCCTCGTACAAGAAGGCGAAGGCATTCTCTGAGTCTGACCTCGATGATCCAAAGTTCACCAACATATCATCCCACCACAAGCTCATGACATACACGGACACGGGGAAGGCTACGAAAGGGGATGACTTTAACCCGAGCCAGGAACCTTTGGATCCAGAGCTGGTGATGGTATCTGGTGGCGGGAGGCCCCATGGCTCGATAGCCATTGGAGATGGGATAATACGTTGTCCACTCACTCTCCCGGAGATCAAGGTGCGCCAGTCGAGCAGCTGTCCTCAGATAACGCGTCGTCCACGGCCAGTCGATCTTGCCATCGAGGTTAGTTGTACGGACTAATGTAACATCCCCAAATTTCCTAATTTGGAATGTTTTACAATTGTAGCTAAGCATATATGCATATTGGTTGAAATGAAGTTGGCATTTGATTTCTTTCAAATTTTCCTCTTTGCATTTCTATTTTTTTTTCTTCGTGCAAGAAGTGTCGGGAACTAATTTGTTGCAAGCAAGAAAGAGAGGAGGAATATGACCCTCCAAAACCAGGGGCATTCTTTGAAATATTTTGAGCCAAGAAAACCAAAATTTTATTGATAAAATAATTGCAAAAAGAAAATAAAGCTTTTAGGGTTTTTGTGAAAAAACATTTTTTAAAAGTTTTTATTTTGGCCTTGGAAAAATGTTAAACGTGTAGAGATTTTTTTTCTCAAAATTTTGGTATATAAAACTCCTATTTTGTATTTTATTTACTTGCCCATTTATTTGTTTTATTTCCTGTTTTTGAAAAAATGGAAAAATCCTTTTTTTTGGAAAGCGCTAGCGGGCGTTGGATTAGGATCGGCCCAGATCCCATCAGACCCGGGACCGAAATCCCTTCGGATCGGCGCGAGAGCCCCTCGCCCCTCCCTTCTCTCTCACTGCGCCTGGGCCCCACTAGCCGAACCGCCACCTCCCCGGTCACCCCCTTCCTCTCGCTCCCTCCTTTCCTTCTCGAGCCCCTCCTCTTTCCTTCCCGTCGACAGCCCGATCCCCTCCCTACCTCTGCCGATCTCCTTCCCTCTGGAGCCTCCACTCTCCCCTATATAAATCCACTCCGCACCTCGGCCCCCCCTCGTCGCCACCTCCCATCGCCGCCCCCAACCACCCCTGCCCCTGCAGCCTCGCCGGAGCCGAGCTCCAAGGAAACGACCCCGCTCCGCCCCGGCCACCACCACGCCTCCCCGCACCACCCGACCCACCAGCGAGCTCGCCGCCTCCACCACACCCCATTTTCGCCCGAGACCGAACCCCTCGCCGCTCCACGCCACCCCACTCCTCGCCAGAGTTCATCCGGCAACCGAAGCCCAGGAACCTCCCTGTCGCGCCTCCCTCGCCCCTAGCACCCTCTGTCGCCACCAGTAGACGCCGACGACCCTCCACCGCCACCAGGACCACTCCGGCGCCCCCTACAACCACCGGAGCCCCTTTCCTCGGCCACCCCACCTTCGGCCAGAGCACAGACTCACCGGAGTTCCTCCCTGCAACCGTGGTAAGCCCCCTCTATCTCCTCCTCCGTTCGATCTAAGATAAACGGTGTAGATTAGAAACGAAGTACCCCGTCGGTTTTCACACAAAAACTGAACCGGTTTTACCCCACTTATTAGTTAGCCGAAGCTTTTGTTACAATGTGGCCATTCGGTAGTTAGTCTCCGCAGCACACAACCCCAGAGCCAATCAGGAGCTGCCACATACCCCCTGTTCACTAGTAGTTTTTTTTTTCTTTTTGAGTTTTAGTTTGAAAACAAAGAGAGTTTCAAGTTTGTTTTCTCTATAACTTTTGGTCTAGAGGTCCAATGGAGTTGATTCTTTTTCCAGTAGATCACAATTTTGTTCTAGTTTTCGAAAACATATTATTTGCCTACGTTTTAAATTTCAAAATTTGAATTAGATCAGATTTAGTTTAAATCTTGTTTTGCTTATTCCAGGAGTTTAAAAATAGATTTTAATTTGATTCTTTTTGCTGCTGATTCCTAGTGATCATATCTTTCAGTAGTTTAAGTTCCAATTTTATGTATATATTTTTAGTTGGGGTTTTATCAAAAACAGATTATGTTTTGCTTATGTTAAGTGATTTTCTTCACTTTATGCAATGGTGTTTATATGATTGTGATGTTATTTTGTTTGTTAGTGATTGTAATAGTTATTGTGTGTATTTTGTTTGTATCGATAGATCACCCGGAGTGCGAAGCGTGCTACTTAGAAGCGCTTGATCACGACAACTATCAGCAAGGAAAGTCATTTGATCATATATTACCTATGTTTTATGCATTGTAGTTCTACCCTTCAACACCCTATTGCATGCTGAGTAGGTACTTGGAAATATTGGTTACTTGTTGTAGTATCATGTGGTAGGCACCCAAAAATCCCGTTACTTGGCCCGGGACGACAAATTCTATAATGCTATTCTTGTGTAGATGGGGTTCTGGTTGAGAGTTTATCACGAGTGATGCGAGGATAATTTAATAACCAAGACCGGTTAAGACAAGACTTATCAAGACCTCGTGATGCAATGCAACTCTGGGTGAAGGACGGTTTAGATGGGCTCCCTGGAGAAACCAGTGGACGACCCGGGATGCATGGGAAAGTGCCATGACATCTTGTAGAAAGCTTCACCCAGGCTCGAAGAGATGGACGGAGGCTTCAAGACCCAAGGCTTACCTGCATAGCCACAAGTAATTATGGGCTCTGGCTTGGTTGGACAATGCGGCGACTCTGGGCAGGCGGTGCTAGAAGATGTAGAAGAACGGTAGGATTGGATGGGCACCGATAGGGGATCAGAGGGACCCGTTGAAAGACCATGTTTTGATCATCCGGTCTTCAAACACCCTGAAGTGCGAGGACATACCCAGAGGCGATCAAATCTTGGAAATTTTCCTGAACTCTCAACACAATTTAATAATGATGTGGGAATTATTGACAACTCGGGTACGAGAATTGGTTGGCGGAACCATCTCGTTAACAACAAACAATGTAGTAATATTTTGCTTTTAACCCTCTCTTGATGTAGGAGAAAACTTGCTTTTCGCAAAAAACTTATAGCCCCACCTGCCAAATATGCATGTATAAATAGATGATTATTATTTCACCCCCTCTCTTTGATGACTTGTCGGCATATTCCATATGTGGACCTACACGGCTGCAACGTATCATGTTGTAGAGTATTTTTACAACCAGGAGTGAGGCTATGATCTACGCTCGGTGTTATGCCCTGGAGTCGGATGGACTCGTCTACCTTTGAAGCTTCCTCTAGTCTTCGTTAGTTATCTCATGAGATGGCCATCAGCCACTTTATTGTAATTCATTATTGTAATAAAGTACTTGATATGAGATTTAGATTAATAAAGTTGTGTGGTTGAACTCTCGATATATATACATTGATGTACTGTGTGTGTACCAGCATGATCTTGGGATGGTACGGAAACATCAGAGACATGGCCGTTTCAGGTCGGGTCGTACAACTAAGAAAACTTTCATCCATTTCATTATGTGTGTCACCATAGATCATTACTGTGGTAACGAGGAACGGTGTTTCAGGCTGCTCTTCAGAAAGAGAGAGGGGCAAACCAGGCTGCTCTTGACAAAGAGAGATTGGCAAGCCAGGCTCCTCTTCAGGATGCTCTTGATGAGGGGGACCAGACCACGACACGATTGATTGAGGAGGAGAGGGCCCAGAATGAGGCAGTTCAACGGGCCCTGTATGAGCTTTTTGTGGTAAGTGTTTTTTCACATTAGCCAAATCATGTGTGTAATGTTTGTTTCATTACTAACTAATACAACCCACTCTTCAGGGTCTGTGCGAGAAGAGCGGTCAAGTCCCTCCGCCGATGCCCGTATTCTCTTTGATTGGCACGGTGAGTTTCATTATAGACTAGTATTAATAATTGAGTGTCATCATGCTAACTGAGACATTGCAAAATATCTTTTCTGCAGAATAACTCCCGAGCGTCATCGCACGACCCTTCTCCAGGTGTTTCTCCTCCTTGATGACCACTACGGTAAGTTTCTCTTCTCCTCTTTCATATTCTCCTTGCCTTAATTTCCCCATCAAAATAATTAGCCCATTTAGCTCCAAAATGCCATAATAACCTCAAAATGGCATAAGAACCTTGGTTAGCTCATTAATATTATATACTTAGCTTATTTTCCTCTAAAATGGGATAATCAGCCCATAAAGCTCCAAAAATACATAGTTAACTAATTTAGCTCCAAGAAGAGGAGAACAGGAGAAGAAATACGAAAAATGGAAAGAAAGAAGAAGAAGAAGAAGAAGATAAGAAGAAGAAGGAGGAGGAGGAGAAGGACTAGAAGGTCTCGTCCTTCTCCTCCTCCTCCTCCTCCTCCTGCTCCTCCTTCTTCTTTATTTCTTGTTCTTCTTCTCCTCCTCCTATTTCTTCTCCTCTTTCATATTCTCCTTGCCTTAATTTCCCCAACAATAAGATAATTAGCCCATTTAGCTCCAAAATGCCATAATAACCTGAAAATGGCATAAGAACCTTGGTTAGCTCATTAATATTATATACTTAGCTTGTTTTCCTCTAAAATAGGATAATTAGCCCATATAGCTCCAAAAAGACATAGTTAGCTAATTTAGCTCCAAGAAGAGGAGAAGAGGAGAAGAAATAGGAAAAATGACAAGAAAGAAGAAGAAGAAGAAGAAGAAGAGAAGAAGGAGAAGGAGGAGGAGGAGAAGGCCAAGGAACTTCTAGTCCTTCTCCTCCTCCTCCTCCTCCTCCTCCTTCTTCTTTATTTATTCTTCTTCTTCTCCTCCTCCTCTTTCTTCTCCTCTTTCAAATTGTCTTCGCCTTAATTTCCCCAACAATGACATAATTACCCCATTTAGCTCCAAAAACACATTATAAGCTCAAAGTGGCATAAGAACCTTGGTTAGCTCATTAATATTATATACTTAGCTTGTTTTTCTCTAAAATGGGATAATTAGCCCATATAGCTCCAAAAAGACATAGTTAGCTAATTTGGCTCCAAGAAGAGGAGAAGAGGAGAAGAAATAGGAAAAATGAAAAGAAAGAATAAGAAGAAGAAGAAGAGAAGAAGGAGAAGGAGGAGGAGGAGGAGGAGGAGAAGGAGGAGAAGGCCAAGGACCTTCTAGTCCTTCTCCTCCTCCTTCTTCTTTATTTCTTCTTCTTCTTCTCCTCCTCCTCTTTCTTCTCCTCTTTCATATTCTCCTTGCCTTAATTTCCCCAACAATGACATAATTAGCCCATTTAGCTCCAAAAGACATTATAAGCTCAAAATGACATAAGAACCTTGGTTAGCTCATTAATATTATATACTTAGCTTGTTTTCCTCTAAAATGGGATAATTAGCCCATTTAGCTCCAGGAAGACATAGTTAGCTAATTTAGCTCAAAGAAGAGGAGAAGAGGAGAAATGAAAAGGAAGCACAAAAAGAAGAAGAGAAAGAGAAGAGAAGGAGAAGGAGAAGGAGGAGGAGAAGAAGAAGAGAAGAAGGAGAAGGAGGAGAAGGAGCCCTCCTTATTCTCCTTCTTCTTCCCTCCTTCTTCTCCTCTTCTTCTCCTTCTTCTTCTCCTATTCTCCTCCTCCTTCTCCTTCTCCTTCTCCTCATCCTCCTCCTCATCGTCCTCCTTATTCTTGTTTTTTCTTCTCCTTCTTCTCTTCTTGCTTCTTCTCTTTTTTCTTCACTTTAGCTTATTTGTCATATATATTTTGTTGTTCTTCTTCTTCTGACTTTATTATTCCCATTTTGCAGATTGGATGTACTACATAAATTGAAGCTGGCATTGGAGTGCTTTAGTTCCCGTTTTTATTTGAGTTGATGAACACTGTGGAACTATATGTATATGTATATCTCGATGAACAATATATGTGCAACTATATGTATGTATATATGGATGAAACTTTGTATGTGTTGGTTCTTTTGATATATGGGATGTACGTTGATGAACAAATGGCATTGATAAGCTTTATATGTATATCATATATGTGTTGTGACCTATTTATCATATATGTGCTATGAATTATATATATATATGTGATGTGAAATAGAAAAAATAAACAAAAATGTGAAAATATAGGCTCTTTGCCGTCTGCCAGCTGATGGCAAAGGCCTTTGACATCAGGGAGCTGACGGCAAAGGTGCCACGTGGCACCCAGCTGTGCAACCTGGGCAGCAGCAGCTGGCCATATAGTCTCTTTGTCGTCCGCTTCCTCGGGGGGTGGACGACAAAGAAGTGGGCACAGAGGAGGGGGAGGAGGGGTAGGCAGACGACAAAGAGTGGAAGGGGGGGAGGAGGTGCAGACGGCAAAGAGTGGAGGTGGAGGCAGACGACAAAGAGTGGAGGTGGAGGCAGACGGCAAAGAGTGGAAGTGGAGGCAGACGGCAAAGCCTCCGTTAGCCCTTAACGGAGGCAACGCCTGTCGGCTGCCGTCTCGACATCTTTGCCGACTGCTCTTATGAAAAGCTGACGGCAAAGCTCTTTATCGTCCGCTTTCGTGAGGCAGATGGAAAAGAAGCTACAATGCCGTCGTAGGCTGACGCAGAATTTTTGCTGACAGGAGTTTTCTTTGCCGTCTGTGTATTACTCTTTGCCGTGTGTCGATTACGCTTTGCCGTCTGTGATGGCAGACGACAAAGAAGCTAATTCCTGTAGTGGCCCAACAACGTCTACAAGAATAAAGTTGCATAGTAGACATCAAAGTGGTCTAGGTTCAATATTATTTTGTTGCACATTTATTTGCACTAGCAGGGACCTTTAATGCCCAGTTTATGTAATATGTTTCTTGGTTGCGCTTTATGATCACTTGTGACGAACTTTGATGCCCACTAGATGTAATATGCCATAGTTCCTTTATTGTATCGTGAAAGTTTGTTCTTAATTCCTAGTTACTTCATATTCTATAATTTGCTACCAGAAAAACAGGATGACAGCTCTCATGGAGGCGAACGGGCCGAAACATGCACCTTAACAAGTCTGCATTTTGTCGTGCCATAATTGTGAAGGTTGGCAACAAGATGTACTTAGGCCTCCGCTAACCTGTCGTATGAGCCCTTCTTTGACACGGTAGGCCGAGGACCATAAATCTCACGGACCTTTAGCAGGCCAACAATTTGTTAGGCTCATGAAATCATGCCAAAAACAAGGTGAATATGTTGCTGGCCAGATTTAGCCCAAAAACAACCATGATCCTTTATCATGCTAAAAAGCATGTCGGCCCTACATTTTCAGACTAGTCCTTGGGACTTTTGTAGGCTGAAAGCTACCTTAGGACATTATCGGACCAGTTACATGACGCGTTGTTATCAGGCCAAAACATACCTTGGGACAAACCAATCACAACATGGGCCTTTAATAGGTTGAAAGCTTAGTAGAGCCACCAACAAGCCGAAATATACGGTAGACCTTTAACAGACCCAAAGTTCGGTTGGGCTAAAATGTTGCCACCGAGATGAAATGCCACACCATAAGATAATTGTCCCATGTGCAGCACGGGCCATTACCAGGCGAAAGATACACCAGGCTGAAACGGGCTCATTTCTACATCAGACCTCTTACATGCTCAAAATACACTGGGTCGTAATGGGGCCCAAATATTGAGCAAATAATTAATGGATCCGAACTGGCCGTGCGCCATAAATGTACCATGTTCATACATGTCGCTAGTGGGCCATCCCACTAGTACCTGACAAAATCTTATGGGCCTTTAACTGGGCCGGCCTTTTAATCCTAAATGGGCCACTATTAGGTTGTACCATGTGTCGACGTTTGAAGGAACTTCTCATTTGTGGGATGGATGGCGTCTATTGCAACGTAGGTATGACACATGGATCTGTTGGTGAATGAGAAAATGACAGTGGAAAATAGTCATTGGTTGCTGATCTTAAAGAGTATCGAATCAAGAACATGCACCCATTAGCTTAACTACAACCTGTTATAGTGGTTACCACGTGTCGGTTACCCTTGACGAACTCACTTCTACAATGCGCCATTTATCCTCATGGAAGTGGACTCTTCTAGGATGATAATTTGAGTATTACCATTGAATACTTCTACAACAACGCATGTATGCCTATCTTCATTCTATCATAAAATCTTCCTGGATGTACATGTGTGACAACAAATGTGATGTATTGTGTCAAACACGTATTATCGTAGAAGTATTTTTCTGTAGTGAAGTCTCGCATCAACGCAGTTGATGGTTAGGTAATGGAGAGGCCTTATATTCGATGTCAGTGTGAGGAGTAGGGATTGCCATGCAACGAATGCACTGGATCTATAAGCGTATAAAAGGTCCCATAATGCACCAAAGTGGGTGTGCATCCAAATCACTTGCTCATGAAGACCTCGATCATTTGAGGAAGTTCCTCATTAGAATATAGAAGCCAAGTTATATAATGTAAAAATTTCACTAGAATAATCATGAAGTATATGCAAACTCTCTATATAAATAACATGGTTCTACTTCCAATCACAAGTATGGAAAAAGGCTAGTAATGTACCCCTCTCTTTTGCTCTCATATAAAAAATCATTTTCCTTTTTTTCCTTTTTATTTTTTTATTGGGCTCTTATTGGGCTATTTTTTTAACCTCACACGTAGGGGACATCCTAATAATGCATCACACTTTTATTTATGTACAACCCTATAAATGAACAATATGATGACTAAACATGAAATCCTTTTGCAGTGTAATAGCATGTGCAATGATCTAGCGTAACATGTATAACGATGATGAACGGTGGCTTTGCCACAAAATATCATGTTATCTATAGATGATCATGCAAAGCAAAATGACAATGAATTCTCAAGTCATGTAATAAATTGTAACATTGGAAATCGCACGGCAATATATTTCGGAATGGCTATGGAAATGGCATGATAGGTAGCTATGGTGGCTGTTTTGAGGACGGATATAATTGTTCGGAACTACGATAGGGTGTGTCGACTGCAAATTTAAATTTTCTTACACGCACAACATCCAATAACATGCTAAGGAATTTGGAACATAGATCATTACTACTAGAGGCGCAGTGTCGTGCAGCAGAAGTAAAGTTGGGGTAGTGCATCTTCGGAGTTGTATCCTCCTTGTTGATCTCCCTCGTAGCCGATAGGATCCCATGAAAAGGTTCATAGTAGTGGTGCAAGTGTACTTCCTCTAACGGTATATGTGTGTCCAGGAGGAACGCCGTGGGGCGGACTGCTCGGTCCAATCACACAACCGGCAGCGAGTGGAGGTGGCTAGTTCCAACACATGCATAGCCCTAGTGAAGGCATCGAAGCGATCGAATGAATAAGTGTGTTGTACCTCCACTATATATACGAACCCATCGCGGTCTCAACTCTTTGCCACGCACGGACCCTAAAGCCCAAAGTCTACTCGATCATGATCGAAGTGCAGCTCAGATCACATCCGACCAGTGCCCTCGTATCCGCCCTCATAGGTTTCTTACCTTAAGCGTGCGACACCTTAGGTTCTCGTTCACTAGGTCACAAGTTAGATCACATCCGGATTGGCTAGCCACTAGCATCCTCTAGCAAAGCGTGCTGACTCCAAGTGTGTGATGAAGCTGGTTAGGTGAACCTGTACTACACACTTTTGTTCCCTTTGCCACACGATATATGTTGTCGTGCTCAAGGCAACATGGTCATCCTTGTTGCAGCCCGACCACTTTCTTGTTCCAGTGAATCCGACCAAGACTTCAGATTATCTCATAATCCTCATCGCATGGCCATGCTTATGTAGGTAGGATCACATAAGGGCCCCAGAATATATCTCTCAGAATTGGAGGGGCAAATCCCATCTTGCTCAACCATGTCTCACAACATGGGTCTGGACAAGCCCGAAACATACGTTTATAACTACCTAGTTACGGAATAGCGTTTGGTCAGCTCAAAGCAAGTCTGTCACCATCCTAGGTGCATGAGCCAGCTTAGGTCTTAGGACACAAAACATATGTTGTACTAGAGACTCACAGATGACCTTATCTCACTGTCGTCATAGTCGGGTCTACACAAACTGATATCCATCGGAGCTTGGATCCGATCTCTACGATCAGACCTTGGATCTAATGAGGTACATGTAGGTCGGCAGGATCACATGCTTCATGGCCACTGAGAAAAGCAATCTACTGTATTGCATGCTAGTCTAGTCCGACATGTGCCCACACATCACATACGACTAGGAACTATTTAGGAAGTATCATACAACACATGATCTCACAAAGAAGTCACATAATTGCCGATGAGCATCATTGATAATGGCCAAGGACTATATTTATTCATAAGCGCATAAGTTATCATACATGATTCCATGTAGGGCATATCTCCAATAGTCTCCCAATTGCACTAGACTTAATCAAATAGACATCGAATGGCCATAGCTCTAACGTGCCCCTCATGATTGGGATGTCGAACCTCTTATCCAATGAATGTGCAACATTTGCATCCATGTGAAGTTTGCATAAATTATTATCACCATTCTTTACCAACTTTCATATCAGGCTATACATGTGCCTGGTCTTGTGTGGTTGTCTCGTCTCCTTGGCATGTGTGATGACACGTGAATTATCGCAATAAAGGCCCAATGGTTTTGTCCATCCTGAGAACACACCAAGATCTTCCAGGAACTTCCAAATCCAAACAGCTTCCTATGTGTCTACTGAATATTAAGAGTCTTACATCCAACATACCAATTAATAAATCAAATGACCATCAAGGTCGAGTTCCACATATAGGTAGGGCCTATAAGGCCAATCACACCGATACATCTACTAGCAGAAATCTTGGGGATAAACGGGAGCCCATGCCATCAGCCTTCACCAACAGGCATTCTGACTGGGAAGCGTCCTAGTTTTCGTGTCCGTCTCCAAACTCCGGTCCTTCCATGTCTGGTCAATAACATAACTAGTGGCAAGCCAGTGAGTAATTTGAATGTACTCGCAAACATCCCATGATATGGATAATGCAGTGGGTAAGATAACAAGTAATATGCGGCATTGGTGGAAAGCAAGCTTTGGATTTAAATAAACATGTCATAGGTGGATATGCATTATAACTAGATGGTATTTAGAAGAGTAGGTTATAGATATCAACATATCTGTTGAGGCGTGAACACTTCGGGTTCACCCGATATGCCAAGTCACCAAACTTGGTCATATCAACTCTTTCACATAACTCCTTGAATACACACACACTTGGTTTATGCGGAAACGACTGGACGTAGCTTTAGCAGCACCACCCAACTTCCCTTGATTGTACCCACGAGATCCGGGAAACGTCCATGTCATCCACGACTCGCGGTATATAACATACACGATGTAAGTACCCGACCAATGCCTTTCCCCTGACGATACTAGACAAAGAGTTCCACTCGATTGGTACCCAGCCCCCATGATGTACGTCTTACGAGCACCAACTCTAGACAGTATCATCCATGCGGAGACACGTAAAACGGCATAGCCGACCTATCTAGTACGACCCTGTCACGAGAGTGACCACGTATCACTCCCGCCACTAGTAATTTGGCTCTTTGCTAGCACCGACCAAGGTAATCAACAAAGCTCTATCCCATAGAGGGGTAACGTGGTCGCACCTATAAGGTTCGGACGGTCGACACATCATAAATCTATTCCCATTTCCGAAACCACTCACACCAAAATGTGGCCAATGCACCAGTTCTTCATAAGTGGCCGCCTAACTCATCATCACCCTCGGGCATTAGTGGCACCCGACGGGGTTTTCATGAAACCTTTGATGTTTACCGTCATCATGCTCATGCTTCTACTATGCGTAGCATTACTGTCTACTTGTCAACAAAATATTAGCGTGACCCTCATAGGTGGTAGGATCATGCTCAAATTCAAGAGTTCTGGAGGAGCCCTCGGTAACACCATATAGATGATTTACCGAATACTCATGATCATATGCAACGGGAATAATTTCTCTACTTAGCATGCAATAAATATTTTGCTCAAGCATGGTCAAAGGGTTGCTTGCCTTGGTCAGCTTGGTATCCCGGGTCTTCGGGGTCTTCGGGTCCAACTCCTTCGTCAAACGTGGAACCAATCGTCGTAATAATAGTAATAAAAATAAGTAGCTCACTCAAAAAAAGAACACAAACTCACTTTAAAAATGTTATCCTATTATAATAAATATATATTATGGTTTTAAAAAGATTTGTCTCTGGTTTTGGTGAAAACATTATTTTTAAAATCAATTTAACATGAGCTAAAGTATTCAAAATAAGCCTTTGAATTATATCTATACAGAAAAGTTGTCACAAAAATTTGTACAATAGCTGTATTAAATTCTACTCATTTTTAGAAGAATTGTGGTGGAAAAAAATAAATTTAATTAAATAACGAATTCTACAAAAATCTTTTAAAACATATTAAAACAAAAATAAGAAGGGCTCGGCCTTGGCCTGGCCCGGCCAGTGGCCGGGTCAGCCCAACTGGCCAACTTGCCAGCCACCAGCAAGCAGCCGAGGCATGCGCGTCGTCAGGTTCAAACCTCACGGGCGGGCCCCTGCGATCAGCGGCTGAGAGAGGAGAGAGGGAGAGAGATGCGCCACCGACAGGTCGGGCACGCTTGTTGGGGTTGTCTTCATCCTCTAGACAGAGGGGAGGGGAGGCACGCTGGCAGCGACACCGACGCCCTCATGCCCCAACGATGGCACGAATCGAACCAGGACATCGCCGCCTACCTGCTGGTGGTCGAAGGAATGACGGGGAGGCCCCGGGTCATCGGCGACAAGGTGGCCGCGGCGAAGATACTATGAGAGGTGGTGGAGCTGGGTGCTACGGGCAAGGATTCGCTCGGGGAAGAGGTGGAGAAGCTCCTTGACCTCACTACGGTCACGGAGGAGTGAGAGGAGCGCGAGAGCTAGCCTGTAGCCCAAGATCGACGGAGCTCCGACGCGGCGGGGCCTTGGTCAATCTCGAGAATCGGAGCTCGCTGTGCTCGAATGCGGTGGCTAGGGGCTCGATAGAGGCTTTAGAGGAGTGGTGAGGGTGCTGGAGCCAGGGGAGGGCCTATTTAAAGGCCATCGACGGTGCACCGAGCGGGAAGCGCCGGCGGTTTCACCGTGGCTCGCAGGAGAGGCAGAGAGAGCTCGGGGTCGAAACCACGGTATTGCGGATGTGGTTTTGGACCCCCAGTGACTCACTGAGAGGGATAGAGAACAAGGAGCACGCGTGCTGCCTGGCAGCGTTCTTCTGGCCGAATCTAGCGCGCGTGGCATGCGCCGCTCCGGTCAACACAGAGGGGAGGAGGGGCCCTGAGGCTGCCCTGATGCAGGTGGGTTCTCAAAGACGTGGAGAGGCATCGAGGGGAGGCTTGAACCGGCCGGGGCTGGCCACCTTTGTCTCGGGTGCGCCCTGTAGCGCGCCCAGAGCACAGTTTTGGCATGCCATGGCATGCTGGCACACTCTGGGGTGCTTTGGCCGTGTCTGGCTTGTCCTGGGGTTGGGTTAGATGATCCCTAGTCGTTTGAGAGTCGATGCACTCACTGTTGGTCAAAGGGAGTGATTAAAGAAGTGATGCCACAAGTGAGCCAGAAACTAAAATGGAGATTTTGGCTCTTCTACTTGGAACCAGAGAGGGGACACTCGTCTGCAGTTGAGGAGTAGTGCTGGCAGCTTGGAGTATGAGTTTAGAGGAAAGTGAGTGGGTGTAGATTGAGGTAAGTGTTATTTTACTAAGATGGCAGAAGTTGTTCGACACGTGTTTGGGGTAGCTACACTTCACCACTGGTGATGAAAGTTAGCAGGGATTGGGTTTGATGCAAAAATAGGATGCTCCACCAAATTTGAGCTCCATTGGACAAGTTTGGCAATGCAAAATTGAACTCACCCCCAAATGGGCAGTATTGGCCCTTCAAAACGAATGTCGGTAAATCAATCCCCACAAATCCGATTTTTGGTAGGGACTCCTCATCTGGGGTGTTGAGCACTCATGCAAAGTTTCAAGCCATTTGGACAAACTTTGCTATGTAGACTTGCTTCAACTTGATTCTAGACAAAGAGGGTTTTAGGATTATTTGGTGAACCAAATCACCTTGGAATGAGGTGAAACCTGACATGAACACCAAATATAGCTTGTGAAGCATGCTAGAATTTTCTGGGAATTAATTGGAAATATTTCGAAAGGTCAAAATAGACACAATAGGTTTTCAAGGATTTGCTCAAATATTTTGAACATAAATAGCGGTTGAAAATCTTATGTATGGAAAATATATGTCCTATGAGTATCTCCAAATATTCTCAGATTTTTCTAAGGTAGAAAAGTAATTTTTCATACAGAAGTATCATTTCTGGCCTCAGAAAAGAACATGCAAATAAAATAGCAAAATGTTTTATAAAATAATTATTTTATTATTTTGGAGAGTAAAAATAGTTCTAGAACCAGAATACAATCTTTGTGTGAAGGCACTCTCTTGAAATCAGGGACATGTAGTGCAAACCCAAAGCAAGGTTTGAAATAGTCAAAAATGAGAAAAGGATCTTTGGAAATATCATGTTATAAAATATGGTTTTTGGATCCACTAATTCAAGCATACACACAAACAATGGCAATCATGGAACTCATAGCACTTGCTTAAAAAGTTTTAATAAGCTCGGATTTTTGAAAAGGCCACACTTGAAGTGAGGTAAAAACAGGGTGTGACACACCTATCCCCCTTACAAGAATCTCGTCCCCGAGATTCCTAAGCTAGGTGCTAAAAAGGTATAGAAATTCAGATCGAAGATAGTCTTCACGCTCTCATGTTGCTTCTGCTTCGGTATAGTTGCTCCACTGAACCTTGAAGTACTTAATGGTGCGGCTTCTGGTATAGCGCTTGGCTTCATCTAGTATGCGGATCAGACTCTCGCGATAAGTGAGGCCTGGTTGAAGGTCGATGGCTTGATGGTCAATGTCCTTATAAAGATCTGGGCGGTTCGGCGCTTGTAGACACTTCCGAAGTTGTGACACGTGGAAGACGTTGTGCACACTCGAAAGTTCCGAAGGTAGCTCCAACTGGTAAGCAACTTCTCCACGCCTTGTCGTGATCTTAAAAGGTCCAGTGAACCTTGGAGCAAGTTTCCTCTTGATGTGGAAACGCTTAGTTTGCTTGAGAGGTGTGATGCGGAGGTACACCTGGTCACCGGGATTGAACTCCACTTCTCTGCGGTGAGAATCCGCATAGCTCTTTTGTCGCGACTTGGCTGCCTTCAAGTTTTCCCGGACAAGTTGCACCTGGTCTTCTGCTTCATGAAGAATTTCCGACCCAAAAATCAATCCTTCACCAGTTTTGGACTAGTTGAGCGGGGTGCGGCATTTCCGTTCGTATAGCACTTCAAATGGGGTCATCTGGAGACTGGACTGGTAGTTGTTGTTGTAAGAGAACTTAGTGAATGGCAGACAGTCTTCCCATTTGGTCCCATGTGCTAAGACACAAGTGCGGAGCATATCCTAAAGTATCTTATTCACTCGCTCCGTCTATCCGCCCGCTTGTGGGTGGAAGGCGTTGTTGAAGGAGAGGTTGGTTCCGAGAGCTTCTTGGAACTTCTTCCAGAATCTTGAGGTGAACTGCGTGCCTCGATCAGATACAATCTCCTTGGGAACTCCATGAAGGATCACAATACGATGGATGTACAGGCTAGCCAATTGGTGACCATCGTAAGTGGTGTTGACCAGAATAAAATGGGCCACCTTGGTTAGGTGGTTGACAATGACCCATATGGAGTTGTGCCCTTTGCTTGACTTGGGCAGACCGGTGATGAAGTCCATGCCGATTCTGTCACACTTCCATTCAGGCACTTGGAGAGGTTGTAGCAATCCAACAGGTCGTTGGTGCTCAGCCTTGACTCGCTGGCACACTTCGCAATTGGCGATATAGGAAGATATTTCGCTCTTCATGCCATGCCACCAGAACCTTTCCCGGAGGTCTTGATACTTCTTGGTGCCACTGGCGTGAATAGAGTAGGGCCTATCATGGGGGCTTCTTGCACGATTAAATCCTTGAGTTCAGCCTTGTTGGGTATGCATAAACGTTTCCCAAACCACACGACTCCTTGCTCATCCACTAAGAATTCTGGGGCCTTGCCTTCCTGGATCTTCTTCTTGATGCCTTCAATGCTCTTGTGTCCCTTTTGGGCCTCTTTGATGTCGTCGCCAAAGTGGGTCTGATTTCAAGGTTAGCTAGGAATCCTGGTTCAACTAGCTCCAACCTGAAGCTTTCGAGCTCCTCATATAAGGCGGCTAGCCTTTCCTTGAGCATAGCATTCAAGGTGCTGGCCTTCCGTCTTAAGGCATCGGCCACCACATTGGCCTTACCGGGGTGCTATTGAATGTTGAGGTAATAGTCCTTGATCAGCTCCAACCATCTTCGCTGCCTCATATTCAATTCCCTTCGAGTCAAGATATACTTCAGAATCTTGTGGTCGATGTATACTTCACATTGCTTCCCCAGAAGGTAATGTCGCCATGTCTTCAAGGCATGCACTACGGCTGCCAACTCGAGGTCATGAGTGGCGTAGTCTTCCTCATGCGGGCGCAGTTGCCGTGGCAGATAAGCCATGACCCTGCCGTCTTCCACTAGGACACCACCGAGCATGATTCTTGAGGCATCCCATTATATCACAAACTCCTTGTTGATATCCGGAGTAGCCAATACCGGGGCGGTAGTCAGTCTCTTCTTAGATTCTTGGAAGCTTTCTTCTCACTCTGGCGTCCATTCGAACTTCTTGCCCTTCTTCAAGAGATGATTCATTGGTTGAGCGATTCAGGAGAACCCTTCCACGAACCTGCGGTAGTATCCCGCGAGTTCGACGAAGCTTCTGACTTCCTTCACCTCGATTGGCGACTGCCAGTTGGTTACCGTGGTAATCTTGGAAGGATCGGCTGCCAATCTGTTTGCCATCATGGTATGACCTAGGAATCCAACTTCATGCAGCCAGAATTTAGCTGGTGCTCTCGAAGCTTTTCCAACACTAGCCTCAAGTGTTGCTTATGCTCTTCTTCAGACTTGGTGAAGATTAGTATGTCATCAATGAAGACGACGACAAACTTATCTAGGTATTACATGAAGACTTTGTTCATGAGGTACATGAAGTAGGTTGGGGCATTGGTCAACCCAAATGACATGACTGTGCACTCGTATAGACCGTACCGGGTCACGAATGTCGTCTTAGGTATGTCTTCGGGTCGGATCTTCAGTTGGTAATATCCAGATCTGAGGTCGATCTTGGAAAATACCTTGGGACCATTTAACTAGTCGAATAGGTCTTCAATCTTGGGGAGTGGGTACTTGTTCTTGATCGTGACATCATTGAGGGTACGGTAATCGACGCAGAGCCTGATAGTCCCATCCTTCTTAGACACGAACAGAACGGGTGATCCCCAAGGTGATGCACTCATACAGATGAATCCTTTCCTGAGTTGCTCATCCAACTTCTTCTTCAACTCTGCTAGCTCTTCGGATCCCATCCTATAAGGCTTCTTATAGATAGGCCTTGATCCGGGAATGAGCTCGATGATGAACTTGATGTCTCGGTCAAGAGGCATCCCTCGCAGATCACCAGGAAACACGTCCGGATACTCACACACTATTGGTACTCGGTCCAACTCTTCTTTCGATAGGCTATTGACCTGAGGAACTTGAGTGGAGGTAGGCTCAGGTACATACTTGACTTTGACCCCTTGGTCACTTGTCATGGTAATAGCCCTTTTGGTGTAGTCCAATATGCTTTGGTGCCTGGCCAATCAATCCATCCCAAGGATCACGTCCAAGCCTTGCGACCTAATGACGATGAGATCTGCTGTGAAGCTTATCCCATTAATGTTGATCCGGACTCCTCTACATCTTAGGTTGGTCCTTAGCACTGTGATACGTCTCCAACGTATATATAATTTTTGATGGTTTCATGTTATTATCTTGTCAAACTTTGGATGTTTTGTATGTCTTTTATATATTTTTTGGGACTAACTTATTAACTCAATGCCAAGTGCTAGTTCCTATTTTTTCCATGTTTTTGACCCCTTTCAGAGGAGATTTTGAAATGGAGTCCAAACGGAAGAAAATCCTCGAAAAGATTTTTTTTGGAACGGAAGAAGATCGGGGAACTTGGGAGCCAAGGCAGGGGAGCCCCAGGGGCCCCACAAGCCCCCACCCCGTAACGAGGGGGCACGCTATCCAGGCTTGTGGGGCCCCTGGAGGTCCCCTGACCTAGGTATTTCGCCTATACAATCCCATAAATTCCAGAAAAAATCAGGAGATCATCGCAATCCCTTTTCCGCCGCCGCAAGCTTCTGTCTCCGCAAGATCTCATTTGGGGCACGTCCTGGTGCCCTATTGGAGGGGGGATTCGGATACGGAGAGCTTCTCCATCAACACCATGACCTCTCTGATGATGCCTGAGTAGTTCACCATAGACCTACGGGTCCATAGCTACTGGCTAGATGGCCTCTTCTCTCTCTTGGATCTTCAATACAAAGTTCTCCATGATCTTCATGGAGATCTATCCGATGTATTCTTCTTTTGCGGTGTGTTTGTGGAGATCCGATGAATTGTGGATTTATGATCAGATTATCTATGAATCTTATTTGAGTTTCTTCTGATCTCTCTTATGCATGATTTCATATACATGTAATTCTCTTCGAGTTGTGGGTTTTGTTTGGCCAACTAGATCTATGATTCTTGCAATGGGAGAAGTGCTTGGTTTTGGGTTCATACCGTGCGGTGACCTTGCCCAGTGACAGAAGGGGTACCGAGGCACGCATCGTGTTGTTGCCATCAAGGGTAAAAACATGGTGTTTTCATCATTGGTTTGAGATTATCCCTCTACATCATGTCATCTTTCTTAAAGCATTACTCTCTTCGTCATGAACTCAATACACTAGATGCATGTTGGATAGCGGTCGATGTGTGGAGTAATAGTAGTAGATGCAGTAAGTATCGGTCTACTTGTCTCGGACGTGCATCCTATATGCATGATCATTGCCTTAGATATCTTCATGACTTTGCGCGGTTCTATCAATTGCTCGACAGTAATTTGTTCACCCACCGTGATACTTGCTATTTTGAGAGAAGCCTCTAGTGAAAACTATGGCCCCTAGGGTCTACTCCACACCATATTTTTAGCCTTACACTTTTTACTTCGTTGCACTTTCCGCCTTTTGATCTCACTTTGCATACAATCTGGAAGGGATTGACAACCCTTTGAAGCGTTGGGTGCAAGCTTGTTTGTGTTTGCGCAGGTACTCTGGACTTGACGAGACCCTCCTTCTGGATCGATACCTTGGTTCTCAAACTGAAGGAAATACTTACTGCTCCTATGCTGCATCACCCTTTCCTCTTCAAGGGAAGAAGCAACGCAAGCCCAACCTCTGTCAATGTGTCAATTTCTAGCGCTGTTGTCTGTGGGATAGTAGAAGAATTTCTGGCGCCGTTGCCGGGGAGGAAGATCAAGTCAAGAACTCATCCAAGTAGGTGTCGCGAACTCATCTCTTGCATTTACTTTGTTTGCCAATGGCCTCTCGTTTTCCTCTCCCCCGCTTCACCAATTTGCCTTTTTCGTTTGCCTTTTTTTCGTTTGCCTTTTTCGTTTGCCCTTTTCTCTCCCTTGCTTTCTATTCGCTTGTGTGCCATGTGCCTTCGATATGCTTGCATCTTCGCTTGCTAAAAATCTAGTGATATGGATCCTCATCCACTTGCTAATCTCTTTAAGAGATCCAATTATGTTGATCCAATTGCTAGTCAGTTGAGTGCACTTGACTATCTTTATGGAGTTTTGCTTGAGATGCGTGAATCTAAAAAATGTGAGGAAGAAATTTATGAAGTGATTCACGAGGGCTCCTTGGATGAAAAGCATGATTGCAATG
The DNA here is from genome assembly GCF_904849725.1 of Hordeum vulgare subsp. vulgare. NCBI lineage: Eukaryota > Viridiplantae > Streptophyta > Magnoliopsida > Poales > Poaceae > Hordeum > Hordeum vulgare. The sequence continues at coordinate 442,686,981 of NC_058519.1, forward strand.
GTTTCACTATAAATTCTATTAGTGAAAATCATGCTAAAAATATGCAAAACCCTAAGCTTGGGGATGCTAGTTTTGCTATGTCCACTACTTGTTGCAATGATCATGAGTGGGGCGATGATTTTTCTTATGATCTTGAAAATTTGTTTAGGCCTCATGATGAATATGATATTTGCAATATTATTGAAAGTGGGTTTGGAGAAGTCATGACTTTAGTTGATGATAATCCCACTATTCTTGAAGAGCGTCAACTTTGCATGCATGTGGATCATGAAAAGAATATCCTATGTGATAGTTACATTGTTGAATTCGAATATGATCCCACATGTAATTATTATGAAAGAGGAAAATATGGTGGTAGAAACTTTCATATCACTAAATCACCTCTCATTATGTGGAGATTGCTATTGTCTCTTTCTTCTTCCTTGCATTTGGTAACTATTGGTTGTCTTGCCAATTTGTTTTCCTATAAAATGCCTATGCATAGAAAGTATGTTAGACTTAGATGTGATTTTCACATGCTTTATGGTGCTCTCGTTGTGCTTCAATTCTTGTCTTTTGTGTGAGCATCAGTGAATTATCAATGCCTAGCTAAGGGCGTTAAACAATAGCGCTTGTTGGGAGGAAACCCAATGAATTTATCTTTTTCTTTCTGTTTTGTTGCATCCACACTTTCATAATTCTGTTGTTTTTGTGTGTTTTGTGTTTCTTTTTGTGTTTGAGCCAAGCAAATCCTTTATGACTAGTCTTGGTAATGGTTGTTTGATCCTGCTGGAAAAAGACAGAAAATTTTCGCTCACGAGATGATTTTTCATTTTTATTCAGAAAGAGATTTTCAGTTGATTCTTTTTGCTTCTGATTGATATGCTTTTTCCTAAGGCCTTCGTAATGTTTCAAATTTTTTGAGGTACCAAAAGTATACGAAGTATACAGATTGCTATAGACTGGTCTGTTTTTGACAGATTCTGTTTTTGTTGAGTTGGTTGCTTGTTTTGATGAAACTATGGTTAGTATCGGGGGTACTAGCCATGGAAAAGTTACAATACAGTAGCCCATCATCAATATAGATGGAATTTAAGTTTGCTACAGTACCAAAAGAAGTGGTAGTTTGTTTTCTTGTACTAATGTTATCACAAGTTTCTATTTAAGTTTTGTGTTGTGAAGTTTTCAAGTTTTGGGTGATGTTCTCATGGACAAAGAGATAAGGAGTGGAAACAGCTCAAGCTTGGGGATGCCCAAGGCATCCCAAGCCAAATTCAAGGACAGCAAAAATCCTAAGCTTGGGGATGCCCCGGGAAGGCATCCCCTCTTTTGTCTTCAATCCATCGGTAACATTACTTGGAGCTATATTTTTATTCACCACATAATATGTGTTTTGCTTGGAGCGTCTTGTATCTTAGGAGTCTTTTCTTTTTGTTGTGTCACAATCATCCTTTCTGCACCCCTTTTTGAGAAAGAGATATATGCACTCATCGTGATTTTGCTAGAATGCTCATAGTGCTTCACTTATATCTTTTGAGCTAGATACTTTTGCTCTAGTGCTTCACTTATATCTTTTGAGCTAGATACTTTTGCTCTTGTGCTTCACTTATATCTTTAGAGCATGACGGTGCGTGACTTGGTAATTGGATTATGCTATGAAATTAGTCCCAAGTGTGATAGGTACCCACACAAGATGCAAAAACCTCCATCTTCATGTGCATTGAGTAGAAAGAGAAGTTTCGATTCCTCTCAATTAGTTTTTAGACGTGGATTCGGTAATATTGAGAGTTATGTTAGTAGGGTGTTGTGAATCTAGAAATACATGTGTTAAAGTTAGTGATTCCCGTAGCATGCACGTAGTGTTAAAGTGAGAATACTTATGTTAGGAAGTCGGAGCATAATTGATCTATTGATTGTCATCCTTTGTGTTGAGGTCAGGATAGCGCGATGGTTTACACCTACCAACCCTTCCCCTCGGAGTATGCGTTTAGCACTTTGTTTCGATTACTAACAAAAACTCTCGTAATAAGTATGTGAGTTCTTCATGACTAATGTGAGTCGATGGTATAGATGCACTTTCACCTCCCACCATTGCTAGCCTCTCTAGTGCCGCGCAATTCTCGCCGGTGCGCAAACCCACCAAATTCCTTCCTCAAAACAGCCACCATACCTACCTACTATGGCATTTTCATAGCCATTCCGAGATATATTGCCATGCAACTCCCACCGTTTCGTCTCATGACTTGTGACGTCACTCTTATATTGACATTGCATGATCGTAAGATAGCTAGCGAGATGTTTCAACGTCATACGCCATGCTAGATCGTTGCACATCCCGGTACACTGCCGGAGGCATTTCCTGATGGAGTCATCATCATTGTGACCTTTAAGCTGTGAGTAAATAAAAGTGTGATGATCATCATTATTAGAGCATTGTCCCATGTGAGGAAAAAAAAAAGGAGGCCAAAGAGCCCAAAAAGAAAAGAAAAAAGAAAAAAGAAAAAAAAAAAGAGGCCTAAGAGCCCAAATGAAAAAAAAGAAAAGAGAGAAAAAGAGAGAAGGGACAATGCTACTATCTTTTTCCACACTTGTGCTTCATGATAGCACCATGTTCTTCGTGATTGAGAGCTTCTTGCTTTGTCACTACCATATGCTAGTGGGAATCTTCGTTTTATAACTTGGCTTGTATATTCCAATGATGGGCTTCCTCAAAATTGCCCTAGGTCTTCGTGAGCAAGCAAGTTGGATGCACACCCACTAGTTTTCCTCTTGAGCTTTCACATTCTTATAGCTCTAGTGCATCTCTTCTATGGCAATCCCTACTCATTCACATTAATATCTATTAACGTGCATCTCCATAGCCTATTGATACGCCGAGTCAATGTGGCCATCTTCTCCCTTTTTGTCTCACAACCACCACCACACTCTATTACACCTATAGGGCTATATCCATGGCTCTCGCTCATGTATTGCGTGATAGTTATAAAAGGTTTGAGAAAGTAAGAGTGCGAAAACAATTACTTGGCCAATTCCGGGGTTGTGCATGATTTACATTAGTTGTGTGAGGATGATGGAGCATAGCCAGACTATATGATTTTGTAGGGATAACTTTCTTTGGCTTTGTTATTTTGAAAGTTCATGATTACTTTGCTAGTTTTCTTGGAGTATTACTGTTTTCATGTCAATAGAAAATTATTGTTTTGAATCTTACGGATCTGAACATTCATGTCATGTGAAAGAAGTTGCAAAGGACAACTATGCTAGGTAGCATTCCACATCAAAAATTCATTCTTTATCACTTCCCTACTCGAGGACGAGCAGGAGTTAAGCTTGGGGATGCTTGATACGTCTCCAACGTATCTATAATTTTTTATGGTTTCATGCTATTATCTTGTCAAACTTTGGATGTTTTGTATGCCTTTTATATTTTTTTGGGACTAACTTATTAACTCAGTGGCAAGTGCCAGTTCCTGTGTTTTCCATGTTTTTGACCCCTTTCAGATGAGATTTTGAAACGGAGTCCAAACGGAAGAAAATCCGCGAAAAGATTTTTTTGGAACGGAAGAAGATCGGGGAATTTGGGAGCCAAAGCAAGGGAGCCCCAGGGGCCCCACAAGCCCCCACCCCGCGGCCAGGGGGCGCGCCATCCAGGCTTGTGGGCCCCCTGGAGGTCCCTTGACCTAGGTCTTTCGCCTATATAATCCCATCAATTCGAGAAAAATTTAGGAGATCATCGCAATCGCTTTTCCGCCGCCGCAAGCTTCTGTCTCCGCAAGATCCCATTTGGGGCACGTCCTGGTGCCCTGCCAGAGGGGGGATTCAGATACGGAGGGCTTCAACATCAACACCATGACCTCTCCGATGATGCGTGAGTAGTTCACCATGGACCTACGGGTCCATAGCTAGTAGCTAGATGGCTTCTTCTCTCTCTTCGATCTTCAATACAAAGTTCTCCATGATCTTCATGGAGATCTATCCGATGTAATCTTATTTTGCGGTGTGTTTGTCGAGATCCAATGAATTGTGGATTTATGATCAGATTATCTATGAATCTTATTTGAGTTTCTTCTGATCTCTTTTATGCATGATTTCATATCCTTGTAATTCTCTTCGAGTTGTGGGTTTTGCTTGGCCAACTAGATCTATGATTCTTGCAATGGGAAAAGTGCTTGGTTTTGGGTTCATACCGTGCGGTGACCTCACCCAGTGACAGAAGGCGTACCGAGGCACGCAACATGTTGTTTCCATCAAGGGTAAAAAGATGGGGTTTTCATCATTGGTTTGAGATTATCCCTCTACATCATGTCATCTTGCTTAAAGCGTTACTCCGTTCGTCATGAACTTAATACACTAGATGCATGCTGAATAGCGGTCGATGCATGGAGTAATAGTAGTAGATGCAGAAAGTATCGGTCTACTTGTCTCAGACGTGAGGCCTATATGCATGATCATTGCCTTAGGTATCGTCATGACTTTGCGCGGTTCTATGAATTGCTCGACAGTAATTTGTTCACCCACCGTGATACTTTCTATTTTGAGAGAAGCCTCTAGTGAACAATATGGCCCCCAGGGTGTACTCCACACCATATTTTCAGCCTTACACTTTTTACTTTGTTGCACTTTCCGCCTTCAGATCTCACTTTGCAAACAATCTTGAAGGGATTGACAACCCCTTTGAAGCATTGGGTGTAAGCTTGTTTGTGTTTGCGCAGGTACTTCTGGATCGATACCTTGGTTCTCAAACTGAGGGAAATACTTACTGCTCCTGTGCTGCATCACCCTTTCCTCTTCAAGGGAAGAACCAACGCAAGCCCAACCTCTGTCAACGTGTCAACTTCTGGCGCTGTTGTCTGTGGGATAACACACTGCTCCTGGGGTATGAACTGCCATTTGTCGTACATTATGGAGAGTAGTCTTCAAACCACATTTTATCGCAAAGTTTTGAGTGAAAAAAGAATGTGAAGCACCACAATCAAACAATATTATTGTTGGGGTGGAGTTGACAAGGAATGTACCCATAATGCAGTCTGGGCCTTCCTGTGCTTCTTCTGCAGAGATGTGATTCACTTGTCCCCTGTTGTGGTACTGCTGGTTGCAGGGAGCTTGGTTCCTGCCTGGCGCTCCTTGACCTTGTCCTCCATTACGCGCATTGGGGCGCGATGCATCGGGCTTCTTGTTGGGGCACTACCTGGAGTAGTTCTGAGTCTGTCCACATCCAAAGTAGGTAACCTGCCCTGGGATGTTGGGCTTGACTCCCGTGCTGTTGGGCGGATTGCTTGCTGGCTTGGGGTTGACTTGCTGCTGGGGCTGGTAATTCTGGCGGGACGTTGGTGCCTTATACTGTTGTTGCTGGTATCTAGGCCTTGCCGCGGTTGATTGCCACGGCCGTGACTTTCAGTTACTGGGACCTCCATTACCCATTAGCTTGCGCATATGGGTGCATCCATCGCACGACACTTATCCTCCATCATGAATGCCTTGTTCACCTGATTGCAAAAGGTCCGGCATTCACAGACAACCAGCTGATTCTGAAGCGACTGTTGCAGTCCTTCCATGAAGTGTTCCACCTTTGCAGCTTCTGAGTTGACGTCTTGCGGTGCATACCTTGACAAAAGGTTGAACTTCTGCGGGTACTCCTTGACGGTTCCACTGCCTTGCCTCAAGGCTCAGAATTCCCGCTTCTTAATGGTCATCATTCCAGGGGGAATGTGAGCGGTGCGGAATCCTTCCTTGAATACAACCCAAGTGATAGCTTGCCTTTCTCGCATGATCTGGAACCTGTCCCACCAGGCTATGGCCATGCCTCTGAGACAGTAAGAAGCATAAAGGACTTTCTCGCGGTCATCGGTGCATTTGAACATCGCGAGGAGGTCTTTGATCGTGCGGATGCAGTCATCGGCATCCAATGGTTCATTTGTCTCCGTGAATATGGGAGGCGTAGTCTTCATAAACTGAGACAGAGTGGAGCGACTATTTCCATTTCCGTTCTACGGGGAATTGTTCACTAAGACTTGAGCCAGCTGTTGGATGGCGGCATTGTTGGCTTGACGTTCCTCTGGAAGAGCTTGGAGGAACTGAGCCACGGTCATGCTCTCCGGAGGAGGCGGTGGAGGGGGAGTGTCGCCTTGCTACTACTCGAGGTGATCTCCAGCTTGAGCAAACTCACTGGTTCCCTGCTGCTGGCCAGAAGTGGTAGTGCTAGGGTTGCCGAAGGTGCTGGTGTGAGTTGAAATCACCATCCTGTTTGGGGAGCAGACAGGTCAATATACCGAAGTGGTTAGGGAATCATAAGGGATGACACTCCTAGATAAGGGGGTTTGGTAGTGTGCAAGTGTGTGAGTCAAACAAAAGGTTTGAGAAAACTAATGCATTAAATTAAAACAAGTGATGTAGTCGCTTACAAGGTGCTTAAGGCAGAAATACAGCTTACATCAAACATGATGACACAACACTCATGGTTCTCATGAAACGATACACGAACTCAACTATGTTGGGGAGACTCCTAATTTGCCTAAGACGTTCCTCTAAGCGGTGGTCTGCTCGGTCTCGTATGCAGGTTCTACAGGGTCTTCGTCTTCATCCTCGGTGGTACCTTCTTCCTTCAGAGGTGTGGGAGATGGGAGTGGTCCATCACGGCGTCGCTTTGTTGGTGAAGCGGTGAGGAGCTCAGTATACTCTTCCACGGTCAAACGGCGACTCTGTATAGGAGTGGCCTGGAGCGGTGGTATCCCTCCTCGGAAGGTAATGGTTGACTATCCTCCGGATGCTCCTTCCTTCTTGACCTTGCGTGTCTTCCTCTTTTCCAGGCGAAGTAGGTCCTTGAATTGGTGCAGTTCTTGGCGATGCTTCACGGACTCCTTGATCAGTAGGTGAGTCAAGGTGTCGGTGGGGTGGCTGAAGTAGGTCTGAAACCTGATTGGCGTCCCATCCTCCGAGGATGGGTTTAGTCTCCATCTCCCGTCAATCCCGTCTTTAATGAAAGGCAGGTGACGAGTAGTCGTCTCGTTGGCCATCTCAGGAAGAATATCGCAAAGATGCACGAGCGCCTCTCGTGCGGCTGTCTCCACAGCCAACATCAGATTCTCCATGTGTGGTCCTTCAAAGAACCAACTAGATGGGGACTCGTTTGCCTTCACTATCACGTCCACGTGATATTCCTTCGTGTCGGCGTTTCCCAGTGCTCGTGGTAGAGAAAAATGGGCGTGTGGCATACTTGACACTTCTCCATCCTATCTCCCAAGAGTAGGGAAATCTAGTCTCCAGAAACATCTCGTGTATGACGGCCATCTATAAGGTCTTTAGGAGAGGGTTAGAATTGTTATGGGTGATATGAAATGGTAGTAGGGTGTAGAAAATCTCAAGTGTAGGGGTTGAGTGTATTAATCGTCTTGGCTATCGTCCATGCTACCTAAGGCTTCCTACAATCAGGATGGCTCTGATACCAGCTCTTCGGGGACCCCGACTTTCAAGTCGAGATCGCCGAATGAACGTGCTCAGTGATCTCAGAGACCAATGCTCACCGAACACACAGATACTGAATATTAAGAGTCTTGCATAAAACATACCAATTAATACAACAAATGACCATCAAGGTCAAGTTCCACATAGGAAGCGTCCTAGTTCGTGTGTCCGTCCACGAAGACGAATTCTTCTCCAAACTCCGGTCCTTCCATGTATGGTCAATAACTTAACTAGTGGCAAGCCAGTGAGTACTTTGAATGTACTCGCAAACAGCCCATGATATGTATAATGCAGTGGTTATGATAACAAGTAACATGCAGCATTGGGGAAAGCAAGCTTTGCATGTAAATAAACATGCCATAGGTGGATATGCATTGCAACTAGATGGTATTTAGAAGAATAGGTTACAGATATCAACATATCTGTTGAGGGTTGAACACTTCGGGTTCACCCGATATGCCAAGTCACCAAACTTGGTCATATCAACTCTTTCACATAACTCCTTGAACACACACACACTTGGTTTATGTGGAAACGACTGGATGTAATTTAAGCAGAACCACCCAACTGTACTTGAGTGTGGACACGACTATTCGAATAGTTTTACACTCCGCAGAGGTTTTACGTTGTACCCATGAGATCTGGGAAACTTCCGTGTCATCCATGACTCGCGGTATGTAACATACCCGAGGTAAGTACCCGATCAATGCCTTTCCCCTTACGATACTAGACAAAGAGTTCCACTCGATTGGTACCCATCCCACATGACGTACTTCCTATGAGCACCAACTCTGGACAGTATCATCCATGCGGGGACCAACGGTGTTCCCGGAACACGTAAAAACGGAATAGTCGACCTACCTGGTACGACCCCGTCACGAGAGTGACCACATATCATTCCCGCCACTAGTAATGTGGCTCTTTGCTAGCACCGACCAAGCTAATCAAGAAAGCCACGTCCCATGAAGGGGTAACGTGGTCGCACAAGTAAGGTTGGGACGGTCGGCATATCATAAATCTATTCCCATTTCCGAAACCACTCACACCAAAATGTACCCGGTGCACCACTTCTTCATAAGTGGCCACCTAACTCATCATCACCCTCAGGCATTAGTGGCACCCAACGGGGTTTTCATAAAACCTTTGGTATTTTCCATCATCATGCTCATGCTTCTATTATGCGTAGCATTACTGTCTACTTGTCAACAAAATATTAGCGTGACCCTCATAGGTGGTAAGATCATGCTCAAATGCAAGTGCTCCGGAGGAGTCATCGATAACACCATATGGATGATTTACCGAATACTCAAGATCATATGCAATGGGAATAATTGTTCTATTTAGCATGCAATACATATTTTTCTCAAGCATGGTCAAAGGGCTGCTTGCCTTGGTTAGCTGGGTATCTGGGGTCTTCGGGGTCTTCGGGTCCAACTCCTTCGTCAAACGTGGAATCTATCATCGTAATAGTAGTAATAAAAATAAGTAGCCCACTCAAAAATAGAACACAAACTCACATTAAAAATGTTATCCTATTCTAATAAATCTATATTATAGTTTTAAAAATATTTGTCTCTGGTTTTGGTGAAAAGATTATTTTTAAAATCAATTTAACAGGAGCTAAAGTATTCAAAATAAGCCTTTGAATTATATCTATACAGAAAAGTCGTCACAAAAATTTGTACAACAGCTCTATTAAATTCTACTCATTTTTGGAAGAATTGTGGTGGAAAAATAATTAAATTTAATTAAATAAAAAAAATCTACAAAAATATTTTAAAATGGATTAAAACAAAAAGAAAAGGGACTCAGCCCTGGCTTGGCTCAGCCAGTGGCTGGGCCGGTCCAACTCGCCAACAGGCCAGTGAGCCAGCCAGCAGCCGAGGCGTGCGTGCCGTTAGGTTCAAACCTGACGCGCGGGCCCCTGCGGTCAGCGACAGAGAGAGGAGAGAGGGGGAGAGATGAGCCACCAGCAGGTGGAGCACGCCTCTCGGGGTTGTCTTCCTCCTCTCAACAAAGGGGAGGGGAGGCACGCCAGCGGCAACATCGACGCCCTCATGCCCCAACGACGACAAAATGGAACGAGCACATCGCCGCCTACCTGCTGGTGGTTGAAGGAACGACGGGGAGGCCCTGGGTCACCCACAATGAGGTGGTCGCGGTGGAGATGCTACGGGAGGTGGTGGAGCTGGGTGCTATGGGCAGGGATTCGCTCAGGGAAGAGGTGGAGAAGCTCCCTAAGCTCACTACGGTCCGGGAGGAGGTGAGAAGAGCGCGAGAGCTGGCCTGTAGCCCGAGATCGACAGAGCTCCGAAGCGGCGGGGCCTCGGTCGATCTTGAGCATCGGAGCTCGTTGTTCTCGAATGTGGTGGCTATGGGCTCGATAGATGCTCTAGAGGAGTGGGGTGAGGGTGCTGGAGCGAGGGGGAGGGCCTATTTATAGGCCATCGACGGTGCACTGAGCGAGAAGCGTAGTTGGTTTCATTGTGGCTTGCAGGAGAGATAGAGATCGGGGTCGGAACCACGGTATTGTGGACGTGGTTTAGGACCCAGTGACTCACTGAGAGGGAGGGAGAGCGAGGAGCACGCATGCTACGTCGCCGCATTCTTCTGGCCGAATCTGGTGCACGCGGGCACACATCGCTCCGGTCAACAGAGAGGGGGAGGAGGGGCCCGGAGACTGCCCAAATGCATGTGGGTTGTCGGGGACGTGGAGAGGCATCGAGGGGAGGCTTGAACCGGCTGGGGCTGGCCACCTTTGTCTCGGGTGCGCCCTGTAGCGCGCCCAGAGCGCAGTTTTGGCATGCCACGGCATGTTGGCACGCTCTACGGTCCTTTGGCCATGTCTGGCGTGTCCTGGAGTTGGGTTAGATGATCCCTAGTTGTTTGAGAGTCGAGGGACTCACTTTTGGTCATAGGGAGTGATTAAAGAGGTGATGCCAGACTTGAGCTAGAAACTAAAATGGAGATGTTGGCTCTTCTACTTGGAACCAGAGAGGGGCCACTCGTCTTCTGTTGAGGAGTGGTGCTGGCTGCTTGGACTACGAGTTTGGAGGAAAGTGTGTGGGTGTAGAATGAGGTAAGTGCTATTTTACTAAGATGGCAGAAGGTGTTTGACAGGTTTTTGGGGTAGCTACACTTCACCAGTGGTGATGAAAGTTAACAGGATTGGGTTTGATGCAAAAAATAGGATGCTCCACCAAATTTGAGCTCCATTGGACAAGTTTGGCAATGCAAACTTGAAATCACCCCCAAATGGGTAGTAATGGCCCTTCAAAAGGGAATGCGGGTAAATCAATCCCCACAAATCCCATTCTTGGCAGGGACTCCTCATTTGGGGTGTTGAGCACTCCTGCAAAGTTTCAAGCCATTAGGAGAAACTTTGCTATGTAGAGTAGCTTCAACTTGATTCTGGACAAAGAGGGTTTCAGGTTTATTTGGTGAACCAAATCACCTTTGAATGAGTTGAAACTTGTCATGAACACCAAATATAGCTTTGGAAGCATGCTGGAATTTTCTAGGACTTTATTGGAAATACTTCCTTTGGAAACATTTCAAAAGGTCAAAACAGACATAATAGGTTTTCAAGGATTTCTCCAATATTTTGAATATATATAGGGTTGGAAATTTTATGTATGGAAAATATATGTCCTCTCAGTATCTCCAAAATATTTCAGATTTTTGTAAGGCGGAAAAGTAATTTTTCATACAGAAATATCATTTTTGGCCTCAAAAAAGGACATGCAAATAAAATAAGAAAATATTTTGTAAAATGATTACTTTATGATTTTGGAGAGTAAAAAGTACTGCTAGAACGAGAATACAATCTTTCGGTGAAAGCACTCCCTTGAAATCAGGGACTTATAGTGCAAACCCAAAGCAAGGTTTGAAATAGTCAAAAATGAGAAAAGGGTCTTTTTGGAAATATCATGTTATAAAATATGGTTTTTTGGATCCACTCATTCAAGCATACACACAAATAATGGTAATCATGGCACTCATAGCACTTGCTTAAAAAAATTTAATAAGCCCAGACTTTTGAAAAGGCTACAGTTGAAGTGAGGTAAAAACAGGGTATGACATCTTATTCCCAAATATTTGATGCAGTAGATACGTCACCAAATTCTTGGATGGAGAGGTGATCTAAAAGGATTCCATCAAAAAGTATGACCTTCTAGCAAAGCATGGAGGCGGCTATCCTGGTTTCATCTCTTGGTTCAAAAAACCATAATTACCATTAATGGACCATTTTATTTCTTGGTCTAATTTGCAGCTAATGCAACAATCCTTTCGTATTAATCTTGTAGGCTAATTTAGAGTCTATGGACACCGAATTGACATGGGCTGCAAATGGTTTTGACTATAAGGTCCGTTCATTTGACAAATACGATATCAAAGGGTATCGCTTTCATACCTTGGCAAAGAGCTATCTATGGCTGACCAAAAATCTACAAATTGTGGTCTCTGTGCTATCAGCGAAGGAGGTACCGAGTATTATGGAAGTTGAAGCAATTTATGAACTTCTATCCTATGGTGAAAACCCACCGAACCTCATAGTCTTCAAATGTTATTGGTTCAAGCCAAAGGAGACTAGAAGGGCTCATGAACATATAGGTATAGTCGAAATCTAACAAAGCACCCATTTAGATGTTCCCGGTGTCTATATTATGGCTCAATAGGCGACTCAAGTTTTCTATCTACCTTGGGCTTGCCAAACTAATACAAATTTGAATGGTTGGGATGTTGTTTATGAAGTGCCGCCATGTGATTGGCCACTTCCCCCCCAATGAAGAGAATTATGAACCTCACATTAATCGAGACACATGTGAAGGAGAAGTCTTCCAAGAAACACGTCTTTCCAAAATATGTTTCAAGAACTGCTCTACTACACCTAGAACATGGAAGTAGATAGTGATAGTGAATCTGACTTCAGCCCTCAGCCGGAACAAGAAGAGCCAGAACAAGAAGAGGTTACTACTGTGGATGACCTGTCAATGATTGATCGATTACACAAAGGCCTTCCACGTGTTGATGCTGCTGAACTCGATGAGGACGCCATTCATGATGACACGCGTGATAATGATGATGATGATCGTGATGATGCATTTATTGATCCCAAAGCATATATAAATTACCTAGACTATTTAGTTTGTATGCATCCTAACTTAAATTATATACATATTATTATTCAACTTATTTATGTTGTACTAATTTCGTTTAGTATTTTGTCATGGTAGGTGTTGAAAGATGGTGGGCGTGGGTCCAGAGTGCTCCAGGAGTACTTCTTCATCGGTGGCCTACAGGAGGGGTACTTCCATTCCACCTCTATCCCTCTGGAGAGCGTTGATAGATAGTATAGGGACACCGACGGGCACTTCTTCGTCGTGTCATTGCGCATCGAGAGAGGAGGTCGGGGAGGGAAGTAGAGAGGTAATCGACGTGGTCATGGGAGAGGTAGGCACATTGCTACGCCTTCCTTGCCGCCACCCCCACCTCATTCACCCGAGCACAGGACTGCTTGGTTGGATTCATCTGAGGTGGAGGCTATGGGGACTCCGGACCACGAGCCTCGGGTCAACAGACCTTCGGCCCACGAGACTATGATCCCAGAGGCTTTGGCCCACGAGACTCCGGTCCAAGATGGGGAACGGGTTCCATCCGAGGAGACGTCCGGATGGGGTACCTTGCCAAATCCGAGTGGCCATGCTGATGGTGGTGGGGATCCGAGTGGGCATGCTGATGGTGGCGGGGATCTGTCTACTGATAGTGAGAGTGAGGTGCTTGAGGGGGTCACCGTGTACTAGCATGGTGGTACACAACTCTCGTCCCTCTTGGTGGCCCGTGATCAGAGGCCAGTGATTACACTTGATGGGTATAACTAAGTGCATTTACTCTTTTTGTACCTTTTTCCTTCACGTTTCTTCAAATATCTAATGCGTTGGCCTTGCATGCTGTAGGGGTTGGCGACACGCCAATGGACTCCGCAAGCCCAACACCATCCTTGGTGTGCTTTTCCGAAAAAAATTCCTGGGGTTTGTCATGTTGCCTAGTGAGGGTCAGCTTCCATTTCAAGGATTGAGCTAGGAGCACTACTTGGCCGCACTGGCCCCGCCGGAGGAGATAATCCACGGTGTCTTGTGCCACACGACGGACGAGATGGTGATTAGAAATTTTTGGGTAATTTCTCCTTTACACAATTAAAAGTTAACAATAGCTTGTTATTGTACTAATTAGTGTTCTCTCGTTTATTTGTAGACCTTCTACAGTGTGAGGAGGGATACGAGGAGGTCGCGGGAAAGGTTATCGATACCGAGTGCAAGCGCTTATTACAAAACATATGAAACGAGGCTCGGGTGTAGGCTCTTCGAGACTACTATGGCACGCATGGTATTAAGAATGACAAGCCGTCGTGCCGCAAAACGTTTCTGAAGAAGCATCAGTACATGAAGGTAATTACCTATTCTCAAGGCCTTGTACTTAGTTTCCTTGATTCGATTCGTAGGCATAGCGCTCAAATTTATGTTTACTAACTTAGGTGCACCCTAGATGGCGTGCAGACAAGATAGATTGTTGGGAGGCGTTGGTGGATAAGTGGAGCACATAGGACTAGTGAGCCGTCCACACCAATGCCAAGGACCAGCATGCCCAAAATGGTTGGTGTGCCACACCATCAACGCAGCGCCAACTTATATCAGTTTGGAAGGAACTCGGTATGTGGTTTGGTTCATGATTCATGTAATTCATTCTTCATGCTAGCTTGAGCCCTTTACTAATAATTTGTTCCTCTCTTTTAGGCACGACACAATAACACGGAGGTTCCAAAGGTGTACGACGTCTATGACATGGCCCATATTGCCTCATACAAGAAGGCCAAGCAATTCTATGAGTCTCACCGCGATCATCTAGAGAAGTTCACCAACATCTCCTCCCACCACAAGCTCATGATGTACAACAAGGCGGGAAAGGCGAGGAATATAACCCGGGCAAGCATCCTATTGATCCAGAGTTGGTGATGATATCTAGTGGTGGGAGGCCCGATGGCTTGATAGCCATTGTAGATGGACTCATACGTTGTCCTCTCACTCTACCAGAGATGAAGGCCCACCAAACGAGCTCTTGTCCTGAGATAAGGACTCGTCCACGGCCAATCGATCTCGCCATCGAGGTTAGTGCTAGGAACTCACATATATTTCCTCCATTACATTGTGTGTGCATCCATCGATGATTATAATACTAACGAAGAGTGGTGTTGAGGGATGCTCTTCAGAAAGACAGAGCATAAACCCAGGCGTGTCTAGAGGAGAGGGTCCGGGTGGCGGTGGAGAAGGAATGGTTGGTGGAGGAGCAGAGGTCACGGAACGAGGCGGCTCACAGAGCCATGTACGAGCTCCTCATGGTAAGTTTCTTCTGTATATTAGCCAAATCATGCACATAATGTCTACTAACTAATATGACCGACTCGTCAAAATCAAATGTGCAGTCTATGCATGAGAAGACCAGTGAGACCCCTCCGTCGATCCCAGTCATTACTCTGGTGGGACCAGTGAGTTTCATTTGAATGGTTGATACGTCCCAAATGTATCTATAATTTCGCCTGTTCCATGCTCTTTTGGGTGACATTGTTATACGTTTTGCTACACTTTTATATCATTTTACACATATTTGGACTAACCTACTAACTCAGTGCACCCAGTGCCAGTTTCTGTCTGCTGATGATTATTTTGCTGGGGCTTTTACCCAATTTTCCGAAGCTCGAAAAATTCCAGGAATAATATATACAGAATCAGCGAAACAAAAGCTTTCGGATCACCGAAGATGGGCTAGAGGGGGGGCCACGGGCTGCCCAGGCGACCTGCTGGCGCGGTCAGGCCCTAGGCCGCGCCAAGAGGCCGCCTGGGTGGGCCCCACCTCCTTCGGTGCCCTCCTTTGGCCTATATTTAGAGTCCCGAGAGGAAACCCTTCCACAACTTCCAGAATCGTGAATTTCTCCATTGTTCCGCCGCCACAGTGCTTCCGACAGCGGGAGCGTCAGGAGACCTCTTCCCGGCACCCTGCCGGAGGGAGAATTGTCCTCCGGGAGCTTCTCCACCGCCATGGATGCTTCCTGGAAGTGCCTTGAGTAGTCCTCCTTGGACCATGGGTCCATGACCAGTAGTTAATTGATGTCTTCTGTCCAATCTTGTGCTTCAATGGTTAGTCCTTGTGAGTTGCCCTACATGATCAAGGCATCTATGTAATTCTCTTCCTATTGCTATGCTCGGTTTGTTGGGATCCGATGGATTATGAGATTATGTTCAGATTGTTATGAGTTATATATTAGATTATTCTTTTATATTATGTTCCTTAGTGATTCATGCATACTCTGCATTGCTATTTATTGCTTTAGTCGAGTAGTAGATTGGAACTCCAAGAGTTAGTGTTATGCATGATTGTGAGTGCATGCCCCTCGATGTCTAACTTGAGTGACAGAAACATGAGACTAGGGGATGTGTTGTTGCCACCAGGGAAAAAACAACGGTGCTTGTGACCACGGTTGCAAGGATTGTTTATCGTACGCATAGTTTGTTAATGCAGTTGTCCATTGCTTTGAGTTTACACTTTGGGTGGGGCTCGCAACTTAATACCGGAGAGATGTTCTGGATAGATATCACAAGGTGGATGATTAGTGACCAGATGCTGATGAATAAACGGTGTACTTGTCTTGGCATACTGCACATTACTATTGAACCTCTAACTTTCAAGTAGCATAATTAGCATTGCGGTGCGATCATAATTCTGTCAATTGCCTAAATGTGATTTGTTTACCCAAGCATAGTTATTTATCGTCTTTTGGGAGAGAGACATCACTAGTGAACATCATGGTACTCCGGTCCATATCACCATCATTGTTTACACCTCCATCATTTACCGCTTTCATTTACTTTTCCGTTGCAATCACTATTACTTTCCCGCTTGTGTTTTTATCCTTTGCAAACTACAAGGCCGGAGAGATTGACAACCTCTCTGTACTCGTTGGGAGCAAAGTTATTTGTTGTGTGTGCAGGTACACGTCTTCTGCTATCGCCAGGGTGGAGTACACCTACTTGTTGAGCCTAGGAGTCCTCCTGGTTCGATAAACCTTACAGTCTTCATGTAAGGGAAATCGGCTGCTGACTACATCTCCACCTTCCAATTGGTGTAACCAACGAGGGGCGAGAAGTATATCCATCAACTCGTCATCAAGCAAATTTATGGCGCTGTTGCCGGGGACTCTAGTCTTCAAGATAGGGGAGCTGCACGCTATCTTTTATCTTTTCTTTTAGTCTTGTTAGTTTGCTTTTTCGTTTTTGCTTTGGAGTCTTATACCAAAAACCACAAAAAATTAGTTAGTTTGCTTTTAGTTGTCAAGCATGTTAAGGTTTGATGCTTGGAAGGAATCTGAGGTCCTAGACTTCCATCAAAGGAATGGAGAAAATATGAAGGAAGCACGGGATAGAATTTCTAAAGCACACAAAAGAATTATGCCTTGGATACCTATCAAAATTATGCTTAGAAATTTTTATCATGGTCTCTTTATATGGTCCAAACACTCTCTTGATATTATAGCTAAAGGAGATTTCTTAGAGTGTGATGAGGCAAGAGCTCTTGACATTATACATGGTCTATCTAATAATTTTGTTTATAATCATGGTTATGACACTATTATAGATAGACTTGCTACTATTGAAAGGAAAATAGATGCTCTAGACTTCAGAGAAAGAGAGAAACCCATGGTTGATAAGGAACAAATTTTGAAAATAGATGATGACTCGGAAGCTTTTCTTAGAATTGGCATATCTAACCAAGACTTCCTTGCTTATTGTGATATTGGATCCATGGTTTCCACTATACAAAAAGTTGTTTATGATTCTCTCTGGTTAGACATGGAAAAAATTTCATCCTATCATGAACATGCTAATGGTGATATTTTTTGAAATCCAGGGAAAGGTAAAAGATGTCCAGATTACATTCTCTAAAAGGAATGTAACTGTTGATTTATTCATCATGGAGCCCAACAAAGAGAATATAGTGCTTGGAAGGGACTTCCTCCGAGCCATGAGAGGCTTCATTGACATAGGTAAAGGACACATACGCTTACGTGGGAAAGCGAAAGGTACGTACCCGTTCCCTAGGGAAAATAAGGATGAACTTGTTGAGGATCCGTTTGAAGGTTTTTATAATTCCGATGACCTCGGAGAATCTTGATCCTCCTTCTTGCATTATGCCTAGCTCAAAGGCATAAAATAAAGCGCTTGTTGGGAGGCAACCCAATTTGGTTTTACTTTCTATTTTAGTGTTCTTGATGCTTGTTACTACTATAGCAACATCATTGTATCTTTACTTTTAAATTTTGTGCCGAGTTATAGCCTCTGATTGCAAGAAAGTTCAAAAGTTGTGACATGTTGTCGAGAAACAGATTTTGTCTGTTGACGGAAAAATTCGCCAAAAATCACCCGTTCATCTTTTTGATCTGAATTGTTTTGCCAACATGCTCTATATAGTTGCCTTTCTAGCATCTGTTCTGAGTTTTTTGATTTGAGTTGCAGAAGTGCCCCGAATAAATTATTTACTACATGCTTTCTGTTTTTCACGGATTCTGGTGTGTTTTGCGTTTGCATTGTTTTGCAAATCCTAAGATTACTTCTTATTTGCAAAAACCTTTTGGCATTCATAAGAAGCAGTAGCTTTTCATGAAAATCTTTATTTCCAGCAGGTAATGAATTATTTTATTAAGGCAACTAACCACTCTAATCAGCTTATGATGAGTTTCGTATGAAGGAAGTTTTCATGTATGCGATGGGAGATGATGAAATAAGATATAGGACTGTCAAGCGCTCAAGCTTGGGGATGACCCCATGCACCCCAAGAAATATTCAAAGGAGACTCAAGCGTCTAAGCTTGGGGATGCCCCCGTGGATCCCCTTCTATATCAACAATCATCAGTTCATCCATCTCCATGCTATATTTTTATCACTTCATATGATATGTGCTATGCTTGGAGCGTCTCGCTCTTTACTTTTTATTTTGTTTTAGTTTTGCTTGTTGTTCATAACAAGTAGGAACCAAGCCTACCTTGTTTGGGAGAGACACACGCTCCATTCCACTCTAGAACACAACATAGGTTTTCATGCTTATCCTTTTTGTGTGTTGTTCATCTTTTCGTAGCTACTATCATGCTTAGCTCTTAGTTTTCATGCTTATCTTTTTAAGAGCTATTATTTAAGTTTCTTCTGGAACTCTCTTCAGTTATCATGCTTATCTTGTTTAGAGAGTTGGCTCGTTGCACTGAGTTGTGTGTCTTGCATGAGTAGGTAACTCAGGTTGCTATTTAAGTATAGTAGTAACTTGCAATAGTTTTGAGGTAGTAATGTTTGGACTATTGGTGCCAAGAGCTTGAGCCGATTAGTGATAGGTGTCATATTTTGGGAAATACATGTGTTTTTCAAAAACTAAAATTAGTTGAGAACTCTAGCTACTAAATTGATCGCTAACTTATGGAGGGGTTGGAATATATAGAGTGCCCTCACTTACCTTGAGTCGAGAATGCGCAAGGATAACCAAACCCCCAAACACTCCTCCTCGGGGAACTTGTATTTTTGTGAATTTCCTAACTAGATAGAGAGTTACAGATAATAAGTGTATGAGTTCTTTGGACTAATGTGAGTATTCGATTGTTGGCACTTCCACCATCCATATTTTTCTAGCCTCTTCGGTACCATGCATTGCCCTTTCTCACATTGAGAGTTGGTGCAAACTCCGCGGGTGCATCCAAACCCATGACATGATACGCTCTGTCATACATAAGACTCATTATATATTTCCTCAAAACAGCCACCATACCTACCTATTAAGGCATTTCCATAGCCTTTCCGAGATACATTGCCATGCAACATCCACCATCTCATGACTTGATCTTCATGTCATACATGATTTAGCTTGATCGTAGAGCCGCATGATAGTTGGGCCTTGCCCTTATTATTTCTACATGACGCACTAGTATCATTGCATATCCTGCTACACTGGCAGGGATACATTTTCATACATCATGATAATTTTCACTTGTCTTTATGTTGAGTACTACTTATAAAGTGTGATGATTTTTCTTTTTATTCATGTAAAACATAGAGTGTTGCCCTTAAGTGAGGAAAATATCCCAAAGAGGACAAACAAAAGATCCCAAAGAGGACAAATGAGAGATAAAAAGAAAGAGCCAAAGAGGCCACAAAAAATAAAAATAAAAAGGAGAAAAATAAAAAGAAGTAAAAAAGAAATAAAAAGAGCGAAGGGGGAAGCACTACTATTCCTTTTGGAAGATCCACACTCGTACTCCATTGCTATATTGGTACTACATAGAGATTATCATTCATGCATAACTATGTGCGGACCCTTACACTATAGAACTTGGTTTGCATATTCCAATGATGAGCCTCCTCAAATGAGCTCTAGGTCTTCATGAGCAAACAAGTTGGATGCACCTCCACTAGTTCCATTGGAGAGCTTACCTTAGCTCCTATATGCATCCGTTACATGGCAATCCCTACTCCTCACATCATATCTATCATTTGGCTTTCTCTCGCCTATGGTTGTACACATTGATGTGAGCCTTTCACACCTTTTTGTCTTCCTTCCCCATCATTATTCTATTTGCCATCCTAAGTGCCAACATATCTTGCTTACGCTCATCCATTGCATGAGTGCTCAAAGTTGAAAGGGAGAGGATCATTTCGACTTGTGCCTGACTAGTGGTCTGGGGATGAGTCAAAATAACATTCCGAAGGAGACCGAGTGTGAAATTTTAGTAGATTGAGTTCTCAGTTAAAAAAATATTTTATGATCTCAACCCATCTCCCACTTCTTGAACGCAAACACCATTTGGAGATATTCGAGTCACGGACAGCAAGAGGTCTTGCACCTTTATGTTCTTACTTTGCTAAACTCAATACTAGATATAGACTCTTGCTTCTTACTGTCTTGACTTGAATTGCATTTCTCACTTGCTTTACTTTGAAGTTCTTATATATGTGTTAGCATGTCAGCATAGAAATTATTGTGTTATCATTTATCTACTCGAGGACGAGTAGAAATTAAGCTTGGGGATGTTGATACGTCCTAAACGTATCTATAATTTATGCTTGTTCCATGATCTTTTGGGTGACATTGTTATATGTTTTTCTACACTCTTATACCATTTTACACATATTTGGACTAACCTACTAACTCAGTGCACCCAGTGCCAGTTTTTGTCTGCTAATGTCTATTTTGTAGGGGCTTTTACCCAATTTTACAAAGCCCAGAAAATTCCAAAAAAAATATATAAAAAATCAGCGAAACAGAAGCTTTCGGATCACCGAAGATGGGCCAGAGGGGGCCACGGGCTGCCCAGGCGACCTGCTGGCGCAGCCAGGCCCTAGGACGCGCCAGGAGGCCGCTAATGTCTACTACGCAACCTTCTCCTTGTAGACATTGTTGGGCCTCCAAGTGCAGAGGTTTGTAGGACAGTAGCAATTTTTCCTTAAGTGTATGACCTAAGGTTTATCAATCCGTGGGAGGCGTAGGATGAAGATGGTCACTCTCAAGCAACCCTGCAACAAAATAACAAAGAGTCTCTTGTGTCCCCAACACACCCAATACAATGGTAAGTTGTATAGGTGCACTAGTTCGGTGAATAGATGGTGATACAAGTGCAATATGGATAATACATATAGGTTTTTGTAATCTAAAAATATAAAAACAGCAAGGTAATTAATAATAAAAGTGAGCACGAACGGTATTGCAATGCGTGGAAACAAGGCCTAGGGTTCATATTTTCACTAGTGAAGTTCTCTCAACAATGATAACATAATTAGATCTTATAACTAGCCCTCAACATGCAACAAAGAGTCACTCCAAAGTCACTAATAGCGGAGAACAAACGAAGAGATTATTTTCGGGTACGAAATCACCACAAAGTTATTCTTTCCGTAGTAAAATAACACGAAGCTATTCTTTCCGTTCAATCTATCCTAGAGTTCGTACTAGAATAACACCTTAAGACACATATCAACCAAGACCCTAATGTCACCTAGATACTCCATTGTCACCTCAAGTATCCATGGGCATGATTATAGGATATGCATCACACAATATCAGAATCATCGATTCAACCAACACATAGAACTTCAAAGAGTGCCTCGAAGTTTCTACCGGAGAGTCAAAACGTGTGCCAAGCCACATGAATAGGTTCCCAATGTCACGAAACCCGCAAGTTGATCACCAAAAGATACATCAAGTACTCACATGAATATCCCATTGTCAGCACAGATAGACACGTGCAAGACAAACATCAAGTGTTCTTAAAGACTCAATCCGATAAGATAACTCCAAAGGGAAAACTCAATTCATTACAAGAAGGGAGAGGGGGGAGAACATCATAGGATCCAACTATAGTAGCAAAGCTCGCGGTACATCAAGATCATGACATATCAAGAACACGAGAGAGAGAGAGATCAAAAACATAGCTACTGGTACGTACCCTCAGCACCGAGGGAGAACTACTCCCTCCTCGTCATGGAGGTCGCCGGGATGATGAATATGGCCACCGGAGATGGATTCCCCTCCGGCAGGGTGCCGGAACGGGCTCCCGATTGGTTTTTGATGGCTACAGAGGAATGCGGTGGCGGAACTCCCAATCTAGGTTTATTTCTGGAGATTTCTTTATTTATAAGAGCGGATGGCGTCGAGAACAAATCAGGAGGACCCACGAGGGAGTCACGAGCCCCCCCAGGCGCGCCCAGGGGGGTGGGCGCGCCTCCCTGGCTCGTGGCTTCCTCAGGACTCCCCTCGGGTATCTTTTCTTCTCGTATTTTTGATATTTTCCATAAAAAATCACGGCGAAAGTTTTGTTCCGTTTGGACTCCGTTTGATATTCCTATCTGAAAAAGGTCAAAAACAAGGAAAAAACAGGAACTGGCACTGGGCTCTAGGTCAATAGGTTAGTCCCAAAAATAATATAATAGCATATTCATGCATATAAAACATCCAAAGTTGATAATTTAATAGAATGGAACGATCAAAAATTGTAGATACGTTGGAGACGTATCAAGCATCCCCAAGCTTAATTCCTGCTCGTCCTCGAGTAGGTAAATGATAAAAACAGAATTTTTGATGTGGAATGCTACTTAACATATATTGTGGCATGAATATTCAGATCCATTTGATTCAAGACAAAAAGTTTAATATTGACATAAGAACAATAATACTTCAAGCATACTAACAAAGCAATCATGTATTCTCAAAATAACATGGTTAAATAAAGTTATCCCTACAATATCATATAGTCTGGCTATGCTCCATCTTCCCCACACAACGTATTTAAATCATGAACAACTCCGGTCTTAGTCAAGCAATTGTTTTCACACTTTTACTTTCTCAAACCTTTTCAACTCTTCACGCAATACATGAGCGTGAGCCATGGACATAACACTATAGGTGGAATAGAATATGGTGGTGGTTGTGAGGCAAAAAGGAGGAGATGGTCACGTCAACTAGGCGTATCAACGGGCTATGGAGATGCCCATCAATAGATATCAATGTGAGTGAGTAGGGATTGCCATGCAAGAGATGCACAAGAGCTATAAGTTTATGAAAGCTCATAAAGAAACTAAGTGGGTGTGCATCCAACTCACTTGCTCACAAAGACCTAGGGCAATTGAGGATGCCCATCATTGGAATGTACGAGCCAAGTTCTATAACAAAAATTCCCACTAGTATATGGAAGTAACAAAATACGAGGCTCTATATTATGAAGATCCTGGTGCTACTTTGAAGCACAAGTGTGGTAAAGGATAGTAGCATTGTCCCTTCTCTCTTTTTCTCTCATTTTTTTGGGCTCTTTGGCCTCTTTTTTCATTTTTTTTCGTTCATTGTTTTTGGTGGTCTCTTTGGCCTCTTTTAAAAAAAATCCGGAGTCTCATCCCAACTTGTGAGGGAATCATAGCTTCCGTCCTTTCCTCACATGGGACAATGCTCTAATAATGATGATCATCACACCTTTATTTACTTACAACTCGATACTTAGAACAAAATATATGACTCGATATGAATGCCTCCGGAAGTGTATCGGGATGTGCAATGAATCATGAGTGACATGTATGAAAGATATGAATGGTGGCTTTGCCACAAATACGATCTCAACTACATGATCATGCAAAGCAATATGACAATGATGATGCGTGTCATAATAAACGGAACAGTCGAAGTTGCATGGCAATATATCTCGGAATGGCTACGGAAATGCCATGATGGGCAGGTATGGTCGCTGTTTTGAGGAAGGATATATGGTGGGTGTATGCACCGGCGAAAGTTGCGCGGCACTAGAGAGGCTAGCAATGGTGGAAGGGTGAGAGTGTGTATAATCCATGGACTCAACATTAGTCATAAAGAACTCACATACTTATTGCAAAAGTTTATTAGCTATCGAAGCAAAGTATTAGATGCATGTTCCTAGGGGAAGGGTTTGTAGGAGTTAACCATCGCGCGATCCCGACCTCCACACAAAGGATGACACTCAATAAATAAATCATGCTCCGACTTCGTCACATAGCGGTTCACCATACGTGCATGCTACGGGAATCACAAACTCTAACACAAGTATTTCTACCAATCCATAATTACTCACTAGCATGACTCTAATATCACCATCCTTATTCTCAAAACTATATGCAAAGAATCAAACTTCTCATAGTGTTCGATGCACTCTATATGAAAGTTTTTATAATATCCCTCTTGGATGCCCATCATATTAGGACTAGATTCATAACCTAAGAAAATTACCATGCTGTTTAAGACTCTCAAAATAATATAAGTGAAGCATGAGAGTTCAAATATTTCTATAAAATAAAATCATCGCAATTCTCTACAAAGATATAGGTGAAGTACTAGAGAAAAAGGCAAACTACTCCCAAAGATATAAGTGAAGCTCAATGAGTAGTTGAATAATTATTTGGCTATGTGGAGACTCTCCCATTTAAGAATTTCATATCTTAATTACCTTATTCAAGCAAAATAAATTGACACTCCAAGTATAGCACGAATCGTGTGAAGAAGCAAAAATTTAGGTTCAACCGATACTAACCGATAATTGTTGAAGAAGAAAGGTGGGATGCCAACCAGGGCATCCCCAAGCTTAGGTGCTTGAGACTTCTTGAAATATGTATTGGGGGTTCATTGGGAATCCCCAATCTTGAGCTTTTGTGTCTCCTTAATTCCTCGCATATGATGGTTTCCGAAATCTTAAAAATTCATCCACACAAAACTCAACAAGAGCTCGTGAGATAGTTAGTATAAATCAATGCAAAACTTTATCATCCTCTACTTTAGCAAATCAATAAAATTATTATTTCACATTTCATACTAAATACCTCTGCATATTTAAAACTCCCATCCTCAAATGGAATCATTAAACAAGCAAACATATGCAAACAATGCAAACAAAACAACAATCTACCTAAACAGAATAGTCTGTAAAGAATGCAGCAAGATCCATACTTAATTAAATCCAAAATATCTTAAAAAATTATATTCTATAGATAATTTATAAGACCATAGTGTTTCCAAATTTCAAGCTATTCCGACATACAGATAATTCTAGGGAATGTTTGCACTACAAGCAAACTTTCTGTTTTGGAACAACAACTCCTATACTTGCAAATTAAGCATGCTAAAGGCTATCCTTGACATTTTTATTGAACTAAATGATGAAAAACATTAATATAAATAACAGAAATCAAGTATGAATAAAATAAAATGACGCTCCAAGCAAAACACATATCATGTGGTGAATAAAAATATAGCCCCAAGTAAAGTTAGCGATGGATTGAAGACGAAAGAGGGGATGCCTTCCCGGGGCATCCCCAAGCTTATGCCCTTTGGTGTCATTGAATATGGATTTGGGGTGCCTTGGGAATCCCCAATTTTAGGCTCTTGCCACTCCTTGTTCCATAGTCCATCGAAACTCTACCCAAAACTTGAAAACTTCACAACACAAAACTTAATGGAACTTCGTGAGATGGGTTAGTATGATAACGAGCAAATCAATCACTTGGGTACTGTCAAAACGAGACTCATAATTATTTTCACACAATTCCTATTATATATTACTATTTACATAATTCATATTCAATATAATCTATGGAAACACCAAAACAAGCAAACTGTGCATTGAAAACAGAATCTGTCAAAAACAGAACAGTCTGTAATGATCTGAATGATAACCATACTTATGCACTTACAAAAATTCTGAAACAATTATTAAAATTAAGGTAATTTGTATATAAATCAGCAGAAAAATAATCAACCTAAAATCACTCTCTGGATAGAAATTAGAAATGATTTAGCGAGCGCAAAGTTTCTGTCTTTTTCATCATGATCAAACAACTATCACCCAAACTAATCATAAAGGCTTTACTTGGCACTTTATTGAAACTAAGACAATAAAACATGATTAATACAGTATATTAATCATGTGAACACACAAAAACAATAAGGATACATATTGGGTTGTCTCCCAACAAACACTTTTCTTTAATGCCTTTCAAGCTAGGCATGATGATTTCAATGATGCTCACATAAAAGATAAGGATTGAAACATAATGGAAGCATCATGGAGCATATGACTAGCACATTTAAGTCTAACCCACTTCCTATGCATATGGATTTTGTGATCAAACAATTTATTGGATCAAGAATCAACTAGCATAGGAAGATAAAACAAGCATGACTTCAAAAGTTTCAACACATAGAGAGGAATCTTGATATTACTGCAATATGTAGAAGCATATGATCCTCTCTCATAATAATTTTCAGTAGCATCATGAATGAATTCAACAATATAACCAGCACCTACAACATTCTTTTCACGATCTACAAGCATAGAAATTTTACTACTCTCCACAGTAGCAAATTTATTCTCATGATTAATAGTGGGAGTATCGTAAAAGACTTGAACACTACGAATTGTTTCCACATTAAAAGAGTAATGTTCAGTAAGAGGGTACTCGTAATTGTGACAAGTTTTATTAGCATTCTTCTTTATAGCATAAGTATCATCACAATAATCATCATAGATAGGGGGCATGCTTTCATCATAATAATTTTGATCATTCAAGGTGGGGGAACTAAAAAGATCATCATCATCAAACATAGAATCCCCAAGATTGTGGCTTTTCATATCATTATCATCATGGGTATTCAAAGAATTCATACTAACAACATTGCAATCATGCTCATCATTCACATATTTTATGCCAAGCACTCTATCTGATTCTTCTTTTAACACTTGAGCACAATTATCATTTCCATCATTTTCACGAAAGACATTAAAAAGATGAAGCATATGAGGCAACATTAATTCCATTTTTTATAGTTTTCTTTGATAGGCTAAACTAGTGATAAAACAAGAAACTAAAAGATTCGATTGCAAGATCTAAAGATATACCTTCAAGCGCAAACCTCCCCAGTAACAGCGCCAGAAAAGAGCTTGATGTCTACTATGCGACCTTCTCCTTGTAGACATTGTTGGGCCTCCAAGTGTAGAGGTTTGTAGGACAGTAGAAATTTTCCCTCAAGTGGGTGACCTAAGGTTTATCAATCCGCGGGAGGCGTAGGATGAAGATGGTCTCTCTCAAGCAACCCCGCAACCAAATAACAAAGAGTCTCTTGTGTCCCCAACACACACAATACAATGGTAAGTTGTATAGGTGCACTAGTTCGGCGAAGAGATGGTGATACAAGTGCAATATGGATAGTAGATATAGGTTTTTGTAATCTAAAAATATAAAAACAGCAAGGTAATTAATAATAAAAGTGAGCACGAACGGTATTGCAATGCGTGGAAACAAGGCCTAGGGTTCATACTTTCACTAGTGAAGTTCTCTCAACAATGATAACATAATTAGATCATATAACTAGCCCTCAACATGCAACAAAGAGTCACTCCACTGTCACTAATAGCAGAGAACAAACGAAGTGATTATTGTCGGGTACGAAACCACCATAAAGTTATTCTTTCTGATCGGTCTATTCAAGAGTCCGTAGTAAAATAACACGAAGCTATTCTTTCCGTTCAATCTATCCTAGAGTTCGTACTAGAATAACACCTTCAGACACATATCAACCAAGACCCTAATGTCACCTAGATACTCCATTGTCACCTCAAGTATCCGTGGGCATGATTATACGATATGCATCACACAATCTCAGAATCATCTATTCAACCAACACATAGAACTTCAAAGAGTGCCCCAAAGTTTCTACCTGAGAGTCAAAACGTGTGCCAACCCATATGCATAGGTTCCCAATGTCACGAAACCCGCAAGTTGATCACCAAAACATACATCAAGTACCCACATGAATATCCCATTGTCACCACAGATAGACATGTGCAAGACATACATCAAGTGTTCTTAAAGACTCAATCCGATAAGATAACTCCAAAGGGAAAACTCAATTCATTACAAGAAGGGAGAGGGGGAAGAACATCATAGGATCCAACTATAGTAGCAAAGCCCGCGGTACATCGAGATCATGACATCTCAAGAACACGAGAGAGAGAGATCAAACACATAGCTACTGGTACATACCCTCAGCCCCGAGGGAGAACTACTCCCTCCTCGTCATGGAGGTCGTCGGGATGATGAAGATGGCCATCAGAGATGAATTCCCCCTCTGGCAGGGTGCCGGAACGGGCTCCCGATTGGTTTTTGGCGGCTACAGAGGCTTGCGGCGGCGGAACTCCCGATCTAGGCTTATTTCTGGAGGTTTCTGTATTTATAAGAGCGGATGGCGTCGAGAACAAGTCGGGAGGACCCACGAGGGAGTCACGAGCCCCCCAGGCATGGCCAGGGGGTTGGCGCGCCTTCCAGGCTCGTGGCTTCCTCGGGACTCCCCTGTGGTATCTTTTTCTTCTAGTATTTTTGGTATTTTCCATAAAAAAATCACGGTGAAAGTTTTATTCCGTTTGGACACCGTTTGATATTCCCATCTGAAAAAGGTCAAAAACAAGGAAAAAATTGGAACTGGCACTGGGCTCTAGGTCAATAGGTTAGTCCAAAAATAATATAAAATAGCATATTCATGCATATAAAACATCCAAAGTTGATAATTTAATAGCATGGAACGATAAAAAATTATAGATACGTTGGTGACGTATCATCCGCCTGGGTGGGCCCCACCTCCTCCGGTGACCTCCTTTAGCCTATATTTAGAGTCCAGAGAGGAAACCCTTCCACAACTTCTGAATCGCGAATTTCTCCATCATTCCGTCGCCGCAGCGCTTCCATTTTCGGGAGCGTCAGGAGACCTCTTCCCAGCACCCTACCGGAGGGAGGATTGACCTCCGGGAGCTTCTCCACCGCCATGGACGCTTCCCGGACGTGCCGTGAGTAGTCCTACTTGGACAATGGATCCATGACCAGTAGTTATGTGATGTCTTCTCTCCAATCTTGTGCTTCAATGGTTAGTCCTTGTGAGCTGCGCTACATGATCAAGGCATCTATGTAATTCTCTTGCTATTTCTATGCTCGGTTTGTTGGGATCCGATGGATTATGAGATTATGTTCAGGTCGTTATGAGTTATATATTTTATTATCCTTTTATATTATGTTCCTTAGTGATTCATGCATGTTATTTGTTGCTATTTATTGCTTTGGCCGAGTATTTTATTGTAACTCCAAGAGGGAGCGTTATGCATGATATTGTGGGTTCATGCCCCTCGATGTCTATCTTGAGTGACAGAAACATGAGACTAGGGGATGTGCTTGTTGCCACCAGGGAGAAAACAACGGTGCTTGTGACCACGGTTGCAAGGATTGTTTACCTTACGCATAGTTCGTTGATGCAGTTGTCCGTTGCTTTGAGTTTACACTTTGGGTGTGGCTCGCAACTTAATACCGGAGAGATGTTCTCGATAGATATCTCAAGGTGGATGATTAGTAAGTAGATTCTTATGAATAAACGGTCTACTTGTCTTGTCGTACTGTCCATTACTATTAAACCTCTAACTATCAAGTAGCATAATTAGCATTGCGGTGCGATCATAATTTTGTCGATTGCCCAACTGTGATTTGTTTACCCAAGCATAGTTGTTTATCATCTTTTGGGAGAGAGACATCACTAGTGAACATCATGTGATTCCGGTCCATATCACCATCATTGTTTACACCTCCATCATTTACCACTTTCATTTACTTTTTTGTTGCAATCACTATTACTTTCCCACTCGTGTTTTGATACTTTGCAAACTACAAGGCCGGAGATATTGACAACCTTTGTGTACTCGCTGGGAGCAAAGTTATTTGTTGTGTGTGCAGGTCTACGTCTTCTGCTAGCACCAGGGTGGAAGACACCTACTTGTTGAGCCTAGGAGTCCTCCTGGTTCGATAAACCTTACAGTCTCCGTGTAAGGGAAATCTGCTACTAACTACATCACCACCTTCCACTTGGAGTAACCAACGAGGGGCGAGAAGTATATCCATCAACTCGTCATCAATGACCCCTTGGTATACGTCACCATTTGGGTCGGGTTAGACCATAGGTGGATTAAGAAGCATATACTCGATGGGCTGTAGAGATGACACAAAGGAAAGCAAGAAGACTTGTCAAGTGAGCTGCCTGGCGGCCCAGTACCTAAAGATGATGGTTCAAGACCCACGAGGGGGAAGATGCCAGAAGCTTTCCTAACTTGGAAAACAAGACAATGTATAATAGTAATAGGTTACGGGCGCTTATTGACCCGGAGTCTGTTCTAAAGTCGAGGCCTCCACCTATATATAAAGGGGAGCCCTCGAGCCGAAAAGGGGAAGCAAGAAACTCTCGAGAGCTAGGTTAGCTATTTCGCACCCTTGTAATGGTGATCTCCATCAATGTAGACACCAAAGAAGGACGTTGGATTTTACCTCCATTGGAGGGGCCGAACCTGGGTAAATCTGTCTCTCCTTCCCAATCAACCCATTGGAATCACCACATAGCGGAGATGGCCTCACACCTACGTTCGCAGATGAGAACAGTTGTCCTGATATAACCACGACAGTTGGCACCCACCGTGGGGCTATCGCGCGGTGGAGTTGAGTTCCCGGAGGGAGCACTTCCAGGGTTCAGGAGCTACATCACTTGTTGTATGACCAAGAGTCACCCTAGCAAGATCTACATCGATGATTCAACATGGGGTCCCGATGCCAAATCAATCGAGTTCGGGTACCGGGTCCCCTTCGACAAGATCCACATCTTCATCGGCAAGGTCAATGAAATGCTACCCAAGCCACACATATACACCAACATCATCGAGCCGGCTCACCACGTTCGACCCGGCCGTTATACGGCTGGCTGAAGTTGTGCCTTCCTGAAGAATACCGGATTAGTCCGTCCTTTGAAAGGTGGGAATGCTGAAGGCCAAAGCAACAACAAGCGGAAGTGGCCCGATGGCGGGTCAGAATCTGCGGTCAGTATCAATGCGAATTTCAAAAAGCATCATCGTAGCGATTGTCCTGGAAAGATTTATCAGGCAAAGAGGATGCGCAACTACGAGGATGCGCTCAGAGCACCTTGCCGCAAGCATAGTACTCTCGGGAATCTGACCAATCATTCATGGGAAAAGTTCCATATCATGCATGATTTCCAGAATCGGGTTCACGAGAACCGCCTAGAGGGTCATCCGGGTGAGAAAGCCCATGGCGGGTCATCCGAGGATCAGAAGCAGCCTATTAGTTATCAGTACCATGTCTTCACCACCAATGCTGAAAAAGAGAGCTATCAGCATGGCTGAGCCGACGATTCTAGAGTATCTCCTTTGGTTTGAGCAGCCGATCACCTAGTTTCGGGAGGATCCCCCCCCCCCACCCCCCAGCTGACAACCCTGGAGATTTGGCCTTGGTGGTAGCATCCGAGGTGGGTGGTTATACCCTCACAAAGGTCCTCATGGATGTAGGAAGCAACATCAACATAGTGTATTACGACACGTTTCGGCGGATGAACCTCCCCGACAACAGATTGGAAACTTCAAGCACGGTTTTTCATGGCATGGTCCTTGGGAAGTCAGCATACCCAGTTGGGCGGATTAAGCTTGATGTGGCCTTTGGTGATGAGTATAACTACAAGGTCAATCCTTTAAACATTCAAGTGGTCAAGATACAGAGCCCTTATCATGCTCTCTTCAGAAGGCCAACTTATGCACGCTTCATGGCTCACCCCTGTTATGTCTACCTCAAGCTCAACATGCCGGGTACCAATGGCACTATAATAGTGAGAGGTGACAAGAACACGGCTCAGGAGTGTGAGGAAGGGGATGCAGCCTATGCTGAGTTGGCCTGTTCCGCCGAGGAGCTAAAGATTTACACGGCCAATGTTGACCCGTCCGACATGAGTCCTCTGAAGAAGCCAACTATTTAGTCCAAAGAACCTCTCTATTTCAAACTGGCCAAAGATACCAAGCAGGTTGACTTCGTTCCACGCGACTCATCCAAGCAGTTCACCATTGGGAGTGGTCTGGACCCCAAATAGGAAAGCACGCTCATCGAGTTCATTCGTAAGAATTGGGACATCTTTGCATGGAATCCTTCTCACATGCCAGGAGTATTGAGGGAGCTCGATGAGCACCATCTTAAAGTGGATCCAAAGATGAAACCAGTACGACGGTACCTCCGTCACTTTAACGAGGAGAGACACAAGGCTATTGGAGAAGAGGTGGCCTGGCTCCTAGCTGCCAGGTTTTTCACCATGCTTGTCTTGAAGAAAAATATCACGTGGCGCATATGTGTTGATTACATAGATATCAACAAAGCTTGTACCAAAGATCATTTAGCTCTCCCGGATATCAACCAGATCATTGACTCTATAGCAGGTTGCGAGCGCTTATGCTTCCTGGATGCATACTCAGGCTTTGATAACCCCTTTTGGTGCCTTCTACTATGTGTGTATGCCTTTTGAGCTTAAGAGCGCACGGGCAACCTATCAGCAATGTGTGCAGAATTGCCTTCACTCGCAGATCGGGAACAATGCTTATGCTTATGTTGATGACATCATGGTGAAATCCCAGAAGAAGGATACACTCTTGGACCATATCAGGAAGACGTTTCATAACCTTCGAGTGTACAGATGAAACTTAACCCGACGAACTATGTTTTGGGGATCCCCGCGGGTAAGCTCCTAGGCTTCCTGGTCTCTGAACGAGGCATTAAAGTTAACCTTAACAAGATCAAGGCGGTGACCTCACTGGGTAAGCCGGCTAATACAAACCAGGTCCAGCACCCGGCAGGCCGCATCGTGGCATTGAGCCAGTTTATAAGACGCCTTGGGGAGAAGTCAATCCCTCTTTATCAAATTTTGAAAAATACGGGCAATTTTGTTTCAACTGATGCAGCCAACGAAGCTTTTGAAGCCCTCAAGAAGTAGCTGGCAGAGTCGCCCGTTTTAGCCGTCTCAACAGACAAAGAGCCCATGCTCCTATACATCTCCACCAATTCAAAGGCGGTAAGTGTTGTAGTTGTTGTTGAGCGGAAGGAGGCAGGAAAGGAATATCCGGTTCAGCGGCAAGTTTATTTCGTCGGCGAAGTCTTGACCTTTCACAATATCCACATCGGCCAAAACTATTTTTTGGAGTATTTATGGAAAGCCGGAAGTTAAAGCACTACTTTCAGGAGCATCCAGTCACCGTGGTCTGTTCAGCACCCCTTAGTGTTATCATACAAAATTGAGAAGCCACTGGTCGAATCGCTAAGTGGGAAATCGAGCTCGGCCCACATCAGGTGAAATACCTGCCTCGAACAGCCATTAATTCCCAAACATTGGTAGATTTCATCAATGACAGGAGAGAGCTACAAATTCCAGAGGACAAGCCAGATAACACGTACTGTACCTTGCACTTTGATGGGTCCACGAAATTGCAAGGATCCGGGGGTGGGGTCATCTTGACTTCTCCATGAGGTGACAAATTTTGTTACATTTTATGGCTCATGTTTCCCTGTACTAACAATGCAGCTGAGTATGAGGCCCTTCTACACGGGCTAAGGATGGCTAAGGAAATGAAGCTCAGTCCGATCATGTGTTTGGGCGACTCAGATTTGGTGGCACAACAAGTTTCACAGACTTGGGATTCCAAAGATCCCTTGGTAGCGGCTTATCGATGAGCACTTCCTAACGTGCCGGGTTACTTTATGGCTATCAAATTGATCACATAGACCACTGGCTCAATGAGGCGGCGGATGCTTTATCGCGACTTGGTTCTGAAGGAAAGCCGGTTCCTCCCAATGTCTTTTTGGATGTCCTTTACAACCCATCAATAAAATTACCATCTAAAGAGGATATAGCTATTCCTGACCCAGAATCACAGCTAGTGGCGGTTGTTCGTGCTACCCCTGACTGGACGGTACCATATTCGGCTTATCTCACTCGAGGAGAGCTCCCGTGTGTGGAAGTCGAGGCCCGCCAAATAGTTCGGTGATCCATGTCTATGACTACTATCAAGGGCGAGTTACATCGGCGAAGCAGCAATGATGTGTTTCAATGTTGTGTATCCCCTAAGGAAGTGCATGAAATTCTCAATGAAATCCACGTTTTTGATTGTGGACATCATGTCGGCTCAAGATCTTTGGTGGCATAGGCCTTTCAACATGTGTTTTATTGGCTAACGGCTGATGCAGACGCAGAAGACCTCGTATGCAAGTGCGATGGATGCCAAAAGTTTGCTTGGCAGCCCATGTGCCGGCTTAAGAGCTACTCATGATCCCAATTACATGGCCACTTGTAGTCTGGGAGCTTGATATGGTAGGTCCTTTCAAAATGTCTTTGGATAAAAGACCCACATGTTGGTGGCGGTTGATAAATTCACCAAATGGGTTGAGATAGAACATGTCAGCAATTGCGATGTAGAAATGGCGGTCAAATTCTTGAAGAAGTTGATCTACCGTTTTGGCTATCCTCATAGCATTATCACGGACAATGGTACCAACTTATCCAAAGGAGTTATGGAGCAATTTTGTCCGAAAGAGCATATTCGACTTGACCTGGCAGAAGTAGCACATCCGCAATCTAACGGGCAGGCTGAAAGAGCCAATCATGAGATTTTGACAGTGATCAAACCTCGGCTCATGGTTCCGTTGAAACGTATCCCGGGTTGTTGGGTTGAGGAACTCCCCTTAGTACTCTGGAGTATCAACATGACTCCAAACAGGTCCACTGGGTACATGCCTTTCTTTTTGGTTTATGGTGTTGAGGTGGTATTACCGAGTGATATCTATCATGACTCTCCTCGAGTTGCCGCTTATGTTGAGGGCGACAATGAACAAGCACGACAAGATTCTTTGGATGCTTTTGAGGAAGAGTGAGACTGAGCAGCAGCCAGGTCAGCCATCTATGAACAAGACCTATGTCGCTATCAAAGCCGTAGGGTTAAAAGCCGCACCTTCGAAGAAGGCGACTTAGTACTCCGCCTGATTCAAGATCAAACAGGGATGCACAAACTTTCCCCGCCCTAGGAAGGCCTGTTTATCGTCAGCAAAAACCTCAACAATGGTTCATATTACTTGATCGATCTACAACCCGGTAAAAACACCTCTGAAGTAGAGACAACCCGGCCTTGGAACATTGCTAACCTACGGCCTTATTATACTTAGAGCCACCACATCATTATTTCCTTTACCTCCCCCGATTTTGTACATACTTCTAAAGTTTCGAACATAATAAAGCCAGCATCCTCGAATCTCGGGGCCTCTGTCATTTTCGGCCTACAAGTTAAGCATGAGTCTTATTATTTCAACACATGTTACTTGGGGGCTACTGGTCCAAACAAATCATCATGATCAATGGAATAAAGATGGCTTACCTGAACTCGAGATGTTTTGTAGTAGAAGCATTATCTCTTGTATATCCTATGCTAGGCTTTTCTATTGATCATAGGTCACTTGGGGGCTTCCAAGTCATCGAGTTCACCTTTCTCACCCTCTTGATCCGGCAAATACGCCACAAAATGGTTAAACCTACCTGTATGTTTGATACGACTTCGATCACGTGACTCCATGTACTCTTGACTAGTCAATCCACTATGGACCCTGAACTAGCAAGGTTAAATCATTGGTTTGTCACGTCTATAACGACATACAGAGAGCTAGGATAAACCATGGGTTATCATAGTCGCTTCATTGAAGCAAGACTTGGACCACGAAAGCCAGTCTCTTTTTACCATGTCTCAATGAGTTGGATTATTATCACTTTATATTAACATGGTATGATTTTTACAGGTATAACACTATTTTTGGGCTCATAAAATAGTACCGGGTTATAAAGTCATAATATTGTCATGGATAGTCTGAAGTTATATGGCTCAACAGGAAAATATCATGGAGA
Organism: Hordeum vulgare subsp. vulgare; assembly: GCF_904849725.1. Lineage (NCBI taxonomy): Eukaryota > Viridiplantae > Streptophyta > Magnoliopsida > Poales > Poaceae > Hordeum > Hordeum vulgare. The sequence goes on from NC_058519.1 coordinate 442,722,810, forward strand.
AGTCTCGCGGATTGAGTTACAATAACACGCCCCGTGTTGATTCAAGCAACCAGATATTAAGCAAAGATCAGCCAAGTCAGAGCAGATTAAAAGGACTGAAAGCTATCGGACTCATATGCATAGGGATTAAAGGCGGGTTAATAAAAGACTTGGTCAAACATAAATTCCTTGCCATCATGACAAGATCAAGAGTTTGACAAAGTGCACAAAAGCACGACACACACAAAATAGCTATTGGCTTAGAAGGTATTACAATGCACTTCAGGCCCAAATAATGGAATAAAAAAATTCCTAACCCGGCCTTCACGTTTTCCTGGTTAAGCTTTGTTTTGGTCTTTTGCATGAGATGTCTCCGTCTTGTCCTCTTCTCGAGTTCCCGGGTCTACAATCTGGAGGTTGTCGAAGTTCCAGTTGTAGTGGGTCAAGGCTTCAAATATGGCTTCTTCATTAAAAATAGGAGAACGATCAATATGAGGGGTGAAGTATTGCTTGCGATGCTGCAGAGTTAGACTAACCGATTTAAACAAGGGCGGCTGAACTCGGGCGTTGTTTTAGTCATAGGTTGTATGATAACTCTTCAATGACATGTCATTCACAAGTTGAGTGGCAAAAACTGGAGCCGCCTTGACACAGTGGAGATAGTCATCCTCATTAAAAAATTGATCCATTCACCTTTAGCGGTGGAAACCCCCCAGCCATCTCCGCCATGTCAAGCTCTGTTGAGTAAGACAAAGCTTGACTCAAGCTATATGTGGCTCCGGCTCGGGCGGCTGATCTATTGATTTCTTCAATTTGCTTTGGGGTCGTAGAGAGGAATGTCAGCACATCTTTTATAAGTTTAGCGGGGTCTTTATTCCCCATGACAGCTTTGATTATGCATAGGCTTCTAGTGTAAATATGCTCTATCAATGCATATACAGCTTTGAGCTTTAGTAAGAAATTATCTCGAATATTGTACATACGGTAGCCTGCAAAAAATTCAAGTGCATGACTCGCCAGGTGACTTGTCTTCATAAATGAGTATTAGGTAGATTAGCAAAAAAATTCTCATGATACTCACCGAAGATGGCTTGAGTCATGTGGTCAATATGACTTTTAACCTGGATAGCTCTTCAGAGGCGACCTTTAGTCGGTCTTTAGCATTTTTAGAACACTTGGTCAAGGTGGCTTTCTCAGTTTTGAAGGAATTCCTTTCTACCTCAAAGCTTGCCTTGATTTTTTCTATCTCTTCCAAGGATAGTTGAAGTCTTTCATCAACCTCCAATCGGGCGGTCTGTCCCACCTCAAGTGCTTTTGCCAAATCAATGACTTCTGACTCGGTGGCCTTTAGAGCTTCCTGCAAAAATTGGAGTAACCATAAGCTGGAGGCAGGACAATATTGTGTCTATGATAAGGAACATTATAAACAAGTCCCAAGTAGATTGCAAGCAATATACTTTGCACTTGGGGGCTAATGCATATAAGTTTTTAAAGAATATGTGATAGAAAAGACTCGACTCATCTCAAGGAGATGAGTCGGCCCTTGGGGGCTACAGGTTGAATTCTTCTAAATTATCATGACCCGACTCATCTCAAGAAGATGAGACGAACCTTGGGTATTACAGGTCGAATTCTTCTAATTATCAAGAACCGACTCATCTAAAAAAGATGAGACTGCCCTTGGGGGCTACAAGTCAAATTCTACTAATCATCAAGATCCGACTCATCTTAAGATGATGAGTCGGCCCTTGGGGGCTACACAAGCATATATGAAATATACAGCAAGGCGAAGCATACCTCATATTTTATTTTCGTCACGTTCACAAGGTCAACTTCCACTTGACGTCTTGCAGAAAGACGCTCAAGATAACCAGCGTGTAGTTCTTCAACACTGGAGGTGTCATAACTTGGAAGCTCCAGTTTAGCCTTTCCCTTGTTAGGCTGGACAGCTTCCTCCTTGGTGACAAGCTTTAACAACACATCAGAGGTTCAAGGAGTAGTATAACTCGACCCAACAATGGCGACTTCCGCATTCTTATCACAAGAAACATCTTCAATGGGTTCGTGAGGAATGGGAGGATCAGTATCAGTTACGAGACCAGTTTGAACATCCATAGTCAAAGTAGCAATTGTTTTTGGTTCAAGATGAGGAGGTAAACCAACTTGGATTTCTTGATGTTTTTCAACACGCTCAGTGGCTTCAGGAGCCGCCGCATCTAGATTTTCCAGCTCAACGACTTCAGGACTACTAAATGACTCGTCAATGTTTCTTTTCCTGGCCCTGTCCCTACAAAACAAGAGGGTAGGATAAAGTATATGCAAACTCTGAGTTTTAGCAAGCAAATATATGATACAAAGAAGGAAAAACTTACCACTGGTTGATAAAAAAGGGTGGCAACTTCATGGCCAATGAGTCCCCAGATGAAGGGGGTGATTCCTCATAATTTAAATCAGCAGGATTGAGATGTTGTTTGAAAAGTTCAGCCTGAGGATAAGAAAAAGTTGGACTATGAGGCACCTCATCTTGTAGATTGCAAGAAGCTGGCTTGTTGGGTAAGCCGGTTACAAGAGTACCAGAGCTACTCCGAGTATGTCGCCTTGAGGCATGTTGGGCCTGCTTCAAAATAAAATCAGTATCCAAATAAGCATCTGGGTTAGAAACACTTTACTTTCTGAAAGACTCTCCTTATTTTCCTTGAAGACAAGGATTCCAAGCTGGAGGAAATAGAAATTACCTAAGCATTGTCGGCCCGGCTTGTAGCAGCATCACCTTGATAGAAAAAATGTTAGTGAATTCAATAAGTAAAAAGTTGATGTTGACTCACCCCTAAATGACGAATCGGCTAGAGCCACCTTGTTCTTTTATTATTGGTGTCCGTTTTAGGCTTGCTAGCCGCGATTTTCCTTTTCTTCTTCCAGAACGGAGAACACGCCTCCAAGATTTGGTTGATATTAATAATACAGCAAAGCATTTGAAATTTTAAAAGGTTTTACAAAGATGATCAAAGATGCATGGATAGTTTCTTACTGGAGGAGCTGGGTTGAGGGCATTGAAGGGCTTCAAACCAATTTGGTCACAGACTTCTTGAGGTTCCCCTAGTAGTTTCTTCACAATCTTATTTATGTCATCTTCTGTCAAAACCATCTCACTATATCTTTGTCGATCTTCCACACGGCCGGAATAGTTGCACATCAAATCATGTTGAAGGCTCAATGGGAGGATCATCCAAGATACCCAGCACCGGGTCAAGTCCACTCCAGTTAAACCCCGAGATTGTAGAGCCGCCAGTTTTCGAAATACAAAAGCAAACTTATCACACTATTCTTGAGAAGCCCGGTGAGGAAGTTCACTCTCCATAGGAAGGCAGTCTGATCTATAACTCGTCAGGGGGTTCTCATTCGCAGGGGCAATGTTCCCAAAATAAAACAAAGTTTTAGCCCACCCTTTGGGGTGACTAGACAGAGCAACAGAAGGAAAGCTACTGTCTCTACATCTTTGAAGTGAAATTCCCTCGAGCTCTTGGCTAGGACCTTATGTGCACTCAGTTTGGCGGTTCAAATAGAAGAACTCCATGAAAAGTGAGACAGTGGGTTCCATTTGCAAATATGCCTCACATAAGACTTGAAATTGGCACAGGTTTGATATGGATTTAGGGTCCAAATCTTGCGGATAAAGGAGAACGCGGTTGAGTGCATCCTGGAAGAACTTTGACCCGGGAGGACAAAAGCCTCTAAAAGGTGATATATAAAAACTACAACTTCTCCTTCGTTGGGATTCAGGTGTGCCTCTCCATGTGGAACCTGCTAGCCAATTGCCTATTTGGATGGCCACAAACCTTGGTTTACATAATCATTGAGTACGTGTTCCGAAACTTGTGAAGGCACCCAATTACAGATGGAAGTCTTTGACATAATGAAACACCTAGACACAAGCAAAGGACTAACAAGAACACCTGTGTTATAACCAAGGGTAAAACAATACAAATGTTTATAGCAGAATAGGTGCCCAAAATATAAGGCGGTACCCAAAAAGTAACAATATCTACATATGGCGGGTTATGATCATAAGGACAAGCCAACGATTATAAAGGCGCCTTACACCAAATAGAAAGTTTCTGATTTTTTAAAGTGCGAGAGAAACATGTTCCTACCAACTTGGCTATAATCATGGGTCTGAAAAAGGTTCACAAAAAGAAACAGTTGTTAAACCTAAAGCATGGAAGTGATAATGGTCTTGGCCGCGGGTTCCTAGAAGTGATCTGAGCATACTGCGTCTAAAATGGAACTGCTATTTCTGCCACTTCATTTTTACAAAGAAAGGAGATTAGAAATATGCAGGAAGCGACAATGGTGATGAACAGACGGGAACGTTTCGGTTTCTCTGACAAACTTAAAACGAATTGAGTCAAGATCTAAAGGGAAATAGAGATGACGTACCCTGCCGGTTGTCGGAGGCACCAAAGGTGCTTGGATGAATCTTGGAGAAGATGGAGTGCCGCTGCAGCCCAGAGATGGTCGCCGGCGAAGGCAGATGAGAAGCAAACGTGGTGCGTCTAGACTTCAGGACAGAGGAAGAAGAAGAAGAGAAGGCGAGGTGAAAGGTGAAAAGCGAGTCCCTTCACCAATATTTATAAAGAAATACCCAAAGTGGCGACCCCTAGGCATGGGAACACCAGCCGTAGTAAATTTTGGAGAAGGTGACGCCTGGACTCTAAGGATAAAGATATGAATAGAGGTTTGTTGTGATGTCACCACGTTTGCCCAAAAATCTGGTGGATGTTGTCATAGGCAGACGGCACGGGGAAAATCACAAAGTCTGACAGTGCCATAAGTTGGAGGCTGAAGAAACTGAGAAGACACCAATACAAGGAAAAAGCTATGCCGCCTTATGGAAGCAAGGAAGATTGACATGAACAAGTTCAAATCAACCTGGGGCGTAATGTTGGGGATATGACCCCACGGTATAACTTGCCATTTGGGCCGGGTTAGACCATTGGTGTCTTAACAAGCATATACTCGATGGGTCGTACAAATGAGAGAAAGGCAAGCAAGAAGACTTATCAATTGAGCCGCCTGGCGGCGCAGTACCTGAATAAGATAGTTCAAGGCCCATGAGGTGGTAGACGCCTTAAGCTTTCCTAACTTGGGAAACAAGATAAGGTACAATTGTAATAGGTCACGTGCGTTAACTGACCCGGAATCTGGTTATAAAGGGAAGCCCTCGAGCCAAAAAGGGGAAGCAAGAAACTCTCTAGAGCTAGATTAGCTATTTCGCACCCTTGTAACCGAGATCTCCATTAATATAGACACCACATGACGTAGGCTTTTACCTCTATTGGAGGGGCCGAACCTGGGTAAATCCGTCTCTTGTTCCCGGTCAACCCCTTAGAGTCTCCACAGAGTGGTGATGGCCTCACACTTAATTTCTCTGATGAGAATATCTATCGTGACAAAACCATGATAGCTTAGGATCAGGGTCCCAACGGCGTTGGTATTAGACCTTGACTGTGTGTTGGATTATCAAGCCAAACTAGTCGATGTTGGGTCTAGTAATTCTATAGTTATCTAAGGGAATTGATTGTGGGGTAAACTTAATGCTCTTTTTACTCCTTGCCTTGTCTTATTCTTATTCAGGTTCACCCTCTTCTTTTCTACGGGGTTTAAGAATTAGGCTTCTCATCTATCTATCAAGATGACATGTTACTATGATGGAGACCTATAGAAAATATGATGTCTTCTCGTACCGGTGTCTCCATAAGAATTATGTGTTATGTTGTCTGTTGTCTTGTAGGTTGCCTCATATTTCATGCCCGTACAACCGTTATGCTATCGAGTTATCCAAAGTTTATAAATAATCTGATGGAATTGCAAAAGCTTTCATCCTGATTTGATGTCTTTTGGCCAGACAAAACACACTAATTGTGTTGAGGTACTCAATTACCTTGACATGTCTATTGAAGTTAATAGGAAACCATGTTAATCCAGAGAACCACCCAATAGTCTAGTTGTGTTTTGTATCATCACTGTGATAATTTTGGCCCTCATTATTAAAAACATCCTGTGATGTTACTTAGTTAGTAGGTGTTCTATTTCTGGGTTATTGAACCCAAGGATCATTCTGCTCCTTCCCGTTGATAGTATTTTCTCATTCCTTTAGGATGATTAGTAACCATGTAATACTCTTGAAGGTTCATGGTTTATCAATCTTCCAATACCACGAACCATCCCCGGCACGAGTTCTCGTAAACAAAAGATCACAACATGGGTGTTCGTGATGAGTTCTCCATTCTAATTGTGACTCTGCCAATCCTTCCTTTATGCACGTGCTATGTGGAGAATTATGTCAAACTTGTTCGACGTGCCAACCTATGCATCTACAACTGAAAAAATTCATGTTCTCTTGAGTAGCCCCTCTTCAATTGTATTTTGATCTAATTCTATCAATGGATAGTCAAGAGTAGTTGTGCATTTGTATTCATCGACGCATATTATTCTTGTGGTCCATCAAGCCATTCTATTTCAAAATGACTAGGAGAAGCAAACTCTAGTACTTCATACATTTCTAGGATTGGGTCAAAGCACTTGTATTCCACAGATCAATGTAAATCCAGCTTTTGCTCTGTTCTATCATGAAGTATTACCCTCTTTATCTCGGGAATGTCATGAGAGTTGCACAACCTATTATGAACTCTTGATACAGCGATACTTCTCGCCGTCATTATTCATTCATCAGCCTTCGTGCTGGTTGTAACCGGAATACCGACAAGTGAACCATGATGTGTGAAATCAATACTCCTATCAACCCTCTTGCTTATAAGTTAATGGAGAACAATTTGATTCTTAGTGCGTTGGTTACTGAATCACCATCCCAAGATTGACCGTGTGACCTAGTCCATCTTGCATGGTGCACTTTTTGGTCAATGAGTTAGGATTGTGCTAATCCCTCACTCTTTGATCACATCGTCTTGCCCTGAAATGAAAGATTTTTCTCATACTTAATAACATATCGGTGGATCATGATTTTCTGAATATCCTCTCGGAAGTTCTACCCGGTTATCCCCCGACCATTGTGTTGAGTTCATGACCCAGTTGGTTTTCCTATAAAACATCCCTTCTCAAAGAATCTGTGTTGGATACCCCTGATCTAGTTGGTTAAGCTAATCAACAACTTGGAGAGTTGGAATATAAGATCGTTGCCGAAATTACTTTATTCCAAGGGGGTATCTTTGGTGTGTGTATTTTTAAGAAAGATAATATCTCCATCCGTTGATCCTTGTGGTCAACTGTTGCATTTGATATCTTGTCCAATCTTTGATTTGACTATGGGTTATTGTCAAATCAAAATGAGAACCAACTATTGTCGTAATGTTGTCTTAGTAATGGATATTTCGTCGAGCATACACCATTTTATCTTTTGGTCTCACCAATGTTGTTATATTGCTCACATAGTTGTGGAATTCCATTTATATGGATATCTTGATGAACTTTTTGAGCCCATCGGCAACCTTTTCATGTGGTCCATGATTCATGCTGGACATTAAGCTAGTGTTGGAAACTTTGTAGGCAATATCTTCGTGTTCCATTCATGAAGAATATGTTTGGTGTAATACTCTTAGGTCACGTGCACAGGGTGCAAGTTGCTACCATAAATTTGCGAAAGGTCGTTTTGCTTTCTTTGGAATCATCCCAAGTCATTCATGCCCTTGCGAAGTATTCTATGTTTTAATAGACTGGTCATCTCCATTTCATATGCAATCCCTAGAACACCAAGCCACTGATCAATTTGTTCAAGCAAAAGGAGTCTGTTCTAAAGTTATACTTTAGACTTCCGCGTGGAGGCTTCATTATCTGCAATGATGGTTCCTAACAAGAACTCAGTAGTGTTTTGTTGTGAGACTTCTGTGTGGTCACTGTTGTCCTGGACAGTGTGTCCATGTAAGTACTGTGGTCCAGCTCATGTTATATAGCTGGATTCCATTGTTCATTTCCTGAGAATCTTGCAATGTTATCTCGTCGACTTGTGTTGCAAACTTTCTTTTCACACATGCCGAGTCTGAAACATCCTGTCACCAACCAGATGTGGATCTCACGCGAACATGATGGTTGGGACATTTTCGAGGAATTAACATTTTGGTTTCATTGTAACCCGGTAAGGAGATGTCCTGGCTAACACACCTAGTCGAAGGACCTATTATTGTAGTATCTTCTATCAGCATCATTAGCCACTTCCTCATGAGGATGTGGTATGACGTATTCTTGAAGTTGTTCCTCATGGACCCTTTCATGCTCCGAAAGTCTGACCTTTACTTTATGTTATAGATAGCAAATGTTACCTATAATTGGGCTATGCTAGTACATCAAGGAGAACATTATAAGCAGAGTGCTAAATGTCTCCCAGTCGATCATACAGATTTCACACCCTTGGCATAGCTAAGGTTGAATCTGAGAAAGTGTTGTCTCCCTTTTCATCTGCATCCTCCATCATTGTTGACCATGGTTGTATGATGTGTTTCCAGGATCCTTGGCATGGATGTTGGTAAAACCTTGATGAATATAGAAGTACCAAGTTCTTGAGAGCACTCTCACACACTGGGTTATATCTTTGGTATCAATGGTAATGTGCCTTCCGTTTGCCAAGTGGTTCTATAAACAGAGTTTCCATTTCAAACTGAGTATGCCATTTTTGGATTCTATCAAATGATTGTTTGTCGATTGCCTTAAGCTGATATGAAGAGTTTCAATGATCTATGTATCAAAAGTAATTCTTTTTGCAACTTAAGGGAATAAATCTATGAGTTACCTTCCCAAGGTGCCCCATTATGGTATGAAGGGAAACTTAACTCCTCACTACGTTAAAACCTCTTCACAATCTGTATTTAGCGTGGAATTGTTACCTACCAATTGAACCTCCGTCTTCTGCCTCAATCCAGCGCTCTCATGTGTGTTTTGTGTCTCAACTCGAGAGATTTTAACACATCTCATTGCATTAGTTGATCTTGAGTTGCTCGATCTTGGTGAAGATTGATTCTTGTAGAGTTTTATGTTCCTTTGTCGTCGTGTTTGTATGAAGATCTCGGAATCAAAGATGTCAATATTAAGATGATGTAATGAATCAACATCTTCGAAAAGGATAATTGGATCATGAAGATTGTGTTAGGTTGTGTTCTCTCTATCCTCTTACCCTACGTCTGAATCTCATGATGAGATTCTTGTTTAGTTGGGGTTAGTTGTCATATCCCTAGTTTACCCCTTTACTTTGCGCTAGCATGAATGTTGAATCATGTCTAAATCTTGCTTAAACTTGAAATGGGGAAGAACAAACCCTAGCACTTCATTATTCAAACAATTCAGATAATTAAGATTTTCAATTAATCCAAAATGGCCTTCAAAAATGTTCACGCTCTCCGATAAATGTTGGCAACAACATATCACGGGTGATATAGTTTTAAACAATCTGTTTGGCATTTTTCAATATTGCTGAAAATGAAAAGTAAAAGGGTATAACTATTTTAGTAGTCTCAAAAATTCTAAAAATTATTATGGGTCCTAACAACAATATGTATAAACCCTAGGAATTATTTCAGGACTATTGCCTTTAGGATTTTGTACAAATAAATAATAACCTAGAGCAAAAATTAGAAAAGAAACAAAATAGAAAAAGGAAAATACGTGGGCCACTTACATGAGAAAAGTGGTGGACCAACTAACTACTACTGCTCCCCTGTCGGATTCCTCCTTGCGCCAGTAGGTCACCTGAATGCCAGCCGTCGCACACCTCGACACCATTGATGATTCCGATGACCTCACAGCCACGTCACCTGCCAGCTAGATGCGGACGAGCATGGGCTACCTCCTGGTGGTCTCCGCACGTCCAACCGTTGCCGTTTGCGCAACTCCGGCATGAAACCATCGTCTGTTTGGTCGCCGCCAGTGAAGCTCAAGCAACGTCTGACGTGGCCAGCCATTAGTAGCCAAATCCACTAACATTATGAACCTATCACACACGGACAATGCGCCCTACATTAGGTCAAGGCCCTAGTCAACTCGGGATTAACCATGAGTCAGTGACAAGCGGGCCCTACCTAGTATGGTTAGTTAACCTGCTGAGGTCATGCTCATGCTCTACTAATGCAGTAAATCATTTTCTGGTTTTAGAATTAATGTGGAAAATCCATAAATTGCGAAAAACTTCTAAAATTCATAGTAAATCGACCATAATTCACATGGAAAATATTTATATATGAAAAATGATCAGAAAAATCCACGGAATCCATTGGTGCTATTATCATGCTTGTTAGAGCAAGTTATACCTGATGAGAAGGTCAAATCAATTAAATGGTATTTGAAATACCACATGTGGAGTTGGAATTTGAAACCTAGGTTCAAACCAACTTCATTTAAACCTAATGCTAGTTGCATTAGCTCATTCAAGATCATATTGCCATGACATGCTCATGCATCACAGTGTTGCATTTCCATGAATTAAATGTTGTTCTCTTCCTGTTTGTCGGTGTTGCTCCAACTCGGTAGACGTTGCTTCTCACGTTGTGATCGTTGACACTGGTGAAGAGAAGTGCTATCTTCAGTATTGTCATGCAAGCAACCTCTCTTGAGCATACTGATATAAACCCGCTCTCACGTTCCTGCTCTCTTTTACTGTATTAGGACAATCATGATTCAATTGTTACATGTTCTTGGTAGTTGAACCCATTCCTTTGCATGACTTGTCTTTGTCATAGTAAATAGTTGAAACCACTTCGCATTAGTAGCAACTACTTGAGCCTTGATGTTCTTACTCATCCATGCTTGCTTACTGTTCCTGCTATGCTTAGAGTCATGTCGGGTCTGATCCATCTGTGCGGTGAATCAAAATGGTTGTGAACATGTCATGCGGTATGATAGCTCAGTGTGTGAATATGGTTTGGTAAAGGTGGCTATGAGAGGCCATGTAGGAGTACATGGCGGGTTGTCTCATTGGGACCATCCTTAAGAACTGATCTATGTTTCAGTTATCCAAGACAAGGCACTACCACACATTGGGCTCCTGGTACTCCAAGCTCTCTCGTCTTATTAATCACTGATGACCCACAAGTATAGGGTATCTATCGTAGTCCTTTTGATAAGTAAGAGTGTCGAACCCAATGAAGAGCAGAAGGATCTGACAAGTGGTTTTCAGCAAAGTAATCTGTGCAAGCACTGAAATTATCGGTAACAAGTAGTTGTGTCGTGAGATGATTCGTAGCAAGTAGCAAGTAACAAAAGTAACAACGGTGCAGCAAAGTGGCCCAATCCCTTTTGTAGCAAGGGACAAGCCTGGACAAACTCTTATAGGAGGTAAAAGGCTCCCGAGGACTGATACGTCTCCATCGTATCTACTTTTCCAAACTCTTTTCCCCTTGTTTTGGACTCTAACTTGCATGATTTGAATGGAACTAACCCGGACTGACGCTGTTTTGAGCAGAATTGCCATGGTGTTGTTTTTGTGCAGAAATGGAAGTTTTTGGAACGTCCTGAAAATTTACGGAGAATATTTCTGGAAAATATGAAAAATACCTGCGCAAAGATCCACTGGAGGGGGTGAGCCAGTGGGTGCTACTGCAACAAAAGACCTTCCAACGGCGGCGGTAACACGTGCTGACGGGAGACTGTTCTTCTCTTGATTCTCCTTAGCAACGGCACCAGGAATCGTTCTGCAACGGCTACGCCTTTAGTGACTTCCTAGGCAAATATGCAAAGGATTTCCCCGTGGCCTTGGAGCCTTGCTTTGGTGTTCCCTCGAAGCGGAAACGGTGATGTAGCGTAGTGGTGGTAAGTATTTCCCTCAGTTTTGAGAACCAAGTTATCGATCCAGTGAAGAAGTATCACAAGAACCTGGACAAACACAAAGAACCTGCACCCAACGCTATGAAGGGGCTGTCAGTCCCTTATTGATTGTTTGCCAAGTGAGAACTGAAAGCAACGAAGTAACAAAGCAAAGTAAAAGCGGAGGTGTAAATGATAGGTGTGAATATACCCAGGGGCCGTAGTGTTTACAAGTGGCTTCTCTCATGAAAGAAAGTAGACGGTGGGTGAATAAATTACTGTCGAGCAATAAATAGAACCGCAAAAAGTCGTGGCATCATCTATGGCAATGATTATATCTATAGGCATCACGTCCAAAACAAGTAGACCGATACTTTCTGCATCTACTACTATTACTCCACGCGTCGACCGCTATCCAGCATGCATCTAGTGTATTAAGTCCAAAAGAACAGAGTAACGCCTTAAGGAAGATGACATGATGTAGATGGACAATCTCATATCTATGATAGAGCCCACCTTGTTACCCTTGATGGCAACTACACGATGTGTGCCTTGCTGCCCCTACTGTCACTGGGAAAGGTCACCACACGGTAAGAACCCAAAACCAAGCACTTCTCCCATTGCAAGAATCATAGATCTAGTTGGCCAAACAAAACCCAAGACTCGGAGAGACTTACAAGGATATCAAATCATGCATATAGGAAATCAGCAAAGACTCAAATATATATCATAGATAATCTGATCACAAATCCACAATTCATCGAATCTTGACAAACACACCGCCAAAGAAGATTACATCGAATAGATCTCCATGAAGATCATGGAGAACTTTGTATTGAAGATCCAAGAGAGAGAATAAGCCCTCTAGCTACTAACTACGGATCCGTAGGTCTGAAGTGAACTACTCACGAGTCATTTGAGGGGCGATGATGTTGATGAAGAAGCCCTCCAACTACAAAGTCCCATCCGGCACGGCAACGGGAAGGGTCTCCAGATGAGATCTCATGGAAACGGAAGCTTGCGGCGGTGGAAAAGTGTTTTCGTGGACGCCTTGATTTTTTTTGGATTTTTAGGGAATATATAGGCCAAAGACCTAGGGCAGGGGAGAGCCAGGGAGGCCACAAGCTTGGTTGTCGTGGCCTCCCCCCTAGCCGCGGCAACAGGGCTCGTGGGCTCCCTGTGGGCCCACTTGCTTGGCCCTCAAGCCTCCTGATCTTTTTCCGTTCTGGAAAAAATCATTTTGGGGATTTTATTCCGTTTGGACTCGGTTCCAAAATCAGATCTGAAAAGAGTCAAAAACACAGAAAAAACAGGACGTATCAGTCATCCCCTGAGTTAATAAGTTAGTCCCAAAAAAGATATAAAAGGTAAAGAAAACATCCAAAGTTGACAAGATAATAGCATGAAACCATCAAAAATTATAGATACGTTTGAGACGTATCAGTCATCCCCAAGCTTAACTCCTACTCGTCCTCGAGTAGGGAAGTGATAAGGAATGAATTTTTGATGCTTTCATGCTACCTAGCATAGATGTCCTTTATAACTCCTCTTATGTGACGTGAATGTTCAGATCCATTAGATTCAAAACAATAGTTTTATATTGACGTGGAAACAATAATACTTCAAGCAAACTAGCAAAGTAATCATGAACTTTGAAAATAACAAGGCCAAAAGAAAGTTATCCCTACAAAATCATATAGTCTGGCTATGCTCTATCATCATTGCACAACGAATTTAAATCATGCACAACCCCGGTATTGGCCAAGTAATTGTTTTCACACCTTTACTTTCTCAAAAAAATTCAACTCTCACGCAATACATGAGCGTGAGCCATGGTTTTAGCAATATAAGTGGTGTGGAGTGTGGTGGAGGTTGCAAGACAAACAAGGAGAAGATGATCACATTAACTAGGCATATCGATGAGCTGTGGAGATGCTCATCAATAGATATCAATGTGAATGAGTAGGGATTGCCATACAAATGATGCACTAGAGTTAGGAGTATGTGAAAGCTCTTAAAGAAAACTAGTGGGTGTGCATCCAACTTGCTTGCTCACGAAGACCTAAGGCAATTTTGAGGAAGCCTATCATTGGAATATACAAGCCAAGTTACATAATGAAAATTTCCCACTAGCTATATGGTGGTAACAAAACAAAAGACTCTCAATCATGAAGATCATGGTGCTTAATATGCACAAGTGTGGAAAGGTGGTAGCATTGTCCCTTCTCTCTTTTTCTCTCATTTTTTTTTGGATGGGCTCTTTGGCCTCTTTTTTTATATATTTTTTTATTTTGGTGGGCATCTTTGGCCTCTTTTATTTCCTCACATGGGACAATGCTCCATCAATGATGATCATCACACTTACAACTCAAAACTTAGAGCAACGATGACTCTATATGAAATGCCTTCGGTAGTGTACCGTGACAATGATCTAGCATGGCATAGACATAAATGGAAACATCATGCTAGCTATCTTATGATCATGCAATGGCAATATAGAAATGGTGGCACATGTCATGGTGGTAGTAGCATGGCAATATATCTTGGAATGACTTTGAAAAGGCCATAGTAGGTAGGTATGGTGGCTGTTTTTAGGGAGGCTAATGGTGGGTTTTGTGCACCGGCGAAAGTTGCACGGCACTAAAGAAGATACTGATGGTGGAAGGTGAAAGTGCATCTAAACCATGGACTCAACATTAGTCATGAAGAACTCATATACTTGTTGCAAAAGTTTTATTAGTAATCGAAACAAAGCATTCAACGTGTACTCCTAGGGGAAGGGTTGGTAGGTATAAGCCATCGCGCGATCCCGACCGCCACACAAAGGATGACAATCAATAGACTAATCATGCTCAGACTTCATCACATAGCGGTTCACCATACGTGCATGCTACGGGAATCACTAACTTCAACACAAGTATTTCTAGATCCACAACACCTTACTAGCATAACTTCAATATTACCATAACCACAACTCAAAACTAGTTGAGATGAATCAAACTTCTCTATCTATTCAATGCACATGAAGGTGGAAGTTTTCGTATCCCTTTGGATAACTACCTCTTTGAGACTACTTTCAAAGCATAGATAAACTACCAAGCCACTCACCGTTGTGCTCTAAAAGATATAAGTGAAGCACATAGAGCAAAATCAACTAGCTCAAAAGATGTAAGTGAAGCATATGTGAGCTGAATTGTCTACCAAATGATATAAGTGAAGCTCGACAAAATCATGGTGAGTGCATGTCTCTCTCTAGGTGTGCATCAAGGATGATTGTGACACAACAAAAATAAAAGACTCCTACTATACAAGACGCTCCAAGCAAAACACATAACATGTGGTGAATAAAAATATAGCCCCAAGTAATGTTACCGATGGATTGAAGACGAAAGAGGGGATGCCTTCCCGGGGCGTCCCCAAGCTTAGGCTTTTATGGCATCCTTGAATCTCTTGGGGTGCCTTGGGAATCCCCAAGCTTGAGCTCTTCCTACTCTTTATCTTTTTGTCCATAAGAACTTCACCCAAAACTAGAAAACTTCACAACACAAAACTTAAACAGAAACTCGTGATAACATTAGTATAAGAAAGCAAACCACCACTTCCTTAGGTACTGTAGCAAACTTGAATTCTACTTATGCTGATGTTGGGTTACTGTATTTTCAATCTTCCATGGCTAATACCCCCCGATACTATCCATAGTTTCATCAAAATAAGCAACCAACACAACAAAAACAGAATCTATTAACAGCAGACCAGTCTGTAGCAATCTGTATACTTCGTATACTTGTGTTACTTCAAAACTTCTGAAAAATTACGAAGGTCTGAAGAATTTGCGTAGCAATCAGCAGAAAAAATAATCAACTCAAAAGACCTTACAGAAAAAAAATGAAAATTCTTTTCGTGAACATAAAGTTTCTGTCTTTTCCAGCATGACCAAACGATCATCCCCAAGACTAATCATAACGGTTTTTCTTGGCACAAACGCAAAAAGAAACACAAAAAACACAATCATAACAAAATTATGAAAGTGTGGAAAACACAAAACAGAAAGAAAAAGGATAGTTCGTTGGGTTGCCTCCCAACAAGCGCTATTGTTTAACGCCCTTAGCTAGGCAAAAGGTGATGGAATCACGTATAGTCATCTTTGGTGCTCAAACCATAAGTAGCCCTCATCATAGATTCATAAGGAAATCTTATTTTCTTTCTTGGAAAGTGCTCCATGCCCTTCTTTAAGGGAAATTGAAATCTAATATTGCCTTCCTTCATATCGATGATAGCACCAATAGTCCTTACGAAAGGTCTACGAACAATAATGGGACATGAAGGATTGCACTCTATGTCAAGTACAATGAAATCCACGGGTACATAGTTCTTATTTGCAACAATAAGAACATCATCGATCCTTCCCATGGGTTTCTTGATAGTAGAATCCGCAAGATGCAAATTAAGAGAACACTCTTCAATCTCATGAAAACAAAGAATATCACATAAGACTTTGGAATCGCGGAAACACTAGCACCCAAATCACACAAAGCATTGCACTCATAGTTTTTTATATTGATTTTGATAGTAGGTTCCCACTCATCATGAAGTTTTCTAGGTATAGAGACTTCTAGTTCGAGCTTCTCTTGAAGAGATTTGATCATAGCATCTACGATATGCGAGGTAAAGGCTTTACTTTGTCTATAAGCATGTGGAGAATTTGCAATGGATTGCATCAAAGAAATGCATTCAAACAAGGAGCAATTATCATAATTGAATTCCTTGAAATCCAAAGTGGAAGTTTCATTACTACCCAAAATTTTGATTTCTTCTACTCTACTCTCCACACCTTTATCATCAAGATAGGTGGACTCCGAATCATTGGGGCTTTTTCAACCAAAGTGGATTCATATCCATCCCCTTGATCAATAGGTTTGACACGCGAAAACAAAGATTCAAGAGGAGACACACCAAGCACTTTAAGATCTTCGTGATTTGCAACACTAGAACACACCCTTTTAATCCATTCATGCCTAGCACGAATTTGGGCGGTTCTTTCTTTGCTCTCATTCATGGAGACACGCATAGCTTTCAAAGTTTCATCCAAGTTGACCTTGGGAGGAGCACATCTAACTTTCAAAGCATCAATATCACAAGACATCCTATCAATGCTCTTAGCCAAATCATCAATTTTGAGTAGTTTTTCCTCTATGGATGCATTGAAAATCTTTTGAGAGTTGATGAACTCTGTAATATTACTCTCTAAATCAGAGGGTAATTTGTTGTGATTTCCATAAGTGTTGCTGTAGGAATTGCCATAACTGTTAGAGGAGTTACTAGGGAAAGGCCTAGGAACATAGTTTCCTCTAAAAGCATTGTTGTTGCCAAAATTGTTCCTACCAACAAAGTTAACGTCCAAACTAGCGTTGCTACTCTCAATCAAGGAAGATAGTGGCATGTCATTAGGATCTACAGTACCGTTCCTACTAGCAACCAAATTCATCAACTCGTCCATCTTAGCACTAAGCGAGTTAATTTCTTCTATAGCGTGTACCTTTTTGCTAGCACATGACCTTTCAGTATGCCACTGAGAGTAGTTGGTCATGATATTGTCTAGGAGTTTTTTAGCGTCTCCTAGCGTGATTTCCATGAGCGTTCCACCTGAGGCGGAGTCCAAGATATTGCGAGAAGCAAAATTCAAACCAGCGTAAAAGATTTGTATAATCATCCACAAACTCAAGCCATGAGCAGGACAATTTCTAATCATAAGCTTCATCCTCTCCCAAGATTGTGCAACGTGTTCATGATCAAGTTGCTTGAAATTCATGATATCGTTACCTAAGGAGATGATCTTAGCCGGCGGAAAATACTTGGATATGTAAGCATCTTTGCACTTATCCCAAGAATCGATACTATTTTTAGGCAAAGAAGAAAACCAAGTTTTTGCGCGATCTCGCAACGAGAAAGGAAAAGGCTTCAAATTAATCACGTCATTATCCACATCTCTTTTCTTTTGCATATCGCAAAGCTCAATGAAGGTATTGAGATGGGATGCGGCATCTTCACTAGGAAGGCCAGAGAATTGCTCTTTCATAACAAGATTCAGCAAAGCTGCGTTGATTTCATACGATTCCGCACTAGTGGCGGGAGAAATCGGAGTACTAATAAAATCATTATTATTAGTGCTCGAGAAGTCAAAAAGTTTGGTGTTTTCAGCCATGATGACTTCAACAAACAAACAAGCACACAAGCAAGCAAGAAAACCGGGAAAGGAAAACGGCAAAGGAAAAAGAAAACGGCAAAAGAGAAAGGCAAATGAAAACGGCAAATGTGAAGTGGGGGAGAGGAAAACGAATGGCAACTGGCAAAAAAGTAAATGCAGGAGATGAGTTTGTGAGACCTACTTGGATAGATCTCTCCTTCCCCAGCAACGGCGCCAGAAATACTTCTTGCTACTGCAACAAAAGACTTTCCAACGGCGCCAGAAACACATGGTGACGGGAGACTGTTCTTGTCTTGATTCTCCTTAGCAACGGCACCAGGAATCCTTATGCTACGGCTACGCCTTTAGGGACTTCCTAGGCAAATATGCAAAGGATTTCCCCGTGGCCTTGGAGCCTCGCATTGGTGTTCCCTCGAAGCGGAAAGGGTGATGTAGCGCAGCGGTGGTAAGTATTTCCCTCAGTTTTGAGAACCAAGGTATCGATCCAGTGAAGGAGTATCACAAGTACCTGCACAAACACAAAGAACCTGCACCCAACGCTATGAAGGGGTTGCCAATCCCTTATAGATTGTTTGCCAAGTGAGAACTGAAAGAAACGAAGTAACAAATCAAAGTAAAAGCGGAGGTGTAAATGATAGGTGTGAATAGACCCCGGGGCCGTAGTGTTTACTAGTGGCTTCTCTCATGAAAGCAAGTAGACGGTGGGTGAACAAATTACTTTCGAGAAATTGATAGAACCGCATAAAGTTGTGACATCATCTATGGCAATGATTATATCTATAGGCATCATGTCCAAAACAAGTAGACCGATACTTTCTGCATCTACTACTATTACTCCACACGTCGACCGCTATCAAGCATGCATCTAGTGTATTAAGTCCAAAAGAACAGAGTAACGCCTTAATCAAGATGACATGATGTAGATGGACAATCTCATATCTACGATAGAGCCCGCCTTGTTATCCTTGATGGCAACTACACGATGTGTGCCTTGCTGCCCCTACTGTCACTGGGAATGGTCACCACACGGTAAGAACCCAAAACCAAGCACTTCTCCCATTGCAAGAATCATAGATCTAGTTGGCAAAACAAAACCTAAGACTCGGAGAGACTTACAAGGATATCAAATCATGCATATAAGAAATCAGCAAAGACTCAAATATATATCATAGATAATCTGATCACAAATCCGCAATTCATCGGATCTCGACAAACACACCGCCAAAGAAGATTACATCGGATAGATCTCCATGAATATCATGGAGAACTTTGTATTGAAGATCCAAGAGAGAGAAGAAGCCATCTAGCTACTAACTACGGACCCGTAGGTCTGAAGTGAACTACTCACTAGTCATTGGAGAGGCAATGATGTTGATGAAGAATCCCTCCAACTCCATAGTCCCCTCCGGCAGGGCACCGGGAAGGATCTCTAGATGAGATCTCGCGGAAACGGAAGCTTGCAGCGGCGGAAAAGTGTTTTCGTGGACGCCTTGATTTTTTCTGGATTTTTAGGGAATATATAGGCCAAAGACCTAGGGCAGGGGAGCGCGAGGGAGGCCACAAGCTTGGTTCCGGCGGCCTCCCCCCTGGCCGCGACAACGGGGTTTGTGGCCTGATACGTCTCCATCGTATCTACTTTTCCAAACTCTTTTGCCCTTGTTTTGGACTCTAATTTGCATGATTTGAATGGAACTAACCTAGACTGACGTTGTTTTCAGCAGAATTGCCTTGGTGTTATTTTTGTGCAGAAATCAAAGTTCTCAGAACGTCCTAAAAATTTACGGGGAACATTTTTGGAAAATATGAAAAATACCTATGCAAAGATCCACCTGAGGGGGTGGGCCAGTGGGCCACAAGGCCTGCCACCGCCACCCCCCTGGTGGTGGTGGGCAAGCTTGTGGGGCCCACGTAGCTCTGCCGCCCCCAATCTCAGCTCTATAAGTTCACCTTTGTCCCAGAAAAAATAAAAAGAGAAGGTTTTGTCGCGTTTACGATACGGAGGCGCCGCCACATCTTGTTCTTCATCTGGAGGGCAGATCTGGAGTCCGTTTTGGGCTCCAGAGAGGGGAAATCGTCGCCATCGTCATCATCAACCTTCTTCCCTCTCCAATTCCATGAAGCTCTTCGTCGTTCGTGAGTAATCTATCCGTAGGCTCGCTGGGCGGTGATGAGTAGGATGAGATCTATCATGTAATCGAGTTAGTTTTGATGGGGATTGATTTCTATTATCCACTATGTTCTGCGATTGATGTTGCTACTACTTTGCCATGCTTAATGCTTGTCACTAGGGCCCGAGTGCCATGATTTCAGATCTGAAATTATTATGTTGTCACCAATATATGTGTGTTTTAGATCCGATCTTGCAAGTTGTAGTTACCTACTATGTATTATTATCCGGCAACGCCGGAGTGACAATAACCGGAACCACTCCCGGTGATGACCATAGTTTTACGAGTTCGTGTGTTCACCAAGTGCTAATGCGTTGGTCCGGTTCTTTATTAAAAGGAGAACCTTAATATCACGTAGTTTCCTTTTGGACCCCGCTGCCACGGGAGGGATGGACAATAGATGTCATGCAAGTTCTTTTCCCTAAGCACGTATGATGACACACGGAATGCATGCCTACATCACATTGACGAACGGGAGCTAGCCACATATCTCTTCGTGTTATAACTGTTGCATGACGAATTTCATCCAAACAAATCACCGACCCATTGCCTATGAGTTCGTCCTACTACTTCTGTTACTTGTCTTGCTCTGCTGCTACTATTGCTACTACTGTCGCTTGCTACTGTTGCTACTTGCTACTGCTATCACTACTGTTGTTCCTTGCCACTGCTATTGCTCGTTACACTGCTGCTACCTGCTACAATTTTGATTCGCTGGTCGTTGACGAGAACTGACAATTTCCGTCAACGAGGCAACTTGGCGCCATTGATACAATCGTTAGGAATAGTCTGCCGTCAACAAATCGTTCCTGACACCGTTGTTATCTTACTACTTTGCTACTGATACTTTGTTTGCAGATACTAATCTTTCAGGTGTGGTTGAATCTGACATATTCAGCTGCTAATACTTGAGAGTATTCTCTCACCTCCTGTTTGGCGATCAACAAATTTGGGTCGAATACTCTACCCTCGAAAACTGCTACGATCCCACACGCTGGTGTGCCATCAACAACATTCTTCTAGTTTCGATTGCCGGAGAGTGCTAGCAGCATTCTTCTGGTGTCGTTGCAAGGGAAGGCCTGCTGTTACGGAGTCAGCATTTTTCTAGCGCCGTTGCTGGGGAAGATCTGCTGTTACGGAGTCAGCATTTTTCTGGCGCCGTTGCCGGGGAGGTATTGCTATATTCTCTGAGTCACTTGGGATTTATATCTGTTGATCACTATGAAGAATCTGAAGGATCCAAAAACCAAAGTCTTGCCCTCAACTACGAGGGGAGGTAAGGAATTGCCATCTAGCTCTGCACTTGATTCACCCTCAGTTATGAGTAAGTTTGCGACATCACCTCCTGCTAGAAATATTCATGTGTCGCCTGTGCTTGAATGCTTATGATGCTACTTCTAGAGATGCTATGCTTGATACTATGCTTGATACTATGCCTGATACTGCTAGAGATGCTATGCCTGATGATGCTAGAGATTCTATTTTGCGTGATGATGTTATGCTTGATACTGCTAGATATACTACTTTGCCTGATGTTCCACTAGGGGAGTTCCTTGATGCTCATATTATTAGAGTTACTGCCAATGCTCGTGTTGCTTCTGAAACTGCCGATACTATTGAGATAGAACCTGCTTTTGCTCCTGCTAGATCTAGCTCTCCAAGATATGAATTGTCTGATATACCTGAGGGTTACGCTATGGAAGGAGAGATAGCTGAGGATTTTCTTGCGTGTAAGGATGCCTATGACGCTGAGAAATTACTTCTCAAGTGGAAGGAAAAATCTCTGAAAGCTAGGATGAAATACGACCCGAAGTTTGCCACTTGACCTATCTTTATCACCGTTAAGGATTATGAATTCTCTGTCGATCCTGAGATAATCTCTCTAGTCGAATCTGATCCTTTTCACGGTGATGAGTCTGAGACGGTCGTAGCCCATCTTGCCAAACTACATGATATAGCCACCCTTTTCACTAATGAGGAGAAGATCCGCCACTACTACATCCTTAAGTTGTTTCCTTTCTCTCTAAAGGATGACGCTAAAGCCTGGTTCACCTCTCTTGCTCCTAGATGTGTGAGTAGTCCCCAGGATATGGTCTATTACTTCTGTGAGAAATATTTCCCTGCCTATAAGAAGCAAGCTGCCTTGCAGGAAATATACAACTTTGCTCAACTCCAAGAAGAGAGTCTTCCACAAGCTTGGGGGAGGCTCGTGCAGCTACAAAATGCTTTGCCTGATCACCCTCTTAAGAAGAACAGATACTTGATATCCTGTATAACGGACTTACCGATGCCTCTAGAGACCACTTAGATAGTTGTGCCTGTTGTGTTTTTAGGGAACGAACTGTAGAACAAGCTGAGACCCTACTGAATAACATCTTGATCAACGATAATGCTTGGACTATTACCGAACCACCTCCTAAGACAACTCCAAGGAAAAGAGGTATTCTATTCCTCAGTCCCGAAGATATGCAAGAAGCCAAGAAATCTATGCAAGAGAAAGGCATTAGATCTGAAGATGTCAAAAATCTACCACCTGTCGAAGAGATCCATGGTCTCGATAACCCGATACAGGTAGTAGAAGTGAATTCTCTGCGTAGGTTTGATGAGAGTCATATTCCTTTTGACAAACCTGCTAGCCTATGCTTTGATAAATTTGACAACTTTGCTGCCAAACAACAGAGTTTCAATGATTATGTTAGCAGACATTTGGACCAAAGTACTCGTATGCTTAGCCATTTAAGTGCTTGTGTAGAAAGAAATGTCAATGATCTGAAGCTTCTGAGTAAACATGCCTCTATGATTACTACTCAGGTAGAACAAGTACTTAAAGCTCAGAATGACCTGCTCAATGAATTAAATGACAACTCTGTAAGAGTCATTACTAGAGGAGGCAAAATGATTCAGGAACCTTTGTATCCTGAACGTCATCCTAAGAGAATTGATCAAGATTCTCAAGGAATCAATGCTGATACACCCAATCATCCTAAGGAGAATAAGAAGGATGATGGAAACCTACATGCCAGTTCACCAAATACTGTCACATCTGAAGAACCTAATGATATTTCTACGTCTGATGCAGAAACACAATCTGGTGATGAACATGAACCTGGTGACAATATGGACAGCGATGTTCATAATAATGCTCAACCTAGCAACGATGAGGATGTGGAGGTTGAACCTACGGTTAATATTGATAACCCACAACCTAAGAGATACAATAAGAATGACTTCACTGCTAGGAAGCATGGTAAATAAAGGGAGCCATGGGTTTAGTGATCTATTCCCTTTCCACCTAAGCCATCCAAGAAAAAGGATGATGATGATTTTGAGCGCTTCGTTGACATGATAAGACCCATCTTTCTGCAGATGCGGTTAACTGATATGCTCAAGATGTCTCCATATGCCAAGTACATGAAAGATATCGTGACTAATAAACGGAAGATACCAGATCTTGAGATCTCTACCATGCTTGCCAACTACACTTTCAAAGGTGGAACTCCTAAGAAACTTGGTGATCCCGGAGTGCCCACTATACCTTGCTCCATTAAAGGAAACTATGTAAGAACTGCCTTATGTGACCTTGGAGCCGGTGTTAGTGTTATGCCTCTCTCTCTTTATCGTAGACTTGAATTGGATAATTTGACACCCACTGAAATTTCTCTACAAATGGCCGACAAATCAACTTCTTTCCCAATCGGCATTTGCGAGGATGTGCCTGTTGTGGTTGCTAACACCACTATCTTAACAGACTTTGTTATCTTGGATATTCCCGAGGACGATGCCATGGCTGCCATCCTCGGAAGACCCTTTTTAAACACTATAGGGTCTGTTATAGATTGCAATAAAGGCAATGTCACTTTCCATGTCAACGGTAATGAGCATACGGTGCACTTTCCGAAGAAACGATATCAAGTATATTGCTTCAATGTTATTGAAAAGACTTCATCGATTCTTATTGGGAGCTTTGAATGCCCTATTCCTCGTGTCAAGATGAAGTATGATTTGCTTGTTGGGGAGATACATATCCCCATTGAGGTAACTTAGTGGCTATTCGAAAATTCTCCGTTTTCTCTTGCGATTCGAGAAGGTTTTGTCATGAGGACTTGATCAACCCCATTGACGGATTTCTTTCGATGACCATGAAATGGATGAATCAAAGAGTCACATACCTCTGTTTTGAGCTTTCATTTTCTGTTGCTTAGAAGAAAAATGATGGATTTAGTTTATTTCTTCCTGTTTTCTGTTTTAGCGTCCCGGAGAAAAATACCTCGAAAATAAAACTTATGCGATGGTCCTGAAAATTTACTATGATTTTTTCTGGAATATTTGAAAAATACTGGGCCTGAGAGCTGGCCTAGGGGCCTGACCAGTGGGCCACAAGCCCTGCCACCGCCACCCCCCTGGTGGCGGCTAGCAAGCTTCTGGGGCCCACAGGGACCTCCTTCACTCATTCCAGCTCCCATCCTCTTCTTCCACCTCCAGAAAAAATTGCTTCGCAGCTCAAACCCGTGTTCTTGCTCATTTGGCTGTGATTTTCGATCTCCTTGCTCAAAGCACCATTCTCCGAACCGTTTTGGGGAAATTACTCCTTGGTAAGTGACTCCTCCATTGGTCCAATTAGTTTTTGCTCTAGTGCTTTATCCTTCGCGTATTCTTGCTACCTTGGTGACCCTGTTCTTGAGCTAGAAAGGTTGATTTTAGCTGGTCCCAAGTAGTTTTAGCGCGTGATACGGTCTCTAGGCACTAGTAGGAGTAGTTGCTACAAGTTGGGTTAATCTTCATTCACTTTTCTTTCGAAGTCTCCAAAAATTTCAGAATTTTTCAGAGCTAGAAAAAGGAAATGATGAGGAGGTTCTTGACAAGCTCTTCAAGCCGTAACCCCAAGGAGGATGAGAAGAACCACCCCAAGTACGTAGTCCCTCGAGTCACAGAAGTTCGAGCGTCCGAGTGGCCAAGTGATGAATTTTTGCGCGCCGCTGGGCTTTATGAAGACTTTTATTACTTTGTGGAGAACGCAGGTCTTACTGCGTTCGTTGAAGATAAGTGCTCACAATACCTCCTCCTCACCAATATTTTCGTTCAAAGCTTCAACTTTTATCCGAGGAAGAATCCTCCCATGGTTGAGTTCATGATATACGATGTTCCCCAGTGCATGACACTACAGGATTTTTGCAATGTATGCAAATTACCTTATGTTGGGGATATCCGTGACCCTCGTCCACGGGACTTGGAGGATTTCATTGGTACTGTTGTTGTTGGAGAGGAGAGAGTAGTGTCTCGCGCTAGAATTGCTAGCATACATTTTCCGGTGCTTCAGTACTTCTCATTATGTGTGGGAAAATGTTTGATTGGCCGTGGGGAGGCTGGATCACTTAGTTCTCCAGACCTTGCGGTTTTGCGCGAATGCCTTTATAACGATAAGGCTTATAGCCTAGGTGCTATAGTGGCCCAGCGGTTGAACACCAACCGTTCCAAGGGTGTCGTCTATGGAGGTATCTATGCTACCCGTCTTGCCAGACACTTTGAGATACCCATTAGACTAGGAGAGGAAGGAGAGATGCTTCTCCCTGAGAAATATCTGGATTATGACAGCATGGTTCGCCATGATTTTCTGGATAGAGATGCTAGTAGACGGATGATTTATAACCTGGTAATTAGTCAGGGTACTCGAGAGACTATTACTTTGCCTGCTCCTTCTTTGTTCAATCTTCATGCAGGCAGGTACACTATTATGCCCTCGGACATCTATGCATATTCGGGCTTGGCCCAACCACAGGCGCTCGTGCCCGAGCCGCCAATCGAGTACCAGACGCCAGTTTATCAATGGGAGCCAGAGGATCTCACACAACAGTGGCATCCACAGTCTGCTCCGGAGTATCCTGGAGCTGGTTAGTTCCCGCCTTGGGAGTAGACCAAGCTAGGCCAAAAGCCTAAGCTTGGGGGAATACGTGTTCTCACCGACTTTACATTCATGCTTAAGCTTTCACTTTGTTAGCTGGTGTTTACACTTTGCCACTTTATTATCCATGCTAGTTTATTTTTGTTTTCTTGTTTTGTGTTCTTTTGAGAAAACCCAAAAACATTTTTCTTTCTTCTTTTGCTTGTTGGGAGCTTTCCCGTGTAAATATTTTTCTTTTTCTTTGGCTCAAGGTAGAAGATGTTGGTTACAATGTTTAGTGGTTCTTGCATGCTTACCTGTTTAGCTTTCAAAGAGCCATATTACTTTGTCTTCTCCTTTGTGTTTGCCTGCAGATTCAGCTTAGTATAATGCACGAGCACTCTTATTATTTTTCACATCATTCGATCGTGCAAGTGAAAGGCAATAATGATGATATATGATGAAGTTTCTGAGACTGGAAAAGCTGGTATGAATTCTATCTATTTTGTTTTTGTAAATATGACTAGCTTGTCGACCTAGATTCAGCTTTGTTGTGAGAGAACCATGTTTGAAATGACAACTTACAGATCATAGTTTATGATGTCGTGCTTAGTTAGCTGAGAGCTTATAATGGTTTGTCTTGAATGCCAACATAGATTTTGAGATGACTATGATGTAGTATGATAGGATGAGATTCTCCTTTGAATGTTTCGAGTGTCTTGACTTGGCGCATGTTCATGCATGTAGTTGAAACAAAATCAACATAGCCTCTATGATGTTCGTGTTCATGGTGATTTATATCATGTTCATGCTTGCATTCAATGTTAGTCAAACTCATTGCATCTTGATGACTGTTGTCACTCTCTAGTTGGTCGCTTCCCAGTCTTTTGCAAGCATTCACTTGTACTAAGCGGAATACTGCTCGTGCATCCACCTCCATAAAACCAAAAGTTTTTCCATGAGAGTCCACCATACCTACCTATTTGCGGTATCTACCTGCCGTTCCAAGTAAATTTGCATGTGCCATTCTCTAAACCTTCAAGAAATAATCTGTTTTGCATGCCCGAACCGCTCATGTGGTGACAGGGGGCTATTGGTATCTTCCATGCTAGGAGTGTTATCCTCGACATGTGTTTATTCACTATCATTCACGAGAAGGGGCCGATAATTGGAATGCCCAGTTCCACGCTTAAATCGAAAACATAACTATAAAACAAGACTCCCCCCGGATTGATGTTAGTATGGACGGTACCCGAGGATTCGGCTAGCCGTGGAGTGTGATTGATTGGTGGTGGGGGAGTTAAAACTTTACTTTTCTATTTGAGAACCGCCTATAGCATAAGTAGCATGAAATATATTGAAAACTCTTGGTCATTGCGTTGACAATGTAAGCATGCCACCCAAAATTATTATCTCTGTTTTCAAAGCTTGAGCTCTGGCACCTCTGCAAATCAATGCTTCCCTCTGCGAAGGGCATGTCTATTTATTTTCCTGCTGAGTCATCCTCTTCTTATAAAAGCACCAATTAGAGAGCACCTCTGTCATTTTTATGCTCTTCTTTTGACTGATATTGAGTATGACTATGACTGGATCTTCGTTGCTATGAATTACAATGTTTAGTCAGCCCTTGATCTTTGAAAGTGCTCTGCATTTATGTTTTGCGGTCTCAGAAAGAGCTAGCGAGATACCACCTATTCATATTGCTTCATGCTTGTTTTGATTGAAGTGTTGGTATTTGAAACTCATTATTATTTGCTCGCTAGCTGATTATGCCATTGATATTCGTTTACCGTGAGACCTTTGTGTGACTTGCTTATACGGTTAACTTGTGATCTTGCTGAAATTCTGGTTATGAGTTAGACATAGTTGCAACAACAAGATCAAACAGAGTTTGTCAAAGTTTTTCTTTATATTTCAATTTTTCAACTAAGTTGCTTGAGGACACACAAGGTTTTAAGCTTGGGGGAGTTGATACGTCTCCATCGTATCTAATTTTCCAAACTCTTTTGCCCTTGTTTTGGACTCTAACTTGCATGATTTGAATGGAACTAACCCGGACTGACCCTGTTTTCAGCAGAATTGCCATGGTGTTGTTTTTGTGCAGAAATGAAAGTTCTCAGAACGTCCTGAAAATTTACGAGGAACATTTTTGGAAAATATGAAAAATACCTGCGCAAAGATCCACCGGAGGGGGTGACCCAATGGGCCACAAGCCCTGTAGCCGCTGCCTCCCCCTGGCCGCGGCTACCAGGCTTGTGGGGCCCACGTGGCTCTGCCGCCCCCAATTCCAGCGCTATTTATTCCCTTTCGTCCCAGAAAAAATCGGGAGAGAAGAGTTCATCTCGTTTCACGATCTAGAGGCGCCGCCACATCCCGTTCTTGCCCTGGAGGGCAGATCTAGAGTCCGTTTTAGGCTCCGGATCAAGGAGATCGTCGCCATCGTCATCATCAACCTTCTTCCCTCTCCAATTCCATGAAGCTCTTCATCGTTCATGTGTAATCTATTCGTAGGATCGCTGGGCGGTGATGAGTAGGATGAGATCTGTCATGTAATCGAGTTAGTTTTGATGGGGATTGATCCCTAGTGTCCACTATGTTCTGAGATTGATGTTGCTACTACTTTGCCTTGCTTAATGCTTGTCACTAGGGCCCGAGTGCCATGAATTCAGATCTGAAATTATTATGTTGTCGCCAATATATGTGTGTTTTAGATCCGATCTTGAAAGTTGTAGTTACCTACTATGTGTTATGATCCGGCAACCCCGGAGTGACAATAACCGGAACCACACCCAGTGATGACCATAGTTTGAGGAGTTCATGTGTTCACCAAGTGCTAATGCGTTGGTCCGGTTCTTTATTAAAAGGAGAACCTTAATATCCCGTATTATCCATTTGGACCCCGCTGCCACGGGAGGGATGGACAATAGATGTCATGCAAGTTCTTTTCCCTAAGCACGTATGACTACACCCGGAATGCATGCCTACATCATAGTGACGAACGGGAGCTAGCCAGATACCTCTCCGTGTTATAACTATTGCATGATGAATGTCATCCAACAAATCATCGATCCATTGCCTACGAGTTTGTCCCACTGCTATTGTTACTTGCTTTGCTCTGCTACTGTTACTACTGTTGTTGCTACTGTTACTTGCTTTCTCCTGCTGCTGCTGCCACTACTGTTGCTACTACTCTTAGTTGTTGTTGCTGTTACTTGCTACTGTTGCTACTTGCTACTGTTGCTACTTGCTACTGCTGTCACTACTGTTGTTCCTTGCCACTGCTGTTACTCGTTACACTGCTGCTACCTGTTACAATACTTTTCTAGCGCCATTGATACTTCAGTTAGGAATAATCTACCGTCAATAGATTCTTTCCTAGCACCGTTGCTATCATACTACCTTTGCTGCTGATATCCTGCTTGCAGACACTAATCTTCCAGGTGTGGTTGAGCCGAAAACTCAACTGCTAATGTTGGAGAATATCCTTTCACTCCCATCATGTCGAGCCAACAAATTTGGGTTGAATACTCTACCCTCGAAAACTACCGCGATCCCACACGGTGGTGGGCCATTGCAAGACAATTGCTAATTGTTGAGCAACTGGAAGCAAGGACACGTGGAAATTTCTGTCAAGCTAGTTTTCATCATGTTCATATGATTCACGTTTGCTACTTTGATAGTTTGATATGTGGGTGGACCGGCGCTTGGGTACTTCCCTTACTTGGACAAGCATCCCACTTATGATTAACCCCTTTCGCAAGCATCTGCAACTACGAAAGAAGAATTAATACAAAGTCTAACCATAACTTAAACTAGTGGATCCAAATCAGCCCCTTACGAAGCAACGCATAAACTAGGGTTTAAGCTTATGTCACTCTAGCAACCCATCATCTACTTACTACTTCCCACTGCCTTCCTCTAGGCCCAAATAATGGTGAAGTGTTATGTAGTCGACGTTCACATAACACCACTAGAGGAAAAACAACATACAATACATCAAAATATCAAACGAATACCAAATTCACATGACTACTTATAGCATGACTTATCACATGTCCTCGGGAACAAAAGTAACTACTCACAAATCATAATCATATTCATGACCAGAGAGGTAATGAATAGGATTAAGGATCTGAACATATAATCTTCCACCAAGTAATCCAACTAGCATCAACTACAAAGAGTAATTAACACTACTAGCAACCTCACAAGTACCAATCGGAGTCGCGAGACGGAGATTGGTTACAAGAAATGAACTAGGGTTTGGAGATGAGATGGTGCTGATGAAGATGTTGATGGTGATGAGTCCCCTCCGATGAGAGGAGTGTTGGTGATGATGATGGCGATGATTTCCCCCTCTGGGAGGGAAGTTTCCCCGACAGGATCGTCCTATCGGAGCTCTAGATTGGTTCTGCTCAAGTTCCGCCTCATGGCGGCGGCGATTCCTCCCGAAAGCCTCCTCTTGATTTTTCTGGAACAAAAGCCTTCTTGTAGCAAAAGAGGCGGGCCAGAGTGCCAGCTAGGAGCCCACAAGCCCCCTAGGCGCGGCCAAGGGGGAGGTCGCGCCTACTGGTCTTGTGGCTTCTTGCTGGTGCCCATGTGGTACATCTTCGGCCCAGTATTTTTTATAAATTCCAAAATAAATCCTCGTTGATTTTCATGGCTTTTGGAGTTGCACAGAATAGGTATCTCAAACTTGTTCCATTTTCAAGCCAGAATTCCAGCTATCGGCATTCTCCCTCTTCATGTAAACCTTGCAAAATAAGAGAGAAAAGGCATAAGTATTGTACCGTGAAGTGTAATAACAGCCCATAAAGCGATAAATATCAACATGAAAGCATGATGCAAAATGGACATATCAACTCCCTCAAGATTAGACCTCGCTTGTCCTCAAGCGAAAGCCGAGATCAATAAATATGCACACATGTTTGGAGAGAGAGGTGTCGACAAAACAAGATACGAACATGCAGGCATCATGATCATAGTCAGAACAACAATACCATCATATGAACTCTTATGCTACCAACAATTTCCACTCGGCCCTAACGATTTTTCGAGAGACACAACCTATGCCAAACCCTAGAATCTCAGTACCACCAACTTCCATTTTGGTGCCACCGAATACGAGTGACTACCTTTCTGGTCTGTTGATTTCAATAATCTAAATTTCCGAGTTCTGGAATCGGTGTCACCGAGATTTGGAAACTGCCCTGGTCACCATATCGGTACCACCGAGATTCATGTACTGGTCTCACCGAGAATTCAAAAGTTGCCACATTTAGTGCAACTCAGTGCCATCGAGATTCATTTCGGTTTCACCAAGTTGGGAAATAATGTTGTAACGGTTGGATTTTAGGAGATCCCTATATATAGCCATCCACCACCTCTCATTCGTAGGGGAAGCACTCAGAACACACACACACTTTCCATACCCATTTTTCTAACAGAGAGCCACCTACTCATGTATTGAGATCAAGATATTCCAATGCATCCATTAGAAACTTGATCTCTCGCGTCCCCAAGTTGCTATCTGATGTCACTTGTGCTTCCCTTGCAACGGCGCCAGAAATAGTTGCGTCGACGGCACCAGGAATCCTTCACCTGCGGCTACGCCTTAAGGGACTTCCTAGGCAAGTATGCAAAGGATTTCCTCCGTGGCCTTGGAGCCTTGCATTGGTGTTCCCTCGAAGCGGAAAGGGTGATGTAGCACAACGGTGGTAAGTATTTCCCTCAGTTTGAGAACCAAGGTATCAATCCGATGGAGGAGTATCTCAAGATCCTGCACAAACACAAAAGCTTGCTCCCAACGCTATGAAGGGGTTGTCAATCCCTTATAGATTGTTTTCCAAGTGAGAACTGAAAGCAACAAAGTAACAAAGCAAAGTAAAAGCGGAGGTGTAAATGATGGATGTGAATAGACCGGGGGGCCGTAGTGTTTACTAGTGGCTTCTCTCATGAAAGCAAGTAGACAGTGGGTGAACAAATTACTGTCGAGCAATTGATAGAACCGCCCAAAGTCGTGACGATATCTATGCAATGATTATATCTATAGGCATCACGTCCAAAACAAGTAGACCGATACTTTCTGCATCTACTACTATTACTCCACACGTCGACCGCTATCCAGCATGCATCTAGTGTATTAAGTCCATAAGAACAAAGTAACGCCTTAAGCAAGATGACATGATGTAGAGGGATAATCTCAAACCAATGATAAAAACCCCATCTTTTTACCCTTGATGGGAACTACTTGATGTGTGCCTTGCTGCCCCTACTGTCACTGGGAAAGGTCACCACATAGTAGAACCCAAAACCAAGCACTTCTCCCATTGCAAGAATCATAGATCTAGTTGGCCAAACAAAACCCAAGACTCGGAGAGACTTACAAGGATATCAAATCATGCATATAAGAAATCAGCAAAGACTCAAATATATATCATAGATAATCTGATCACAAATCCACAATTCATCGGATTTCGACAAACACACCGCCAAAGAATATTACATCGGATAGATCTCCATGAAGATCATGGAGAACTTTGTATTGAAGATCCAAGAGAGAGAAGAAGCCATCTATATACTAACTACGGACCCGTAGGTCTGAAGTGAACTACTCACGAGTCATTGGAGGGGCGATGATGATGATGAAGAAGCCCTCCAACTCCAAAGTCCCCTCCGGCAGGGCGCCTGGAAGGGTCTCCAGATGAGATCTCGCGGAAACGAAAGCTTGCGGCGGCGGAAAAGTATTTTTGAGGCTTCCTTGATTTCTTGTTGAATATTTGGGAATATATAGGCCAAGGATCTAGGTCAGGGGCGGCCAGGGAGGCCACAAG
Source organism: Hordeum vulgare subsp. vulgare (assembly GCF_904849725.1). Lineage (NCBI taxonomy): Eukaryota > Viridiplantae > Streptophyta > Magnoliopsida > Poales > Poaceae > Hordeum > Hordeum vulgare. Next base: position 442,755,675 of record NC_058519.1, read on the forward strand.
CCCTGCCACCATCGCCTCCCCCATGGTGGCGGAGTGGGGGCTTGTGGGCTCCCTGGAGCCCACCTGGCTTGGCCCAAAGGCCCCCTGATCTTCTTCCGTTCGGGAAAAAATCATTTCGGGGTTTTTCTTCCATTTGGACTCCATTCCAAAATCAGATCTGAAAAGAGTCAAAAACACGGAAAAAACAGGAACTGGCACTTGGCACTGAATTAATAGGTCAGTCCCAAAAAGATATAAAAGGTTCATAAAACATCCGAAGAAGACAAGATAACAGCGTGAAACCATAAAAAATTACAGATATGTTTGAGACGTATCACTATCCACCCAATCAATCTCTTCTACCCATACCAAATTTGTGAGAGAGTGATTGAGCGTTGAGGAGACTATCTTTTGAAGCACAAGATCAAGGAGTTCATCGTTCTACCGCATCTATTACCTTTTGGATGGTGGTGCCTCCTAGATTGGTTAGGTGTCGCTTGGGAGCCTCCTACTTTGTGTTGTGGAGTAGAACCAAGAAGTTTGTACCAACTAGGAGATCGCCTACTTCGTGAATATCTACCACGAGTGAGGTTAGTCTTGTGTTGACGTAAGCCATGGTGGAATAGACAAGTCCGCTTCTTTGTGGACCCCTTGTGGGTGGATCCCTTCATGGACTCTCGCAGTCGTTACCCTGTGTGGGTTGAAGTCTCTACTAACATGAACGTACGATAGCACCACCTATGGGAACCACGCCAAAAATCTCCTTGTCCATCTTTGCGTTTGATCTTCCTAAACTCTACTTCTTACTTACATGTGCAATGTCTTTACTTTCCGCCGCCTTATATGTTGACTAGCATGTGTAGGATGCACTTATGACGCGCAAGATGCGGTCATATACTTATTTTAGTGTGAGGGCCTTGACAGGGATAGAAACGCATCTCGTCGTTCTACAAGAATGGATATCGTTACAAGTACATGTACTGAAAAGATGAGTGTAAGGAATTGGCTTACACTCGCCACAAGCTACATCAATACAACAAAATACAGTCATCATGAAGAAGAGCAGGGTCTGACTACAGACGAAAGCAAATTATAAAAGAACAGCGTCCATCCTTGCTATCCCAGGCTGCCGGCCTGGAACCCATCCTACATTGATGAAGAATAAGAAGAAGAAACTCCAAATAGCACAATCAAAGTGCTCACGTCAAAGTAACTCCTTACATGTACCAGTACCTAGTGTTGTAGTAATCTGTGAGCCACAGGGGACTCACCAATCTCATTTCCAAAGGTATCAATACTAGCAAAGCTTAAAGGGTGAGGTAAGGTTAAGTAGTGAGGCTGCCGGAAGCGACTAAGCATTTATATGAGGTGGCTAACTTACGAGTACAAGAATAGAAGAGGGGGATGATCTACACATCATGGACGTGAACTAATAATGATCAAATGAATGATCTTGAACACCTACTTACGTCATACATAACCCCACCGTGTCCTCAATTGGATAAGGAGCTCACGAAAGAGACAGTCACGGTTACGCACAAAGTTGGCAAGTTTTAATTAAGTTTACTTCAAGTTATCTAGAACCGGACGTTAAACAAAGTTTCCACGGTGCCACATAACCGCGGGCACGTCTTTTCGAAAGATTTAACCATGTAGGGGTGCTCCAACTAGTCCATCACAACCTACCACATGCTACGACGGAATAACCTCAATCAGGAATAACCCGTGATCTCCTCGGGTTCCTATTGGAAAATCTCAACCTCGAGATAGCCCAAAGCATCCTCGGAATCCCTTGCACAAGACGCTCGGGAAAGGTAAAAACAAGTCCAGCAAGGCCGCCCAACATGTCGACGATCTCGATAGGAGTCGCGTATCTCGTTCTCAGGACACGACGGAAAAGTGAAGCGTACGGTGGCCTGATAGACATCTCCCGAGTTTCCCCGGGTTGGACCCGCATTGTGATCTGTTTTGGTCCAGCACCATCACCACTGGCCCTCCCTGTATTATGTTGAATTACTCCTCGGGTTCATGATGCCCTATGTTTTTCAGTATTAACAGAACTATTATGATGGGCTATAGTATCAATGTTGGGCCTTGCCAGACGAGCTTTATCACAAAACGAGATTCTAGGGGGTCCCCGTAACAACCCCATGCATGTTAGGAGCGCTCATTTATGGAACATAACATCGGTAGCCGAAACTAAGGCGATAAAGGTGGAACAAAACACCAGACTAGAAAGCCAAGCCTTCCACCTTTTACCAAGTATATATGTGCATTAAATTAGTTAGCAATAATATGGTGATATAACAAGGAACCCATGTTTGCACATGGAAGCAGTTGAACCTCCAACTAGCAATGCTATCCAATGGTTAAGCAAGCGGTAACATAGCCAATCAGTGGTTTGCTAGGTCGTGGTAAGGTTGAAGGTTTTCATGGCAATGTTGAGAGGCTGACATTTAACATGTGGTATGCTACAAGACATAATGAAAGAAACGAGACAACTAGCATGGCATTGATAGTAATGGTATCTAAGGAAATGATCAGCTTGCTTGTGATCCCGCTTGGAAGAAGAACTGCTCCGTGAAGCAGACGAACCGACGTAGTCGAACGGGTCCTCACATTCCGACACGCTTGCGGAACTCTATCGAGACGAAGCTAACCGGAAACAAGAATAAACACACAATATTGACCACACACATACGACATGATTCACACCCTTATATGACGCATGATCGGTTTCAAATATGCAAGGCATGGCATGGCAATTCACGACAGTCAAACGCTACACATTAAGTGAAGCTCAATATGCAACGAGTTGCATATTGACAGAACTCCACATTTAATTATTTTCTTCACTCCCATTTAGGTGCACGACAATATTAAGTATTTTTAAACATGTCAAGGCGTGAAGCACAAATTAAACTACCTACCTAGGCATTTTAAATGAGGCCGAAAACGACATATAGCGTCTCCGAACTGACCCCACGCCTTAAATTCTAAATCTGTCCAGATTTGTCCTAATCACATTTTATGTTTGTAAAATGGAAAAATAAATTAGGTCACGTGATTCTACTCGTCGTTCAAGTCCATTTAGATATATGGCTCATCTCCAACAGAGCTACGAACCACTAGCTACGAACTAAACCGTTTCTAGCACGTCGACACGCAAACCAATGCAAAAAAGCACTCTAAACAGTTTTAAATATGCATGAGAGTTGGAAAATATTATTATACGCTAAATTCTACACGTTCTACATATATAATTTGTCGCGATCCGACGCACGGTTTGAAAACTACGGACGTTTGAAAATCTGTTTTTTCTAAAATTCGTCGTAAATGAAAAAAATCGCAGAACGAAAAAAAATAACGCAAGGGCCGAATCTGGTGCAACCGGGCCGAAACAGAGCATGGTGAGAGATAGTTAAATCGCGCTCTGGGGCACTTGATTGTGGCAGGGGATTGCTCACCAGAGGACCACACGGGTCGGCTCGGTGATGGGTTGGGGCAGGTGATACGTCCCAAACGTATCTATAATTTTTGCTTGTTCCATGATCTTTTGGGTGAAATTGTTATATGTTTTGCTACACTTTTATATATTTTTACACATACTTGGACTAACCTACTAACTCATTGCACCCAGTGCCAGTTTCTGTCTACTGATATTATTTTGCATGGACTTTTACCCAAATTTCCAGAGTCCACAAGATCCCGAGAAAAATATATATAAATGAGCGTGATGGAAGCTTCCGGAGCACGAAAGATGGGACAGAGGGGAGCCATGGGCTGCCCAGGTGGCCTCCCTGCGCGGCCTGGCCCCTGGTCGCACCCACAGGTCACCTGGGTGGGTCCCACCTCCTCTGACACCCTCCTTTTGCCTATATTTACCCCTCCGATCGGAAACCCTTCCATCATATCCAGAATCGTGAATTTCTCCAACGTTCCGCCGCCGCAGTGCTTCCGATATCGGGAGCGTCAGGAGACCTCTTCCCGGCACCCAGAAGTAGGGAGGATTGACCTCCGGGAGCTTCCCCACCGCCATGGACGCTTCCCGGACGTGTCGTGAGTAGTCCTCCTTGGACCATGAGTCCATGACTAGTAGCTATGTGATGTCTTCTCTCCAATCTTGTGCTTCAATGATTAGCCCTTGTGAGCTGACCTACATGATCAAGGCACCTATGTAATTTTCCTGCTATTGCTATGCTTGGTTTGTTTGGATCCGATGGATTATGAGATTATGTTCAGATTTTGATGAGTTATATATTTGATTATCCTTTTATATTATGTTCTTTAGTGATTCATGCATGTTTTGCTTTCTCTTTATTGCTTTGGCCGAGCAGTAGATTGTAACTCCAAGAGGGAGCGTTATGCATGATTGTGGGTTCATGCCCCCTGATGTCTAGCTTGAGTGACAGAAACATGAGACTAGGGGATGTGTTGTTGCCACCAGGGAGAAAAAACGGTGCTTGTGACCGCGGTTGCAAGGATTGTTTACCTTACGCAAAGTTCGTTAATGCAGTTGTCCGTTGCTTTGAGTTTACACTATGGGTGGGGCTCGCAACTTAATACAGCGAGATGGGTGGGGATCGCAACTCAAGGTGGATGGTTAGTAAGTAGATGTTGATGAATAAACGGTCTACTTGTCTTGGCGTACTCCCCATTACTATTGACCTCTAACTTTCAAGTAGCATAATTAGCATTGCGGTGTGTTTATAGTTCTGTCAATTGCCCAGGTGTAAGTTGTTTACCCATGCATAGTTGTTTATCGTCTTTTGGGAGAGAGACATCACTAGTGAACATCATGTGACTCAGGTCCATATTACCACCATTGCTTACACCTCCATCATTTACTGCTTTCATTTACTTTTCTCTTGCAATCACTATCACTATTCCCGCTTGTGTTTTGATCCTTTGCAAACTACAAGGCCGGAGAGATTGACAACCTCTTTGTACTTGTTGGGAGCAAGGTTATTTGTTGTGTGTGCAGGTCCATGTCTTTTGCTAGCGCCAGAGCAGTGGACAGCTACTTGTTGATCCTCGAAGTCCTCCTGGTTCGATAAACCTTACAGTCCCCGTGTAAGGGAAATCTGCTGCTGACTACATCTCCACCTTCCACTAGGGGTAACCAACAAGGGGCGAGAAGTTTATCCATAAACTCGTCATCAGCAGGCCGAGGCAGGAGGTTCACTGCTGGGCCTCGAGCGCTGTGGAAGCTGGTTGGCCCAGCAGGAGAGATGGGCCTCTTGCGGGGGAAAGGGCGGCCCACGCGGTGGGGCGGCGTGGCAGGGCACAGGTCAAAGCGCCGTTCGTTTTCCTCTCGTCGCTCGCTGAGGACGAGCCCTAGTCAAGTGCTCGCGACGAGGAGGCCGACTAGGGGTGATGCGGAGGCGCAGGGAGGCTCAGGACGGAGCCTGGGGCGGATCCATGGCGAGAAAACACGGATCCGGCATAGATCTAGGTGGAGCTCAAGTCGGAGGTGGAACTCGAGCGACTGCAGGATGCCGCATGCAGCGACGACAGCTGGTGGCTGCACGGGCTCCGGCCGGCGGCTGCTGGTGGCGGGGACGGTCCGTGGTGATGGCGGCCTCCCGGATTTGGCAGCTCGTTGACCGGCTGGCAGCGGCATGGCGGGGAAGCCGGCGGCATGGGCAGAGATGGGGCGGCGCATGGTTGTTACTGCTCGGGAGGAGCGGGCGAGCGCGGCTCCCTTTGGGCCCTGAGCGCGTGGTGGGAGGTTGTAGCCGCTGCGGGGGCTAGGGAGCATAGGAAACGAGGTGGTGAATACTAGGGTTTGCCTAATTAGGCAGGGGAGGTGTTTATATAGGGAAATGGGCTAGGGTTAGCAGTTTTGGGCGTTTTCGGACCCTCCGATCTTGATCGGACAGCTCCGGTTGCGCCCTAGGATTGGAATGAACTCAGGAAGTGTTGAAAATTGAGGATGTGGCCTTGAATGGTGCATTTTGAACACACAAAAAGTCTTGAGTTCAAATAAGTTCAAAAAAAATGAAATACCTTTTGTAACAGATGAGTTTTCATAAGAAACCCTGATACTTCGAAAGAGATTGTCCGATTTGTACACGAAGTGCATCCAGTTTTTGCAGCAAACCCTCTCAACTTTTTAGCACATGCTATATGGGTGAAATGATGATACCATGCAACTTTCAACCTATTCAGAGTTCATTTGTAGTGCTTTTCAATTTCTAGGCCATTTAGCTCAGAAAATCAGTAAATGCATGAAAAACACCAAATGAACTCGGGAAGTGTTGAAAATTGATGATGTGGCCTTGAATGGTGCATTTTGAACACACAAAAAGTCTTGAGTTCAAATAAGTTGAAAAAAATGAAATCCCTTTTGTAACACATCTGTTTTGATTAAAACAGTCATTTAAAATGACCTAAAACCTACGAAATTGAATATAATGATAAAAACACAGTAATATTAAATAGCATGAAAAAGAATCACTCAAAAATCTATTTTTTAGTAAAGTTAGTCACAAAATAAAATAAATAAAGTAAAAAATGAAAGAAAAAACTAGATTTTTTTTTAAATGTCACCTACTCGGCCACCACAGCGTGAATACGACTAGAAACCCAACGAGAGAGTTGGGCCAGGATTCAGGTGCGCAGAAGGCCCATTAGGCCCACACGCAGTGACAAATTAGGCCCGGAAGCCTGCAGTTGAGAGGAGCTCGAGAGGGTGTGCGCACCAGCGCTTATAAACCACTCACGGGCTCTCTCGGCTAGCGATTTGGGACTAAACATCCAACCACACCGCGGCTGTGGCAGGCACAGGCCTTTAGTCCCGGTTTGTGCCACCACCCGACACGAAAGACACCCTTTCGTGTCGGTTATTGGCACCAAACGGGACTAAACATCCAACCACACAGCGGTTGTAGCAGGCACATGCCTTTAGTCCCGGTTTGTGCCACCAGCCGACACGAAAGATGCCCTTTCGTGTCAGTTATAGGCACCAACTAGGACTAAAGGTCTCTTCTTCCCGCCCTTTGTGCTGCTGCAAATTGGCCTTTAGTCCCGGTTTGGGGAACAACCGGGACGAAAGGGATGCATTGGTACCGGTTTGTGCCTCGAACCGGGACCACTGGTTTTCGCATATAGGCGGGAGTTGTCGAAATTTCCCCCAAAACTCTCTTATTGCTCGTTGCCGCCCCCCGAGCCAGTCCTCGTCGTCGCCTCCCCCGATCTATTCCTCCTCATCATCGTCGTCGTCCCCGAGGCCATCGCCGCTGTCCCCGAGCACGTCGTCGTCGCCGCCGCCCCCGATCCAGTCCTCCTCGCCATCACCGTCGCCCCTGATCCAATCCTCCTCGCCATCGCCGCCCCTGAGCTCGTCGTCGTCGCCGCCCCGAGCCCGTCGTCGTCGCCTCCCCGAGCCCGTTGACCCCGGTGAGCTCCTCCTCTGCATGCTCTGCTTGTCGCCGCCGCCGCCCGTGCATATTGTTGTTCATACAATTTTCGTTCGTAGAAATTTCTGTTCATATAACATACGTGTAGATATAACGCCTTAGCACTATATATTAATTCCAGTAGATAAATTTTTTGTCCATACATTTTTTGTTCACAAAAATTTATTCATATAATGTACGTGTAGATATAATGCCTTAGCAGTTTATATTAATTCGAGTAGATAAAATTTGTGTTCATACATTTTTTGTTCATAGAAATCATGTAGATAAAAGGTAGATTATTGAGATAGATAAGGGCATGCGGTATAAAAATGTCATTCATATGTGATGAATAATACTTTTGAATCTCTTTAATTTTATTTTGAAAAATGAATGCATATTTGTTTCTCTATTCGTGCCCATTGCTACCTAAATAAATAGTAGGGCTTTAAATAGTTGTAGAAATTGTTCTTGATGTCGACGATGCCCATCCCGCATCTTCGTTGTCACCTCGGTGGTGACCACCGGCTTGATAGGCGCGAGCATGTGCGGGACTGGGCTTCGCAGGGCTGGCACTAGAAGGTGCTACCTTCTGGGGCGCGCATCTTGGCAAGGAATCAGGCTCCCGTCGTAGACCCGGAGCTTCTTTGGTGGCGGTCGCGTGGGCCACCATCGGTGCGGAGGCAGCCGGCCCCCGAGGAAGAGGTACTTCCCCGTGTGAGGGAGGAGGACGAGGACGTCCGTCGCTACTTGGTTGCATTGGACGCTAGGTTCTCCAATACCTGGCAGGTTCTTTAGGGATCTCACCCGAGCTATGATTCTGTTATGGTTCCTTCTCTGTGGGTTTTCACCGCCCGTGCCTCAGTACAACGACACCTCTTTGGGTGATCAGTTTGATGATGAACCATGAGTGGAAGAGATTATACTAGAGATGTATTCGAGATTAAATTCGAGATGTATTAAGTTGATTATTGGTTCTAACTGAAACAAAAAAACATTTTTGCCTCTTGAGATCTATTGCATTATATATCATAACGTACATCTATGAGCTATTCAACATTTGGAAATGAAATATAAAAAGTTTGTGCATTATTAGAACATAGAAGTTCGTGTAATTCGGTTATTCATACAAGGAGCTGAAATATTTGCAGAAACTATATGGATCAAAGAGAACAGTTGTTGGGGGAGATAATGCTCGGTGATTATTTGTCGTATCTCAATGACACCGATGGTCCGGAAGGAGAGGATGATGGCTCGGATGATCGAACAATGGAGGAGGAAGGACATGATCCGGATGGCTCCGGTGACCGAAGGCCGGAGGAAGGAGACCATGATGAAGGCTCTGGTGACCGAACAGAGGAGGGAGATGTTGCAAAGTCCAGCGAGGTATATATATTAATTAAGCCCGAAGGTATGTACATATATTAACTCTTCTTTCTTCTTTTATAGCCCTCCAGATCGAGCCAAACTTCGGTAAAGAAACGAGGCCCGAAGAGAAGGTTGCCCATGGATGAAAAGTTAACGATCGCAGCACTCACGGCCGATGGCCTACCGATTGAACCCAAGCTGACCAACGACGCATTTTCTGTTCAGTGCAGAGCTATTGTTAGGGACAACATCCCGATTGGCGTCAAGCAATGGAAAGGGCCTAAGGGCAACAACGTCCGTGAAGGTGATTCTGTCACCGATAGGCAGAAAGATGATCTTTGGACCGCGCTAAAGGAAAATTTCACACTACCGGCAGAGGAAGATATGAATAAGACAGTTATAGAGCCACTGGTCAAGGCGTGTGCTCTTAAGAAGATGGCACATCTATTCGGGAAGTGGAAGAATGATTTGAAATCAATGTTTGTCGACAAAGGGAAGACTCCAGAATTCGTCGGTCGATTTGAGAAGATAAGAGATCAGTGGCCTGCATTTGTGGCCTACAAGTCATCGGAGAAGAGTAAGAAAATGTTAGAGAAAAACAAGAACAAAACCGCAAAGAAGCAGTATCACCATCACACACGGTTAGGTGGTGTACCATCCCCAATTTCCTATTTGGACAGTTATACATTAGATCATCATTGCATACCATATTTTATTGCATTTTTGGTTGATACTAGAAATTCTATGCAACTCAAGGACCAACGAAGAGAGTTGGGGATTTTTTTATTTTCATATTTGAGTTTTCCCAAATTTTGAAAAGAGGATCATTTGGTTTTAATTATTTTCTCTTCAAATATTTCTAAATATGAAATAAAAGAGAGGGGATAAAATGACTTCCCCAAAATAAAAGAAATATTGGAGGAACAATATTAAAATCAAATAAGAATTATATTCGGAGTTTTATTGCTATTTTATTTGAATTAGAAAAAAATGTGTTTTTCAAAATTGCATTAGAGGCCCAAATAAATGTTCACCTTGTTCGTCATATTTTTAGAGGATGGGGAAAATTTATTTCTGGATTTTTGCACTCCGTTTAGTATTTCTTTTTATTTGTTTTCTGCGCGTCAGAATTATTTCAAAAAAAAGTCAACCTACCTACTAGACCGTGTTCGTCTAGGACTCCGACCCAGCCTACCTATATAAGCCAGCCCACCCCGCCGCCGCCGCCCCGCCGACGGAGCCGCCGAGGTAGCCGCCGGTTTTTTTAGAAACTGACCGTTTTTTTGAAAAAAAAACTAGATATATTTTTAGATCGGTTTTATTATTTTTTTATTCCCAGTTTATTTAATTAGTGGACGTTTGTCCGTACATTCGTTTTAATGAACGATGTTCATCCATTAGCCGCAGACAGCGAACGTTCGTTCGTTAGCCTGTTCGTTAGTTTTCTTTTTCCAGGGATTTTCCGCGATTATTTTCGATCACGATTTTTACCCTGATCTTCGTTTAATTTATCTTTTCGCTCGTTTATTGGAATCTGGAAATTCAAATCCCCAGATCTTCATCTCGAAGCCCTCTTTTTGTTTAACCAACTTGAACAAGATTTTTGTACTGTAAAATTTGACTCTAGTCCAAATTAGTAAACGAATCTTGTTTCTTTCGCAGTTTGAGTTTCGTTGCTCAATTTGTTTTGATTCATTTTGGAAACCGGAGTTCTTCAGTTGAACTTTCTGGTTAGATCTCTTATTTGAGTTTTACCCGTGCATCTAGTTTGAGTGCTTATGTATGTTATTGTTTGTTTACGATAGAGTACCCGGAGTGCGAAGCATGCTAGTACGAGTCTCTAGGTTTTGCGGATCATCAGCAAGGCAAGTAACACTTTGATCATACTTCTTACTACCCAGTTTTATTGCATTAGATCAACCCTCAAACATTGCATCGTTAGGATCTGATTAACATGTGGGTTTTGAGAAGTAGATGATGAGGTAGAACCTATTGCCCTATTTATTATCAAACCTTTGGGAGTTACTTCTACGTTATGCTTATATTGCTATGTTATGCTCGTAAACATGGATTGGGTGAGTGTATCCATGACAGATGTGAGTATTGTTAATTAATGGTTCACTTAAGGTGGCTACTTAAATACACATCTGGGTGGATTGCTTGAGGCACCCTGGGGTACCCAATGGTTGTCAGGGCACCTCAAGAAATCTAGTGTTGTCCTAGGATATCCCGGAGTAACCGTGTGATCATCCTACGGTCGACACGCAGTCTCAAAGGGATCATAAGAGTATTCATTCTAGAAACTTCCGTGTGCAGCCACAAGCCATTATGAGCTTTGGCATGGTTGTGTAAGTTGCGTGAAGCTCTTGAAGCAGTAGACTAGCATATGTAGTGGGTTGTAGGTGGTGCAGTCTACCCAGAGTAGAGAGTTAATGCTTCAGAAAGACCGTGTCTCGAATCTCCGACCATTAATGTATTCGATTCTTGTGGGGAAAAGTGCGCAAACCTCTGCAGAGTGTACAAACTAATCATGTTTAGCCGTGTCCCCAGTTATGGACATCTTCAGTATCTCGTTCTTGGATTATCATGTTGATCTCATCACTCTAAATAAATTTGTTGGTTTAATGATGATGCTTAATTGGGATTGAGTTGGAGGAACCTTCTCAATGTTTAACAACCATCATTATAGTTAAATAAAACTTATTCCTTTGTTGTAGGAAAAGATTGGCTTTATGCAAAACTGTTAACCATAGAGCTTTTCCACCAGCCATATATGCATGTAGATATAGTATTTTATTCTATTCATTACTCTATGTGTTACATTGCCAGCATATTCCATGTGCTGACCCGTTTCGGGCTGCAACATTTCATGTTGCAGACTTTTCAGACGTCGAGTAAGGTGCCATAGGTCGTTGTCTTTCATTCACGTATGCCGTTGGAGTTGATGGACTAACTTTATCTTCCAAGCCTTCCGTTGTTATCATTTTTAGATGGCCTTAAGCCATATTATTGTAATAAGTTCTTTTTCGAGACATTCGATGTAATAAGTGTGTGATTGAAACTCTGTTATAAATCCTCAAGTACTGTGTGTGTCAGCATTACCGATCCAGGTATGACACTGATGCACAGAGGCTAGACTGTTTGAGGTCTGGTCGCTATAGGTGGCTACCTCAAAGTCCGGTCGTTGTGGGACAAAATTGAGAGTGACCTGATTGCTAAAGGGGTCCAACCATAGACATTGAACTGGCTAGACCGTTCAAGGACTTGGTTCTTCGGGGTTGGGGAAACTTTGGACCCTAAAACAGGAAGTGTCGTTGGACGGACGAGCAACTTGCAATACCCATGATCAAGCTTCAGAAGTGTCGCCGCAGCGCAGGAAGGGACGTTCATTCCAGACAGAGAGAAGGACGAGCTGACTGAGGCCCTAGGGAATGCTGAGCACACTATAGGAATTAGCTTCTTTGTCGTATGCCATCACAGACGGCAAAGAGTAATCCACCGACGGCAAAGAGTAATACACAAACGACAAAGAAAACTCCTGTCGGCAAAAATTATGCGTCAGGCTACGACGGCATTGTAGCTTCTTTGTCGTCAGCCTCACCGAAGCGGACAGCAAAGAGCTTTGCCGTCATCTTTTCATAAGAACAGTCGGCAAATAAGTCGAGACGGCAGCCGACAGGCGTTGCCTCCGTTAGGGGCTAATGGAGGCTTTGTCGTCTGCCTCGCCCTCTTATTTGCCGTCTGCCTCCACCTCCTCCCCCCCTCCACTCTTTGTCGTCTGCCTCCACCTCCTCTCCCCCTCCACTCTTTGTCATCTACCTCCACCCCCCCCCCCCCCCCTCCACTCTTTTTCGTCTGCCTACCCCTCCTCCCCCCTCCTCTGTGCCCTCTTCTTTGCCGTCTGCCCCCCCCCCAGGAAACAGACGGCAAAGAGACTATATGGGCAGCTGCTGCTGCCCAGGTTGCACAGCTGGGCACCACATGGCACCTTTGTCGTCGGTCAGCTGATGGCAAAGGCCTTTGCCGTCAGCTGGCAGACGGCATAGAGCCCATATTGTCACAGTTTTGTTTTTTTGTTTATTTCACAGCACATATACATATACATAGCACATATATAGGTCACAACACATATACATATACATAGCACATATAATTCATAGCACATATATAGGTCACAACACATATTCATAGCACAAAGTTTCATCCATATATATACATATACATATAGTTCCACATATACTGTTCATCCATATATACATATACATATAATTCCACATTGTTCGTCAACTCAAATGAAAACTAGAACTAAAGCACTCCATCAATGCTAGCTTCCATGCATGTAGTATATCCAATCTGCAAAATGGGAATAAGAAAGTCAGAAAAAGAAGAACAACAACAACATATATATGACAAATAAGCTAAATTGAAGAAGAAAAAGAAGAAGCAAGAAGACAACAAGGAGAAGAAAAACAAGGAGGAGAAGGAGGAGGAGGGGAAGGAAAAGGAGAAGGAGGAGGAGAAGAAGAAAAAGAAGGAGAAGGAGGAGGAGAAGAAGGAGGAGAGAAGAAGAAGGGGGGATCCTTCTCCTTCTTCTCCTCCTTCTCCTTCTTCTCTTCTTCTCCTCCTCCTTCTTGTTCTTATCCTTCTCCTTCTCTTCTTCTTCTCTTCTTCTTCTTCTTCCTTATTTTCATTTCTCCTCTTCTTGGAGCTAAATTAGCTAACTATGTCTTTTTGGAGCTAAATGGGCTAATTATGTCATTATAGAGGAAAACAAGCTAAGTATATAATATTAATGAGCTAACCAAGGTTCTTATGCCATTTTGAGCTTATAATGTCTTTTTGGAGCTAAATGGTCTAATTATGTCATTGTTGGGGAAATTAAGGCAAGGAGAATATGAAAGAGGAGAAGAAAGAGGAGGAGGAGAAGAATAAGAAGAAATAAAGAAGAAGGAGGAGAAGGAGGAGGAGGAGGAGAAGGACTAGAAGGTCCTTGGCCTTCTCCTCCTTCTCCTCCTTCTCCTTCTCTTCTCTTTCTCTTCTTCTTTTTGTTCTTCCTTTTCATTTCTCCTCTTCTCCTCTGCTTGGAGCTAAATTAGCTAACTATGTCTTTTTGGAGCTAAATGGGCTAATTATGTCATTATAGAGGAAACAAGCTAAGTATATAATATTAATGAGCTAACCAAGGTTCTTATGCCATTTTGAGCTTATAATGTCTTTTTGGACCTAAATGGGCTAATTATGTCATTTTTGGGGAAATTAAGGCAAGGAGAATATGAAAGAGGAGAACAAAGAGGAGGATGTGAAGAAGAAGAAGAAATAAAGAAGAAGGAGGAGAAGGAGGAGGAGGAGGAGAAGGACTAGAAGGTCCTTGGCCTTCTCCTCCTTCTCCTCCTTCTTTTTCTTCTTCTCGTCTTCTTCTCCTCCTCCTCCTTCTCCTTCTCCTTCTCTTCTCTTTCTCTTCTTCTTTTTGTTCTTCCTTTTCATTTCTCCTATTCTCCTCTTCTTGGAGCTCAATTAGCTAACTATGTCTTTTTGGAGCTAAATGGGCTAATTATCCCATTATAGAGGAAAACAAGCTAAGTATATAATATTAATGAGCTAACCAAGGTTCTTATGCCGTTTTGAGCTTATAATGTCTTTTTGGAGCTAAATGGGCTAATTATGTCATTGTTGGGGAAATTAAGGCAAGGAGAATATGAAAGAGGAGAAGAAAGAGGAGGAGAAGAAGAAGAATAAGAAATAAGGAAGAAGGAGGCGAAGGAGGAGGAGGTGGAGAAGGACTAGAAGGCCAAGGACCTTCTAGTCCTTCTCCTCCTCCTCCTCCTCCTCCTTCTCCTTCTTCTCTTTTTCTTCTTCTTATTCTTTCTTTTAATTTTTCCTATCTCTTCTCCTCTTCTCCTCTTCTTGGAGCTCAATTAGCTAACTATGTCTTTTTGGAGCTAAATGGGCTAATTATCCCATTTTAGAGGAAAACAAGCTAAGTATATAATATTAATGAGCTAACCAAGGTTCTTATGCCATTTTGAGGTTATTATGGCATTTTGGAGCTAAATGGGCTAATTATGTCATTGTTGGGGAAATTAAGGCAAGGAGAATATGAAAGAGGAGAAGAGAAACTTACCGTAGTGGTCATCAAGGAGGAGAAACGCCTGGAGAAGGGTCGTGCGATGACGCTCGGGAGTTATTCTGCAGAAAAGATATTTTGCAATGTCTCACTTAGCATGATGACACTGAATTATTAATACTAGTTTATAATGAAACTCACCGTGCCAATCAAAGAGAAGACGGGCATCGGCGGAGGGACTTGACCGCTCTTCTCGCACAGACCCTAAAGAGTGGGTCGTATTAGTTAGTAATGAAACAGACATTACACACATGATTTGGCTAATGTGAAAAAAAACTTACCACAAAAAGCTCGTACAGGGCCCGTTGACACGCCTCATTCCGGGCCCTCTCCTCCTCAATCAATCGTGTCCTGGTCTGGTCCCTCTCATCAAGAGTAGCCTGAAGAGGAGCCTGGCTTGCCAATCTCTCCTTCTCAAGAGCAGCCTGGTTTGCCGCTCTCTCTTTCTGAAGAACAGCCTGAAGCACCATTCTTAAGTTACCACAGTAATGATCTATGGTGACACACATAATGAAATGGATGAAAGTTTTCTTAGTCCGTACAACTAACCTCGATGGCAAGATCGACTGGCCGTGGACGACGTGTTATCTCAGGACAGCTGCTCGACTGGGGTGCCTTGATCTCCGGGAGAGTGAGTGGACAACGTATTATCCCATCTCCAATGGCTATCGAGCCATGGGGCCTCCCGCCACCAGATATCATCACCAGCTCTGGATCCAAACGTTCCTCGCTCGGGTTAAAGTCATCCCCTTTCGTAGCCTTCCCCGTGTCCCTATATGTCATGAGTTTGTGGTGGGATGATATGTTGGTGAAGTTATTTGGATCATCCAGGTCAGACTCAGAGAATGCCTTCGCCTTCTTGTACGAGGCAGTATGGGCCATGCCATAAAGGTCGTACAAGTGTGGCATCTCCGTCTTATTGTGATGCGCCTAAAAGAGAGGAACAAAATATTAGCATGAAGAATGAATTGCATGAATCATGAAGCAAATCACATACCCAGTTTCGTCCGAACTGAACTAAGTTGGCACTGCCTTGATGGTGTGGCACACCAACCATTTGGCTACGCCGATCCTTCGCATTCTCGTGGACGGCTCGCCAGCTGCCTGTGCACCACTCATCAACCAACACCTCCCAACAATCCATCTTATCCGCACACCATCTCGGGGGCACCTGTAAGTTATTAGAAAGAATTTTGAGCGCTACGCCTATGAATGAAATCAAGAAAACTACGTAGGACTTAAGAATAGGTAATTACCTTCATGTATCTCTCCTTCTTTAGAAACTTTCCGCGGCAATCCTTCTTCTGCTTCTTAATACCACGTGTGGCGTAGTAGTCTCGAATAGCATGCGGCCGAGCCTCGTGGCGTAAGTTCTGTAGTAACCGCCTACACTCGGCCTCGAGACCCTTGGCCGCCTCCTCCTCATATCCATCCTCACACCTATAGAAGGTCTGCAATGAAACGTGAAAACACCGATTAGTACAATAATTAGCTATATTGTTAATTTTAGATTGTGTAAAAGGATAATTTACCCAAAAGCTCTTGATCACCATCTCGGCCCTCGTGTGGCATAAGACACCATCTATAATCTCCTCTGGCGGGGCCTGCACAGCCTGGTAGTGCTCCTAGGAAAATCCTAGTGTAGGAACCTGACCCTCGCCAGGAAACGTGACAAACCCCATGAGGATGTGCCCATCCCCTGCAGTATGATAAGGTCAACGCATTAGATATTTGAACAAACTTGAAGGCAAGAGCTAAAAAAAGAGTAAATGTACTTACCTATCTGCTTCAGGTTTAATCACCGGCCTCTGCTCGTGGGTAGCAGGCACGACCGGGAGACATGTACTACCACGCTTGTACACGGTGGCCCTGTCCACCTACACATCACCCTCACTATCCGTAAACTCATCCCCGCCATCCCCGCCCCCTGAGCCACCCGGACCCTCGGTCCAATCCGGCAACTCGGTCCGATTCGGCCAGGTATCCCATACGGGCCTCTCCATGTCAGGTGAAGCCTCCGGAACCGTAGTCTCATGGGCCGAATGCACCTCGACCCGAGGTTGATCCTGGACCGGAGTCTCATGGGATGAATGCCCGTCAACACTAGGCTCTTGGACCGGAGTACCCGTAGCCTCTTCCGCAAACGGGTCGACCATAGTAGTCCTATGCTCGGGTGAATGAGCTGGTGGTGATGCCGAGGACGGCTCAACAGTCCTCCTGGATCTTCTGCGGCCACCACCTCTCCCTGTACCCTTCCCCTTCTTCCCTACCCGACCAGCACCTCTCCTAGTGGGCAATGCCGCCGACGAAGAAGAACCCACGGGTGCTGTCGACAGACTGTCTGCCAAGGCTCTACGGAGATATAGGGGTGGAAGGGAAGTACCACCCCTCGTGCGGGGCGGCTAGGAAGAACCCGTCGAGCGCTCTGGACCAGCGCCCACCATCTTTCAACACCTGGTGACCTGCCATGATAAATATTAAAAGAAATAAGTACAACATAAAAAATTGAATAACTGACATGAATAATAATATGTACATGAATAATAAAGATTAAAATATATATAATTTAAGTTGTGAATCTTACAAACTAATAATCATCATCAATAAATGCATCATCATCATCACTATCACGCATGTCTTCATGAATGACGTGCTCGTCAGGTTCAACGGCATGAAGTTGTGAAAGGCCTTTCTTTAATCATTGAAGCATTGACAGGTCATCCGCATCAGTAACCTCTACGAGTTCCAGGTCTTCTGGTTCTGGCTCAGGGGTGGAGTCGGATTAATTGTCGCTGTCTACTTCCATGTTCTTGGGTGAAGCACGGCGGTTCTTGAAACGTTTCTTGGAAAGACGTATTTCTTGGAAGAATTCTCCACCATATGTGTGTGGGTTAATGTGAGGTTCATAATCCTGTTCATTTGGGAGAGGTGGTCTGGCATGTGGCGGCACTTCATAAACAACATACCAACCTTCCAGATTCTTGTCCGTTTGGCATGCCCACGGTAGATAGAAAACTTGGGTCGCCTGTTGAGCCGTAATATAGACATCGGGAACATCTAAATGGGTGTTTGGATTGATTTCGACTAGTCCTATATGTTCATGAGTCCTTCTAGTCTCCTTGGCTGGAACCAATAACATTTGAAGACTACGACGTTCGGTGGGTTTTCACCATAGAATTGAAGTTCATAAATTTCTTCAACTCTTCCATAATACTCGATAACACCTTCGCTGATAGCAGAGACACCACAATTTGTAGATTTCCGGTCGGGCATTGATAGCTCTTTGCCAAAGGTACGAAAGAGATACCCGTTGATGTTGTATTTCTCAAATGAACGGACCTTATAGTCAAAACCATTAGCGACTTGTCTCAATTCGGCGTCCATAGACTCTGAATTAGCCTACAAGTTCAATACGAAACGATTGTTGCATTAGCCGCAAGTTAGACCAAGAAATGAAATGGTCCATTATTGATAATTACCATTTGTTTGAACCAAGAGATGAAATCGGGATAGCCGCCTCCTGTCTTTGACAGAAGCTCATACTCTTCGACGGAATCATTTTCGATCACCGCTCCATCTGAGAATTTGGCAACATAACGGTTGTTTGAAATATCCGGGAATAAGAGCAGTTCAAAGGAATTAGAAGTTACGGGAAAATGTGCCAAGAACTCACTCGATGTACGGCCGCACTTCTGTTAGGTTGTTGAAGATATACAACGAAATGTTCCGCCATTCTTCGACATCAAACGTTATTGGTTTCGAAGCACCGGCTGGTGCAAGCTTCCCTTTGAATAGGCTGAGGTTGGACCCACCTTTTTTAGGGTCTGCATCATTGTGCCGAGGCTTCGGATTATGCAAATGATGATTTTTGGCTTCGTAGTGTGCTGTCACAAAATTTGCCACCTCCTCAGTAATGAATGCCTCAGCCATCGATGCTTCAATTCTACGCTTATTTTTACATTTAGCTCGAAGGGTCTTCTGCATCCTCTCAGTTGCATAGCACCAACGATCTTGTACAGGCCCACCCAATCTTGCCTCGGTCGGTAGATGTAAAATCAAATGCTGCATTGGATTAAAGAAGCCCGGTGGAAAGATCTTCTCTAACTTGCACAACAACTCCGGTGCAAACTCCTCCATGTCTTCTACCACGCCAGGCGACAATTCTTTCGCACAAAGAACATGGAAGAGATAGCTCAGCTCCGACAGTACTAGCCATTCATCCTCAGGAATAAAGCCACGTAATATCACCGGTATTACCCGCTCTAGCCATATGTGCCAATCATGACTCTTGAGACCAAAGATTTTTAATTTTTCAAGACTCGTTCCCCTCTTTAGATTCGCTGCATACCCATCGGGGAACATCAAGTGCATTTTTACCCACAAGATAATTTCCCTCATAGCTGGCCTTCTAAGATTGAACCAGGCCTTTGGCTTCGACCACTTCTGCTTTCCTTTGCCTTCTCGCATGTTTTGTAACGGTCTATGACATAGTGTCTCTTGATCGACTCTAGCCTTAGTATTATCCTTTGTCTTCCCATCTATGTCGAACAATGTACCAAAAATAGCCTCTCCGATATTCTTTTCAGTGTGCATCATGTCGATATTGTGTGGAAGAAGGAGGTCTTTGAAGTAAGGCATATCCCAGAAGCATGGCTTGTGAGTCCAGGCGTGTTTTGAATTATAGCCCTTGAAATACCCTGGACGCTCTGGATCAGGCTCGAGGGCGTTTAACTGATCCAGGATCTGTTGGCCTGTCAACGCAGGTGGTGCCAAGTTTTTGACAACTTTACCTTTGGTAAAGTTCTTCTTGTCTTTTCTGAACTGATGGTCAGGATCCAGGAACTGACTATGCAAGTGAAAGCAAGAATACTTCCGACCCTCCTGCAACCAATGAAACTGAAGAGCTGCCTTGCATTGGGGGTACGGGAACCTTCCATGCATACACCATCTAGAGAATAGTGCATACGCCGGCAAGTCATGCATAGATTACATGTACCACACATGCATTTTCAAGTTTTGTTTTCTAGCGGCATTGTATGTGTTGACCCCATTATCCCAAGCTTCTTCCAATTCATCCTTAAGCGGCTGCCGGTACACATTCATATTCTTCCCCGAATAATTGGGCCCTGGAATTATCAACGTCAGAAATATGTTCTTTCTTTGCATAATCTGTCTCGGGGGGAGATTGAGTGGAATGACAAATACAGGCCAACAACTATATTTGGTTGCTGTCATGCCGAAGGGATTAAAACCATCCGTGGCGATGCAGACACGAGGATTCCTTGGATCTGTTGCTTTATCCTGATGCAATCCATCGAAATGTTTCCACGCTTCCCCATCTGATGTGTGTATCACCATCTTATTCCCATCCGCATCTAGTTCGGTTCTTTTGCCCAATTTGTGCCATGTCATCTGTCTGGCTGTCTCTTCGACCATGAAAAGACGTTGAAGTCTTGGTACGATTGACATATACCGAAGAACACTAACTGCAATTTTGGTCTGCCTCTTCTCACCCATACCGTTGTCTACCACAAGATACCTGCAAGACTCGCAATTGGGACAATAGTCCAAGTGTGCATACTCCTTCCTAAATAAGACACATCCTTTCTCACATGCAACTATCTTCTCATAGGGCATCTTAAGTACACGAAGTATTTTGTCCGACTGCTACAGGTTTGCAGGCATGACATGGCCTTTGGGTTGGAAGCGTCCAAATAGTGTCATCATCGCGTCGTAGCATTCTCTTCCCAAGTTGAACTGAGCCTTCAGAGCCATTACTTGTGCAATTGCATCCAGCTGACACAGCTCAGTGTGCTCATGGAGAGGACGTTTTGAAGACTCCAACATTTCATAAAAGGCCTTTGCAGATTCCTCCATCTCATCTTCCGAATCCCGAGCATCATCAAAGTCTTGCACCATGTCTTCGATCCCGGTACCATGCTCGTCGGTGCGACGACGGACCACCTCATCTCTTGTGCGTTCTATAGACTCACCATGAAATGTCCACACCGTATAATTAGGCTTAGAACCCCTCCTCTGCAGGTGTTTAACCATTACAGCCTCTGTCGTCTTTTTATAGTTGTCGCATCCAGGACAGGGGCAATAGTTTCTTTCCTCGCCATTTGCAAATGCTGCTTTCACAAATTCCTTTGTTTTTACAAACCATTCTTTCGTCATCTCTTTCTGACTAGGGTGACCGATATACATCCACGCACGATCACTCATCTTGCCTAGCTACTAAAGACAGAAGAAATATATTTATATATAATTTAGCATTTATATTCATCGGTTAATTAGGTTAGTCATTTTTATTACGTCCAGGCAACCTACACGCTAATAGGTAAAGATAGGTCCTAATCCCAACCGAGTATGTGTAGATTAGGTTTGTTTTCCCATGCTCTGCTCTGGATCCAACGCAAAATTTCGGCAGCACCTCCCCGCTGTTCTCCTGATACACGTCTCCGCAATAAACAGAGAGGATGTGCATCCGGAGAACAACAGGGAGGCACTGACGAAATTCCGCATCGGATCCAGAGCACATCATACGGGAAAACGAACCCAATCTACACATACTCGGGCTGTCCATGGATAAAGTTGGACAATTCGAAAGGATGGCGAATATAAATATGCAAAGACATGCATGTTTATAGATGTCGCCCTTTCGAACGGGAGACGCATACTGGTCACGCATACTGATAAATTAATTTAATTACCTAAATCTAGAAAGTTTCAACCGGAAATTGAGCCACAGTAAATGAAGGGGCGAGGAGGAGATGAAATTTGTACTGACCCACGAATGCAGGGGTGGAGCTCGTACAACGCACGGGGAGGTCTTCGCACAGCAGACCTCACAACGACGAGACAACTATCACATGTAAATCCACCCAATGAACACAAATATTCTAATTATGTCATTTTAGAGGAAAACAAGTTAAGAATATAATATTCATGAGCTAACCAAGGTTTTTTTGCCATTTTGTAGCTTAATGGGCTAATTATCTCATTGTTGGGGAAAATAAGGTAAGGAGAATAAGAAAGAGGAGAAGAAAGAGGAGGAGGAGGAGAATAAGAAGAAATCAAGAAGAAGGAGAAGGAGGCGGAGGAGAAGAAGGAGGAGAAGAAGGAGAAGGAGGAGAAGGTATTCTTCTTCTCTTCTTCTCTTCTTCTTCTCTTCTTCTTCTCTTCTTCTTTTTTCTTGTCCTTCTTATTTTTGTTTTCTCCTCCTCCTCCTCCTCCTCTTCTTCTTCTTCTTCTTCTTCTCCTTCTCTTCTCCTCTTCTCCTCCTCCTCCTCCTCTTCTTCTTCTTCCTATTATTTCTATTAAGCTAACTAACTTACTAACCTAACTAACCAAGCTAACTAAACCTATCGCTAAACCTATATAGCACTAAACAGCAAAAAAATAACAAAAACAGAATCTACCACTAAGTAACTAAAAAAGAATCTAGCTAGCACTAATTAACAAACCAAAATCTACCACTAAACTACCTACTAAATCTACTAATTAACTAAGTAAATCTACCAACTAACTAAACTACCACTAAATCTACTAATTAACTAACCTACCAACTAAAAATGCCACTAAATCTGTTAATTAGCAAAAAAATAAGAAAAAAAGGACTCACCGGAGGGGGCGGCCGGGGAGGAGGAGGGCGCGGCGGTGGAGGAGAGGGCGGTGGTGGCGGAGGGGGTGCTGGTGGAGAAGGGGCGAGCTCCGATGGCGGTGGTGGAGGAGGAGGTCCCGGTGAGGAGGAGGGGGCGTGGTGGAGGAGAGGACGCAGGGAGGAGGAGGGCGCGGTGGTGGCGCAAGGAGGAGGAGGGCGCGGCGGTGCAGGGAGGAGGAGGGCGTGGCTGCGCAGGGAGGCCGGAGGAGGGCGCGGCGGCGCAGGGAGGTCGGAGTAGGAGGGGGCGGCAGCGCAGGGAGGCCGGAGGATGGCGCGGTCGTGCAGGGAGGCCGGAGGAGGAGGGGGCGGCGGCGTAGGGAGGCAGGAGGAGGGCGTGGCTGCGCAGGGAGGCCGGAGGAGGAGGGGGCGGCGGTGTAGGGAGGCCGGAGGAGGGCGCGGCGGCGGTGGTGGTTTCGGGGAGTGAGAGAGAGGGGTGTGGGGTGGCCGTTAGGGGAGATGAGAGGCGCGTGGGGGTGGGGCTAACGGTTGTTAGGGCGCACCCTCTTTGCCGTCCGCCTCCCGACGGCACAGAGGAGAAAAGCGGACGGCAAAGAGAGAGGTCGTTAGGGGGGAGAGAGGGGGTGCGGGGTGGGCCAGCCGAGCTCTTTGTCGTATGCCTGAGTGATGTTTGCCGTGAGCCAGCTGACGGCAAAGAGATGGCTGATGGCAAATAGTACCTTTGCCATCAGCGTTCTGTTTGTCGTCTGGTTTCTG
Source organism: Hordeum vulgare subsp. vulgare (assembly GCF_904849725.1). NCBI lineage: Eukaryota > Viridiplantae > Streptophyta > Magnoliopsida > Poales > Poaceae > Hordeum > Hordeum vulgare. The sequence continues at coordinate 442,778,923 of NC_058519.1, forward strand.
GTAGATTATGGCAAAGAGGGTCTTTGCCATCATCCAACAGACGGCAAAGAAGCAGCAGATGGCAAAATCTCTGATCCCAGTAGTGGTACCCTCGACGAACACGAGGCACACTAGGATCCGTTCCGTGGAAGTTTGGGTTTCCTAAGGCAAGCGGTTACAGAAGCCGGGAGAGAAAGAGGAAAGAGGAGCTGAGTGACATGCAGCAGATCAAGGCAAGACTGCAAAATCTTGAGGAACTTGAGAACCAGCGAGCTGCCGGCCAACCATCTCAACGGCACGAAGCTACCCTAGAAGGTACCCCACCATCTCAACGGAGAAGCAGCATGGCTTCCACGGAGCCCGTTCAACATGACTTTACGGCTCCTAGCTACCCCGTGGATACTATCACGGAGGCTCAACGTTGCAAGCTTATGATGAAATGTCGGAACCTTACTTTCAAGGCGGTTGTCGGCTCTGTTCAACCTCCTCAACCCAACGAAACTTTTCACTGCCTTCTGATTCCACATGGCTATGCTGTTGTCATGGTGGATCAAGTAATGGAGGAATTTGAGCATCTTGAGCTTGACCACCGTACAGGTGAAGGGGACATTCAGCTGATTCGTGCTCTGGGAGTACATGTCTATGGTAGAAGGAGTACATTAAGCTTCCAAACTGGACACCTCCGCCTCCTCATCCTCCGACGACGAGTGAGGGCACTCCGCCTCCTCCCTCTCCTCCTCCTCCTCCTCCGGCGAGTGATCAGGGCACTCCGCCTCCTTCTCCAGCTCCTCCGACGCGTGAGGGCACTTCCCCTCCTCCTTCCCCTACTCCGGCACATGAGAGCAGTCCGCCTCCTCCTTCGTCTCGTCGGCAACATCGGAAGACAAACGCCGCTGCTCCGGCTCCTCCGGCGCGTGAGAGCAGTCCGCCTCCTTCTCTCAAGCGGAAGAGAATCACCTCCCTCTCTCAAGCGGCTAGCAGAACAAGCAGAGGCGGGAAATACGGTCCATCTCTAAAGCCTCTGGAAAAGTTACCATATGAGAGGACCAAGGAGGAAAACGAGGACATATGTCGTGGAGAATTGAGGGCCCATTTTGCAAAGTAAACTCCACCTCCGAAGGAGAAGCTAGATCCGGTGAAAGTGGAGCGCGCTATCAATCAACTACAGCAACCACCAGCGCCTCCGTCGGATTCCAACTATGACCGCATTCTTAAAAAGACATATGCACAAGCGTTGCGGTCGGGAACTACTTCTAGTGAGGCAAGGTTAGCAGAACGAAGAAGTGGGAATACAATTCCCGGGCTCGATATCGTCATCGCTAATCATCCGGAGATGGTGCCCGGTACCAATCCTGATGATTACTTGGGGGATGATGTAACAAAAGAACAATATAAATACGTGCACGGGAAGCCTCTCGTCAAACCTGGTCATCCTGCTCTAACAACAATGATGCACAAATTGCATGAGTGGTACATGAAAACCTGCAGGGAGTCTGGAAAAAACGCTATGTATGTGGCAGTGAAACCAGAGCACGAAATCATTGGACTTCCCATCATTACTATTCAATTTGAGGAGTTATTTCAGTTATACAATCAAGTGGCCCTCGACAAACAACTCATGGCTTCCTACTGTCTATAAGTATTACTTCTATAGCTAAGTCTCAAGCTCAGCTCGTTCATTGCATGTATATATAATTATCCTCACTATATATATTATGCAGATTGAAGATCGTCGAATAAAAAAAGCAGGAATCGTCGACGTAGGGTTCATTAGCCCAGATGTCGTAAATGAATTGACGATACGACACTCAATCAAAGAGACCGAGGAGAACTTGCTAAACTCGTTCCTTATACATCAAGAAAAGGGGAAATAATCTTTCCTTGCAACTTCAAGTGAGTGTTGATGTCTTCTGTGTAAACTCGGTTTCACTTACTCGAGGTTAATTAAGTAATGTAATTGATGAGTTATATATGTGTGCGCAGAGACCACTTTATTCTGCTATCCATTGACGTTGGCAGGGCATTAGTAAATGTCTTAGACTCGAGACGTAAAGTCGAAGAGGATTATGAGGACATTACTGCAATGCTCAAGAAGTAAGTTCAGTCAATATACTGAGACCATATCGGCATGCAACTTTTGTTAATTTTCTGATATCAAGTAATCATTTTCTTTGCCTCGTAGAGTTTGGACGAAGTTCGCCAATAAGGTTCCCGGTCTAAACAAAGAGTTGCGATTTACGCACCCCAAAGTAAGTAGTACTAGCTAATTCCGTGCATCTCTAATTAATTCAAATTTTCATCAATATATCATTACCATGCTTGCTTATCAGTTTGATTGAACTCTATTTTAGTAAAGTGTATGTACCAGAAAGAAGACATTGTTTTATGTGCATACTACGTATGCGAGTTCATTCGCCACTCGAACTCTGAGCGGGTCTTCTCTAAGAAACAATTGCAAGTACGTAAATAATATTCACAACTGTGTTGAGTTTTATTCATATATATGTATCTATTGACCCCCTTCCTTAAATTAGATCTCGCATATGCGGGATGAACTCCTACCATATGATCGCATGCAAGCAATTCAAGAGGAATTGGTGGGATTCTTTCTTGACAACGTTATACCTAAAGACGGAGAATGCCATGTGGATTTGTCATTGGATCTTAATTAGATGATGTTTTGTATTAATTGTAAAAGATGTTATATTGTATATATGTAATAGCGTCGTGTAGATATAGGAAAACTTGTTGTTCGACCAAGCACGGCGAAAGAGAGGAAACTTCTCTCTATTAGCTAGCTAACACAATATGAAACCACTAAATTAACCCTCCAAAACCCCCCAACCTCCCCCATTAAAAAAAACAAAAACCCCAGGTCCGGCCATATGCTTACGCGTGGATGCCATTTGGTCCCGGTTGGTGTACCAACCGGGACTAAAGTTCCTCCTTCCTGGGCTCCCCGTAGCAGCCATGTGAAGCTCCTTTAGGCCTGGTTCATAAGCCAACTGGGACTAAAGCCACCTTTAGTCCCGACCCTTTAGTCCCGGTTCAAGAACCAGGGCTAATGGGCCTCTACAACCGGAACAAATAGGTCTTTTTCTACTAGTGATTGTAAGCTAGGGGTTGACCTATAGAACCCCCTAGCACCCTCCCCATGCACGGGTCGGCTGATCACACACTTGCACACACATATGAGGGTAAAAGAGAGCTCTCAGCTCCTTCTTCTTCCTCCAGCATAAATCTTTAGGAGTATATGGTAACCACAACCGGATCATCAACCAACTCAAGGAGGACTAGGGGTGTTACCTTCCACGGAGGGCTTCAAACATGAGTACTTCGTGTGTCTCGCAGCGCTCGTTCTCAATCCCGTTTCCGAAGCCCGGCAACGTCCTTTCGGTCCCAACCACGTACGATTAGCCACCCATGGCATCCGTCATGAGAAAACGAGGACATTTATACTTTCATTTTCTTTGATTCTTGATGGTTTTTCTTTGATTTTACTGGATTCTTCACTTTTATTTATGTGTTGCTTTTCATTGTTTTTCTATTTTCAATGGATGTCTACCTTTTATCATCCAGTTATATATTTTCATGTATATTTAATATATTTATTTTAAATCCATTTAATAATTATAAAATACATCTATATCATTTTTTAGAAAAACATGTTTGATTTCTTCAAAATCCGTGTTAAGTAATTTTTTAAATCCATGTTGAAACATTTTTTAATGATAAAAATATATATGCTTTGCACCGTGTAAACATTTTCAGTGTGACATACATGATATTAACATATGAACCACTTTTACTGGATTATACGAACATTGTTTTACATTTATATAAACATTCTGTTCAGGGTCACATACATTTCATATGAAATCTGTGATAGAATATATTTGTCCCATTTTCATACATATTATCAAAATTATATATATGGGAAATTTTATTTACCACGGTTGTAGTTACGACCGCTTGCGTTTTACATGTCGTACGTACTATCTTTAAAATCGAAGAGTAGGTACATGTAATATGTAGTATCTAATAATGTATATATATAGTATATATATTATTATTTTGATTGTATGTATCGTAATTTGAATATACTCATATATATATATATATATATATATATATATATATATATATATATATATATATATATATATAAAGAAAGAGAGAGAGAGAGGAAAATTACATCCTACCACCCATGAGTAGTTACCCCACATGTTTCATATACTATCATGCGGTAGTATATATATTAATTTATCATTTTTATTTAATTATATATTATATATAATATTTTTAAAGTGAGTTACATGAAAAAAAGTACAAGTTAGCCCATAGTTTTTATTATATTTGTGAAATACATATATTTTTTACGTAAAAAAAAACATACACAAAATTTGATTCATGCTACCAAAAAATAGTATATATACTAGCTAAACATTATTATATACTACATACTACGCGTACATACTCTGCAATTTGATAGATACTACATACAACATACAAAATGCAAATGGTACTAACTACCACCGGTGATATATATATATACTATTCATGGTGTAGAATAAGTAATAAGTAAATGTTTGACATTGTTTTATAAATAAACATTTCGAATACAAATAGTTACATTCATATTGATCCACTAAGTAAAATTTGGCATAAGAAAACAAAAATATAGACCATAAAATCAGAAAAAATGCATTTTATGTATAGTTTTTACATTCTAATTTTACGTAACCAAAATATTTTTTAAGGTTATTTTAAAATTTTTACGATCTCTTTTTATGTATGAAATAAGATAAAATTTACGGAACGTAAAATTACGATGCATTGATGTTAAAATAGAGAGGGGTGAAAAATACCTATTCCTCACCCAGGGTGACGAATAACGCGACTCTGTATATATATATGTATATATAGAAAGTCTATTCATCACCTAGGTTGCAGAATAAGTTATTCTTCATCCAGGGTGACGGAAAATTACGGTGCATTGATGGAAAAATAAAGGGGGTGAAGAATAACTATTCTTCATCCAGGGTGACGAATAGTCAATCCCTATGTGTGTGTGTGTGTATATATATATATATGAATCAACTTGTATACTTATATATATAAGTATGTTCATATATATATTTTTTTTCATGTAAATCATTTTTAAATATCTTATATATAGTATATAAACATACTTAAAATGGTAAATTAGTATATATATATATATATATATATATATATATATATATATATATATATATATATATATACTATTAAATGTTAGTATATGGAACATGTGGGGTAATTAACCCGGATGATAGAATGTATTTGTCATATATATGTTCTACTCCCTCCGTTCCAAAATAAGTGTCATAAAAATTGTATTAAGTTCTTACAAATTATATACTAGATTAATGTTATTTATTTTGCAACGGAGGAAGTATATACTAGTATGTAGTACTATGTAGAATGTCTTATTCTGACCGTAGTACTGTGTAGTACTATGTAAAATGAGCGTGAGCGTAGAATATCTTATTCTGCGCTCCGACCACCGCGCACCATGAAATTAAATCAAACCTGCACACACGCCTACACCACCCAGAAACAACCACTTCGATGACTTTTATAGTAGAAGTGAAGCAATATGTAGTAAACCAATTACCATGTAGTAAACCAGTTACCATGTTGTAAATCTAAACAACCCAATAATAAAATAATTACTGTGTGGTACAGCTTAAGAAATTTTACTTTCTGGCCGATGTGATTTTGGAGCCATAAACACATGGCCTAATACAAAATGTAACACAAGTACTAGAAGATATATATTTTCATGTATTTTTCAAATTCAATGGATCAAAGTAGTAACCCAATTACTAGATATATATCCGCTATAACAATGGCTTATCGTAATCTACTTACTATTCAATACACTTGTCTTTAAAAGAAGAAGAAAAAAAACTTGTGATAGGACTAGCAATCCAATTTTTATCGTGCAGTGAGACGGTGGCCACACGGTAATCCAATTAATAATATTACTATATTTCCAATGTTTCATTATTATGCACATACAAAAACTAATTATGTAACCACAAGTAGCAAAGTGGTGGTGGGGCGTTTGCTAGTAATCAAATCTTACATTCTTTAGAAGTTGTTCCTAATTTTCCCAACATGCTGAGTGTTCACCTTAATGTTTCACTAAGCGGTGTATTTAAATCTTCTCTGCCACTAAGCCAAGCAAAATTCTGTCATATAAGCATTCTCAATTTGCAAAGAGTCCACCTCAACGTCTTACTAAACAATGCATTTAAGTCTTTTCTTGCACTAAGTCATGCAAAATTGGCACATAAGCGAGTCATGCATGTAACTTGTAAATTACAATTATTTTGCATTAGTTTATGCATGTAACGCTGCCACATCATATATTCATGTTAGCCATCCATCATATTTTTGTTTAAAATGTCATTTTAATTATAATTCAATTTTTTTTTTAGACATATTATTTTATTGATTTTGAAGTTTATACTTTCTTTTCCATTAGATCTAGCAACCACTTACGCATTTTAAAACAAAGTTACCACAACAACGGGCAGGGAGAAAGTCATCCTCACTACTTATGTTCATTTTTTCCACAATGAAAAGGACATCCGCGTGGACAACTCCAAGGAATCTTAAACTCACATTATGCTACTTATGTTGCAAAACTATTTTTCCTCAATGAAGAAGACACCCGCGTGGAAAAAATATTAAGTCTTTGCCACTCCTCTGGCTTCCGTTTGACCTCGCTTTGAGATCCGTGTAACATCTGCTAGGTATGCCATTGATTATTCTTTTATTTGTCTAATTGCACTCACATGACTTCTTAGCATTAAGCAGTAAGAATGTTACATGTTGATACTGTGTATACGGAAGGATATTTTTTGGGGAATTCTTTTTTTAGTTCATGGGGAACTTCTTTTAGGAATATAAGCATCAATCACCAAGCATTTTTTTTGTACTATTACAAAATTTAGCAAGTAATACTCTTTCTATACTCTTAAGGAAACTTATTGGTTAAGTATTCATGACCTTAGATTTTGATATCCCTAGTTTGACACATACTGTACTGGAACTGTATTAGTGTGATCATTAGCGTGCTTCATTAACTGAATCGTGCTGAAGGGATGATGATAGCATAGTGTATGCATGGATCACGAGGCATGAATTGAACGAAGATAGCATGGATTGGCACTACCACCTAGGGGGGTGCATAGTTACCAGGTGTTAAAAAATCCACAATATGTGTTACGGTCATATCAAGAATATATCAAAAATAGGCAGGATGTGGGACTCATGAATGCAACAAGTAACCATTTTACTAGATCAGTAGTAACTGTTACGAACAAATCAATTATGACATGGATGGCAAACGTGGGTTGGTTGACTCGATGTGGGTGCGTGATTAGGCCGGAGCGTAGGACAAGGCATAATTCACTTACGCACATATTAGCGAACCGCGCGTAAAAATATATATAGGGTGAGTCTATTCTAACAGCACACTTAAGAAAATCAAAAAGCCGTATTCTCACAACACCCTAACCCACAACCAACCCAAACCACACACATACACACAAAAGGTGAACCACAAAAGGAAAAAACACCCCCACTCCTACCACATTCGTCTTTGTGTGCACCACCCACCTCATCCCACCTTCTTCTTCTTCCCGCATCCTTCCCCACCGCACCAGCTTCCTCCCTCTCCCCATCACCTCCGCCGCCGGTTGCCGGATCCAAGCTTCCAACGCTGGTCACACCCGACCACGCACCACCAGCCATAACTAACTCCACCGCGACAACACTCATGACCGACTCCACCTTGACCCCACCCACCTCCCGCGGGCAATTGATCAGCGATGGAGCTGGTGCTGCGGCGGGTAATGGCCAACAACTTCGCGTGCCCTACACCGCCCTCCTCGCCTGGTACCTCCATGATCACCCCCGGTTGGATGTCATAGAGGCCTCCCGCCTTTTGGACTCCCGAGATTTGGTTGGCAATTGCCCATATCTGAGCTCCGCCGGCTCAAGTTACAGTCAGCGCCGCCACTAGCATCCATCCATCCACTCCTTCCCCTCGAGCTCCATCTCGATCGCTCGCTTCTCCAGGAATCGTGTCCTCACCCCCTCGTCCTTTCAGATGTGACACTCGCGGTGCCTCTACTGGAACTCTACGACAGTGATTACCATGCTGGATGCCCCCGTCCACCTTCCCCCGCCCCACCACTGGTGCGACAAGCACCGCCACTGACCTCCACTCGCTATCTCCGTCACACCGCCATCTCCAGTCATGGGCGCAACCAATGCCGCCGCCATCAATGCGGACCTGCGCACCATCACTGCCCTATTCATCATCCCGAGGCACAAAGCTCTCCAGCCGCCGCCGCCTTACCGGATCCGGTGAGATCCGGATGCCCCCGCACCTCCCTCCTGCTCAATGTTGTGGACATCCCTACCTACCCTCCCAAGCCAGCAACCTGTTGCCCCTCTCCTCTCCAAGCACGGCGTCCAATCCAGTGCTTGCTGACTGTGACCACTCTCACCGGCCTCCTTCCCCAACGCAGATCTGGTGAGATCTAGCAAGGCATGCAATACACATTTTCCTTGGGTGTAGCTCGGTTGGCCCTCCAGTGCAGTTCGGCCATGGCGATGAGATACCTCTTCCCCAGCAAGGAAAACTATGATGAGCAAAAATTGTTCTCCAACCAACACATGATGTAGTTGGTGGGCGATGTGTTGTCCACGGCAAGTGCTTGCAGTCCGGCCTCTTTTGTTCATGCGTGCAGTCCGGCGGAGAACATTTGTAGGACATTTTTAGATTTCTCATGTGTAGTTCATTTTGGAGCTTCTCTTCTAAGATCTTCATTGGATGTGTTGTGCATATTTGTTTGCATCGTGTCGAGTGCGAGGTTGTGTAAAAAATGAGAAAAAATAAATTCCCATGAGAGGTTCACTTCATTTTTTCAGGTTGTTCACTTCTTCTTTTGGTGCACTCTTTGGGACGATTGAAAAAAGTTTCTAAACTTCAATAGCCAAAAATAAATATGGTTCACTTTCGAGATTGTTATGGTTCACTTTTGGTAGTGTTGCAGTCAACTTACACCCAGTGTGAAGTGCAAAAACATTGTGACGCAAACCATCAAAAAAGCATGTGCTTCACTTTTTGATAGTGTTGCGGTTCACTTACGCCCGATGTGAAGTGCAATCCATTTCCTCGTCTTGAAAATTTCGCGCCCGACGAAAGCAAATCATGTAGTTCGCTTGCCCTTCTCATGCAGTACAATTTTTGGTCTGAAGCAGTGTATTCTTCAGTCTGATACATCCACGCATTGATTTCGGTGTCGCGAAAAATAAAATGCCCACATTTTAGTAAATAAAAAACTGCTCTTAAATCGTAAAAATTAGAAAGAGTGTTCTACATGAAAAGCTTGCGTCTCATCCATATCTTTCCAACGGCGTATCATTTGAATCATTCCGACAAGCGGTTTAGAAAAAATCACGAAAATACGCTCGCTGCACTCGTTGGTCGTCGCACCATTTTCAAGATCCATGTAAAACCACGAGGAATATCAATAAACGCCCAACATATAAAAGTTGCGCTCTTTGCGTCAAATTCGCGGCGCCACAAACGACTTGGCCGACCCATCAAGTTGTGACACGGGATGAAAAAAATAGCAAAAATCGAGGGCAAGAGGATATGAGAGAATTCAAAGAGGAGACCTCCCGCTTCCGATTGCGATCTCATAGCCACTCCACGACACAAGTTCTCTTGTGTTGCACTACAACGTGCTTACCTAAATAATTAACGTACTGTAGAATCGGGCTGCTCTACTCTAGCGAATTTAAATTAGATATTATGGCGAAGTAGAATTACTTGCTGTGGTGATAGTATTTTTTTTGGAAAAAGTGTATTTTTATGAAAGTGTATATTTTGAAAATGTGATTTTTTTGAATTTATGTACAAATTTTTGGCAGCCGGAATATTTTTGTGAATATGTCAACAAATTATGAAATTCTGAATCCGCGAATATTTTTATAGTTTCTGAACAAACATATTAAATAGTGGAACATTTTAGGAAATTCCAAAAAAAATTAGAAGTCCGAAATTTTTCAAATTTCTGATTTTTTTTTTGGAAAATGGAACTTTTCATCATTATGTGAACAAAACATTGGAACCATGAACATATTTTAAATTTGTGACCAAATTTTGAAACAATGAACATTTTTTAAATATGATTTTTTTTTGAAATAGTGGCCTATTTTGAATTCGTGATTTTTTTTTGAAAATGAGAACATGTTCCGAAGCACATACATTTTCTAAAAAACGTGGACAAAATTTTGAAAATGAGGGAATCTTCTGAAATTCTTACACATAATTTAAAATACGACCACTTTATGAAAGATGTGAACACATTTTTAAAAATCATTTTTTAAATCCAAATAACATTTGAATTTTTTGAGCAAATTAAACAGGGAAAATAAAAAAATAGAAAAAAGGAGAAAAAATAAAAAGGGAAATATATTTTTTAAAACATAAAGGAAAAAGGGATATGAACTTGGAAAAATTGAATGAAATGAAAGAAAATATTTTTTTTAAGTCCCGAAGAGAATTCATAAACGTGAACAATTTTTGAAAACACAAACATTTTTTAAACTCCCGAACAAAATTTAAAAATGAATATACATTTTTGACATGGAAACATTTTTTTGAAACTCCCAAACAATATACAAAACGCAAAATATTTGTTGAAAACGCGAACATTTCTTGAAAAGGGGAAAAAATTTTGAAACTCTCGAACAAAATGTTTTAAAAAGGAGATTTTTTTTGAATTTTATGAACAATATTTTGGAAAACATAAATTTCTTGAAAAAAGTGAAACTTTTGAAGAAGAAAAATAATTTCTAAAATAAAGAAAAAATAAAAAAGAAGAAACAAAAACAGAAAAAGGAAAAGGAAATAGAAAAATAAAAATGAAATTAGATAGGAAAACAAAAATCTGGTTCCGATTTAGTAGAAAGCTATGCTTACTGTTATAAATGGGTCAGCTCAATTGGTCGACTACTTGCCTATAGGAAGCACTTTTTAAATTGTATGAAACAAATTTATAAAACATGATTGTTTCAAATTTATAAAACATGATTATTTTAAAATTATAAAAAATTGATGAAAATACTGTTATAAATGTATGGAACAAATTAAAAAATATTATTATTTTAAATGTATACAAAATTGATGAAAATTTTTAAAAAATCAATTCTGAATATTATCCACTATAAGAACTTTTATAAAAAATAAGAATACTTTTCAAAACTTGAACATTATTTAAACTTTTGGGATCATTGTTGGGAATATGAAATTTTTGAAAGCTTTTGCAAACATTGTTTGAATACATGAACATTTTTTGGAGTTATGATGTTGCAAACATTGTACATTTTTGGGGAATATTGTTTAAAATCATGTTTTTAAAAAAGTTCTGGAATATTGATTTAAAGTTTCATATTTTGAAAAAATCAAACACCTTTTGAAAAAAAAATTAAACATGAGCATTTTATGATAATTTTCAACATTTAAATAAAATGGCATACATTTTCTAAAAGAAAAAAGGTAAAGAAAAATATAGAAAAAATATACGAAATACACAAAAATGAATCGGAAAGAAACCATGTTTGGAACCTTCCCATCATCTTTTGTTTTTAGGCAAACCTTCCCATCATATTTTTTAGACAACATTGCAAAGCTTCTTATTCTCGCGTCACCACGTTTATAGGGACGAAAAGAAGTGCACCGGGATTGTCTAACCAAGCATGACACACAACCCCTAAAGTAAGTGCATGCTTTCCTAAGTTATGAGCCCTGAAGTTTGAGGTTCTATACTCATGACTAAATCTACAAGAAATGGAAGAGGTTGCAGTTTCCTCTATCTTGTGTACCACTACACTATAATGGGCACAAGATCCTTTTTTGATCACGTGAACAATGACTTGGCACTGAGAGGCCACTTGGATGTGCTTAGGTATAGATCATCGGTGAGTGATTGGGCTTCCCGATTAGCTACTGCTTCTAGGGTGGACGGATCATCAATGTTTGGAAATACCATCGCGTACGCACCTACGAAGATCCCGATTTTGTTTTGGGCGACTAGACCAACAATTCCTCTACGTCCATCTCTCGACGACGCCCCGTCTATGTTATTCTTTGCATGACCTTTAGGTAAAGCGGTCCATTGTCTAGGCCTTATCACTGCATTCACTATCTTAGAGACCCCGGGCTTTTGTAGAATCATTATTTAAGATAATAAAGAGTTAACAAACCCATGTATCGATGTTGCGCTCTGTAAAATATCCTCATGGATTGCTTTTTTGAGTCCACTCCATATAGCCCACAAGGTGACTATCCTCTTTTAAATTCTTGAGTGGATGAACTCTCATCCATAACAAACAATCATGCCCTAGCTTTGGGTTCTCTGTTTCGTAGCATGTGTTCAACCATCTCATCCGATAGGGCCCAAGTACTTCTCGATATGTTAGAATCGAGCAATGACGCCAACTTTCATCTTCCCACATAAACAACAAACACACGATGAGGCCATGTTATGGTGCCTAAGAAAGTCTCTTGTTGGCAATGACTATTGTGCTAGTCGCCAAGCGAACACTTTAAGTTTCGTGGGGACTTGGAGATGCCAATGTGAGTTCCATTATTTGTCTTGTCGGCTGCCATGTGAGCCTCCCTCTTCTTCATCTAACCACCCCTCTTAGAAGAGCTTGGTCTTCATTATCATATGGTATGAGGACATGGTAGAAAAGTTGCTCCTTACTTCTTCATGCCTTTCCTAAAAGTCATTGTTCTTTCTCGTGCCAAGTGGTATCTTCCATATAGCCTCTGCATAATACGGTATGAATACCGATCTGATCACATCGCCTTCCCATCTTGACGTAGAGGCCTCAATCAACTCCGAAATGATCAAAGGTGGGTCAGGGATAAGTACATTAAACGTCCACTTCATGTCTGCACGAGTGGTCCAATTCGAAGACCATATGTTGGTAGATTCATCATCTATGATCCTCCTAATGACCCCTTATTGTACGATTTTTTGCTCGTCTAACAATTCCCTCCAAATCTAAGGTAGATGTGCTCCCAATTCGGCTTCAAATAAAAATCTAGTTGGGAAATGTACAAACTTCAAAATTCATGCACTTATGGTTTCTAGTTCCTCAAGGGGTGACACTCTTGACGAGATAAGAATGCAAGTTGAAAAACTTCCAAGTCCCGTTTTGAACATGTCATCATTTCCCACGAGACCTTATGTAGTTTTATTTTACCTCGCTTACACCCACCAAAGTTGATGAACGATGGAAGAAACATTTCCACACATGCCTCTCGGTAACCTGAAACATGCCATGGAGTACACATGTATTGCTTGTACCATTTATTTGATGAAAACTTCCTTACCAATTGTCGACATAAATTTTTCCATCCATCCTCTAACCTTCTCTCATGCTCTATCTCCGAGGTACCTCAAAGTTTCATTCTTTCATCAGCCAACATCGCTAGACATATCTAGATATATGCCGATCAAAGACTCGTTATGCACGTTCAAAGAATCTTTTCATATTCTCTCTCAGCAGATGGGGTAACCCTTGCTGAAAAAGATGGATAATTTCTCATTATTAACTCTTTGGACGAAAGCAGCACAATATGCATCGAGCAGGTTTGACACTTCATTAGCACCTTTAACACTCGATTTGAAAAGCAACATGTTGTCATTTGTGAACAATAGGTGGTTAACAGTTGGGGATGTGTATACCACCTTAATATCACTGAGAAATGATGTCGGAGAACGAAATTTTAAAAATCCACAAAAGTCCCTCCACTGCAATCACAAAGAGGTAGGGAGAAATTGGGTTTCCATGCATGATACTTATGGTGGGTTTAAAATTATCCAACCTTTCTTCATTAAAGAGGACGTAGAAAGATATTGTTCTTACAATCCCCATGACCAAGTCTATCCATGCCTTGAGAAAGCCTCACTTGCACACAATAGCATGTAGGTAAGACCACTCCAATTGGTCATATGCCTTCATCATGTCCAGTTTTACAGTGCAAAAAATGGTTTTGGACATGCTCTATTTCATAAAGTGGAGGAATTCATAAGGACAAATAATATTGTAAGTTATGAGTCTACGTGACACAAATATTGATTTCTTCTCCAATACCATGTATAGCATAATGAGCTTCACTTTGTTGGATATCATCCTAATAAAGTCCTATATACGAGGAGGCATCCCACGTTATAAGATGTGCATTGATTTTAGGAAGTTAAATAAAGCTACTAGGAAAGATCATTATCCTTTTCCTTTCATTGATAAAATGTTAGAGAAATTGTGTAAGCATACAAAAATTTGTTATCTTGATGACTATTCTGGTTTGTCTCAATGGTTGTTTATCCTCAAGATCTATGAAAATAACTTTTACTTGTCCATTTGAAAAAAAATCTTATAGTCATATGCCTTTTGGTTTATGTTATGCACCTACTACTTTTAAAGATGTATGACTCCAATATTTAGTGGTTTTTGTGAAAAGGTCATGGAAGTATTCATGGATGATTTCTCTGTTGATGGAACTTGTTTTGATGATTTCTTGCACAATATTAACAAGGTTTTGCATATATGTGAGAAAACACACCTCATCTTTAATTTGGAAAAGTATCCCTTTATGGTGAATTAAGAAAGGTATTGTCCTTGGTTATAGAATCTGGGAAAGAGGTATTGAATTTGATAGGGTAGAAGGTATTGAGAAGATGCCTTGCCCTTCGTATATTAAAGTTAATAGATGATCCATTGTGTAATTAGTGTAGAGATTGAATGCAACCTAGAAATTTAGTGAGATGTTTGAAGGATTAATTTACTCAACTATCTACAACTGTGCAAAGACAAACAACAACCAGGAAGCTAAGCAAGCTATGGGCGACATGCATAGCAAATGTTCCTTCTATGTAGCATCCTTGAAGGGTGATTGAGAAGGTTAATTAATAATACATTTTTATTTTTTTATGCTCTAGCCGGCTTGAAATAAAACCTGACAGCATCTCCCATGAAAAATGACCTAAACCATTAGAACTTAGAACCACACCTTGGATCATATGAGTAGAAGGAAACCAAGAGAACCTACAAGACGATCGATGGGCTAGGAAAGAGTGTCATCAGCGATCACGCGTAGCATGCACACTAGTCATTAGAGGTGGAAGGTCACAAGATATGACATAATATGCTCTTGGGAAAGCCTCAACAATCCAGGGTATGGTAGACATGGCACAATGTGCCCTCCGGCCAGCCGCAATGCTCAAAGGCCGGGCAAAACTGGCAAAACACGCAATCCGACCAACCGAAGTGGTCCAAATCGGTAGACATAAGGATGTTTTTACTCAAGCTTATCAATCGCCCATTGCGCCTATGGTGCAAAGACTAACTACAACTAAGAGGTAAGGAAGTTATATGAAACTTCATCAAACAAATGCATTCAGACACGGTGCAACCATATAGAAAAGGCACCTTCATCCCTTGCATTAGAGACACACACACACACCTTCATAATCACATCAATAATCATATGATTACAATATTAGGTCACATTACCAAAAATAAAAAACATCCAAACAATAACACATTCATTATCATTAAAACAATACATAACCACCGCATGACTATGCAAGAAATTCGACAGCATGTATGTCCATGTATTGGAATTTCATTTTACTTCCATAACCCGCAAAGACCAAGTAGAGACGAGAAGTTAGCCGAACCATGGGTGGAACATATAACAAATGTTTGGGGGTGATTGAGAAGGTGAATTGAATCTAAAAATCCATGAAGAAAATCAACATTGAGGCTAGATCTATTCCAACGAAATAGTTAGCACATGTGATGGTATGCCAAATGATCATCACACCATGTTGTACCATGAGAGGATGTCTCGTTTCCTGCACATAAGTTGCTTCGTTAAAGTCTATTTCATGAAGTCATACTTTTTTAGGGCAGTCCACTAAGGGGCAACACATGAATGTACGCCAACCAAGGTAATACCAAAATGTTTGAACCTCCACACCACAATTGTTTGGAGCTTGTGATCAGATGGATGAACCGGTTAGGATTGTGTTTAGGGCATATTTCTTTCTCTATAGTTTTTGTGATTGATGACAATGTATTTTGCGGACTAACCGTGTGCCTTGAGTATTTTATAGATGCTACCAAATGGACACGAGACGGTTTAACTCCCCTCGATGACATATTGTGAAGACGGAGTGTTTCGGCGATTCTTTTGGCGGTATTTCAGTTGTATAAAATTCTTAGTAGTAAGAGAGGGTATGCATCTGAAAGGTTGCGTCGAATCAACATGTACATATTTTCTTTGCACCCATCATCCTTACGATGTCATGGAGATCCTCTGATTCTTGCTTAGGGCCTTATGTGGCATCTAAGCGGTAGTACCACTTCCCTCAATGGTAGTACCGTGCGAAGGACAGGTAGTATCGCTCTAGCGATACTTCTGCCTCTTATATCATGGTTTACTCCGCGAGGGTGTGCACTGACTTTTTTGTACAAACGATAGTAGGAGCATCAGTTGGTCTACTCCTTCCGCTTTAAGTGGTAGTACCACATGAAGTGGTAGTACAACATGAAGTGGTAGTACCGACCCAACTGTAGTGGTTGTACCGCTCGTTGTGGTACAACTGGCCACACTACCGCCTTGTGCAAACCCTTACCCACGCTGCCCTTTTAGCGCTGGTAGTTGTTGTGGTGGGGGCAGCAGTACCGTCTCAAGCGGTACTATTGCCCTACCCCACGGTACTAACGCTTGGAGTTCTATTGTGTTTTTATAAGCAGTAGTACTGCTCGTCGGATCGGTAGTACCGCTTATAAGCTTCAGCACGAGGATAACGGTTGGATTTACACTACCAGTATATAAAGGAGTCTTGTTCCCCAAGAGACTTCACCTATTGTCCTCCCGAGATCCATTGCTGATCCTAAGCTCATTTTCTCCCGATCTCTCTCCCTAGCCATCAAAACTTGGTGATGTTCTGGGGTTTGCAGGAGAAGGCCTTGATCTACACTTCAAGCAAGAGAAACTTGATTCCCCCCACTAATCCCTTGTGGATCTACTAATTCTTGGGTGTTTGAGCACCATAGATGAAATAGGTCACCTCAAAGCCAGAATCCATTGTGTTGAAGCTTCATGGTGGTGTGGGGAGCCTCCAATTAAGTTGCGGAGATTGCCCCGACCGTGTTTGAAAAGGTTCGATCGCCGTCTTCAAGGGCACCACTCGTGGAATCATGGATTCTGTAAGTGCATCTAGTGCCCCTTAGTGATTTTTGTGGTTTGAAGACTTATAGGTTAAGTATCTAATGTGTTCATGAGTGTACACATGATCTATAAGTCGCTGAGGAGTTTGAAATATTCGATGAATATCGACCCCTAAAAATGTATATCTTCGGCTGAAGAAATTTCTCTGAAGCTGAAGAATTGAATCGTGAAGAAATTGCGATGAAATTGATATTCCTCATGAAGATATTGAAAATGAGGAATTCGGTGTGTCCTGAAGAAAATCAATCTGAAGACTTTGAAGCATGAAGATTTATTTTGCCTGTTTTATTTTCTTCACTTTTGAATCATAGGAACACCGTACTGTTGAAGGGGGTCAAAGTAACACGTCAGAATGAATTTCCTCATGATGCTCAACCCAAGCCTAATCCTACCAAAAGCCTCAAGTGAGGAATATGAGAGACATGAGGACTCTCACAGTTGAGGGCCCCGACCGTTACCGCAAGTCGCGCCACATCACTGGTCTTATCCACACCAACAGTCATATTATTTAAGGGCATTAATGTCAAATCATGTCGGGATGCTCCCAGACTATAAATAGCCCCCCACAACCATTAGCTGGTTGGCTGCTCCATTGGAAACTGACACTTGTCATAAGAGCAACCCAAATTCCTTAGAGTCTTCAAGAGTAACTCATCAGTGAGGAAATACCCCAAACACCAAACCACAAACCGAAAACCAAGTGATTGAGCATAACTGAAGAACTTGTTCCTGTGTGGGACTAAAGCCTTTTACCTTTGAGGATTGTGCATCCTCTGGACGGTTAGGCGTCATGGTCTAGAGCAATCCAGCAGTCAATTGTGGATCGCGAGGTGACCAAGTTTGTGATGGTTTGGAAGTTTGCCCTGAAGACTTACCACGAGTGTTGGGCGAGGACTGTGTGTTCTTAGCTCAAAGAGAATACGGTAGGGACTGTGTGTCCCGGGACTGTGTGTATTTTGGTTTCAATACCAAGCCGCTCCAAACCAGATGTACAACTGTCACAGTAGTTGGAACTGGGTCATCAACTAGTGTCTTCACTATGAAACGGGTTCTATTTCTTCAACTCTTTATATTCCTCATATTGTATGTTGATGATTGTCACTGTCACTGTTTGAAGAATTTGCTGAAGACTTTCTCTGAAATTCCTCAACCCAAAATTCTTAGCGCGAGTTAATCCTCATCTATTTTCTCCGTTCCTACATACTGTGCAAACTGTTTTTCATATTCTTGACCTTGAAAACTGGTGTAGTGATACTTTGCACTCCTCATCCTTTGCTGTTTCCGCTGCAAGTTAGTCATCAGTGAGGAATTTCCTTAAAAGGAATTTCCTCTGTGATGAAATTCTAAAAATCTCCTATTCACCCCCTCTAGTCGATATAACACACTTTCAATTGGTATCAGAGCAACGTAATCCCTTGTTCTGTGTGATTTTGGTTTAACCATCTGGAGTTTTAATTATGTCGACTGCAGGCATGATCAAGGTTACTGCAGGATGTCCTACTTTTGAAGGAAATGACTTTCCCTTCTGGAAGACCAAGATGCAGATGCATCTACAAGCTATTGATAATGATCTCTGGTATATTGTGCAACATGGTGTCCCTATCGTCACTGCTACTGTCTCTGCCGCTGATGTGAAGAAATTCAAGCAACTTGATTCGCAAGGGAAGAATATCATCTGTGGCCATCTGAGTAAGGGCCAGTATGGCAGAGTGAGTGCTTTGGGCTCAACAAAACTTATCTGGGAAAGGCTGTCCAAAGTTAATGAAGGAGTATCAACCCAGCGTGATTCTCGTGTTGATGTTCTTCACAATCTCTTCAATCGCTTCAAGAGGCTTGGGAATGAAGGCTGCCAAGATGCCTTTGATCGCCTCACTAACATATCAAATGAACTGCAAGTACTCGGAGCTCGAGACATCACTAATCACGAAGTTGTGAAGAAACTGCTAAGATCTTTGGATTCTTCATTTGATACTTTAGTTCTGATGATTCAAGAAAGACCAGACTACAAGATGCTTGATCCAGCTGATATACTCGAAAGACTCTATACTCATGAATTCCAACAAGAAGAAAAGAGAGATCTATATGGACCAAGCTATTCTAGACCACGTGCACTGAAGGCCAAAGCAATTTCCTCATCTGAAGAAGAAGACTCGGATGGTAGCATTGGTGATCCTGAAGAATTTGGACAGGATCTTGCAATGCTCGTGAGGAAATTACAGAAGTTTACAAGATGTGGCCAGTTTGGTAAATCTTCAAGAAGAGATATGAGGAAATCATAATCTTCATCTGAAGACTACAAGAAAAGAACCTGCCACAAATGCAAGAAATCAGGCCACTACATTGCTGATTGTCCTCATTGGGGAAAGGAATCAAAGAAGAAGAAATACAAGGATGAAAGTTCTGATGACTCGAAAAAAAGAAGAAATCTTCAAAATCCTCATCCTCAAAGTCCTCATCACACAAGAAGACTAGTTTCAGAAAGGCTCGGGCACTTATTGGCAAGTAAATGGATTCGGAGGCAGAATCCGAGGAATGTGATGAAGAGGAGGGTTCTGATGAAGACTCAGAATCTGGACAGCCAAGCCTTGCACTTGCAACCACATTCATCAGCACGTCAATCTTCAACCTTCAAGAAAATGATAACACCATCCACACTGATGACTATGCTGATGACTTTGCTCCAACCTATTGCTTCATGGCAAAAGTTTCAAAGGTACCGAATGATGCTTCCTCCTCTAATTCAAGTGACTGTGAACCTGATGATTATAAAAAACCCAGTTACAGTAAACTTGCTATCATTGCCACTAAACAACAAACTGCCCTGGAAAAGCTTCACAAAGTGCTAGACAGGAGCGATGATCTGTTGAATGATGAAATGAATCTTACCCAAATCCTCACTGAAGATATGAAAAGTCTTCATTCCAGATTTGATAATCTTCAAGATCGTCATGTTACACTCCTCGCTGATCATGAGAAACTTTCCTATGAATTTCTTCAAAGGAAGCTTGATCTTGAGAAGCTGAGGATTTCTCATGATGATCTTCGTATGGAAAATGATTCATTACTAGCTCAACGGATCAGTGCTGCTCAAGCTGAATTCATTCCTCCATGTCTTAAATGCATCGAACATGAAACTGCTAATTCTTCACCAGAATCATCAAATGCTTCTATTGCTACAAATTCTTCAACTGCTCCTGTAGTGTCAAATTCCTCACTTGAGGAACCCACAAATGTCACTCATGAAAATGCAGGGCTGAAGGAATTGTATGTGACAAGCATATACAAAAGTCTCAAAGGACACCAAACCCTTTGTGATGTGCTCAAAAAGTAGATCTTGAACAGGAACCCGAGGAAAGAAGGAATTGCCTTTGAGAGGAAATTGAATGCTGATGGATCATATTGGATACCTGAGCACTATCCCAAAACCTCATGGGTTGCTACTACTGGGCCTCCTTTTGATCCATCCAATCTAACAGGCTTTTCATGTGATTTACCCTATTCCTCAGATGAGTCATTTGACTCCAACTATAAACTGTTCAAAAATCAATCTCGTGAAGTATTTGCTCGATATGTTGGAACTAATTGCAGGAATGGGCCTCCCCTGAGGAAGATCTGGGTTCCAAAAAGTTGCCTTGAAAATATTCAGGTAAATGTCCTCATGACACCACCTATGAAGAATTTGAACCCCAGATCAAATTCCTCAGGAGGACCAAAGTCTTCAAAACGATCAAAATCATCAGCTGGTCAAAACTATGCTCATACCCATGTTAATGCTTCTAACATGCAGGGAAATTACAAGGAATATGAATATGAGCGTTATTCTTCAAATCATTATGTTCATAAATCCTCAAATAAGTTCTCAGCATATTCATTTGAGTACTTTAAAGTCCTCAGCATGTTCAGGGAAATAAGTCTTTGAAGGTGTTAGAAGAGGGGATTTGTACATTGTTGATTTCTCTACAGGTCCTCAACCAGCCACTTCCTTACTAGCAAAAACCTCAGAAGGGTGGCTGTGGCATCGAAGACTTGGTCATGCAAGCATGAGGAATTTGCACACGTTCGCGAAGAAGAAGCATGTCATCGGCATCGAATCAGTCAAATTCCTCAAGGACCACCTCTGCGGTGGTTGTGAGTCTGGGAAAATGACCAGATCCAAGCACCCCTCGAAGACTATCATGACCACTACTCGTCCATTTGAATTGCTTCACATGGATCTATTTGGACCTACTCTTTATGCCACTCTAACAAATGCAACATCTTTATATGGCTTTGTCATAGTTGATGATTATTCCAGATACACATGGGTGCATATCATTTTATATAAAACTGAAGTGCAGGAAGTCTTCAAACGATTTTCTTCAAGGGCCTTGACGAACTTCGGCGTCAAGATCAAACATATCAGGAGTGATAATGGAACAGTGTTCAAAAACACTGGTCTTAATAATTATCTTGGTGAACTTGGTATTACTCACGAATTGTCTTCTCCTTATACTCAACAGAATGGTGTCGTCGAAAGGAAGAACGTGACTCTGGTTGAGATGGCAAGAACCATGCTTGAAGAATATCAGACTCCTCATCGCTTTTGGCCTGAAGCAATTAACACTGCATGCCATATCATCAACAGGGTATATCTTCACAAATTCCTCAAGAAAACCTCATATGAACTCCTCACTCACAAGAAACCCAATGTAAGTTATTTCAAAGTCTTTGGTGCAAAATGCTGGATTAGAGATCCTCACCATAGCTCAAAGTTTGCACCTAAGGCACATGAGGGTTTTATGCTCGGTTATGGAAAGGACTCGCACACCTACAGAGTCTTCAACACATATCACAACAAGGTTGTTGAGAATGTAGATGTGTGGTTCGATGAAACTAATGGCTCACAAAGAGAGCAATTGCCTCCTGATCCAGATAAGCTGTCTCCTGAGGAAGTAATAAAGCTCAAAGCAACTGAAGACATTGTTCCCACTGAGGAAATTGATGAAGAGATCATTCCTAGCACTGATTAAAATCAAGAAGATGCTCCTGAGGAAATTGCTCTAGAACCAATTCCTCAGCCCAGACGAAATCCTCAACCAGCTCATCCGAGGATTGCAAATGAAGTAGAACTTGACAAAATCCTCGATGACATCAACGCGCCAGGTCCTCTCACTCGCTCAAAAGCTTCACACTTAGTTAACTTTTGTGGGCATTTCTCCTTTGTGTCTATTACAGAACCTTCAAAAGTTGCTAAGGCTTTCATGGAACCGGAGTGGATCCAAGCCATGCAAGACGGACTTCTTCAATTCAAGCTGAATGACGTATGGGAGCTCGTCAAACGACCAGATCCTCGCAAGCATAATATCATCGGCACCAAGTGGATTTTCCGAAACAAGCAAGATGAGGATGGTCAAGTGGTGAGCAATAAGGAACGACTTGTAGCCCAAGGCTACACACAGGTTGAAGGAATAGATTTCGATGAAACTTTTGCACCTGTTGCTAGACTTGAAGCTATTCGAATACTACTTTCTTATGCTAATCATCATAACATTATCTTATATCAAATGGATGTGAAAAATGCATTCCTCAATGGTAAGCTTGAGGAAGAAGTATATGTTGCTCAGCCCCCAGGTTTTGAGGATCCAAAGAATCCAGACAAAGTCTTCAGACTCAAGAAGGCACTCTATGGTCTCAAGCAAGCCCCTCGGGCGTGGCACGATACATTGAAGGAATTCCTTATGAAGAAAGGCTTCAAACCTGGTTCACTCGATCCAACTCTTTTCACTAAATCCTATGATAATGAACTATTTGTGTGCCAGATATATGTCGATGACATCATATTTGGCTGTACTGACAAACATTACAATGATGAATTTGCTTACATGATGAGTGAAGAATATCATATGTCTATGATGGAGGAGCTGGAATTCTTCTTAGGTCTTCAAATTCGTCAACAACGCAATGGAATCTTCATATCACAGGAGAAATACCTCAAGGATGTTCTGAGGAAATTCGACATGCATGAATGCAAGGGTGACAAGACTCCAATGCCTACCAACGGCCACCTCTGCACTGAAGAAATTGTTAAAGAATTCGATCAGCAGGTATATCGCTCCATGATTGGCTCTTTACTGTATTTGTGTGCATCTAGGCCAGATATAATGCTTAGTGTTTGCATGTGTGCACGTTTTCAAGCAAAGCCGAAGGAATCACACCATAAGGCCGTGAAGCATATTATTCGATACTTAGCTCACACACCAACACTAGGATTATGGTACCCCAAGGGCTCAAATCTTCATCTTGTGGGATATTCTGATTCTGACTATGCTGGTGACCATGTGGATCGCAAGTCAACCTCTGGCACATGTCATTTCCTCGGAAGATCACTAGTCTGCTGGTCCTCAAAGAAGCAGAACTGCGTTTCACTCTCCACTGCCGAAGGTGAGTACATTGCCGCTGGCTCATGCCGTGCTCAATTGCTATGGATGAAGAAAACCCTCAAGGACTACTGCATCAACATGAAGAATGTGCCTCTCTACTGTGACAATGAGAGTGCAATCAAGATTGCATACAACCCAGTACAACACTCGAAGACTAAGCACATCCAGATTCGCAATCATTTTCTTCGGGACCATGTACTCAAGGGCAATATCCTCATCGACCATGTGAAGACTGACGATCAACTAGCTGATATCTTCACTAAGCCCTTGGATGAGAAAATGTTTTGCAAGTTGCAGTGTGAGCTAAATATCTTAGAATCTTCAAATGTTTTGTAAAAACATGCACACATCCTAACACTTCTGCAAAATTGATGACTTAGATGTGCAACACACGAAGAATCGATTTTCTTCAACCAATAAAGAATATCATTCTTAGTGTGAGGAAATCAACGAAGAAATTGATTCTTAGGGCCCTACGACAATTGTACGCGGCGTCTGAAATCAACATTCTTATATGGTGGGTCACGCCACCATCCAACTTGAATTTCCTCAAGTTGAATTTCTTCAAAGCTGAAATTCATCATCATGACGCTTTGTCACAAAATCCTCAAGTTAATCAAAATCTTCAAAAAGAAAACACTTGATGATTTTCATTTGCCTAGATATATATATAGACTGTGATTTCAAAGTCCTCAACAACATTCACTTATAGCTATTTCTTTAAATTGATATTTCATCTAAGTGAATGTGATCGGACCCTACTTTCCCTCTATGCTACTCTCACCAAGTCTATTCAATTCTTCATATGCTTTCTACTTGAGGATTTCTTCAAAATCCTTACTACGTCCTTGTGAGCTGATGATTTTGTAACAAAATCCTCAAATCTTCTGTCGGGACCCCGATCCTAAGCCATAGGAATCCAGCCTGTAACACATCGCATTCCTTTGCGGTCTCACGCACGGTTAACTCCACGGCTGCATCCTTACCTTAGCAGGGACCGTTTGCGTCTTTTGACTCACGTATGCAATAGTGTCGCTAGCATTCCAATGTCAAAGAACCCGGATCAACATGTCTAGTCATAAACCAAAGTGGCAGTACCGCACAAGGACAGGCATACATGACCCAACAAAGCACGTGTCGGTCATCAGCGAATGTAGACGAGTCGTAGCAAGCTACAAGGACTCCATTACATCGCGTGACATTTCCCCAAAGGGGACAGACACAGCAGCTAAGAAGGACACATGCCGGTCAACCAATGTGTCCGGAGCAGTAGCGAACTACCAAGGCTCATTGGAACACAAAGGGGCATTTCCTTGTAAGGAGTGCTACTAAAGTTCACGACTAAGTAATCGAACCCCATACATATCAAGTACAACACACGTACGCATGGCATACCGATATGTATAGATACATCGATGGCATCACAACATAACCATAAACATACAACCTTTATTTAAGAGGCTCGGAAGAGCCACACTCATAATATTACACATTAAGGGTCTCACGACCCATAATAGCAGTCATTCATTACAAGCCAGCGGAAGAGTTTAAACTGTCTGAGTACAGACAGGGCAACTAGAAGGCACATGGCCTGACTATACTACAGATCCAACATAGGGCCAGATCGTAGCTGGGACACCAGCTACTCGTCGTCGTCGATGTCTACGAAGAACCCTCCATTAGGGTCATTAGCAACCTCTGCAACATTTATTAAGAAAACATGAGTACGGTACTCAACAATACTTTAGGATAACTAACTACTCATGCAAGGTATCAAAAGGGTATTGTGGGGTTTCATGCGGAAAGCCAGCGTCTGACTCGTGGCTAGACAACTTGCATTTTTAAATAATTTTGACAACTTGATTTCTCGCACACGAGTCCACTGACACCACAACAATACACTATCGTGGAATCATTCCGTCTCCATACGGAAATGCCGTCCACGACACTCACGCTTATCTTGATAATTTTATGAGTAGCCATTGAGGTTATCTATGAACAATATATGTCTTCAAGTAGTCCATATCCGCGGTCGCGGCTATTCGAATAGATCATAACCCTGCAGGGGTGTACTTCATCACACACGCTCTCGCCACTTATCGCCATGTGCACATCATGCACCTCGGCAACCTTCAAGCGGAAGCCCAGCGAGGGAGTCGGCCACGACCGTTAACCACACTAGTACCTAGTCCAGGTTTATCGCCTATCTGAGAGTAACCCGTACAGAAGTCCGGCCGAGGTTTCCGCCACGGCCTCAAACGATGTGCGCAGGGTTCCCAAGCCCACCATCCGGGTGCCACTTGGTACACCGTGCCACTGCCTACCGCATCACAGCCCACCTCTCAGGTCAGCACCATGCACGGCCTCCAGCATTACTATAAACACCAGAAACTACTTGCAACTCCTGGACCGAGTACTAAGCGATTAATAAGTCGAGAGGCTCAATTAAGTATCCCAACGTGTGGTAGTATCTAGTCTTGGATTACATACACGGAAATCAGTTCCTAAGGACGGTTCCAATGAAACAACCCGCCATGTACTCCTACACAGCCTTTCACCGGTACCTTTACCAAATCAGGTTCAACACACAACCTTTGCTTACCGAACACATTCTCACAATTCTGTTCATCTCCCAGATGACAGACCATACACAACTCTAAGCATAGCATGCATAGCAGGATAAGGCACATCAAGGCTCAAGCAACTACCAGGTATGCTAGGTTGCAAGGTTCGGCTATTTACTGTGACAAGGTTAGGTCATGCAAAGGAAGTGGGTTCAACTAATCGTGGCAAAAGAAGTTGAAGCATTTGATCCTAATGCAACAAATAAGTGCAGGAGCAAGAACATGGATATATCGGGATGATAAAAAATGGTTGCTTGCCTTGTTGCTCAGAGGAGGGACAATATCCGTCAGACGGATATTCGGTGGAATCCGGGGGTGCGGAGCCTACCAAGATGAATGGCAACAATCAATAACAATCATATGCAGACAAGATGATGCATGGGCATGGCATGAGAATGCAAGGTGTTAACTAATATAATCAACATGTATTAGGTTTGAAATTGATTTGAATCACATTCAAATATCAATTCAAACGAGGTATTCTCGGATACCGATTTAATTGATTCGACGTGATGCTCAGATCAACTTGATGTTAACATGCACGAGATGTCATGTTAAGGTACTGATTTGTAATTAGGACAGTGTGTGATCATGTCATTCATAATGAAATTTGAATATTTTCCAAATTCCATTTATAAAGTAATTATAAGAATTGACTTATTCATTAATCTACATGTTTCGGTTCTGTAACTTTTTCAAACATGATTGAAAATAGCATATTCAGATTCCTTGAATTTTTCTGATACTTTTTCATATATAAATTATTTTCATTGGAGTTACAGATTAATTTCTATGATTTTTTTATTTTTAAACATTTTTGGAATTATTTCTATACTGGAAATTCTCTTTATTGCGTCAGCCTGACATCAGCAGGTCAGCCGACCTATTCAGGTCAAACCTGACAAGGGGGACCCACTGGTCAGCCTCTCTGGGGCTAATCCCGCGCTGACCAGCCCCTTAACTGGGTTGACTTGGCCTTGGGCCCACTGTGAGTGAGAGTTTAAGCGTTTTAATTACTGGATTAGCTTGGCCACGTTGGCCCTCCCCGGAGGCTGGCCGGCGGCGACCAAAACCGCGGCGGAACCTCGCCGGAGACATGCTGAATGTGCTGTGGTGCTCGGAACAGGAAGCTGAGACCACTGGAGTGATCTCCAGGCTCAACCACATCCACTGCTGGCCTCAGGGAGGGCTATAGGTGGCCGGAGTAAGCCGGCGACGAGCCGGGGCGGCGGCCGGAGTACGGGTTCGAAGGTCCAGTGTCTAGGGGGCTCGGATCCGAGGGGAAAGAGAGGGGAAATGACCGCATGCTCACAGGGAGTGCAGAGGAGGGCTTAGACGGCTCGGGGAAGGGCTGTTGCCGGCGTTTCACCGTCGATTTGCCGGCGGCCGAAGGTGGAAGACGATGGCGTTGGGGGCGATGCAGAGCTCGGGGAGACTCCGGCTTCTGCAGGGAGGACTAGCTCGACGAGGCGAAGCTGCTGGACTACCCGGAGGGAGGTTCCCGTGGCTAGAGGCGCTGCGGCTCGAGCTCGAGCTCGTGGTAATGGCGGCAGAAGGAGGGAGGAAAGATCCGAGAGGAGGGGGGGGGGAACTGGCGCTGGGGAATGGATAGGGTCAGCCTCGGGGAGGATAACCCCGTTGTCGCGCTGTCCCGGGGGGCTCTGGAGCTCGCCACGGCGAAGCAGGAGGTGGAGGGGGCCGCCGTGGTCGATCTCCCCTCTGCCAGAAGGCAGAGGAAGAAGACGACCCTGCCCCTGGTGGGCTGGGCCTCCTCAGGCGACAGGTAAGGGTTTTCTCATTCTTTATCTTTTGTTTTTTTATTTGTTTCTGTTTTACTAATTCATTAACTTGCTAATTATTTCAGCTCCCAAAAAGTTTGTAAAAATTATTTTAAGCACACCAGAAAATTTGTTGGAATATTTCCAACCATTCTCAAAGTTTTCAATATTTTTGAAAGTTTAAAGTTTCTGATTTCAAATTTAAAACTTGAAGCCAGTAGCTTTTTGCACTTATTTAAATGCTTATAGTGTCAAGAAAAATGTTTTCTTCATTGCTCATTTACTTTCATGATTTATCAGAAAGTTTGAACATTTCTTGAGGCCATTTTGGGTTCATTGATTTTGACTAGTTTTGAGAATTTCTTTATTTGAAAAAGTGGCTAGGGTTTGAGTTTTTCCTTCACCTCTTTCTTTGTTCTTGTTGAAGATTTCTTAGATGCAATGCAAAGAAGACATGAGCACAAGACTAACTTGCTTAAGGGGTTAGGGATGTGACATCTTCAAAAATAATTTTTATATCGTTACACAGTAACTAAACCCCACTTCCCACGATAAGATAAGCACGATCTCCACCGCTTTAAACGGTTGCTACACGTGTCATGCACAGACGAAAGGGCAGGGGTAGTTCGGTCCGAAAGAATCGGCCAGACAGTTTTCACCTGGGCTATAAATATGTCCTTATCCCCTCCGGTCAAAACTCTTCGTTCTCTCTCTCGACCTCCTCTCCGCTACAGCAAAGCCCTAGCGCCACCGCTAGAAGTCTCGTCGCCGGCGAGGAAAAGCTTTACTGCCTCGACCTCTCCGTCGTCGAAATCACGCCGGAACCGGATCATCTTCGTCCGCCGCCACCGTAGCCGTCCTCTGTTGCCAAGTTAGGACGTAGTGGACTCGCACCGAAGAGCATCTACTGCTACTTCTTCCTATGTTCTTCGTGCACGCTATATAGGGTAAATAAAACCCTATTTTTACAGCCCCCTTTTGATCTACTATTTTACCATAGATTTGTGAAACTTGTTTTTCCTCTAGTGTCTATCAGTCTCTATTCCTCAAACACTGCTTATTCCTCAATTGTTGATGAATTTCACTAAGCATCTAAAAGTCTTCACGAGATTCCTCAATTGTGTAAATTCTCGAATCTGTACAACTCTGGAACCCAAGATCAGAATGCTTAGACAAATTCCTCAACCCACTGGTCAAATTCCTCAACTTTAAAATTTTCAATTTCATCACATCTGAGAACGCATAAGACCTCTCCAAATTCCTCGCAATTATACTCTGTTCACAGGTACAAAAAATGTCAGCTGATGAATCTCTAGGGTCTCATCAACTTAACTCATTTGAAGCGTTTCTTGAAGAAAATCTGCAAGTTTCATTAGAATCCTCAAGAGATCAATTTCCTTAGCAAAAGCCTCAGCTGAAGAAAATGGAAGATGAAAGGAAGCAAAAGGGTGGCAAGAAGCTTGAACAAAACACAGCCATCGATATTCCTGATGACATATACCTGGAATACTGCACACCTGATGAGCAAGAAACCATGCCCAAGAGGAAGATAAGGCTTCAAAAGATAGAATGTCGGTGGGCTAAGGAGTGGAAAGAATACAGATTCGTCACTCCAAAGTACATGAGGAAATTCGCCTTAAGCCTCCTGGCAAATGGCCTCCTCTCGAGGACTATCAGGATGCACATCCCTCAAGCCTCAAGACAATTGATGACTATCCTGAGGAAAAGACAAAACACTTGTCAAAGCTTCAGAAGCAGGCAGAAGCTACCGTGAGGAAATTCCATGAAGAATCTGCTGCTGCTGCTACTGCAGCCACCTCCTCTGCAGCTGAAACTTTCGGCACGACCATTCCTCAAGTGAATTCTGTGCCGCCGAAACCAAAGGCTCCAAAGCCTCAGGAGAAATTGCTTCAGAAAGCTGCACCTGCATCCGCACCAAAACCCTCATCACCACCAAAGGCTTCAAAGCCTAAACACAAGCAGATTATGAAGCAACTGCCTACTGTCTCCAGCTCCTCTGTTGCTTCTGCAACAAGCTCTGAGACAAAGTCTTCACCAACTCCAATGAATACTAAGGTGACTGCTGGGAGAGGAACTAGACCAATCCCGGGCAAAATCATCAAAGTCCCTTCTGCATCAGAAGGCAGTGATGAATATGATGATGAGACTGTGCAAGCCATCATCAGAAACAAGCAAGAGAGGGTAGCACAAGCTTTAGGCAGCGCCATTCCTCTGGCCATGGACCCAAAAGTCCTCTTGGATTACATCAATATATGGTATGATGACCCCAACACACCAATTGATGATTTGAAGCTTCCCCCAGGCATCAGCCACATGGTGGCCACTTTCATTAATGAGACCAAGTGAAGGAGACGCAAGCCAAACAAGCAAAGACTGCGAAGCTGAAAAAGGAGAAATTCCTCAGACAGAATCTTCTCAGTCTGACGCCTGATGCACTTGTGTCCACTCATGCTGAATTGAAGACTTTGACACACAAGTACACCAAGCCATCTGATCGGCAAAGTCTCAATAATAATTTCATCAAGTTTTCTACTAATGCCGTTGATGAATACAACAAAAGGCTGCCCCTCCAGCAAGACCTCAGTAGCATGAGATTGAAGAAGAACAAACTGCCCCTGTTGAGGAAATGCATCAAGAAAGCCGTGCTGATGAACCGGCTAGTGAGGAGCATAGCAAGGAAACTCCACCTGATGACTCTGCTCCACCTGATGAAACTGCTCCAGCTGTTGCTTCTAAGCCAGCTGATGACTCTGCTCCAGCTGATGAAACTCCTCCAGCTGTTGCTTCTAAGCCAGCTGATGACTCTGCTCCAGCTGAAGAAACTGCTTCCGCTGAGGAAACTGCCAGGACGGATATGACTCCGCCTCCTGAAGAGAAAATGCCTTCACCAAAATCTTCAAAGGTGAATAAAATGACCCCGTCTGCATCAGACGTGAAGAAAACAAGAGCTGCTGAAAAGGAAGCTAAGAAGAGAAAAGCTTCCTCAATAGAAGAATCAACTGAGGCCAAGCGCCTCAAATCTCTTGATGAAAATGCTCCTCTGGATCCTGTGCCTCTCAACATTGCTCCATCCTATGAGATGACTCCCTTTGAAAGCGAAGACAAGGAGCATATGACTGATGAGGAAATGAAGAATGTTGTGTCTGAGGAACACATTGATGAAGAAATTCAGATTGATGACAGTCCTCAGACCTTTATTCCTCCTGAAGAACCTGCTCAAGGATCAGCTGCACCAGCTGAAGAATTTGGCTCTCCCACCAAGCAAACCCCTCAAGCTGAAGAAAACCAAGGAGAAAATCTTCAGCCTGAAGGAAATCAAAATCCTGAGCAAAACCCTCAACCTGAGGCTCTGGATGAAGAGATTCCTCCTCCTGAGCAAAATCCTCAACAAGAGGCTCAAGTTGATGACATTCCTCACCCGGAGCAAGATCCTCAGCCTGAGGCACAGGTAGATGAAATTCCTCATCCTGAGGAACATGCTAAAGAAAATGCCCGTGCGCCAAATCCAGAGAATGCTCTTGTAGTTATCAATCCAGAAATTGCAATGATTGTCTCCCCTCAAGGGAAGAAGCAAAACCTTCAGCCGATGTAGCGTCAGCCCTTCTCTAAGCGGCCAAAGTTTCAGAAGGAAGCATTCTTTGAGGAACGCATGTATTTCATCGGGGAAAATCCCTATGACAAGCCTCGCATCAGGCATATGAAGTTTTGGACCAGGACTCAGCTCAACTACTATGCATCTGTGCTTTGTGGAAGAAACAAAAAATTTCAGCACACGCATATTCCTCATGTTGAGCTTTAAGAAATTCCTTGCTTTGCCCCAGTCCTCAACATTCTTCATGAAGCAGGACTGCTCCCTCTATGCTCTGATATCTGCGATTGGAACAACGGCATTGTTCTTCAATTCTATGCAGCTCTGCACATCTCTGGAGATCCAACAGATATCAACACTTGGGTGCTGGATTCAATGATGCAGCACACACACTTCAAGGGCCATGCAAATGAGCTGCTACTACTGTGACAACAGACCTTCCCTGACAACGGCGCCAGGAATCCTGCTGCTACGGGCTACGCCTTTAGGGACTTCCTTGGAAAATATGCAAAGGATTTCCCCGCGGCCTTGGAGCCTTGCGTTGGTGTTCCCTTGAATAGGAAAGGGTGATGTAGGACATCGACGGTAAGTATTTCCCTCAGTTTGAGAACAAAGGTATCGATCCAGTGGGAGGCGCGTGTCGAATCACAAGTACGTGCACAAACACAAAGAGCTTGCACCCAACGCTATGAAGGGGTTGTCAATCCCTTATAGATTGTTTGCAAAGTGAGAACTGAAAGCAAAAATTAAACAAAGCAAAGTAAAAGTGAAGGTGGAGACGATAGTTGTGAATAGACCCGGGGGACGTAGTGTTCACTAGTGGCTTCTCTCATGAAAGCAAGTAGACGGTGGGTGAACGAATTACTGTCGAGCGATTGATAGAATCGCGCAAAGTCGTGACGTTATCTATGGCAATGATTATATCTACAGGCATCACGTCCAAAACAAGTAGACCGATACTTTCTGCATCTACTACTATTACTCAACACGTCGACCGCTATCCAGCATGCATCTAGTGTATTAAGTTCATAAGAACAGAGTAACGCCTTAAGCAAGATGACACGATGTAGATGGACAATCTCATATCTATGATAATAGCCCATTTTGTTACCCTTGATGGCAACAACACGATGCGTGCCTTGCTGCCCCTTCTATCACTGGGAAAGGTCACCACACGGTATGAACCCAAAACCAAGCACTTCTCCCATTGGAAGAATCATAGATCTAGTTGGCCAAACAAAACCCAAGACTCGGAGAGACTTACAAGGATATCAAATCATGCATATAAGAAATCAGCAAAGACTCAAATATAATTCATAGATAATCTGATCACAAATCCACAATTCATCGGATCTCGACAAACACACCGCCAAAGAGGATTACATCGGATAGATCTCCATGAAGATCATGGAGAACTTTGTATTGGAGATACAAGGGAGAGAAGAAGCCATCTAGCTACTAACTACGGACCCGTAGTTCTGAAGTGGACTACTCACGAGTCATTGGAGAGGTGATGTTGTTGATGTAGAAGCCCTCCAACTCCAAAGTCCCCTCCGGCAGGGCACCGGGAAGGGTCTCCAGATGAGATCTCGTGGAAACAGAAGCTTGCGGCGGCGGAAAAGTGTTTTCCTGGATGCCCTGATTTTTTTTGGGATTTTAGGGAATTTATAGGCGAAAGAACTAGGGCAGGGGAGCTCCAGGGGGGCCACAAGCCTGGTAGCCGCCGGCCCCCCTGGTGGCGGCTACAGGGCTTGTGGGGCCCCTGTAGCGCTGCTGCCTTGGCCCTCAAGTCCCCCGATCTTCTTCTGTTCTGGAAAAAATTATTTCGGGGATTATATTCCGTTTGGACTCCGTTCCAAAATCAGATCTGAAAAGAGTCAAAAACACAGAAAAAACAGGAACTGGCACTTGGCATTGAATTAATAAGTTAGTCCCAAAAAAGATATAAAAGGTACATAAAACATCCAAAGTTGACAAGATAACAGCATGAAACCATAAAAAATTATTGATACGTTTGAGACGTATCAAGCATCCCCAAGCTTAACTCCTGCTCGTCCTGAAGTAGGGAAGTGATAAAGAATCAGATGAAGACAAACAAGACACTGCCACTGGTCCAAGGAGGAAGTCTGCTCCCAGGAATCCTCACGCGTCTTCCTCAACTGCCAAGAAGTGAAAGTCTTCACGGGGCGTTAGTCCTCACTTTTGTCCCTTTTCATCACTTGATGACAAAGGGGGAGAAATCTAAGAGTTAGTCTTCACGCGGGATATATTTTGGGGCTTATGAACTTTATTTTTGTTACAAACTCTTGGCTCTTCTGAAGTGTTTTATGTAATCAGTTGTAACTTAAGCCCGATGGTACTCTGACGCTTTTGAATGTTTTTCTTCACATGCTTATTCCTCAAAATAATTAATGCATGCATGCTAGAATTTGTTAGATACCATTTCTCATCATGCATTCTCAATTTCTTCATACTATATGTCAAATGTATGCATGATTTACAAGACTCAGGGGGAGATCTCCATGATATAAATCCCCGTTGAAGACTTAACTTAATTGTCATCAACCACCAAAAAGGGGGAGATTGTAAGTGCATCTAGTGCCCCTTAGTGATTTTGGTGGTTTGAAGACTTATAGGTTAAGTATCTAATGTGTTCATGAGTGTACACATGATCTATAAGTCGCTGAGGAGTTTGAAATATTCGATGAATACCGACCCCTAAAAATGTATATCTTCGGCTGAAGAAATTGGTCTGAAGCTGAAGAACTGAATCGTGAAGAAATTGCGATGAAATTGATATTCCTCATGAAGATATTGAAAATGACGAATTCGGTGTGTCCTGAAGAAAATCAATCTGAAGACTTTGAAGCATGAAGATTTATTCTGCCTGTTTTATTTTCTTCGCTTTTGAGTCATAGGAACACCATACTGTTAAAGAGGGTCAAAGTAACACGTCGGAATGAATTTCCTCATGATGCTCAACCCAAGCCTAATCCTACCAAAAGCCTCAAGTGAGGAATATGAGAGACATGAGGACTCTCACACTTGAGGGTCCCGACCGTTACCGCAACTCGCGCCACATCACTGATCTTATCCACACCAATAGTCATATTATTTAAGGGCAATAATGTCAAATCATGTTGGGATGCTCCCAGGCTATAAATAGCCGCCCCCACAACTATTAGCTGGTTTGCTGCTCCGTTGGGAACTGAAACTTGTCATAAGAGCAACCCAAATTCCTCAGAGTCTTCAAGAGTAGTGCATCAGTGAGGAAATACCCCAAACACCAAACCACAAACCGAAAACCAAGTGATTGAGCATCACTGAAGAAGTTGTTCCTGTGTGGGATTGAAGCCTTTTACCTTTGAGGAGTGTGCATCCTCCAGACAGTTAGGCATCATGGTCTAGAGCAATCCAGTAGTCAATTGTGGAACGCGAGGTGACCAAGTTTGTGAGGGTTTGGAAGTCTGCCCTGAAGACTTACCACGAGTGTTGGGCGAGGACTGTGTGTTCTTAGCTCAAGGAGAATGTGGTAGGGATTGTGTCCTGGGACTATGTGTCTTTTGGTTTCAATACCAAGCCGCTCCAAACCAGATGTACAACTGTCACAACAGTTGGAAGTGGGTCATCAACCACTGTCTTCACTGTGAAACGGGTTCTATTTCTTCAACTCTTTAAATTCCGCATATTGTATGTTGATGATTGTCACTGTCACTGTTTGAAGAATTTGTTGAAGACTTTCTATGAAATTCCTCAACCCCAAATTCTTCACGCGAGTTAATCCTCATCTGTTTTCTCCGTGCCTGCATACTATGCAAACTATTTTTCATATTCTTCACCTTGAAAACTGCTGTAGTGATACTTTGCACTCCTGATCCTTTGCTGTTTCCGCTGCAAGTTAGTCATTAGTGAGGAATTTCCTCAAAAGGAATTTCCTCAGTGATGAAATTCTAAAGATCTCCTATTCACCCCCTCTAGTCGATATAACGCACTTTCAGATTCTCGCATTGTGTGAGGGCGCGAGGAGAATATAGTGGACTTAGTGGCTTCTCAGGGAGCATTGTGCATCCACACCACTTCAAAGGAGACGTACTTACTCCCCAAGGAAAGTAACTTTGGTGATACATCCTCGTCTCCATCGGTTCCACCTATGGTTACTTCTCACCTTTACTTTGTGCAAGTTATTATTGTGCTGTATCCTTTGATTGCTTGCTAGTTGTTTTTGTTAGCATTATATAGGTTGCTCACCTAGTTGCGTATCCAGATAACCTATTTGTTGGTTAACTTAACTATTAAAAAGGGGTAAAATTAGTAGTTTCCTATTCACCCCCATCTAGTCAACCATATCGATCCTTTCAATTGGTAATAAAGATATGTCTCTTTTAAAGGCTTAACCGCCTAAAGAGTATGACTCACAATGAGGCTCGGGATGGACATAACTCCATGGCCGCGATCGATACCGTAGTCACCCGCGGTTATTTGAATGAGGCCATGGCCTTTCTCAAATCATCTGTGATTGACGAGGTCAACGACACTCTCAATAAATTCCTTGGGAGTTTTAAACCCCTCACCGATCCCAAGGAAATGGTTAATCCATTTTCTTTGAAAATGGATGCCGATTCCACCAAGGAATTGGCTAGTTCCTGTTGGGGAACGTTGCACGGGAAACAAAAATTTTCCTATGCTCACCAAGGTTAGTCTATGGAGACTAACATCTACGAGAGGGGGAGTGCATCTTCATACCCTTGTAGATCACCAAGCTTCAGCATATATAACGCCGTTGATGTAGTCGAACGTCTTTGCGATCCAAATCGCAATCCGTTCCGCGATCCCATCATGATACGTCCTGATCTAGCGCCAAACAGATGGCACCTCCGCATTCAACACACGTAAAGCTCGACGACGTCTCCGCCTCCTTGATCCAGCAAGCGAGGGCGGAGTGGTATATGAGTTCCACTGAGCGCAACAACATGACGGTGGTGGTGGTGTAGATTTCCCGGCACGGCTTCGCCAGACACTACCAGAATATCTAGACGAGGGGATAATCTAGAGGGAGAGGGAGAGGCTGCAATGTGGAATTGGTGTTTTTTCAGCCGTCCCTCTCCTCACATATATATAGGAGGTGAGGAGGAGGGAGGCGCCCTAGGGTTTCACCTAGGGGTGGGGAGGCGACCAAGGGGGGTGCCTTGGCCCCCAAGGCAAGTGGGGTGTCTCCCCTCTTGGCCCAACCCTTGCCCTAGCCGCATGGGCCTTAGGTGGGAGGCGCGGCCAGCCCACCAGGGGTGGTGCGCCCCCTCTTACAGCCCATGGGGTCCTCCGGGGCAGGTGGACCCTCCCGGTGGACCCCCGGAACACTTTTGGCACTCCTGTCACAATACCGGTAAGTCACAAAACTTTTCCGGAACTCGAATACCAACTTCCCATATTTCATTCTTTACCTCCGGATCATTCCGGAGCTCCTCGTGACGTCCGGGATCTCATCCGGGACTCCGAACAACTTTCGGTTACCACCACACATAACTCATTAATACCCAATCGTCATTGAACCTTAAGTGCGCAAACCTTGCGGGTTCGAGAACTATATAGACATGACCGAGAAACTCTCCGGTCAATAAACAATAGCGGGACCTGGATGCCCATATTGGCTCCGACATATTCTATGACGATCTTTATCGGTCGAATGACAATGTCAAGGACTCAATCAATCCCGCATACTGTTCCTTTTGTCCATCGGTATGTTACTTTCCCGAGACTCGATCGTTGGTATCGGCATACCTAGTTCAATCTCGTTACCGACAAGTCTCTTTACTCGTTACGTAATACAAGATCCCGTGGCTATCTCTTTAGTCATATTTCTTGCAAGATTGTTGTGATGTTGTATTACCTAGTGGGCCCTGAGATACCTCTCCGTCACACGAAGTGACAAATCCCAGTCTTGATCCATGCCAACTCAATAGACACCCTCAGAGATACCTATAGAGCACCTTTATAGTCACCCAGTTACGTTGTGACGTTTGATACACACAAGGCACTCCTCCGGTGTTAGTGAGTTGCATGATCTCATGATCATAGGAACTGATACTTGACATGTAGAAAACAGTTTGGGTCTTGTCCATCACATCATTCTCCTAATGATGTGATCCCGTTTATCAAATGACAACTCATGTCTATGTACATGAAATCTTGACCATCTTTTGATCAATGAGCTAGTCCATTAGAGGCTCAGTAGGAACATTGTGTTTGTATATGTATCCACACATGCATCTGTGTTTCCAATCAATATAATTATAGCATGGATAATAAACGATTATCATGAACAAGGAAATATGATAATAACTAATTTATTATTGCCTCTAGGGCATATTTCCAACAGTCTCCCACTTGCACTAGAGTCAATAATCTAGTTCACCTCACCATGTGATTTAACATTGTAATGAATATAACACCCATAAAGTTCTGGGGCTTGATCATGTCTTGCTTGTGAGAGATGTTTTTAGTCAACGGGTCTGCAACATTAAGATCCGTGTGTACTTTACAAATTCCTATGTAATACTGTAGATGCTACTACCACGCTCCACTTGGAACTATTCCAAATGACTGCTCCACTATACGAATCCAGTTTGCTACTGAGAGTCATCCGGATTGGTGTCAAAGTTCCCATCAACGTAACCCTTTATGACGAACTCTTTTATCACCTCCATAATTGAGAAACATTTCCTTAGTCCTCAAGTTACTAAGGATAATTTTGAAAGTTTTCCAGTGATCCATTCCTGGATCACTCTTGTACCCCTTAAGAGACTCATGGAAAGGCACACATCAGGTGCGGTACACAAAATGGCATACTATAGAACCTACAGCTAAGGCATAGGATACGACATTCGTCCTATCTAATTCTTCTGCTATGGTTGAGCTTTGAGTCTTACTCAAATTCACACCTTACAACACAGCCAAGAACTCCTTCTTTAACCGATCTATTTTGAACTCCTTCAAAATCTTGTCAAGGTATGTATTAGTTGAAATTTTTATCAAGCGCCTTGATCTATATCTATAGGTCTTGATGCCCAATGTTCAAGTAGCTTAATCCAGGTTTTTCTTTTGAAAAACACCTTTCAAACAACCCTATATGCTTTCTAGAAATTCTACAACATTTCCGATCAACAATATGTCAACCACATATACTTATCAGATATTCTATAGTGCTCCCACTCACTTTCTTGTAAATAAAAGTTTCTCATAAACTTTGTATAAATCCAATAACTTTGATAATCTCATCAAAGCGTATATTCCAACTCCGAGATTCTTGCTCCAGTCAATAGAAGGATTGTTGGATATTGCATACTTGTTAGCCTCCTTAGGAATGACAAAACCTTCTGGTTGTACCACATACAACCTTACCTCAAGGAAACCATCAAGGAAACAATGTTTTGACATCCATCTGCCACATTTCATAATCAAAAAATTGGAGCAACTGCTGATGACCCACAAGTATAGGGGATCAATCGTACTCCTTTCGATAAGTAAGAGTGTCGAACCCAACGAGGAGAGAAGGATCTGACAAGTGGTTTTCAGCAAGGTAAAATCTGCACGCACTGAAATTGTCAGTAACAAGTGATTGTGTGGTGAGATGATTCTTATCAAGCAACAAGTAACAAAAGTAGCAACGGTGCAGAAAAGTGGCCCAATCCCTTTTGTAGCAAGGGACAAGCCTGTACAAAGTCTTATAGGAGGAAAAATGCTCCCGAGGACACACGGGAATTTCTGTCATGCTAGTTTTCATCATGTTCATATGATTCGCGTTCGTTACTTTGATAGTTTGATATGTGGGTGGACCGGCGCTTGGGTACTGCCCTTACTTGGACAAGCATCCCACTTATGATTAACCCCTCTCGCAAGCATCCGCAACTACAAAATAAGAATTAAGACAAAGTCTAACGATAGCATTAAACTAGTGGATCCAAATCAGCCCCTTACAAAGCAACGCATAAACTAGGGTTTAAGCTTCTGTCACTCTAGCAACCCATCATCTACTTAATACTTCCCAATGCCTTCCTCTAGGCCCAAATAATGGCGAAGTGTACGTAGTCGACATTCACATAACACCACTAGAGGAAAAACAACATACAACATATCAAATTACCGAACGAATACCAAATTCACATGACTACTATTAGCATGACTTATCGCATGTCCTCAAGAACAAAAGTAACTACTCACAAAGCATAATCATATTCATGACCATAGAGGTAATGAATAGCATCAAGGATATGAACATAAACTCTTCCACCAAACAATCCAACTAGCATCAACTACAAAGAGTAATCAACACTACTAGCAACCTTACAAGTACCAATCGGAGTCGCGAGACGGAGATTGGTTACAAGTGATGAACTAGGGTTTGGAGATGAGATGGTGCTGATGAAGATGTTGATGGTGACGAGTCCCCTCCAATGAGAGGAGTGTTGGTGATGACGGTGGCGACGATTTCCCCCTCCGGGAGGGAAGTTTCCCCGGCAGGATCGTTGTGCCGGAGCTCTAGATTGGTTCTGCTGAAGTTCCGCCTCGTGGCGGCGGCGAATCCACGAAAAAGCTCCTCCTTGATTTTTTTCTGGATGAAACCCTTCATATAGCAAAAGAGGGGGGCAAGTGGGCCAGCAGGGTGCCCACAAGCCCTCATGGCACGGCCTGGGGGGGGGGGGGGTGGCCGCGCCGTGCAGGCTTGTGGCCACCCCCTGGCGCCCCTCTAGCACTTCTTCGGCCCAGTATTTTTTATAAATCCGGAAAAAAATCCTCGTTGATTTTTATGGCGTTTGGAGTTGCGCGGAATAGGTATCTCAACTTTTCTCCACTTTCAGGTCAGAATTCCAGTTGCCGGCATTCTCCCTCTTCATGTAAACCTTGCAAAATAAGAGAGAAAAGGCATAAGAATTGTACAGTGAATTGAAATAACAGCCCAAGAAGCAATAAATATCAACATGAAAACATGATGCGAAATGGGCGTATCAACTCCCCCAAGCTTAGACCTCGCTTGTCCTCAAGCGAAAGCCTAGCTCAATAAATATGTCCACATGTTTAGGGAGAGAGGTGTCGACAAAACAAGATACGAACATGCATGCATCATGATCATGATCAGAACAGCAATACCAACATATAATCTCTCATGCTAAAGTGATAATTCCTTCACAAAGTAAAGCATGAATCAAGAACCTTACCGAGAAGTAACAACCGATAGCCTTTAGTCGTGGAAGCAATTGCAATTTATCACAACATCAGAAAGAGTCAAATAAGAGCTTGTAAAGCAAATCCACATACTCAATCATTCTTTCGTTCTCTACAATTGCTACAACTCACGTGGTACTCATGAGCTCAAAGTTTCAGCTGGACACAAAGAAAGATAGGGGCTTATAGTTTTGCCTCCCAACTGCTTACCGCAAGGGTAATGTCAGCAATAATAATTCATGAATACTTACTTCCAAGTTGACATATGAATATGGAGCTTTCCCAAGCATAGGACTTAGCCAAGATAAAGGAGAAATAAGGAATTGGTGAAGATCACCATGACTCTTTCAAGGGAAAAAGTAAAGGTACAAGATAGGCCCTTCGCAGAGGTAAGCAGAGGTTGTCATGCACTTTTGAGGTTTGGATGCGTGTCCTCTTAGTCCGGAGGAACGTCACTTTATATTACCCCTGTGATAAAGAACTTTATTATGCAGTCTGTCGCTTTTATGTCTTCCTCATCACAGGTTCGTACAGAGCTTATTTTCCACACACTAATAGATCATACATATTAGAGAGCAATTTTTATTTCTTGCACCGATGACAACTTACTTGAGGGATCTTAATCAATTCGGAGGTAGGTATGGTGGACACTCATGGAGAAACTGGTTTGAAGGTTTATGGATGAACAAGTAGTATCTCTACTTGGTGCGGGAGTTTTGGCTAATATGAGGTGGAAGCAATCGTCACATGCTAAGGGATCTATAATCATATAACATTGTTCGGAGCCAAGCAAACACAATTCATTATGTTGTCTTCCTTGTCCAACATCTACTTCTAGACATGCAATAGTTTAGTGAGTGTTCACAATCATAAATGGTGTGAGAGATGATATATTTATATGTGAACATCTCCTTCTTTTATCACTTCCTATCAATTGCAACCATGACCAAGGTCTATGTTTTCCTACCCTCAACAAGTTTCAATCCTCATTATTTTTATATGTGAAGCCATCACTTCCCATAAGATTATTACATGATCTTTCATGCTTTTGTTCTATTTTCACTCTTTTGATCATGGCAAGAGGCAAAGGCCTTCAACTAAGACACTCTTTATTATATGGCTCACGAGCTCGAATACATAGGGGGTGACACAAAGCAAAACTCAAGACTGAAACACTAAGACTTTTAATCTACTAGAGAAAAGAGAAAACTGAAAAGGAAAACTAACACAAAGGTAAAGGCAAAAGATGTGATGGTGATACGGTACTGGGGCAACTCCTCCAAGCTTGGCACAAGCCAAGGGGATTGCCCAGACCAATGCTCAGTTGTCTTCCATTGGTGGTGATGGTGGATGAGTTGTTGCAATCTTTGACTCCAAGAGGGCCATTAATCTTTGATTTATACCTTGGAGATCTACGATATGTTTTTCCAGCAAAACAACTTCACGAGTGAGACAAGTATTGCGAGCACGAGTTGTTTCACAAAACCTCAAGAGTTCAATCAAGGATGGAGACAGTAGGTGGAGGTAGGGTTGGAGGAAATCCACTTCCTCAACTTCTTCCCTGTTGAGCACAGATTGCACTTCGTCCCACGCCTGATTCCTCTCCTTGGTTTTGCCCTTGGTTTCTTTAGGTAGCCTTTCCTAAGCCTCCATGACCTCCATCCTTTTCAGATCAGCACTTACTTCTCCATAAACTTGAGGGAGATTGTTCTCCCCCACATATTCCTGAGACGACATCTTGCTCTAAATCTGCGGCAGAAAACAGGCTTGAAACGAAAAACAGAGGAAATCTGCGTGATGCAGGGGTCAGACCAAACGGGAGTATATATAATGATTTTTTCTAGACCAGAAGGAGTA
Source organism: Hordeum vulgare subsp. vulgare (assembly GCF_904849725.1). Lineage (NCBI taxonomy): Eukaryota > Viridiplantae > Streptophyta > Magnoliopsida > Poales > Poaceae > Hordeum > Hordeum vulgare. The sequence goes on from NC_058519.1 coordinate 442,821,792, forward strand.
CCCTGCACGAAAACGGAGTCCGGGAGGCGCACGAGGTGGCCACAAGACCTCACGGGGCGGCCAGGGGGTGGGCCCGCGCCGTGCAGGCTTGTTGCCTCCTCGCGCACTTTCCGGACTACTTCCAATTTTTGTATTTTTTCAAATATTCCAAAACGGAGAAAATTTCCTACTAGAAAAGTTTTGGACTGTGTTTTCTTACCGAATCACATACCTCTTCGTTTTCGGAATCTGAAATAGGCTGATAAATGTCCCTTAGGTATTCTTCCGGGGTTATGGTATTGATAATATTTCTCTCAACATTTATGGGAGTACCTGAGATATAATGCTTGATTCTCTGCCCATTTACAACTCTCGGACAATTACCTTCCGTGTTGTTGATCTTCATAGCACCGAAACGATATACTTCCTCAACAACATAGGGACTTTCCCATTTAGAGAGAAGCTTGCCTGCAAAGAATCTTAAACGAGAGTTATATAGCAAGACATAATCACCTACATTGAAATCACGCTTTTGTATCCTCTTGTCATGCCATCTCTTAACCTTCTCTTTGAACAACTTGGCATTCTCATATGCCTGAGTTCTCCATTCATCAAGCGAGCTAATGTCAAATAACCTCTTCTCACTGGCAAGTTTGAAATCAAAGTTGAGCTCTTTGATTGCCCAATAAGCTTTATGCTCTAGCTCAAGAGGTAAATGACATGCTTTACCGTACACCATTTTGTACGGAGACATGCCCATGGGATTCTTATAGGCAGTTCTATAAGCCCACAGTGCATCATCGAGCTTCTTAGACCAATTCTTTCTAGACCTGTTGACAGTCTTTTGCAGAATTAGTTTAATCCCTCTATTTCTTAGCTCTACTTGACCACTGGACTGAGGGTGGTTGGGAGACGCAATTCTATGGTTGATATCGTACTTACCAAGCATTTTACGGAAAGCACCATGAATGAAGTGTGAACCACCTTCGGTCATTAGATATCTAGGGAAAATAACTTCTTTCAGCATCCTGATAGAAGTGTTGTGATCAGCACTACTAGTGGGGATAGCTTCTACCCACTTAGTGACGTAATCAACATCAACTAGGATATGAGTATACCCGTTGGATTTTGGAAAAGGTCCCATATAATCAAAACCCCAGACATCAAATGGTTCAATGACAAGTGAATAGTTCATAGACATTTCGTGATGTTTGCTAATATTACCTATTCTTTGACATTCATCACAAGACAAGACAAACTTACAGGCATCCTTGAAGAGAGTGGGCTAATAGAAACCTGATTGCAATACCTTGCGTGTAGTTCTATCTCCCGCATGGTGTCCTCCGTAGGCCTCGGAGTGTCACTTCTGTAGGATCTGTCCCTGTTCATGTTTAGGTACACAACGTCTAATAACACCATCTACTCCTTCCTTATAAAGGTGAGGATCATCCCATAAGTATTGTCTCAAGTCAAAGAAGAATTTCTTCTTTTGCTGGTACGTGAAAATAGGTGGTATATATTTGGCAACGATATAGTTTGCATAATCAGCATACCACGGTGCACTACATGACGCATTGATGACATTCAATTGCTCATCGGGAAAGCTATCATCAATAGGTTGTGGGTCATCAATAACATTCTCCAACCTAGACAAGTTATCTGCTACTAGGTTATCAACACCCTTTCTATCAACAACGTGCAAATCAAATTCTTGTAGCAAGAGAACCCATCTGATAAGTCTAGGTTCAGCGTCCTTCTTCTCCATGAGGTACTTAATAGAAGCATGATCAGTGTGAATAGTGGCTTTGGAATCAACTATGTAAGACCTGAACTTTTCACATGCACACACGACTGCTAAAAATTCCTTCTCCGTAGTAGCATAGTTTCTTTGGGCACAGTCTAGAGTTTTACTAGTGTAGTGAATACCATTCAACTTCTTATTGACTCTTTGCCCTAAGACAGCGCCAACGGCATAATCACTAGCATCACACATGATTTCAAAAGGTAGGTTCCAATCAGGTGGTTGAACAATAGGTGCAGTTATCAAAGCCCTCTTAAGTATTTCGAAGGCTTCCTCACAATCATCGTAAAAAACAAAAGGAATATCCTTTTGCAAGAGATTCGTAAGAGGCCTAGAAATCTTAGAGAAGTCTTTAATGAACCTTCTATAGAAACCAGCATGACCAAGGAAACTTCTTATACCTTTGATATCTATGGGGTATGGCATTTTCTCGATTGCATCAACCTTAGCCTTATCGACTTCAATACCTTTTTCAGAAATTTTATGTCCTAAGACGATGCCTTCATTAACCATAAAGTGGAACTTCTCCCAATTCAAGATAAGATTGGTGTCTTTACATCTCTTTAAGACTCGATCAAGGTTGCTAAGGCAATCATCAAAGGAAGACCCGTAAACGGAAAAGTCATCCATGAAAACCTCGACAATCTTTTCACAAAAGTCAAAGAATATAGCCATCATACATCTTTGAAAGGCTGCAGGTGCATTACATAAGCCAAAAGGCATACGTCTATAAGCAAAGGTACCGAAAGAGCCGGTGAAAGTGGTTTTCTCTTGATCAGATTGTGCAACTGGTATTTGGGAGAAACCAGAATAACCGTCTAGAAAGCAGACGTGTGTGTGTTTAGACAGCCTTTCTAGCATTTGGTCGATAAATGGCAGAGGGTAATGATCTTTCCTAGTGGCTTTATTCAGTTTCCTGAAATCGATCACCATCCTATAGCCAGTAATAATCCTCTGTGGGATCAATTCATCCTTATCATTAGGGAAAACGGTAATGCCTCCCTTCTTAGGGACGCAGTGCACCGGACTCACCCAATCGCTATGAGCAACATGATAGATAATACCCGCTTCTAGGAGCTTTAGTATTTCTTTTCTTACTACCTCTTTCATATTAGGATTTAATCTCCTTTGATGATCAGCAACTGGTTTGAAGTCAGGATCAGTTTTAATTTTGTGCTGGCATAGAGTGGGACTAATGCCCTTAAGATCATCAAGAGTATATCCAATAGCAGCACGGTGCTTCCTCAGAGTTTTCAGTAACTTCTTTTCTTCATGCTCTAAGAGGCTAGCACTAATAATGACATGATATATCTCTTTTTCATCAAGATAAGCATATTTAAGAGTATCAGGCAACTGTTTAAGCTCGAACACAGGATCATCCTTTGGTGGGGGTGGATTCCCAAGCAGTTCAACAGGCAAGTTATTCTTAAGGATAGGATATTGTTCTAATACAACTCTATCTATCTCATCCCTTTCATCCATATGCATATCATTTTCATGCTCAAGCAAGTATTGATCTAAGGGATCAGTAGGAGGCACGACAATAGAAGCTAAGGCAATAGTGTCATCCCTACTAGGCAACTCCTTTTCATGAGGTTGTCTACCAAACTTGGAGAAATTGAACTCATGTGACACACCTTCAAAGCCAACAGTGACAGTTTGCTTCTCATAGTTAATATGAGCATTGACGGTATTGAGGAAGGGTCTGCCAAATATGATCGGAAAAAGCTATCTTGTGCAGTAGCAAGAACGAGGAAATCAGCATGATACTTCATTTTACCACACAAGACTTCAACATCCCTAACAATTCCCACAGGGCAGATAGTATCTCTATTGGCAAGCTGAATAGTGACATCAATAGGCTCTATCTCAACAGGTGCAATCTCATCTTTGATTTCATCATATAAGGATTGAGGTATTTCACTAACACTAGCACTCACGTCACATAAACCATGATAGCAATGATCTCCTATCTTAACAGAAACCACAGGCATGCCAACAACAGGCCTATGTTTGTCTCTAACGTGAGGTTTAGCAATTCTAGCAGCATCTTCACAGAAGTGAATATTATGTCCCTCAATATCGTCGGGTAGAAGATCTTTGATAATAGCAATGCTAGGTTCAACTCTAATTTTCTCAGGGGGTGTAGGTGTTCTAATATAGGCTCTGCGTATCACAGTTGAAGCTTTAGAATGATCCTTTATCCTAACAGGGAAAGGTGGTTTCTCAATGTAAGCACTGGGAACCACAGGATTATATGCAATGACTTTCTCTTCAACTGGAGTGGGTTTAACTACAATGACTTCTAAAGGAGGATGATATTTAAACCACTTCCCTTTGGGGAGATCAATATGGGCAGCAAAGGATTCATAGAATGAAGCTACTATCTCAGAGTCAAGTCCATACTTAGCGCTAAAGTCACAAAAAGTATTTCTCTCAACAAAGGATTTAACGCAATCAAACGTGAAATTCATACATGACTCCTTACCTTCTTCAAGCTCCCAATCTTCAGAGTTGCGTTTAATTCTCTCCAATAAATTCCATTTGAAGTCAATATCTCTCTTCATAAAAGAACCGGTACAAGAAGTGTCAAGCATGGCGCGATCATCATGAGAAAGCCGAGCATAGAAGTTCCGAATGATAATTTCTCTCGAGAGCTCATGATTGGGGCATGAATATAGCATTGATTTAAGCCTCACCCAAGCTTGAGCGGTGCTTTCTCTGTCACGAGGCCAAAAATTATAAATATAATTCCGATCACGATGTACTAAATGCATAGGATAAAACTTTTGATGAAATTCCAATTTCATACGATTGTAGTCCCATGATCCAGTATCATCACATAGCCTATACCATGTCAATGCCTTATCCTTCAAAGATAAAGGAAAGACCTTCTTCTTGACCACATCCTCGGGCAAACCTGCAAGCTTAAATAAACCACAAACTTCATCTACATAGATTAGATGCAAGTCTGGATGTGATGTTCCATCTCCTGTAAAAGGATTAGCCAGCAGTTTCTCAAGCACACCCGAAGGAAATTCAAAGCAAATATTTTCAGTAGGTGCAGCAGGTTGAGGAGCAACTCTCTGTGCTTCCATTCGAGGTGAAGATACCCCGAACAAGCCCCTCAAAGGATTAGTATCCATAGTGACAATAAATTTCAGCACACTATATGAATGTTTCCTTACCAAGTTCCACTTACCAAAGGCGCTTCGCTCCCCGGCAACGGTGCCAGAAAAGAGTCTTGTTGACCCACAAGTATAGGGGATCAATCGTAGTCCTTTCGATAAGTAAGAGTGTCGAACCCAATGAGGAGCAAAAGGATCTGACAAGTGGTAACAACTGATTGTGCGGTGAGATGATTCGTAGCAAGCAACAAGGAACAAAAGTAGCAACGGTGCAGCAAAGTGGCCAAATACCTTTTGTAGCAAGGGACAAGTCTGGACAAAGTCTTATAGGAGTAAAAATGCTCCCGAGGACACACGGGAATTTCTGTCATGCTAGTTTTCATCATGTTCATATGATCCGCGTTCGTTACTTTGATAGTTTGATATGTGGGTGGACCGGCAGTTGGGTACTGCCCTTACTTGTACAAGCATCCCACTTATGATTAACCCCTCGCACAAGCATCCGCAACTACGAAAGAATAATTAAGACAAAGTCTAACCATAGCATTAAACTAGTGGATCCAAATCAGCCCCTTACGAAGCAACGCATAAACTAGGGTTTAAGCTTCTATCGCTCTAGCTACCCATCATCTACTTATTACTGCCCAATGCCTTCCTCTAGGCCCAAATAATGGTGAAGTGTTATGTAGTCGACATTCATATAACACCACTAGAGGAAAAACAACATACAACACATCAAATTACCGAACGAATACCAAATTCACATGGCTACTATTAGCATGAGTTATCCCATGTCCCCAGGAAAAAAAGTAACTACTCACAAAGCATAATCATATTCATGACCAGAGAGGTAATGAATAGCATCAAGGATCTGAACATAAACTATTCCACCAAACAATCCAACTAGCATCAACTACAAAGAGTAATCAACACTACTAGCAACCTTACAAGTACCAATCGGAGTCGCGAGACGGAGATTGGTTACAAGTCATGAACTAGGGTTTGGAGATGAGATGGTGCTGATGAAGATGTTGATGGTGACGAGTCCCCTCCGATGAGAGGAGTGTTGGTGATGACGATGGCGACGATTTCCCCCTATGAGAGGGAAGTTTCCCCGGCAGGATCGTCCTGCCGGAGCTCTAGATTGGTTCTGCTCAAGTTCCACCTCGTGGTGGCGGCGAATCCATGAAAAAGCTCCTCCCTGATTTTTTTCTGGACGAAACCCTTCATATAGCAAAAGAGGGGGGCAAGTGGGCCAGCAGGGTGCCCACAAGCCCTCATGGCGCGACCTGGGGGTGGCTGCGCCGTGCAGGCTTGTGGCCACCCCGTGGCGCCCCTCTGGCACTTCTTCGTCCCAATATTTTTTATAAATCCGGAAAAAATCCTCGTTGATTTTTACGGCATTTGGAGTTGCGTAGAATAGGTATCTCAACTTTGCTCCACTTTCAGGCCAGAATTCCAGTTGCCGGCATTCTCCCTCTTCATGTAAACCTTGCAAAATAAGAGAGAAAAGGCATAAGAATTGTACCATGAAGTGAAATAACAGCCCAAGAAGCGATAAATATCAACATGAAAACATGATGCAAAATGGACGTATCAACTACTAACACAATTCCAACAAACTTTAGCATCGCTACATGTTAGAAAGTCTCATTCTAGTCAACTCCTTGAACTTGTCGGAAATCTCTTTGTGACAAGCCGAGCTTTCTAAAGGTGACATTTACCATCATCGTTTGTCTTCCTTTGAAAAATCCATTTGTACTTAATAGCCTTACGACCATCAAGTAGTTTTTCCAAAGTCTACACTTTGTTTTCATATATGGATCCTTTATCGGATTTCATGGCCTCCAACCATTCGTCGGATTCCGGGCCCACCGTCGCTTCTCCATAGGTCGTAGGTTCATTGTTGTCTAACAACATGACCTCCAAGATAGGATTACCGTACCAGTCTAGACCATTACGTGTCCTTGTCGACCTATGAGGTTTGGTAGTAACTTGATCTGAAGCTTCATGATCACCATCATCAACTTCCACTTCAAATGGTGTAGGTACCATAGGAACATCTTCATGCGCCCTTCTACTCTCTGGTTGAAGTGATGGTTCAAAAACCTCATCAAGTTCCACCATCCTCCCACTCAATTATTTTGAGAGAAACTGTTTCTCGAGAAAGGACCCGGTTTCGACTACAAACACTTTGCTTTCGGATATGACATAGGAGGTATACCCAACTGCTCTGGGTATCCTATGAAGATGCATTTATCCTCTTTGGGTTCGAGCTTATGAGGCTTAAGCCTTTTGACATAAGCATCGTAGCCCCAAACTTTAAGAAACAATTGCTTAGGTTTCTTGCCAAACCATAGTTTATACGGTGTCATCTCAACGGAATTATATGGTGCCCTATTTAAAGCGAATTTGGTTGTCTCTAATGTATAACCCCAAAACGATAGTAGTAATTCGATAAGAGACATCATAGTATGCACCACATCTAATAGGGCGCGGCTACGACGTTTAGAGAATATACATACCATCACACTATGGTGTTCCATGTGGCATGAGTTGTGAATCAATTTGCACATTGTCTTAAATGTATACCAAACTCGCAAGTCACATATTCACCTCTACTATCACATACTAGACATTTCATCCTCTTGTCACGAAAATCTTCAACTTCACTCTGAAATTGCTTGAACTTTTCAACATTTCAGACTCGTGATTCGTCAAGTAAATACACCTGTATCTACTCAAATCATTTGTGAAGTAACAACGTAATGATATCCACTTCATGCTTCAACACTCAATTGATTGCATGTATTATTTCCAATAAGTCACTTGCTCGTTCCTTCTCACTCAAAAAGGAGACCTTAAGTCATCTTGCCATTGTGGCATGGTTTGCATGTCTCAAGTGATCCGAAATCAAGTGAGTCTAAAAGATCCATCTGCATGGAGTTTGCTCATGTGTTTACACCAATGGGCATGGTTCGCATGTATCAAATGATTTAAAATTGAGTGAGTACAAATATCCATCACTATGGACCTTCGTCATGCGTTTTATACCAATATGACCTAAGCGGCAGTGCCACAAGTAAGTGGTACTATCATTACTAACTTTGTATCTTTTGGCATACATACTATGAACATGTGTATCACTACGATCGAGATTCAATAAACCATTCACATTGGGTGCATGACCATTGAAGGTATTATTCATGTAAATAGAACAACAATTACTCTCTGACTTAAATGAATAACCACATTGCAATAAACATGATCTAATCATGTTCATGCTCAACTCAAACACCAAATAACATTTATTTAGGTTCAACACTAATCCTGAAGGTAGATTGAGCGTGCGATGGTGATCACATCAACCTTGGAAATACTTCCAACACACATCGTCACCTCGCCTTTAGCTAGTCTGTGTTTATTCCATAGCTTTTATTTCAAGTTACCAACATGTAGCAACCGTAGCGGTATCTAATACCCAGGTGCTACTAGGAGTACTAGTAATGTACACATCAATAACACGTATATCTAATATACTTTTGTTGATGTTGCCAGTCTTCTTATCTACCAAGTATCTAGGGCAGTCCCACTTCAGTGACCTCCCCCCTCATAATAGAAGCACTTAGTCTTAGGTTTGGGTTCAACCTTGGGTTTTTTCATTGGAGCGACAACTGACTTGTCATTCTCAAAAGTTCCCTTCTTTACCTTAATCTTCTTGAAACTAGTGGTTTTATTGACTATCAACACTTGATGATCCTTATTGACTTCTACCTTCGTGGTGTCAAAACATCGTGAATTGCTCAGGGATCATCTTCTCCATCCCTGGTATGCTATAATTCATCACGAAGCTCAGTAGCTTGGCGGTTTTGACTTTGGAGAACTATGTCAATCACTATCTCATCTGGAAGATCAACTCCCACTTGATTCAAGAGATTGTAGCACCCACACAATCTGAGCACATGCTCACCGATTGAGCTTTTCTCCTTCATTTTGCATGCAAAGAATCTTGTCGGAGGTCTCATACCTCTCAACATGGCCACGAGCCTGAAATCCTAATTTCAGCTCTTGGAACATCTAATATGTTACGTGACATTCAAAACATTTTGGGAGCCTCAATTCCAAGCCGTAAATCATGACACACTGATCTATCATGTAGTCATCAAAACATGTATGTCAGATGTTCACGACATCCACACATAATGCTTGGGATAGCACACCGAGCGGTGCATTAAGGACATAAGCTTTCTATGCAGCAATGAGGACAATCCTCAGTTTAAGGACTTAGTCCGCATAATTGCTACTATCATCTTTCAACTTAGTTTTATCTAGGAACATATTAAAAATACACGGTAGCTACAATGCAAGCTATTGATCTACAACATAATTTGCAAAGACATTTTGACTATGTTCATGATAATGAGTTCAATTAATCATACTCCCTCCGTTCCTAAATATAAGGTGTATTAGTTTTTTAAAAAGTCAAACCCTGTCTATGTTTGACCAACTTTATAGCAAAATATATAATGATTTACAATACATAATAAATAAAATATAAAAAATATTTCATGATGAATCTAGCGACAATGATTTGGTATTCTAGACCTTGATATTTTGGTCTACAAACTCGGTCAAAGTTAGACAAGTTTGACTTTTTGAAAAAATAATACACCTTATATTTATGAATAGAGGGAGTATTACTTAAGAACCCGCACTCAACTCAACATCCCTCACGTTATTCGACTGTGACATGATCCAAATCCACCAACCCATGTCCGATCAACACGTGAAATGAGGTGGTTTCAATGGTGATCATCTCCATGTTGATCATATCTACTATATTACTAATGTTTGACCTTTCGGTCTCTTGTGTTCCGAGGCCATGTCTCTACATACTAGGCTCATCATGTTTAACTCAAGTATTCCACATGTGCAAAACTGTCTTGCACCCGTTGTATGTGAACGTAGAGTCTATCACACCCGATCATCACGTGGTGTCTCGAAACGACAAACTTCCACAATGGTGGACACTCGGGAAGAACACAATTTTGTCTTGAAATTTTAGTGAGGGATCACCTTATAATGCTACCGTCATCGTAAGAAAAACAAGGTGCATAAAAAGGATTAAAATCACATGGAAATCATAAGTGACATGATATGGCCATGATCTTGTGATTTTGATCTCCATGTCCAAAGCACCGACATGATCTCCATCATCACCGGCATAACACGATGATCCCCATCATCATGATCTCCATCATCGCATTGCCATCAAGGTTGTCATGCCAACCATGCTTCTATTACTATTGCTACCATTTAGCGATAAAGTAAAGCATTACGTAGCGCCTAATGATTGACACACCGGTCATACAATAATTAAAGACAACCCTATGGATCCTGCCGGTTGCCGTAGCATCGACATGCAAGTCGGTATTAACTACTACAACAGTATCATCTCATACATCAAATATTTATTATCATGTCTTTGTCCATATCATACCTGCAAAAACAAGTTAGACGTCCTCTAGTTTGTTGTTGCATGTTTTACGTGTCTTCTATGGTATCTAGCAAGAACGATTCTTACCTACGCAAAACTACAATGGTGATAGGCAAGTTACTATTTAAACTCCTACAAGGACCGCCTTTGTCGAATCCGATTCAACTAAGGTGGGAGATAAACACACTCGCCAACCATCTTGTGCAACAAAGTTAGATGTCAGTCGATGGAACCGGTCTCTCGTACGTGGATGAGTAAACTTGGTCCAAGCCTGTTCATCCCACAATACCGCTGAATCAAGAAAAGACTAAGGAGGGAAGCAATTTGAATATCAACGCCCACAAACACCTTTGTGTTCTACTCGTGATGTCATCTACGCATAGACCTAGCTCATGATGCCACTGTTCGGGAACGTCGCATGCGAAAAAAAATCCTACGCTCGCCAAGATTAATGTATGGAGACTAACATCTACGAGAGGGGGAGTGCATCTACATAACCTTGTACATCACTAAGCAGAAGCGTATTTAACACGGTTGATGTAGTCGGACATCTTTGCGATTCAACTCGCAATCCGTCCCGCGATCCCATCATGATCCGTTCCGATCTAGCGTCGAACGGATGACACATGTGTGTTCATCACACGTACAACTCAATGACATCTCCGCCTCCTTGATACAACAAGCGAAGGCGGAGTGGTAGATGAGTTCCCCGTCAGCACGACGGCATGACGGTGGTGGTGGTGTAGTTGTCACGGCAGGGATTCGCCAAGCACTACCGATAGAGGAGAAAATGATCTAGATGGAGAGGGAGAGGCTGCGCCATGGCATTGGTATTTTTTCAGCCCTCCCTCTCCTCACATATATATAGGAGGAGAGGAGGAGGGAGGTGCTACCTCTTGAGCTTGCATTGGTTTTTCCCATGAAGAGGAAAGGTGTCACGCCCAAGATGCGACCCTATCCTCAATTTGGCACGAGGGCCTCGTCAGGGATAGAAGCGCATCTCGTCGTGTCGCAAGAATGGGTATCGTTACAAGTACATGTACTGAAAAGATGAGATATATAAAGAGTTGGCTTACACTCGCCACAAGCTACATCAGAGTCACATCAGTACATTGCATAATCACCAAGAGTAAGAGCAGGGTCCGTCTACGGACGAAAACAAACGACAAAAGAAGAACGACGTCCATCCTTGCTATCCCAGGCTGCCGGCCTGGAACCCATCCTAGATCGACGAAGAAGAAGAAGAAGAGGCAACTCCAAATGAACAATCAACGCGCTCGCGTCACGTAACCTTTACCTGTACCTGCAACTGGTGTTGTAGTAATCTGTGAGCCATAGGGGACTCAGCAATCTCATTTCCAAAGGTAACAAGACTAGCAAAGCTTAATGGGTGAGGTATGGTTAAGTGGTGAGGTTGCAGCAGCGGCTGAGCATGTATATGGTGGCTAACTTACGAGTACAAGAAATAAGAGGGGGAAGATCTATGCATAGCAGACGTGACTACTGATGATCAAATGAATGATCCTGAACACCTACCTACGTCAGACATAACCCCACCGTGTCCTCGATCGGAGAAGGAACTCACGAAAGAGACAATCACGGTTACGCACACAGTTGGCATATTTTAATTAAGTTAACTTCAAGTTATCTATAACCAGTGTTAAACAAAGCTTCCACGTTGCCACATAACCGCGGGCACGGCTTTCCGAAAGATTTAACCCTGCAGGGGTGCTCCAACTAGTCCATCACAAATTACCACAAGCCGCATAGAAATCCTCAATCACGAAGCTCGCGATCTCGTCGGATTCCCTAGTGGAAAACCTCAACTCTGAAATTACCCAAAGCATCACCGGAATCCCGATGCACAAGATATCTCGTCAAAGGTAAAACTAATCCAGCAAGGCCGCCCGACGTGTCGACGATCCCGATAGGAGTCGCGTACCTCGTTCTCAGGACACGACGGATGGGTCACACTAGGAGATGCCAAACCTCGGGTTGCCCCGCGGTGGCCCCGAAGTCTGCCAATTTGGACCAACACTCATGAGGAGCACTGGCCCGGGGGTTGATTAAATTCCTCGGGTTAATTACTCCCTATGCAGTTCATTAGTTATTAGGCAAAAGTAGTACCAAAGTTGGGCCTTGCCAGACCAGCTTTAATCTAAAACGAATTATCAAGGGGGTCCCCATAACAACCCCGATCGTGTTAGGAGCGCTCGTTTATGGAACATAACACCGGTAGCCGAAAACTAAGGGGGCAAAGGTGGAACAAAACACCAGGCTAGAAAGGCCGAGCCTTCCACCTTTTACCAAGTATATAGGTGCATTAAATTAGATAGCATTAATATGGTGATATAACAAGGAACCCATGTTTTCACATGGAAGCGACTGCACCTGCAACTAGCAACGCTAACAACAGGGTTAAGCAAGCAGTAACATAGCCATTCAGTGGTTTGCTAGGTCGAACAGGTTGAAGGTGATCATGGCATTGTTGAGAGGCTGATATTTAACATGTGGTAGGCAACGAGACATTAACGGTAGCAACGGAATAACTAGAATGGCAATGATAGTCATGGTATCTGGGGAAATGATCATCTTGCCTGAGATCCCGCTTGGAAGAAAAACAACTCGGTGAAGTCAGCGAACCGACGTAGTCGAACGGTCCTCACATTCCGACACGCTTGCGGAACTCTATCGAGACGGAGGAAACCGGAAACAAACATCAACACAAGTATTCACCACCACAAAGCAAGACATGATGCAAACCCTAATATGATGCATGAACAGGTCATCGATGCACGGGATGGCACGGCAAAACACCTCACACATACACTACACATTAAATGAAGCTCGATATGCAACGGGTTGCATATCGACGAAACTCCACGTTTAAATATTTAATTCACTCCCGTTAATTATCACGGCAATATTAAATGTTGTTAACAGGGCAAGGGGTGAGCGATGAACCTACAAGTCATCCTAGTCGACAGCACATCGGACTTTGATCGGAGCTACGACACAAGAACAAGCAACACAAAATAAATATGCCATGGATGCACTATGCATGCGAGTTCAACACATCACGACAAAGAGGGAAATAAGCATGGTGTCGCCCTGGCGAGCGAGAGGAAAACAAGGCGGCGAATCGGAAACGATGCCACAGCAACGTTCCGGTCTCGATAACTCGAGGAGAAATCGGTGCCAACGTATACGAACACGTGCGGGAACGGTAAATAAAGGTGGGGTGATCCCGTATCTCGGGTTCCCATGTGTCGAGGGCTCGACGAAAAGGAAGACGACGTGCACGGCAAATAAACGGTGCAAACAAACGGTGCATAAATACGATGCATACATGCATTCGACTTGTACAACACATACATCCGTACATCACTAGCACACGGTACTCGACATGTCCCATCGGTATACCTTCGACGCGTGCGAGTCGGAGGGGTTCGGTCGAAGCGGACGTCGTGGTCGTCGTGGAAGTAGACGTTCACGCGCCGGTTGTTGAAGTAGTGGTACACGGGCTCGTCAACGGTAGTCGTACTCTCGGCGTCGGCAGACGGTCTTCGGCGTCGGTAGTCGTTCACGAACCCGTGGATGTCCGGGGTCGTCGGGGCGTAGTGGTACTCGCGGCGAACTTGTCGAGGACCCACGAAGGCGGTGATCATGCACGCAGCGACGCACGCGACACAACAGCAACTACAACGACAAAGCGGCGCTAGCACTAGCAAGCAACATCTACTAGAAAGCACCGACAGCGGCAACTTCTAGCCTAGCAGCACACGGCTAGCAACTAGCTACGCAAGCAAGCAGCAGCAAGCAACAACTGTAGCTAGCAAATCGGGCAACAGCAACCTAGCAGCAATATCAGCGAGGCACACAGGAGCACAGGCTCGGTAGCAACAAGCAAGCTAGCATCAGCGACTGCAGGCAAGCAGGGAAGCAGGCAACGCGCGCATCTACTACCGGCAGCAGGAGTAGCAGCATAGCAAAACGCAACAACGGCCTAGCAGTCTAACAGCAACAGGCAAGAATCAACTGCAGCTGCCAGCGACACAACTCGGCACGAGCGCAGCAACAGCAACCTCAGCGGCATGCTACCTCGGCGTCGGCAAGGGAACGGGCGGTCCGGCGAGCACGACGGGGCGGCGACCGGGAGGTGAGCGAGGACGACCAGGGGGCGAGGCCGACGGGGCGATGATCTCGGGCCTGGGGAAGCAGGGGCGTCCATGGCGGCGGCTGCGCGGCCGGGGAAGAGGCGACGCTGGGCGACGGCGCGGGCTGGCGACGGGAGGAAGAGGCCGGCGAGGATGGCGCGAGGAGGACGAGGCCCTGGCGGCGGGCACGGCACCGGCGGCAGCAGAGGGGTGGCTCGCTGACGGCGCGGCCATGACGGCGACGGGGTCGAGGCGTGGGCGACGACGGCGCTGCAGGGCGAGGGCGGCGGCTCGAACTCGGGGAAGAGGAGCAGAGGGCGAGGCGGCCGGCTCGCGAGCACGACGGGGCGTCGCCGCGGAGGCGGAGCGCGGGGCTGCCGGAGGCGGGGAACTCGGGCGACGGCGAGCGCAGGCGGCGGGTCTCCTGCAGGCGGCCGGCGTGCTCGGGAAGAAGAGGAGGCGGCAGGAGGGCTTGGCGGCGACCGGCGAGGGCTCGGGGTTGCTGGCGCGGGGCTGACGGCGCGGCCCTCGAGCAGGGGAGGCCAGGTCGCGGGGGCGCTGGGCGGCGACACGGGGGAGATGGGTGTCTGGGGGTGCGGCACTAGGTCAGGGAGGAGGCATGGGCCTGGCCGGGCCTCGGCCTGGCCGGTTGGGCCCCCTCTCTCTCTGACGTTTTTTTTAAAAAAAAACTTATGGGAAAAACCCTTAAACAAAATCTGTTAAAAGAAAGGTTTTTTCCAACGAAATAAAAACAAACTAAAGATAGTGTCTTTTACCCATTTAAAACAAACCCCAACTATAAATAGTTTGGGCTTTTTCTTAAACAAATAAAAATGAAACTCTTTTAAGATTTAAAATAAAACCCTTCTTAAAAGAATTAAAAATCAGAACCCTTTTGAAGAATTAAATTAAAACTCTTTTAACAAGAAAATAAAAATAACCCCTTTTCGAAAGAATTAATTAAAACCTCTTTATTCAAAGAATAAACAAAAGCCTTTTAAAAGAGAAAATAAAATGAGAGGGCTTTTAAAATAAGACAAACGGAGAGTTAAAATAAAACCTAAGGGTTGCCCCTACGTTTAATAAAAGGACTTTTAAAAGAAGACGAATATTTTGGAAGAGGGGTAAAGTTAGAAATCTTTAGCAAAACCACAAAACAACTTAGGAGGGGAGAAGAGGGGAGAAGGTTTAGGTCGGCGGTGCAACGGGGTTTAACGATGGCTCTCACGCTCCCTCTATCATCGCGCCAACAAACGACGCCACTCACGAAACACTAACACCCAACAACACGAAGCCACAAGCAACACCGATAAAACACAGATGACATGATGCCATGCGTGATGCAATGATGCACTACATGACGATGCAACGAATAAAAAACTACACACACGACGAAAACGGAATAAATGGGGGAATCTTCTGGAACGTCGGTCTCGGGCTGTCACAACTCTCCCACACTACAAGAAGATCTCGTCCCGAGATCCAAGAATGAAAGGGGGGAGAGGATGAGAAAGAACAAGAGGTAAAACTTAGTCGCTTCTTTGACAAACGAGTGAAACCAACGATCCTTGAAAGTTGCAAGGTGATGAGGAATGATATGAGAAAGAAGCAAGAATTCACGGAAAATTTCGGCAGCACTTCGGTAGGAAAATGGGACAAAAAATTTGAAAAGGTAGAAGAAATAGACAATAATCATAGCAAACAACTAAATAGAGCAAGGGAAGACCATGATCTTGCTAGAACAACAAGATAGACCCAAAAGAGCAATATCACAATGCCTCCGGAACAAGAGAATATGAACTAGCTCGTACGGAAGAAGAGAATGAAGAAAAGAATGACAACTATCATCATAATAGAATTGAAGAGCCTCCGGATAGAAGAATAGACGGAGTAGTTGGAAAACCAACAACGAAAGAACCAGATAGTAGTGGGCTTATGGAAATCATCTCAACAAATATGAGGTGACAACCAACCACTAAAAAGGAACAAGGATAGATTGGGAGAAACAAGACATGAACAATTCTTACACCAAAAGGATGCATTGAGAACTTGGATTAACGACAAGCACCATGATAGCAACAATCCATAGGAAAGCTTTAGGTGAAATGCAAACCAAGATAGCTCACTGAAGAAATTATGGGTTGCAGATATCTCATGATCAAGGAATTGGTGGGTTTAACTATCTCATTCTTGAAAGGAAATCTCTTCGAGGCTCCTATACTAACAAGAAGGCTATAATACCACCTCAAAGGATAAAGGAAGAACAACTACACATATGAATGCAAGAGAAAGGATGCTAGAGGTACTCCAACAAGAATCTTGAAGAACACATGAGAATGAATTGAAACCTTGATGAACCACCCTCAAGGACCTCCGTAAGAATGATGCAACGATATGAAGGTGGAAAAGAATAAGATTATGGCCTTGCCAAGATTTAGATGAAGCCTCACGGAGAGAAACTTGATAGAACTTACAACTCCGGAAAAGAAAAGATAAGAACACTTGAGAAACGAATTGATATCATGAGCCACTCCAGAAAAAGAATTGAAATCTCTTGGAAGAAGGAAGAACAAGAATAAGAATTATATTATGCTCATCCTTCATCAAATTAAACTGATGACAAGCAACGGATTTGGCATACAACTTATTCTTCTTGAAAAGATTGAGGAGAGACATGAGCACAAACCAGAAGAAGTCTTGAAGGAGACACCGGTGAGAATTGAAATGAATGAGGCAACCATGAATGACTCGAGATACATGAGAACGATGAGATCATGATCCACCTAACAGAAAACTTGAATAAGGCACCGGAATATCCGAGAGACGAACGAAGAGGCAACAATTGAGAAGATTTGAGGATGAAAGCTGAAAGCTGAGAACGAAGAATCTTCTGAAATGATGGCCTTCGGAGGAACGAGAAATAAAAACAACTCAGAAATGCACCGGATAGCAAGAAAGGGATATGCATGATTGGAGCAAATAAGATGACGACACCAAGCTGAAATGAAGAATATCCAAGAGAATGAACCAAGATTCGAGAGAAACACTCCTTCGAATAGCAAGCTGAGAATGATCGAGAACAACACCAAGAATTACTGAGACCTCCGGAATAATGAAGAATGCAAGGTTGAGCCAAATATGAGAATTAACTCCAATTGAACTTGAACAATGAATATGACTGGCGAAATCACACATACGTCATAGTTGAAAAGAAATTAAAGACCTCCGGAAAAGATTAAGGAGCCAGGTAAGATCCTGGGAAAGAACCTGTGGGTTATGGGCCCACTCAAAGAAATCACCGTTGAAAGATTATTAGAAAGATTGATATTGCACCGGTATGAAGAGAACTAGATGAGCTTGAGCACCTCGAAATAAAGAAAGATCTGAGACCAAGAAACTACTGGGATATCTTCAACGCGCCGGAAGAATAGAGATAAATGACAACAGAATACCAGATAAGAATTCCCAACACAGGAAAGAATTACAAGGACGAAAGGAATATAACGAACACTTAGAACTGAATTAAATTCACCGAAAAGGAACAAAATGAAGAAATGAAGAACTCGACTCCTGCGAATCTTCACAACGAATCACCGGTTACGAAAGAAAGAAGAGATAGCGGAAGCATCACTGAAATGAAATGCAGTTAGATGAAATCCAATCACTGAAGAAAAGGGCGGGGAGGGCGGGGAAAAACAAAGACAACTTGGGACGGATGAGATGAACTCCGGAATAAGATGAGAGAATGATCTGCAAAAAATTGGAGAGGATAGAATTCACTAGCGAATCACACCGGTTGGAAAGAATTGATACGATGACTCCGGTTGACAAGAATTGATAAGGCAACTGATTGAACAAACGAATTAGCGCTCACATAAAAATATGAGAACACAAATTAGTAAGGATCTGAAAACACCACTTGACATCGAAGCAACTGAATTACCATATCCAACAAAACAAAGGATGAGGCTTATGAAACAAGCCAGAACAAACTCGTGAGAAAGATTTCCGTTCGATATTTTCGTGGACAGGATCGCACGGGCACGATTTACAGTAGTCACCAAGTGCAAGGCAGTGCACCTGACATACGAAGCGTCCCCGAGTCGTAGCAAGCTACAAGGACTCTTTAAGACACAACGTGTACCGCTGTAAGTCGACCGTGAACAAACGAATCCACTAGATGTCGAACCCCAACCTAACATCATGCATTTGTTGGAAGATTGTCCTATAAGCCACTACTTGAATTCCCACCTATGAATTCCCGAAATATCTGGTCATGCAATCTGGTACACGGATACAAGGAGTAATATCACACCACTCCTATACTAAACCGTCACTTGTATCACATCCGTCAACACACGACCAGAATCTCGAACCTTCATCTACAACAGACACTCGTGACCACAACGATACAAAGTATGGCAGTACCCCCGAACAATCTGCACCAGTACTAGGGACATCGGGGTTATCTCGCCACTACTAGTATTGAAGCAATTACGAACATCCTTCGTTCTGAGATACTAAGAAATCTGAATGATAACGATGTGCTCGAGAATCCCCTGGAGCTCAACTCCCGGGAAGAAGATCAAGTCAGACAGGAGGCACCAAGACAGTACTCCGTCACATCGGCATCATATAGATCTCAAAAATATCCGCGTGATCCTAAAAATATTTTGAGTGGGAAGAGGAGTAGAATAAATTATTACGTCAAGATTCCTCACCAGAGCATAGAAGAGGAGAAAAAAGAACCCTACTCTCCGATATATAACTAAGACTCAAATAGTTTTCACTAGACTCGACTCGGCCAAGTTCGATCAATCAAGGGGGCTCCTAGGTCGGTCCTTGCTCTGATACCAACTTGTCACGCCCAAGATGCGACCCTATCCTCAATTTGGCACGAGGGCCTCGTCAGGGATAGAAGCGCATCTCGTCATGTCGCAAGAATGGGTATCGTTACAAGTACATGTACTGAAAAGATGAGATATATAAAGAGTTGGCTTACACTCGCCACAAGCTACATCAGAGTCACATCAGTACATTGCATAATCACCAAGAGTAAGAGCAGGGTCCGTCTACGGACGAAAACAAACGACAAAAGAAGAACGACGTCCATCCTTGCTATCCCATGCTGCCGGCCTGGAACCCACCCTAGATCGACGAAGAAGAAGAAGAAGAGGCAACTCCAAATGAACAATCAACGCGCTCGCGTCACGTAACCTTTACCTGTACCTGCAACTGGTGTTGTAGTAATCTGTGAGCCACAGGGGACTCAGCAATCTCATTTCCAAAGGTAACAAGACTAGCAAAGCTTAATGGGTGAGGTATGGTTAAGTGGTGAGGTTGCAGCAGCGGCTGAGCATGTATATGGTGGCTAACTTACGAGTACAAGAAATAAGAGGGGGAAGATCTACGCATAGCAGACGTGACTACTGATGATCAAATGAATGATCCTGAACACCTACCTACGTCAGACGTAACCCCACCGTGTCCTCGATCGGAGAAGGAACTCACGAAAGAGACAATCACGGTTACGCACACAGTTGGCATATTTTAATTAAGTTAACTTCAAGTTATCTATAACCAGTGTTAAACAAAGCTTCCACGTTGCCACATAACCGCGGGCACGGCTTTCCGAAAGATTTAACCCTGCAGGGGTGCTCCAACTAGTCCATCACAAATTACCACAAGCCGCATAGAAATCCTCAATCACGAAGCTCGCGATCTCGTCGGATTCCCTAGTGGAAAACCTCAACTCTGAAATTACCCAAAGCATCACCGGAATCCCGATGCACAAGATATCTCGTCAAAGGTAAAACTAATCCAGCAAGGCCGCCCGACGTGTCGACGATCCCGATAGGAGTCGCGTACCTCGTTCTCAGGACACGACGGATGGGTCACACTAGGAGATGCCAAACCTCGGGTTGCCCCGCGGTGGCCCCGTAGTCTACCAATTTGGACCAACACTCATGAGGAGCACTGGTACGGGGTTGATTAAATTCCTCGGGTTAATTACTCCCTATGCAGTTCATTAGTTATTAGGCAAAAGTAGTACCAAAGTTGGGCCTTGCCAGACCAGCTTTAATCTAAAACGAATTATCAAGGGGGTCCCCATAACAACCCCGATCGTGTTAGGAGCGCTCGTTTATGGAACATAACACCGGTAGCCAAAAACTAAGGGGGCAAAGGTGGAACAAATCACCAGGCTGGAAAGGCCGAGCCTTCCACCTTTTACCAAGTATATAGGTGCATTAAATTAGATAGCATTAATATGGTGATATAACAAGGAACCCATGTTTTCACATGGAAGTGACTGCACCTGCAACTAGCAACGCAAACAACAGGGTTAAGCAAGCAGTAACATAGTCATTCAGTGGTTTGCTAGGTCGAACAGGTTGAAGGTGATCATGGCATTGTTGAGAGGCTGATATTTAACATGTGGTAGGCAACGAGACATAAACGGTAGCAACGGAATAACTAGCATGGCAATGATAGTCATGGTATCTGGGGAAATGATCATCTTGCCTGAGATCCCGCTTGGAAGAAGAACAACTCGGTGAAGTCAGCGAACCGACGTAGTCGAACGGTCCTCACATTCCGACACGCTTGCGGAACTCTATCGAGACGGAGGAAACCGGAAACAAACATCAACACAAGTATTCACCACCACAAAGCAAGACATGATGGAAACCCTAATATGATGCATGAACAGGTCATCGATGCACGGGATGGCACGGCAAAACACCTCACACATACACTACACATTAAATGAAGCTCGATATGCAACGGGTTGCATATCGACGAAACTCCACGTTTAAATATTTAGTTCACTCCCGTTAATTATCACGGCAATATTAAATGTTGTTAACAGGGCAAGGGGTGAGCGATGAACCTACAAGTCATCCTAGTCGACAGCACGTCGGACTTTGATCGGAGCTACGGCACAAGAACAAGCAACACAAAATAAATATGCCATGGATGCACTATGCATGGGAGTTCAACACATCACGACAAAGAGGGAAATAAGCATGGTGTCGCCCTGGCGAGCGAGAGGAAAACAAGGCGGCGAATCGGAAACGATGCCACGGCAACGTTCCGGTCCCGATAACTCGAGGAGAAACCGGTGCCAACGTATACGAACGCGTGCGGGAACGGTAAATAAAGGTGGGGTGATCCCGTATCTCGGGTTCCCATGTGTCGAGGGCTCGACGAAAAGGAAGACGACGTGCACGGCAAATAAACGGTGCAAACAAACGGTGCATAAATACGGTGCATACATGCATTCGACTTGTACAACACATACATCCGTACATCACTAGTCGAGGACCCACGAAGGCGGTGATCATGCACGCAGCGACGCACGCGACACGACAGCAACTACAACGACAAAGCGGCGCTAGCACTAGCAAGCAACATCTACTAGCAAGCACCGACAACGGAAACTTCTAGCCTAGCAGCACACGGCTAGCAACTAGCTACGCAAGCAAGCAGCAGCAAGCAACAACTGTAGCTAGCAAATCGGGCAACAGCAACCTAGCAGCAATATCAGCGAGGCACACAGGAGCACAGGTTCGGCAGCAACAAGCAAGCTAGCATCAGCGACTGCAGGCAAGCAGGGAAGCAGGCAACACGCGCATCTACTACCGGCAGCAGGAGTAGCAGCATAGCAAAACGCAACAGCGGCCTAGCAGTCTAACAGCAACAGGCAAGAATCAACTGCAGCTGCCAGCAACACAACTCGGCACGAGCGCAGCAACACCAACCTCAGCGGCGTGCTACCTCGGCGTCGGCAAGGGAACGGGCGGTCCGGCGAGCACGACGGGGCGGTGACCGGGAGGTGAGCGAGGACGACCAGGGGGCGAGGCCGACGGGGTGATGATCTCGGGCCTGGGGAAGCAGGGGCGTCCATGGCGGCGGCTGCGCGGCCGGGGAAGAGGCGACGCTGGGCGACGGCGCGGGCTGGCGACGGGAGGAAGAGGCCGGCGAGGATGGCGGGAGGAGGACGAGGCCCTGGCGGCGGGCACGGCACCGGCGGCAGAAGAGGGGCGGCTCGCTGACGGCGCGGCCATGACGGCGACGGGGTCGAGGCGTGGGCGACGACGGCGCTGCAGGGCGAGGGCGGCGGCTCAAACTCGGGGAAGAGGAGCAGAGGGCGAGGCGGCCGGCTCGCGAGCACGACGGGGCGTCGCCGCGCAGGCGGAGCGCGGGGCTGCCGGAGGCGGGGAACTCGGGCGACGACGAGCGCAGGCGGCGGGTCTCCTGCAGGCGGCCAGCGCGCTCGGGAAGAAGAGGAGGCGGCAGGAGGGCTTGGCGGCGACCGGCGAGGGCTCGGGTCTGCTGGCGCGGGGCTGACGGCGCGGCCCTCGAGCAGGGGAGGCCAGGTCGCGGGGGCGCTGGGCGGCGGCACGGGGGAGATGGGGGTCTGGGGGTGCGGCACTAGTTCAGGGAGGAGGCATGGGCCTGGCCGGGCCTCGGCCTGGCCGGTTGGGCCCCCTCTCTCTCTGACGTTTTTTAAAAAAAAAACTTATGGGAAAAACCCTTAAACAAAATCTGTTAAAAGAAAGGTTTTTTCCAACGAAATAAAAACAAACTAAAGATAGTGTCTTTTACCCATTTAAAACAAACCCCAACTATAAATAGTTTGGGCTTTTTCTTAAACAAATAAAAATGAAACTCTTTTAAGATTTAAAATAAAACCCTTCTTAAAAGAATTAAAAATCAGAACCCTTTTGAAGAATTAAATTAAAACTCTTTTAACAAGAAAATAAAAATAACCCCTTTTCGAAAGAATTAATTAAAACCTCTTTATTCAAAGAATAAACAAAAGCCTTTTAAAAGAGAAAATAAAATGAGAGGGCTTTTAAAATAAGACAAACGGAGAGTTAAATTAAAACCTAAGGGTTGCCCCTACGTTTAATAAAAGGACTTTTAAAAGAAGACGAATATTTTGGAAGAGGGGTAAAGTTAGAAATCTTTAGCAAAACCACAAAACAACTTAGGAGGGGAGAAGAGGGGAGAAGGTTTAGGTCGGCGGTGCAACGGGGTTTAACGATGGCTCTCACGCTCCCTCTCTTATCGCGCCAACAAACGACGCCACTCACGAAACACTAACACCCAACAACACGAAGCCACAAGCAACACCGATAAAACACAGATGACATGATGCCATGCGTGATGCGATGATGCACTACATGACGATGCAACGAATAAAAAACTACACACACGACGAAAACGGAATAAATGGGGGAATCTTCTGGAACGTCGGTCTCGGGCTGTCACAAAAGGGTGATGCAACACAGTAGCAGTAAGTATTTCCCTCAGTTTGAGAACCAAGGTATCAATCCATTAGGAGTATCAAGGTGAGGCACCAATGTAACTGCACAAAAACAAACAAACTTGAGCCCAACGCTATAATGGGGTTGTCAAGCCCTTCACGATTATTTGCAAGGTGAGATCTGAAGGTGGAAAGTGCAAAAAAGTAAAAGTGTAGATCTGAAAATATGATGTGAAGTAGACCCGGGGGCCATAGTGTTCACTAGAGGCTTCTCTCATGATAGCAAGTATTACGGCGGGTGAACGAATTAGTGTCGAGCAATTGATAGAATCGCGCAAAGTCATGATGATATCTAAGGCAATGATCATACATATAGGCATCACGTCCGAGACAAGTAGACCGATACTGTTTGCATCTACTACTATTACTCCACACATCAACCACTATCCAACATGCATCTAGTGTATTAAGTTCATAACAAACTGAGTAATTCCTTAAGCAAGATGACATGATGTAGAGGGATAAATTCATGCAATAGATATAAACCCCATCTTTTTACCCTTGATGGCAAGAACACGATGCGTGCCTCGCTACCCCTTCTGTCACTAGGTGAGGACACCGCACGGTATGAACCCAAAACCAAGCACTTCTTCCATTGCAAGAATTATAGATCAAGTTGGCCAAACGAAACCCACAACTCGAAGATAATTACAAGGATATGAAATCATGCATATAAGAAATCAGAGGAGACTCAAATAATATTCATAGATAATCTGATCATAAATCCACAATTCATCAGATCTCGATAAACACACTGCAAAAGAAAGTTACATCGGATAGATCTCCATCAAGATCATGGAGAACTTTGTATTGAAGATCTAAGAGATAGAAGAAGCCATCTAGCTACTAGCTATGGACCCGAAGGTCTGTGGTGAACTACTCACGCATCATCGGAGAGGCAATGGTGTTGATGAACAAGCCCTCCGTGTCCGAACCCCCCCCTCCAGCAGGGCACCAGAACGGTCCCCAGATGGGATTTTGCGGAGACAGAAGCTTGCGGCGGCGGAAAAGTATTTTCATGGGTCTCTCTGGTGATTTTTTAGAAAATTTATAGGCGGAAGAAGTAGGGCAGAGGTGCCACGGGGAGCCCACAAGCGTACTAGCCCCCCCAGGCCGGGCCTAGGGGGCTTGTGACCTCCCCCGAGGTCCCGTGCCTTGGTTCTCAAGTTTCCTGCGTATCTTCTGTTATGGAAAAAAATCATTCTGCAGGTTTATTCCGTTTGGACTCCGTTTAATATTCTCCTCTGAAAAAGGTCAAAAAACACGGAAAAAACAGAAACTGGCACTTGACACTGAGTTAATAGGTTAGTCCCCAAAAAGATTTAAAATAGCATATTCATGCATACAAAACATCCAAAGTTGACATGATAATAGCATGGAACCATCAAAAATTATAGATACGCTGGAGACGTATCAAGCATCCCCAAGCTTAACTCCTGCTCGTCCTCGAGTAGGGAAGTGATAAAGACTGAATTTTTGATGTGGAATGCTACCTAACATATTTTTCCTTTGTAACTTCTTTCTTGTGACATGAATGTTCAGATCCATAAGATTCAAAACAATAGTTTACTATTGACATGAAAACAATAGTACTTCAAGCATACTAGCAAAGTGATCATAAACTTTTGAAGTAACAAGGCCAAAGAAAGTTATCCCTACAAAATCATATAGTCTGGCTATGCTCCATCATCCCCACACAACGAATTTAAATCATGCACAACCCCGGTATTGGACAAGTAATTGTTTTCGCACTCTTACTTTCTCAAACTTCTTCAACTCTCACGCAATACATGAGCGTGAGCCATGGATATAGCACTATAGGTGGAATAGATTGTGGTGGAGGTTGTGAAGCAAAAAGGAGGAGATGGTCACATTGACTTGGCGTATTAATGGGCTATGGAGATGGCCGTCAATAGATATCAATGTGAATGAGTAGGGATTACCATGAAACACATGCACTTATAGCTATAAGTGTGTGAAAGCTCAAAAGGAGAACTAGTGGGTGTGCACCCAACTTGCTTGCTCACGAAGACCTAGGCCAATTTTGAGGAAGCCCATCATTGGAATATACAAACCAAGTTATATAATGAAAATTCCCACTAGTATATGGAAATGTCAAAACAAGAGACTCTCTATCATGAAGAACAAGGTGCTATTTTGAAGCACAAGTGTGGAAAAAGGATAGTAATATTGTCCCTTCTCTCTTTTTCTCTCCTTTTTTTGTTTGGGCTCTTTGGCCTCTTTTCATTTTTTTGGTGGGCATCTTTGGCCTCTTCTTTTTATTTCCTCACATGGGAGAATGCTCTAATAATGATGATCATCACACTTTTATTTACTCACAACTCAATACTTAGAACAATGATGACTCTATAGGAAATGCCTCGTACCGGGATATGCAATGATCTAGCTTAGCGTATGACGTTGAAACATCTCGCTAGCTATCTTACGATCATGCAATGGCAATATGTAAGTGACGGCACAAGTCATGAGACGGAACGGTGGGAGTTGCATGGCAATATATCTCGGAATGGCTATGAAAATGCCATAATAGGTAGGTATGGTGGATGTTTTGAGAAAGGTATATGGTGGGTTTGTGTACCAGCGAAAGTTGCACGGAACTAGAGAGGCTAGCAATGGTGGAAGGTGAAAGTGTATCTATACCATGGACTCACATTAGTCATGAATAACTCATATACTTATTGCGGAAGTTTTTATTAGTAATCGAAACAAAGTGCTAAACGCATACTCCTAGGGGAAGGGTTGGTAGGTGTTAACCATCTCGCGATCCCGACCGCCACACAAAGGACGAAAATCAATAAATCAATTATGCTCCGACTCCTAACATAGAGGTTCACCATACGTGCATGCTACGAGAATCACTAACTTCAACACAAGTATTTCTAGATTCACAACACCCTACTAACATAACTCTAATATTACCAAATCCATATCTCAAAACTTAATTGTTAGGAATCAAACTTCTCTTACTAATCAATGCACTTAATATGGAAGTTTTTATAATATCCTCTTTGGATGCCTATCATCTTGAGGACTACTTTCATAGCACACGCCAATTACCAAGTTACTGAGAGAGAGCACTCTCAAAAAGATATAAGTGAAGATCGAGAGTTTTTATAGTAAATTCACGATGAGTGCATGTCCCTCTCAAAAAGGTGTGCAGCAAGGAAGATTGTGACAAAACAAAAATAAAAGACTCATATAGTACACGACACTCCAAGAAAAACACATATCATGTGGTGAATAAAAATATAGCTCCAAGTGACGTTACCGAAGGATTGAAGACGAAAGATGTAACATCCCAAATTTTGGAATGTTAAAAATAATTATTAGATTGTTTGTTTGTTTGATTGAGTGATTGAAACTTGAGTGGCATTTGAAACTTTTCAAAACTTTTGAATGAGAGGGAATAAAATGACTTTCCCCTTCTCCAGTAAATTCAAATTCATCCAATTAAAAGCAATGAGAGAAGATGACATGACCTCTTCAACTATAAAGAATTTGAACGGAGTTTCGCATTTGAATTCTTTCAAATATTTTCCCTTGCTTCTTTATTTTTCTTCCTCGAGAAATACCCCGAAAATAATTCTTGCCAAGCAAGAAAGAGAGGACGAACATGACCCTCCAAACCGGGGGTATTCCTTTGAAATATTTGGACCATAAAACCCAAGGTTTATTTGAAAAATATTTGCAAAAAGAAAATAAACCAATTTAGGGATTTTCTAAAAAAACATTTTTTTGAAGTATTTATTTTGTTAGCGGAAAAATGCCCATCTTTTTGGATTTATTTTTCTGAAAATTTTAATATATTATACCCCAATATTCTGAGGAATATTCCATTTACTTTTAATAGTTTTAATTCCTGTTTTAATAAATATGGAAAGAGATCTTTATGTTAGGAAAGTCCTTGGGCCATATTAGGAATGTCATCTGGCCCATATCCCCACCTTCTTCTTCCTCTCAACGTTTCCTTATGTAGCCATGGCAGAAGCTTCCCATGAAGCTTCCCCTCCAGGATTCGCGAGCTATACTCCCTCCCGGCGCCTCCCGTCACCACTATAAGAACGCCCCGTCTCTCCTATTTCCATTCCCCTAGAGAAATCCTCGTTTCCCCTGCCCGTAGCATCTCCCCATCACCTCCCCTTTTTCCCTGTCAAGAATGCACCAGGGAGCTCTCCCCTGTCGCCCCAGCATCACCTCCCCATCGCCCCACCCTCGCTGCACCCCACCCCTGCGCACCCCCACCCCTCGCTGCACCCCTCCCCACCCCGCCGAAGCTCCCTCCAGGAGCTCCACATCACGACCAGGAGCTGCCCCCCTCGCCCCCTGCTCGGCCAGGGCACCCGGCGCCTTAGCCCCAAGTGCCGACCCTCCCCTTCCGTCGCCCGCACCCTCCTCCGCCGCCCCACCCTCGCCGGTGACCTCGCCCCTCGCCGGAGTGCCTCCTCCTCGCCACTGCTCCTCCCTACCATCGTGCATGAGGTAACTCCCTCTCCCTTTTGTTTTTTCTTTTGTTTTACTTTCTACCGTTAGATCTTTAGTCAACCCGTGAGATTAGATTTGAAGATACCCCTTCGGTTCTTTTAAAAGAACCGGCGGTTATTTTTTATTAGTAAGTTTAGCCGAAGCGGTTTCTTATATAGCGGCCATCCGCTGTTTAGCCTATGCAACGCACACCCCAGAGCCAATCACAACACGCCACGTGGTCCCCCGCTCACTAATTAGCTATTCAGTTTTTTTAGTTTGAATTGAAAAACAGAGAGAGTTCCAATCTTGTTTCCTCCATATCTTTTGATCCAGAACTCCAATGGAGTTGAATCTTTTTCCAGTAGATCACAATGTTTCTGTAGTTTTCAAAAACATATTATTTGCCTATGTTTGAAATTTTCAAATTTGAATGAGATCAGATTTAGTTTAAACCTTGTTTTGCTTATTCTGGGAGTTTAAAAATAGATTGTTAATTAATTCTTTTTGCTACTGATCACTAGTGATCTTATTTATCAGTGGTAAAGATTTAAGAATTGTTTGAGTATTTTAGCTCATTGTTTCTTGTGAAACACTTTTTGTTTCACTTCTTTTAGGATCATGACTATATTTCTTTCTTTAGTTGATTTTAAATTATTTTCTTTTATATTTCAGAAAGTTTATGTTTAGTTTGTGTTAGTTTAACAGTAGGTTCTCAACAAGTTTTTATTTTTATTTTATTTGTTATCATGAAATCAATTCTAATTCCCTAATAACTTGCAATTGATTTTCTCTACTGTTTCAACTCCCGTTTGGAAATACTTCCAAATAGTTTTGTGAAAAATACTTTACTTTATCTTAGTTAAATTTATATCTTAGTTCCCTGTTATTTAAGTATTTTATTTTCTGTTAGACAAAAACTATTTAGTGTTTGATGTAGTAGAAGACTCCCTAGTCTTATTTGAAGTTTCCTTCGGATTCTTATTCGCTCTCTCTTTTGTTTTGATTGCTAGAATGATTGCTAGTATGAGTGCTTACGTAAATGATATGGTTTTTATATAGATTTCATCGGAGAGTGACGAGTAGTCTATCAAGTTATTCCTCGAGAACGAAAATTCTTCTTCGTCAACATCACCAGGCAAGTCATTTGATCATGTATCACCTATGTTTTATGCATCGTAGTTCTACCATCCTATGCCCAAATGCATGCTGAGTAGGTCCTTGAAAATTATGGTTACATATTGTAGTATCATGTGGTAGGCGCCCAACAACCTCGTTACTAGGCCCGGGACGACAAATTTCATATTGCTATGCTTGAGTAGACGGGATTCTGGAGAGTTTATCACGAGTGATGCGAGAATAATTTAATAACCAAGACCGGTTAAGTCAAGACTTTTCAAGACCTCGTGATGCAATGCAACTCTAGGTGAAGGACGGTTGATCGGCTCCCTGGAGAAACCAGTGGATGACCCGAGATGCTGGAGACGTGCCATGACATCTTGCGGAAAGCTTCACCTAGGCTCAAAGAGACGGATGGATATTTTCAAGACCCAAGGCTTACCTGCACAACCACAAGTCATTATGGGCTCTGGCTTGGTTGGACAACGTGCCGACTCTGGACAGACGGTGCCAGCAGATGTAGAAGAACGGTAGGATTGGATGGGCACCGACAGGGATTCAGAGGGACCCGTTGAAAGACCATGTTTCGATCATCCGGTCTTCAAACACCCTGAAGTGCAAGGACATACACGGAGGTGATCAAATCTTGTGGGGAACGTGTGCAAAACTCTGCAGAGTACTCAAACCTAATCGATTAGCCGTGTCCACGGTCATGGACAACTTGAGCCAAAGGAACTGAAATTATCAGGAACTCTCAACACAATTTAATAATGATGTGGGAATTATTGACAACTCGGGTATGAGAATTAGTTGGCGGAACCATCTCGTTAACAAAAAACAACGTAGTAATATTTTGCTTTTAACCCTCTCTTGATGTAGGAGAAAACTTGCTTTTTCGCGAAAAACTTATAGCCCCACCTGCCATATATGCATGTAGAATAGATGATTATTATTTTACCCCCTCTCTTATGTGACTTGCGATCATATTCAATATGCTGACCTACACGACTGCAACGTCTTATGTTGCAGATATTTCCTCGACGAGTAAGAGTACGATTCAGGGTTACGGTCCGCATTCAACTTGTCGTTGGTGTTTATTGGGACTCCACTCCCTTGACGGTTTCCGCTTAGATATTTAAGGTATATATCAGTTTTACGCTATTTACATGTGATTGCACTTTGATATATACATTGATGTACTGTGTGTGTCAGCATACTGATCCAGGGATGGCACAGATACACAGAGGCTTGACTCGTTTTGAGTCGGGTCGCCACAAAAGAGGGGAGGCCTTCCCGGGGCATCCCCAAGCTTAGGCTTTTTGGTCTCCTTGAATTTGGAATTGGATGCCTTGGGCATACCCAAGATTCAGCTCT
The DNA here is from genome assembly GCF_904849725.1 of Hordeum vulgare subsp. vulgare. Taxonomy (NCBI): domain Eukaryota; kingdom Viridiplantae; phylum Streptophyta; class Magnoliopsida; order Poales; family Poaceae; genus Hordeum; species Hordeum vulgare. The sequence continues at coordinate 442,852,660 of NC_058519.1, forward strand.
TTCCACTCTTTATCCCATTGTCCATGAGAACATCACCCAAAACTTGAAAACTTCACAACACAAAACTTAAACAGAAACTCGTGATATCATTAGCATAAGAAAACAAACTACCAACTCTTTAGGTACTGTAGTAAACTTGATTTATATTTAGATTGATGTTAGATTACTGTATTCTCACTTTTCCATGGCTCGTACCCCCCGAGACTATCCATAGTTTCATCAAAATAAGCAATCAACACAACAAAAACATAATTTGTCAAAAACAGACCAGTCTGTAGCAATCTGTATACTTCGTATACTTCTGGTATCCCAAAACTTTTGAAAAATTATGAAAATTAGGGAAATTTTCATATCAACTAGCAGCAATAATAATCAATTCAAAATCTCTTTGTGATAGGAATTAAAAATAATTTCGTGAGCACAAAGTTTCTGTCTTTTTTCAGCATGATCAAACAACCATCACCAAAACTAATCATAAAGGTTTTACTTGGCACAAACACAAAAAGAAACACAAAAAAACACAATCATAAAAGAATTATGATGGTGTGGACACAACAAAACAGAAAGCAAAAAGCAAAGATAAATTCATTGGGTTGCCTCCCAACAAGCGCTATTGTTTAACGCCCTTAGCTAGGCATAAGGCGATAGAATCAAGTATCGTCGTCTTTGGTGCTCAAACCATAACTAGCCCTCATCATGGATTCATAAGGCAATCTTATTTTATTTCTAGGTAAGTGTTCCATGCCCTTATTTAATAGAAATTGAAATCTAATATTCCCTTCCTTCATATCGATGATAACACCAATAGTCCTAAGGAAAGGTCTACCAAGAATGATGGGGCATGTCGGATTGCAATCAATATCAAGCACAATGAAATCTACGGGTACATAGTTCCTATTTGCAATAATAAGAACATCATTGATCCTTCCCATAGGTTTCTTAACAGTAGAATTCGCAAGGTGCAAATTAAGAGAGCACTCATCAATCTCATTGAAGCCTAGAACATCACATAAAGACTTTGGAATAGCGGAAACACTAGCACCCAAATCACACAACGCATTGCATTCATAGTTCTTAATATTGATTTTTATAGTAGGTTCCCACTCATCATGAAGTTTTCTAGGAATAGATATCTCCAACTCAAGTTTCTCTTCAAGAGATTTCATCATAGCATCAACGATATGATCGGTAAAGGCCTTATTTTGGGTATAAGAATGTGGAGAGTTTAGCATGGATTGCATCAAGGAAATACATTCAATCAAAGAGAAACTATCACAATTGAATTCCTTGAAATCCAAAGTAGTAATTCCATCACTACTCAAAGTTTTGATATCCTCTACTCCACTTTCAGTGCTTTTAGCATCAAGATAGATAGACTCCGAATCATTGGGGCGTTTCTCAAACAAAGTGGATTCATATCCAGCCCCATCATCATTAGGATTGACATTTGAAAACAAGGATTAAATGGGAGTCACACCAAGCATTTTAAGATCTTCGTGATTCTCATCATGAGAACACGCCTTTTTAAGCCATTCATGTCTAGCATGAATTTGGGCGGTTCTTTCTTTACTCTCATTCATGGAAACACGCATGGGTTTCAAAGTTTCATCCTTATTAATCTTGGGAGGAGCACATCTCAATTTCAGAGCATCAATATCTAGAGACATTCTATCAATGGTCCTAGCCAAGTCATCAACTTTGAGCAGTTTTTCTTCTATGGACGCATTGAAAATCTTTTGCGTGTTGATAAACTCTTTAATATTACTCTCAAGATCATAGGGTAATTTATTTTAATTTCCATGAGAATTGTTGTAGGAATTTCCAAAGTTATTAGAGGGATTACTAGGAAAAGGCCTAGGAATAAAGTTACCTTTATAAGCATTGTTGTTGCCAAAATTATTCCTACCAACAAAATTAACATCCGAGCTCTCATTGCTATTATCAATCAAGGAAGAAAAAGGCATATCATTTGGATCTAGAGGAGCACCTTTACTAGCAAACAATTTCATTAACTCATCCATCTTAGCACTCAAAGAGTTAATTTCTTCTATAGCATGCACTTTTTTACTAGTAGGTGACCTTTCAGTGTGCCATTGAGAATAGTTTGTCATGATATTATCTAGGAGTTTTGTGGCTTCTCCTAGTGAGATTTCCATGAAAGTTCCACCAGAGGCGGAATCCAAGATATTTCTAGAAGCAAAATTCAAACCAGCATAGAAGATTTGTATAATCATCCAATGACTCAAGCCATGAGCGGGACAATTTCTAATCATCAATTTCATTCTCTCCCAAGATTGTGCAACGTGTTCATGATCTAGTTGCTTAAAATTCATGATATCATTACAGAGAGAGATAATCTTAGCCGGTGGAAAATACTTGGAAATATAAGCATCTTTACACTTGTTCCAAGAATCAATACTATTTTTGGGTAAAGATGAAAACCAAGTTTTTGCTCGATCTCGTAATGAGAACGGAAATAGCTTCAATTTAATCACATAATTATCCACATCTTTCTTCTTTTGCATATCACATAACTCAATGAAGGTATTAAGATGGGATGCGACATCTTTACTAGGAAGGCCGGAAAATTGCTCTTTCATAACAAGATTCAGCAAGGCAGCATTGATTTCATATGACTCCACACTAGTGGCGGGAGCAATCGGAGTACTAATAAAATCATTATTATTAGTATTCGAGAAGTCACACAATTTGGTGTTTTCAGTCATGGTGACTCAGCAAGCAGACAAGCACACAAGCGAACAGAAAGCAAGCGAAAGAAAAGGGCGAACGAAAAAGGCAAATATTTTTGTAATTTTTGTTTTTCAGAAGTGGGGGAGAGGAAAACGAGAGACAAAAGGAAAAAAAGTAAATGCAAGAGATGAGTTTGCCATAGTTACTTGGATATGCTTCACTTAGAATACTCTCCGGCAACGGCGCCAAAAATTGGCACATTGACGGGAGACTATTCTTGATTGATACTCCAAGGCAACGGTGCCAGAAATTCTTCTTGATACCTCTTGAGCTTGCGTTGGTTTTTCCCTTGAAGAGGAAAGGATGATGCAGCACAGTAGCAGTAAGTATTTACCTCAGTTTGAGAACCAAGGTATCAATCCAGTAGGAGTATCAAGGTGAGGAACCAATGTTCCTGCGCAAAAACAAACAAACTTGCACCCAACGCTATAAAGGGGTTGTCAAGCCCTTCACGATTATTTGCAAGGTGACATATGAAGGTGGAAAGTGCCAAAAAAGTAAAAGTGTAGATCTCAAAATATGATGTGAAGTAGAACCGGGGGCCATAGTGTTCACTAGAGGCTTCTCTCATGATAACAAGTATTACGGTGGGTGAACGAATTACTGTCGAGCAATTGATAGAATCGCGCAAAGTCATGATGATATCTAAGGCAATGATCATACATATAGGCATCATGTCCAAGATAAGTAGACCGATACTGTCTGCATCTACTACTATTACTCCACACATCGACTGCTATCCAGCATGCATCTAGTGTATTAAGTTCATAACAAACAGAGTAACGCCTTAAGCAAGATGACATGATGTAGAGGGATAAATTCACGCAATAGATATAAACCCCATATTTTTACCCTTGATGGAAACAACACGATGCGTGCCTCGCTACCCCTTCTGTCACTAGGTGAGGACACCGCACGGTATGAACCCAAAACCAAGCACTTCTCCCATTGCAAGAATTATAGATCAAGTTGGCCAAACGAAACCCACAACTCGAAGAGAATTACAAGGATATGAAATCATGCATATAAGAGATCAGAGGAGACTCAAATAGTATTCATAGATAATCTGATAATAAATCCACAATTCATCGGATCTCGACAAACACACCGCAAAAAAGTTACATCGGATAGATCTCCATGAAGATCATGGAGAACTTTGTATTGGAGATCCAAGAGAGAGAAGAAGCCTTCTAGCTACTAGCTATGGACCCGAAGGTATGTGGTGAACTACTCACGCATCATCGGTGTTGATGAAGAGAGAGAAGAGGCAATGGTGTTGATGAAGAAGCCCTCTGTGTCCGAATCCTCCTCCGGCAAGGTACCAGAACGGTCCCCTGATGGATCTTGCAGAGACAGAAGCTTGCGGCAGTGGAAAAGTATTTTCGTGGCTCTCTCTGGTAGTTTTGGATTTTTAGAGAATTTGTAGGCGGAAGAAGTAGGGCAGAGGAGCCACGGGGAGCTCACAAGCCTGCTAGGTCTGCCCCCGAGGCTGGGCCTAAGGAGCTTGTGACCTCCCCTGAGGTCCCCTGCCTTGGTTCTCAAGTTTCCTGCGTATCTTCTGTTATGGAAAAAATCATTCCGCAGATTTTATTCCGTTTGGACTCCGTTTAATATTCTCCTCTAAAAAAGGTCACAAACATGGAAAAAACAGAAACTGGCACTTGGCACTGAGTTAGTAGGTTAGTCCCAAAAAGATATAAAATAGCATATTCATGGATACAAAACATCCAAAGTTGACATGATAATAGCATGGAACCATCAAAAATTATAGATACGTTTGAGACGTATCACGAGGCGCCCTAGGGTTTCCACTAGGGGTGGGGTGGCGGCCAAGGGGGGTGCCTTGGCCCCCAAGGCAAGTGGGGTGCCTCCCCTCTTGGCCCAACCCTTGCCCTAGCCACATGGGCCTTACGTGGGAGGGGTGCCCAGCCCACCAGGGGCTGTTGCGCCCCTCTCAAAGCCCATGGGATCCTCCGGGGTAGGTGGACCCCCGGAACACTTTCGGCACTCTTGTCAAAAAACCGGTAAGTCCCGAAACTTTTCTGGAACTCGAATACGAACTTCCCATATATCAATCTTTCCCTCCGGACCATTCCGTTGCTCCTAGTGACATCCGGGATCTCATGCGGGACTCCGAACAACTTTCGGTTACCACCAGACATAACTCATTAATATCCAATCGTCATTGAACCTTAATTGTGCAGACCCTGCGGGTTCGAGAACTATGTAGACATGACAGAGAAACTCTTCGGTCAATAACCAATAGCGGGACATGGATGCCCATATTGGCTCGTACATATTCTATGAAGATCTTTATCGGCCAAACCACGATGTCAAGGATTCAATTTATCCCGTATACTGTTCCCTTTGTCCATTGGTATGTTACTTGCCCGAGATTCTATTGTCGAAATCTCCATACCTAGTTCAATCTCGTTACTGGAAAGTTTCTGTACTCGTTACGTAATACAAGATCCCATAGCTAACTCTTTAGTCACATTACTTGCAAGCATGTTGTGATGTTGTATTACCGACACTACAAGGAATATGCTAATACACGACGCTATATTTTCGTCGCTACATCGTCACGGTTTTTAGTTTACGACGATCTCACGACGAAAAACCAAACGTCGAAAACGGAGCGTCACAAATGAACAGCAGCGACGTTTTGATCAAAATCGTCGTAACCTTTACGACGATTCTTGGATCGTCGTAACCTTTACGACGATCCTAAATCGTCATTGGCAATCCAACCCAGTCCTACGTGGCAGTCCTACGTGGCAATATTACGACGAAATCAAAACGTCATTGTTGAAATCAGCCCAACCCATTTCAATGGATCACATGGGCTCGTTTTATTTTTTTGGGCTTTTCTTCTTGGGATTCTTTTTGGGCCTTGGCCAATTTACAGTCACTTTAGTAAAAAATTGAATTTTGGTTTGTGGCCTTTTACTTTCTATTGATTTTCTTTTTTGGCCATTTTAATTTTGTACTGGTCCAACTTGTCATGCTGATCTCAAAATTTTGGGCCTCGAGATTTTTATATTTTGATATGTAGCATTATGAAGGCACAAATATATCTGATCCAATACAGGTGATAGCACAAACTTAGAATCAACCTAAATTTAATACTAATATATTGTCTTTTTGACCACTTTCAATCCAAGAATGAATTTCAAATAGAACTAAGAACACATAAAATTGATCAAATATACGACTAAATAAATCTATTACAATCTTTACAACACAGATGTTCTACAATATGCTACTCTAAACTAAGTAAGACTTCACAGCTTCACACTTGGGTTCACACTTCACGGCTTCACACTTCACACTTGAGCTTCTGTAAAAGAGGAACCAACACAATTTTAAGTCTACAATACAACAATTGATACTAATAAATGGATGGAGTAGTGGTACTAACACTTACAGAAAAGAAGTGGTAGTAACATATAGCAGGAAGTTCAAATCTCTTACCGAGGGAGTACATCGACACTTAGTATGGATCGGAGGGAGTATCAAATCTCTCAGACTCAGAAGTAAACTGAACTTGGTACGTCTACACTGTTATCATGAACCTCCTCACCTACAACTAGTACGAACCACTGGATTTCAGGCTGCTACTAAAACACGTACGATTAATAGCAACTGTTTGACACAGAAACTATTCACTCCATTTCTAAATATAAGCATTTTTTAATATTTTAATACGAACTACGTACATGCGGATGTATATACACATATCTTAGAGTATGTAATCCGTACTGAAACCTCTTAAAATGCTTATATTTAGAAACGGGGTGGGTAACTAGATTAAGATTATTTCTAACAATATCTCGCTAAGCTTGATTAGTTGAATCTCCACAACTTTTACTCTTGTTGCAACAATGACCCCAACTTGGTAGTCAACAGAGAAGAGATGCTATATATGGATGGTTTTCTTTGTACTTGCCTGATGGAGTTGAGGAGGTGGGAGGTGGAGCAAGGAATATGCTAATACTAAGAAAACAGTCATGATCATGGAGCAACCTAAGACACTCGTAGTATTATTGATAGCATCTATACTTGTGACACAGGATGTTCAAGGATTAAGGTGCGAACTCCATGCAATTTGGCAAACTAAATGACACACTGACGGATGATGCTGGTTGCCCCATTTTGAATAGTTACTGTCATGGCATGAGATGACATAAACATTACACATTAATGGAGCTAGCTTAACAAGGCAAAGCTAATTCTTTGGCTCAATATTCTTCAAGCTAGTCATCTGACACCTTAACGGAAAATCTAGTATCTAAGAAACCATGCCGAATTCAAAAGTAAGTTTGGGATTGGGTCAATCAAATAACAGAATTATCTTGATTTTAATTCAAGACAGATTGGTTCAAAACAAAATTTATTTTTAGCAATTAAGGTAGCAAACGAGATACTATGGTGATTGTCTGAATTGCATGATTGCTTGACCATACATGAGAGACTGAAGTGAATAGGCTTCAGGCATGGGGTCTCTGTCGCCAGAGTTGCCTGCAATTACAAGACAACATTAGGTGATGCACAACTATTTCTAGCAGTGAACTTCAGTACTATATATGACACAAGTAACAGTTCTAGCATGCAAAGGAACTACAGTTTTTGTTACTAATCACAGAACAAGCACCTACCTACCACCATCAACTCAGGCACCGCAAGTACTGGCAGAGTATTTATTGAGTGACTTTATAACACGAGGAGTGCAGTACTCATCTCCTGCAGCAAAACCAAGGTAGTTGTAGGAACCCAAGTTAAGACATTTTGTTTTATTAAGTGCTGATTTCAGAAACTGAATACTGCATGGTAGTTAATCAGCAGTTATTAACTTCTTTTCTAAAGAGATAACTGCTTTATCCCCCTAGTAACATCTAGCACCACAAACTGAGACAAGTGATCAAGAGACCCAATAAGAAAATCATTGCATGCACCAGAAAGATCAAGGCAAATATTACGAAGAGAACTCAAGAGACAGAGAAGAAGCCCCAGAAACTTGGGGAAAAATTACCAGCAGATAACGATCCCATATTTAGAAAGCAGGCTGCTCCATCTCTGATGTATGTTGGCAGTAGATGGAACGGTACACCCCATAACTTTGAAAAGAATGGCAACAAGAGACACATAAAAATAGCCTGAAAAGATAGGTTCATTAATTATGATGGATGGCTTATGTATGATTCAAGCATAGTAGTCAAAATCAGGACCATACTTGATAAGTAGAGCCATACGAGTTGATGACAAAAAGATCAACTGAGCCACCCTGGAAACAAAACAAAAATATCGGAATGGGAAAGGCATCTCACAAACACAATGAAAATATAGCAGCTAACAGTAAGCATGCCTTCCAAAGAGCAAGTTCTACATCTTTAATAAAATATTGCTAGGTGACAACTATGGGAGAACAGCAGTACCTTCAAATTCTTGGCAGCATCTATAAATATTATTTCCTGCAACAATTATACTTTAGTTATATCAGATAAAACTGGAAGGTAAAGTACAGAAATTAGTCAATTGACTGATTAACGGACTTGCTACCTTCAATACTGTATCAGCAGCTTGTAGAAAGAATGATATTATCATTAGCAGTGGCCACAAAATTCCAGTACTTTGTAGTCAAGCACCAAAAAGTAAGGTTCGTGTTAAATTTTGTTGACACATAGCTACCGAATATCATAATCATGCACTAGCATTCCACTTTGACATCACAACATTGCAGAAAATATGTGTATGTAGTTGTAGACGTGTTTCATAACCCCTTATGCGATCATCTCTCGCCCAATAGCAATTTCATTCTGTGAGGTCTAAATCATGCTTGACTTAATCAAATATCCATAAAACGGACTGTGAAATGACAGAGTTTCTAGGTCTGGATCGACACTATTCTCAAACACTCATTGTAATGAAAAACAGAGCAGTAGTAAATATGTCTAAATAATAATGTACAGAAATGTCAAGCAGTTTTTGCCTAACGTTCCATGCTTGGGATCTTGACACTATCCACAAATCATAATGACAGTTATCAAAATAAATGTTCCAGCATAGCTGCTCAACTGCATATGCACATGCGTGTGAAGATGTCACGTGTGATGCATTGAGGATTTTTGGATCATATAAGCAATATTAACGCATAAGTTCCTAATATGATAATTTCCTATATATTTTGTTTCCCGGTATTTTACATGTCCAACTCCAAGTAACAAAAATTATTCTCTTCCGGATTTAACCATAACATTCGCTTGTGATCAAAAAATTCTCATGAGTCCCATGTCGCCGAAGATGACGACGCGCTACAGCGAGGCCTGGCCCGGGTAGGGGGACGCGCGGAAGGTGGCGGCCTTGCCCCACGCCACTGTCCCGTCCTGCAGCTCGTGCCCAATCTGATATGAATACCTGATGAGTGAAGAAAAAACACAAGTGTGAGTACGAAAACAAAGACACCAGTAGTATTTCAGAACTGAAACACTCTGATTCAGCTGTCAGTGTTGGTGTTCATACTCTCTGTTTGGCCACAGGTCCATGAGGAACGCGGTGTGGATGAAACCCGGATCCCTGTAACCCTGTCCACAGGCCGGGTCACCTGCGATTAATTTGCAGTTGAAAAAACAAAATCAGACTACACTACCTGCGATAGTTTTCACACTCTGATGAGTTAACAGAAATTGTGCGTTACTGAAGAACAGGACGCCGATAATGGTTACTAAAACACTATCACTATGTATGTCAAGGGAATCACCCACAGGCATTCGATTCAAGCAAGGGCTATAGTGAGAATTAGGCGGATTACTAGATGGCATGTTTCCACGGCTATTTGCTCCAATCAGATCGCGAGCTGTCGGCTCTTAGCAACCCCCTTCTCATCTGTCGCCCGACAGCCAGTAATTTCAAGAAACGGCGCGACCAGAGAGCAAGGTATGGGAAGGGAAGAAATCTAGGACTCTTCGATCGGATGATCCATGAAAAGCAACGAGGCTCACCTGAACCGCGGCAGGAGAGGGCGGGCCGAGAAAACCGGCGGTCTCGGCGAGGCGCGGCGCCCGACGGGGGCTTCCACCTTCACCCCACCGGCGCACTGACGGAACTAATACTAACCCGCCGAATAGCCGCCCGACGCGGATATACTCCGGCCCGCGGTGGATCACAGTATGGCAGCTCTCCGCAGCTTGCCGAGCTCCGGCAGAGGTCAGCGGGCGGCGGCGCAAGACGAGCGGAGGGGAGGGGGTTGGAATGGCGGCCTGAGGTGGAGAGTTTGTGGCTTCTCTCCAATGCGAAGCGAGAAACGAGGGAGAAGAAAACATGGCGACGCCGTTGAAGATGGGGAGGAGGAAGGACTGTGTCGGGAGGCGGCGCGGACGGGGAGGAGGTGGTGGCGGCGAGGAGATGGGGAGGAGGGAGGGGTCTGAGCTAGGGTTTGGTCTACGGGTGGGTTATTTATTTATTTTTTATTTAGATACATGAATGGATGGATGTGAGATGGTGAGATAGATGGATGGATGGATGGCCGCCATGTCATCGATCCGTGAGAAGAGTTCTGATTGGTTCGAAAAGTTACGACATTTTTATAATCGTCGTAAAAGTTATGACGATCTCATCTTATGCGGTTACGACGTTTTTTACTCACACTGTCGTAATTTGTATGTAGATTTGATCTCCTCAAATGGTTTATGACAATCTCTCATGAAATCATCATAGACTTATGACGAATTCATCAACGACATTTTAAAAAACATCATGTATGAGCATATTTCTTGTAGTGCGAGTGGGCCCTGAGATACCTCCCCATCATACGAGTAACAAATCCCTGTCTTGATCCATGCCAACTCAACAAACACCCTCAGGGATACGTGTACAACACCTTTATAGTCACCCAGTTATGTTATGACGTTTGATACACACAAGGCACTCCTCCGGTACTAGTGAGTTGCATTATCTCATGGTCATAAGAATAGATACTTGACATGCAGAAAACAGTAGCAATAAACTAACACGATCATATGCTAAGTTCATATTTTGGGTCTTGTCCATCACATCATTCTCCTGATGATGTGATCCCGTTTATCAAATGACAACTATGTCTATGTCCAAGAAACCTTGACCATCTTTTGATCAACGAGCTAGTCCATTAGAGGCTCACTAGGGACATTATGTTTGTCTATGTATCCACACATGTATCTAAGTTTATGAACAAGCAAATATGATAATAACTAATTTATTGTTGCCTCTAGGTCATATTTCCTATAGTGCCGCTATCCGTAATTCGTCTCAACGAAAGAATGGATCGGGCACCCATGCCGTGGTTGCCCTTCCCCTTTCCTATGGTTTACCAGTCCCCTAAGATCATATTAACTCTCATGGACCCCACCCAAACTCGATTTGACTAACTTTCCTAATTGGTTTTTTTGTATAAAGTATCATTTGAATCATAACTCAACACAACTATGGAACATGATCGAACAAGGCTTTCGCCCTTATGATCCCAGTAACATGACCCAAAGATAAGAAGTGGACAATTAACTCATTGCATGTGCTTTGTTAATTCTTCAAGCAGCATGGGCGCTGATACGTCACAAATGTATCTACAATTTTTGATGGTTTCATGCTGTTATCTTGTCAACTTTGGATGTTTTATATACCTTTTATATATTTTTTGGGACTAACTTATTAATTCAGTGCCAAGTGCCAGTTCCTGTTTTTTCTGTGTTTTTGACTCTTTCAAGATCTGATTTTGGAACGGAGTCCAACGGAATAAAATCCCCAAAATGAATTTTTCCACAACAGAAGAAGATCGGGGGACTTGAGCTCCAAGGTAGGAGGCCCACAGGGAGCCCACAAGCCCTGTAGCCGCGACCAGGGGGCCCGCGGCTACCAGGCTTGTGGCCTCCCTGGAGCTCCCCTGCCCTAGCTCTTTGGCCTATATATTCCCTAAAATCCCAGAAAAATAAGGGCGTCCACGAAACCACTTTTCCGCCGCCGCAAGCTTCCGTTTCCGCAAGATCTCATCTGGAGACCCTTCCCGGTGCCCTGCTGGAGGGGACTTTGGAGCTGGCGGGCTTCTACATCAACATCATTGCCTCTCCAATGACTCATGAGTAGTCTACTTCAGACCTACGGGTCCGTAGTTAGTAGCTAGATTTCTTATTCTCTCTCTTCGATCTTCAATGCAAAGTTCTCCATGATCTTCATGGAGATGTATCTGATGTAATCCTCTTTGGCGGTGTGTTTGTCGAGATCCGATGAATTGTGGATTTGTGATCAGATTATCTATGAATTATATTTGAGTCTTTGCTGATTTCCTATTTGCATGATTTGATATCCTTGTAAGTCTCTCCGAGTCTTGGGTTTTGTTTGGCCAACTAGATCTATGATTCTTGCAATGGGAGAAGTGCTTGGTTTTGGGTTCATACCGTGCGGTGACCTTTCTCAGTGACAGAAGGGGCAGCAAGGCACACATCATGTTGTTGCCATCAAGGGTAACAAGATGGGCTTTCATCATAGATTTGAGATTGTCCATCTACATCATGTCATCTTGCTTAAGGCGTTACTCTGTTCTTATGAACTCAATACACTAGATGCATGCTGGATAGCGGTTGACGTGTGGAGTAATAGTAGTAGATGCAGAAAGTATCGGTCTACTTGTTTTGGACATGATGCCTATATGTATGATCATTGCCTTAGATAACTTCATGACTTTGCGCGGTTCTATCAATTGCTCGACAGTAATTCGTTCACCCACCATCTACTTGCTTTCATGAGAGAAGTCACTAGTGAACACTACGGCCCCCGGGTCTACTCACAATTATCATCTCAGCTTTTACTTTTACTTTGCTTTGTTTACTTTTTGCTATCAGTTCTCACTTTGCAAACAATCTATAAGGGATTGACAACCCCTTCATAGCATTGGGTGCAAGCTCTTTGTGTTTGTGCAGGTACTTGTGACTTGATGCGATCCTCCTACTAGATTGATACCTTGATTCTCAAACAGAGGGAAATACTTACCGCCGCTGTGCTACATCACCCTTTCCTCTTCAAAGAACACCAACGCAAGGCTCCAAGGCCGCGAGGGAATCCTTTGCATACTTGCCAAGGAAATCCCTATAGGCGTAGCCAGCAGTAGAAGGATTTCTGGCGCTGTTGTCGGGGAGAGATCAAGTCAAGATCTATCCAAGTAAGTGTCACAAACTCATCTCTTGCATTTGCCTTTTTTGCCAGTTGCCTCTCGTTTTCCTCTGCCCCACTTCACATTTGCCGTTTTCATTTTCCTTTCTCCTTTGCCGTTTTCATTTGCCTTTTGCCGTTTTCCTTTGCCAGTTTTCTTGCTTGCTTGTGTTCTTGTTTGTTTGTTGAAGTCATCATGGCTGAAAAGACCAAACTTTGTGACTTCTCGAATACTAATAATAATGATTTTATTAGTACTCGGATTGCTCCCGCCACTAGTGCGGAATCATATGAAATCAACGCTGCCTTGCTGAATCTTGTTATGAAAGAGCAATTTTCTGGCCTTCCTAGTGAAGATGCCGCATCCCATCTTAATACTTTCATTGAACTTTGCGATATGAAAAAGAAGAAAGATGTGGATAATGATGTTGTTAAATTGAAGCTTTTTTCGTTCTCTTTGCGAGATCGTGCAAAAACTTGGTTTTCTTCTTTGCCTAAAAATAGTATCGATTCTTGGAATAATTGCAAAGATGGTTACATATCCATGTATTTTCCGCCGGCTAAGATTATCTCTCTCCATAACGATATCATGAATTTCAAGCAACTTGATCATGAACACATTGCACAATCTTGGGAGAGGATGAAGTTAATGATTAGAAATTGTCCCGCTCATGGCTTGAGTTTGTGGATGATTATACAAATCTTTTACGCCGGTTTGAATTTTGCTTCTAGAAATATCTTGGACTCCGCCTCAGGTGGAACGTTCATGGAAATCACGTTAGGAGAAGCTAAAAAACTCCTAGACAATATCATGACCAACTACTCTCACTGGCACACTGAAAGATCACGTGCTAGCAAAAAGGAACACGCTATAGAATAAATTAACTCGCTTAGTGCTAAGATGTACGAGTTGATGAATTTGGTTGCTAGTATAACTGCTCCTTTAGATCCTAATGACATGCCACTATCTTCCTTGACCGAGAGTAGCAACGCTAGTTTGGACGTTAATTTTGTTGGTAGGAACAATTTTGGCAACAACAATGCTTTTAGAGGAAACTATGTTCCTAGGCTTTTCCTAGTAACTCCTCTAACAATTTTGGCAATTCCTACAACAACACTTATGAAAATCATAACAAATTACCCTCGGATTTAGAGAGTAATATCAAAGAGTTCATCAACTCTCAAAAGATTTTCAATGCGTCCATAGAGGAAAAACTACTAAAAATAGACGAATTGGCTAAGAGCGTTGATAGGATGTCTTCTGATATTGATGCTTTGAAAGTTAGATGTGCTCCTCCCAAGGTTAACTTGGATGGAACTTTAAAGCTATGCGTGTCTCCATGAATGAGAACAAAGAAAGAACCGCCCAAATTCACGCTAAGCATGAATGGTTTAAAAGGGTGCGTTCTAGGGATGCAAATCACAAAGATCTTAAAGTGCTTGGTGTGACTCCTCTTGAATCTTTGTTTTCACGTGTCAAACCTATTGATGAAGGGGCTGGATATGAATCCACTTTGGTTGAAAAACGCCCCAATGATTCGGAGTCCACCTATATTGATGATAAAGGTGTGGAGAATGGAGTAGAATAAATCAAAATATTGGGTAGTAATGAAACTCCCACTTTGGATTTCAAGGGATTCAATTATGATAGTTGCTCCTTGTTTGAATGCATTTCCTTGATGCAATCCATTGCAAACTCTCCACATGCTTATAGACAAAGCAAAGCCTTTACCGCACATATCGTAGATGCTATGATGAAATCTCTTGAGGAGAAACTCGAATTAGAACTCTCTATACCTAGAAAACTTCATGATGAGTGGGAACCTACTATCAAAATCAAAATCAAAAACTATGAATGCAATGCTTTGTGTGATTTGGGTGCTAGTGTTTCCACGATTCCAAAGTTTTTATGTGATATTCTTGGTTTTCATGAGATTGAAGAGTGTTCTCTTAATTTGCATCTTGCGGATTCTACTGTCAAGAAACCCATGGGAAGGATCAATGATATTCTTATTGTTGCAAATAAGAACTATGTACCCCTGGATTTCATTGTACTTGACATAGATTGCAATCCTTCATGTCCCATTATTCTTGGTAGACCTTTCCGAAGGACTATTGGTGCTATCATCGATATGAAGGAAGGGAATATTAGATTTTAGTATCCTCTAAAGAAGGGCATGGAGCATTTTCTTAGAAAGAAAATAGCATTGCCTTATGAATCTATGATGAGGGCTACTTATGGTTTGAGCACCAAAGATGACTATACGTGATTCCATCACCTTATGCCTAGCTAAGGGCGTTAAACAATAGTGCTTGTTGGGAGGCAACCCAACGAATCTATCCTTTTTATTTCTGTTTTGTGTTTTCCACACTTTCATAATTCTGTTATGATTGTTTTTTTGTGTGTTTCTTTTGCGTTTGTGCCAAGTAAAACCGTTATGATTAGTCTTGGGGATGATCGTTTGATCATGCTGGAAAAGACAAAAACTTTCTGCTCACAAAAAGAATTTTCATTTTTTTCTGTGAGAGATTTTGAGTTGATTTTTTTTCTGCTGATTTCTACGCAAATTCTTCAGACCTTCGTAATTTTTCAGAATTTTTGAAGTAACACAAGTATACGAAGTATAAAGATTGCTACAGACTGGTCTGCTGTTAACAGATTCTGTTTTTGTTGAGTTGGTTGTTTAATTTGATGAAATTATGGATAGTATCGTGGGGTATTAGCCATGGAATATTGAAAACATAGTAACCCAACATCAACATAAGTAGAATTTAAGTTTGCTACAGTACCTAAGGAAGTGGTGATTTGCTTTCTTATACTAATGATATCACGAGTTTCTGTTTAAGTTTCGTGTTGTGAAGTTTTCAAGTTTTGGGTGAAGTTCTTATAGAGAAAGAGATAAAGAGTGGAAAGAGCTCAAGCTTGGGGATGCCCAAGGCACCCCAAGTTGATTCAAGGATGTCGAAAAAGCCTAAGCTTGGGGATGCCCCGGGAAGGCATCCCCTCTTTCGTCTTCAATCCATCGGTAACGTTACTTGGGGCTATACTTTTATTCACCACATGTTATGTGTTTTGCTTGGAGCGTCTTGTATCGTAGGAGTCTTTTATTTTTGTTGTTTCACAATCTTCCTTGTTGCACACCAAAAGAGATACATGCACTCACCATGATTTTTTCGAGCTTCACTTATATCTTTTGGTTAGACAATTCAGCTCACATGTGTTTCACTTATATCTTTTGAGCTAGTTGATTTTGCTCTGTGTGTTTCACTTCTATCTTTTGGAGCATGGCAGTGCGTGGCATGGTAGTTGATCTATGCTATGAAAGTAGTCTCAAAAGGGGTAGTTATCCAAAGGGATATGAAAACTTCCACCTTCATGTGCATTGAGTAATTAGAGAAGTTTGATTCATCTCAATTAATTTTGAGTTGTGGTTGTGGTAATATTGAAGTTATACTAGTAAGGTGTTGTGGATCTAGAAATACTTTTGTTGAAGTTAGTGATTCCCGTAGCATGCACGTATGGTGAACCTCTATGTGATGAAGTCTGAGCATGATTAGTTTATTGATTGTCATCCTTTATGTAGCGGTCGGGATCGCGCGATGGTTTATACCTACCAACCCTTCCCCTAGCAGTATGCGTTGAATGCTTTGTTTCGATTACTACTAAAACTTTTGCAACAAGTATATGAGTTCTTCATGACTAATGTTGAGTCCATGGTTTAGATGCACTTTCACCTTCCACCATCACTATCTTCTTTAGTGTCGTGCAACTTTCGCCGGTGCATAAAACCACCATTAGCCTCCCTCAAAACAGCCACCATACCTACCTAGTATTGCTTTTTCAAAGCCATTCCGAGATATATTGCCATGCAACTACCACCATGACATATGCCACAGCTTCTACATTGCCATTGCATGATCATAAGATAGCTAGCGTGATGTTTCCATTGATGTCTATGCCATGCTAGATCATTGTCACGATACCCTACCGAAGGCATTTCATATAGAGTCATCATTGCTCTAAGTTTTGAGTTGTAAGTGTGATGATCATCATTGATGGAGCATTGTCCCATGTGAGGAAATAAAAGAGGCCAGCGAAGCCCATTTACAAAAAGAGGCCAAAGATGCCCACAAAAATTAAAAATAAAAATAAAAAAAGAGGCCAAAGAGCCCACCAAAAAAATGAGAGAAAAAGAGAGAAGGGACAATGCTACTATCTTTCCACACTTGTGCTTATTAAGCACCATGATCTTCATGATTGAGAGTCTCTCGTTTTGTCACCACCATATAGCTAGTGGGAAATTTTCATTATATAACTTGGCTTATATATTCCAATGATGGGCTTCCTCAAAATTGCCTTAGGTCTTCGTGAGCAAGCAAGTTGGATGCACACCCACCAGTTTTCTTTAAGAGCTTTCACATACTCTTAGCTCTCGTGCATCATTTGTATGGCAATCCCTACTCATTCACATTGATATCTATTGATGAGCATCTCCATAGCTCATTGATATGCCTAGTCAATGTGACCATCTTCTCCTTGTTTGCCTTGCAACCTCGAGCACACTCCATTCCGCTTATAGTGCTAAAACCATGGCTCACGCTCATGTATTGCGTGAGAGTTGAAAAAGTTTGAGAAAGTAAAGGTTTGAAAACAATTACTTGGCCAATACCGAGGTTGTGCATGATTTAAATTCGTTGTGCCAGGATGATAGAGCATAGCCAGACTATATGATTTTGTAGGGATAACTTTCTTTTGGCCTTGTTATTTTGAAAGTTCATGATTACCTTGCTAGTTTGCTTGAAGCATTATTGTCTCCATGCCAATAGAAAACTATTGTTTTGAATCTAACGGATCTGAACATTCATGTCACATAAGAGGAGTTACAAAGGACATCTATGCTAGGTAGCATGAAAGCATAAAAAATTCATTCTTTATCACATCCCTACTCGAGGACGAGCAGGAGTTAAACTTGGGGATGCTTGATATGTCTCAAACGTATCTATAATTTTTGATGGTTTCATGTTGTTATCTTGTCAAATTTGGATGTTTTATATAAATTTTATATCTTTTTTGGGACTAACTTATTAATTCAGTGCCAAGTGCCAGTTCCTGTTTTTTCTTTGTTTTTGACTCTTTTCAGATCTGATTTTGGAACAGAGTCCAAACGGAATAAAATCCCTGAAATGATTTTTTCCAGAACAGAAGAAGATTGGGGGACTTGAGGGCCAAGGCAGGAGGCCCACAGGGAGCCCACAAGCCCTGTAGCCACGGCCAGGGGGGCCCGCGGCTACCAGGCTTGTGGCCTGCCTGGAGCTCCCCTACCCTAGATCTTTGGCCTATATATTCCCTAAAATCCCAAAAAATAAGAGCGTCCACGAAACCACTTTTCCACCGCCGCAAGCTTTCGTTTCCGCGAGATCTCATCTGGAGACCCTTCCTGGTGCCCTGCCGGAGGGGACTTTGGAGCTGGAGGGCTTCTACATCAACATCATTGCCTCTCCAATGACTCGTGACTAGTCTACTTCAGACCTACGGGTCCGTAGTTAGTAGCTAGATGGCTTCTTCTCTCTCTTGGATCTTCAATACAAAGTTCTCCATGATCTTCATAGAGATCTATCCGATGTAATCCTCTTTGGCAGTGTGTTTGTCGAGATCCTATGAATTCTGGATTTGTGATCAGATTATCTATGAATTATATTTGAGTCTTCGCTGATTTCTTATTTGCATGATTTGATATCCTTGTAAGTCTCTCTGAGTCTTGGGTTTTGTTGGGCCAACTAGATCTATGATTCTTGCAATGGGAGAAGTGCTTGGTTTTGGGTTCATACCGTGTGGTGACCTTTCCCAGTGACAGAAGGGGCAGCAAGGCACACATCATGTTGTTGCCATCAAGGGTAACAAGATGGGCTTTCATCATAGATTTGAGATTGTCCATCTACATCATGTCATCTTGCTTAAGGCGCTACTCTGTTCTTATGAACTCAATACACTAGATGCATGTTGGATAGCGGTCGACGTGTGGAGTAATAGTAGTAGATGCTGAAAGTATCGGTCTACTTGTTTTGAACGTGATGCCTATATGTATGATCATTGCCTTAGATAACGTCATGACTTTGCGCGGTTCTATCAATTGCTCGACAGTAATTCGTTCACCCACCGTCTACTTGCTTTCATGAGAGAAGCCACTAGTGAACACTACGGCCCCCGGGTCTACTCACAATTATCATCTCAGCTTTTACTTTTACTTTGCTTTGTTTAGTTTTTGCTTTCAGTTCTCACTTTGCAAACAATCTATAAGGGATTGAAAACCCCTTCGTAGCGTTGGGTGCAAGCTCTTTGTGTTTGTGCAGGTACTGGTGACTTGACGCGATCCTCCTACTGGATTGATAACTTGGTTCTCAAACTGAGGGAAATACTTACCGCCGCTGTGCTACATCACCCTTTCCTCTTCAAGGGAACACCAACGCAAGGCTCCAAGGCCGCGGGGGAATCCTTTGCATACTTGCCAAGGAAATCTCTATAGGCGTAGCCAGCAGCAGGCGCACATCAACAACTTGTACAAAGGAAGGTCAAGCATTCAAGCCTATTTGCAGCCCTTCACAATTACTAAAGATGCATGGGCGCACATCAAAACCTTGCACAAAGGAAGGAAAGCATTCAAGCATGCAACTTTTAGGTGGTTCTTGACAAAGCCGATTAGTTTGTGATGAATGAACATGAAGACCCACAGAGCTTTACTGAAGATTGACCGCTTTTGTTGTCTCTCTTTGAGACCATGGGAGCAAGGACACAAATGACAATTGGGACAAGCGCAAGTTCCTCAATGTCATCATGCCATTCAACAAAGGCATGTCCTTTGTAATCTAATAGAGGCCGGATTTGAATGTGTTGACCTCAAGTAGAGTGTTGGATGAGTTCGTTGCTATGAACATGTTGAAGAAGACCAGCGACAATGCTCTAGCTCATGCCCAACGGTCAAAGAAGCCTAACGTTGCATTGAAGGCTAAGGCTTCTCAGAAGAGGAAGAAGAGTAAGAAGAAGAGTGTTGTCCTAAATACACCATATATGCTTACTAAGTGCACATGCCTCTTGGGTCGAGGAAATTTGGGGGCAACAAGAGGATCACCAAGCCCAACTTCTCCAAGAACAACTCAAGTGGCTCCAAGGGCAAGGAACGTGTGAGGACGTGCTACAATTGCAACAATGTAAGTCATTTTGTTGTATATTGCCCCTATGAGAAGCATGAAGATAACGCATGCAAGCTCATTCTCAAAGACAAGTCCAAGTCCTGCACCAAGAAGAGAAACTTCATGCAGAAGGTACCTCAAAAGGGGTTGACAGTGCAAGAAGAGTATAACTATGATGATGGTGATGATGCTGATGGTGAAGGGATGGAAACGACCTCCATGGCCATTGTCACATGTTCCCCAACCATGGTGTTGCTCTTTTACTTCCCCAACAAGGACCACATCACCATTGCCATGTGCCTAATGGACAAATACACCAACAAGGTAACCTCCAACATTAAAACTACCATGTCCACTACTCCATCTTTGAAGGATTGTTGGATTAACAAGTGGAGGAAAAAGTGGATGAGGATGCCTCTGACAAGTTCATGAGTAGGCTCAAAGATGAGGCCAATAAGCATTTCATTGCTCTATTAGAACAACTGGGAGAGGCCAATGATGTTAGTGAGTCTCATGAAGACACCGTAACCAAGATGGAAGGTGTAGGATCCAAAGTATGTATAGAGGAGTGGAGGGTGATTAGACTACTTGATCAAATAAAAACTTAACCATTTCCCAATTTTATCGGTTGGCAAGTTTTAGCGATTTTACCAAGTCTAATACACCCTACACATGCAAGTCTATGAGTACAGCAATGGAAAGTAAAGACATGCAAGAGTAAATAGAGGATAGGGATAGGAAGATCAAATGTAGTGAAGACACGAATATTTTTGGTGTGGTTCCGATAGGTGGTGCTATCGTATGTCTGTGTTGATGGGGACTTCAACCCATGGAGGGTAACAACTGCATGAGTCCACAGGGGGCTCCACCCACAAGGGGCCACCAGGAAGCAACCTTAACTATTCCACCAAGGTTTACATCCCCAATAGGTAGTGCAATCGTACGCTCGCGTTGATGAAGACTTCAACCCATGGAGGGTAATAACTGCGTCAGTCCACAGGGGGCTCCACCCACAAGGGGCCCACCAAGAAGCACCCTTGTCTATTCCACCAAGGCTTACATCCATGAAGGACTAGCTTCACTCAGGGTAGATCTTCATGAATTAGGCGATCTCCTTGCCCTTACAAACTTCTTGGTTTAAACCCACATGAGTGGGACGCTCCCAAGAGACATCTAACCAATCTAGGAGACACCACTCTCCAAAAGGTAATAGATGTGGTATGGATGATGAACTTCTTGCTCTAGCGCTTCAAAACATAGTCTTCTCAACACTAAATCACTATCTCATAGAATTTGGCTTGGTAGAAGAGGTTGATCGTGTGGAAAGCAACTAGGGGAGGCTAGAATTCAAGATTCGTATGGTTGGAGTGGAAGTTCTTGATCTCAACACATCAGTCGGGGGTTCTCTCTCAGAAAATGAATGGTTGAAGGCTTTGCTTGCTCTGAGTGCTCTCTCTATGAATGAGAGGGAGGTGAAGGGGTATATATAGCCATCTCCAAAAATCCAATTGTTATAACATTATTTCCCAACTCGGTGGAACCAAAGTAGAACTTAGTTGTACCGACCAATGCAAAATGCCCTAACTTTTGAGTTCTCCATGATACCGATACCAAGCATCTCGGTGAGACTAATTTGGTTGGCCTAGGAAGCTCCAATAACTTGGTGGCATCGATATGCAAAACTCGAAAATTCTGATTTTTAGCAATTGGGCAACAACAAGGTGGTCACTAATGTTTGGGTGTACCGAAGCGAATTTCGGTTGTACCGAGTTGCTAGGGTCTGGCTTGGTTTTTGTATAAGGAAAACTCGGTGGGGCCAAAATGGGAAATAGTGGTGGTGCCGAATTTGATCATTTGTGTTTTTGGAGAGAATGTTTTGTAGGAGTATTGTTGAGGTTTTTGGTGGCAAATCTCTAAGCACTTTGAGCAACCAGATCATCATAGATACATCATCCCCTTTTAATAGTATTGGCATTCCTATGGACTCAAATGTGATTTCTCACATAAAGAAAAATATAGAGCCTTGAAGCTGTTGCCAATTGAAGATCATTCCATCTAGGGAATCCTCCCCGCACTCCTAGCTAATCCATTCAATGAACTTTTCCTAAAATATACTTGATAGACTCATTAGTTCAATGAACTATATGTTGTTATTAATTACCAAAACCACCTAGGGAGAAGTTGTGCTTTCAATCTCCCCCTTTTTTGCAATTAATGAAAGCTTCAACAATAATAAAATCAATGCATATCATCGTCGCTTTGAGAAGTATGTGATAAACAAGAGCTCTCCCCAAGTTTGTGCATTATTTTAAATTTGTGTTTGAATGCAAATGCACAATCATTTAGGATCATGAGTCACTCTTCCATGTCACATACAATTTGGTGGAGCACATAAAATATATGAGTGAATTACAATGCACATAACACCAAGAAAACAAGTGAATGATCATAATATGAATATCACAATGATAGGAAATAGTAACATCAACCACAAAGCGTATGATCAATCATGACATAGTTTAAGACAAACAAACGATAGACCAACAATTTTGAAAGACAAGAGAAGCAACAAAAAGGAAATTCTATGTATGTACAATGAGTTGGAGCCTGTGGCTCTAAGTACAGTAAGGCCTACGATGAGCAATATTCCAAGGCATGTTGGTCTCCTCTTCTGAGGTGTAGGGTATCTGGTATTCCCGAATGTCACCAGGTAATATGACCCATTTTTGAGGTTCTTGCTGGTGACAAAAGGCCCTTCCCTCTTTGGTATTGGATCAAACGGAGCACTAAGTGACCTTCATGGAAAGTTATTTATGATAAGCGCTATGTTATGTTTTTTATACCGGTTGCGAACTCTACGACTATGATAGTGATGTAGTTCATGTTGATATATAACTGATTTTGAGGTTGCGAGATCACGTTCCTCCTCCAATGCATCTAGGGATTCATGACGAGCTTGTTCATTATGAGCCCCGACGTAAGCGGTAACCCTGGGAGAATCGTGTCTGGTGTCGCTACGCAAAACAACATTTGATCCATAAACCAAGAAGAACGACGTGTATCCTATGGATATGTTTGGAGTAGTCCCTATGCTCCAAAGTATCATGGGAAGATCCTCGACCTAACAACCAGGAGTTTGCTCGAGGGAGGACCATAATCCGGGATTTAATTCCGTGCACTATCTCCTGGTTAGCTCGTCCAGCTTGTCTATTAGACTGTGGATGTGCAACCGAGGCTAGATCAAGTCGGATGTGCTCTCCCTGACAAAAATGTTCAATTTCTCCTTTGTAAAAGTATGTGTCGTTATCTATGATGATACTATGTGGATATCCAATATGGAAAATCAGATTTTTCAAAAATTTCACCGTTGTCTCGGCATCTCAGTTACTGATCAGGTCTGCTTCCACCCACTTGGTGAATTTATTAGCTACCACCAGAAGGTGGGTCTTCTTATCTGATGATGGTTTGAACGGACTGACCATGTCAGGCCTCCAGACTACAAATGGCTAAGTGATTGGAATCATCTCAGTTCTAGAACAAGCATATGATCTTGTCGCACAAATTTTTGACAACCATCACACTTTCGCACAATGTTGGCATCAGCGTGGGCGGTAACCGAGTAAAAACCATGTCCGAAAGCTTTGTACACCAATGATCTTGAGTTGGCACGATGACCACAATCTCCGGCGAGGATTTCATTAATGATCTCTCGACTTTCTGTAGGGCAGACACAATGTTGAAACACACCGGTAATTGAAAGTGCGTTATATCGACTAGAGGGGGGGGTGAATAGGAGATTTTTAGAATTTCATCACTGAGGAAATTCCTTTTGAGGAAATTCCTCACTGATGACTAACTTACAGCGGAAACAGTTAAGGATCAGTCGTGCAATCGTTCAAAACAGCAGTATTGCAGAGTGAAGATTATGAAAACAGATTGCACAGTAAGCAGACACGCAGAATACAGATGATGATTAACTCAAGTGAAGAATTTGGGGTTTAGGAAATTCAGAGAAAGTCTTCAGCAAATTCTTCAAACAGTCACAGTGAATGTCATCAACACATAATACAGAGAATGTAAAGAGTTGAGGAATTAGAACCCGATTCTTGGTGAAGACTGTTGTTGATGACCCAGTTCCAACTGCTGTGACAGTTGTACATCTGGTTTGGAGTGGCTTGGTATTGAAACCAAAGGACACCCAGTCCCGGGACACACAGTCCCTACCGTATTCTCCTTGAGCTAAGGACACACAGTCCTCGCCCAACACTCGTGGTAAGTGTTCAGGGCAGACTTCCAAACCCTCACAAACTCGGTCACCCGGCGGTCCACAATTGACTGCTGGATTGCTCTAGACCATGACGCCTAACCGTCTGGAGGATGCACAGTCCTCAAAGGTAAAAGGCTTCAGTCCCACACAGGAACAACTTCTTCAGTGATGCTCAATCACTAGGGTTGGTTTGTGGTTTCGGTGGGTGGTGTATTTCCTCACTGATGATTTACTCTCGTAGGCTCTGAGGAATTTGGGTTGCTCTTATGACAAGTGTCAGTTTCTAGCGGAGCAGCCAACCAGCTAGTGGTTGTGGGGGGCGGCTATTTATAGCCTGGGAGCATCCCGACATGATTTGACATTAATGCCCTTAAATAATATGACCGTTGGAGTGGATAAGACCAGTGACTTGGCGTGTCTATCGAAACGGTCGGGACCCTCAACTGTGAGAGTCCTCATGTCACTCATATTCCTCACTTGAGGCTTTTGGGTAGGAATTGGCTTGGGTTAAGCATCATGAGGAAATTCATTCCATAGCGTTACTTTGACCCCCTTTAACAGTACGGTGTTCCTATTCATCAAATGCGAAGAAAGTAAAACAGAGAGCGAAAATCTTCACGCTTCAATTTATTCAAAATGATTTTCTTCAGGAACCACCGGTCTTCTCAATATCAATATCTTCATGAGGAATATCAATTTCATTGCAAATTCCTCGTGATTCATTTCTTCAGCTTCAGACCAATTTCTTCAACTGAAGATATACATTTTTAGGGGTCGATATTCTTCAAATATCTCAAACTCCTCAATGACTTATAGATCCTGTGTACACTTATAAACACATTAGATACTTAACCTATAAGTCTTCAAACCACCAAAATCACTAAGGGGCACTAGATGCACTTACAATCTCCCCCTTTTTGGTGGTTGATGAAAATTAGGTTAAGTCTTCAACAAGGATCAAAAATATGAAGTGTAAATACTCAATTGAGGAATTTGAAGACAAGATTCATAGAGACTCCCCCTGAAGATGTGCATACCTTGAGGATTTTGCTTTTATAGCATATGCACATTGATGATTTATATCATGGAGATCTCCCCCTGAATCTTGTAAATCATGCATACATATAACATATCATATGAAGAAAATGAAGATGCATGATGGCAAATGGTATCTGAAGAATTCCAGCATGCGTGCATTAAAACTTGAGGAATAAGCATGCGAAGAAAAACGTTCAAAATCGTCAGAGTACCATCGGGCTTAAGTTACAACTCATTTCATAAAAACATCAGAAGAGCCAAGAGTTTGTAACTTAATTATAGTTCATAGGCCCCAAAAATAAATCCCGTTTGAAGACTAACTCTCAAGTTTCTCCCCCTTTGTCATCAAGTGACAAAAAGGGACAAACTGAGGACTAACGCCCATGAAGACTTCATTTCTTGGCGGTTGATGAAGATCCTTGACGCTTCTTGGGTGTAGTCTTCTTCCTTGGGCCTGTTGCGGTGTCGAGTTGTTCCTCATCAGATTCGGCGGTGCGGAATGACGAGAAGGAGCTGTCTTCAAGATCTGGCACTGGAATGGGCCTGAACTTCTTCTTGGGAGGCCACGACCACTCAAAGTCTTGCTCAAAGTTCATTTCTTCAAGCTCAGTCTGGGTCTTCAGATGTGCAAGAGTAGCCCAGGTGCGATCGAAAACCTCATGCAGATAGTGATGATTAAGTTTCACAGAGTTCTGTGTCTCAGTGAGGGTTTTCACAATGGCACCAAACTGGCGTTTGGCCCATTTGTGGTTGTGATCTACCTTCTGATGAAGACTGAGAAGAAGCTCTCTGGTGTTTAGCACGCGAGGAGGAACAGGGCTGGGTGGACGAGTCTCAGTATCGTCCCATGAAGAATATGCGTCTGGCTCTTTAAACTGGCCATCAAGAGGCCTGCTGCCTTCATCAATCACAGACTTTCCTTTTCCCTCAATGGGCTCGAAAGTCTTCTTGTTGACCCAGATAGGAGGCATATAACCAACATGGTTCTGGAAATCTGCGTGGAAGTTGATGCCTGTCCTAGTCCTGAGGAATCTCATGATCCACGGTGCATAAATTTTGTGATCATAGGGGCACATTGCATTGTCAGCCAAAGTCCTCAAGAAGAAATCATGGATATTCATGGGGATACCGTGAATGATGTTGAAGAGGATATTCTTCATGAGGCCGACAACATCTTCTTCATCGTCATGGCCTTTGATTGGCGCAAGCACACTGCAGAGAATGTGGTAGACAGGACGGGGTGTGTACTTGAGCTCATGGACGAGGAATGTGGTTCTTGAGGGTTTTCCTGCAGCCAAAGGCTTCATGAGGACTTCCATCATTCCATTTGGCAGCTCACGCTCACCATAAAGCTTCACTGCCCCGTCTGAAGGAATTGGTACGGGCAGTTCTCTGAGGAGTTCAGACGCTGGAGCCTTGTAGTGAGTGTTTTGGGTCATCCAGTCGAACACCCAAGTGTTGATGTCATCAGCATTGCCCGAGATGTGCAGAGTTGCATAGAACTGAAGAATAAGCTCACTATTCCAATCTGATATGTCTGAGCACATAGGGAGCAAACCTGCATCATGAAGTACACTGAGGACTGGTTCCATGCAGGGAATTTCTTCAATTTCATCATGAGGAATGTGCCTGTGCTGGAATATCTTGTTGCGTCCACAGAGCACAGAAGCATAATAGTTCATCCGAGTCCTTGTCCAAAACTTCAGATGCCTCATTTGAGGCTTGTCATAGGGATTCTCTCCGATGAAATACATGCGGTCCTCAAAGAAATTTTCTTTCTGAAACTTTGGCCGCTTCGAGAATGGCAGGCGCTGAACTAGCTTGAGATTGTGCTGAGGAATGGGAGGGGAAACAACCATGGCAGTCTCTGGGTTGAGCACAATGAATTCATTGTCAGGGGCGGGAACATTTTCTTCAGCAGTTTCCTTAGGTTGAGGAATTTCATCAGCTGGTATTTCTTGCTCTGGCTGAGCTTCAGGCTGAGGAATTTCTTCTTCCTTCTCAGCTTGAGGAGTTTGGTCAGCCTATTCAGTGGGAGGAGCCTGCTCAGACTGGACATTTTCTTCAGCTTGGATTTCATCAGCTGACTTTGTGGCAGAAGCAGATTCATCAGCTGCTGCAGCTGGAGCTTGAGTACTCTCTGTCTGAGGAACATGAGGTTGAGGACTTTCATCAATCTGGATTTCCTCATCAGTATGCTCCTCAGAGGCAGCATCCTTCATTTCCTCATCTGCCCTTGTAGATTGGTCACCAATGACGACCATTTCATATGAAGGTGCAACATTTAGAGGCACCGGGTCCAGAGGGGCAGATTCTTCAGTTTCCTTGAGGCGTTTTGCCTCAATCTTTTCTTCTGCTGAGGAAGCTTTTCTCTTCTTCGCTTCCTTCTCAGCAGCTCTTGTCTTTTTCACGTCTGATGCAGATGGGATTAACTTCTTCACCTTTGAAGCTTTTGGTGAAGGTGTTTTCTCTACAGATTCTTCAGCTGGTAGTGAGGAACCAGCTGAAACAGAGTCATCAGCCTGCTTTGGTGAAGCAGCTGGATCAGGAGCAGTTGCATCAGGGGTTGTAATTTCGTCAGTGGCAGTCTCGGTAATGATTTCTTCAATGGCCGGCTCATCAGCACGGCGTTCTTGGTGGTGTTCCTCAGCTTGAGGAATTTCCTCCTCATCAGGAGATGCATCTTCTGGCTGTTCAACCAGGGGCTGAGGAGTTGGTGCTGGTGGTGGGTGACGTTTGTTGTAGTCATCAACAACACTAGTGGCTAGCTTGATGAAATTGCGTTTGATGCTTTTGCGGTCTGACAGTTTCTCACACTTGTGTTACAAGACTTGCAGTTCTACCTGGGTTGACACCAATGCTTGAGGCGTCAGCTTGAGGAGATTTTGCCTGAGGAATTTCTCCTTTCTGGCCTTTGCAATCTTTGCCTGCTTGGCCTTCTGTTCCTTCCAGTTGGCTTCGTTTATGAAGGTGGCCACCATGTGGCTGACGCTAGGAGGAAGTTTCAAATCATCAATGGGTGTGTTTGGGTCTTCATACCATACATTGATGAAGTTGAGGAGGACCTTGGGGTCCATGGCTAGAGGAATAGCACTGCCTGATGCTTGTGCTACCCTTTCTTGCTTGTTCCTCATGATGGCTTCCAGGGATTCATCATCATAATCATCACTTCCCTCTGATGCAGACGGGTCTGCGATGATTTTGCTGGGGCTGGGCAGAGGTGCAGGTTCAGTAGTTGCCAAAGTCTTCACAAGGGGTGTTGAAGACTTTGTCTCCGAGCTAGTTGCAGCTGGGAGTGAGGAGCTGGAGCTGACAGTCGTAGTCTTCACGACTTTCTTCTGTACTGCCTTTGGAGGTGGAGCTGAGGACTTTGGTGTAGATGAGATGGGTGCTGAGGGTTTTGGCGCTGATGGTTTTAGTGTTGACGGTTTTGGAACCGAGGGTTTTGGAGCTGAGGGTTTTGTGACAGAAGCCTGTGCAGACTTCTCTTGAGGCTTTGAAGCCTTAGGTTTTGTGGGAGTAGACTGCTTTTGAGGAATCTCTGAGCCTGAAGTTTCTGCTGCTGAGGAATGAGCAGCACCGGAGGCAGCAACTGAGGATTCATTAAATTTCTTCACTGCTGTTTCGGCTTGCTTCTTGAGCTTGGCCAGATGCCTTTCTTTTTCATCTGGGTAGTCATCAAGTGTCATAAGACTTGAGGGATGAGCTACTTGATGATCCTCAAGTGGAGCCCTTCTGCCAGGAGGCTTCAAAGCGAATTTCTTCGCATATTTTGGGGTCACAAACCTGTACTCCTTCCACTCCTTTGCCCATCTGCGTTCAAT
This sequence comes from Hordeum vulgare subsp. vulgare, assembly GCF_904849725.1. Lineage (NCBI taxonomy): Eukaryota > Viridiplantae > Streptophyta > Magnoliopsida > Poales > Poaceae > Hordeum > Hordeum vulgare. The sequence goes on from NC_058519.1 coordinate 442,881,904, forward strand.
TTTCTGCAGCCTAATCTTTCTTTTAGCCATTGTCTCAGGTTCTTCATCACGCGTGCAATAGTCCATGTATATGTCATCAGGAATATCAACAGCTGTGTTCTGCTCCAGTTTCTTTCCTCCCTTCTGTTTCCTTTCTTCCTCCATTTTCTTCAGACGAGGAATTTGCTGATGATTTTGAACTCTTGAAGATTCTGATTAGCCTTGAAGAGTTTCTTGCAGAAACGCTGCAAATGAGTTAATGTGATGAGAACCGAGAGATTCATCAGCTGACATGCGTGTACCTGTGAACAGAGTATAGTTGCGAGGAATTTGGAGAGGTCATATGCATTCTCAGATTTGAAGAAAATGAAAAAGTTTGACAGTTTGAGGAATATAATCAGTGGTTGAGGAATTTGCTTAAGCATACTGTTCTTGGGTTCCAGAGTTGTACAGATCCGAAAATTCGCACAATTGAGGAATCTCGTGAAAATCTTAGATGCTTAGCTAGTTCATCAATGACTGTGGTGATGGATAGTGTTTGAGGAATCATGTGCGTATCGTATCTTGAGAAAAACAGATTTCTCAAGGGAGAGGTAAAATTTCAGATCTAATCTTCTGTAAAAATGGGATATATTTACCCTGGAAGGTGCGAACGAAGAACACAAAAGGTGGTGTTGGAGACGCTCTTCGGTCAAGTGTCCAATGCACCCTAACTTGGCAGCAGAGGACGTCTACGGCGGTGGCGGACGTAGATGTTCCGACTCCGGCGTGATCCTCGCGGCGAGAAGGTTGAGGCAGTGAAGCTCTTCCTTGCCGGCGACAAGACTACCAGCGGTGGCGCTAGGGTTCGGTGTGCTGTGGCAGGAGAGCGATGAGGCGAAGAAGATGATACCGAGGGGGATAAGGACATATTTATAGCCCGAAAGTTACTGTTTGGCGCGAAAGTTTCGGACCGAATAGCCCTTGCCTCTACGTCTCCGCAGGACACGTGTAGCTCCCGTACGACGCGGTGGAGATAGTGGAGATCGTGGTTATCCGATCGTGGGAAGTGCGGGTTCAGTTACTGTTCCTTTGAAGAAAACAATTTTTGAGGATTTGAGGATTTTTGTTACAAAATCATCAGCTGACAAGGATGCAGTGAGGATTTTGAACAAAGTTTCAAGTAGAACGCATATGAAGAACTGAATAGACTCGATAAGTATAGCATAGAGGGAAAATAGAGTCCGATCACATTCACTTAGCAGAAACATCAACTTGAAGAAATAGCAATAAGTGAATGCTGTTGAGGACTAGAAATCACAGTCTACCTAGGAAAATGAAAGTCATCAAGTGTTTTTGAAGATTTTGCAATAGATCATCACAATGAAGAACAACTGTTTTGAAGAAAATGCATTGTGAGGAAATTGATCATTTGAAGAAAATCAACTTGAGGAATTTCACATTTGGCGGTGTCGTTACCCACCATATAAGAATGTTGATTACAGACGCCGCGTACAATTGTCGTAGGGCCTTGAGAATCGATCTCTTAGTTAATTTCTTCACATTCAGAGTGACTTTCTTCATTGGTTGAAGAAAATCGTTTTATCATGTGTTGCACACCTAAGTCATCAACTTTGCATAAGTGTTAGGATGTGTGCATGTTTTTACAAAACATTTGAAGACTCTAAGATATTTAGCTCACACCGCAACTTGCAAAACCTTTTCTCATCCAAGGGCTTAGTGAAGATATCAGCCAGTTGATCATCAGTCTTCACATGCTCGATGAGGATATTGCCCTTGATGACATGGTCCCGAAGAAAATGATGACGAATCTGGATGTGCTTGGTCTTCGAGTGCTGTACTGGGTTATATGCAATCTTGAGAGCACTCTCGTTGTCACAGTAGAGAGGCACATTCTTCATGTTGATGCCGTAGTCCTTGAGGGTTTGCTTCATCCATAGTAATTGAGCACAGCAAGAACCAGCGACAATGTACTCAGCTTCGGCAGTGGAGAGTGATACGTAGTTCTGCTTCTTTGAGGACCAGCAAACTAGTGATCTTCCGAGGAAATGGCATGTGCCAGATGTTGACTTGCGATCCACATGGTCACCAGCATAGTCTGAATCAGAATACCCTACCAGATGAAGATTGGAGCCCTTGGGATACCACAATCCTAGTGTTGGTGTGTGAGCTAAGTATCGAAGAATATGCTTCACAGCCTTATGGTGTGATTCCTTCGGTTTTGCTTGAAAACGTGCACACATGCAAACACTAAGCACTATATCTGGCCTAGATGCACATAGATACAATAAGGAGCCAATCATATTATGGTATACCTGCTGATCAAAATCTTTACCATTTTCATCAGTGCCGAGGTGACCGTTGGTAGGCATTGGAGTCTTGGCACCTTTGCATTCATGCATGTCGAATTTCCTCAGTACATCCTTGAGGTATTTCTCCTGTGATATGAAGATTCCATTGTTTTGTTGACGAATTTGAAGACCTAGGAAGAATTTTAGCTCCCCCATCATGGACATCTGATATTCTTCACTCATCATGTAGGCAAATTCATCACTGTATCTTTTGTAAGTACAACCAAATATGATGTCATCAACATATATTTGACATACAAACAGCTCATTATCATAAGATTTTGTGAAAAGAGTTGGATCGAGTGAACTAGGTTTGAAGCCTTTCTTCATGAGGAATTCCTTCAATGTATCATACCATGCCCGAGGGGCTTGCTTGAGGCCATACAGAGTGTTTTTGAGTCTAAAGACTTTGTCTGGATTCTTTGGATCCTCAAAACCTGGGGGCTGAGCAACATATACTTCTTCCTCAAGCTTACCATTGAGGAATGCACTTTTTACATCCATTTGATATAAGATGATGTTATGATGATTAGCATAAGCAAGTAGAATTCGAATAGCTTCAAGTCTAGCAACAGGTGCAAAAGTTTCATCGAAATCTATTCCTTCAACCTGGGTGTAGCCTTGGGCTACAAGTCGTGCCTTGTTCCTCACCACTTGACCGTCCTCATCTTGCTTGTTTCGGAAAATCCACTTGGTGCCGATGATGTTATGCTTGCGAGGATCTGGTCGTTTGACGAGCTCCCATACGTCATTCAGCTTGAATTGAAGAAGTTCGTCTTGCATGGCTTGGATCCACTCCGGTTCCAGAAAAGCCTCAGCTACTTTTGAGGGTTCTGTGATGGATACAAAAGAAAAATGCCCACAAAAGTTAACTAAGTGTGAAGCTTTTGAGCGAGTGAGAGGACCTGGCGCGTTGATGTCGTTGAGGATTTTGTCAAGTTCTACTTCATTTGCAATCCTCGGATGAGCTGGTTGAGGATTTTGTCTGGGCTGAGGAAGTGGTGTTGTTGCAATTTCCTCAGGAGCATCTTCTTGACTTTCATCAGCGATGGGGATCGTTTCTTCACCAATTTCCTCAGTGGGAACAATGTCTTCAGTAGGCTTAAGCTTTATTGCTTCTTCAGGAGACAGCTTATCTGGATCAGAAGGCAATTGCTCTCTTTGCGAGCCATTAGTTTCATCGAACCGCACATCTACAGTCTCAACAACTTTGTTGTGATAGTTGTTGAAGACTCTGTAGTTGTGCGATTCCTTTCCATAACCGAGCATAAAACCTTCATGTGCCTTGGGTGCAAATTTCGAGCTATGATGAGGATCTCTAATCCAGCATTTTGCACCGAAGACTTTGAAATAACTTACATTGGGTTTCTTGTGAGTGAGGAGTTCATATGAGGTTTTCTTGAGGAATTTGTGAAGATATACCCTGTTGATGATATGACATGCAGTGTTGATTGCTTCAGGCCAGAAGCGACGAGGAGTCTGATATTATTCAAGCATAGTTGTTGCCATTTCAACCAGAGTCCTGTTCTTTCTTTCGACGACACCATTCCGCCGAGGAGTATAAGGAGCAGACAATTCGTGAGTAATACCAAGTTCATCAAGATAATCATCAAGACCAGTGTTTTTGAACTCGGTTCCATTATCACTCCTGATATGTTTGATCTTGATGTCGAAGTTCGTCGAGGCCCTTGAAGAAAATCGTTTGAAGATTTCCTGCACTTCAGTTTTATACACTATAATATGCACCCAAGTGTATCTGGAATAATCATCAACTATGACAAAGCCATATAGAGATGCTGCATTGGTTAGTGTTGCATAGTGAGTAGGTCCAAATAAATCCATATGAAGCAATTCAAATGGACGTGTAGTGGTCATGATGGTTTTGGAGGGATGCTTGGATCTGGTCATTTTCCCAGATTCACAAGCACCACAGAGATGATCCTTGAGGAATTTGACTGATTCGATGCCAATGACATGCTTCTTCTTTGCAAGTGTGTGCAAATTCCTCATGCCTGCATGACCTAGTCTTCGGTGCCACAGCCATCCTTCTGAGGTTTTTGCTAGTAAGCAAGTGGCTGGTTGAGGACCTGTAGAGAAGTCAACGATGTACAAATCCCCTCTTCTTACACCTTCGAAGACTTTGGATCTGTCAGATTCCATGATGACTACACATCTATATCTACCAAAGATAACAATCATATCAAGATCACAAAGCATCGAGACTGAAATTGAGGTTAAAACCAAGAGATTCAACAAGCATCACTTTGTCCATATGCCTATCCTCGGAAATAGCTACTTTGCCAAGTCCCAATACCTTGCTTTTACCTTTATCAGCATATGTGATTTGCTTCAGAGGTGATGGAGTTAGTGGCATATTCATCAGTAGGCTTTTATCACCAGTCATGTGATGTGTGCAGCCGCTATCGAGAACCCACTCAGTATTTTTGGGTTTGTCATCCTGCAGATGAATTAGTACAACTTACCTTCTCATATGCTTCAGATTTGAAGAATATGATACTAATTTATCCAGTTTAGTGATTTCATCATAACAGAAATATAAGGACGTGTGAAATATTTCTATTTCATCAATCATTAGCTTGCGTCCTATCAAGCATTTCCTCAGGTCTCCAACAAATTCTTCAAATGATGATTTTCATCTGGAGACATGTCCTGCAGAAGAGATTAGTTTGATTTCTTCACCACCCACATCTGAAGGGGTGGCAAAGCGTTCATCATCCTGCGAGCACCATATGAGAAAGGTGGCATTGAAGCTAATGCACTTCTCTTAACAGTAGGGGGGTTAAAGTACTCATATGAGTATGCAGAGAACTGGTTCGATGATTTATGAACATAATGATTTGAGGAGTAGCACTCATAATCATATTCCTTGTAGTTTCCCTGCATGTTAGACGCATAAGCACGGGTACGAGCATAGTTTTGACCAGCTGAGGATTTTGATCCTCTTGAAGACTTTGGTCCTCCTGAGGAATTTGATCTGGGGTTCAGATTCTTCAGAGGTGATGTCATGAGGACATTCACTTGAAGATTTTCAAGACAGCTTTTGGGAACCCAGATTTTCCTCAGAGGAGGGCCATTCCTGCAGTTAGTTCCAACATATCGAGCAAATACTTCACCAGATTGATTTTTGAACAGTTTATAGTTGGAATCAAATGACTCATCCGAGGAATAGGATAATTCACATGAGAAGCCAGTTAGATTAGATGGATCAAAAGGAGGCCCAGTAGCAGCAACCCATGAGGTTTTGGGATACTGCTCAGGTTTCCAATAAGATCCATCAGCATTAAATTTCCTCTCAAAGGCAATTCCTTCTTTCCTCGGGTTCCTGTTCAAGATCTGCTCTTTGAGCACATCACAAAGGATTTGATGTCCTTTGAGGCTTTTGTACATGCCTGTCACGTACAATTCCTTCAACCCTGCATTTTCATCAGTGACATTTGTGTTTTCCTCAAGTGAGGAAATAGACACAACAGGTGCAGTTGAAGAATTTGTAGCAGTGGTAGCATTTGAAGATTCTGGTGAAGAATTAGCAGTTTCACGATCAATGCATTTAAGACATGGAGGAATAAATTCAACTTGACTAGCACTGATCTGTTGAGCTAGTAATGAATCATTTTCCCTGCGAAGATCATCATGAGACATCCTCAGCTTCTGAAGATCAAGCTTCCTTTGAAGAGATTGGTAGGAAAGCTTCTCATGATCAGTGAGGAGTGTATCATAACGATCCTGAAGAATATCAAATCTAGACTGAAGATTTTTCATGTCATCAGCGAGGATTTGATTAAGATTCATTTCATCATTCAACAGATCATCACTTTTGTCTAGCAGTTTTTGAAGCTTTTCCAGAGCAGTTTGTTGTTTAGTGGCAATGATGGCAAGTTTACTGTAACTGGGTTTTTTGTAATCATCATGTTCACAGTCACATGAATCAGAGAAGGAGGCATTATGTGATACCTTTGAACCTTTTGCCATGAAGCAATAGGTTGGAGCGAAGTCATCAGCATATTCATCAGTATGGACGGTGCAATCATTTTCTTCAAGATTGAAGATTGACTTGCTGACGAAATTGGTTGCTAGTGCAAGACTAGCCTGTCCGGATTCTGAATCTTCTCGAGAGCCTTCTTCTTCATCACATTCCTCTGATTCTGCCTCGGAATCCATTTCCTTGCCAATAAGTGCCCGAGCCTTTCTGAAGCTAGTCTTCTTGTGTGAGGAGGACTTTGAAGATGAGGATTTTGAAGATTTCTTCTTCTTCTTTGAGTCATCAGAACTGTCATCCTTGTATTTCTTCTTCTTTGATTCCTTTCCCCAGCGAGGACAATCAGCAATGTAATGACCTGATTTCTTGCACTTGTGACAGGTCCGTTTCTTGTAGTCCTCAGATGCAGTTTCTGATTTCCCCATGTCTCTTCTTGATGATTTACCGAACTGGCCTCGTCGTGTAAATCTCTGGAATTTCCTCACAAGCATTGCAAGTTCCTGACCAAATTCTTCAGGGTCACAACTGCTGTCATCTGTGTCTTCTTCTTCAGATGAGGAAATTCCTCTTGCCTTCAGTGCACGTGGTCTGGAATAGCTTTGTCCATATAGATCTCTCTTTTCTTCTAGCTGGAATCCATGAGTATTTAGCCTTTCGAGGATATCAGCAGGATCTAGCATCTTGTAGTCTGGTCTTTCTTGAATCATCAGAACTAAAGTGTCAAATGAAGAATCCAAAGATCTCAGCAGTTTCTTCACAACTTCGTGATCAGTGATGTCTCGAGCTCCCAGTGCTTGCAGTTCATTTGATATGTCAATGAGGCGATCAAAGGTGTCTTGGCAGCTTTCATTGTCATGTCTCTTGAAGCGATTGAAGAGATTGCGAAGAATATCAACACAAGAGTCACGTTGGGTTGATACTCCTTCATTTGCCTTGCACAGTCTCTCCCAGATCAGTGTTGCAGAGCCTAAGGCACTTACTCTTACAAACTAGCCAGGGCTCAGATGACCACAGATGATGTTCTTCGCTTGAGAATCGAGTTGCTTGAATTTCTTCACATCAGCTGCAGTGACACTAGCAGAAATGATGGGGACACCATTTTCCACAATATATCAGAGATCATTGTCTATAGCTTGTAGATGCATTTGCATTTTGTTCTTCCAGAAGGGAAAGTTCTTTCCCTCGTAGGTAGGACATGCTGCAGTCACCTTAAACATGGCTGCAGTCGACCTAACTAAAACTCCAGGTGGTTAAACCAAAATCACACAGAACAAGGGAGTACCTTGCTCTGATACCAATTGAAAGTGCGTTATATCGACTGGAGGGGGGGTGAATAGGAGATTTTTAGAATTTCATCACTGAGGAAATTCCTTTTGAGGAAATTCCTCACTGATGACTAACTTACAGCGGAAACAGTTAAGGATCAGTCGTGCAACCGTTCACAATAGCAGTATTGCAGAGTGAAGATTATGAAAACAGATTGCACAATAAGCAGGCACGCAGAATACAGATGATGATTAACTCAAGTGAAGAATTTGGGGTTGAGGAAATTCAGAGAAAGTCTTCAGCAAATTCTTCAAACAGTCACAGTGAATGTCATCAACACATAATACAGAGAATGTAAAGAGTTGAGGAATTAGAACCCGATTCTTGGTGAAGACTGTTGTTGATGACCCAGTTCCAACTGCTGTGACAGTTGTACATCTGGTTTGGAGCGGCTTGGTATTGAAACCAAAGGACACACAGTCCCTACCGTATTCTCCTTGAGCTAAGGACACACAGTCCTCGCCCAACACTCGTGGTAAGTGTTCAGGGCAGACTTCCAAACCCTCACAAACTCGGTCACCCGGCGATCCACAATTGACTGCTGGATTGCACTAGACCATGACGCCTAACCGTCTGGAGGATGCACATTCCTCAAAGGTAAAAGGCTTCAGTCCCACACAGGAACAACTTTTTCAGTGATGCTCAATCACTAGGTTTGGTTTGTGGTTTCGGTGGGTGGTGTATTTCCTCACTGATGATTTACTCTCGTAGGCTCTGAGGAATTTGGGTTGCTCTTATGACAAGTGTCAGTTTCTAGCGGAGCAGCCAACCAGCTAGTGGTTGTGGAGGGCGGCTATTTATAGCCTGGGAGCATCCCGACATGATTTGACATTAATGCCCTTAAATAATATGACCGTTGGAGTGGATAAGACCAGTGACTTGGCGTGTCTATCAAAACGGTCGGGACCCTCAACTGTGAGAGTCCTCATGTCACTCATATTCCTCACTTGAGGCTTTTGGGTAGGATTTGGCTTGGGTTGAGCATCATGAGGAAATTCATTCCATAGCGTTACTTTGACCCCCTTTAACAGTACGGTGTTCCTATTCATCAGATGCGAAGAAAGTAAAACAGAGAGCGAAAATCTTCACGCTTCAATTTCTTCAAAATGATTTTCTTCAGGAACCACCGGTCTTCTCAATATCAATATCTTCATGAGGAATATCAATTTCATTGCAGATTCCTCGTGATTCATTTCTTCAGCTTCAGACCAATTTCTTCAACTGAAGATATACATTTTTAGGGGTCGATATTCTTCAAATATCTCAAACTCCTCAATGACTTATAGATCCTGTGTACACTTATAAACACATTAGATACTTAACCTATAAGTCTTCAAACCACCAAAATCACTAAGGGGCACTAGATGCACTTACAGTAATGCTTCGTCGGTGTAACTCGCCATTGATGATAGTCATAGATTTGCAGCGCCTGATAATCTCTTGGGCAATGATTTCCTCATCTGGGAGCTCACCACGTGTCAAATAAGCCAAGTAGGGAATAGTGCAGTGATACGTCTCCAACGTATCTATAATGTTTGATAGTTCCATGCTATTATCTTGTCAAACTTTGGATGTTTTGTATGCCTTTTATATCTTTTTTGGGACTAACTTATTAACTCAGTGCCAAGTGCCAGTTCTTTTTTTCCATGTTTTTGACCCTTTTCAGAGGAGGATTTTAAACGGTGTCCAAACGGAATAAAACTTCCGAAAAGATTTTTCCGAAACAGAAGATACGCCCCAGACTTGAGAACAACGACCTGGGCCAGCAGGGGACCCCACAAGCCCCCTAGTCGCGGCCAGGGGGGCAGGCCTAGCAGGCTTGTGGGCCCCCTGTGGCATGTCTTCCCTACCTCTTCCGCCTATAAATTCAGAAAAATTCCAAAACTGCGCAAGAGACCCACGAAAATACTTTTCCGCCACCGCAAGCTTCTGTCTCCGCAAGATCCCATATGGGGCACGTTCTGGTGCCCTACCGGAGGGGGGATTCGGATACGGAGGGCTTCTTCATGAACACCATGACCTCTTCGATGATGCGTGAGTACTTCACCATAGACCTTCGGGTCCATAGCTAGTAGCTAGATGGCTTCTTCTCTCTCTTGGATCTTCAATACAAAGTTCTCCATGATCTTCATGGAGATCTATCCGATGTAATTTTCTTTTGCGGTGTGTTTGTCGAGATCCGATGAATTGTGGATTTATGATCAGATTACCTATGAATCTTGTTTGAGTTTCTTCTGATCTCTTATATGCATGCTTTCGTATCCTTGTAATTCTGTTTGAGTTGTGGGTTTTGTTTGGCCAACTTGATCTATGATTCTTGCAATGGGAGAAGGGCTTGGTTTTGGGTTCATACTGTGCGGTGACCTCACCGAGTGACAGAAGGGGTAGCGAGGCACGCATCGTGTTTTTGCCATCAAGGGTAAAAAGATGGGGTTTTCATCATTGTTTGAGTTTATCCCTCTACATCATGTCATCTTGCTTAAAGCGTTATTTTTTTATCAACTCAATACACTAGATGCATGCTGGATAGCAGTTGATGTGTGGAGTAATAGTAGTAGATGCAGAAAATATTGGTCTACTTGTCTCAGACGCGATGCCTATATGTATGATCATTGCCTTAGATATCGTCATGACTTTGCGCGATTCTATCAATTGCTTGACAGTAATTTGTTCGCCCACCGTAATATTTTCTATTTTGAGAGAAGCCTCTAGTGAACACTATGGCCCCCGGGTCTACTTCACACCATATTTTCAGCCTTACTCTTTTACTTCGTTGCACTTTCCTCCTTGAGATCTCACTTTGCAATCAATCTTGAAGGGATTGACAACCCCTTTATAGCATTTGGTGCAAGCTCTTTTGTGTTTGCGCAGGTACTCTGGACTTGACGCGATTCTCCTACTGGATTGATACCTTGGTTCTCAAACTGAGGGAAATACTTACTGCTCTTGTGCTGCATCACCCTTTCCTCTTCAAGGGAAAACCAACGCAAGCTCAAGAGGGAGCATGCAGTCAGGGATGGCATGAGGAACTGCCACCAGCTGTGCCTCCGGGTCAGTAATAGCTAAGTCCTTCTCTGATGGCAACTTGACTGAGCGGTTCTAAAGTACGTCAAGGAAAACATTGGGTGGAATCGGCTTACACTGTGAGCCGAGTCATGACAAAGCATCTGCAACCTGATTAAGCTGGCGATCAATGTGATCAACTTGATAACCTTGGAAATGACTTGTAATGACCGTGACTTTGATCTGGTAAGCCGCCATCAGAGGATCTTTTGAATCCTAAGTCCCTGATACTTGCTGAGCCACCAAATCAGAGTTTCCCAAACACGTGACCCGGGTTAAGTTCATCTCCTTAGCCATCCAGATGCCATGGAGGAGAGCCTCATAATCAGCTGCATTGTTAGTATAACAGAACATGAGCGATAAGACGTAACAAAATTTGTCACCTCACGGGGACGATGGAATAAATCTAGCCCCCGAGCCCTTAGATTCATGGAGTCATCAAAATGTATTGTCCACTAAGGGTTATCTCGCTTCTCCTCGTGGACTTGTAATTCAGTCCAATCATCAATGAAGTCCACAAATGCCTAATATTTTATTGTTGTTTCACGCACATACTTCACCTGATGTGGTCCAAGCTCGATCGCGCATTTAGCGATCTGGCATGTAGCCTCCCAATTTTGTATGATATATCCAAGAGGAGTTGAGCTAACCATGGTGATTGGATGTTCGTGGAAATAATGTTTCAGCTTACGTCTATCCCTGAAGACGTCGAATACGAGCTTCTGCCAATGTGGGTATCACTTCTTTGATAAGGTCAAAACACCACTCACATAATAGACACGCCATTGCGCTGGGTACTCCTTCCCTGCTTCCTTGCGCTTGAAAAAAACTGTCACACTAACTGATTTGTTTTGCAGTGATGTACAAGAGCATAGGGTCTTGGTCAATTATGGCGGCCAGAATGGTTGGCTCGATCAACTGCTTCTTGAGGGCTTCGAAAGCGTCATTGGTGACATCAGTCCATACAAAATAGTCTATAATTTTCAAAAATTGGTAGCAAGGAATCTCCTTCTCGCCGAGGCGACTTATAAACCGGCTCAAAGCTACAATGCAACTTGCCATGCGCTAGACGTAGTTGATATTAGCCAGCTTAACAAGTGAGGTTATTGCCTTTATTTTGTCTGAGTTAGCCTTGATGCCACGCTCTGAGACCAAGAATCCTAGTAGTTTTCCCGCATGAACACGAAAAACACACTTGGCTGGGTTAAACTTCATTTTGTACATGCGAAGGTTGTCAAAATTTTCCTTGAGGTCATCCAACAGAGTCTCCTTCTTCTCAGATTTAATCACAGTATCATCGACATAAGCGTGAACATTGCACCCAATTTTTCATGTAGGCATTTATGAACATAGAGCTGATCTATAGCCCGTGCGTTCTTAAGCCCAAAAGGCATAGAAACATACCAGAAACCTCAAAAGGGGGTGATGAAACACGTCTTTTCTTTATCCCCAACAACCATCTTAATCTGATGCTAACCGGAGTAAGCACCCAAGAAACATAAATGCTCACAACCAACTGTAGAGTCAATAACTTGGTCAATGCGGGAAAGAGCAAATGGGTCCTTGGGACAAGCTTTGTTGAGATTCGTGTAGTCAACACACGTATGCCATGTACCATGTTTCTTTAGAACAAGTACTAGATTTTTCAAACACTCTCGGTGAAAAACTTCAATGATGAACCCGGTAGTTAGGAGCTGGTTTGGTCGTTCTGCTACTCATTGTCGTGCCCAAAGCGCCGACGACCACCATTATTGTTGTCATGCTTCTAGAAACCGGATCTCGAGCTACTTGAGCCTTGGAAGCTTTGGCCTGCAAAACCACCGCCTGAGCCAGCACCTGACCCGCCGACACCAGGATGACCCATATTTTGATTATTTCCACCTCCATGGCAACTCTGGAATGCTTAGTTGCAGAATTCCTGCATGATATAACAATTCTCCCATGAATGAGTGGTCAGCTTATATGGGAAACTATGTTTTGGACAAGGAGCCTTGAGTGCTTCCTCGTAGTTACGGGGGTTTGTTCCCATTGTAACCCTTGCCAGAGTTATTATTCCGCTACTAATTCTTGAAACCAGTATTGGTGTTAGCAACAAAATCTGACCTGCCGTCAGGATGCTTGCGCTTTCCACCATTGCCTTGATTGTTATGATTTCCATTGTGCCCAGAGTTGTGTTGCTGATGACCCATACTATTATCATGTTTCTTTCCCTCGCCATATTTATCATAATATAAACTAGGATGTTTCGTGTTGCCCAACTCAACATATCTAGTAAGGACATCCATGAGGTCTGCCATATCTTGAACCTTCCGCTTGAGGCACTCAAGCTTGTGAATAAGAGGTTGGAAGTAGCAATTTTTCTCCAAAATCAAAACGGCCCGGGTTGTTGTGATACTGTCCGAAGAGTGACTCATCTCTGCGATCTGGTGGGTCCAATGGTGGACATACTTGTCCGTCCATTGCATACAATGTTGTAGATCAATAATCATCATCGAATGCTTGCATGTACCTCGTTTTTTTATAAATCACTCCTTCAACTCTGCCCAAGTGTTTATAGAATTGAGGGGTAGGTTTTTCAACCATGTACGAGTCGACCCTTCTAAAATCATGGTTAGGTACTTGGCACATACCGCATTGCTGACATCCAACATATCCATGGCTATCTCATAACTCTCAATCCATGGAGTCGACTCAAAATCAGCCATGTAGTTTGGGATCTTGCGAGGGCCTTTAAAATCCTTGGGCAAACGCTCATTATGTAGAGCCGACACGAAGTAGGAGAAGCAAATCGTCCTGCTGCTCACACCCGCGTGATGAGGCATGCTGGGGTGTGTAGGGTGGCATATGGCCCGCCATTGCCGTTGCTTCTGCTTCACATAAAGCTTGAGCCGCATCACTAATTGCTTGAGCATCTGACACAAAGACCGGGTTGGGGAATTCCGAGGCTATTGTTTGCGACCACTGCTTGAAACTGCCCGTGAATCGTGTCGGCTCTTACTACGACTTGCGTAAGGAGTAGAACTAACCTAGTCTCGACAATAAGAATATTGTGCCTAGGGTGATTGAAGTTTTCAACATCTCAATCGTGTTTGTGGCTTCAACTTCAATAAGGGTGTTTCCTGTCATCAGGAGCACTTCAAGATTATGAGTCGCCGCTAGCATGGTGTCTACAAGATTTAAGAAGTAGCCCACCGATGTATGGAAATGGAAAGGTGGTGATTAAGCCGGGGGCAGCTAATCCATCGGGCGCTGCTGAGTTGGCTGACGGGGTTGATTCTTCTGAGGTTGTCCAGTCCCTGGCGTGCGTTGCAGAATGTCCAATAGGCATGTTGGCTCAATATTAGGGGTATGCGGCTCTCATGTCTCTACGATGAACAGCCTCCGAGGCGTCTCAACAAAGAACCGGGTGCCATGCTTCTTCTTTCAAGCATTCAACCTCGCTATGCATCTGAGCCTGTAAATTTACCATGCGAGCGTTCTCAGCATCGATCTCCTCCTAAACCTTGGTCGTGTTCGCATGAAGTTAAGTTAACTTTGTATTGCGTTCCTCCCAATTTTCCGGGGTCATTGGTGAATCCAGGAACTTCGTCATTTCTGCCATCAAGTCAACCATAGCTTGTGTCGGTGTTTTTCTTGACCAAGCGATGTCAGGAGATGGTCCTCAGCCACTGGAACCATTAGTTCCTCCTGCCATGATGGAATTATGAGTCATCGCGGTCCCTGCCATGGAAACAGGGGCTTGATGTGGAGGGTCAAGGAATTCCGGGTCGTCCTTGCCATCAGGGCAGCCACCAAGTATACCATCAAATAGTGGACACATCGACTCGGTGTCTCCAACCGATGACTCGCCATCGGAGTAGTCAACAGTGTCCCCACTAGCCATGGAATTATCCGCAAGGTCGACCCCCCTAAGTGAATCCAATGAATACATGCTTCCAGCTGGCTTGAGGTCGACCGGGTTGAGTGGGCCGAGCCGGCTTGGCGATATAGGTGGATATGCCCGTCTCGGGTCGTGATGTGCCAATCTTGCTAATAAACACGTGTATCTTGCCGAAGTGGACCCGATACCCATACTCGATTGAGACGGCCTCGGGGGCCCAACCTGAATCTTTCAGGTAGAGATTTCCGTGGTGGCTCGTGGTCATCTGGTTGATCGTGTATCCCTCGATCCTTGGGAGAACTCCCTCAAGGAACTCAACACCACGACGCGCTGGCCCCACAATGGGCGCCAACGGACAAGGTTTCATCACGGTAGATGTCCTCGTGATAGGACTAAGTCTAGGAGCCATCACAACTAGGTGGTTGCTTGGATGGGGTTGATTGGAATGAGAGATAAGAGTTTACCCAGGTTCGGCCCCTCCAATGGAGGTAAAAGCCTATGTACTACTTTTGGTGCTATTGATGATGATCTCAATTACAAGAGCGCGGAATCACTAACCTAGCACTCGAGAATTTCTAACCTATCATGTCTCTGAGGGTCTCCCCTTTATATATAGGTGGACTCCCTGAGATTACAATAGAGTCTGGGTCATATTGCAACCCATGATTTAGTCTAACTCCTACCTATCTTGTCATCCAAGTAGAAAAGAGCTCTTTATGTCTACTACAATGAGCCGGCCCGCTAGGTGATTGTGTAACCTGGCCTTCTCAATGAGCCACCCCATGGAACTTGTGTTTCATACAGTTCTTGTTCTTGGGCTGGACTTGAAAGGTCGGGTCTTCCCCTAGGCGGGTCATGCTTTGGGATATATCCCCAACACGGACCATCTCTTCACCAATAGATTTTCGTCTCTCCTCGTTAAAACGACAAAGGTATTGTCGGACATGTTTCATCTTAGGATCCACATTGAGTTGGTGCACATCGAGTTCTCTTGGAACACCAGGCATGTCAGATGGTTTCCATGCAAATATGTCCCGATTCTCATGGATGAACTTGATGACCGCGCTTTCCTATTTGGGATCCATGCATGTACCATTGGTGAACTATTGGGACGAAGCACGTGGAGTAAAGTTAACTTGCTTGGTGTCTTCTACGGGCTTAAATTTGAGTATTGGGTCAAACTCTATGGTGGGATTCTTGAGGGAGGTCATGTGCACTAGGTCAACATTAGCTGTGTAAAACTTCAAATCATCTGTTCCACAAGGTGACTCAACGTAGGGTGCATCTCCTTCTTCACATTGTTCAGCAATTCTTTGACTTCCATCAATAGTAATCGTTCCGTTTGGACCAGGCATCTTGAGTTTGAGGTAGACATAATAAGGTTGTGCCATGAAGCGTGCATAAGCCAGTCGTCCAAAGAGGGCATGATAAGGGCTCTTTATTTTGACCACCTCAAAGGACATAGACTCACATCCATAATTAAATTCTGTACCGGAAGAAACTTCAAGTGAGATCTGCCCAATATGATATGCTGACTTCTCGAGCATAATTCCGTGGAAAACTATGGTAGAAGTGTGCAATTTATTCTTAGAGAGATTCATCCGTCGGAACATCTCATAGTATAAAATGTTGATACTTCTTCCCCAGTCCATGAGTACTTTCGTAAGTGTATAACCACCAACTTGTGGTGCCACCACTAAAGCAAGACCACCTGGGTTGTCAACCCGAGAATGATGATCCTCTCTACTCCAAGTGATTGGGTGTTGGGACCAGTTTAAATACGCCGGAACAACCGGCTCCACCATATTGATGACTCTAGGTTGAAGGTTGCGATCACATTTGCAAGTGCTGGTGGTGAACACATGATATTGTCCGTCGTTCAATTGCTTTCGATTGCTCTGAAAACTGGTTTGGTCATTCTACTAGTGATTTCCCTGCCCAGAACATTGATGACCCCCACTTTTGTTCCCGTGAATTTGAAAACCATCTCATCAGCCACCTGATCCTTGGAAACCTTGACGTGCAAAATCACCAGATGAGCCGTCCCCACACCCACCTACGCCGGGATTTCTCGGATTTCTACCACCGCCACATCCATGGTGACTCTAATATGTCTGGTTGCAGAATTTCTGCATGATGTAACAATTCTCCCATGAGTGAGTGGTCCGCTTATCTGGGAAACTATGATTGGAAAAGGGGCTTTAAGTGCTTCTTCATAGTTACGAGGCTTGTTCCCATAGTAAGCCTTGCCAGAGTTGTTGTTCCCTTGCTAATTCTTAAAACCAGTATTGGTGTTAGCAACAAAATCTGACCCACCATCAGGCTGCTTGCACTTTCCACCATTGCCTTAATTATTATGATTCCTCTTGTGTCAGAAGCAGTGTTACTCGTGACCCTTACTATTATCATGTTTCTTTCTTAGTCAGACTTACCATCGTCTATACCAGGATCTTTCTTGTTGTCAGGCACATCATATCTAGTAAGGACATCCATGAGGTCTCCCATATTATGAACCTTTTGCTTAAGGTGCCCAAGCTTCTGGACATGAGGTTGGAAGTGGCAATTCTTCTCCAAAATCAAAACAACATGGTGATGACGAGTTGATGGATATACTTCTCGCCCCTCGTAGGTTACCCCAAATGGAAGGTGGAGATGTAGTCAGCAGAAGATTTCCCTTACACGGGGACTGTACGGTTTATCGAACCAGGAGGACTTCGAGGATCAACAAGTAGGTGTCCGCTGCTCTGGCGCTAGCAGAAGACATGGACCTGTACACACAACAAATAACTTTGCTCCCAACGAGTACAGAGAGGTTATCAGTCTCTCCGGCCTTGTAGTTTGTAAAGGATCAAAACACAAGCGGGAATAGTGATAGTGATTGCAACAGAGAAGTAAATTAAGCAGTCAATGAGGGAGGTGTAAGCAATGGGGGTAATATGGACCTGAGTCACATGATGTTCATTAGTGATGTCTCTCTCCCAAAAGAAGATAAACAACTATGCAAGGGCAAACAAATTAATGATGGGCAATTGATAGAATTATAAACGCACTTCAATGCTAATTATGCTACTTGAAAGTTAGAGGCTCAATAGTAATGGACAGTACGCAAAGACAAGTAGACTGTTTATTCATCAACATTTACTTACTAATCATCCACCTTGATATATCTATACAGAACATCTCATTGGTATTAAGTTGCGAGCCCCACCCAAAGTGTAAACTCAAAGCAACAAATAACTGCATTAACGAACTTTGTGTAAGGTAAACAATCCTTGCAACCGTGGTTACAAGCATCGTTGTTTTCTCCCTGGTGGCAACAACACATCCCCTAGTCTCATGTTTCTGTCACTCAAGCTAGACATCAGGGGGCATGAATCCACAATCATGCATAATGCTCCCTCTTGGAGTTACAATCTACTACTCGGCCAAAGGAATAAAGAGCAACGGAGAACATGCATGAATCACTAAAGAACATAATATAAAATGATAATAAAACATATAACTCATCACAATCTGAACATAATCTCATAATCCATCAGATCCCAACTACCCAAGCATAGCAATAGCAGGAAAATTACATAGGTGCCTTGATCATGTAGGGCAGCTCACAAGGGCTAATCATTGAAGCACAAGATTGGAGAGAAGACATCACATAGCTAATGGTCATGGACTCATGGTCCAAGGAGGACTACTCACGGCACGTCCGGGAAGTGTCCATGGCGGTGGAGAAGCTCCCGAAGGTCAATCCTCCCTCCGGCAAGGTGCCGTGAAGAGGTCTCCGGACGCTCCCGATCTCGGAAGCGCTGCGGCAGCAGAACGATGGAGAAATTCGCGATTCTGGATATGGTTGAAGGGTTTCCAACCGGAGGGGTAAATATAGGCCAAAGGAGGGCGTCACAGGAGGTGGGCTCCACCCAGGCGACCTGTGAGCGCGGCCAGGGGCCAGGCCGTGCACGGAGGCCGCCTGGGCAGCCCCTAGCTCCCCTCTGTCCCATCTTTGGTGCTCCACAAGCTTCTGTCACGCTGATTTTTATATATTTTTCCCGGGTTTTTTGGGACTGTGGAAATTTGGGTAAAAGTCCCTGCAAAAAAGACATCAGCAGATAGAAACTGGCACTGGGTGCATTGAGTTAGTAGGTTAGTCCAAATATGTGTAAAAAGATATAAAAGTGTAGGAAAACATATAACAATGTCATGGAACAAGCGGAAATTATAGATACGTTTGGGACGTATTAACATCCCCAAGCTTAATTCCTGCTCGTCCTCGAGTAGGTAAATTATAACACAAATAATTTCGGTGGTGACATGCTAACACACATATAAGAACTTCAAATTAAAGCAAGTAATACATGCAATTGAAGTCAAGACAATAACAAGCAAGAGTCTATCTCTAGTATTGAAATTAGCAAAGTAAGAACATAAAGGTGCAAGAGCTCTCGCTGTCCGTGGCTCGAATATCTCCAAATGGTGTTTGCGTGCAAGAAGTGGGAGATGGGTTTAGAGCATAAAATATATTTTTCAATTTAGAACTCAATCTACTAAACTTCACACTTGGTCTCCTTCGGGATCTTACTTTGACTCATTCCCAGACCACTAGTCAGGCACAAGTCAAAATGATCCTCTCCCTTTCGACTTTGAGCACTAATGCAATGGATGAGCGCAAGCAAGATATGTTGGCACTTAGGATGGAAAATATAATAATGATGGGGAAGTAAGACAAAAAGGTGTGAAAGGCTCACATCAATGAGGACAACCATAGGCGAGAGAAAGCCAAATGATAGATATGATGTGAGGAGTAGGGATTACCATGCAACAAATGCACATATGATCTAAGGTAAGCTCTCCAATGGAACTAGTGGGGGTGCATCCAACTTGCTTTATAATGAAGACCTAGAGCTCATTTGAGGAGCCTCATCATTGGAATATACAAGCCAAGTTCTATAGTGTAAGGTTCCCCACATAGTTATGCATGAATGATAATCTCTATGGAGTACAAATATAACAATGGAGTACGAGTGTGGATCTTTCAAAAGGAATAGTAGTGTTGCCCCCTTCTCTCTTTTTTTCTCTTTTTTTGTGGCCTCTTTGGTTCTCTCTATTTATCTCTCATTTGTCCTCTTTGGGATCTTTTCATGTATCCTCTTTGGGATCTTTTAATTTGTCCTCTTTGGGATCTTTTCCTCACTTAAGGGAAACACTCTATGTTTTACAAGAATAAAAAGAAGATCTTCACACTTTATAAGAAGTACTCGACATAAATAAAAATCAAAACTATCATGATGTATGCAAATGTATGCCTCTGCGAGTGTAGCAGGATATGCAATGAAACTAGCACGTCATGTAGCCATAATAAGGGCAAGGCCAAACTGGCATGCGGCTCCTTGATCAAGCAAAATCATGTATGACATGAAGATAAGGTCATGACATGGTGGATGTCGGAAAGGCTATGGAAATGCCTTAATAGGTAGGTATGGTGGCTGTTTTGTGGAAAGATATAATGAGGCTTCTGATGACAAAGCTATCATGCCAAGGGTTTGGATGCACCGGCGAAGTTTGCACCAACTCTCAAGATGAGAAAGGGCAATGCACGGTACCAAAGAGGCTAGCAAAATATGGATGGTGGAATTTCCAACAATCGAATACTCACATTAGTCCGAAGAACTCATGCACTTTTTATCGGTAACTCTCTATCTAGTTAGGAGATTCACAAAGAGACAAGTACCCCGAGGAGGAGTGTTTGGGGGTGATACGTCTCCAACGTATCTATAATATTTGATGGTTTCATGCTATTATCTTGTCAAACTTTGGATGTTTTGTATGCCTTTTATATCTTTTTTGGGACTAACTTATTAACTCTGTGCCAAGTGCCATTTCCTGTTTTTCCGTATTTTTGACCCTTTTCAGAGGAGGATTTTAAACGGAGTCGAAACGGAACGAAACTTCCAAAAAGATTTTTTCCGAAACAGAAGAAGATCGGGAAGCTTGAGAACGAAGGCAGGGGTCTGCACGGACCCCACAAGCCCCCTAGCCGCGGCCAAGGGGGCGCGCATCCCAGGCTTGTGGGATCCCTGGGCCTCCCCTGCCCTAGGTCTTTCGCCTATATATTCCCAAAAATTCCAGAAGAATCAAGAGATCATCGAAAGTATTTTTCCGCCGCCGCAAGCTTCTGTCTCTGCAAGATCCCATCTGGGGCACGTTCTGGTGCCCTGCCGGAGGGGAGATTTGGATACGGAGGGCTTCTTCATCAACACCATGACCTCTCCAGATGATGCGTGAGTAGTTCACCATAGACCTACTGGTCCATAGCTAGTAGCTAGATGGCTTCTTCTCTCTCTTGGATCTTCAATACAAAGTTCTCCATGATCTTCACGGAGATCTATCCGATGCAATCTTCTTTTGGGGTGTGTTTGTCGAGATCCGATGAATTCTGGATTTATGATGAGATTATCTATGAATCTTATTTGAGTTTATTCTGATCTCTCTTATGGAGGATTTCATATCCTTGTAATTCTCTTCGATTTGTGGGTTTCGTTTGGCCAACTAGATCTATGATTCATGCAATGGGAGAAGTTCTTGGATTTGGGTTCATACCGTGCGGTGACCTCACCCAGTGACAGAAGGGGTAGCGAGGCACGCATCATGTTGTTTCCATCAAGGGTAAAAAGATGGGGTTTTCATCATTGGTTTGAGATTATCCCTCTACATCATGTCATCTTGCTTAAGGCGTTACTCTGTTCGTCATGAACTCAATACACTAGATGCATGCTGGATAGAGGTCGATGTGTGGAGTAATAGTAGTAGATGCAAAAAGAATCGGTCTATTTGTCTCGGACGTGATGCCTATATGTATGATCATGGCCTTAGATATCGTCATGACTTTGCGCGGTTCTATCAATTGCTCGACAGTAATTTGTTCACCCACCGTAATATTTGCTATTTTGAGAGAAGTCTCTAGTGAACACTATGGCCCCCGGGTCTACTCCACACCATATTTTCAGCCTTACTCTTTTACTTCGTTGCACTTGCCGCCTTCACATCTCACTTTGCAATCAATCTTGAAGGGATTGACAACCCCTTTATAGCGTTGGGTGCAAGCTCGTTTTTGTTTCGTAGGTATTCTGGACTTGACGAGATTCTCCTACTGGATTGATACCTTGGTTCTCAAACTGAGGGAAATACTTACTCCTCCTATGCTGCACCACCCTTTCCTCTTCAAGGGAAAAACCAACGCAAGTCCAGCCTCCGTCAACGTGACAATCTCTGGCACTATTGTCTGTTGCCGCAGCAGAAGTATTTCTGGCGCCGTTGCCGGGGAGGATCAAGTCAAGAACTCATCCAAGTAAGTGTCGCAAACTCATCTCTTGCATTTACCTTTTTGCCTCTCGTTTTCCTCTCCCCCACTTCTGAAAAACAAAAATTTACAAAAATATTTTCCTTTTTCGTTTGCCTTTTTCGTTTTCCTTTTTCGTTTGCCTTTTTCGTCTGCCCTTTTCTTTCGCTTGCTTTCTGTTCGCTCGTGTGCTATGTGCCTTCAATATGCTTGCATCTTCGCTTGCTGAAAATCTAGTGATATGGATCCTCATCCACTTGCTAATCTCTTTAAGACATCCAATTATGTTGATCCAATTATAGTGAGTTGAGTGCACTTGACTTTCTCTATGGAGTTTTGCTTGAGATGCGTGAATCTAAAAATCGTGATGAAGAAATTTTGAAGTGATTCAGGAAGGCTCCTTGAATGAAAAGCATGATTGCAATGATTTCATTATAAATTCTATTAATGACAATCATGCTAAAAATATGCAAAACCCTAAGCTTGGGGATGCTAGTTTTGCTATGTCCACTACTTATTGCAATGATCGTGATTGGGGTGATGATTTTTCTTATGATCTTGAAAATTAGTTTAACCCTCATGATGATTATGATGTTTGCAATAATATTGAAAGTGGGTTTGGAGAAGTCATGTCTTTAGTTGATGATAATCCCACTATTGTTGAAGAGCGTCAACTTTGCATGCATGTGGATCATGAAAAGAATATCCTTTGTGATAGGTATATTGTTGAATTTGATTATGATCCCACATGTAATTGCTATGAGAGAGGAAAATATTGTGGTAGAAACTTTCATGTTACCAAATTACCTCTCGTTATGTGGAGATTGCTATTGTCTCTTTCTTCTTCCTTCCATATGGCAACTATTGGTTGTCTTGACAGTCTGTTTTCCTATAAAATGCCTATGCATAGGAAGTATGTTAGACTTAGATGTGATTTTCACATGCTTGATGATGCTCTCGTTGTGCTTCAATTCTTGTCTTTTGTGTGAGCATCATTGATTTATCAATGCCTAGCTAAGGGCGTTAAACAATAGCGCTTGTTGGGAGGCAACCCAATGAATTTATCTTTTTGTTTCTATTTTGTTGCATCCATACCATCATAATTCTGTTGTGATTGTGTTTTTTGTGTTTCTTTTTGTGTTTGAGCCAACCGAAACCTTTATGACTAGTCTTGGTTATGGTTGTTTGATCCTGTTGGAAAAATACAAAAACTTTTCGCTCACGAGATGATTTTTCGTTTTTATTCAGAAAGAGATTTTGAGTTCATTCTTTTTCTGCTGGTTGTTATACCTTTTGCCCATTCAGTCGTAATTTCTCAGATTTTCTGAGGTACCAGAAGTATACGAAGTAGACAGATTGCTACAGACTGGTTTGACAGATTCAGTTTTTGTTGAGTTGGTTGCTTGTTTTGATGAAACTATGGATAGTATCGGGGGGGAACTAGCCATGGAAAAGTGAGAATACAGTAGCCCAACACCAATATAAATATAAATCAAGATTGCTACAGTACCAAAAGAGGTGGTAGTTTGTTTTCTTGTGCTAATGATATCACGAGTTTCTGTTTAAGTTTTGTGTTGTGAAGTTTTCATGTTTTGGGTGATGTTCTCATGGACAAAGAGATAAGGAGTGGAAAGAGCTCAAGCTTGGGGATGCCCAAGGCATCCCAAGCCAAATTCAAGGACACCAAAAAGCCTAAGCTTGGGGATGCCCCGGGAAGGCATCCCCTCTTTCGTCTTCAATCCATGGTAACATTACTTGGAGCTATATTTTTATGCACCACATGATATGTGTTTTGCTTGGAGTGTCTTGTATCGTAGGAGCCTTTTATTTTTGTTGTGTCACAATCATCCTTGCTGCACACCTTTTTGAGAGAGAGAAATGCACTTATCTTGATTTTGCTAGAATGCTCATCATGCTTCACTTATACCTTTTGAGCTACATAATTTTGCTCTATGTGCTTCACTTAGATCTTTTAGAGCACGGCGGTGCGTAACTTGGTAGTTGACTTATGCTATGAAAGTAGTTCCAAAGGTGATAGGTACCCAAAGAGGATACAAAAACTTCCATCTTCATGTGCATTGAGTAGAAAGAGAAGTCTTGATTCCTCTCAATTAGTTTTGAGACGTGGATTTGGTAATATTAAGAGTTATGTTAGTAGGGTGTTGTGAATCTAGAAATACTTGTGTTGAAGTTAGTGATTCCCGTAGCATGCACGTATGGTGAACCGCTATGTTAGGAAGTCGGAGCATAACTGATCTATTGATTGTCATCCTTTGTGTTGAGGTCGGGATCGCACGATGGTTAACACCTACCAACCCTTCCCCTAGGAGTACGCGTTTAGCACTTTGTTTTGATTACTAATAAAAACTTTCGCAACAAGCATGTTAGTTCTTCATGACTAATGTGAGTCCATGGTATAGATGCACTTTCACCTTCCACCATTTCTAGCCTCTCTAAGTGCCTCGCAATTCGCACCGGTGCACAAACCCACCATATGCCTTCCTCAAAATAGCCACCATACCTACCTACTATGACATTTCCATAGCCATTCCGATATATATTGCCATGCAACTCCCACCATTCCGTCTTATGACTTATGACGTCACTCTCATATTGCCATTGCATGATCATAAGATATCTAGCAAGATGTTTCAACATCATATGCCAAGCTAGATCGTTGCACATCCCGGTACACTGTCGGAGGCATTTCCTATAGAGTCATCATTGTTCTAAGCTTTGAGCTGTGAGTAAATAAAAGTGTGATGATCATCATTATTAGAGTATTGTCCCATGTGAGGAAATAAAAAAAAAGAGGCCAAAGATCCCAAACAAATAAAAAAGAGAGAAACAAGAGGCCTAAGTTCCCAAATAAAAAAAGGGAGAGAAAAAGAGAGAAGGGACAATGCTACTATCGTTTTCCACATTTGTGCTCCATAATAGCACCATGTTCTTCATGATTGAGAGCTTCTTGCTTTGTCACTAACATATGCTAGTGGGAATCTTCATTATATAACTTGGCTTGTATATTCCAATGATGGACTTCCTCAAAATTTCCCTAGGCCATCGTGAGCAAGCAAGTTGGATGCACACCCACTAGTTCTCCTTTTGAGCTTTCACATACTTATAGCTCTAGTGCATCCCTTGTATGGCAATTCCTACTCATTCACATTGATATCTATTAGTGGGCATCTCCATAGCCTTTTGATACGCCGAGTCAATGTGACCATCTCCTTCTTTTTGTCTCACAACCACCACCACACTCTATTCCACCTATAGTGTTATATCCATGGCTCACGCTCATGTATTGCGTGATAGTTATAAAAAGTTTGAGAAAGTAAGAGTGCGAAAACAATTACTTGGCCAATACCGGGGTTGTGCATTATCTGCATTAGTTGTGTGAGGATAACGGAGCATAGCCAGACTATATGATTTTGTAGGGATAACTTTCCTTGGCCTTGTTATATTGAAAGTTCATGATTACCTTGCTTGTTTGCTTGAAGAATAATTGTTTTCATGTTAATAGCAAACTTTTGTTTTAATCTTACGGATCTGAACATTCATGTCACATGAAAGAAGTTACAAAGGACAACTATGCTAGGAAGCATTCCACATCAAAAATTCAGTCTTTATCACTTCCCTACTCCAGGACGAGCAGGAGTTAAGCTTGGGTATGCTTGATACGTCTCCAACGTATCTATAATTTTTGATGGTTTCATGCTATTATCTTGTCAAACTTTGGAAGTTTCGTATGCCTTTTATATCTTTTTTGGGACTAACTTATTAACTCAGTGCCAAGTGCCAGTTCTTGTTTTTCCGTGTTTTTGACCCTTTTCAGGGGAGGATTTTAAACGGAGTCCAAACGGAACGAAACTTCCAAAAAGATTGTTTTGGAAACAAAAGAAGATCGGGAAGCTTGAGAACCAAGGAGGGGGTCTCGAGGGACCCCACAAGCCCCCTAGCCGCGGCCAGGGGGGTCGCGCCTCCCAGGCTTGTGGGCTCCCTGGGCCTCCCCTACCCTAGGTCTTTTGCCTATATATTCCCAAAAATTCCAAAAAAAATCAGGAGATCATCGAAAGTACTTTTCCGCCGCCGCAAGCTTTTGTCTCTGCAAGATCCCATCTGGGGCACGTTCTGGTGCCCTGCCGGAGGGGGCATTCGGATACGGAGGGCTTCTTCATCAACACCATGACCTCTCCGATGATGCGTGAGTAGTTCACATCATCATGTAGCTAGATGGCTTCTTCTCTCTCTTGGATCTTCAATACAAAGTTCTCCATGATATTCATGGAGATCTATCCGATGTAATCTTCTTTTGCGGTGTGTTTGTCGAGATCCGATGAATTGTGGATTTATGATCAGATTATCTATGAATCTTATTTGAGTTTCTTCCGATCTCTCTTATGCATGATTTCATATCCTTGTAATTCTCTTCGAGATGTGGGTTTCGTTTGGCCAACTAGATCTATGATTCTTGCAACGGGAGAAGTGCTTGGTTTTGGGTTCATACCGTGCGGTGAGCTCACCCAGTGACAGTAAGGGGTAGCGAGGCACCCATCGTCTTGTTGCCATCAAGTGTAAAAAGATGGGGTTTTCATCATTGGTTTGACATTATCCCTCTACATCATGAAATCTTGCTTAAGGCGTTACTCTGTTCGTCATGAACTCAATACACTAGATGCATGCTGGATAGCGGTCGATGTGTGGAGTAATAGTAGTAGATGCAGAAAGTATCGGTCTACTTGTCTCGGACGTGATGCCTATATGTATGATCATTGCCTTAGATATCGTCATGACTTTGCGCGGTTCTATCAATTGCTCGACAGTAATTTGTTCACCCACCGTAATATTTTCTATTTTGAGAGAAGCCTCTAGTGAACACTATGGCCCCCGGGTCTACTCCACGCCATATTTTCAGCCTTACTATTTTACTTCGTTGCACTTGCCACCTTCCGATCTCACTTAGCAATCAATCTTGAAGGGATTGACAACCCCTTTATAGCGTTGGGTGCAAGCTCGTTTGTGTTTGCGCAGGTACTCTCGACTTGACGAGATTCTCCTACTGGTTTGATACCTTGGTTCTCAAACTGAGGGAAATACTTACTGATGGGGTCATAGTCCTAGGGTAGGGTCATAGGCCTGCCGTACGTGTCCTACCCAAGGACTACCCCACACAAAGAACAGGACCCTAAGTCTGCCCCGACTGAATTAAGGAATCCCCATCATCCAGTCGGTAACAGGCCCTGAATCATCCAGTCGGAGACTAGCATTCGGAGGACACCAGGCTAACCTACTGGATACACTCGGTACATCGTAACCTCTCCGGAGGGAAACTGCCGTACGTTTCTGGGTGCATTTATTAGCATTTAGAGCATATGTTACCTGTAACGTACGCATTCAATCACCACTACTCCACCCCTGAATCAGAACCGTTGTGGAGGGCAGCGCACTCTATATAAGCCGCCCTCCCCCACTGGTAAAAGGGTTAGCGAATCACTGTACTCCATATTACACTCGGTAACAAGCTCCGAGAGCACTGAGACGTAGGGCTGTTACCTCCACCGCAGAGGGGCCTGAACTCATACAACCTCGTCGTAGCTAGGACTCTGCCCATCTCATTCGTACCCCACACATCTACTGTCAGGCTTATACCCACGACAGTTGGCGCCCACCTTGGGGCAGGCGTCTAAGAGACTTCGGGCGAGTTTGCGACTACTTCCTTTCGTCATGTCATCTGGTGGAGATTTGAGCATGGATCACCAGATCCTCTTCGGCGCTCTCTCCTTCACCATCGACGATTCGGCAAGGCTTGGGGAGGCGCCTCTCGACGTCGAGGCGCTTCCCCGTCGCGGGGCCACGCACTTCCGTGCTGGCGCTCGCGGTGTTCTTCTTCTCCAACGATCGGCTCCATTGTCGGCTTGCACCTCCGTCATGCGCCACAACAAGCATTCCCGTAGTCCGCGTCTCCAACGTTGGGTGCAACATGCCCGAGCGCGTCAGATCGCGTCCTCTCAAGTGGCAGTTCTGGAGTCTGTTATGGTTGCCCCGCGTTCCCATTGCTCGGGCTCGGTTCTGACTGAGCTCCCCTCCGAGTACGCGGGCCTGCAGCAGAAGTACACATGGCCAACACCCATGAAGATCCCCATCAGGCCGGCCAGAGCGAGCGCGAAGTCGGTGAAGCATCCGGTGCACGCTGTCCGCCTCGTCGTTCCGCCAGTCAGCACACCCGGCAGAGCAACGTGGAGTTGTTCCGCACACCTCTCCTCAACTTGGCTGCAGCTGCCAAGATCGCCGATTCCCTCCAGCCGACTGATTCAGAGGCAGGAAGGGGAATCGAGCAGATCCGTGCTCTGTTGCACACGGCGCAGCAGCAGAATTCGGCAGTCTCCCAGTCGCACAATCGGATCCACAATAGTTCCGTCCATGCAAACACGCATCGGGCGGTTCACAGCCCTGGTTCCCATCAGCACTACAGGGGAAGCAGCCGTTCCATGATCCGTGAAGATCGCCGCCGCTCGCGCACCCCTCTGCGGGTGGACCCTATGGGTCCCGACATCATGATGATCGGCGTTCAGTCGGCGACACTTACGACCCAAGACCCGACGCAAGAGGGCGAATCGCCCAGCGCATAGTCGATAGAGGTCGAGCCCACCACGGTGGTCACGATCTGGATCGTCCAAGTGGCAGCAGGACCATCGTGTCCGGCCCCGAGTGTTTTAGTCGAGCCATCCGCTCGGCTGACATCCCGCCCAACTTCCGATTGGCAGCGGGAATCGGTAAATTTACGGGGGAATCCAAGCCTGAAACATGGCTGGACGACTACCGAGTGGCAGTCCAGATCGGAGGAGGGGACGACCATGTCGCTATGAAGCACCTCCCTCTGATGCTCGACGACTCGGCACGAGCTTGGCTGAACCAGTTGGCCCCCTCAAGCATTTACAGTTGGGCAGATCTGGCCCGAGTGTTCATCAGGACCTTCGAAGGGACGTGCAAACGCCCTGCAGGCCTTGTGGAGCTTCAGCACTGTGTCCAGAAGCCGAACGAGCCCTTGCGCGACTTCATCCAGCGATAGTCAACTTTCTACCACACGGTGGAGAACGTCACCGAACATCAAGCGGTCTGCGCATTCAAGGCAGGCGTACGGTACAGGGAGTTGTACCTAAAGTTCGGCCGGACAGGCGACATCTCCATGAGCAAGATGATGGAGATAGCAGCTCGCTATGCAAATGGCGAGGAAGAGGACCGCATCCGGAGTGGCAAACACAAGATAGTCGGCGATGCCGACGGAGGTAACACTCGGAAGCAAAAACAGAAAGTTCCGCCCACACCGCAGGCAGAAGCTGCAGCTGTGACCAGCACCAAGTTCAAGGGCAACGGGAAAATGCAGTCTGCCCCCAAGAAGAAGCCGTTCAACAATCCCATCCTGGATCAGCCTTGTCCGGTCCACACAAAGATGGACGAAGAAGGCAACCCCATATACGCGAAGCACACCACTCGGCAATGTCGTCTCCTGATCCAGGGGTTCAGCGAAGGGCAACCGAGTGAGAAGAATCCTGAACAAGATGAGGAGGATAAAGAGGATCCGTTCCCCCAAGTCCATGAAACCCTCATGATTTTTGCTGACGTCGAAAGCAAGAGTCGACTGAAGTTGGTGAACAGAGAGGTCAACATGGCCGTTCCGACTGCTCCCAAGTTCCTTAAATGGTCTCAGACTGCGATCACCTTTGATCAGTCGGATCATCCAACGCATGTCCCCACCCCAGGAAGACAGGCTCTGGTCGTTGACCCGGTGGTGGAAGGAGTCCGACTGCGCAAAGTCCTCATGGACGGTGGTAGCGGACTGAACATCATGTACGCTGACACTCTCAAGGGAATGGGCATTCCGATGTCCAGACTCAGCGAGAGCAGTATGCAGTTCCACGGAGTCGTCCCTGGACGGAAGGCCAGGTCACTCGGCCAGATCGCGTTGGACGTCACCTTCGGCTCTGACAAAAACTTTCGCAAGGAGAAGCTCACATTTGAGGTGGTGGATTTCCAGAGCGCTTACCATGCAATTCTGGGCCGCTCAGCATACGTGAGCTTCATGGAACGCCCATGCTATGTGTACTTGAAGTTGAAGATGCCGGGCCCAAAAGGCGTTATCACCATCACCGGCAACCGCCAGCGAGCCGAGGAGTGTCTGCAAGAGGGATCAAGAATCGCCGACCATCAGATGGCGGTACTCGAGCTCGACGAATACAAGAAGACAGTCGACCCTGCCGACCTGATGCGCTCAAAGAAACCAGCTTCTGAGTCCGTGTTCCAGTCGGCGGGAGAGACGAGGAAAGTCAGCATCCACCCGACGGACGATTCTGCCGCCCCGACGAACATCTCCACCACCCTCGATCCTAAATAGGAAGCCGAGCTCACCCAATTCCTCCGTGGGAACTAAGACATCTTCGCATCGAAACCATCTGACATGCCAGGTGTACCCAGGGAGTTGGCTGAGCACCGACTGCATGTGGATCCCGCTGCTCGGCCCGTCCGAGAGCGCCTGCGTCGGTCCGCCGCGCACAAGCGGAAGGCAATCGGAGAAGAGGTGGCCAAGCTGTTGGCAGACAACTTCATTTGCGAGGTTCACCACTCCGAGTGGCTCGCCAATGTCGTCATGGTGCCCAAGAAGGACAAGTCACTCCGAATGTGCATTGAGTTCAAGCACCTCAATAAGGTCTGCCCGAAAGACCATTTTCCGCTCCCCCGCATAGATCAAATTGTCGATTCGACTGCGGGATGCGAGCGTTTGTCTTTTCTTGACGCCTATTCGGGCTATCATCAGATCCGTCTGTATGGTCCCGATGAGTTGAAAACAGCCTTCATCACCCCGTTTGGGTGCTTCTGCTACATCACTATGCCTTTCGGTCGGAAGAATGCAGGAGCCACCTTTATGCACATGATCCAAAAATGTCTCCTCGACCAGATCGGTCGCAATGTGGAGGCATACATGGATAATATCGTAGTCAAGTCACGCAAAGGTTCCGACCTGCTGACTGACTTGGCAGAAACATTCGCCAACCTTCGTAGGTACGATATCAAGCTCAACCCAGCCAAATGTTCATTCGGTGTTCCCAGCGGAAAGTTACTCGGTTTCTTCGTTTCCGAACGAGGGATCGATGTCAACCCCGAAAAGATCGGGACCATCGTCCGAATGGAGAGGCCAGTCAGAATACATGATGTTCAACGGCTCACAGGTTGCCTAGCGGCTTTGAGCAGGTTTATCAGTCGACTCGGCGAAAAAGCACTTCCTCTGTACCGACTCATGAAGAAGTCAGATACCTTCGAGTGGACAGACGAAGCCCAAGTCGCATTCGACGACCTCAAAGTCCTACTTTCCACCCAGCCGGTTCTTATTGCTCCGCTCAATAAAGAGCCCCTTCTTCTATATATCGCGGCTACAAATCAAGTCGTCAGTACTGTTCTTACAGTCAAGCGAGAAGAAGAAGGCAAAGCGTACAAAGTTCAGCGGAAAGTGTACTACGTCTCCGAAGTCCTGACCCCTTCCAAGCAGAGGTATCCCCATTATCAAAAACTTATCTATGGGATCTATATGACTGCAAAGAAGGTGGCCCATTATTTCCAAGACCACTCGGTATCTGTCGTTTCTGATGCTCCGTTGTCGGAAATTCTCCACAATTGGGACGCATCAGGCCGAGTGGTGAAGTGGGCAATGGAGATGTTGTACTGTGACATCAAGTTCGAGGCCAAGAAAGCTATTAAGTCTCAAGCCCTGGCTGACTTTATATCAGAATGGGTAGAACAACAGCAACTGACTCACATCTACTCGGCTCATTGGACAATGTTCTTTGATGGGTCTAAGATGTTGAATGGATCCGGCGCTGGTGCTGTGATCATATCGCCAAAGGGTGACAAGCTCAAGTACGTGCTTCAGATACACTTTGATTCCTCCAACAACGAGGCAGAGTATGAAGCTCTCATCTACGGATTGCGCATGTCCATCTCACTCGACGTCCATCGCCTGATGGTCTACGGCGATTCGGATTTGGTGGTCAACCAAGTGATGAAGGAGTGGGACGTAAGGAACCCCACCATGACAACATACTGCAATGCAGTGAGGAAGCTGGAGAAGATGTTTGAAGGTCTAGAACTTCATCATGTTCCAAGATTGAAGAACCAAGCTGCTGACGAGTTGACGAAACTCGGATCCACTCGGAGACCAGTCCCGAGTGATGTCTGCCTCGAGCACCGCCATCTTCCCTCAGTCAAAGAAGATCCCTTCACAGAAGACCCGGTACAACCCAAGAGCACAACAGATCCGACTGAAGTTGATGTACCTGTTGTGGTTGATCTGGTCACAGAGATTCTGGTTGTCATTCCCGATTGGACTGAGCCGATCATTGCATATATCCTAAGATAAGAACTTCCAGAAGATGAAGTTCAAGCCCGGAAAATAGTTCGCAGGTCGAAGGCATTAAGTGTCATTGACGGTCAATTGTACAAGGAGAGTGTTTCAGGCGTTCTTCAACGCTGCATTTCCCCAGAAGAAGGGCAGTTGATCATAGAGGATATTCACTTGGGAACCTACGGCCATCACGCTTCTTCGAGAGCAATCGTCGCCAAGGCGTTCAGAGCTGGATTCTTCTGGCTACAGGCTAACGAGATGGCTAAAGCTATGGTTGACCGATGTGAAGGCTGTCAGTTCTACTCCAACAAGTCCCACAAGCCAACATCTGCACTAAAGACGATCCCACTTGTGTGGCCATTTGCAGTTTGGGGATTATACACAGTCGGACCATTCAAGACAGGCCAAGGAGGCTACACACATCTGTTGGTGGCAGTCGACAAGTTTACAAAATGGATAGAAGCCAAG
Source organism: Hordeum vulgare subsp. vulgare (assembly GCF_904849725.1). Taxonomy (NCBI): domain Eukaryota; kingdom Viridiplantae; phylum Streptophyta; class Magnoliopsida; order Poales; family Poaceae; genus Hordeum; species Hordeum vulgare. The sequence continues at coordinate 442,914,691 of NC_058519.1, forward strand.
CCCATCAAGAAACTCGACGCCTCAACAACTGTCAAGTTTGTCAGGGACATCATCTCCAGATTCGGGGTACCTCACAGCATAATCACGGACAATGGGACAAACTTCGACTCGGACAGGTTCAAAGGCTTCTGTGCGAGTCAGGGTATCCGAGTGGATTTTGCTTCCGTAGCACATCCACAATCCAACGGACAAGCTGAGCGTGCGAATGGACTTATCCTTCAAGATTTGAAGCCCCGACTCTTGCGAGAGGTAGGACACGCTGCTGGTGCATGGGTCACCGAGTTACCTTCAGTCCTTTGGGGCCTCCGCACCACTCCGAACAGATCAACGGGGCAATCACCGTTCTTCCTCGTTTATGGAGCAGAAGCGGTCCTTCCGAGTGACCTGCTTCACAATGCCCCACGAGTCGAACTCTTCTCCGAGCTGAAGTAGAACAAGCAAGGCAAGATGGAGTTGATCTTCTGGAGGAACGCGAGATGGCACTCACTCGTTCAACAATTTACCAACAAGATCTGCGACGCTTTCATGCGCGTCATGTCAGGAGTCGCACATTCCAAGCAGGCGATTTAGTGCTCCGAGTGGATCAGCAAAGACCCCACAAGTTGGCTCCGGCCTGGGAAGGGCCTTTCATCGTCTCCAAGGTGCTGAACAACGGAGCATACAAACTCTACAACATTTAGAGGGAGACAGACGAGCCGCGCGCATGGTACGGGGATCTCCTCAAGCATTTTTATACGTGATCGTCGACTGAAGCAGTGTAACGAACAAGTTTTGACGAAATAATATATCCAGCAGATTCAGTTTTGTGCAAATTCAGAGTTCTCCCACAGTCGCAGACTCCGGTCACAAAAAAAAAAACTTAGCTGCGATCCTTAATCGCCTAAGTACTAACTTCCTCCGAGTGTGCACTACACGTCGCACTCGAGGGCTTAGTTGCGATCCTGAATCGCCTAAGTTTTAACTTCCTCCGAGTGTGCACTAACCGTCGCACTCGGGGACTTAGCTGTGATCAAGAATCACCTAAGTAATAATTCCTCCGAGTGTGCACTACACGCCGCACTCGGGGACTTAGCTGCGATCCTGAATCGCCTAAGAACTAACTTCCTCCGAGTGTGCACTACACGTCGCACTCGGGGACTTAGCTGCGATCCTGAATCGCCTAAGAACTAACTTCCTCCGAGTGTGCACTACACGTCGCACTCGGGGACTTAGTTGCGATCCTGAATCGCCTAAGTACTAACTTCCTTCGAGTGTGCACTACACGTCGCACTCGGGGACTTAGCTGTGATCAAGAATCACCTAAGTAATAACTTCCTACAAGTGTGCACTACACGTCGCACTTGGGGACTTAGCTGCGATCCTGAATCGCCTAAGAACTAACTTCCTCTGAGTGTGCACTACACGTCGCACTCGGGGACTTAGCTGCGATCCAGAATCGCCTAAGTACTAACTTCCTCCGAGTGTGCACTACACGTCGCACTCGGGGACTTAGCTGTGATCAAGAATCACCTAAGGAATAGCTTCCTACGAGTGTGCAGTACATGTCGCACTCGGGGACTTAGCTGTGATCAAGAATCACCTAAGTAATACCTTCCTACGAGTGTGCACTACACGTCGCACTCGGGGACTTAGATGTGATCAAGAATCACCTAAGTAATAACTTCCTACGAGTGTGCACTACACGTCGCACTCAGGGACTTAGCTGTGATCAAGAATCACCTAAGTAATAACTTCCTACGAGTGTGCACTACACGCCGCACTCGGGGACTTAGCTGCGATCCTGAATCGCCTAAGAACTAACTTCCTCCGAGTGTGCACTACACGCCGCACTCGGGGACTTAGCTGCGATCCTGAATCGCCTAAGAACTAACTTTCTCCGACTGTGCACTACACGTCTCACTCGGGGACATAGCTGCGATCCTGAATCGCCTAAGAACTAACTTCTTCCGAGTGTGCACTACACGTCGCACTCGGGGACTTAGCTGCGATCCTGAATCGCCTAAGTACTAACTTCCTGCGAGTGTGCACTACACGTCGCACTCGGAGACTTAGCTGTGATCAAGAATCACCTAAGTAATAACTTCCTACGAGTGTGCACTACACGTCGCACTCGGGGACTTAGCTGCGATCCTGAATCACCTAAGTTCTAACTTCCTCCGAGTGTGCACTACACGTCGCACTCGGAGACTTAGCTGTGATCAAGAATCACCTAAGTAATAACTTCCTACGAGTGTGCACTACACGTCGCACTCGGGGACTTAGCTGCGATCCTGAATCGCCTAAGTACTAACTTCCTCCGAGTGTGCACTACATGTCGCACTCGGAGACTTGTATGTGACCAAGAATCACCTAAGTACTAACATCCTCCGAGTGTGCACTACGCGTCACACTCGGGGACTTAGCTGTGATCAAGAATCACCTAAGTATTAATCTTCTCCGAGTACGCACTAATCATTGCACTCGAAACAACATTCAAACAAAAGACTAAATGTTTTCACTCCGATTCCAAAAGTCTAGAAACGATAGTTGACTCGGTGCGGATCAAGCTTACCCGCACCGATTTAAAAGTATGACAGCCAAAAGAAGTGGCCATAGTATCTTACAGGTAAACACTCGGCATACCGAGGATAAAGTTTTATTACGCGTCAGCTGGGCCGGCGCCAGGACTGGAGGGCTCCACAAAAGTGTCTAAGTCGATTCCATCAGCGATGCGGGTAGCAGTCTCAAGGAACGTCTCCATGAAGTCTTCGAATCGAAGCTTCTTCGTGTTGGCGACCTTCAGTGTCTTCAGCTTATCTTCCCGCACCTCCTTGCAATGGACGCGGACCAAGGACAGCGCAACATCAGCACCGCAACACGCTGCCGATTTCTTCCACGATTGCACTCGGCTCGGAATCTCCTCCAGTCGCGCCAACAGAGTCTCCATCTCCTGTCGCGGCTCATCTTCTGGCCAAAGTTCCTTGTCAATTCGGCCGACGACTTCTCTCAGTCGGCCGATGAAAGGACCGACTTTGCCTACGCGGATATGCGCCCGGAGCAGATCCCGGTTAGCGTCCTCACCGAGTGGCACATTGTCCTTAATGGACCGCTCCACAGCCGTCGTTTCAGCTTCAGCGTCACCGCAAAAGTCTGCAACAAACGGGCAAGCAGACAATAAAAACCGAGTGTAGAGCACACGGTACAAGCACTCGGCAAAACATAAGACTTACCAACCAGACGAGTCATCATCTGCACAGCCCAGTCGTTGACATACTTCTCCTGAGCTGTCCATCGTCTGTTCCGAACGGCCATCTAATTGTGCAGATCAGTCCTCTGTTTCTTCAGTCTCTCCACCTCCTCTATCAACACCTTGTTCGCCTCCCGAGCTTCCTCCAGGGACTTCTCTCGTCCCTCCAGCGCCTCCTTCATGCTGGCCATGGCGAGCATAGCAGCATCAAGTGTACCAGCGAACTGGTTCCTCTCCGCCCTCAGGGCCTCATAGGCAGTTCCCATTTCACAAGTTTTCTGCCACCAAGAAACGAAGGATAATCAGCAAGTTTATCAGTTCACAGTCTAAGTTCTTCAGACCCCTGACTACGCAAGCAGTCGACAGCGGTCTCGGGGACTACACCAAGTGGGTTCACTAAGAGTGACCCCACTGGCATGCACCTCAAGCAGGTCTACCCTATTGAGATACATGTTTTCACCGACGCCTCAGAGGCCAATACTACCTGACCTGCGTGCAACTTACTCTCGGAGACTCTTACCACAAGAGCGCTCCGACTGCAACAAGTACTCGCACTCGACAATCCTATCTACAGACACAACCAAACTAAAGGCAAAGTGTGTAAAGACAACTGTCGGTGCAAGCACTCGACAGAAGTCTCGGGGACTACACCCACTGGGTTCACTCCGAGTGAACCCATTGCAGAAAAAACAATAACACCCATTGGGTTACAGGAGAAAAGCAAATACTTACTAGACTACTTACTCGGATATCATCGCGCAGCTCCAAGCTCCGCTGGTACAGGGCCGCAACGGAGTCATAAGCCCTCTTGGCTTCTCCAGCCATCAACTCCACCTGCACCATGGCCCCCTTGGCCGCTCCCACCTGCTCCTCTGGAAGACGCTGGATGCTGAATTTAGCATTCGACAAACCGGGAATCGTGGGAGCCTCCTGAGGCATCCCAAGGTTCGCCCCAGTCGGTTCTCCCACCACCGGCACCGGTTCAGTCGGTGTAGGCGCTTCAGTCGGTGGAGCGTCGGCGGCAGGAGTGGCGGCAGGAGGAGCAGCCTCGGGGACAGGCTCCAGGACAGGCTCCCCGGCGGGGTCGGCTCTCCCCTGGTCGTCCTCGTCCAGGAAAATCGCCCCTGACAAGCTGAATGACATGACGCCTCAGAAAAAGAAAGAATGGCACAGTCCGCGGGGATAAAACACCTGACTCTCCTACAACTCACCGGGTTGGGACGCAACGACGTTGTCCGTGTCCATGAGGTCGTCCCCTTGGCGGGCCGGAGAGGTTGCAGAGGTGGCGACCCTGTCGAGTGAAATCCATTCGACTTATAAAGCAGGAGTTCACTCAGATAACAGAAAGAGCCAAAAGTTAGTTTCACTTACGTGGAGGTGACGGGGATAGCGACCCTCATTCGCGGCAGAGCCTTCCGAGGTTTGGGCCCACTCGGCTTGGGCGCCCTGGAAGACTAGTCTGCGGGCTCCGCGGCGGCGTCCCTGGCCCTCTTGGTGCCTCGAACACTCGAGACCACCGGAGCGGCAGGCGGAGCACTCGACGACGCAGGAGGAGCTAAAGGGACGGCGGGCTCGTGTCGACGCTTGCTCCGATGCTCTGGCCGTGGAGGAGGCGAGTCTTGCTCTTCGTCCTCTTCCTCTTCCTCGCTGTCCTCCTCCTCCGACTCCCCGCTGTCGGAGACGTATTCAGCGCTCTCCGTGTTGCCCTCCTGACTGCCTTCCTCCTCTTCCTCCTCCGGATTCCCGTTCGAGACGGGGGAGAACCAGTTGGTCCACGCCTGCATGAAGTATAGTCGGAAACATTAGGCATCACACGGAGATATAAATAAGCGACTGAATCAAGACTGTCCAATGCACTCGGCTAATGCCACTCAGCTGATTCGGCAGAGGGTGGTCCGCGCTATAAGGCTTCACTCGGCGAGCTCCTTTGGGGTTCTCACAGGGGCCCATGATTTGGAGCACCCACGAGGTCACCCTCCCCTCGGGTACGCCCACCACGTTGATCCGAGTGGAATCCTCGGGCCCTGTGTAGTGCCACATAGCATGGTCGCGAGCCTGCAGCGGTTGGATCCGCCGACCAAGGAAGACTTCCAGCAAGTCTATACCGGTGACCCCCTTCCTGACGACATCCACTAGTGCCTCAACCAAAGGCTGGATGTCGTTCTTCTCGGCCTTCGAGAGCGCGAGCTGCTTAGGAGGGGCGGGCCGATCTAGACTAAACGGAGGCAGCCCAGTCGACGCATTCGGGCAGGCGATGTCCTGGCAGTAGAACCACGTCGATTGCCAGTTCCTAACCGACTCACTCAACTGGAGAGCAGGATAGCTGCTCCGACTCTTCTTCTAGAATCCTAAATCTCCGCAGAGCTGGAGGAGGTGCGTCTTATCATCCGACTGACTAAGACGTTTCATAGTTTGGGATCGGGCGAAGAAGATGTGTTTGAACAAACCCCAATGGGGGGGCAACCAATGAAGCACTCGCACAAAACGATAAAGGCAGAAAGGTGGGCGATGGCAGTCGGAGGAAAGTGGTGGAGTTGAGCCCCGAAGTGATTCAGGATACCCTTAAAGAAAGGATGCGGGGGCAAAGAAAAACCTCGATGGACATGGCTGAGGAGCAGGACGCGCTCCCCCTCCCGAGGCGCTGGCTCGACCTCGTCCTCCGCCGGCAGTCTTCATGACTTGTACACGAGCATTCCGTACTCCACCAGCTCCAGCAGGTCTCCCTCTGTCACCGACGAAGGGAGGAAATCTCCCTGGATCCACCCCGCCGGCAGCGGCCACTGCCGCCGCTGAGCAGGCGCCGCATTGCCCTTCTTCTTCCTTGCCTCCATCTTGCTGGTTTGACCCTTGGTCATGGAGGCGACGGCGAACCCTCGAAGAGAGAGGAGAAGGAAAGGAAGTAGGAGCGCTAGAGGTGGCGGGGAAGTCGGAGCAGGCGAGAGCAAAAGATTCGGTAAGGCGTAGCGAAGAAGCCTCGTCGCCCAGATTTAAATAGAGTTCAGACTGAGTCACTGGTGGGTGGCCCCGAAACCCTATCCGCCCGACCGGCCGCGGCGATTTCAGTGGAGGAATTGAAGGCGCGTGAATCGAGGCGTCAGGCGCTACTCGAGCGCGCTGGCGTCATCCCCGCTGAGCGCGCGGAACACGAAATTTGAGATCCCGGGAAATCCGCTGTTGTCAGTTGACCGGTCGTGTCAAAAGATGCCGCAGAAGCACTTGGTTTCCGACAGTCCATTTCGCGAGCACTTCCACTCGGATCGCTGGTCAGGAAAGATAAAATGGATAGAGGCAAGAAACGCCCAAGCCGAACCTAGTCCAGTTGGATCTGAACCTCAAGCACCGCTTCGGTGTTTCAACCCCAATCCATTCGGGGACTAATGATGGGGTCATAGTCCTAGGGTAGGGTCATAGGCCTGCCGTACGTGTCCTACCCAAGGACTACCCCACACAAAGAACAGGACCCTAAGTCTACCCCGACTGAATTAAGGAATCCCCATCATCCAGTCGGTAACATGCCCTGAATCATCCAGTCGGAGACTAGCATTCGGAGGACACCAGGCTAACCGACTGGATACACTCGGTACATCGTAACCTCTCCGGAGGGAAACTGCCGTATGTTTCCGGGTGCATTTATTAGCATTTGGAGCATACGTTACCTATAACATACGCATTCAATCGCGACTACTCCACCCCTGAATCAGAACCGTTGTGGAGGGCAGCGCACTCTATATAAGCCGCCCTCCCCCACTAGTAAAAGGGTTAGCGAATCACTGTACTCCATATTACACTCGGTAACAAGCTCCGAGAGCACTGAGACGTAGGGCTGGTACCTCCACCGCAGAGGGGCCTGAACTCATACAACCTCGCCGTAGCTAGGACTCTGCCCATCTCATTCGTACCCCACACATCTACTGTCAGGCTTATACCCACGACACTGACTGCTCCTAGGAAAAACCAACGCAAGCCCAGCCTGCGGGTTTGAGAACTATGTAGACATGCCCCGAGGCACTCCTCGGTCAACATCCAATAGCGCGAGATGGATACCCATATTGGATCTTACATATTCTCCGAAGATCTTATCGTTTGAACCTCACTGTCAAGGATTCATATAATCCCGTATGTCATTCCCTTTGTCCTTCGGTATGTTACTTGCCCGAGATTCGATCGTCGGTATCCGCATACCTATTTCAATCTCGTTACTGGCAAGTATCTTTACTCGTTCCATAATACAACATCCCGTGACTTACACTTAGTCACATTGCTTGCAAGGCTTGTGTGTGATGTTGTATTATCGAGTGGGCCCCGGGATACCTCTCCGTCACACGGAGTGACAAATCCCAGTCTTGATCCATACTACCTCAATGGACACCTTCAGAGATACGTGTAGATCACCTTTATAGTCACCCAGTTACGTTGCGACGTTTGACGCACACAAGGTATTCCTCCGGTGCCAGTGAGTTATATGATCTCATGGTCATAGGAACAAAATACTTGACACATAGAAAACAATAGCAATAAAACGACACGATCAATATGCTACGTTCATAGTTTGGGTCTTGTCCATCACATGATTCTCCTAATGATGTGATCCCGTTATCAAGTGACAACACTTGTATATGGTTAGGAAACCTTGACCATCTTTGATCAACGAGCTAGTCAACTAGAGGCTTACTAGGGACAATGTTTTGTCTATGTATCCACACATGTATTTGATTTTCCAATTAATACATTTATAGCATGGATAATAAACGATTATCACGAACAAAAAAATATAATAATAACTAATTTATTATTGCCTCTAGGGCATATTTCCAATAGTCGCCCACTTGCACTAGAGTCAATAATCTAGTTCACATCACGATGTGATTTTAACGAATCCAACACCCATATAGTTCTGGGGTTTGATCATGTCTTGCTGGTGAGAGATGTTTTAGTCAATGGTTCTAAATCTTTCAGATCCGTGTGTGCTTTAAATTTTTTTATGTCATCTTATAGACGCTGCTACTACGTGCTATTCGGAAATACTCCAAATATCTACTCTACTATACGAATCCATTTTACTACTCATAGTTATTCGGATTAGTGTCAACACTTGCATCGACGTAACCCTTTACGATGAACTCTTTAACCACCTCCATAATCGAGAAAAATTCCTTAGTCCATTAGTTACTAAGGATAACTTTGACCGCAGTTCAGTGATTCAATCCTGTATCACTCTCTGTACGTCTTAACAGACTTGTGGCAACGCACACATCAGGTGCGGCACACAACATGGCATACTTTAGAGTTGTGGCTAAGGCATAGGAAACGACCTTCGTCCTTTCTCTTTCTTCTGCAATGTTCGGGCTTTGAGTCTTACTCAAATTCTCACCTTACAACACAACCAAGAACTCCTTCTTTGCTGATCTATCTTGAACTCCTTTCAAAAACTTGTCAAGGCATGCATTTCATCAAAAGTTCTATTAAGCGTCTTGATCTATCTCTATAGATCTTGATGCTCAATGTTCAAGTAGCTCTATCTAGGTTTTCCTTTGAAAAACTCCTTTCAAACAACCTTTTATGCTTTACAGAAATCTATTATATACTTAAAACAATAGAAAAGGAACGGCAAAGATTTACCGTTCATAAGTTAAGAAAAATAAACGGACTAGATTTCTCAGCTCCCCGTAGAAAAAGAAGGAAACCTTGACAACGACAATATGAATCGGAATTATGCCCAAGTATGAGTCCACCGGGCATCATATTGACATCAGCAGGCCATTATCTTTCCACTTAAAAATGATGGATGTTATACCAACTTTGACTGCCCAGCTAGGCAAATATGTGACGTCACACACACAATGACTATTTTTGCACATATTAAATAGGCCAGCTTGCACTGTGCATGCCATGTGTACCTGATGGAAAGCCTGATAAGATGTGTCACGTGTATATACACGATGAAAAAAACTGACATATAAGAGTTCTATTCCAATACGGGACGACCCCCTTCTATAGAGATTGTCAAAAAGCAAAACGACCCCCATCTAGCTACTTTTTTTAGCAGTTAGTCTATCTACTTATCACGTGAATAAGTCATATGTTTATAAGATGTATTTCTTTTATCCTCGCATGAATAAAAATAGTGTCCCACCCAAGTATTCCGGTATGCACTAATTATAATGGCCAGAATCTGAACGCATCCAAATAAATTAAGTCTGAAAAAAGAAATAGAGAAAGAAAAACATATGTTCAGTGTTTTTATCGGGAATAGAAATTTAGTATTTGGATCTTCTTTGCTGAAAAAAATTAGTATTTGTATCTGTAAATTGCACAACGTATCACCATGTTGTTGTTGTCTAACTACCTATCACCAAAGAATTGCATTTTATTTGGCGGGTGATATCGACAAAGAATAATAAGTGCCTTGATGGAAAAGAATGTGCGTACCACAACCTATATAAAATTAGCAATAAATGTAGAAATTACTAAAATTGATAGTTATAAAATATATAATTATACTTCTCACATTTGATTTGTGGAATACTATAATTTATATTTTTATCCAAACATATTCAGGAAGAAATTAGTTGTACAACTTCCGTGCCTCCTTCGGAAATAGTTCTCTAACTGGACTAATGTAACACAATTTAAATGTGAAATTTAAAACCTAAACTAGAATAACATTAACGATTTCTCTTTTGTATAAATAATGTCTCCAAACCTCAATACCCAATTTCGGATAAATTATGAACAATAGTAAGTATTACATGGATCCATAATGCATCTATTTTAAATACAATTCTTTTCATGCAATAAAAAGGAAAGGAACACATTTCCCCTAAATATATGCATGTGTGGTCCTCAGATATCCAATTTAAGTCTATATATTATCGCAAGCATTTTAATTGGTGGATAAACAACAATTATATTCATATATAAATAATTAGCAAAGTTTTGTGTCTAAAAGCATGTCAAAATTGTTGAAATTTCAGATGACGGTGTTTGTGGGACATGTATATAATCTAGCCGCGCAAATATGTGGGTCATCCTGCTAGTTATACATTACTTCTCAGCTACAATATGTCAACCACATATAGTTATCAGAAATTCTATAGTGCTCCCACTCACTTCTTTGGAAATACAAGTTTCTCATAAACCTTGTACAAACCCAAAAGCTTTGATCATCTCATCAAAGTGTATATTCCAACTCCGAGATGCTTGCACCAGTCCATTGAAGGATCGCTGGAGCTTGCATACTTTTTAGTATCCTTAGGATCGACAAAACCTTCTGGTTGTATCACATACAACCTTTCCTCAAGAAAACTGTCAAGGAAACAATGTTTTGACATCCTATGTGCAATATTTTCATAAATAATGCATAAACTGCTAATATAATTCAAATAGACTTTTAGCATCGCTACGAGTGATAAAGTCTCATCATAGTCAACTCTTTGAACTTTGTTGGAAAGATCTTTGTGACAAGTCGAGCTTTTCTTAATGGTGACTTTTCACCATCATTGTCTGTCTTTATTTTAAAGATCCATCTTTACTTAATAGTCCTACGACCATCAAGTAGTTCTTCTAATGTCTACACTTTGTCTTCATACATGGATCCTCTCTCGGATTTCATGGCCTCCAGCCATTTGTCGGAATCCGGGCCCACCATCGCTTCTCCATAGCTCGTAAGTTCATTGTTGTTCAACAACATGACCTCCAAGATAGGTTTACCGTACCACTCTGTAGTAGTAGGCGACCTTGTCGACCTACGAGGTTTATAGTAACTTGATCCGAAGCTCAATGATCACCATCATCAGTTTTCCACTTCAATTGGTGTAGGCGCCACAGGACCAACTTCCTGTGCCTTGCTACACAATGGTTCAAGTGACGGTTCAATAACCTCATCAAGTTCCACCACCCTCCCACTCAATTCTTTCGAGAGAAACTTTTCCTCGAGAAAGGACCCATTTCTAGAAATAAACACTTCACTTTCGGATCTGAGATAGGAGATGTACCCAAGTGTCTTGGATATCCTATGAAGATGCATTTATCCGCTTTGGGTTCGAGCTTATCAGACTGAAACTTTTTCACATAAGCATCGCAACCCCCAAACTTTTAAGAAAGGACAGCTTAGGTTTCTCCAAACCATAGTCTATACTGTCTCATCTCAACGGAAATACGCGGTGCCCTATTTAGAGTGAATGCAATTGTCTCTAATGCATAACCCATAAACGATAGTGGTAATTCAATAAGAGACATCATACCATGCACAATATCAAATAGGGCGTGGCTATGACGTTTGGACACACCATCATACTATGGTGTTCTAGGTGGCATGAATTGCAAAACAATTTCCACATTGTCGTAACTGTGTACCCAAACTCACAACTCAGATATTCATCTCTATGATCATATCGTAGACAGTTTATCCTCTTGTCACGACGATCTTCACTCTGAAATAGATTTGAAATTTTCAATATTTCAGACTTGTGATTCATCAAGTAAATACTCCTATATCTACTCAGATCGTTAGTGAAGTTAGAACATAACGATATCACTGTGTGCCTCAGCACTTATTGGACTGCACACATGAAAAATGTATTACTTCCGATAAGTTACTTTCTGGTTCCGTGTGGTATGATTTGCATGTCTCAATTGATTCAAAATCAAGTGAGTCCAAACGATCCATCTGCATGGAGTTTCTTCATGCGTTTATACCAATAGGTATAGTTTGCATGTCTCAAATCTTTCAAAAATGAGTGAGTACAAAGATCCATCACTATGGAGCTTCTTCATGCATTTTCTACCGGCATGACTCAAGCGGCAGTGCCACAAGTAAGCGGTACTATCATTATTACTTTGTATCTTTTGGCACCAATATTATGAACATGTGTAACACTACGATCGAGATTCAATAAACCATTGAAGGTAATTATTCAAGCCAATAGAATAACCGGTATTTTCTTTAAATGGATAATTGTATTGCAATAAACACGATCCAATCATGTTCATGCTCAACGCAAAAACCAAATACCAATTATTTATGTTTAACACCAATCCCGATGGTAGAGGGAGCGTGCGATGTTTGATCACATCAACCTTGGAAACACTTCCAACACTTATCGTCACCTCGCCTTTAGCTAGTCTCCGTTTATTCCGTAACTTTTATTTTGAGTTACTAATCACTTAGCAATCGACCGGTATCTAATACCCTCGTGCTACCAGGAGTACTAGTAAAGTACACATCAATATCATGTATATCAAATATACTTCTTTTGACTTCGCCAGCCTTCTCATCTACCAAGTATCTAGGGTAGCTCCGCCTCAGTGACCGTTCCTCTCATAACAGAAGCACTTAGTCTCGGGTTTGTGTTCAATCTTGGGTTTCTTCATTAGAGCAGCAACTGGTTTTGCTGTTTCATGAAGTATCCCTTCTAGCCCTTGCCCTTTGTGACAGCCCGACGCCGACGTTCCAGAAGATTCCCCCTTCTATTCCGTTTCCGTCGTGTGTTATTTTTATTTGTCGCATCTTGCACATCATGGCATCATGCATGGCGTCATGTCAACTGTGTTCTTTGTCTGTGTTGCTTGTTGCTCCTTGTTGTTGGAGTGTGAGTGCCTTGTGAGTGTGGCATTGTATTGATGGTGTGATGAGAGTGGGTGCAACAAGAGCCACTTCAAAACCCTTGTTGCACCATGGACATAAAACCCTTCTCACCTCTCTTATTTTATTTTGTGGCTGCCATAAAGTTTCAGTTTTGAACCCAATAAAAAATGCTCGTCTTCTTTAAAAAAAATTCTTTTATTAAATGTGGAGGCAACCCCTCTGGTTTTTCTTTATTTACTCATTTTGTTGTATTTCAAAACAGGGTCTCATTTTTTTAAAAGAGTTTTATTTTATTCTTCTAAAAATGCCCAATTTATTTATTGGGGCATGTTTTAAGGAGCCCAAAAGTATTTTTATTTTAGTTAAATTCTTTTTATTTTGTTTGTGGTATTCTGTTTTTAAAACCAACTTATTTTGTTGCGAGGCCTTTTAGCTGAGACAGAGTCAGGCCCACCCGAAGCCCACTACCAGCCGGCCAGCTAGGCCGAGCCGTCGCCTGCGCCTTCCTAACCTAGCCCGGGCGACACTCCCTTGCGACTCCCTCCCCCTCGTCCTGACAACGCCGCCGGTTGCACGCACGTATGATACGTCTCAAACGTATCTATAATTTTTTATGGTTTCACGCTGTTATCTTGTCAACTTTGGATGTTTTGTTTACCTTTTATATCTATTTTGGGACTAACTTATTAATTCAATGCCAAGCGCCAGTTCCTGTTTTTTCTGTGTTTATGACTCTTTTCAGATCTGATTTTGTAACGGAGTCCAAACGGAATAAAATCCCCAAAATAAATTTTTCCAGAACGGAAGAAGATCGGGAGGCTTGAGGGCCAAGCAAGTGGGCCCATAGGGGGCCCACAAGCCCTGTTGCCGCGGCCAGGGGGGAGGCCGCAGAAACTAAGCTTGTGTCCCCCGTGGCGCTCCCCTGCCCTAGGTCTTTGGTCTATAAATTCCCTAAAAATCTAGAAAAAATCAGGGCATCCACGAAAACTCTTTTCCGCCGCCGCAAGCTTCCGTTTCCGTGAGATCTCATCTGGAGACCCTTCCCGGTGCCCTCCCGGAGGGGACTTTGGAGTTGGAGGGCTTCTTCATCAACATCATCGCCCGTCCAATGACTCGTGAGTAGTTCACTTCAGACCTACGGGTCCGTAGTTAGTAGCTAGATGGCTTCTTCTCTCTCTTGGATCTTCAATACAAAGTTCTCCATGATCTTCATGGATATCTATCCGATGTAATCCTCTTTGGCGGTGTGTTTGTCCAGATCCGATGAATTCTGGATTTGTGATCAGATTATCTATGATATATATTTGAGTCTTTGCTGATTTCTTATATGCATGATTTGATATCCTTGTAAGTCTCTCCGAGTCTTGGGTTTTGCTTGGCAAACTAGATCTATGATTCTTGCAATGGGAGAAGTGCTTGGTTTTGGGTTCATACCGTGTGGTGATCTTTCCAAGTGACAGAAGGGGCAGCAAGGCACGCATCATGTTGTTGCCATCAAGGGTAACAAGATGGGCTTTTATCGTAGATATGAGATTGTCCATCTACATCATGTCATCTTGCTTAAGGCGTTACTCTATTCTCATGAACTTAATACACTAGATGCATGTTGGATAGCGGTCGACGTGTGGAGTAATAGTAGTAGATGCAGAAAGTATTGGTCTACTTATTTTGGACGTGATGCCTATAGATATAATCATTGCCTTAGATAACGTCACGACTTTGCGTGGTTCTAACAATTGCTCGACAGTAATTCGTTCACCCACCTTCTACTTGCATTCATGAGAGAAGCCACTAGTGAACACTACGGCCCCCGGGTCTATTCACACCTATCGCTTCCACTTTCGGTTTTACTTTGGTTTGTTTCTTTTTGCTTTCAGTTCTCACTTGGCAAACAATCTATAAGGGATTAACAACCCCTTCATAGAGTTGGGTGCAAGCTCTTTGTGTTTGTGTAGGTACTTGTGATAATCCTTCACTGGATCGATACATTGGTTCTCAAAACTGAGGGAAATACTTACCGCCGCTGTGCTACATCACCCTTTCCGCTTCGAGGGAACACCAACGCAAGGCTCCAAGGCCACGGGGGAATCCTTTGCATATTTGCCAAGGAAGTACCTAAAGGCGTAGCCGTAGCATAAGGATTCCTGGTGCCGTTGCCGAGGAGTATCAAGACAAGAATAGTCTCCCGTCAGCACGCTTGTTTCTGGCACCGTTGGAAGGTCTAATGTTGCAGTAGCAGAAGTATTTCTGGCGCCGTTGCCGGGGAAGGAGAGATCTATCCAAGTAGGTCTCACAAACTGATCTCTTGCATTTACTTTTTTGCCAGTTGCCTCTAGTTTTCCTCTCCCCCACTTCACATATGTCGTTTTCATTTGCCTTTCTCCTTTGCCATTTTCTTTTGCCTTTTGCCTTTTTGCCATTTTCCTTTGCCGGTTTTCTTGCTTGTTTGTTTGTTGAAGTCGTCATGGCTGAAAACACCAAACTTTTCGACTTCCTGAGTACCAATAATAATGATTTTATTAGTACTCCGATTGCTCCCGCCACTAGTGCGGAATCGTATGAAATCAACGCAGCTTTGCTGAATCTTGTTATCCAAGAGCAATTCTCTGGCCTTCGTAGTGAAGATGCCGCATCCCATCTCAATACCTTCATTGAGCTTTGCGATATGCAAAAGAAAAGAGATGTGTATAATGACGTGATTAAGTTGAAGCTTTTTCCTTTCTTGTTGGAGATCGCGCAAAAACTTGGTTTTCTTCTTTGCCTAAAAATAGTATCGATTCTTGGGATAAGTGCAAAGATGCTTACATATCAAAGTATTTTCCGCCGGCTAAGATTATCTCCTTACGTAATGATATCATGAATTTCAAGCAACTTGATCATGAACACGTTGCACAATCTTGGGAGATGATGAAGTTAATGATTAGAAATTGTCCCGCTCATGGCTTGAGTTTGTGGATGATTATACAAATCTTTTACGCTGGTTTGAATTTCGCTTCTCACAATATCTTGGACTCCGCCTCAGGTGGAACGTTCATGGAAATCACGTTAGGAGACGCTACAAAACTCCTAGACAATATCATGACCAACTACTCTCAGTGGCACACTGAAAGGTCACGTGCTAGCAAAAAGGTACACGATATAGAAGAAATTAACTCGCTTAGTGCTAAGATGGATGAGTTGATGAATTTGGTTGCTAGTAGAAACGCTCCTTTAGATCCTAATGACATGCCACTATCTTCCTTGATTGAGAGTAGAAACGCTAGTTTGGACGTTAATTTTGTTGGTAGGAACAATTTTGGCAACAATGCTGCTTTTAGAGGAAACTATATTCCTAGGCCTTTTCCTAGTAACCCCTCTAACAATTTTGGCAATTCCTACTCTGATTTAGAGAGTAATATCAAAGAGTTCATCAACTCTCAAAAGATTTTCAATGCGTCCATAGAGGAAAAACTACTCAAAATTGACGATTTGGCTAAGAGCGTTGATAGGATGTCTTGTGATATTGATGCTTTGAAAGTTAGATGTGCTCCTCCCAAGGTCAACTTGGATGAAACTTTGAAAGCTATGCGTGTCTCCATGAATGAGAGCAAAGAAAGCACGCTTGTTTCTGGCGCCGTTGGAAGATCTTTTGTTGCAGTAGCAACGTACACGCACCAGAGGCGAGCGAGAGACCTGCTCCCGAGGCCTTGGCCTCGTGCTCCCGTGCCCTAGCGCCTGGTCGACCCCGCCGCCTCCAGGAGCTCCCGCCGCCGCCGTTGACCTCCGAGACAGCCCCGTCGGACCCTCTCCTTCTTGTGCCCCCTTCCCATTCTTCCTCTCTCTCCCTAATTTCTCTCTCTGTGTGTCTCCAGGCCCACGCAGTCATGGCGCTAGCTGCAGAGCCGACCTGTCGCTCGTGCCTCGCCTCTTCGGTCGGAGCTCCAAGGCAACGGATCCGCACCGCCATGGCGGAATCGCCCGTCCCCGACCTCAAGCATGGTGCATCGCGCATCCTCCGCCTCACCTTGCTGGAGGTGCCTCGACGTTGCCCTCTTCCTCCTCCTTTTCCCATATATTTCTCTCCCTATCCCTAAAACTCCTTTTCCCTCTCTCTATCTCGCAGGCTGCGTAGCGCCATGGAAGCTCGAAGATCCCTCGCAGGTCGCTCTCGTCGTTTTCTGGAGCTGTCGGTCAGAGCCTCGCGGGGCAACACCGCAGACCTCAGCTCGCCTCACCCCCGTGCCGCAGGACCTAGCCAAGGACCGGATCCAGCGGTCTCGGCCAGATTCAGCCATCACCAGAGCCTCCCCCGCCGGCCCTCCGCTACTACAGTAACATCTGTTGTTGACTCCCAGCACGGCCAGGTTCTTCACGAATGGATGGTGAGAAGGCCTGGCAGTTGAGTTAGTTTAGAATAAATAGCACCCACGTTTTGCATAAGCACATGCACAAGCGCAATGGTTAGCGCCCTTATCTCCAGCCGAGGGGTCTGGGGTTCGAATCCCAGACAACCATATTTTCCTTTTGTTTTATTATTTGGTTCAGGTTAGCTCCTTACATAGGTTCTTAGCGAGGGTTTTGTCACAGTCTGTTTGTAGCCAGTTGGTCAGTGAGCAGCGCTAGCACCAGGGAGGTCCTGGGTTCGAATCCAGGATGCTCCAATTGTTTTGCTTGTTTTTGACTAGGCCACTTGTTGCACACTCAGCCCCTCGGGTAATTCGAGTCTTGCATTGCTGTATGAGTTGCGTTGTTGCCCGTTTCGTAGATGCCATGTTAGTTGCACGTACCCCATATTTATGCCTCCGACACATGGGAACCCGATAAACGGGATCACCCCATCATTATTTGGCATGACACGCACGTGCTCCGTGGCACCAGTATCTCCTTGAGTTTTCGGGACCGGAACGTTGCCGTGGCATCGTTCCCGTTTTTCCGCCTTGGTTCCCTTTCGATCGCCATGGAGACACATGCTTCATATCCTTCTTGCCAGCGTTTTCATATTTGCTTGCATGTTGCATTCATGGCATAGCATCTTGTGTCGCACATATGTTTTAACCGTAGCTCTGTTAGCGATGACCTATATGTGTAAACCGGCTAGTATGACGTGTAGAATCACACGCTTCACCTCTTGCCATGTTTAACCACATTTAATATTGCCGTGTATCTAATCGGGATAGAACTAAATAACTCGTATGTGGAGTTTCGTCAGTATGCAACTCGTTGCATATTGAACTTCACTTAATGTGTAGTGTCTGATTGTTGTGAATTGTCATGCCATGCCTTGCATTATTGAACTGATCATGCATCATATTAGGTTGTGCATAATGTCGTGCATTGCTGTGGTGAATATCCGTGTTGATGCTTGTTTCCGGTTTTCTCTGTCTCCGTAGAGTTCCGCAAGCGTGTCGGAATGTGAGGTTCCTTGTTATATCATCCTATTAATGCTATTTAATTTAATGTATCTATGTACTTGGTAAAAGGTGGAAGGCTTGGCCTTTCTAGCCTGGTGTTTTGTTCCACCTTTGCCCCCTTAGTTTCGGCTACCGGTGTTATGTTCCATAATTGAGTGCTCCTAACACGATCAGGGTTGTTATGGGGACCCCCTTGATAATTCGTTTTAGATTAAAGCTGGTCTGGCAAGGACCAACTTTGGTACTACATTTGCCTAATAACTAATGAACCGCATAGGGAGTAATTAACCCGAGGAAATTTAATCAACCCCCGGGCCAGTGCTCCGCATGAGTGTTGGTCCACCCACCTAGCAGTCTACGGTGCCACCTCGGGGCAACTTGAGCGTTTGGTTACCGTACACTATGCATAGACGGTGTGTCGTGAGAATGAGATATGCGGCTCCTATCGGGTTCGACGACACACCGGATGGCCTTGCTGGATTAGTTTTACCTTTGGCGAGATATCTTGTGCATCAGGATTCCGGTGATGCTTTGGGTAATCTCAGAGTTGAGGTTTCCCACTAAGAAGTCCGACAAGATCGCAAGCTTCGTGATCGAGGATTTCTATGCGGCTTGTTGTAATTTGTGATGGACTAGTTGGAGCACCCCTGCAGGGTTAAATATTTTCGGAAAGCCGTGCCCGCGGTTATGTGGCAATGTGGAAAATTTGTTTAACACTGGTTCTAGATAACTTGAAGTTCACTTAATTAAAATATGCCAACTGTGTGCGTAACCGTGACTGTCTCTTTCGTGAGTTCCTTCTCCGATCGAGGACAAGGTGGGGTTATGTCTGACGTAGGTAGGTGCTCAAGATCATTCATTTGATCAACAGTAGTTCACGTACACTATGAGTAGTTCTTCCCCCTCTTATTTCTTGTACTCGTAAGATAGCCACCAAATAAATGCTTAGTTGCTTGCTGCAACCTCACCACTTAATCTACCTTACCTATTAAGCTTGGCTAGTCTTGATACCTTTGGAAATGAGATTGTTGAGTCCCCTCTGGCTCACAGATTACTACAACACTAGTTGCAAGTACAGGTAAGGGTACGTGATGCGAGCGTGTTGGTTGTTCATTTGGAGTTGCTTCTTCTTCTTCTTCTTCATCGATCTAGGATGGGTTCCAGGTCGGCAGCCTGGGATAGCAAGGGTGGACGTCGTTCTTCTTTTCTCGTTTGTTTTCATCCGTAGTCGGACCCTGCTCTTGTTCATGATGTTTATGTATTGTACTGATGTGACTTTAATGTAGCTTGTGGCGAGTGTAAGCCAATTCTTTATATATCTCATCTTTTTAGTACATGTACTTGTAACGATATCCATTCTTGCGAAACGATGAGATGCGCTTCTATCCCTGACGAGGCCCTCGTGCCAAATTGAGGATAGAATCGCATCTTGGGCGTTACACCCTTCTTGAAACTAGTGGTTTTACTAACCATCAACTATTGATACTCCTTCTTGATTTCTACTTTCGCAGTGTAAAACATTGTGAATCACTCAAGGATTATCATATCTATCCTTTATATGTTATAGTTCATCACGAAGCTCTAGTAGCTTAGTGGTAGTGACTTTGGAGAACCATCACTATCTTATCTGGAAGATTAACACCCACTTGATTCAAGCGATTGTTGTACTCAAACAATCTGAGAACATGCTCAACGATTGAGCTTTTCTCCTTTACTTTGCGGACAAAGAATCTTGTCGGAGGTGTCATACCTCTCAACAAGGGAACGAGCATGAAATCTCAATTTCATCTTTTAGAACATCTCTTATGTTTCGTGACGTTTCAAAACATCTTCGGCGCCTTGCTTCTAAGCCATTAAGTATTACGCACTGAACTATCACGTAGTCATCAAAAACGTGTATGTCAGATGTTCGCAACATCCACAGACGACGCTCGAGGTGCAGCACATAGAGTGGTGCATAAAGGACATAAGCCTTCTACGCAGCAATGAGGACAATCCTCAGTTTTACGGACTTAGTCCGCAAAGTTGCTACTATCATCTTTCAACTAAATGTTCTCTAGGAACATATAAAAAAACTAGTAGAGCTATAGCGCAAGCTACATCGTAATTCGCAAAGACCTTTTGACTATGTTCATGATAATTAGGGTTTAACTAATCAAATTACTTAATAAACTCCCACTCAAAAAGTACATCTCTCTAGTCATTTGAGTGGTACATGATCCAAACTCAGTAACTCAAGTCCGATCATCACGTGAGTTGAGAATAGTTTCAGCGGTAAACATCTCTATGCTAGTCATATCAACTATACGATTCATGCTCGACCTTTCGGTCTCATGTGTTCCGAGGCCATGTCTGCACATGCTAGGCTCGTCAAGCTTAACCCAAGTGTTCCGCGTGTGCAATTGTTTTGCGCCCGTAGTATGTGAACGTTGAGTCTATCATACCCGATCATCACATGGTTTCTCGAAATGACGAACTGTAGCGACGGTGCACAGTCCGAAAGAACACAATTTCGTCTTGAAATTTTAGTGAGAGATCACCTTATAATGCTACCGTCGTTCTAAGAAAAATAAGGTGCATAAAAGGATTAACATCACATGCAATTCATAAGTGACATGATATGGCCATCATCTTGTGCTTCTTGATCTCCATCACCAAAGCACCGGTATGATCTTCTTGTCACCGGCGCCACACCATGATCTCCATCAACATGTCACCATCTAGGTTGTCGTGCTACTTATGGTATTACTACTAAAGCTACGACCTAGCAATATAGTAAACGCATCTGCAAACACAAACGTTAGTTTAAAGACAACCCTATGGCTCCTGCCGGTTGCCGTAGCATCGACGTGCAAGTTGATATTAACTATTACAACATGATCATCTCATACATCCAATATATCACATAACGTCATTTGCCATATCATATCACAAGCATACCCTGCAAAAACAAGTTAGACGTCCTCTAATTTGTTGGTGCATGTTTTACGTGGCTACTATGGGTATCTAGTAAGATCGCATCTTACTTAGGCAAAAACCACAAAGGAGATGTGAAAATTGCTATTTAACCTCTCCAAGGACTACCTCTGTCAAAACCAATTCAACTAAAGTTGAAGAAACAGGCACCCGCCAGTCATCTTTATGCAACGAGGTTGCATGTCAATCGATGAAACCAGTCGCTCGTAAGCGTACGAGTTATGTCGGTCTGGGCCGCTTCAATCCAACAATACCGCTGAATCGAGAAAAGACTAAGGAGGGCACCAAATCGAACAATCACCGTCCACAAAACCTTTTGTGTTCTACTCGAGATAACATCTACGCATGAACCTAGCTCATGATGACACTGTTAGGGAACGCTGCATGGGAAACAAAAAATTTCCTACGCACACGAAGACCTATCATGGTGATGTCCATCTATGAGAGGAGATTTGGATCTACGTACCCTCGTACATTGCACAGCAGGAAGCGTTAAGAAATGCGGTTGATGTAGTGGAACATCTTCATGTCCCTCGAACCGTCCCACGAACCGTCCCGTGATCCGTTCCAATCTTGCGCCGAATGGACGACACCTCCGCGTTCAGCACGCGTACAAATCGACGATGATCTCGGAATTCTTGATCCAGCAATCAAGACAGAGAAGTAGATGAGTTCTTCGGCAGCGTGATGGCGCTCCGGTGGTGGTGATGATCTACTCCTGCAGGGCTCCGCCCAAGCTCCGCAGAAATACGATCTAGAGGTAAAACTACGTGGTATAGGTATGAGTTGCACGTGGCAAAGTTGTGTCTCAAATCAGCCCTAAACCACCAATATATATAGGAGGGAGGGGGGGGCTAGCCTTGAGGGACAAGCTCTCAAGGTGCGCCGGCCAAGGGGAGGAGGAGGACTCCTGCTCCAATTCGGTTTGGGAAGGAGGAGTCCTCCTCTTCCTTCCCACCTCCCTCTTTCCTTTTTTCTTTTATTTTCTTTTGGTATTTTCTTATGTGGCGCCATGGGCCCCTTGGAATGACTCCACCAGCCCACTAAGGACTTGTGGCGCCACCCTAGTGCCTTGGGGTGGGTGGGCCCCACCCGGTGAGCTCCCGGAACCCATTCGTCACTCCCGGTACATTGTCGGTAATGCCTGAAAACTTTCCGATAACCAAATGGAACCATCCTGCCCGAAACTTTCCGGTGACCAAATGAAACCATCCTATATATCAATCTTCGTTTCCGGACCTTTCCGGAAACCCTCGTGACGTCTGTGATCTCATCCGGGACTCCGAACAACATTCGGTAACCACATATACAACTCAACTATACTAAAACATCATCGAACCTTAAGTGTGCAGACCCTGCGGGTTCGAGAACTATGTAGACATGCCCCGAGGCACTCCTCGGTCAATATCCAATAGCGGGACCTGGATGCCCATATTGGATCCTACATATTCTCTGAAGATCTTATCGGTTGAATCTTAGTGTCAAGGATTCATATAATCATGTATGTCATTCCTTTTTTCCTTCGGCATGTTACTTGCCCGAGATTCGATCGTCAGTATCCGCATACCTATTTCAATATCCTTACCGGCAAGTCTCTTTACTCGTTCCGTAATACAAGATCCCGTGACTTACCCTTAGTCACATTGCTTGCAAGGCTTCTGTGTGATGTTTTATTACCGAGTGGGCCCCGAGATACCTCTCCGTCACAGGAGTGACAAATCCCAGTCTTGATCCATACTAACTCAACGGATACCTTTGGAGATAACTGTAGAGCACCTTTATAGTCACCTAGTTACGTTGCGACATTTGATGCACACAAGGTATTCCTCCGGTGCCAGTGAGTTATATGATCTCATAGTCATAGGAACAAAATACTTGACACGCAGAAAACAATAGCAACAAAACGACACGATCAATATGCTACGTTCACAGTTTGGGTATTGTCCATCACATGATTCTCCTAATGATGCGATCCCGTTATCAAGTGACAACACTTGTCTATGATTAGGAAACCTTGACCATCTTTGATCAATGAGCTAGTCAACTAGAGGCTTACTAGGGACAGTGTTTTGTCTATGTATCCACACATGTATTTGAGTTTCCAATCAATACAATAATAGAATGGATAATAAATGATTATCACAAACAAAGAAATATAATAATAGCTAATTTATTATTGCCTCTAGGGCATATTTCCAACAGCTTGAGTCTCCTTGAATATTTCTTGGGGATGCATGGAGCCATCCCCATGCTTGAGCGCTTGACACTCCTCGATCTTCTTTCATCATCTTCCATCGCATACTTGAAAACTCCCTTCATACGAAACTCATCATAAGCTGATTAGAGTGGTTAGTGCCCGTGATAAAATAATTCATTATCTACTGGTCATAAGGATTTTCATGAAAAAATATTGTTTCTCATGATTGCCAAAAGGGTTTTTCAAAGGAAAAGCAAGCTTAAGATTTGCAAAATGATGAAATGCAAAACGTGGCAGAATATGTGAAAAACAGAACAACATGTAGTAAATAATTATTTCGGGGCACTTCTGCAACTCAAATCAAAAAACTCAGAACAGACGCCAGAAAGACAATTATATAGTGCATGCTGTCAAAAATAATTCAGATCAAGAAGATGCTCTAGTGATTTTTGGCGAATCTTTCCGTCAAGCAGATAGAAACTTTTTCTGGACAGCATGTCACAACTTTTGAACTTTCTTGCAATCGGTGGCTAAAACTTGGCACAAAGCTTGAAAATAAAGATACAATGATGTTGCTATTGTAGTAACAAACATCAAGACCACTAAAACTAAAAGTAAAAACAAATTGGATTGCCTCCCAACAAGCGCTTGTTTTATGCCTTTGAGCTAGGCATGATGCAAAAGATCAAGTTGTATCAATTGGACCATCACAAAGATCATCAAAAAGCTCTTCAATAGTACAACTAGTCTTAAGAGGACTCTCAAAGAGAGGCTTAGTGCCAACACTTCCAGGAACAAAAGCAAAGGTAGTAAGACCAATTGGAATTTCATTTCTAATTCTATTTAAGAGATGTATCTCTTCCAATGTCTTCACAGTTTCAACACCCCTAGCAAAAGGTATACTCGTTTTAGGTTGAGGAACCTTGGGTACGTGAACAAACTTAGGTCCCTTACTTGCGGGGGTTTCTACCTTTTTAATCTTGATGGCGGATAGAGTAGTTCCTAAAGTTTCAATAATATCCTCGATCTTATCAATCCTAGAAGGATCCATATCATTGTTGTTGTGACTAGTGAAGTCACACAACTTGGTGTTTTCAGTGGAACCCATAGCAGCAGCAACAAGCAAGAACAAAGCAACTAATTTTTTTGTGGTTTTTTGTATAAGACTAAGGAAAAAACTAGAAAGCAAACTAACAAGACTAAAAGAAAAAGTAAAAGATAGCGTGCAACACCCCTATCTTGAAGACTGGAGTCCCCGGCAACGGCGCCAGAAATTTGCTTGATGACGACTTGATGGATATACTTCTCGCCCCTCGTTGGTTACCCCAAGTGGAAGGTGGAGATGTAGTCAGCAGCAGATTTCCCTTACACGGGGACTGTAAGGTTTATCGAACCAGGAGGACTCCGAGGATCAACAAGTAGGTGTCCGCTACTCTGGCGCTAGCAGAAGACGTGGACCTGCACACAAAAAAATAACTTTGCTCCCAACGAGTACATAGAGGTTGTCAATCTCTCCGGCCTTGTAGTTTGCAAAGGATCAAAATGAAAGCGGGAATAGTGATAGTGATTGCAACGAAAAAGTAAATTAAGCAGTAAATGATGGAGGTGTAAGCAATGGTGGTAATATGGACCTGAGTCACATGATGTTCACTAGTGATGCCTCTCTCCTAAAAGACGATAAAAAACTATGCAAGGGTAAACAAATTACAGCTGGGCAATTGACAGAATTATAAACGAACCGCGATGCTAATTATGCTACTTGAAAGTTAGAGGCTCAATAGTAATGGGCAGTACGCCACGACAAGTAGACCGTTTATTCATCAGCATCTACTTACTAATCATCCACCTTGAGATATCTATCCAGAACATCTCGCTGGTCTTAAGTTGCGAGCCCCACCCAAAGTGTAAACTCAAAGCTACAGACAACTACATTAACGAACTTTGCATAAGGTAAAAAATCCTTGCAACCGTGGTTACAAGCACCGTTGTTTTCTCCCTGGTGGCAACAACACATCCCCTAGTCTCATGTTTCTGTCAGTCAAGCTAGACATCAGGGGGCATGAACCCACAATCATGCATAACGCTCCCTCTTGTAGTTACAATCTACTACTCGGCCAAAGCAATAAAGAGCAATGGAGAACATGCATGAATAACTAAAGAACATAATATAAAAGGATAATCAAATATATAACTCATCACAATCTGAACATAATCTCATAATCCATTGGATCCCAACAAACCAAGCATAGCAATAGTAGGAAAATTACATATGTGCCTTGATCATGTAGGGCAGCTCATAAGGGCTAATCTTTGAAGCACAAGATTGGAGAGAATACATCACACAGCTACTGGTCATGGACTCATGGTCCAAGGAGGACTACTCACGACACGTCCGGGAAGCCTCCATGGCAGTGGAGAAGCTCCCGAAGGTCAATCCTCCCTCTAGCAGGGTGCCGGGAAGAGGTCTCGTGACGATCCTGGTCTAGGAAGCGCTGCAGCGGCAGAACGATGGAGAAATTCGCGATTCTGGATATGATTGAAGGGTTTCCGATTGAAGGGGGTAAATATATGCCAAAGGAGGGCGTCAGAGGAGGTGGGCCCCACCCAAGGGACATGTGGGCGCGGCCAGGGGCCAACCCGCCTAGGGAGGCCGCCTGGGCAGCCCGTGGCTCCCCTATGACCCATCTTGGATGCTCCGAAAGCTTCCGTCATGCTGATTTTTATATATTTTTCTCGGGATTTTTGGGACTCTGGAAATTTGGGTAAAAGTCCTTGGAAAAAAGACATCACCGGACAGAAACCGGCACTGGGTGCATTGATTTAGTAGGTTAGTCCAAATATGTGTAAAAAGATATAAAAGGATAGCAAAACATATAGCAATGCCACCCAAAAGATCATGGAACAAGCAGAAATTATAGATATGTTTGGGACGTATCACCTGGGAAGCTGATATACTGTGTGAAGAGTGAACGATCTCTGCTACCTGGCGAGTCCAGTGGTGGTAGATTCATCTGTCCATTGAATACAATGTTGTAAGTCAACAATTGTCACTGGGCGTTTGCAAGCTCCTTGAAATTTGTTGATGAAGCATTCCTTCGACTTTGCCCAAGTATTAATTGAATTGGGGGGGTCAACCATGTGTGAGCCGGTCCTTCCAACATCATGGTTAGGTAATTGGCGCAAACTGCATCACTCACATCTAGCATATCCATAGCTACCTTGTAGCTTTCTCTGCATGTAGTTAGATCGAGATCAGCTGTGTAATTCGGGACCTTGGGAGGACCCTTAAAATCCTTGGGTATGCGCTTGTTGCACACAACCAGCGCAAGGCAAGGTATGCCAATCGTCCTGCTACTTAGACCCACCCCTGATGAGACCGGCTGGGGTGTGGAGGATGCACTTGACCCGTTGTTGCGGCTGCCGCTTCTGTTTCACGTAAATCCCGAGCTGCATCAACAATTGCTTGGGCATCTAAAACCATAGGCCAATTTGGCGTATACCGACATTGTTGCCTGCGGTGAATGCTATAAACTACAGGAGACACCACTTGTCGACTCTTGGTGCTACTTGCATAAGGAGTAGAATAAACCCGGTCTCAACTATAGGAATAATGCGTGTGTTGAGTGATTATAGTCTTCAACATGTTAATGGCATTCATGGCTTGAACTTCAATTAGGGTGTTTCCTGTGATCAGGAGTGCTTCGAGATTATGATTCGCTGATAGCATGTTGTCCAAGGGATTGGAGAAGTGACCCGTCGATGTTTGGAAGCCTCATGGTGGTGACTGAGCCAGCGGTGGTTGGATTGACTCACGCTGTTGCGCTGGTTGATGAGGTTCATCCTTCCGTGGTTATCCAGTACTTGGCGTGCATTGTGGAGTGTCGAACAAACACGCTGGCTCGAGATTAAGGGGAAGGCAACTCTCGTTCCTCCTCCAATAAACTACATGTGAGGCGTCTCGACAAAGACCTAGCTGCCAAGTTTCTTCCTTCATGCATTCAGCCTTGTTGTGGATCTGATCCTGTAAATCCGCAATGCGAGTGTTCTCGGTGCCGATTTTCTCCTGAACTTCAGTCATGTGCCTGCGAAGTTTGGTTAACTCTCTATTACGCTCGTCACGATTTTCTGCGGTTACTCGCGTCTCTAAGATCTTCGTCATCTCTACCATCAAATCGGCCAAGGCTTGAGCCGGCGTCTTGGTCGACCCGACGATGTTTGGAGCTGGTGTCGACCGCTGAAGCCATTAGCCGCACCAACCGCCATGGAATCATGAGCCTTCGTGGTCCCTACCATGTAAAAGGCGGCCTGCCGAGGCGGCTCGAGGGACTCCGGGTCAGCCTCACTATTAGGATAGCCCCCAAGCCTACAACCGCAAAGCGCGCAAACTGACTCGATGTCTCCAACCGATGACTCGTCATTAGAGTAGATGAGAGTGTCTCCGCTGGTCACAGAGTTGTCCGCGAGGTCGACCCCTTGAGTGAAGCCAACAAAGACCTGCCTCTGGCCGACTTGTATTTGGCCGGGTTGTGTGCACCGAGCCGGATTAACGATGTCGGTGCAGATGTTCAGCTCAGGTCCTGACTCGCCGATCTTGCCGATGAACACATGGATCTTCCCAAACTCGATTGAGCAGGTCTTATGGTCCCAGTCTGAATCATTAATGTAGAGCTTGTTGCGATGGCTCTTGGTCATCTGGATGATCGCATATCCCTTGATCCTTGGGAGAGCTCCCCCCCAATAACTCAACACCACTGTGTGCTGGCCCCATGATGGGCGCCAACTGTTGTGGTTTTGTCAGGGCAGATGTCCTAGCGCTAGGACTAAATATAGGAGCCATCACAAATAGGTGGTTGCCTGGATGGGGTTCATCGATAACAAGAGATAAGGGTTTACCCAGGTTCGTCCCCTCTGATGGTGGTAAAATCCAATGTCCTTCTTTTAGGGTTATTGATGATGATCTCAATTACAAGGGCGCGGAATCGCTAACCTAGTTCTCGAGGGTTTCTTACTTGTCCCCTCTATCTCATGGCTCTACTTTATATATAGGTCAAGGCCCTAAGGTTGCAACAGAGTCCGCATCATACTACAAACCGCCTCCTATTCTAACTCTTACTTATCTCATGTATGGAAAACACCTTGCGCCTTCCTTCTATGAGCTGGCCTGCCAAGTATCGGCCTACGAGCCGGCCTTCTAGGAGTTGCCTCCTGGGCCTTGGGCTTCTGGGATTTGCTTGGCTCTTGCCTACGATCACACCACTTGAGTTGCCGCCTTGATAGCTGGTTCGTCTTCCTAGCGGGTCATCTTGTGGGGTTTATCCCCAAGAGGATCCACCTAGGTCAAAACCATAATACGCTATCACACATGAGCCCCATAGATTGACGTATCCCCAGTTACCATGCGAGAGAGCCACTGAGGACCACCATCAGTTATATGTGACCCAAGCGTATGTATGGGTGTGAGTTTTGATCTCAAAACACCCACTACACGACTTTGATGTGGTGCGTGCTTCACAAGTTGGAAAGTCCCCACACTAAAGTAAACTACATGCAATATTTCTCCTCCCACCCCACCCCTTCAACTTTGAGCGGTGGGAGGTACTCATGAGTACGACACGGCAAACTTTGGTGGAATCTCATAGTGATCTACCGCAACATAGAACAAAATGAATCCAGAGTGATAGACCATGTGAGCCCAAGAATGGACGCGTCACTAACAACACACGAAGGATTGTCCGAGGGATCACCACCATGGTGTGGATGTGTCCCAAACACATGTAGGACGTTACTGTTGTGTCTTTTTTTTAATATTCAACGCACAACTTTGGCAATTTGGTGTGGCAACTGCCTCACAAAACAGGCAATACCACACATAGAGGCTCATCCACAAAGTGTTCCGGAACGACCCTCCCATGCGACCACCACCCAAAACACCATTTTGAGGCGCGTCAAACTATTTTTACGCAGAAAACATGGGAAATATGAGTCTGTGTTAAAATTATAGAAAGTTCATATATCATTAAAAATACATTATTTGAGTTTCCAGGAATCCATTGTGTGAAATCATATATGCCCTTGGTTTCATGTTTAGCTCCCATGCAATAATTGGTAAGAAATCTCAAACATCTTGGCGTCGTGGAAACATGGAAAATCTTGGTTTTTAGACAGCTCAGCCTCAATCGTAAAAAAAACATTCATTTTAAAATTGAAGTAAATCCAAAAATCAGCTGAAAATCATGAAACTTGGGATTTTGTTTCATGATACATACATACAAACTTGGGATTTTCTCTCTCTAAGCCGTTAATGCATTTGGTTCCTGGGCACCTTGTTCAGGTCTAAGCCGTTAATGCATTTGGTTGCATGCACCGTTCATAATTGGCATCCTCGGTGAGGAATAGTTATTCTTCACCCCCCTCTATTTTCTTACCAGTGCACAGTATTTTTACGTCCCGTAATTTTTTTCTTACTTTATACCTACAAAGAAAACGTAAGAAAATATTAAATCACCGTAAAAAATATTTTATGTTACGTAAAGTTACAAATGTAAAATAAATAGTGTAAAATATACATAAAATGTAATTTTTCTGGTCTTATGACCTATATTTTTGTTTTCTTATGCCAAATTTTATATAATCAAGCAATACGCATGTAACTACTTGTATACAAAACGAAATTTATTTATGAAACAATCATAAGATTACCTCGGATGAAGAATAACGATATATATGATTATTAAGTCTTTGCCACCCCGGGGCATTCCCACCCCTCTAGCTTCCGTTTGATCTTGCTTTGAGATCTGTGTAGAATCTTTTAGGCTTGCCATTGTTTAGTCTTTCATTTAGCTAATTGCACTCACATGACTTCCTAGGACTCACGAGTAACAATGCTAAATGTTGATACAATGTATACACAAGGATATTTTTTGGTGGAATCTTTTTAGAGTTCATGGAGAATTTATTTTAGGAATATAAGTCTTAATCACGAACCAATTTTGTGTACTATTCCAAAAAAATAGCAAGTAATACTATTTTGTATACTCTTAGGGAATATTTTTGGTCAAGTATTCATGACCTGACATTTTGATACCCCTAGTTTGACACATACTCTGTTGGAACCATACTAGCGTGATCAGTAGCATGCTTAATTAACTTAATCACGATGGAGGAATGATGATAGCACGGTGTTTGCATGGATCACGAGGCATGAATTGAACGGAGATAAGATCGGGTGGCACTACCACCCAGAGGGGTGCCATAGTCACCGGGTGTTAAAAAGTCCACACTCATATATATATATATATATATATATATATATATATATATAAATATATATAGATATATGCATATATATAGATATAG
Organism: Hordeum vulgare subsp. vulgare; assembly: GCF_904849725.1. Classification (NCBI taxonomy): domain Eukaryota; kingdom Viridiplantae; phylum Streptophyta; class Magnoliopsida; order Poales; family Poaceae; genus Hordeum; species Hordeum vulgare. The sequence goes on from NC_058519.1 coordinate 442,945,422, forward strand.
ATATATGCAAAATTGTGTCCACCATAGCTTTCCACAGAACTTGTTTAGGCCCGCTATATATATATTCGAGCTATTTTGTTTTGCATAACAGAATATTATTCTATTATTATTTTCGAGCTGACAACTTTGAGCAGTTGTACTCATGCTTTCAGCAGCCGTGCTGATGTTGTCATTTCATTGAACTCGTGGTTTTCTTTAGTTCAAAAACATTTCATGAATTTGTTTTCGTCAAAATACGGTGTCTTTTATATCATTGAAAACCTGTTGACATCTAGATTACAGTCATATAGATTTTTTCACAAAATCATCATGGTTTAAGACCAGTTTTGAAAAACCCCATTTTTTCATAATTGAAAACATGAATCGTATTTTGGCATTAATTTTAATTGTGGCATGGACTGTCGTACCTGTGGCCATGCCATGGCTCTCCTCCTCCTTTGTATAGAGAGGTAGGAGAAATGCCCAAGTGGGCTGGGCTAGTGCACTGCTGCACTAGGGCCCATGTGCATTGTAGGCTTTACTATTTTCCTTTTATTTTATTTTCTGTTTGATTTAAAACCAATCACAAAAATAATTTTTTAAGTTATGAAATTTCCCTATCATTATAAATGCAATATTATCCAATGCCACAAAAGTTTGGAGGCAATTGTAATAAGTTTGGATATTTTCAAAATTCAAAAGGCATTCAGATTATTCTTTTGGCCTCTGTTTTTCAAAATTTAAGGCACTAAAATATGTTATAGAATGTTGGCTCTAATTTTATAAATACTAAGTGAAGATTTGTAACCCAAACATGATTTTTGTTTCCATGTTTGCCAAACTATTTACAACTCTTATTTATTAAAATTTGAATTTCAAAAGGAATATGAAACGAGATATTATTCAAATCTCATCATGCACTCTTTATAAAAAATGGATTAGCTTAATCTTGTGAACACTCTAGCTTGATCACCTAGGTTAGTGTAGGTGATAATCTAGGGGGTGTTACAGGGGTCCACCAACCCGGGGGGGGGGCTATGGGCAGAAGACGCACCAGCCCGTGGTGGGCTGAGTGCCCAACCCATATGGACCATGTACCCAAAGTGGTAGGTGGGAGGTGCCTTGGGGACGAAGGACTCCTCCCCGGGGGCGCCCACCTCCCTTGTGGGAGGTACACTCCTCCCGCTTGGCCAGCCAACCCTCCCTTTGAGGAGGGAGTAGGCTCGGCACCCTACCTACCCCTTCCTCCTATAAATAGATAGGGAGAGGGAGGAAAGCTGCAAACCAAACCATATGCGCAGGCCTCCCTCCCTCCCTGTCCCGTTTTCTCCTCTCATCGCATCCATGACAACGCTTGGCGAAGCCCTACTGATATTGCTCCACCAACACCATCACCATGCCGTCGTGCTAGCGGAGAAATCATCTAATACTCCGCCCTTAGTCACTGGGTAGAGGAGGCAGAGATGTCAGTGAGCTGCACGTGTGTTGAACACAGAGGTGTCGTCCGTTCTGCACTAGATCGACATAGATCGGGTTGGATCATGAAGGCGTACGACTACATAAAGCACTTTATATACGCTTCCGCTTAGGGATCTACAAGGGTATGTAGATAAACTCCTTCTCTCTTAGCTATGCACCTCCATAGATAGATCTTGGATGTTTGTAGGAAAATTTTAGTTTCCCATGCAACGTTCCCCAACAATTATACTACCCCATCTCAAAAGTTTCATTAAGATTTGTGAGATTGAAGTTTCCAAGTTTTGGGTGATACTGGCATGAGGAGAATAAGGAGTTTCAAGAACCTAAGCTTGGGTATACCCAAGGCAACCCAAGGTAATATCCAAGGAATACTCAAGCATTTACGCTTGGGAATACCCGAGAAGGCTTCCCTCTTTCGTCTTCAACATTATAAGTATACCTCACTTGGAGCTATATGTTTATTCATCACATAATGTGTGTTTTCCTTGGAGAATCATTTTAGGCTAGGATTTTTCGATGTTATTTGTAATGTTATTTTTAAATAAAAATTCAAAGGATTGCATTTAGGATGATTAAAGTGCATGTTTGATGTGTGGTGTGCAGAAACAAAAACTTTTGTTGTATTGTTCGAATTTGCACATTTAATGAAACGTGGAAAATTTCTGAAATTTTCATAGAATAATTTCATAGTATTTTTTTATTATTTCCTAAATTTTCAGAATTAATTGAGTTACTCAAGTACACTTTTCAAATTAATTGCTATATACCACTCTCTTTAGAGAGATTTCTGTCATCGTTCTATTATCTCGTTATCCTAGAGTTTTGATGGCTTATATTGATAGATATAAATTTTATAAATGATAGTATACATTGATTAATGTTTGGAAAATAATTATTCAACTTGTCTTGATAGTACATGTTTTTTTTGATTCTTGTTAAGTTTTGTGTGGATGAAGTTTTTCAGACTTAGGAGAAACCACGATACGAGAGGAATTAACGAGATTCAAGAACTCAATATTGGGGATTCCAAAGGCTCCCCAACTTAATATCACAAGAAGTCTCAAGCATCTAAGCTTGAGGATTCCACGTTAGGCATCCCACCTCTCTTCGTCAACAACTATCGGTTAATCTCGGCTGAACCTAACTTTTTTATTTGTTCACATGATACGTGCTATACTTGGAATGTACTTTTGTTTTGTTTGATGTTTGAAATAATTCTTAGATCTGAAATCTTTGATCTGGAGTGACTCTTCACATAGCTACCTATTTACTTAACTAGTCTTTGTTCTTCACTTATATCTTCTTGGAGTAGTTTGATGTTTACTCTTGTGCTTCACTCATATCATAAGTGTAAAATTTTGATGAATTGAATGTCATAAATATGAAATTATATATACTTCATATTCTTATATCTTGGGCCGTAGTGACTTCACATGGTAGTGTAGGAAATACAATATATCATAATTTAACAATCAGAGCATTGATCATTCAGACAATTCACGAAATAATAATGAAGGAAGAGAGATTTCACATGCAAATATACTATCTCGTACATACTAACTTATGATTGTGAGACCACATTAATTAGTATCAAACTCGATCAAGTAGTTGATGTTGGACAAGCAAGACAACTTAATGGCTTATGCTTTTCTTATATTTACATAGAAGTTATATTGTCATGGATAATATAACATGTGGTGCGTGCTCATAACCTTTGCTAGCAAAAACTTCGAACTAAGTAGAGATACTACTTGTACATCCAAAAACCTTTAACACAGTTTCTTTCCATGAGAGTCCACCATACTCACCAATAGATTGAATAACATCCTTCAAATAAGTTGTCATTGGTGCAAAACAATAAAAAATCTTCCTAAATATGTAGATCTTTTATTGTAAGGGGAAAAAAGTTGTGTACGAACTTATGATGGTAACACAACAAAAGTGACGGACTGCATAATAAAGGTTGTTATCATAAGGGGCAATATGAAGTCACATTCCTTTACATTATGAGATTGCACACTCAAAGATAAAAAGCGCATGATAACCTATGCTTCCCTCTACAAAGGGCCTATCTTGTAATGTTTAGTATTTATTTTTATTTTTATGCAAGAGTCAATAGTATGTATTTTCATTCCGGCCTCAATTATTATCTACTTGTGAAGCATCACGTGGTGGGGAAAGATTCAAACATATATGTCCACCAGAATGTAGGTGATCATGAGTTATTATTGTTGACATTATATCTAAGATAAATAGGTTGGAAGTGAAATATTAAACCCCTATCTTCCTATCTGTCTGGCTGGAACTGTTTGTTCTAAAACTATACTGTGGGTGTCACCAATCATGGAAGACAATATGATAGTTGAGTATCTGGAATTTTATAAACTGAAAGCTCTTACATAGACCCTTTGTGAAAATAATATGAATTACAATTGTCTGATGACTGAAAAACATAGTTTGCTAAGTTTCAAGAGAGTTTATGATCTATATTTTAACATGTGAATAACTTGCCACTTGCTCATTAGAAGTTGTATGATAAATAAGTTGTTGTTTATGATATAAAATGTTGCTAGAAAAGGTGATTAGAATTATCGTAGACAAACTTCTGCACTACTCTAGAATTCACACTTCATATTTTTTTTATCATTTACCTACTCGAGGACGAGGAAGTATTAAGCTTGGGGATGCTCATACATCTCAAACGTATCAATATTTTATGAAGTATCCATTCCATGTTTACAATAATTTATTATGGTTTTGGTTAACTTTTGTATGATTTTCATGGGCAAACATATTAATCTAGTGCCCACTACCACTTGAGGGAAAAAATATGTACTAAAAAAAGTCCTAACGCGATGAATTTTTTTGATGATTTTTGCTGGAAGGAAAGAAACCCACGAAGCTTTGGAGGACTACCAGAAGACCCACGAGGGCAGGAGTGCGTCTTGGAATGATTTCCCCCCTTGTGCGCCCCCTGTGGCACTTCTTGGCCTGAATTCAATGCTGAAAATTCTTGTATATGGAGAAACCCCAGAAAGTTAACCTCAAACTTATACTCCATCGCTGCAAGCCTATGTTCCAAAGCAATCTCATCCGGAGCCCTTTCCTGGTGCCTTGCCGAGGGGAAAGTCATCACCCGAGGCCATCTTCATCACCCCGGGGGTCTCCATGACAAGGAGGGAGTAGTTCACCCTCGGGGCTAAGGGTATGTACTAATAGCTATGTGTTTGATATCTCTCTCTCTCTCTGTCTCTTTCTCCCTCGCTTGATCTCTCTCTCTCTCTATCTATCTATCTAGTGATCTCATAGGACACAATCTTGATGAACCATGAGCTTTGTTAATATAGTTGGATCATATGGTGTTCTTCCCTCTCTATCTTGTTGTGATGAATTGATTTCCACTCTTTGAAGTTCTTTGTGTTGGATTGAATATTATTTATCTGAAATTGTTGGATAAATATCAAAAAATTGACTCACGGATAGTCGTGGTGACATTGGAGTATCTAGGTGACATTAGAGTTGATTGATGCATATAATATGGTGTTATTGTAGTACAATCTCTAGGGCTCTTTGTGACACTTAGGGATGGCCAATGGATTGATTGGAAAGATAACTTTGAGGTAGTTTTACTACCAACAAAAAAATCATGTTTTTTCTTCGTTATTGATAAAATTTTGGAGTGATTCTTTGTCGCACTAGTGAAAGTATCAACCCTAGGCCTTGTTTCCAAGCATTGCAATACCATTTGTGCTCACTTTCGTCACTTTTTACCTTGCTATTTTATAATGTCACATTACAAAAACCTATATCTACTCTCCATACTACACTTGTACCACCATAACTTCGCCGAACTAGTGTACATATACAATTTACCATTGTATTGGCTGTGTTGGGGACACAAGAGATTTATTGTATTTGATTGTTGGGTTGTTTTAGAGAGACCTTCATCCTAAACCTCTAGCAGATTGATAAACATTAGGTCATCCACTTGAGGAAAATTTGCTACTGTACTAAAAAACTCTACGCTTGGAGGCCCAACATAGCCTACAAGAATAAAGTTGCATACTAGACATCACCGCACCTCATTGTGGTTGTTCCACTCGTGTGTAAATTTACTTCATAACGATTAGATTTGTGGGGTCCTATGAAAGGGGATGTTCTTCCCCAAGGTAAAGGACAAATCTTGAGCAAGTTTTCCCCACCATTGTTAACCTCTTGGAGCTTGATTTCTCTCTATTCCTCCCATTATTCTTGCATCTTTTTGTGGGAAAAGATAAGTGAGATCTAGATCTACTTTCTCCACGAATTCATCTATCCTCTTAGTGAGGGGAACCTTGTGGATATAGATCTTGGAGTTCTTTTTGGTCTCCATGTTCCTCCTCTCATATTCCTCCTTAACTTTTGTTACTTTGGTGGTAGTTGAGAGTGAGGGACTTGAGCACTTTGTGTGTTCTTTCCATTGCATTAGTTGCATCGGTTTGAGTTCTTCATGGTTATATGTCGAAGTGAAAGTTGAGAAGTTTATTACTCTTTAGTATTTGGGCACACTAGAGCTTGTGTCTCTTGGGCGCTTGGGCGCCCTAGACAGTTGGTGGTGCCACGGATCTCAATCATTGTGATATAAAGCTTCACAGTTTAATTAAGTTCTCGAGATTTCCCTGAGCAATTTGTACGGGTTCGGTGACCGCCCCAACGGTCGCCAATTGTACGGGTGATCTCCCTCAAGGGTCCCTTAATGGAGTCAAAACACCTTGCATTTTGTGAGAGCGCGAGGAGAATATGGTGTCCCTAGTGGCATTTGGGTAGCATTGTGTTGCCACAACGCTCTAACCAAGATTAGCATCTTTAAGGGTGTGAACTTTGCGATACATTATCGTCTCTGAGTGCTTTGGTTATCTCTTAGCTGAGCCATTTACTTATGCACTTACTTTGTGATAGCCATACTCATTCATGCTATATATATTTGTATCACATAATTGTTTATCTTGCTTGGCATAAGTTGTTGGTGCACATAGTTGGGCCTCGTATATTTAGGTTTTATGTTTCAAAAATTAAACAATATTTTTATTCTATTATTTTTTAAAGCCTAAACCATAACTGTATTTAAATCACCTATTCACCATCCCTCTATGTGACATCCACGTCATTTCAGGTTACTAATACACAAACATTAGTAGCATATTGCCTTTATATAAGTATCCGATGGGCATGGAGAAATTTCCCCAATCTCACCCCTTCTCTACTCGAACCCTATACTCGCCCTAGGTGCCATCGCGACGCGCCTTAGCCCTTACGGCCACCGTGATGTGCCTTCGCCTAGATGCCATAACGTCGCGTATTCGTCCGAGCCCCGCATTGTGCCTTCGCCGTCACGTTGCACCTTCATTCAGCGCATCATGTCGCTCGAGCCTCATACATCACCATGCCTCCGCTCCTTTTCGAGGTTAAAATTACAACATTAGTTAGGAATTTATGATTTAGATAGGTTTTCTGCTTATATAGTTGTAAATAGGTTAACTCTTGGCATAGTTAACTCTTGCATAATTTCTAGTTGTGCGTAATTTAGATAGGCTTTGTGCTTAGATATATGAAGCTTGTTTTTTTGGCAACATTTACTCTTTCACAATAATTAGTTATACTAGGTGATTATAGATAGCCTTAGTGATTAGATAGTTGTATTAATTGTTTTTGGCACAATTCATATTTAGCACCTACCATATTTGTTTTCTTGCTTAGATTTGCAATGTATATAAGACTACAAAATTAAACTAAAGTGTAATAAGAAATCAACAACTTTTCATTAAGCGGTGTGATTTTGAAGTAAGAATTGTTTGATTGGCAATGTATATTAAGAACGTGCAATTAAATCCAAAATATAATAAAAACTTAGCACCTCTTATCTCACTTGTGTGTTGAATTTTAGTCCGACGGGGGCTCACTTTGTGACAGTTTGATGTTCTTGTAGAAATGGTACCAACCGTTGTTGTAGGGGCTCGTTCCTTTTCTTTTCCTTCCTCTGCCGACCTAGGTAACAAGGATGGAAAAAGAAGGAATGACGATCACCGACTATTGAAATACCTGTGAGGTTAATTTTTGAGAACACGTTGAAGAATGCCGAATGTTGCCATAGGGGGTCACTGTTGTACTTATCCTCCTATGAGAAAATGGTAAAGAGGGAGGGGAAGTACAATAGTGGTCATCACCGATAGTCGAAATACCCGTAAGGGAGAGCCCACCAAATTTATACACCACCACGTGAGAGATGAGAATTGTTGAAGAGACTATCGATGGATCGAAAGTCAACTCATATGCCTAATGATTAATTGATTAATTATTGTTAGTCGAGCAACAATGTAGGTGTCCTTTTCTACTATTTCTTTTATACATGTTTGCATAATTTGTTGGCTCCTAAGTCCCATTGCGTGCCCCTTCTCTATCTAGTATTGTTGTGCGATTTTTAATAATCTAACTAATTTAATTGTGTGTTCCTTTATTATAGATTTTTCATGATGTTCATCATCGACTTCATGCCTCCCCCTCATGTTAGTCCTCCCGTACCACACTATCATCCTGCACTTCTCTACGAGAAGAGCCAAGATGGCCTCCTCAATGTGGTCATGATGCGAGAATTAATGATTAGGGACCTAGTAGACAGATGGTGGGAATGTTGGACGGAGCTAAAGAAGATGTAGGCTCCTGCACATGAGAGCGTGGACATGATGGAGGACTTTCAAGTTTGCAAAAATCGCATGCTTAGTGAATTCAAAAATGCAGCACACGTTGTTAGATTGGAGGCCAACGATGAAGAGTGTGCACACATGGCGATGCAAAGCAGACCAATATTGGTCCTCACATGAGCACAATACGAGATGAAATCTTCAATTCCGATTCAGAGAGCCCGATGAAGATTTATGTTGGGGCTCATGCTATCACGAATATCCCACCCACCATCATGAAGGATGGATAGAATGTCCCAACCACAATCGGTCATCCAATGAGTAGCTGTTTCAAGAGGACACCTTTGAAAACGCTACTATTTAGCAATGTTGGGGATATATTTTATCGAAAACTTGTCGATGGACCCATGATAAGGAATCAATCACCCGACTTATCGGCATATCGGCCGATTTATTTATCAGCCTATCGGGAATATGTTGAACAATGCTATTTAGTATGCATGTTAGTTAAGTGTGTTGAATTTATGTTAGATAATTATCATAGCATGGAGGCTAGACAATAATCTTGAGGCAAGCACGTTGGAGTTCAACCTTTCGTCCTCTCCATTGGGGAAAACTTTATGGTGTGTTTCCTCGCTTGTGCCTAGTGGTGTAATTCAGGCAAGCACCTGCATCAACGAAGAAGCCAGAAGAAAAGAAAAGAAAGAATACACTTACAAAAGGAGGCACTATCACGGGGCATATAGGTAGCAACTGTCACTTTGTCAGGGTGCTGCCAAGAAGAAACAACAGCTTTAATTAGCATGATTGATGAACTAGTAGCTCCCAGTTAAGTTAACCACCACTGTCCACCATCGAAAATACAAAAGTTAGCCACCACTGTCCTCAATTAGTAGGACTATGTCGTCAGATCACCGATTCAGACGCTTAACTTTGCGGATGCGATGTACGCGCAACGAGTGTCCACGCCCGAAAAGGCCACAGATCAAGGTCAAGGGCGTCGCTTGCTCCAGGGATAAAGAGGCCCTAAACATCACAAAGGAGGCTGGCAGGGATCCCAAGGCTCGTGCCGAGCGCACCAACGCACACTTTGACGATGATCTTTCTTAGAAAGCACCAGGGACAGCGCCCCCGCGTCGCCCTCCCTGCCGACTCGGGGAAACCCTAGATCAAGCCGTCTCCACCCCCTTTCCGCCTCCCCCTCAGCTCGCCGCTACCTTAGGAACCGTCGGCAAAGCCTGCGTCACCGCCGGTGAAGGTGATAGTGGGGCCTTTTTGTTTCGTGGTCTACAAGCTCGGGCGGCACAACGGTGGTACAGGACACGTGCGCTGGGACATGGCCAGGCACGTCTCCAGCTCCATGTGAAGGCACGTGGTGCGGATGGACGCGAGCCGTGCGGCGCGACGGCTCCTGGTACGGATGGGCGACGCATCCGACTCCCCTGTCGCGGATCTGTCGCTTGCCAGGCGGCCGTGAGGCATTGTGGTTGCAGCGCGCGGCGAGGGCGCGACGCGGACTAGGGCAAGGGCGAGCGTGCGGGACAAGGGCGGGTAAAGGCGTGAGGTGACCTGGGTCGTCGCGGCGGCGTGTCTGGAGGTGGGTGTGCAGCGCCAGCTACGGGCGGGGCCGACCCGATCGAGGCCCTACCTAGTCCTGTGGGTGTGGGTGGTGGAGCGGTGTGCTGCGGTGGCTACGGGCGGGGTCGGCCAGATGTGGGCCCTTCTTGATCGTGCATGGTGCGAGCAGCGGAGCGAAAGCGGTGGCTGCGGGCGGGGCCAGCCAGTTCGAGACCCTTCCTGACCCGTGGCTGGTGCGAGTGGTGGAGCAGACCACGACGCGTGGTGCTGAGATGTCTGTGCTTCCATCGTGCTCCAATGTGGATGTGAGGAGGGGCAGCTCCAGATCTACTACGTCTAGGGTATTCTCCCCAATGTAGGATTGCAATTTCTCCGGATGAAAGTCCTGCTCTCTGTCGGTGATGAGAACAACCGTGGGTATTGTTTCCTTGTTGAAGGCCTCACCGAGGAGATCCTGTACCTCTTTCGTCCTCGAGTTCGGTCTTCGGATGAAAACCAAGATTTGCCTTCTTGGATCGGCGATGACGACGTCTTTAATGTCGTTTCTTTGTTGGAAGCATCATTATGGAGATTTGATCTCTTAATGGGAGCACATGGTTTGCGACAAGGTGTCTAGTCCGAAGTTGGCGGTGGCAGGGTGATGATCATGTATGCAGTGGCGTGTCCGTCGAGGGCTGGCTGTTGGCCGGCAGTGTTTGGACATTGGAGCACTCTTGACCTACACGCAGTGCCAAGCAAGCCATGTTGGATGCCCTCTCGACACCGGAGCGACACATGTCTGCTCCTTTATCGGATACTACGGTGTTGACGAAGCTGTTCGCATCCTTGTGTTCCTTGACGCTTTTATATGCCATGTAGTGCTTTAGTCCTAGTTTAGCTAGTTGTAATGTGTTTTTTGTATAGGTTTTCGTCCAGTTATTCTTTAATAAATCGAGCAGCTCCAGCCATCGGTTTCTTCTTCCGCAATATAATTTCAGCAGCTCTCTTGGTAATTTTGAAAATAGGCGACGAACTTTCTTTAAGCTGCATGCATTCTACTAGCTCGTGGAATATCCTAACCCTCCGTGCGTATAAGTGTACTCCTATGTTTTAATAGTGATGCAGGGTAATCTATGGTAGTACTAGATCGCTAACGAGATATAGTTTGACATCCATTCCACTTTTGTAGGCTCTCTTATTTTTTTGAAAGTTAATAGGAGAGCCGGTAAGATTTCATTGCAGAAGGAGCTGATGGCTGAAATTGCTCGGTTTATAAGGGAAATCGGGCGAAAACCTATACAACGGACATACCGCCCACACCACCTAGCTACACTAGGTCAGAAGCACCAATAAGACATACAAAGGCGCCAAAAGGCCATGCCAACACAACACATAACAGAAAGGCACAATACCGAGGAGGTCAGAGTCATCGTATATCGCCCACCGCGCTCGCACCTCGGCGACTTCAACTTTGCCAGAACTTCACCCACAAGGACCATTATGAAGTATTGATTATGACAGCCACAAGCCCGATTGATAGCCTCACTGACACCGGAGAGAGAAGACATATTCAAAAGAGGAGCGGGCATGTGCCGCTCCGGCGCCGGGCGGAGGACCAACCTAACTTGTCTAAGGTTGTTCGCATGTCCACCGTGCTCCAAATGTGCAGCCAGCGCCAGCACCCAATGGCCACGGCCTAATGCACCACTACAGACATCTTGTCACTCGAGGCTCCCCGTCAACCTCTCAACCACAAACAAGGTGCTCTAGCCAAGAGGTTAATCTCCAAAACGATGTTTCCATCAAAGAAACGACGCCAAGAGCGCCGCCATCGCCGATCCAACAAGAAGATCTCGGTTTGCACCCGGAGACTAGAACTCAAAAGTGGGATAGGTGCAAAACTCCTCGATGAAGTCTTCAACAAGGAGGCAACATCCACAGATGTTGTCGACACTGGCTAAGAGCGAGCCTTTTTAAAAGAAATGTGCACCTATGCCAGGGACCAAGCCCTGGACGCACCCACCACAAGAACTGGAGACTGCCGCTCCTTCCATTTTCACGGAAGGACGACCGGCGACTCCACTGCTCACGAGAGAACCCATGGACACATCACGCCCAGATCGGGTCCGTCACCGCCCGAGCAAGATCTCGGTGGCTCGAAATCACCACTGCGCGCTCATCCAGCGAGCCTCCTCGTCACCACCGCAGCGCCAAACCCAGCACCACATCACCACCATCACCGCGCGCCAATCCGGCACGAGCCGAGGCCGCCGGCACGACGGGCCCGCTCGAGCCCAGATCCAGCCCAGTCCGCCCGCGCAACAGCCACCCGCGACGCGCTGCCCCGCTGCATCCCCGCGCCCATCCGACGTTCAGCATCCCCCAAGCACAACATCCCCGGCCGCAAGCCACAACGCTGCTGGGCGCGCGGAAGAACCGCCCAGGAAAGAAACGCCTCGCCGCCGACATCACTGGAGTCAGTCCGGCTTCTCTGACGGCGCCCCCTGACGGCGGCAAGATGAGGGGAGGAGCAGAGGGCGGGGGCGGCGACGGCGACAACTAGGGTTTCACCCCCCAAGTCGCGAGAGGAGGGCGACAGACCGGCGTACTCAAAATGGTTTTGGATCTCACAATTTCGATTGCACCCCCTTGCTTAGCTAGCTGAACTTGAAAATCTCAGAAATGTCTCATTTTTTTACAAAGAAAAAAATCTCATGTGCAATATGGTAGGAGTACGTCTTTGGTAGGAGTATATTTGTAGATGGTCCTTTTGGAGCGAAAGAGAGATGTCACGAGTCACAACACAAAGAGGCGAGTCGTCGTAGTCGCAGACCCACGGGTCGGGCTGCATGTGCTGCCGCGAGAGGCTTTTGTCAGCTGTGGGGTGTGCGTGTGCAGCCTTTTGAGTCGCTGCGCTCCGGTCCATGCCTTGTGAACCCAACTCCACTTTTAGTAGTGCAGCGCCCATATTCCTCACCGCGTCATCATACACGTAGAAGCCAAGCATCCAATCTTAGCCATATGTACCTCTGTCGTCCGTATCTCAGTGGCGTAAAGCGCAACGGCAATTGGGATTCAGATCAGCATGCTGCTGCGGGCCAAATTCACGATTTTGATCTTTTTTCTCACTTTAGCCCGATCTTAAATTAGATGTATCTGTCTTTTTTCTACCTGGTGGTAGACATACACACCCTATAATCATTTTCTCTCGCGGTAGGGGTCGGATCATTATAGACGATGTAGTTTGACCCTGCTGACCCGACGGTGACATCTGTGTTGACCCGACCCTTACCGCCATAGTGAGTGGCGATAAGATGTGTATGTTTATCATCACAACGGGTGACAGTAGAAAAAAATGGTCAGATTCGAAAAAAAAATTCACAAACAGGATGAGATCGAGCTATACTATGTCAAAATGGTTAAAACAGTTAAATTAGCCACTCTTGCGTGCTACTAGTGGATCAAAACAACAAGAACGTGTTTGGCTGTCGGCTCCGGTGACAAGAAGATCATGCCGGTGCTTTGGTGATGGAGATCAAGAAGCACAAGATCATGGCCATATCATGTCACTTATGAATTGCATGTGATGTTAATCCTTTTATGCACCTTATGCTTAGAACGACGGTAGCGTTATAAGGTGATCCCTCACTAAAATTTTAAGATAAAATTGTGTTCTCCCCGACTGTGCACCGTTGCGATAGTTCGTCGTTTCGAGACATCACGTGATGATCGGGTGTGATAGACTCAATGTTCACATACAACGGGTGCAAAACAGTTGCACACGCGGAACACTCGGGTTAAACTTGACGAGCCTAGCATGTACAGACATGGCCTCGGAACACAAGAGACCGAGAGGTCGAGCATGAATCATATAGTTGATATGATTAGCATAGAGATGTTTACCAGTGAAACTATAATCAACTCACGTGATGATCGGACTTGAGTTAGTGGATTTAGATCATGCACCACTCAAATGACTAGAGGGATGTATTTTTTAAGTGGGAGTTCTTAAGTAATATGATTAATTGAACTAATTATCATGAACATAGTCAAAAGGTCTATGCGAATTATGATATAGCTTGCGCTATAGCTCTACTATTTTTATATGTTCCTAGAGAAATTTAGTTGAAAGATGATAGTAGCAACTTTGCGGACTGAGTCCCTAAATTGAGGATTGTACTCATTGGTGTGCCCTAGGCTTATGTCCTTAATGCACCACTCGGTGTGCTGCACCTCGAGCGTCGTCTGTGGATGTTGCGAACATCTGACATACACGTGTTTGATGACTGCATGATAGTTCAATGCGTAATACTTGACGGCTTAGAAGCAAGGCGCCGAAGACGTTTTGAAAGTCACGGAACATAAGAGATGTTCCACGAGATGAAATTGGGTTTTCATGCTCATGCCCTTGTTAAGAGGTATGATACCTCCGACAAGATTCTTTGTCTACAAAGTAAAGGAGAAAAGCTCAATCGTTGAGCATGTGTTAAGATTATCTGAGTGCAATAGTCGCTTGAATCAAGTGGGAGTTAATCTTCCAGATGAGATAATGATGGTTCTCCAAAGTCACTGCCACAAAGCTACTGGAGCTTCGTGATGAACTATAACATATCAAGGATAGATATGATAATCCTTGAACGATTTGCAATGTTTTGACATCGAGAAAGTAGAAATCAAGTAGGAGCATCAATTGTTGATGGTTAGTAAAACCACTAGTTTCAAGAAGGGCAAGGTCTAGAAGGGATACTTCATGAAATGGCAAACGAGTTGCTGCTCTAATGAAGAAACTCAAGGTTGAACCGAAACCCAAGACTAAGTGCTTATGTTATGAGGGCAACGGTCACTGAGGTGGAACTACCTTAGATACTTGGTAGATAAGAAGGCTCGCGAAGTCGACAGAAGTATATTTGATATACATGATATTGATGTGTACTTTACTAGTACTTCTAGTAGCATGAGGGTACTAGATACCGGTTCGGTTGCTAAGCGATTAGTAACTCGAAATAAAAGCTACGAAATAAACGGAGTCTGGCTAAAGGCGAGGTGACGATATGTGTTGGAAGTGTTTCCAAGGTTGATGTGATCAAACAACGCACACTCCCTCTACCATCGAGATTAGTGTTATACCGAAATAATTGTTATTTGGTGTTTGTGTTGAGCATAAACATGATTAGATCTTGTATATTGCAATACGTTTATTCATTTAAAGAGAATAATGGTTATTCTATTTGCTTGAATAAATACCTTCAATGGTTTATTGAATCTCGATTGTAGTGATACATATATTCATAATATTGATGCCAAAAGATACAAAGTAATAATGATAGTACCACTTACTTGTGGCACTGTCACTTGAGTCATGTTGGTGTAAAATGCATGAAGAAGCTCCATGCTGATGGATCTTTGTACTCACTCATTTTTGAAACGTTTGAGGCATGCAAACCATACCTATTGGTGTAAACGCATGAAGAAACTCCATGAAGATGGACCGTTTCGACTCACTTTATTTTAAATCACTTGAGACATGCAAATCATACCACATGGGCAAGATGACTGAAGGCCTCGTTTTCCAGTGAGATGGAACAAGAAAGTAACTTGTTGGAAGTAATACATTTTTGATGTGTGCGGTCCAATGAGTGCTGAGGCACGCAGTGGATATCGTTATGTTCTTACTTCACTGACAATTTGAGTAGATACATGAGTATTTACTTGATGAATCACAAGTCTGAAATGTTGAAAAGTTAAAAGTTATTTTAGAGTGAAGATCGTCGTGACAAGAGGATAAATTGTCTACGATATGATCATAGAGATGAATATCTGAGTGACGAGTTTTGGCACACAATTAAGACAATGTGGAAATAGTTTCGCAATTCATGCCACCTAGAAAACCATATTGTGATGGTGTGTCCGAACGTCATAGCCGCGCCCTATTGGATGTAGCGCATACTATGATGTTTCTTATCAAAATACCACTATCGTTTTGGTTTAGGCATTAGAGACAACCGCATTCACTTTGATTAGGGCACCGCGTATTTCCGTTGAGATGACATAGTATGAACTATGGTTTGGAGAAACCTGAGCTATCGTTTCTTGAAAGTTTGGGGCTATGACGCTTATGTGAAAAAGTTTCAGTCTGATAAGCTCGAACCCAAAGCAGATAAATGCATCTTCATAGGATATCCAAAACTGTTGGGTACATCTCCTATCTCAGATCCGTAAGCAAAGTGTTTGTTTCTAGAAACGGGTCCTTTCTCGAGGAAAGGTTTCTCTCGAAAGAATTGAGTGGGAGGGTGGTGGAACTTGATGAGGTTAATTGAACTGTCACTTCAACCAGTGTGTAGCAGGGCGCAGGAAGTTGTGTGTGTGGCGCCTACACCAATTGAAGTAGAAACTGATGATAGTGATCATTAAGCTTCGGATAAAGTCACTACAAACCTCGTAGGTCGACAACGTCGCATACTACTACAGAGTGGTATGGTAACCCTGTCTTGGAGGTCATGTTGTTGAAACAACAATGAACCTACGAGCTATGGAGAAGTGATGGTGGCCCGATTACGGCAAATGGCTGGAGGGCATGAAATCCGAGAGAGGATCCATGTATGAAAACAAAGTATAGACTTTGGAAGAACTACTTGATGGTCGTAAGACTATTAAGTAAATATGGATCTTTAAAAGAAAGACAAATGATGATGGTGAAAAGTCACAATTAAGAAAAAGCTCGACTTATCGCAAAGATTTTTCCGACAAAGTTCAAGGAGTTGAATATGATGAGATTTTCTCACTCATAGCGATGCTAAAAGTCTGTTGGAATTACGTTAGCAGTTTTTGCATTATTTATGAAATATCGCACATAGGATGTCAAAACATTGTTTCCTCGACGGTTTCCTTGAGGAAAGGTTGTATGTGATACAACTAGAAGGTTTTGTCGATCCTAAGGATGCTAACAAGTATGCAAGCTCCAGCAATCCTTCTATGGACTGGTACAAGCATCTCGGAGTTGGAATATACGCTTTGATGAGATGATCAAAGCTTTTAGGGTTTATACAAGGTTTATGAGAAACTTGTATTTCCAAAGAAGTGAGTGGGAGCACTATAGAATTTCTTATAACTATATGTGGTTGACATATTGTTGACCGAAAGTAATGTAGAATTTCTGTAAAGCATAAAGGGTTGTTTGAAAGGAGTTTTTCAAAGGAAAACCTGGATAGAGCTACTTGAACATTGAGCATCAAGATCTATAGAGATAGATCAAAACTCTTAATAGAACTTTCAATGAAATGCATGCCTTGACAAATTTTGAAGGAGTTCAAAATAGATCAGCAAAGAAGGAGTTCTTGGCTGTGTTGTAAGGTGTGAATTTGAGTAAGACTCAAAAGCCCGAAGAAAGAGAAAGGACGAAGGTCGTCCCCTATGCCTTAGCCGTAGACTCTAAAGTATGCCATCCTGTGTACTACACCTGATGCGTGCCTTGCCATAAGTCTGTCCAAGCGTACAAAGAGTGATCCAGGATTGGATCACTGAACAACGGTCAAAGTTATCATTAGTAACTAATGGACTAAGAAATTTTCTCGATTATGGAGGTGGTTAAAGAGTTCGTCGTAAAGGGTTACGTCGATGCAAGCTTTGACACTAATCTGAATAACTCCCACTAGTAAAACGGATTCGTATAGTAGAGTAGACATTTGGAATATTTCCGAATAGCACGTAGTAGCAGCATCTATAAGATGACATAAAGATGTGTAAAGCACGCACGGATTTGAGAGGTTCAGAACCGTTGACTAAAACCTCTCTCACAAGCAAGACATGATCGGACCCGAGAACTATATGGGTGTTAGGTTCATTACAATCACATAGTGATGTGAACTAGATTATTGACTCTAGTGCAAGTGGGAGACCGTTGGAAATATGCCCTAGAGGCAATAATAAATTAGTTATTATTATATTTCCTTGTTCATAATAATCGTTTATTATCCATGCTAGAATTGTATTGATTGGAAACTCAAATACATGTGTGGATACATAGACAACACACTGTCCCTAGTGAGCCTCTAGTTGACTAGTTCGTTGATCAAAAGATGGTCACGGTTTCCTGGCCATAGGCAAGTGTTGTCACTTGATAACGGGATCACATCATTAGGAGAATCATGTGATGGACAAGACCCAAATTATAAACGTAGCATGTGATCGTGTCATTTTGTTGCTATTGTTTTCTGCGTGTCAAGTATTCATTCCTATGACCATGATATCATGTAGCTCACTTACATCGGAGGAATACCTTGTGTGTATCAAACGTCACAACGTTACTGGGTGACTATAAAGGTGCTCTACAGGTATCTCCGAAGGTGTCCGTTGAGTTAGCATGGATCAAGACTGGGATTTGTCACTCTGTGTGACGGAGAGGTATCTCGGGGCCCACTCGGTAATACAACATCATATACAAGCCTTGCAAGCAATGTGACTCAAGTGTAAGTCACATGATCTTGTATTACGGAACGAGTAAAGATACTTGCCGGTAACGACATTGAAATAGGTATAGGGATACCGACGATCAAATCTCGGTCAAGTAACATACCGAAGGACAAAGGGAATGTTATACGGGATTGTATGAATCCTTGGCACAAAGGTTCTACCGATAAGATCTTCGTAGAATATGTAGGATCCAATATGGACATACAGGTCCCGGTATTGGATATTGACCGAGGAGTGTCTCGGGTCATGTCTACATAGTTCTCAAACCCACAGGGTCTGCACACTTAAGGTTCAATGATGTTTTAGTATAGTTGAGTTTGTGGGGAACGTCGCATGGGAAACAAAAATTTTCCTACGCGCACGAAGACCTATCATGGTGATGTCCATCTACGAGAGGGGATGAGTGATCTACGTACCCTTGTAGATCGTACAGCAGAAGCGATTAGAGATCGCGGTTGATGTAGTGGAACGTCCTCACGTCCCTCGATCCGCCCCGCAAACAATCCCGCGATCAGTCCCACGATCTAGTACCGAACGGACGACACCTCCGCGTTCAGCACACGTACAGCTCGACGATGATCTCGGCCTTCTTGATCCAGCAAGAGAGACGGAGAGGTAGAAGAGTTCTCCGGCAGCGTGACGGCGCTCCGGAGGTTGGTGATGATCTTGTCTCAGCAGGGCTCCGCCCGAGCTCCGCGGAAACACGATCTAGAGGAAAAACTATGGAGGTATGTGGTCGGGCAGCCGTGAGAAAGTCGTCTCAAATCTGCCCTAAAAGCCCCATATATATAGGAGGAGGGAGGGGGACCTTGCCTTGGGGTCCAAGGGAACCCCAAGGGGTCGGCCGAGCCAGGGGGGAGGACTCTCCCCCCCCCCCCAAACCGAGTCCTACTTGGTTTGGTGGGAGGGAGTCCTTCCCCCTTCCCACTTCTTCCTCTTTTTTTTTCTTCCTTTGATTTTTCTTCCTTGGCGCATAGGATTTGGTGGGCTGTCCCACCAGCCCACTAAGGGCTGGTGTGACCCCCACAAATACCTATGGGCTTCCCCGGAGTGGGTTGCCCCCCTCCGGTGAACTCCCGGAACCCATTCGTCATTCCCGGTACATTCCCGGCAACTCCGAAAACCTTCCGGTAATCAAATGAGGTCATCCTATATATCAATCTTCGTTTCCGGACCATTCCGGAAACCCTCGTGATGTCCGTGATCTCATCCGGGACTCCGAACAACATTCGGTAACCAACCATATAACTCAAATACGCATAAAACAACGTCGAACCTTAAGTGTGCAGACCCTGCGGGTTCGAGAACTATGTAGACATGACCCGAGAGACTCCTCGGTCAATATCCAATAGCGGGACCTGGGTGCCCATATTGGATCCTACATATTCTACGAAGATCTTATCGTTTGAACCTCAGTGCCAAGGATTCGTATAATCCCGTATGTCATTCCCTTTGTCCTTCGATATGTTACTTGCCCGAGATTCGATCGTCAGTATCCGCATACCTATTTCAATCTCGTTTACCGGCAAGTCTCTTTACTCGTTCCGTAATACAAGATCCCGTAACTTACACTAAGTTACATTGCTTGCAAGGCTTGTGTGTGATGTTGTATTACCGAGTGGGCCCCGAGATACCTCTCCGTCACACGGAGTGACAAATCCCAGTCTTGATCCATACTAACTCAACTAACACCTTCGGAGATACCTGTAGAGCATCTTTATAGTCACCCAGTTACGTTGCGACGTTTGATACACACAAAGCATCCCTCCGGTGTCAGTGAGTTATATGATCTCATGGTCATAGGAATAAATACTTGACACGCAGAAAACAGTAGCAACAAAATGACACGATCAACATGCTACGTCTATTAGTTTGGGTCTAGTCCATCACGTGATTCTCCCAATGACGTGATCCAGTTATCAAGCAACAACACCTTGTTCATAATCAGAAGACACTGACTATCATCGATCAACTGGCTAGCCAACTAGAGGCATGCTAGGGACGGTGTTTTGTCTATGTATCCACACATGTAAATGAGTCTTCATTCAATACAATTATAGCATGGATAATAAACTACTATCTTGATACATGAATTATAATAATAACTATACATTTATTATTGCCTCTAGGGCATAATTCCAACAGTCTCCCACTTGCACTAGAGTCAATAATCTAGCCCTCACATCACCATGTGAATTACATTGTAATAAATCTAACACCCATACAGTTCTGGTGTCGATCATGTTTTGGCCGTGGAAGAGGTTTAGTCAGCGGGTCTGCTACATTCAGATCCGTGTGCACTTTGCATATATTTACGTCCTCCTCCTCGACGTAGTCGCGGATGAGGTTGAAGCGTCGTTTGATGTGTCTGGTCTTCTTGTGAAACCTTGGTTCCCTTGCTAAGGCAATGGCACCAGTGTTGTCACAGAACAAGGTTATTGGATCCAGTGCACTTGGCACCACTCCAAGATCCGTCATGAACTGCCTCATCCAGACACCCTCCTTAGCCGCCTCCGAGGCAGCCATGTATTCCGCTTCACATGTAGAATCTGCTACGACGCTTTGCTTGGAACTGCACCAGCTTACTGCACCCCCATTAAGAATAAATACGTATCTGGTTTGCGACTTAGAGTCGTCCGGATCTGTGTCAAAGCTTGCATCGACGTAACCTTTTACGGCGAGCTCTTCGTCACCTCCATACACGAGAAACATCTCCTTAGTCCTTTTCAGGTACTTTAGGATATGCTTGACCGCTGTCCAGTGATCCACTCCTGGATTACTCTGGAACCTGCCTGCCATACTTATGGCCAGGCTAACATCCGGTCTAGTGCACAGCATCGCATACATGATAGAGCCTATGGCTGAAGCATAGGGGACGGAGCGCATATGCTCTCTATCTTCATCAGTTGCTGGGCACTGAGTCTTACTCAATCTCGTACCTTGTAACACTGGCAAGAACCCTTTCTTGGACTGTTCCATTTTGAACCTCTTCAAAACTTTATCAAGGTATGTGCTTTGTGAAAGTCCTATCAGGCGTTTTGATCTATCCCTATAGATCTTAATGCCTAGAATGTAAGCAGCTTCTCCTAGGTCCTTCATAGAGAAACTTTTATTCAAGTAACCTTTTATGCTCTCCAAAAGCTCTACGTTGTTTCCAATCAGTAATATGTCATCCACATATAATATTAGAAACGCCACAGAGCTCCCACTCACTTTCTTGTAAATACAAGATTCTCCAACCACTTGTATAAACCCAAATGCTTTGATCACCTCATCAAAGCGTTTGTTCCAACTCCGAGATGCTTGCACCAGTCCATAAATGGATCGCTGGAGCTTGCACACCTTGTCAGCATTTTTAGGATCGACAAAACCTTCGGGTTGCATCATATACAACTCTTCCTTAAGGAAACCGTTAAGGAACGCCGTTTTGACATCCATCTGCCAAATTTCATAATCGAAAAATGCAGCTATTGCTAACATGATTCTGACGGACTTAAGCATCGCTACGGGAGAGAAAGTCTCATCGTAGTCAATTCCTGGAACTTGTGAAAAACCCTTTGCCACAAGTCGAGCTTTATAAACGGTCACATTACCGTCAGCGTCCGTCTTCTTCTTAAAGATCCATTTGTTCTGAATAGCCTTGCGGCCCTCAGGTAGTATCTCCAAAGTCCATACTTTGTTCTCATACATGGATCCTATCTCGGATTTCATGGCTTCTAGCCATTTGTTGGAATCTGGGCCCACCATTGCTTCTTCATAATTTGCAGGTTCATTGTTGTCTAACAACATGATTGTCAAGACGGGATTACCGTACCACTCTGGAGCAGCGCGTGATCTCGTCGACCTGCGTGGTTCAACAGAAACTTGAACTGGAGTTTCATGATCATCATCATTAACTTCCTCCTCAACCGGCGTCGCAATCACAGGGGTTTCCCCTTGCCCTGCGCCACCATCCAGAGAGATGAGAGGTTCGACAACCTCGTCAAGTTCTATCTTCCTCCCACTCAATTCTCTCGAGAGAAACTCCTTCTCGAGAAAAGTTTCGTTCTTAGAAACAAACACTTTGCCCTCGGATTTGAGATAGAAGGTGTACCCAACTGTCTCTTTTGGGTAGCCTATGAAGACGCACTTTTCCGCTTTGGGTTCCAGTTTTTCAGGCTGAAGCTTTTTGACATAAGCATCACATCCCCAAACTTTAAGAAACGACAACTTTGGCCTTTTGCCATACCACAGTTCGTACGGTGTCGTCTCAACGGATTTCGATGGTGCCCTATTTAAAGTGAATGCAGTTGTTTCTAATGCATAACCCCAAAACGATAACGGCAAATCAGTAAGAGACATCATAGATCGCACCATTTCTAATAAAGTACGATTACGACGTTCGGACACACCATTACGCTGTGGTGTTCCAGGCGGTGTTAACTGCGAAACAATTCCACATTGTCTTAAGTGAGTACCAAACTCGAAACTCAGATACTCACCCCCACGATCAGACCGTAGGAACTTGATCTTCTTGTTACGATGATTTTCCACTTCACTCTGAAATTGCTTGAACTTTTCAAATGTTTCAGACTTGTGCTTCATCAAGTAGACATAACCATATCTACTTAGATCGTCAGTGAAGGTGAGAAAATAACGATATCCGCCGCGTGCCTCCACGCTCATCGGACCACACACATCGGTATGTATGATTTCCAATAAGTCACTTGCACGCTCCATTGTTCCGGAGAACGGAGTTTTAGTCATCTTGCCCATGAGGCATGGTTCGCAAGTGTCAAGTGAATCAAAGTCAAGTGACTCCAAAAGTCCATTAGCATGGAGTTTCTTCATGCGCTTTACACCAATATGACCCAAGCGGCAGTGCCACAAAAATATGGCGCTATCATTGTTTACTCTAACTCTTTTGGTCTCAATGTTATGTATATGCGTATCGCTATCGAGATTCAATATGAACAATCCTCTCACATTCGGTGCATGACCATAAAAGATGTTACTCATAGAAATAGAACAACCATTATTCTCAGACTTAAAAGAGTAACCGTCTCGCAATAAACAAGATCCAGATATAATGTTCATGCTCAACGCAGGCACTAAATAACAATGATTTAAGTTCATCACTAATCCCGATGGTAGTTGAAGTGACATGGTGCCGACGGCGATTGCATCAACCTTGGAACCGTTTCCTACGCGCATCGTCACTTCGTCTTTCGCCAGCCTCCGTCTATTCCGCAGTTCCTGCTTCGAGTTGCAAATGTGAGCAACAGAACCGGTATCGAATACCCAGGCACTACTACGAGAGCTGGTTAAGTACACATCAATAACATGTATATCAAATATACCTGATTTTTCTATGCCCGCCTTCTTATCTGCCAGATACTTGGGGCAATTGCGCTTCCAGTGACCCATACCCTTGCAATAGAAGCACTCTGTTTCAGGCTTAGGTCCAGCCTTGGGTTTCTTCGGCGGATTGGCAACAGGCTTGCCGCTCTTCTTCGAATTGCCCTTCTTGCCTTTGCCGTTTCTCTTGAAACTAGTGGTCTTGCTCACCATCAACACTTGATGTTCTTTACGGAGTTCAGACTCTGCGACTTTCAGCATCGCAAACAACTCGCCGGGAGACTTGTTCATCCCTTGCATGTTGTAGTTCAACACGAAGCTTTTATAGCTTGGCGGCAGTGATTGGAGGATTCTGTCACTGATAGCTTCTTGTGGGAGTTCAATCCCCAGTTCAGCTAGACGGTTTGAGTACCCAGACATTTTGAGCACATGTTCACTGACAGACGAGTTTTCCTCCATCTTGCAAGCATAGAATTTATCGGAGGTCTCATACCTCTCGATCCGGGCATTCTTCTGAAAGATGAACTTCAACTCCTGGAACATCTCAAATGCTCCATGACGCTCAAAGCGACGTTGAAGTCCCGGTTCTAAGCCATACAAGACTGCACATTGAACTATTGAGTAGTCCTCCTTACGCGCTAACCAAGCATTCTTAACATCCTGATCAGCCGTAGCGGGTGGTTCATCTCCTAGCGCAGCATTAAGGACATAATCCTTCTTTCCAGCTTGTAAGATTAGCTTAAGATTACGAGCCCAGTCTACAAAGTTGCTTCCATCATCTTTCAACTTAGCTTTCTCTAGGAACGTATAAAAATTGAGGATGACACTTGCGTGAGCCATGATCTACAACACAAATATATTCAAAGTGGACTTAGACTATGTTCAAGATAATTAGAGTTCAACTTAATCAAATTACATGCTAAACTCCCACTCAAAAAGTACATCTCTCTAGTCATTTGAGTGGTTCATGATCCACCTACACTATCCCAAGTCCAATCATCACGTGAGTCGGGAGTAGTTTCAGTGGTAAGCATCCCTATGCTAATCATATCATCTATATGATTCATGATCGACCTTTCGGTCTCATGTGTTCCGAGGCCATGTCTGCACATGCTAGGCTCGTCAAGATTAACCCGAGTGTTCCGCGTGCGCAACTGTTTTGCACCCGTTGTATGTGAACGTTGAGTCTATCACACCCGATCATCACGTGGTGTCTCGAAACGATGAACTGTAGCAACGGTGCACAGTCGGGGAGAACACAATTTCGTCTTGAAATTTTAGTGAGAGATCACCTCATAATGCTACCGTCGTCCTAAGCAAAATAAGGTGCATAAAAGGATTAACATCACATGCAATTCATAAGTGACATGATATGGCCATCGTCACGTGCTTCTTGATCTCCATCACCAAAGCACCGGCACGATCTTCTTGTCACCGGCGCCACACCATGATCTCCATCATCATGATCTCCATCAACGTGTCGCCATCGGGGTTGTCGTGCTACTTATGCTATCACTACTAAAGCTACATCCTAGCAAAATAGTAAACGCATCTGCAAGCACATATGTTAGTATAAAGACAACCCTATGGCTCCTACCGGTTGCCGTACCATCGACGTGCAAGTCGATATTTCTATTACAACATGATCATCTCATACATCCAATATATCACATCACATCATTGGCCATATCACATCACAATCATACCCTGCAAAAACAAGTTAGACGTCCTCTAATTTTGTTCTTGCATGTTTTACGTGGTGACCAAGGGTATCTAGTAGGATCGCATCTTACTTACGCAAACACCACAACGGAGATATATGAGTTGCTATTTAACCTCATCCAAGGACCTCCTCGATCAAATCCGATTCAACTAAAGTTGGAGAAACCGTCACTTGCCAGTCATCTTTGAGCAAAGGGGGTTACTCGTAACGATGAAACCAGTCTCTCGTAAGCGTACGAGTAATGTCGGTCCAAGCCGCTTCAATCCAACAATACCGCGGAATCAAGAAAAGACTAAGGAGGGCAGCAAAACGCACATCACCACCCACAAAACCTTTTGTGTTCTACTCGAGAAGACATCTACGCATGAACCTAGCTCATGATGCCACTGTGGGGAACGTCGCATGGGAAACAAAATTTTCCTACGCGCACGAAGACCTATCATGGTGATGTCCATCTACGAGAGGGGATGAGTGATCTACGTACCCTTGTAGATCGTACAGCAGAAGCGATTAGAGATCGCGGTTGATGTAGTGGAACGTCCTCACGTCCCTCGATCCGCCCCGCGAACAATCCCGCGATCAGTCCCACGATCTAGTACCGAACGGACGGCACCTCCGCGTTCAGCACACGTACAGCTCGACGATGATCTCGGCCTTCTTGATCCAGCAAGAGAGACGGAGAGGTAGAAGAGTTCTCCGGCAGCGTGACGGCCCTCCGGAGGTTGGTGATGATCTTGTCTCAGCAGGGCTCCGCCCGAGCTCCGCGGAAACACGATCTAGAGGAAAAACTATGGAGGTATGTGGTCGGGCAGCCGTGAGAAAGTCGTCTCAAATCTGCCCTAAAAGCCCCATATATATAGGAGGAGGGAGGGGGACCTTGCCTTGGGGTCCAAGGGAACCCCAAGGGGTCGGCCGAGCCAGGGGGGAGGACTCTCCCCCCCCAAACCGAGTCCTACTTGATTTGGTGGGAGGGAGTCCTTCCCCCTTCCCACTTCTTCCTCTTTTTTTTTCTTCCTTTGATTTTTCTTCCTTGGCGCATAGGATTTGGTGGGCTGTCCCACCAGCCCACTAAGGGCTGGTGTGACCCCCACAATTACCTATGGGCTTCCCCGGAGTGGGTTGCCCCCCTCCGGTGAACTCCCGGAACCCATTCGTCATTACCGGTACATTCCCGGCAACTCCGAAAACCTTCCGGTAATCAAATGAGGTCATCCTATATATCAATCTTCGTTTCCGGACCATTCCGGAAACCCTCGTGACGTCCGTGATCTCATCCGGGACTCCGAACAACATTCGGTAACCAACCATAGAACTCAAATACGCATAAAACAACGTCGAACCTTAAGTGTGCAGACCCTGCGGGTTCGAGAACTATGTAGACATGACCCGAGAGACTCCTCGGTCAATATCCAATAGCGGGACCTGGATGCCCATATTGGATCCTACATATTCTACGAAGATCTTATCGTTTGAACCTCAGTGCCAAGGATTCGTATAATCCCGTATGTCATTCCCTTTGTCCTTCGATATGTTACTTGCCCGAGATTCGATCGTCAGTATCCGCATACCTATTTCAATCTCGTTTACCGGCAAGTCTCTTTACTCGTTCCGTAATACAAGATCCCGTAACTTACACTAAGTTACATTGCTTGCAAGGCTTGTGTGTGATGTTGTATTACCGAGTGGGCCCCGAGATACCTCTCCGTCACACGGAGTGACAAATCCCAGTCTTGATCCATACTAACTCAACTAACACCTTCGGAGATACCTGTAGAGCATCTTTATAGTCACCCAGTTACGTTGCGACGTTTGATACACACAAAGCATCCCTCCGGTGTCAGTGAGTTATATGATCTCATGGTCATAGGAATAAATACTTGACACGCAGAAAACAGTAGCAACAAAATGACACGATCAACATGCTACGTCTATTAGTTTGGGTCTAGTCCATCACGTGATTCTCCCAATGACGTGATCCAGTTATCAAGCAACAACACCTTGTTCATAATCAGAAGACACTGACTATCATCGATCAACTGGCTAGCCAACTAGAGGCATGCTAGGGACGGTGTTTTGTCTATGTATCCACACATGTAAATGAGTCTTCATTCAATACAATTATAGCATGGATAATAAACTACTATCTTGATACATGAATTATAATAATAACTATACATTTATTATTGCCTCTAGGGCATAATTCCAACAGAGTTATATGTGTTGGTGATCGAAGGTTGTTCGGAGTCCCGGATGAGATCACAGACGCCATGAGGATTTCTGGAATGTTCCGGAAACGAACATTGATATATAGGATGGTTCCATTTGGTTATCGGAAAGTTTTCACGCATTACCGACAATGTACCGGGATTGACGAATGGGTTCCGGGTATTCACCGGGAGGGGCCCACCCACCCGGGACTGAGCCGAGTAACCCTAGGGTGGCGCACCATCGCTTAGTGTGCTGGTGAGGCCATCCTAAGAGGTCTGTGGGGCCACAAGAGAAAAATACCAAAGGAAAATAAAAAAAGGAAAGAGGGAGGTGGGAAGGAAGGAGTGGACTCCTTCCCCCAAACCGAATTGGGGTGGGGGTCCACCTCTCCCTTTGGCCGGCGCCCTTGGGGATCCCTTGAGCCCCAAGGCTAGCCCCTCCCCTCCTCCTATATATATTGGTGGTTTTAGGGATTTTGAGAAAAAAACTTTGCCATGTGCAACTCAAACCTATACCACGTAGTTCTTCCTCTAGATCGGATTTCTGCGGAGCTCGGGCGGAGCCCTGCAGGAGTAGATCATCACCACCACTGGCGCCCCATCACGCTGCTGAAGAACTCATCTACTTCTCCGTCTCTCTTGCTGGATCAAGGAGGCCGAGATCGTCATCGAGCTGTACGTGTGCTGAACGCGGAGGTGCCATCCGTTCGGCGCTAGATCGGATCGGATCGTGGCACGGATCGTGGGACGACGGTGATTTGAATCACAAAGTTGTACCACTACATCAACCTCGTTTCTTAACGCTTCCCGCTTAACGATCTACAAGGGTATGTGGATCTAATCTCCCCTCGTAGATGAACATAACCATGATAGGTCTTCATGTGCGTAGGAAATTTTTTGTTTCCCATGCAACGTTTCCCAACACCTGAACCTATGGTTATGTCCAACAAAAGGAAGGAACATGTACACATGCTCTTCCACACTAGTGTGGATGCTATCTTTTAGCATCCTCCTACTCCTGAAGATCTGGACAAGTCTATAAAATGGCGGTCTTTTCATTCTAAGCATACATAGAGCCTCTGTGTCGTTGCAGTTGTATATGCAGTTCAGATTGGCGAGCCTCTCCTTCTCCCGCTTAAGCATTGGATCATATGTGATGATAGGTATGTCACCACGATGAACAAATCTCTTGTGCATGAACATGGCCCATGCCTGAATCATAAATATCAACGCTGCTGCCTGATCTACCAGCCACATTTGTGTGACATAACCTAGTGCACATCGAGGGTGCGTTGAGCAATGTCAGAATTGATCATACACCTTGCCTAAGACCTTTCCTATCATTGGGGAGATGGGTTGTTGCTTACCATCATTGAAGGGGGGCATGGATGAGTCAAGCACGACCAGACAGTGACCAAATGGAAGAGCAGCAACAACTCCTACTATCGGATCTACCGTTGCCGCCGCCATTGCTTGCATAGATCTGACTCACCGCCGCGGGTGATGGTGAGGCTAGAGGAAGAGGTTGCTCTAGAGGTGGCGGTGACCAAGTAAATGGGTTGGGGATGAGCCTAGATTTGGCGTCGTGCCATCGCGCCCGATATGCGAGCCAGACCACAATGTTCCTAACCAAACACACATTTTGTGGCCCAAATGGGCCTGACTGGGCCAGATACTAGCGTGTTTTAGAGCATCTATACACAGGGAATTGGTAAATTTGACTCCTCAAACCTCCACAAACACACCCGGATCAAAACAACAAAGACATGCGTGCTTTAAAGCATCTATATGCACAAGCATGGCAATTATGAGTCCTCAAAACTCCTCAAACGTCCGCAGATAGTGACTGGTCAAATCATAAATTTTCATTCTCATAATCGTACATCTCAATTAGCATACCTCAAATCTAGACAAACTCATGCAACTATGTAAATGATGCATACACATCGTCTAGATACTACATCATGCATGTCATGAGATTACCAAAATTTGGCATGTTTCACTATGGTGTAAAATATCATCCATGCCCGCACATTCCCTTCCCGGTGTCATTTCCGTCATTCTCATAGAAGTACCGAACGAAGATGGAGTAGGGATGGAGTTGGAACTGCTTTTCACCAGAGTTGTCCGACCCATTGTTGTCCTCCTTCACCTCCTTGGGTGGCAGCCCAACCATGTCATGGACCACCTGATTCTACACTCGGGCGAGGGCATGTGTGTAACTTTGCTGCCACTTCTTTCAAATGCAGCAGGGGCGGGCCATGTTGGCCAAGCGGGGGCCTTGGCCCCCACTCAAATGTTGTTTTTCCAGCTTTGAAGCCCAACTTTTTACTAGTTGGACCCTCAATTAACATGAAAATTGTGCCCCCACTCACTTGGCCCCCCTCTAAGATTTTGGGTTGGGTCCGTGATACGTCTCCAATGTATCTATAATTTTAGATGGTTTCATGCTGTTATCTTGTCAAACTTTGGATGTTTTATATGCCTTTTATATCTTTTTTGGGACTAACCTATTAATTCATTGCCAAGTGCGAGTTCCTGTTCTTTCCGTGTTTTTGACCCTTTTTTAGGCGGAGTCCAAACGGAATAATTCTTTCGCGATGATTTTTTTATGGAAAATATCAAAAATACCGGAAGAAAAAGATACCGGAGAGGGGTCCCGAGGAAGCCACAAGCCCTGTAGGCGCAGCCACCCCCCAGGCTGCACCTACCAAGCTTGTGGGCTCCTCAGGGGCCCACTTGACGCAACTCCACCGCCATCTGGTCCTATAAATCCAGAAACCTCCAGAAAGAAACCGAGATCGGGAGTCCCGCCGCCGCAAGCCTCTGTAGCCACCAAAAACAAATCTGGAGCCCGTTCCGGCACCCTACCGGAGGGGGAATCCATCTCCGGTGGCCATCTTCATCATCCCAGCGATCTCCATGACGAGGAGGGAGTAGTTCTCCCTCGGGTCTGAGGGTATGTACCAGTAGCTATGTGTTTGATCTCTCCCTCTCGTGTTCTTGAGATGTCTTGATCTCGATGTACCGTGGGCTTTGCTACTATAGTTGGATCTTATGATGTTCTTCCCCCTCTCCCTTCTTGTAATGAATTGAGTTCCCCTTTGAAGTTATCTTATCGGATTGTGTCTTTGAGAACACTTGATGTATGTCTTGCACGTGTCTATCGGCGGTGATCAACTTGCGGGTTTGTGACATTGGGAACCTATGCATATGGGTTGGCACACGTTTGATTCATGTGAGTACTCGATGTATTTTTGGTGATCAACTTGCGGGTTCGTGACATTGGGAACCTATGCATAGGGGTTGGCACACGTTTTGACTCTCCGGTAGAAACTTTGGGGCACTCTTTGAAGTTCTATGTGTTGGTTGAATAGATTATTCTGAGATTATGTGATGCATATCGTATAATCATGCCCACGGATACTTGAGGTGACAATGGAGTATCTTGGTGACATTAGGGTCTTGGTTGATATGTATCTTAAGGTGCTATTCTAGTACGAAATCTATGAAATAATGAACGTATAGAATAGCTTCGTGGCATTTTACTACGGACTCTGGAATAGATCGATCAGAAAGAATAACTTTGTGGTGGTTTCGTACCCGACAATAATCTCTTCGTTTGTTCTCCGCTATTAGTGACTTTGGAGTGACTCTTTGTTGCATGTTGAGGGCTAGTTATATGATCCAATTATGTTATCATTGTTGAGAGAACTTCACTAGTGAAAGTATTAACCCTAGGCCTTGTTTCCACGCATTGCAATACCTGCACCTATACAACTTACCATTGTATTGGGTGTGTTGGGGACACAAGAGACACTTTGTTATTTGGTTGCAGGGTTGCTTGAGAGAGACCATATTCATCATACGCCTCCCACGGATTGATAAACCTTAGGTCACCCACTTGAGGGAAATTTGCTACTGTCCTACAAACCTCTGCGCTTGGAGGCCCAACAACGTCTACAAGGAGAAGGTTGCGTAGTAGACATCAAGCTCTTTTCTGGCGCCGTTGCCGGGGAGGTTAGTGCTTGAAGGTATATCTTTAGATCCTGCAATCTAATATTTTTGTTTCTTTTTCTTTCGCTAGAAAACTACAAAAAAATGGAATTGAGGATGCCTCATATGGTCCATCTTTTCAATGTCTTTCGTGAACATGATGGGATGGAAAATTGTGCTCAAGTGCTGAAAGAAGAATTACATAGAATGCTTGGCATAGAATATGTGAATGATGAACATGATTGCAATGTTCTTAGCATGAATTCTTTGAATACCCATGATGCTAATGATATGCAAAGCCACAAGCTTGGGGATGCTATATTTGATAAAGATGATCTTTTTAGTTCTTCCACTTTGAATGATCAAAATTATTTTGATGAAAGCATGCCCCTATCTATGATGATTATTGTGAGGATACTTATGCTTTAAAGAAGAGGGATGATAAAAATTGTCATACTCTAGAGAACCCCTTTGCTAAACCTTCCTTTTTCATTGTGGACACAATTTGTAGTGCTCAAGTCTTTTACGATACTCCC
This sequence comes from Hordeum vulgare subsp. vulgare, assembly GCF_904849725.1. Lineage (NCBI taxonomy): Eukaryota > Viridiplantae > Streptophyta > Magnoliopsida > Poales > Poaceae > Hordeum > Hordeum vulgare. Next base: position 442,977,382 of record NC_058519.1, read on the forward strand.
ATTACTATTCTTGAGAATAGATTTCCTTATGTGGAGAGTAGTAAAATTTCTATGCTTGTAGATCATGAAAAGAATGCCTTAGGTGCTGGTGATATTGTTGAATTCATTCATGATGCTACTGAAAATTACTATGAGAGAGGATCATATGCTTCTACTTATTGCAATAGTATCAAGCTTCCTCTCCATATGTTAAATTTTTTGAAGCTATGCTTGTTTTGCCTTCCTATGCTAGTTGATTCTTGCTCCAATAAATTGTTTGATCACAAAATCCCTATACATAGGAAGTGGGTTAGACTTAAATGTGCTAGCCATTTGCTCCATGATGCTCTCTTTGTGTTTCAATCCTTACCTTTTATGTGAGCATCAGTGAAATCAATGCCTAGCTAAGGGCGTTAAACGATAGCGCTTGGTGGGAGGCAACCCAATGAATAAATTTTTCTTTGCTTTTTTGCTTCCTGTTTTGTTTTTTCCACACCGTCATTATTCTTTTATGATTGTGTCTTTTGTGTTTCTTTTTGTGTTTGTGCCAAGAAAAACCGTTATGATTAGTCTTGGTGATGATTGTTTGATCCTGCTGGAAAAAGACAGAAACTTTCTGCTCACGAAAAGCATTTTCATTTTTATTATGTCAGAGATTTTGAGTTGATTCTTTTTATGCTGATTTCTATGCAATTTCTTAAGACTTCCGTAATTTTTCAGATTTTTTAAAGTACCAGAAGTATACGAAGTATACAGATTGCTACATACTGGTCTGCTGTTAACAGATTTTGTTTTTCTTGAGTTGGTTGCTTATTTTGATGAAACTATGGATAGTATCGGAGGGTACTAGCCATGGAAAATTGAAAATACAGCAACCCAACACCAACATAAGTAGAATTTAAGTTTGCAACAGTACCTAAGGAAGTCGTGATTTGCTTTCTTATACTAATGATATCACGAGTTTCTGTTTAAGTTTTGTGTTGTGAAGTTTTCAAGTTCTGGGTGAAGTTCTTATGGACAAAGAGATAAAGAGTGGCAAGAGCTTAATCTTGGGGATGCCCAAGGCACCCCAAGTTGATTCAAGGATGCCGAAGAAGCCTAAGCTTGGGGATACCCCGGGAAGGCATTCCCTCTTCCGTCTTCAATCCATCGGTAATGTTACTTGGTGCTATATTTTTATTCACCACATGATATGTGTTTTGCTTGGAGTGTCTTGTATCGTAGGAGTCTTTTATTTTTGTTGTGTCACAATCTTCCTTGCTGAACACCTAGAGAGATAGAGACATGCACTCACCGTGATTTTGTCGAGCTTCACTTATATCCTTTGAGTTAGGCAATTCAGCTCACATGTGTTTCACTTATATCTTTAGAGCTAGTTGATTTTGCTCTATGTGCTTCACTTATATCTTTTAGAGCACAGCGGTGCGTGGCTTGGTAGTTGGCTTATGCTATGAAAGTAGTCCCAAAAGTGGTACTTATCCAAAGGGTTACGAAAACTTCCATCTTCATGTGCATTGAGTAGAAAGAGAAGCTTGATTCCTCTCAATTAGTTTTGAGATGTGGTTGTGGTAATATTTAAGTTATGTTAGTATGGTGTTGTAAATATAGAGATACTTGTGTTGAAGTTAGTGATTCCCGTAGCATGCACGTATGGTGAACCGCTATGTGATGAAGTTTGAGCATGATTAGTTTATTGATTGTCATCCTTTGTGTAGTGGTCGGGATCACGTGATGGTTTATACCTACCAACCCTTCCCCTAGGAGTATGCGTTGAATGCTTTGTTTCGATTACTAATAAAACTTTTGCAACAAGTATATGAGTTCTTCTTGACTAATGTTGAGTCCATGGTTTAGATGCAATTTCACCTTCCACCATCACTATCTTCTTTAGTACCATGCAACTTTCGCCGGTGCATAAACCTACCATATAGCCTCCCTCAAAACAGCCACCATACCTACCTACTATGGCATTTTCAAAGCCATTCTGTGATATATTTCCATGCAACTACCACCATGACATGTGACACCACTTCTACATTGCCATTCCATGATCATAAGATAGCTAGCATGATGTTTCCATTGATGTATATGCCATGCTAGATCATTGTCACGGTACATTATCGAAGGCATTTCATATAGAGTCATCATTGCTCAAAGTTTTGAGTTGTAAGTGTGATTATCATCATTGATGGAGCATTGTCCCATGTGAAAGAAAAAAAAGAGGCCAAAGATGCCCACCAAAAAAAAGAAGGCCAAAGAGCCCACCAAAAAAAGAGAGAAAAAGAGAGAAGGGACAATGCTACTATCTCCTTTCCACACTTGTGCTTCATATTAAGCACCATGATCTTCATGATTGAGAGTCTCTCGTTTTGTCACCACCATATAGCTAGTGGGAAATTTTAATTATATAACTTGGCTTGTATATTCCTATGATGGGCTTCCTCAAAATTTCCCTAGGTCTTCGTGAGCAAGCAAGTTGGATGCACACCCACTAGTTTTCCTTAAGAGCTTTCACATATTCATAGCTCTAGTGCATCTCTTGCATGGCAATCCCTACTCATTCACATTGATATCTATTGATAAGCATCTCCATAGCTCATTGATATGCCTAGTCAATGTGACCATCTTCTCCTTTTTTGTCTTACAACCTCCACCACTCCATTCCACCTATAGTGCTATAACCATGGCTCACGCTCATGTATTGCGTGAGAGTTGAAAAAGTTTGAGGAAGTAAAGGTGTGAAAACAATTACTTGGCCAATACCGAGGTTGTGCATGATTTAAATTCGTTGTGCAAGGATGATAGAGCATAGCCAGACTATATGATTTTGTAGGGATAACTTTCTTTTGGCCTTGTTATTTTGAAAGTTCATGATTACCTTGCTAGTTTGCTTGAAGTATTATTGTCTCCACATCAATAGCAAACTATTGCTTTGAATCTTACGGATCTGAACATTCATGCCACGTGAAAGAAGTTACAAAGGAAAACTATGCTAGGTAGCATTCCACATCAAAAATTCATTATTTATCACTTCCCTACTCGAGGACGAGCAGGAGTTAAGCTTGGGGATGCTTGATACGTCTCCAACGTATCTATAATTTTTGATGGTTCCATGATATTATCTTGTCAACTTTGGATGTTTTATATGCATGAATATGCTATTTTATATCTTTTTTGGGACTAACCTATTAACTCAGTGCCAAGTGCCAGTTTCTGTTTTTTCCGTGTTTTTGACCCTTTTTCCGACGGAGTCCAAATGGAATGAAACTTTACGATGATTTTTTGGACCAAAAGAGACCCCCGAAGCTTTGGAAGAAGGCCAGAAGAGCCACGAGGGAGTCACAAGCCCATGGGGCACGACCTACCCCCCTTGTCGCACCGTGTAGGCTTGTGACCTCCTCGTGGGCCCAGCTGACGCAATTCCACTGCCATAAATTCCTATAAATTCAGAAACCCCCAGAAAGAAACCTAGATCGGGATTCCCGCCACCGCAAGCCTCTGTAGCCACCAAAAACCAATCTGGATCCCGTTCCGGCACCATGCAGGAGGGGGAATCCGTCTCCGGTGGCCATCTTCATCATCCCGGCGATCTCCATGACGACGAGGGAATAGTTCTCCCTCGGGGCTGAGGGTATGTACCAGTACCTATGTGTTTGATCTCTCTCTCTCTCTCTCTCTCTCTCTCGTGTTCTTGAGATGTCTTGATCTCGATGTATCGTGGGCTTTGCTACTATAGTTGGATCTTATGATGTTCTTCCCCCTCTCCCTTCTTGTAATGAATTGAGTTTCCCCTTTGAATGTTATCTTATCGTGTTGAGTCTTTGAGAACACTTGATGTATGTCTTGCACGTGTCTATCTACGGTGATCAACTTGCGGGTTTGTGACATTGGGAACCTATGCATATGGGTTGGCACACGTTTGATTCATGTGAGTACTCGATGTATGTTTTGGTGATCAACTTGCAGGTTCGTGACATTGGGAACCTATGCATAGGGGTTGGCACACGTTTTGACTCTCCGGTAGAAACTTTGGGGCACTCTTTGAAGTTCTATGTGTTGGTTGAATAGATGATTCTGAGATTATGTGACGCATATCATATAACCATGCCCACGGATACTTGAGGTGACAATGGAGTATCTAGGTGACATTAGGGTCTTCGTTGATATGTATCTTAAGGTGTTATTCTAGTACGAACTCTATGAAAGATTGAACGGAAAGAATAGCTTCGTGCCATTTTACTACGGACTCTTGAATAGATCGATCAGAAAGAATAACTTTGTGGTGGTTTCGTACCCGACAATAATCTCTTCGTTTGTTCTCCGCTATTTGTGACTTTGGAGTGACTCTTTGTTGCATGTTGAGGGCTAGTTATATGATCCAATTATGTTATCATTGTTGAGAGAACTTCACTAGTGAAACTATGAACCCTAGGCCTTGTTCCACGCATTGCAATACCGTTCGTGCTCACTTTTACGTTTTGTTACCTTGCTGATTTTGTAATTTCATATTACAAAAACCTATATCTACCATCCTTATTGCACTTGTATCACCATCTCTTCGCCGAACTAGTGCACCTATACAACTTACCATTGTATTGGGTGTGTTGGGGACACAAGAGACTCTTTGTTATTTGGTTGCAGGGTTGCTTGAGAGAGACCATCTTCATCCTACGCCTCCCGCGGATTGATAAACCTTAGGTCACCCACTTGAGGGAAAATTTCTACTGTCCTATAAACCTCTACGCTTGGAGGCCCAACAACGTCTACAAGGAGAAGGTTGCGTAGTAGACATCAGTCCACCCATGCAATGAAGACCTGGATTGCCTCCTCGTCTGTTATCGCCCACCCCGTCGCACCAGCCACCTCCATCGCCTCCATGTTGGTAGGGAGGCGGGCCTCAGCCTCCCTAATCCTGTCCTTCCCATGACGTACTCACCAGTCCTGGTGGGACTCATACTACGTCGGAACGATGATGGGAAAGGGAAGATTTGAAGGTTCCCGGGACTGCGATGATCTACCAGGAGGATCCAAGTGCCTGACGCACCAACAGTATGGAGTCATGGCAAACAAATCCTTCTATTAGTCAGGGTGGTCCTCCGGGAGTGGTGAAGTGCAACGCGGACGACCATTGCCTCTTCCAACCCGCACGGGAGGACACCCCAGTCGTTGGATCCAGACTGGACAGAGACAGGTCCACTGCCCGCCATGCCGGAGAAGGCCGGAGATCACCAGACATGAGTTCAGGTGTCGTAGCGGGGTGAAGTGGAGTGGAGTGTCTAGGGTTTGGTCTGAGTAAAGAATAAGAACAAATATATGTGGGGTTGGGTGGGTCAGTACGGGCCGAGTGATTGAGTTCCGGATAAAGGGGTCCTCCAGCAGTCGGGTTATCCCTTATGGGCCAACCACATGGGCTGCGTCATTGAAGACCAGAATATCTGACAACTTCATAATCAAGATGGAAAGCTCTGAAGACTAGGGTGCACTCCAAGTAAGGAGGACCAGTTCGGCCCATCTATCCCCGAGTCAGGTCGGTAACATGTAACCCTAGGGGCCCTGGTGTCTATATAAACTAGAGGTTCTTATGCATAGAGGCGGGTTATCTCATCTAGGATTTATCTCGTACGATCTCGAGGTAGATCAACTCTATAACATCACTAACCATAAATATAATCAAGAAGGACGTAGGGTTTTACCTCCTCGAGAGGACCCGAACCTGGGTAAACACTGTCTCCCCCTTCTCTCGTGCAACCCATCGATTCCAGATCTACTGTTCGGGACTCCCAACCCAAGATTTGTCGGTTTTGACACCGAGATTGGTGCTTTCATTGAGAGTTACGCCGTTGGATCGCTGAAAGGATCGATGGCTCGCTTGATCATCAATGATCTAATCTACGACATGGGCATCTTCGCTCCCGGACATGAAGCCGCACTCGACAGCGTCACGCTGCATGCAGACCTAACCGGTCGTCCTAGCTAGATCGGAGGTTTCTCCCTCGGTCAACGAATAAGGTTCGGAGAATTCGAATTCTTTACTGACTCGCGAGGCAATATGTTCCCCGCCAATGTCACGGTCTCGACCGATGAAACTCAAAATCCCGAAGCCTTGACTCCGGGTCCCTCATCCAGCCAAGGTCTCGGTCCCCTCCTCATCGGAGAGTTGTCCTTGAGCTCGGAACCGACCATTTTGTCTGAACAACAGGAAACGACCATTGCCAAGCTGGCTTCCTGTGCGGAAGTCGCGGAGGTCGACTCCAAAAATCTCGAAAGAATGGATCGGAACAGCCTCTTGATGCTGAACGAGACGCTTGACCGGATCTAATCGCTTTAAATCTCACTTACCCAAAGTCCGACGTGTCCAAAGATCGACTCCAAGGTGGATTTTGAGGACTTCTACGACCCACCCACCACCCACTTGATCGCCATCGTCGAAGATTTAATTGATGCATTGGACTATGCCTCCAAAGAGCTCGAGGACATGGACGATGAGGCCTACTACCCCACCCCCATAAACGTCTACCTATGACATGTACATGGTAGACACGCCTCGTGATATAGGTGATCTCACACCCAAGCAAAACGACGACAATCCCGTGAAGGAGCCCTCAAAGCACCGAAAGTCGCATAAGTGTGTTGTAACACCCCAAATGGCCATGATTTTTATTTATTTAAAATTGGCCATGGTAATTTAAAATTTTATTTTTGGGTTTTCTGCTATTTTCATACCCTTCCTTGTTTATCTTATAAAAAGATTTCTTTCTTAAGTAGGAGTTTTTGAAAGATATTATTGACTTGGGTGTTGCCTCAGATATTGTTTTTCCAATTATTTCCAAATCAAATGAAGGCATATTCATAAATAGTTCTTTAGTGTTCATTTATTCAAAAATTTACCTCTAAATTCTTTAAAGGCCTGATTTGAACTACAACATTTGATGATTTCTTTTCAAAAATTCACAAAAACTTGGTAATAACCTAATATGTTTTTGGGTCACTTTTATGCAAAAATCTAGCTAAGTGTTTCGGAAAAATTGAGCTAATTATCTTCCTTTCTATTCTTGTCCAATTTGGTGTTTTGTACTACAACCCCTTAGTATAATTCTTCAAAAATTCTACAAAAATTTGGAGTGGTCAAGGGGTTCATATAAATGAGTTTTATGCAAAAACATATATTGGTCTTTTGAAAATTTTGAGCACTACTTCTTATTTTGTGCTCTGGACCAGATTTCCAATTTGCACTGCAACCATATTAATTTCTTACCCAAAGCTTTTGAAAATTTTACTACTTACATAGGACCCTACAGATCCCTTAAGTCCAGAATTTCAGCCCGAGTGGCATTGATTGAGACCAGGTTATAACCTCATTTTTTCGGTCGAGGAATGTACTTTGACTAATATTGCACTGGGAGTTTATTGTTTTGCCAAATCCAGCTATGCCATCTTTGTTCGCATCCAAAGAGACCCCTACCTGGTAAATTTGGTGGCCATAAAACCTCTCTAGATGCCCATGGCCTTTTGTCTAGAATCTTGTGTGGTTGACCAGAATTGGCATAGTTTTTAGATTGTTTTGGAGATTTTCTTTCTGTGCCCCACTAGCATGTCTAGCAGAACGTCGGTAAACCTTTTAGCCATCCTGTGGAGTTTCCACTCAAACCTAAGACCCTCACTCGCCCTGGCATTTCGTCGAACACCTCTGTGGCATGTCTAGAGCGTGCCCAGAGCGCACGTTTTGCTGCCTGCACATCCGAGTCGCCGCGTCTCTTCTAACCCGCACATGTGGCCCTTACTCGCATGGGGAGACACACCCCCTAACCTCTCCAACTCGCGAGAATCACGCGGCCATCACCTGGAGCCCTGCAGCACCGCCGTACACGCACCCCTGGCGGTCTACCGTTGGCAGCAGCTGGCCTCTGCCATGGCACCGCCGTCCGAGCCACCCCAGCACGCTAGGTGGCCTCTCGCGCGACTCTGTAGTTCGTACGAGAGCCCCGGTCCCCGCCTGCCCACACCATGTAGCCTGCGAGCACTGTCGCCGGAGTTATCCGATTGCTGTTGGGAACCGACTTAGCCCGACCTATTTAAGCACACCCAGGCTTGCCCAGGTTGAGAGTAGAGCTCTTTCGACCCCTCTAGAGCTCCCATTGCAGCCAATCGACCACAGAGGATCATCTTCCTTCCCTCCGGTCAAGCTTCGGCCGCCGCCCCTCCAATCAAATTTGCGACCAATCGTGCCCCTCTGGCGCCGTTCTTCCTTGGGATGGAATGACCCGAGTGTTGCGAGCATTTTCCCCCTCTCCGGTGAGCTCAAGGTAGACCATGGACAGAGCCCCTTGCTGGCCCGAGCCGCCGTCCGCCGACCTCGTAGCCGCCGGAGCTCCCAAGCTCCCCGGAGGCCGTGCCACCCCTCCCAGAGCCGCCTTTGTACCCTGAGCACGATGGTGCCCTCGGATGCCTGTATAATGGCCCCAGTCACCGGCAGGCATCGCCGGAGGCCTCACCTCCCCTCGACCAGAGGAGGGAGATGACGGTTTTGACTCTAGTCAAGCCTGCGAGCGGCCCCCCCTCGTCAGCGTCAGAGCCAGGCGACAGCCCACTTGAGTGGACGCGTATTTCCCCAAGTATGCTTTCCTTCTTGGATTTGCGCTTTCCCTGCCAAACCACTTTCCTTTTCCTAATTTATTTTAAAAACATAACTTTGACTGGCGACAACTTTTAGAATAATAGTCCAAATGAGTTGATTCTTTTCCTCACCTCTTTAAAATTTATCTAGTTTATTTTAGTATTTTTTTGAAAAATTTCTGAGGCAACTTTATGTACCATTTTTAAATTGTGTGTTAAATTGAATATTTTCAAAAATAGGACATGGAGAGAGGAGCAAAAACTTGCAAAAGTTTTGCAGTGAACCCTACCTCTCTACACTTGGAAGGCAAGCATTCTGAACCTACATCTATCATGGTTGTGTGTGGGTTGCTTGATGAGAATAACTTTATGGTTATGTTAAACAAGTGGTATTATTTTATGTGACAATCATCCTTGTGGCTTCATGATTTGAAAGTAAAGTTGTTACATGATTAGATGCATGGGACAATAGTCACACCTTCCTACCACACATGTCTACCGGATGGGATTCGGTAAGAGTCGGTGTCTTGTGGAGACACGACCGTGGGACTGACATCTCATGGAACGAGAGTGGTCAGCAAGACATGTTGGGGTATGACAGGTAGTGACTCTGTCTGCGGTGATAAAACAGTTTGATTGTGCTAATCATGTAGGGAATATTGAAGCCTCCCGAGTCGAGCGTAGATCGAGTCTTGTCAGTATGTCACCTTAACCATTCGTGCTGCCACAAGTCTTCCTGAAAAGGAATATGGTTTAGTAGGAGGTAAACCTATTACCAGGTACACACCAAGTAGAGAGGCCGGGATGAAGGTATCCGGGGCACTGGACTAAATCCAGTCATCCGGTCAGGGGGCCTGGGTGTTTCCAGTCTGGGACCGAGAGGGAAGAGCTCTTCCCTTGTAGCGCGCGACATAAATTTGATCCCATGCTAGTCGATGTTGGTGCCTCCCCATCTTATGGTTCTTCTCTGGCAACGTAGTCCGAGTGATATCGGTCTTCGCAGGAGAAAAATGGGTGTGTCATGGTTCTGAGTGTTTACTTCTAAAATACCGTACGCGGGATTAGTCCGAGTGACTATTGAAACCCGTGGGTTGTGGGTAAAGAGTACGCCCTCTCCAGAGCCAAAACTATTCGAGTATCCGTGTCCACGGGCAAGGACGACTGGTTGACTAGTCAAGTGTCGGTCTGAGTGTCAGTCTTCGGAGATAGTTAAAGAATCGTGAGACTAATCAAGAAATATCGTGGATGATTGTAAACATTATTTTTCTATGGACTAACCCCTAGGATTATGATTGTTGAATATCCCTGGGACAGTACTACCTCCTGGATATTCCTAAATTATTATGGTTTCATATAAGCCCTTTATGTGGTGTCGCTTAGACGCCCGACTGCGGATGTTTATTATTTCATATAAGCCCTTTATGTGGTGTCACTTAGATGCCCGACTGTGGCATGTTCATTTTTTCATATAAGCCCTTTATGTGGTGTCGCTTAGACGCCCAACTGTGGCATGTTTATTATTTCATATAAGCCCTTTATTTGGTGTCGCTTAGATGCCCAACTGTGGCATGCTTGATATTATTTTATTCAAGCCATGTATGTGGTGTCGCTCAAATGCCCGACGCAGGCATGTTTTATATCACGTCCGTTAATTTTACTCTTATTGATTGCTTATTAATTTCTCACTATGATTATATTTTCATTACTAGTACTTGAGAAGTACATCAGGGTTGACGAAGTATAGTGGTATTATTACGAGTGTATATTAACCGTGCCAATTTAAGTTTGTTTCATGATGTTTGCGAGTACATTCCAAGTACTCATTGGCTTGTCCCTGGCTATTGTCTTGACCAGATTGCGTGCTCGAAAAGGAGGAACCCGACGATAACCCCGGAACCTTGGCATAGAAGACAACAGTCGCGTGAGATAGGAATTTTCCAGGTTAGTTGTTCCAGTGGGAAATGGAGTCCCATAGACGCTGGATGTCCCCGAACCGCTTGCGCCATAAACCATTAGAAACCTTTTTGATGTACCCTATGGACCACCTCGATCTTGTACTTCTAGTTTGTATTTTTTTCTTGGACAAATGTATCATGGATTCATGCACCAGCTAACAGTATTCCTCGGGCTCGCATGCATAAGGGCCATTTTGAAGGGAAATTAAAATTTCCGAAAATCCGATCCTGACACATGCCAAGGCAAATATGGACAGGGGCTCCGCACAAGGTACAAGGAAAACATGACCCGAGAAGACCACGGCAACCCCGAAGTTCCCGAGCAACAACAAGAGGAACCGGCCAATTCTGATCCCGATGACCTCAACAAGTCAGATGACGACGACACCTCCCCCCGGTCGACGAAGCAGACGGCCTTGAAGCCGAAGAATTCGTAATCCCTGAAGACCCCGAAGGCTAGGAGTAGTTCCAGTAGCGTCTTATAGCTTCCACTCAGAGCTTAAAAGAAAAGCAAGGACAACTCTAGGACGGACAAGACACCATTAACAACAGGAGGACCAAAATCCCGGCAGCCGAAGAGGGGTACAGCACAGAATGGTCGGACCAGAAGAAAACCTACCCGCCGCAACGCCTGTTCCCTGAGTTTGATGATGAGGCTGAGAACACGTGTCCTCCAGCGCACGGACTATGACCAACCTGATCGTTCGCCCTGAGGGCGCGACAGAATGATCGGACAGAACAGTTATAGACCCGAATCTCCCCGCAGAAAAGTCAAAGAACATGTGCACCATGAGGATAGGCCTGACCCACGATACGTCAGATCAGGCTGCAAAAGATCCATCTACGGATCCAGGAGGTACTCCCCCACTCGATGGGACGATGAACTACCTCGGGTCGCTTACAAAAGCAGTGGCCGGGAACCATACCGGTCTCAACCCGGAGCCAATCTCCGGCACATCAAAGCCCAGATCACAGACGCCGCTCACCCATTGTGCTTCACACATGAGGTCATGCAGCACGAGTTCCCGGAAGGGTTTAAACCCGTAAACATTGAACAATACGACGGGACAATAGACCCTGCCATGTGGGTAGAAGGTTTCCTTCTCCACATCCATATGGCTAGAGGAGATGTCGGGACCCCGATCCTAAGCCATAGGAATCCAGCCTGTAACACATCGAATCCCTTTGCGGTCTCACGCACGGTTAACTCCACGGCTGCAACCTTACCTTAGCCAGGACCGTTTGCGCCTTTTGACTCACGTATGCAATTGTGTCGCTAGCATTCCAATGTCAAAGAACCCGGATCGACAAGTCTAGTCATAAACCAAAGTGGCAGTACCGCACAAGGACAGGCATACATGACCCAACAAAGCAGCTGTCGGTCACCAGCGAGTGTAGACGAGTCGTAGCAAGCTACAAGGACTCCATTACATCGCGTGACATTTCCCCAAAGGGGACAGACACAGCAACTAAGAAGGACACATGTCGGTCAACCAATGTGTCCAGAGCAGTAGCGAGCTACCATGGCTCGTTGGATCACAAAGGGGCATTTCCCTGTAAGGAGTGCTACTAAAGTTCACGGCTAGGTAATCGAACCCCATACATATCAAGTACGACACACGTACGCATGGCATACCGATATGTATAGATACATCGATGGCATCACAACATAACCATAAACATACAAGCTTTATTTAAGAGGCTCGGAAGAGCCACACATATAATATTACAAAATAAGGGTCTCACAACCCATTATAGCAGTCATTCAGTTACAAGCCAGCGGAAGTGTTTAAAACTGTCTGAGTACAGACAGGTGCAACTAGAAGGCACATGGCCTGACTATACTACAGACCCAACCTAGGGCCAGATCGTAGCTGGGACACCAGCTACTCGTCGTCGTCGATGTCTCTCGAGAACCCTCCATTAGGGTCATTAGCAACCTCTGCAACATTTATTAACTAAACATGAGTACGGAGGTACTCAGCAAGACTTTGGGATAACTATCTACTCATGCAATGTATCAATAAGGTATTGTGGGGTTTCATGCGGAAAGCCAGCATTTGACTCGTGGCTAGACAACTTGCATTTTCAAATAATTTTGACAACTTGATTTCTCGCACACGAGTCCACTAACACCACAACAATACACCATCGTGGAATCATTCCGTCTCCATACGGAAATGCCGTCCGCGACACTCACGCTTATCTTGACAATTTTATGAGTAGCCACTTAAGTTATCTATGAACAACATATGTCTCCAAGTAGTCCATATCCGCGGACGCGGCTATTCGAATAGATCATAACCCTGCAGGGGTGTACTTCGTCACACACGCTCTCGCCACTTATCGCCATGTGCACGTCATGCACCTCGGCAACCTTCAAGCGGAAGCCCAGCGAGGGAGTCGGCCACGACCGTTAACCACACTAGTACCTAGTCCAGGTTTATCGCCTATCTGAGAGTAACCTGCACGGAAGTCCGGCCGAGGTTTCCGTCACGACCCCAAACGATGTGCGCAGGGTTCCCAAGCCCACCATCCGGGTGCCACTTGGTACACCGTGCCACTGCCTACCGCATCACAGCCCACCTCTCAGGTCAGCACCATGCACGGCCTCCAGCATGACTATAAACACCAGAAACTACTTGCAACTCCTGGACCGAGTACTAAGCGATTAATAAGTCGAGCGGGGTCATATTTCAGGGCCTAGCATGTGGTTGTATCTCATCGTGGATTACATACACGGAACTCAGTTCCTAAGGACGGTTCCAATGAAACAACCCGCCATGTACTCCTACACATCCTTTCACCGGTACCTTTACCAAATCAGGTTCAACACACAACCTTTGCTTACCGAACACATTCTCACAATTTTGTTCATCTCCCAGATGACAGACCATACACAACTCTAAGCATAGCATGCATAGAAGGATAAGGCACATCATGGCTCAAGCAACTACCAGGTATGCTAGGTTGCAAGGTTCAGCTATTTACTATGACAAGGATAGGTCATGCAAAGGAAGTGGGTTCACCTAACGTGGCAAAAGCATTTGAAGCATTTGATCCAAATGCAATAAGTAAGTGCAGGAGCAAGAACATGGGATTTATCGGGATGATCAAAATGGTTGCTTGCCTTGTTTCTCAGAGGAGTGACAATATCCGTCAGACGAATATTCGGTGGAATCCGGGGGAGCGGAGCCTACCGAAAGGAATGACAACAACCAATATCAAACATATGCAACCAAGATCATGCATTAGCATGGCATGAGAATACAAGATGGTAATTATTATAGCTAACATGTATTAGCTTTGAAGTTGATTTGAATCAAGTTCGAATACCACTTCAAACGAGGTATTCTCGGATACCATTTTAATTGATTCGACATGATGCTCAGATCAACTTGATGTTAACATGCATGGGATGACATGTTAGGTTGCTGGTTTGTAGTTAGGACAGTGTTTGATCATGTTATTTATAGTGAAATTTAAATTTTTTCCAAATTCCATCTACAAAGTATTTACAAGAATTAACTTATTCATTAACCTACATGTTTGGGTTTTGTAATATTTTCAAACATGTTTGAAAATGACATATTCAGATTCCCTGAATTTTTCTGATACTTTTTCATATATAAATTATTTTCATTGGAGTTACAGATTAATTTCCATGAATTTTAGAAGTTTTAAACATTTCTGGAATTATTTTTATACTGGAAAACCCCTTTATTGCGTCAGCCTGACATCAGCAGGTCAACTGACATGTTGAAAGTCAAACCTGACCAGTGGGACCCACTGGTCAGTGACTCTGGTTAGTTTTAGATTAGAATTAATCTTAATTAGCTAATTAATCTCACTGGACCCACATGTCAGTGACTTATTAAATTATTTGGTTTTATTTTTACTATTCCAGATTATCCAGAGGCTAGCCCCACACGTCAGTGGCTCAGGCCAGCTGAGATCCACCGGCGGCGAGATCGTCCTCGCCGGCGGGGAGCCTCCGGCGACCACCAGTACGGTGGAGGGCATCGGAAACTCGCCTCCGACGGCCAAACTCACGGCAGAGACGACGGGGAGAACGGCCACTCGACGTCGCGCACGATGGGACAAACCCCAGGGGCTGGGGTGGCCGGAATCAACGCCGGCGACGAGCTTGGCGGCGACCAAGTTCGGCCATCGTCGAAGCCATCGATTACAGGGTCAAAACGCGCGGGGCTTGGCTCCTAAAGCATCTACGTGATGTCCTGAGGCTGCTGGTGGCCTCGGACGGACCAACCCTTCACCGGATGGCTACCGGCGACGAGCTGCAGCGGCGGTCCTCATCGGGCTCCGATGGAACTAGGCCTAGAGGAGGGGATCGACGGGGAGATCTTAGGGGAAAGATGCGCAAGCTCATGAGGAGTGCAGAGGAGGGCTTAGACGGCTCGGGGAAGCACCGAGGGCGACGAATCGAGCAGAGCTCGCCGACGGCCGAAGGTTGAAGACGACGGTGTCGTAGGCATTGCAGGGCTCGGGGAGGCTTCGGCTTCTGCAGGGAGGACCAGCTCATCGAGGCGGAGCTAACGGCACACTCGGGAGGAAGTTTCTATGGCTAGGGGCACGGGCAGCTCGAGATCGAGCTCCTTTCAATGGAGGCAGAGGGGATCGGGAGAACCGAGAGGAGAGGGGGAAGACTGAGCACGAGAATGGATAGCTACGAGCTCAGGGAGGTTATCCCCGTGCTTGCCAGCGCGAAGCGTCGGCCAGGCAGGCAGGGAGGTGCGTGGAGGTGCGCGGCGACGCGGCGGCCACCTCCTTCTCCTACTGGCGAGGAGGAATACGACAACGCTACTGGGCCTGGGCTGAGGTGAGCGTCACGTAGTTTCTTCCTCTATTTTTTTCCTGTTTTGTTTCTGGTCTGCTAACTAATTGATTTACTATTTATTTCAGCTCCTAAATAGTTTGTAAAAGCTATTTTAAAAACACCAGAATATTTGTTGGAATATATCCAACCATTCCTAAAGTTTTCAACATTTTTGAAAACTTAAAGTTTCTGATTTCAAATTTTAAACTTGAAACTAGTAGCTTTTTGCATTTATTTAAAATGCTTAAAGTATCAATAAAATGGTTTTATTCATTGCTTATTTACTTCCATGAATTATCAGGAAGATTGAACTTTTCTTGAGGCCATTTTGGGTTCATTGATTTTAACTAGTTTGAATTTTCCTTTATTTTGGAAAGTGGCTAGGGTTTTAGAATTTTCGTTCACCACTATCTTTGTTCTTGTTGAAAATTTCCTAAATGCAATGCAAAGAAAACATGAGCACAAAGCTAACTTGATTAAGGTGTCAGGGATGTGACAACTCACCACCACTCAAAAGAATCTCGTCCCAAGATTTAGAAGTCTTCGGAAATAACTCAGGATACTCAAGTCGGAGACGATCCTCTCTTTCCCAAGTTGCCTCCTTTTCAGAATGATTTGACCATTGAACTTTAAGAAACTTAAGGTTTCGACGTCGAGTGGTACGCTCAGCTTGATCAAGAATATGCACGGGGTATTCTCGGTATGAAAGGTTATCTTGGAGATCAAGCGTTTTGTGGTACACTTCACGGATAGGATCCGAAAAGCAACGCCTGACTTGCGAGACGTGGAAGACATCATGAACCTTGGAAAGATGCGGAGGAAGTTCCAACTGGTAGGCAACTTCTCCTCGTTTGGCAAGAATGCGAAAAGGACCAATGTAACGAGGAGCCAACTTGCCCTTGATACCGAATCGATGGGTACCCTTCAAAGGTGTAACCCGAAGGTAAGCCTTCTCGTCAACTCCAAAGGTCACAGCCTTATGATGACGATCATATTGGCTGTTTTGACGAGACTGGGCTGTTTTAAACTTTTCACGAATAATGCGAACCTGCTCTTCTGCATCCTGGTTCATATCCGGGCCAAAGAGTTGCCTCTCTCCGGTTTTTGACCAGTTAAGAGGTGTTCGACATCTTCGTCCATAGAGAACTTCAAAAGGAGCTTTGCCCAAGCTTGATTGATAACTATTGTTATAAGCGAATTCGGCGAATGGAAGGCACTTCTCCCAATTCATACCGAATGATATAACACAAGCTCGGAGCATATCTTCTAGGATTTGATTCACTCTTTCTACTTGACCACTTGATTGGGGATGGAAAGCAGTGAAAAAAGACAAGTGAGTCCCCATGGCATTCTGAAAACTTTCCCAGAAGCGAGAAGTACAGATACTTCCACGGTCCAAGTTAATCTCCAGGGGAACACCATGAAGAGACACTATTCGAGAGATATATAACTCCGCTAGCTGGCTAGCTGTTATACTCTCACGAATGGGAAGAAAATGAGCCACTTTGGAATGACGGTCAATGACCACAAAGATAGCATTATTTCCTTTCTTGGTCTTGGGAAATCCGGTAATGAAATCCATACTAACTTTATCCCATTTCCATTCAGGAATAGCTAGAGGTTGAAGGGTGCCAGCAGACCTTTGATGTTCTGCCTTAACTCGACGACAAACGTCGCAGTTAGCAACGAACTCAGCAATTTCTCTCTTCATCCTAGTCCACCAGAACCTCTGGCGTAGGTCGTGATACATCTTAGTACTACCGGGATGAATGGTGAGAGGAGAGTCATGAGCCTCCTTAAGGATTAACTGCCTTAGATGTGGGTTCTTAGGAACCACTAGACGATTCTGGAAGAACACCACACCTTGATCGTTCATGGAAAATTCTTTAGCGTTTCCGCTAAGAATATTCTCCTTGATCCGTGATATACCCTTGTCACGCTTTTGGCCAGCTATAATTTGATCCTTAAGGGCAGGCTTCGCCACCAGGGTAGAAAGGAATCCTTGAGGAACAATATGAAGATTCAACTTCCGAAAGTCCTCATAGAGATGTGGTTGACCTTGTTGTAGCATCAAATTGTTACAATAAGATTTACGACTTAGTGCATCAGCCATAACATTGGCCTTCCCCGGGGTGTAAGTTATCCCTAAGTCGTAATCCAAGATCAACTCAACCCACCGTCTTTGCCTGAGATTTAAATCCAACCGGGTGAAGATATATTTCAGACTTTGCTGATCGGTGAATATTTCGCAACGATTACCCAGAAGGTAATGTCGCCAAGTTTTTAGTGCATGGACCACAGCTGCAAGCTCAAGGTCATGTGTGGGATAATTATCCTCATGTGGACGCAATTGTCGAGATGCGTATGCGATCACATGACGATCTTGCATGAGAATGCAACCTAATCCTTGTCGCGAGGCGTCGCAATAGATAACAAAGTCCTTAGAAAAATTTGGTGGTAGCAACACAGGTGCGGAAGTCAGGCGTCTTTTCAGTTCCTGAAAACTATGCTCACACTGTGGTGTCCACTCGAACTTTTTATCCTTCTTGAGGAGTTCAGTTAGAGGCTTTGCAACCTTGGAGAAATTCTCGACAAAGCAGCGACAATAGCTCGCTAGACCAAGAAAACTCCTAACTTGCTTAACCGATTCAGGTTGAGTCCAATCAAGGACAGCTTGAACTCTCTCGGGAATGACAGCAATACCCTTACCAGAGATTACGTGACCTAGATAGGTCACTTCTGGTAACCAAAATTCACATTTTGAAAACTTGGCATAAAGGCGATGCTCTCGAAGTTTCATCAATACCAGCCTTAGATGCTCGGCATGTTCTTGTTCGTTCATCGAGTAGATGAGAATATCATCGAGGTATACCACGACAAATTTATCCAAATACTCCATGAAGATTGAATTCATCAAACGACAGAAGGTGGCTGGGGCCTTGGTTAAACCGAAGGACATGACGGTGTACTCGTATTGGCCATAACGAGTAACAAAAGCCGATTTTGGAATGTCCCCGTTCTTGATCTTGATTTGATGGTATCCCAACCTCAAATCCATTTTGGAGAAGACTGAGGACCCAGCGAGCTGATCGTACAGATCGTTGATCCTGGGGAGCGGATACTTGTTCTTTATGGTGACCAGATTAACTGGTCGGTAATCTACAACCATCCGATCCGTTCCGTCTTTCTTCTTGACGAAGAGGACGGGGCAAGCCCAAGGAGAAGAGCTAGGATGAATGAAACCTTTATTCAAGGCCTCATCTAGTTGCTTCTTAAGTTCGGCTAGCTCCAGGGGTGCCATCTTATATGGTCTTCTGGCTATTGGGACAGTTCCCGGAACAAGATCTATCACAAACTCTACATCTCTGTCATGTGGAATTCCTGGCTGTTCCTCTGGAAAGACATCCGGAAAGTCACGGACTACCGGAATGTCTTCAAGTTCCGGAAGAGGGTTGGCATTTAAGGAATAGAGTTGGCATTTGGCAACTCGAGTAGAGACATTTACTATCTCACCCGAGGGATGGGTAAGCTGGACATTTCTAGAATGAGTATCAATCTTGGCATAGTGAGCTGACATCCAGTCCATACCCAAGATGATATTAATATCCGAAGATTTCAAGGCTATCAATGAGGCTAGAAAAACTAGCCTGTCTACTAGAATTTCATTGTCATAGGTTATCCTAGAGGTTTGCCATTTACTACCAGGAGTTTGGACAACCAATGGAATTGGCATATCACAAAAAGACATGTTATGCAACTGTGCATAACTTTCTGAAATGAAGGAATGAGAAGACCCAGTGTCAAAGAGAACAGACGCTGGGTGATGATTAACAAGAAGCGTACCCAGTATGACGTCGGGATCCTCTGCAGCTTCTTCTGCTGAGACATAGTTCACACGGCCACGTGCAGGAGTTGGCTTCACATAGTAAGCTTTGCCCGACTTGCCTTGCCCGACGGACTTTCCGGGTTGATTGGCACCCACATTTTGAGGACACTCACTGGAGTAGTGCCCTAGTTCTCCACACTTGTAGCATATCACTTGGTTTGCACGTGGTGCAGCATTGCTAGCTGGACCACCATAAGTTTTTGCTGGAGGGTTGGGCTGATTCGTCTGAGGCGCCACGTAGGATGGCCTCGGAGTGTATCTTGGCAGCAGGGAACTATTCGGAACCCACAGCCTGCGTTTGGGAAACGCGGAACCAGAAGACGAGCCAAAGTCATGGGAGTGCTTCCTTGTGGCTTCAAAGTCAGTATGACCAGTCTCGGCACTGATCGCCTTGTTGATCAGGGCTTGAAAGCTTGCACACTCATGGAGGCGCAGATCACGACGAAGCTCAGGGCTCAGACCCTTACGGAATCTTGCTTGCTTCTTGGCGTCAGTAGACACCTCCTCTGTTGCATAGCGGGCGAGGTTACCGAACTCGCGGCTATAGGAATCCACGGACAACTTGCCCTGGGTGAAAGAACAGAACTCCTCTCTCTTTCTATCCATCAGGCCCTCTGGAATATGGTGCAGACGAAAAGCCGCACTGAAGTCTGCCCATGTGGCTGCTGGTTCAGCAGGACGCATCGCTTCAAAGTTCTCCCACCACAGATTGGCGGGCCTTTCCAGGAAATACGCCGCAAAGGTCACCTTGTCGGCCTCATAAACATTCGCAGAGCGAATCTTGCATGAGATGCTGCACAGCCAGTCATCAGCGTCGAGGGGATCGACGGAATGATGAAACTTTGGAGGATTCAGCTTCACAAAGTCGTTGAGGGACACTACAGCATTCCTAGGCTGACGAGCCGTATTCTGCTCAATACGCTCTAACAGTAGGTTGGTCTCCCTTTTGTTTCTCTCTGCCTCAAGCATAACTTCTGCCAGAGAGGGCGGGTGAGGCAGGTCTTCCTGCACGCTTGACTACCCTCGCCTTGCTCATGAGCAGGGGCACGGTTCAACCTGGTGAACACCATCCTGACAAACAAACTCACAACTTAGACCAATATCATATCAATACTAGCTATGGATTAAGAATGTACTGAACGGACGGAATGCGGAAATGAATACCCGGACAACATGGTAACAAGCAACTGCTATATATACACCATGGTTCATACACACCCTTGCATAGTTCAGTACAACCTTAACCGAAGAGAAAACTACTGAAATTATGAAACTACTCATCAGAGGCTTACAAGCTTCCTATACATTATTTATCTAGGCCTCCGGAATTCATTTCACATCACAGGCATACTTCACAAGTCACGCAGGATTGTGAACGTACGGCTACTACCATACTATCCTTCCGCTCACAGCTCAGGCATCCGCATAGAACATCTCATAGAGATTACCTCCATGACCTGGAAGCTCAACTTTTGGATCAGGAAACACTCTAGCCTGAGATCCCTGGGATCCATAAGGACACGGATGTGGCCTTGGTCCCTTGACTGGTGGTAAGAGGGGTCCCCAAAGAGGGGTGACTCCTCCTATAATTAGCCAGTCAACGTGGGCCGAAAGATGGGTCCTAACAGGGTTCAGCATCTCCATATCTCCGTACCCTGTCTGGACTACCGGTGCGAGCTGCGTCAAAGCCGTCCACAGACGGGCACGGGTAGCATAAAGCTCCATGCGGAGAGCACGAGCATCCCTGTCTCTGTTCTTTGGCATCTCAACAGTGGACTGCAGTAGTGGATCCTCCATAGAAGAATCAAAATAGACTCCGCTGAGGTATCCCTCTTCACCAGGCTGAGTGGCCGGAACATAGCAGAACTCTGAATTCTGCAGCAGTGCATGTCTCGCTCTCATAATGGTCAGCATTGAATAGGCAGCATCTTGTACTTCCATGTCAACAGTGACTCCCAACCCATAGGACCAATGGATTGGCACCTCAGCTCCAGGGTAGTCTGGAAATACCCTAATAGTGCAGATGTACTGGCTCTGGTTGAAGTCTCGGTACTGTTCCTCCACTGTGTACTCGGGGTACCAGCGGTAACCGCACACCGACATCACCCTAACCAGCATGGCCGTATGACACGACACATCAATGCACCTTGTCAGACGTACCACCTGACGAGAAGGACGACCAGGCATCTGTAAATAGAGAGTAATGCAAAAGCATTAGAGCTCCGAATGCAAAATTGGGAAGCATAACGGCTGTAAATGCTCAAAAAAAATTTTGAGACAACCCAAAATGGAATAGCGTAACCACTCAACTATCAAGTTCAACTCTCTGATCATCAAACTTACTTCCTTTTTCCTAGGAATGAAAGAAACCCAAATATCTCTTGACCCGTAGTCCTATAATCTATCGATCAGAAACACGAGCCTAGAAGAAGATGAGTAACCTAGTCCTTAATTCCCGCAGAAAGGCGAGGATGACCAGAATAGAATAACTTGAGAAGAGAACAAGAGTCTTACGTTCCCTTCCACAAACAATTCCCTTATATATAACTAAAGAAATTCTAGACTCAACTTCGACCAGTTTAGCTTAGTAATCCTACAGTCAGTCAGGCTCTGATACCAATGTTGTTTGGACCCCGATCCTAAGCCATAGGAATCCAGCCTCTAACACATCGCATCCCTTTGCGGTCTCACGCACGGTTAACTCCACGGCTGAAACCTTACCTTAGCCAGGACCGTTTGCGCCTTTTGACTCACGTATGCAATTGTGTCGCTAACATTCCAATGTCAAAGAACCCGGATCGACAAGTCTAGTCATAAACCAGAGTGGCAGTACCGCACAAGGACAGGCATACATGACCCAACAAAGCAGGTGTCGGTCACCAGTGAGTGTAGACGAGTCGTAGCAAGCTACAAGGACTCCATTACATCGTGTGACATTTCCCCAAAGGGGACAGACACAACATCTAAGAAGGACACATGCCGGTCAACCAATGTGTCCAGAGCAGTAGCGAGCTACCATGGCTCGTTGGATCACAAAGGGGCATTTCCCTGTAAGGAGTGCTACTAAAGTTCACGACTAGGTAATCGAACCCCATACATATCAAGTACGACACACGTACGCATGGCATACCGATATGTATAGATACATTGATGGCATCAGAACATAACCATAAACATACAAGCTTTATTTAAGAGGCTCGGAAGAGCCACACATATAATATTACATAGTAAGGGTCTCACGACCCATCATAGCAGTCATTCAGTTACAAGCCAGCGGAAGTGTTTAAAACTGTGTGAGTACAGACTGGTGCAACTAATAGGCACATGGCCTCACTATACTACAGACCCAACCTAGGGCCAGATCATAGCTGGGACACCAGCTACGAGTCGTCGTCGATGTCTATGAAGAACCCTCCATTAGGGTCATTAGCAACCTCTGCAACATTTATTAAGAAAACATGGGTACGGAGGTACTCAGCAAGACTTTGGGATAACTATCTACTCATGCAATGTATCAATAAGGTATTGTGGGGTTTCATGCGGAAAGCCAGCATTTGACTCGTGGCTAGACAACTTGCATTTTTAAATAATTTTGACAACTTGATTTCTCGCACACGAGTCCACTAACACCACAACAATACACCATCGTGGAATCATTCTATCTCCATACGGAAATGCCGTTCGCGACACTCACGCTTATCTTGACAATTTTATGAGTAGCCATTTAAGTTATCTATGAACAACATATGTCTCCAAGTAGTCCATATCCGCGGACGCGGCTATTCGAATAGATCATAACCCTGCAGGGGTGTACTTCGTCACACACGCTCTCGCCACTTATTGCCATGCGCACGTCATGCACCTCGGCAACCTTCAAGCGGAATCCCAGCGAGGGAGTCGGCCACGACCGTTAACCACACTAGTACCTAGTCCAGGTTTATCGCCTATTTGAGAGTAACCCGTACGGAAGTCCGGCCGAGTTTTCCATCACTGCCCCAAACGATGTGCGCAGGGTTCCCAAGCCCACCATCCGGGTGCCACTTGGTACACCGTGCCACTGCCTACCGCATCACAGCCCACCTCTCAGGTCAGCACCATGCACGGCCTCTAGCATGACTATAAACACCAGAAACTACTTGCAACTCCTCGACCGAGTACTAAGCGATTAATAAGTCGAGCGGGGTCATATTTCAGGGCCCAGCATGTGGTAGTATCTCGTCTTGGATTACATACACGGAACTCAGTTCCTAAGGACGGTTCCAATGCAACAACCCGCCATGTACTCCTACACAGCCTTTCACCGGTACCTTTACCAAATCAGGCTCAACACACAACCTTTGCTTACTGAACACATTCTCACAATTCTGTTCATTTCCCAGATGACAGACCATACACAACTCTAAGCATAGCATGCATAGCAGGATAAGGCACATCATGGCTCAAGCAACTACCAGGTATGCTAGGTTGCAAGATTCAGCTATTTACTGTGACAAGGATAGGTCATGCGAAGGAAGTGGGTTCAACTAACGTGGCAAAAGCATTTGAAGCATTTGATCCTAATGCAATAAGTAAGTGCAGGAGCAAGAACATGGGATTTATCGGGATGATCAAAATGGTTGCTTTCCTTGTTGCTCAGAGGAGTGACAATATCCGTTAGACGGATATTCGGTGGAATCCGGGGAAGCGGAGCCTACCGAAAGGAATGACAACAACCAATATCAAAAATATGCAATCAAGATGATGCATGAGCATGGCATGAGAATACAAGATGGTAATTATTATAGCTAACATGTATTAGGTTTGAACTTGATTTGAATCAAGTTCAAATACTACTTCAAACCAGGTATTCTCGGAAACCATTTTAATTGATTCGACCTGATGCTCAGATCAACTTGATGTTAACATGCATGGGATGACATGTTAGGTTGCTGGTTTGTAGTTAGGATAGTGTTTGATCATGTCATTTATAGTGAAATTTAAATATTTTCCAAATTCCATCTACAAAGTATCTATAAGAATTAACTTATTCATTAACCTACATGTTTGGGTTCTGTAACATTTTCAAACATATTTGAAAATGCCATATTCAGATTCCTTGAATTTTTCTGATACTTTTTCATATATAAATTATTTTCATTGGAGTTACAGATTAACTTCTATGAATTTTAGAAGTTTTAAACATTTCTGGAATTGTTTTTATACTGGAAAACCCGTTTATTGCGTGAGCCTAACATCAGCAGGTCAACTGACCTGTTGAAAGTCAAACCTGACCAGTGGGACCCACTGGTAAGTGACTCTGGTTAGTTTTAGATTAGAATTAATCTTATTAGCTAATTAATCTCACTGGACCCACATGTCAGTGACTTATTAAATTATTTGGTTTTACTTTTACTATTCCAGATTATCCAGAGGCTGGCCCCACACGTCAGTGGCTCAGGCCAGCTGAGATCCACCGGCGGCGAGGTCGTCCTCGCCCGCGGGGAGCCTCCGGCGACCACCAGTACGTTGGAGGGCATCGGAAACTCGCCTCCGACGGCCAAACTCACGGCAGAGACCACGGGGAGAACGACCACTCGACGGCGTGCACGATGGGACAAACCCCAGGGGCTGGGGTGGCCGGCATCAACGTCGGCGGCGAGCTTGGCGGCGACCAAGTTCGGCCATCGTCGAAGCCATCGATTACAGGGTCAAAACGCGCGGGGATGGGCTCCTAAAGCATCTACGTGATGTCCTGAGGCTGCTGGTAGCCTCAGACGAACCAACCCTTCACCGGAGGGCTACCGGCTACGAGCTGCAGCGGCGGTCCTCGTCGGGCTCCGATGGAACTAGGCCTAGAGGAGGGGATCGACGGGGAGATCTTAGGGGAAAGATGCGCAAGCTCACGAGGAGTGCAGAGGAGGGCTTAGACGGCTCGGGGAAGCACTGAGGGCGATGAATCCAGCAGAGCTCGCCGACGGCCAAAGGTTGAAGACGACGGTGCCGTAGGCGTTGCAGGGCTCGGGGAGGCTTCGGCTTCTGCAGGGAGGACCAGCTCGTCAAGGCGGAGCTAACGGCACACTCGGCAGGAAGTTTCTATGGCTAGGGGCACGGGCAGCTCGAGCTCGAGCTCCTGACAATGGCGGCAAAGGGGATCGGGAGAACCGAGAGGAGAGGGGGAAGAATGAGCACGGGAATGGATAGCTACGAGCTCGGGGAGGTTATCCCCGTGCTTGCCAGCGCGAAGTGGCGGCCAGGCAGGCAGGGAGGTGCGTGGAGGCGCGCGGCGACGCGGCGGCCACCTCCTGCTCCTATTGGCGAGGAGGAAGACGGCAACGCTACTGGGCCTGGGCTGAGGTGAGCATCAGTTAGTTTCTTCCCCTATTTTTTTCCTATTTTGTTTCTGGTCAGCTAACTAATTGATTTACTATTTATTTCAGCTCCCAAATAGTTTGTAAAAGCTATTTTAAACACACCAGAATATTTGTTGGAATATATCCAACTATTCCTAAAGTTTTCAACATTTTTGAAAACTTAAAGTTTCTGATTTCAAATTTTAAACTTGAAACCATTAGCTTTTTGCATTTATTTAAAATTCTTAAAGTATCAAGAAAATGGTTTTCTTCATTACTTATTTACTTCCATGAATTATCAGAAAGATTGAACTTTTCTTGAGGCCATTTTGGGTTCATTGATTTTAACTAGTTTGAATTTTCCTTTATTTTGAAAAGTGGCTAGGGTTTAGAATTTTCCTTCACCACTTGCTTTGTTCTTGTTGAAAATTTTCTAGATGCAATGCAAAGAAAACATGAGCACAAAGCTAACTTGATTAAGGTGTCAGGGATGTGACAAGAGACGATCTCCACACCATAAAATATTTGCCGCTAAAACTCAAAGGACCGGTAGCTAAATAGCCTACATGAAGAATCCATTGGAAGCTGGAAAGATCTCGGGGAGGCTTTCCTATCTAATTTTCAGGGAATATATGTTCGGCCACCGAATTCATCTAACCTAAGCAACGTCGTTCAAAAGGTGGGAGAATCGGACAGACAATTCTGGAACCGGTTCCTCACCAAGAAGAATAAAATTGTGGATTGTTCGTATGCCGAAGCAATAGCTTCTTTTAGGCACAACACCCAGCACGAATAGCTGGCCACACAACTCGGTTAGGACAGGCCGGGAACAATGTCCGCCCTTACTTCCCTCATGACCCGCTTTTGCATGGGCGAAGACAGTTGGCTAGCTCGGCGCAACCACAATGCGGACGATCCTCGAACCCAAAGTACGGGACGGAAACGGCAAGCCAAAAAAAACAAGAACAAACGCCTCCACCGTAATGGTGATGCCAACGACATAGCAGTAAATGCTGGATTCCATAGTTCAAAACCTGGACAGCGAAAGAAACCCTTTAAAGGTAACAGGGATGGAAAACTACATGGGATAAAATCATGGAACGACCATGCCAGATCCAAGGCACCCAAGACAAACCCGCCACTTGCACCAACCGTAATTGTTGGGTGTTCAAGCAGGCTGGCAAGCTGGCCACCGATGAATATAACAGGGGCCGGGGAAGTGAAGACAAGGAGGAGCCCCACGGCCCAAACAACGGGGGCCAAAAATAGTTCCCTCATGAGGTCAAAACCATGAACATGATCTATGTCACCCATATACCCAAAAAGTAGAGGAAGCAGGCCCTTCGGGAGGTATACGTTGTAGTGTCTGTAGCATCGAATCATAACTCGTAGCACCAAAATATAACCTGTGGTCGGCTTGCCTTATCACTTTCGACTACAAGGATCATCTGACCAACATCCGTCATGAAGGATCGGCCACCCTCGTCCTCGATCCCATCATAGACGGCTACCACCTCACTAGAGTCCTCATGGATGGAGGAAGTAGCCTTAATATGATCTATCTAGATATGGTGAAAAATATGGGCATAGACCCATCACAAATCAAACCAAGTGGCACTACCTTAAAAGGGGTGATTCCGGGCGTCGAAGCCGCTGCTCGGGTATGATAACAGTGGAGGTTGTATTCGGCTCGCCCGACAACTTCCGCAGCGAGGACTTGATCTTCGACATCGTCCCCTTTCACAGCGGATACCACACGCTTCTCGGCCGCACAGCTTTTGCCCTCTTCAACGTTGTACCCCACTACGCCTACATGAAGCTCAAAATGCCCGGTCCCAAGGGAGTCATCACTACTCAACGGCAATACAGAGCGTTCTCTCCGAACCGAGGAGCACACGGCCGCACTGGCAGCTTATTGCCAACATGATAGCAAAACTTCAAGCCACAGGCCGGCAATAAAGGCGCGAAAGGAAGGTAAGCAAACCCGAACTCAATCAGATCTGCTGGAGACCTCTTCGGCTTAGAGTACATAGGGATATCCCTCCCACGGCACGGCCCGAACACCTTCAAGGTCTGTCCCTCGCAGACATGGTTTCATCCTTAAAATTCCATGAGCTGCCGTGGGAGCCAACAACCAGGGATTATGTGACCAGGTCAACCGAGCCATGGTCCAACACACCTTTACGGACCAAAGATAGGGTATCATGAAGAACCCCAAGCGTCAAGCTTCTTTGTTTCATCAGCATCTTCTCAAGACCCTCTACTCAAGGTCCGCATGCTGACAGAAAATTCCTATGAATGATAGCACCCCCACCCCTAACAAGGGAAAGAGAAATTGTACAGCCAAAAAAAGAGCGGACATCAAGCCACCCACACAAGGCCGCTGGGGAAGAGTCGCTTTAAAAACTTGTATCGGTAGTTACCTGTAATAGCTGCCTTGGTGCCACGAGTTGTATTAATTCATCGCACACATTATTTCAAGTACTTTTGTATATTTATATTTCATACTTATCGGCGTTGACAGGTATAAATTACTTTTTAGACACGCTAGAGTGCTATCAATCATGCACTCACTGCTTCTTAAGTGTCCGGCCTCTCGGGTTTTGCGTTATATACATCGGTTCCAAATTATGTCTTGGGTCTACAGTTGGATTGGTCCGCACATGTGCTTACTTCCATACGTTCCGCTAGTTCGGCTAAGGTGTAAAGGGACAACCAGTGCAATTGTATTGTCGACTAGTGTGGCTAAAAATACCTCAGTGGAGAAAGCCAAAAATGGATAGTCATAATACGCGAGAACTGGTCTGCAACCTGAGCTCAAAAACAGAAGCTGTTGGTGGCTATTTCGTGTTACACGATGGGTTTACGCCTTTGCGAACCCTATGGTAGCTATTCTGAAATTCGGCTTACCCGACTACCACCAAAAAACATGGGGGCTTCCGATCAACCGCCAAATTTAAACACCTAAGGCTAAATGAAGGTGAGAAAACCGCATGTTTGATTGCCTCATTTCCACCACACACTACCACCTTTGGGCACCGACTCATCGGCTAAGGGTAGTACGGACGATGAAACACCCAGAGTAGTTCTGCCTGGGGGCCGAAGCCGACGACTGGTAACATTCAGATTAAAACGGCAAAACGACAGGAGTCAAAACAATACACAAGCATATATACTAACATTATAAATTGTTCGGAGGTACATGACAATACAATCACTCAAAGAGTACATCTTTCGAGCATTGGGCTTCTATAACCCGAGCACCCTCCGTCACGGAGGGAAAATATAGCTTGGGGCATTTGTGCTCTTTCTCGGTAGGTGGAGGTGTGGTGGCCATCATTAGGGGCTTCATCCGCTGATAATGCACCAGGGTCCTCATGAAGGCCATCCGAGTTCCTTTTATGCAGACGAAACACTTCAGGACCTCGATCGGGGGCACGACATCAACCAACTTCCGCACTAAGCCGAAGTAGCTGCTTAGCACAGGCTCGGTAGGCACAACTGAATACACAGATCCTTCATGGCCGGCTCCACCATCCTATGCAGCTCCATCAGATGTTTCATTTGATAGCTCGGACTGCGGTTGGTCTTGGGAGTCTGAAACTGAACCTAGAAAAGCCTCCGCTCAACATCCCCGTCATGGGCCGAGTAGTGCTTGGTTTCTTCCGCCACACTCCTCGGGAGGTCCGCGAAGGCGCCTAAGGAACGCCACATTTGCGTAAGAAATGCATACATGTTTCCACCAAAGGCACATTACAATAAGTATGACTTACCATTTGCCATCTGCTTGGCGTGGCGCACCTCTTCTTCAAAGAACCTCCTGTCCACCCGCTTTGATTTGAGCTCGGCGGGCAGCTTGGGGAGCTCAGTCATCTGCTCTCGAGACTTCTGATCCAAAGCCTCACACTTAGAGATGGATTCGTGCAACTCCCGTTGAACCTCTGCCACCCAGGCTTCATGCTTGCTGCTTTCAACCTTGATGGAGCTCAGCTCGGCAGCTACTTGTTCGGCTGCCACCTTGTCAGCAGCGACTTCCTTCTTGGCCTGCTCCAGTTCAGTCGTGAGTTTATTGAGCTTTGTGTCTTGGGCGGATGACCAATTCCATATCACGGGGTCAGATATTAAAAATTAGGACAATCCTTCTTTACTTAAGGGCAGTAATAATTTTTACAACAGAACTTGAAACTTTCCCTATTTCTCATCAAGCTGGATATTAAGACGACCGAGCTCCTCTTCGGAAACCTTCAGTTTCCGGTTCAGCTTGGCTATCTCCAAAGCGTTGGCGTCAGCAGTAGAGGAGGAAGCCTCCACGACATCATTATGAATTTAAGCGGCTGTGAGTTATCAGCATGCAAGCCACTTTGCTCAGATTTATTCTAGCAAGTCGGTAGAATCTCTGAATTATTTTCTATGCCTAGGAGTTAATTCTGAACCATGGATAAGCTTGACAAACTTACCCGTGGCTCGAGGGCTATTATAACCATAAAGGCATATAAAATATTATAAATAAAACTTTAGAAACATTACACAGCTTGCCTTAAAACCCGCCACCAAGCCACTGAAGGCTTCGCTCAGTCCACTGTTAAAGGACTGAATACTTTGTAAAACTGCACCCATAAGGGTGTGATGTTCTTCAGCAATAGAGGAGCCAGTCAAGGCGCCCTCCATCATGGACGACCACCCAGTTGTGTTCTGTTCTAGTAAGGGTGGTGCAGGAGCCGGCGGCGAAGACATCGGAGCGTCGGGGTTACCGGAAGCTTTCTCCGGGCAAATCTTTGAGGGAATTTGGTTCCCTTCTACACTTGCGGAGAAAAAACCAACCCCTATGTCCCAATGACCGAGGTATGGACCTAAGACAAAATTTCCTGCTCTTCGGTGGCCGGTGTATCAACACCATCCGGGATCTCTCGGTCCTCGGAGGCTAGTGTCTTTACTTGGGCGAGGACTTCACGATCCTCGGTGTTTGATGTATCCGCCTCGGCATCGCCACCTCGGTAGTGGTCGGTGGGGCTTGATGGGGCATCGCCTCAGCTAGCTCATTCAAGGCTTGGGAGGGGTATTGTGGGACGTGTTCCCACTCTCCACCAGCTTGGCAAGCAGAGAACCCTGCTCCGACACTTGATCTGTTGGAAGATCTTAGATTGGGATGTGACAAGAAACAGCTCGGTTCTCATTATTGATAAAAATCCAGTATAACTCCGTTAATTTAAGAAGTGGATTTTGTACCTTCGGGCTGGAGGCTTGACTCTAGTGGTTCGGCGAGGGATCGCCTTGAAGACTTCGATCTCATCATCGGAGTTCGGGTTAGCACCAAGAAGGGCGACCTTGCTCTTGCAAGGTCTCTTCGGAGCTCGAGGAGGTAGCCCCTCTTCGCCCCCCTCCGGCGCTTCCCTCTTCCTTGCGTGAAGAGAATCCTTCTCGTCCTCATCATCGGCATCCTCCCCCTCATGGGTGGAGGAGGCATGGGTGTCCCCGAACTTGATATCCGATGGACCACTCGAACGGAGGCCCCCGCGGGTCTACTTCTGCTTATTGTCTGGCGCCATGTACAACGCCTCCACCAGCATCAGATCCAGCAGAGGACTCCGGGGTTCCTCGCGCAAGGGAGCTGGGCTGCCTATTTTCTCAGTGAGTTCCAGCCAATCCTGCAAGGAAGTAGGGATAGTAAGGCCTTCGATAAAACAAGGACTTCGAGCAAGTATAAGATCTCGGACATACCTCCAAGGGGGGTATCGGCATCCAAGCCGGTGTCTTCATCCTCGGCCGTCAACTCCTGCTGCGATTTGAGCAGTATCCGCCACAAGTTTTCATGGGTGGTGTGGTAGAACCCGTGCACCGCCCAGGGGCCCACGGGCTTATAAGACCACATGGGGTTATCCCGCCGCTCGCAAGGAAGGATGTGGCGATGGAGCATGGCCTGGACTATGTCGGTCAGCTGGATGTTTGACGCCACCATTTCCTTGATGCATTTTGCAGTAGCTTAACATCAGAAGCCGAGCCCCAGTCCAGACCCTTCTTAACCCATGAGGTTAGCCTCACCGGGGGTCCGGATTTAAACTCCTCGGGCATCGCCCAGTTTGCTTCCCGTGGCTCCGTTATGTGGAACCACTCCTTTTGCCAGCCCTTGATGGTGTCGGTCAGGGTGCCCTCCAGGTACGACACGTGACAGATCTTGCTTATCACAGCCCCACCACAGTAGGTTTGCTAGCTGCCGACCGACTTCGAATTGAAATTGAAGACTATGAGCCAAAAGCCAAAGTGCGGATGAACCCGTAGGAAGGCCTCGCAAATGGTGATGAAGGTGGAGACGTGCATAATGGAATTCATGGGAAGATCATGAAAGTCTAACCTGTAACAAAACATCAAACACCTAACTAAGGTATGAAGTGGGAAGCCCAGTCCATGGTTGAAGTGGGGGACGCACACCACCCGCTCACCGGTCCTTGGTGTAGGTACCACCTGGCCTTTTTCCGGTGCTCAGTGGGTGATGCTGGCCGTGATATAGCCACAACGCTTCACCTCCTGCATATCCCCTTCGGAGAAACAGGGGATCTCCCACTTGTCGTGAGAGCCCGAGTCGGCTATTTGTGAGCTTGGAATGAAGGACGGCTAGAAGGGATGGGAGAAGGAATGGATCTGGGCGCTCGAGCTTGGAAGGAGAGGGAGTAGAGTTTGGAATGCCTGTGGTGGGTTTTGGATCTTTTTCCCCTTTTAAGGGAGGTCATGAAACCAAGGGTTTCTGCTTATTGAGCCACTAGCTCTGCCACTTCCTGAAATGACCGCACCGTTGAACGTGCGCGGGTTGGCCCGGGTCATTAATTCAAATTCCCTTAATTACGGGACATGATCTCTTTTTTGATAGAATGTGCCCCGGGGAAGTGGCCTCGAGCCATGATTCGAGTTTTTCTCATTATTTGTTATCACGGCTTTTTCATCACAAGAATTATCAGATAAGGACTATTCACCTCTTGGCCTTTAAAGCCTTTTGATTTAATGACGCCCGTTTTTAGAATGCGACGTCATTGGAGCGACTAAACCGATACCACCCAAATATAGGAGGAACTCGTCGTGCGAGCCGATTAGTCTATGTGTCCGGCTGCCGAAGACCATACACATCGGTGTTGAAGGCCAGTTCGGGGGCTACTCTTGGAGTTTTGGATTAAGGGGTCCTCGAGCTATCGGGTTATCACTTATGGGTCGACCACATGGGCTGCATCATTGTAGACCGGAATATGTGACAAGTTCGTAATCAAGATGGAAAGCTCCAAAGACTAGGAGTGCACTCCAAGTCAGGAGGACTAGTTCGGACAATCTATCCCCGACTCAGATCGGTAATATGTAATCCCACGGCCCCTGGTGTCTATATAAACTAGAGGTTCTTATGCGTAGAGGTGGGTTATCTCGTCTAGGGTTTAGCTCATACGATCTCGATGTAGATCAATTCTGTAGCCATCACTACCATCAATATAATCAAGTCGGACGTAGGGTTTTACCTCTTTAAGAGGGCTCGAACCTTGGTAAACACTGCCTCCCCCTTCTCTCCTGCAACCCGTTGGTTCCAGGTCCATTTTTCGAGACCCCCTACCCGAGATCTGCCTGTTTTGACGCCGACACCGGGTCTGACGTGTTGGACACGCCCGGGCGCCCAATATCTGCCCAAAATTTGGGCTTGATATAAGGGGTCCCAGCCACCCTAGGCATTTGAGTACCATTTTAGGCGCATGTCTACATCACATTTTCGTGACTGTTAGTGACGGGTTGTCCGCTCGGGCGTTTCGCGTGGGTTTGAAGTGCTCGGCTGTAGATACTCTGAAATCAATTTAGGGCATCTCCAATGTGCCCCTTAAAGTGAACATTGTATTTGTTCATGGATGCGGACGAGACAATGGTACACGAGCTGGTCATCCAACTCTAGAAGTATACAATTCAAATGTAATCGTTGGTGCAGTGACATGCTATACAAATGGTGTTTAACCCCTTTTCACAACAGCATTTTGAACCGCCGCCTAGTGAGTGTGGGTGATAAGGGGGTCCTTCCCACACAGCCCAAAAACCATCGGGGATAGGGTGTCGGAATGCACACATTTTGCATAAGTAAGCGTATGATATGTCGGCAACTATCCCAAACGCGAGTCTTGAGACAACTGTTTCTGATATCTCCAATATACCAAATGCTCCATCCTTGCTACTCGTTTGTGATCACATTACCATCACAGTCGAACTTTTGTGCTTTTACCTTAATTACCAAGCGCAGTCCAGGCATAGTCCAGGCACGGAATTTTTCCACGCACTTACCAAACTAGCTCTATGTTTATGATGCGCGCCACATCACAGACTTTTTGCAAACTACAACTATGTGCATGGTTACACACGTTTCCTCTTCGTGAACCATGTCCAATTATGATGTATATCACACACACACGGTGCCTTATAGATTGTGTACGCCGTAATGACCAGCAGAGTGTATTTTCACCATAATTTAGTTGCTGCTATTTAAAATTGTACCAAATTTCGCAAACCATGTGCAGGGTACTGGCCTGCAGAACATAATTTATCCCTTATTTAATCCCTGCATTTAAAAATCACTGATTTCGAATTTGAAAGTAGGAAATCACTTATTTCATATTGAACCATGTTTATTACAAATATAGGTTCAAGTACTAATGCATATTTCATATCGAACCTTGTTGAATCACGAACTAAAGAATGATGAACCACATTTGTACTAAAGGCTGTAAAGAGAGAGGCGGAAGACATTCTGGTTGCTGGAGAAGGTGAAGCGGAATGCTCATATTATGCCCTCCTCCATGCGTAATGGACGCACGACTCTAGGACAACCCCTTGTGATGGCTTCCCGCCCATCTTTCACTGTCTTCATTAGGACTTCTCGATGCTTATTGTAGTATCGATGAAATACTTTAACCTTCATTGCATGTCGACCAATCATGTACTTTGTGAGCTAATCTTGAGTAAACTATTTTGGGAACCACTACAAATGAAAAAGATTCGGACATTATTGTGTAACAACTCATTATGGGCAGTAAAAAGAGAAGGCTTCAGAGTTCGTAGTTACCATCCTACAGCTTACTGTTGTGTTGGATAGAGCGTAAACAAATAATCTGATTGCCACCATTCATATCTTTTTGCTAATAATCCTTATCAGTTTCCTCACTTGATGTTGGTTCCTGAATATATCATTGCCCCATACGTAAAAAGTGTCGATGTGTAGATCTTTGCCAAGGACATATTTACCTACAAGCAACAAGTCAATTATTAGAAACTAAAAAGTGTCTATGCCTGGATTTATATGCACTACATTCTGGAACGACGGGGGAATACAAGCCGAGGGATAAAACTAACCTTGACGAAAAATGCTGGCCACTCCCGTTGTTGTCCTTCAAAAGTAGTGGAAAGGCATGATAAGTACAGCAACCTTAACATCAAACAAATATAGCCAAGGTAAACAACATCATCTCCAAATGATAAAGCGGATATAAAGTGGAAGGGAATGTTAACTAGAAGAGGCTTAACAGTCACCAAATATTATAATTCAAACTCGCATTGTTGAAAATGAATAGAACATATCTCATGCTTAAACATCACACTGGATAAATGTGTAAAACAAAAATAAAAATCATGTGTAGTATATGCTTGAAAACTGGATAAATGATCACTTCAAATATAGCAGGAACCAAATATAGCCATTCAAACTGGTATTGATGAAATCAAACTGCACAGTTGTGACATGCACATAATGAACATCACATTGTGAATAACTGAAATAAATAAGGCAGATATGATCAGTATAACAACCAAATAGAGACATTGAAAACTGGACAGAGGCTCACTACAATCAACCTAACAAGCAAATACAGATAAACATGGCATATGCTTGATAACTGGACAAATGCTCACTACAACTAGCCTAACAAGCAAATACACATAAAAGAGGCATCTGCTTGAAAACTGGATAAATGCTCACTGCAACCAACCTAACAACCAAATATAGATAAACAACACTTCTACTCACTATAAACAGCACAATATAGCCATTGAAATTGAAAGTGGACAATTCATACTTGAACATCACATAGCCCTATTGAACATTAGATTTGTTCATAGGATGTTGCCTCACTTGTCATGGACGGGATCCTTCTAGTTGGAAGAGCACAATCCCATGGTGTGCTCTCTCCTGTCGCAGTAGTGCTGTTGCACCTTGGAAGACCCTTTGTGGGTGCCCTCCTTGTGGTCGTGGTCAATCAGATCTAACTTGGAAGTGAGGAGCCCAAGCCACCACCACACAACATGCCCTTGAGAAATTACAAAATGGGATTGATAGAATACGAGGATCGCAAATCCTTGACCGTGTGGCAGAGGAGATCAGCGGCAAGGCCTTCAAAGAGATCGATGGCGATTAAACAAAAGGGGTTGAGGATGGACCACTTAATCTGTGACATGGCCCGCGTGAAGCCGTCGCTGTCCATGAGCTTGATGTTGTAGCGAGCTTTCTAGAGATACAATAATATGCTAGCCCACCGACGTGAAGCCTTGGACATGGCAACATAGTCAACGTTCTCACTGGCTTGCACGGAGAGGTGTTGCTCCGGGATCGACACGTTGGGAAGAATGGCGGTCAACTTGCCAATGTCCGCTAGGGAGCCATGATAAACCTCTTTTTGGCCGAATGCTCGTCGAGCTCCATGGGATACATGGTCGGGCTTAGGCTGCGACTCTCTGGAGTAGGAGATGTTTATCTAGCAAGGAGGAACACCGCATGCCTCATCTAAAAACTCAAGGGGGCGACGGTATGGGAATCGCTGGGCAACCTGAAGTTTATTATCTAAGCTAGGAGGCACGGACATACCTGCAGGGGTTGGAGGCGCCGGCGGTGGCGGCTCCGATGATCTAGGGTTCGAGCGGGTGGGCAGGGACTGTGGAGAAGGAGGCACGGGGTGTTGTTTGAAGATTATCCGTGGCTACTGAAAATCTTAGTAATGATGGGTGGAGATGGTGATGGACGAGGGAGGGCGACGGTTCAATTGTCTCGGCTACTGGAATTTCACTATAAGTTTTGCGGTGGAGAGGAGTGGGGGCTATGGTTGAAATACCACGGCAACTAAAATTTGGGTAAAGAAATTGAAGCAGACGGGAGCAAAAAATATTGCACACGGTCGAAAAAGAGTACGTGTGTTTGATAATAAGGAAAAGCAACAAAACCGCTGATTTTTTCAGCGGTCAAGGAGGGTAGTATGTTTTTCGATTTCTAGCTAGATGGTCTATCGCACACGGTTCGTCTTGTGTTTATAAAGAAACTGTGTGCAGTCTTTACATGGCCGGTGTGTCGCTGCCTAGCCTATATGACCATTAACACTGGCAGCGGGAAACCGGTGGGAGAAGAGGCGGGAAACTGATGGGAGGAGTAGCGGGACACGGTAGCGTGTTAGGATATATAACACCAATAATATGGAAAACTTAGTAAAGAAGGAAGCGCGAGCTAGCACGACGCGTGCGCACAGTGCTTACCCATGGGTGCCAGACAGTTGACCAGAACCATTGTAAATATTCAATGTTCGTTTGGCCATTTTTATACATTATAATTAAGTTTTGTAAGCATTAATTTAATGTGCATAGTTCAAATTTGAAATACAAATACATGGTCCAGTGCACCAAAATGGCTACAGAAATCATACATGTGTCCTTCAATGCTTGTTTAGGTCCCATGCATATAATAGGAATGAAATACAACCGTCTCGGCGTCTCGCTCGACATCAAACATTGAGAATCCCGGTTTTTGAATCCCCGTAAATCCAGAACTCACCAGAAAATCATGAAACTTGGCATGGTGTCATGACATGGCACATATCTGCCATGGAATTTTTTTTGTTCATTTTGGGGCAAGCTTTATTACAAGCCTCTTACAAACCGGAGCTTCTCTCTCAAGAAGCCTCGTGGTTCAGATAGGGAAACGTGTCCACCTTGTGGGTGAAGCGACAATTGTTGCCTCTTCTCGCCTTGTATTTTTTCTACAGGAAACATGGGACAAAGGAGATTCATGCTAAAAATTTAAATTATTCCAGGTTCGTTTGGCCTTTTTACACAATAATTGACTTTTCTAGGAATTTAATGTCCATGATTATAATTTGAACTACAATACAGGCTCCAGTGCATTAAAATGTCTAGAAAAACCTTACATGTGTCCTTGGGTGCATGTTTAAGTCCCATGCAAGGAATGGGAATGGATTACTACCGTATCAGTGTCCTCCTCGGCCTCAAACACTGGGAATAACAGTTATTATGTCCCCATAAATCCAAAACTCACCAGGAAATCATGAAAGTTGGTATGGTGACACAACATGACACATATATGTCATGGAAAAGAATTGTCCAATTTGGGCCAATCTTTATTACAAACCTCTTACGAACCGAAGCTTATCGCAAGAACCCTCGTGGTTTCGATAGGTCAAGCAATTTCAGAGTGAAGTTGAAAATCATCGTAACAAGAAGATCAAGTTCCAATGATCTGATCGAAGAGGTGAATATCTGAGAACGTTGTATTCGTACTTTATTAAATATGGTGCATTCTATGATGTCTCTTACCGATTTGTCGTTATCATTTTGGGGCTATGCATTGGAGATAGTTGCATTCACTTTAAATAGGGCACCATCAAAATCCGTTGAGACGACACCATATGAGATGTGGTATGGCAAGAAGCCAAAGTTGTCATTTCTTAAAGTTTGGGGATGTGATGCTTATGTCAAAAATCTTTAGCCTGAAAAGCTGGAACCCAAAGCCGAAATGTATGTCTTCATAGGTTACCCAAAAGAGATAGTTGGGTATACCTACTATATCAGATCCGAGGGAAAAGTGTTTTTCGCTAAGAACAGAGCTTTTCTTGAGAAAGAGTTTCTCTCAAAAGAATTGAGTTGGAGGAAGATAGAACTTGATGAGGTTGTGGAACCTCTACTTCAACAAGATGGTGGCGCAGGACAGAAAGAAATTTCGGTCGAGGCAACACTAGTTGAAGAGGAAGCTAATGATGGTGATCATGAAGCTTCAGATCAAGTTGCTATCGAAGCTCGCAGGTCGACAAGAGCACATACTTCTCCTGAGTGGTACGTGAATCCTGTCTTGTCAATCATGTTATTGGACAACAATGAGCCTGCGAAATATGGAGAAACAATGGTGGGCCCAGATTCTAATAGATGGTTAGAAGCCATGAAATCCGATATAGGATCTTTGTATGAAAACAAAGTATGGACTCTGGAAGTATTACCTGGAGGTCTAAAGGCTATTCAGAACAAATGGATCTTTAAGAAGAAGACGAACGCAGACGGTAATGTGATCGTTTATAAAGCTTGACTTGTTGCAAAGGATTTATCACAAGTTCAAGGAGTTGACTATGATGA
The DNA here is from genome assembly GCF_904849725.1 of Hordeum vulgare subsp. vulgare. Classification (NCBI taxonomy): domain Eukaryota; kingdom Viridiplantae; phylum Streptophyta; class Magnoliopsida; order Poales; family Poaceae; genus Hordeum; species Hordeum vulgare. The sequence continues at coordinate 443,016,388 of NC_058519.1, forward strand.
GACATTCTCACCCGTAGTGATGCTTAAGTCCGTCTGAATCATGTTAGCAATAGGTGCATTTTTTGATTATGAAATCTGGAAGATTGATGTCAAAACGGCGTTCCTTAACGGGTTTCTTAAGGAAGAGTTGTATATGATGCAACCCGAAGGTTTTATCGATCCAGAGAATGCTGACAAAGTGTGCAAGCTCCAGCGATCCATCTATGGACTGGTGCAAGCATCTCGGAGTTGGAATCGGTGCTTTGATGAGGTGATCAAGGCATTTGGGTTTATACAAGTTTTTGGAGAAGCGTGAATTGACAATAAAGTGAGTGGGAGCTCTATAGCGTTTCTAATATTATATGTGGATGACATATTGCTGATTGGAAACAATGTAGAGTTTTTGGAAAGCATAAAGGATTACTTGAATAAAAGTTTTTCCATGATGGACCTAGGAGAAGCTTCTTACATATTGGGCATAAAGATCTATAGAGATAGGTCAAGGCGCCTGATAGCACTTTGACAAAGCACATACCTTGATAAAGTTTTGAAGAAGTTCAAAATGGAACAATCCAAGAAGGGCTTCTTGCCTGTGTTACAAGGTATAAAGTTGAGTAAGAAAAAATGTCCAGTAACTGCAGAAGATAGAGAAAAGATGAGTGTCGTCCCCTATGCTTCAGCCATAGGGTCTATCATGTATGCAATGCTGTGCACAAGACCGGATGTCAGCCTGGCCATAAGTATGGCGGGTAGGTTTCATAGTGATCCAGGAGTGGAGCACTGGGCGGTGGTCAAGAATATTCTAGAGTGCCTGAAAAGGAGTAAGGAAATGTTTCTCGTTTATGAAGGTGACGAAGAGCTCGTCCTAAAGGGTTACGTCGATGCAAGATTTGACACTGATATGGATGACTCTAAGTCTCAAACCGGATACGTATTTATTCTTAACGGGGGTGCGGTAGGCTCCTGCAGTTCCAAGCAAAGCGTCATAGCTGATTCTCCATGCGAAGCAGAGTACATAGCTGCCTCAGAGGCGACTAAGGAGGGTGTTTGGATGCAACAGTTCATGTCAGATCTTGGAGTAGTGCCAAGTGCACTCGACCCAAGAAATCTGTTTTGTGACAACACTGATGCCATTGCTCTAGCCAAGGAACCAAGGTTCCACAAGAGGACCAGACACATAAAGCGACGCTTCAATGCCATCCGCGATTACATGAAAGAGGAGGACATATATATTTGCAAAGTGCACACGTATCTGAATGCTGCAGATCCGCTGACAAAGCCTCTTCCACGAGCAAAGCATGATCAACACCAGAACTGTATGGGTGTTAGATTCATTACATTGTAAATCACATAGAGATGTGAAGCTAGATTATTGACTCTAGTGCAAGTGGGATACTGTTGGAAATATGCCCTAGAGGCAATAATAAAATAGTTACTATTGTATTTCTTGTTTAAATATAATCGTTTATTATCCATGCTATAATTGTATTGAATGGAAACATAAATACATGTGTGGATGTATAGACAAAACAATGTCCCTAGTGAGCCTCTAGTTGACTACCTCGTTGATCAAAGTTGGTTAAGGTTTCCTAGCCATGGACAAGTGTTGTCACTTGATGACGAGATCACATCATTAGGAGAATAATGTGATGGACAAGACCCAAACTATAAACGTAGCATATGATCGTGTCATTTTGTTGTTATTGTTTTCTGCACGTCAAGTATACATTCCTATGACTATGAGATCATGTAACTCACTGACACCGGAGGAATGCCTTGGGTGTATCAAACGTCACAACCTTACGGGGTGACTATAGAGGTGCTCTACGGGTATCATCGAAGATGTCCGTTGAGTTAGCATGGATCCAGACTGGGATTTGTCACTCCGTGTGACACAAAGGTATCTCGGGGCCCACTTGGTAATACAACATAACGAACAAGCCTTGCAACAAATGTGACTAAAGAGTTGGTCACGGGATCTTGTATTACAGAATGAGTAAAGAGACTTGCCGGTAACGAGATTGAAATAGGTATGTCGATACCAACGATCAAATCTCGGGCAAGTAACATACCGAAGGACAAAGGGAATGATATACGGGATTGTGTGAATCCTTGACATAGAGGTTGAACCGATAAGATCTTCGTAGAATATGTAGGATCCAATATGTACATCCAGGTCCCGCTATTGGATATTGACCAGAGAGTGTCTCGGTCATGTCTACATAGTTCTCGAACCCATAGGGTCTGCACACTTAAGGTTCGGTGACGTTTTCGGTATAGTTGAATTGTTGATGTTCGTAATTGAATGTTGTTCAGAGTCCCGGATGAGATACCGGACGTCATGAGGGTCCTTGGAATGGTCCAAAAACGAATATTGATATATGGGATTGTTGCATTTTGCTTCCGGAAAGTTTTCGGGCATTACCAGTAATGTAGCAGGAGTGACGAATGGGTTCTAGGGTTTTACCGGGAGGGGCCTGATATGTCTCCGTCGTATCTATAATTTTTGATTGTTTCATGCCACTACAACTTTCATATACTTTTGGCAACTTTTTATACTACTTTTGGTACTAACATATTGATCCAGTGCCTAGTGCCAGTTCCTGTTTGTTGCATATTTTTTGTTGCACAGATTATCCACACCAAACGAAGTCCAAACGCAATAAAAAAACCTACGGGGATTTGTTTTGGAATAATTATGATTTTTGGGAAGAAGAATATACGCGAAACGATGCCCGAGGAGGTCACAAGCCAGGAGGCGCGCCCCCCCTAGGGCGCGGCTGGCAGGCTTGTGACCAATCCCTAAGGTGGTTGGGGATCTTCTTTCGCCGCAAGAAAGATAATATCCGGAAGAAAATCGTGTTAAATTTCAGCCCAATTGGAGTTACGGATCTCCAGGAATTTAAGAAACGGTGAAAGCCAGAATTTGGGCACACTGAAACAGAAGGACACACAAAGAGAGATCCAATCTCGGATGGGCTCTCGCCCTCCGCCGCCATGGAGACCTTGGACCAGAGGGGAAACCCTTCTCCCATCTAGGGAGGAGGTCAAGGAATAAGAAGAAGAAGGGAGGCTCTCCCCCCCTCTCTCCCGGCGGCGCCGGAACGCCGCCAGGGACATCATCGTGTGACGGTGATCTACACCAACACCTCCGTCATCTTCACCAACACCTCCATCACCTTCCCCCATCTATATTCAGCGGTCCACTCTCCCGCAACCCGCTATACCCTCTACTTGAACATGGTGCTTTATGCTTCATATTATTATCCAATGATGTGTTGCCATCCTATGATGTCTGAGTAGATTTTTGTTGTCCTATCGGTGATTGGTGAATTTCTATGATTTGTTTAATTTTCTTGTGGTTATGTTGCTGCCCTTTGGTGCCCATCATATGAGAGCGCGCGTGGATCACACCATAGGGTTAGTAGTATGTTGATAGGACTATGCATTGGAGGGCAAGGGTGACAGAAGCTTCAACCTAGCATAGAAATTGATGCATACGGGATTGAAGGGGGACCAATATATCTTACTGCTACGGTTGGGTTTTACCTTAATGAACGTTAGTAGTTCCGGATGCTTGCTAATATTTCCAATCATAAGTGCATAGAATTCCAAGTAAGGGATGACATGCTAGTAGTGGCCTCTCCCACAAAAACTTGCTATCGGTCTAGTAACGTAGTCAATTGCTTAGGGGCAATTCCGCAACTCCTACCACCACTTTTCCACACTCGCTAAACTAACGTAATTGTTTCTAACCAGCCCCTAGTTTTTATTTACGTCGTCTTTCTTTTCTTGCAAACCTATCCTTTCACACCTACAAAGTACTTCTAGTTTCATACTTGTTCTAGGTAAAGCGAACGTAAAGTGTGCGTAGAGTTGTATCGGTCGTCGATAGAACTTGAGGGAATATTTGTCCTACCTTTAGCTCCTCGCTGGGTTCGACACTCTTACTTATTGACAAAGGCTACAATTGATCCCCTATACTTCAGCTCGCAGGGGTTGAGATGCCCGCAAGCTCCAGCTTGTCGGGCTCGAGATGCTCTGCAAGCCACCAGTTTTATTTTATTTGGCGAGAATCAAACTCGGGAGGCGGTGCCGCCGGCTGCGGCGGGAGCGGTTGGCACCGAATTTTCCCTCCCACCAACTAACTTGAGGGATAGAGGGAGCTACAAAAACGGAAGAAAAACTGAAGATATAGCTGACAACGGTTTAAATAATACACCTTCCCGCAAAAAACTAGGATAAACAGTTTAGCGGGACCTAATTGGGACAATGTTTTGCTCTGGTCGCATACACCAATGACTATATTGTGGGGCGAGACGATATACGACATCTGCTAGAGTTTCTCTAATCTTCACAGTTCCTCTTTCTTCAAGTCCTTGATGATCGCTTTCTTGGCCAAGTCCGACGGTCATGAACCCCACGAAGTGAAGGTGTGGTCTCCCATGAGGGAGAGTACGACATGGCACACAGACTAGCTGACATAGGACACAAGGTGTCGTTGTTTCCCATGCCCTAATCGTCAACAGAGATCGCGGCCCGGCTGTCGCTAGTGGAGGTGAGGTTGACGATGGATGTGGGCGTGCCGATCCCGTCGTCGTAATGGCACCAATGGTGCGCTACCAATATTGTCTTCGTCTGTGATCGCTTGCGTGGCCTGCGCGTCCGTCGTAGCCACACGAGCGTGTGCGTAACGTCGTAAAGCATCTAATGCTCCTCAATGAAGTTTGGTATCTTCGTGTCCATGGCCTCCCCACTCGCAAACTCGACATAGATTTGTCCCTCTGCTTGGCAGTGATGCGCAAGGAGGCCGAGGTTGTGGAGTTGCTACGCTTGAGTCATTCAAATCTAGCTACGGCGGCAGCTCCTCCTCCATCATGATAGTGTCGAAGTGCACCTACGTCTGCTCCATTGTCGAACCGACATGGACCGACCCTAGTGGTGTCTCCCGCTCATTGTTGACCCCCTCCGGCAAGCCGTCCGACAAGCCAATCTCTATCCTCCATGCACGACGTCCTTCTCAGTCGGCCAAAAGGCCGTCCACCTTGTTCTTATGTTCCATTGAGAGGCTCTTCCACCTCACCCTAGAACTCACAGTCACGACGGAGGTGCTCCAAGGAGGAGGACTAAAAGCGGGCATGTTCAGGTGTCGATGGTGTCGGGCGACATGACATTTAAATAGCTAGTGTCGGCTAGGCCAAGCGACCGGTTGTGTCAATGCGAGCGTCGATGGGGATTCATTGTGGGGTCACTAGAAGAGACGTCTAGAGGAGGTGAATAGACTAATTGACAAAATTAAAACCTAAAGTTCTCCCAATTTTAATGGTTGGAAGATTTTAGAAATTATAGCAATTTAAGCACACCCTACACATGCAAGTCTACGAGTATAGCAGCGAAAAGTAAAGACATGCACATGTAAGTAAGGAGTAGAGGTAGGAAGATCAAACGCAAAGATGACACGATTATGTTTGGCGTGGTTCCGATAGGTGGTGCTATCATACATCCACGTTGATGGAGACTCCAACCCACGAAGGGTAATGGCCGCAAGAGTGCACGGAGGTCTCCACCCATGTAGGGTCCACGGAGAAGCAACCTTGTCTATTCCACCATGTCTTACATCCAAGAAGGACTAGCCTCACTCGGGGTAGATGATCACGAAGTAGGCGATCTCCTTGCATGTACAAACTTCTTGGTTCAACTCCACATGAATTCAGAGACTCCCAAGCGACACCTAACCAATCTAGGATACACCACTCTACAAAAGGTAATAGATGTGGTAGAATGATGAACTCCTTGCTCGTGTGCTTCAAAAGATAGTCTCCTCAACACTCAATCACTCTCTCACACATTTTGCTTGGGTAGAAAAGATTTATTGGGTGGAAAGCAACTTTGGGAGGCTAGAAATCAAGATTCATATGGTAGGAATGGAATATCTTGATCTCAACACATGAGTAGGTGGCTCTCTCTCATAAAATGGATGGGGCAAGTGTTGGTTCGTTCTGAGTGCTTCCTCTTCGAATGAGACGATGGTTGAGGGAGTCCAGGAATAAGGGGTCCTTGGGCCACTTACCTATTTCTGTGGGCCAGACTCATGGGTCGTATTATTGTCATTATTGGAATCCGGATAGATAAAGGTGATGTTGTATTCAAGATGGACTCTTCCGATTACATGGCGTGCACTCCCTGGCCATGTGGTGATCGGCATGTTTCCTCCTTGATGTAACCGACATTGTGTAACTCTAGCACCTCTGGTATCTATATTAATGAGAAGGATTTAGTTCATAGGACACATTAAGCTCATTACTCCTAGGGTTTAAATCATAACATACAGTCTCGAGGTAGATCAACTTTGTACTCGATACCCCACCATGAGTATAAATAAGAGCATGACGTAGGGTTTTCCCTCCATCAAGAGGACCCGAACCTGGGTAAACACTATCTCCTTTGTCTCTTGTTACCCATCGATCCAAGATCCATAGTTGAGACCACTAATCAAGATCAACCGGTTTTTACACAGACATTGGTGCTTTCATTGGGAGTTCTAGTGAAGGATCATTAGAACGATCAGTGGCTCGCTTGGTCACCAAGGAGGGCATGAGCACCGGGGATATCTTTGTCCCCGGCCAACTCTCTGCATTCGGCGGCATTGTCCCACATGTCAAAGCAACTCGTAACGACGGCCAGATCGATGGGCTCACCCTGGGCTAGGCAATCAAGTTCGGTGACTTAGATTACATTAGCGATGCCCAAGTCGATCTGGCCCTTCCCAGGATCTCAAATTTAGACAAAAAGACCAGAGATCCCTAAGCCTTGACTTAAGATCCCCTCCCCGACCTCACGTCCAGGACTGTGCTTACTTTGGATCCGTCCTTAAGAAAGGATCTGACCATTGCGCTCAAGAATCAAGGGTTAACCTTGTCCGAGCACACCTCTTGTGCTGAGGGACTAGAGATCAACTCCACCGAAGCCCCGAGGATTAGTCTGGCCAATCTTTCGCTGTAAAACGAAACATTATCCCACACCCGAACCATGGAAATTCCAGACGTCCCAGCCTCGATCTACAATTAGTCCAGCTTCGAGTCCGGACACTTGGAACTTTATTTTCCACCCACCTCCCATTTAGTAGCCACTATAGATGACTTAACCGATATGTTGTGTTGGGGAACATTGCATGTGAAACAAAATATTTCCTACGCTCACCAAGATCGATCTAGGAGATGCACATATACGAGAGGAGAGATTGAATCTACATACCCTTGTAGATCGCTAAGTGGAAGTGTTCAAGAACTTGGTTGGTGTAGTGGTACGTCTTCGCGATCCGACCACGATCCATCCCACGAACTCCCGATCAAGCACCAAACGGCCAACACCTCCGCGTTCAACACATGTACAACTTGATGATGCCTTCACCTCCTCGATCTAGCAAGCGATGATGAAGTAGCAGCCCGAGTCCTCCGACAGCACGACGGCGTGGTGAAGTGATGGTGGTGACACCTCAATAGGGCTTCACCGCATGATGTTTAGAGGAAAAGAACTACTAGGGAGAGGAGGAGGGGTGTCGTGGTAAGATGTCATGTTGCTGCCTCTCTCTATCTCTCTATATATAGGTGGAAGGTAGGAGGAGAGGGCACCCTAGGGTTTCCCCTAGGGGCCGGCAGCCAAGGTGGGGCGACAACTATGGTTGGTGGCCCCTTGCACTTGGGTGCCTCGCCACCCAAGTTGGGTTGGTCGTCCCCCTAGGAGGAGGCCTCCCTCCCTTTGACAAAAGTGGGCAGGGGTGTGGGGCTCCTCCCAGCCCTGTGGTGGGCTGTGGTGCCCCCTCTCCTTGGCCCATGAGCCCCCAACAATTGTCGAGGCCTCCCAAAACACCTTTCGGTATTCTGTAACTTCCTCGGTGTGCCTCGAAACACTTCCGGACTCCTATGACCTTCATCCCATATATCAGTCTTCACCTCCGTACCATTTCGGAGTTGCTCGTCATGTACGGGATCTCATCTGGGACTCCGAACAACCTTAGATAACCAACACAATGACTCAATCATGTGTATATCATCACCAAACGTGATGTGTGTAGACCCTAAGGGTTCGAGAACAATGCATACATGACCGAGACACTCTCCGGTCAATAACCAATAGTAGGACCTGGATGCCCATATTGGTTCCTACATATTCTACAAAGATCTATATGAGTCCAACCTCGATGTCAAGGATTTAATCAATCCCGTATACAATTCCCTTTGTCCATCGGTATGTTACTAGCTCGAGATTCTATCATCGGTATCTCCATACATAGTTCAATCTCGTTACCGGCAAGTCTCTTTACTCGTTACATAATACAAGATCCCATGACTAACTCTTTAATCACATTGATTGCAAGTTTCTTGTGATGTTGTACTACCAATTGGGCCCAGAGACACCTCTCCGTCATACGGAGTGACAAATCCGAGTCTCGATTCATGCCAACCCAACACACACCCTCGGAGATACCTGTAGAGCACCTTTATAATCACCTAGTTACGTTTCAAAGTTTGATACACACAAGGCATTCCTTCGGTGTCCGGTAGTTGCATGATCTCATGGTCATAGGAACAGATACTTCATACGTCTACGTCGTATCTATAATTTTTGATTGTTTCATGCCAATATTCTACAACTTTCATATACTTTTGGCAACTTTTTATACTATTTTCGGGACTAACATATTGATCTAGTGCCCAGTGCCAGTTCCTGTTTGTTGCATGTTTTTTGTTTCGCAGAATATCAATACCAAACGAACTCCAAACATAATAAAAACATAAGGGGATTTTTTTTGTAATATTTATGATTTTTGGGAAGAAGAATCAACACGAGGCGATGCACGGAGTGCCCACAAGCCCTGTCGCCATGGCCAGGGGGTGGGCCCGCGGCAGGCAGGCTTGTGGCCACTCCTTAAGGCGGTTGGAGCCCTTCTTTCGCTGCAAGAAATACAATATCCGAAAGAAAATTGTGTTAAAATTTCAGCCCAATAGGAGTTACGGATCTCCGGAAATTTAAGAAACGGTGAAACGCAGAATCTGGGAGCGCAGAAACAGAAGGACACAGAGAGAGAGATCCAATCTCGGAGGGGCTCTCGCCCCTCCGCCGCCATGGAGACCATGGACCAGAGGGGAAACCCTTCTCCCATCTATGGAGGAGGTCAAGGAAGAAGAAGAAGGAGGGGGGCTCTCTCCCCCTCTCTCCCGGCGGCGCCAGAACGCCGCCCGGGACATCATCGTGTGACGGCGATCTACACCAACACCTGTGTCATCTTCACCAACATCTCCATCATCTTCCCCCATCTATATTCAGCGGTTCACTCTCCCACAACCCTCTGTACCCTCTATTTGAACATGGTGCTTTATGCTACATATTATTATCCAATGATGTGTTGCTATCCTATGATGTCTGAGTAGATTATCGTTGTCCTATCAATGATTGATCAATTGCTATGATTGGTTTAATTTGCTTGTGGTTATGTTGTTGTCCTTTGGTGCCCATCATATGATCGCGCGCATGGATCAAACCATAGGGTTAGTTGTATGTTGATAGGACTATATATTGGCAGGCTAGAGTGACAGAAGCTTCAAACGTAGCAAACAAATTCATGCATATGGGATTGAAGGGGGACCAATATATCTTATTGCTATGGCTGGTTTTACCTTAATGAACGTTAGTAGTTGCGGATGCTTGATAATAGTTCCAATCATAAGTGCTTAGAATTCCAAGTAAGGGATGACATGCTAGCAGTGGCCTCTCCCACATAATACTTGCTATCGATCTAGTAACGTAGTCAATTGCTTAGGGACAATTCCGCAACTCCTACCACCACTTTTCCATACTCGTTAGACACTCGTAGTTGTTTCTTTATCTAACTAGCCCCTAGTTTTATTTACATGTTCTTTACTTTCTTGCAGGCCTATCCTATCACTGCTACAAAGTATTTCTAGTTCCATACTTGTTCTAGGTAAAGCGAATGTAAAGTGTGCATAGAGTTGTATCGATGGTCGATAGAACTTGAGTGAATATTTGTCCTACCTTTAGCTCCTCATTGGGTTAGACACTCTTACTTATCGTGAAAGGCTACAATTGATCACCTATACTTGTGGGTTATCAAGACCTTTTTCTTGCGCTGTTGCCGGGGAGCAATAGCGTGGGGTGAATATCCTCGTGTGTGCTTGTTTGCTTTATCACTAAGTAGATTTATTTACTATTCTAAGTTGTTCTCTATCTTTTGTTATGGATATAGAACACGAAATACCAAAAAAATCAGGAGTGCTTGCTACTCATGGAGATGGGGAACCTCCTAAAACCCTCGAGGCTCGTTATGTGGAAAATATTATGCACTTCTTTAATAATCATGAGAAAGCCCCATTCAATTATATAATGGGAAACACGTTGGATCAACATGAATACTTTAGGGATTATTGCTTGACTCAAAAAGGAATTTTTTATGGGATCAAATCCATTTGTTGAAATGGTATGCTTGGGAACTATGCAAGATACATGTTGTTACTTGTTGCTCTACGAGGAAGGCTCCACACCTTCCCTTTTCTTGTGAATTTAATGACCATAGAACCTTGGCTTCTTATGCTAATGGTATATAGGATTACTATGATGTGGATCAAATAGAAGAGTTTGTTGCTTTTATGGGTGCTTATGAAATTGAGGCTATGTTTAAAAGGTGTGATGGTAATGATGATGCTCCTTACCGATCTGAAAATTTGGCTATGCTTCGTTATTGTTATACTAATTATGAATATAATGCCCATATTGAACGATTTAAGGAGAAATCCTATGCTTCCCAAGAAGAGACTATTATTTTGTAGGAAACTATGGAAGAAGAAAATGCTGAAATTGTGAGCTCATTAGATGAAAAAGATGACGAGGAGAGCGAAGAACAAAAGGAGGAAGAACATACTAGCTACCCGTCTCCACGTTCTAATGAGAGTAACTCTTCTAATCATACATTCTTTAATTTCCCTTCATTCTTACCGAAGGATGAATGCTGTGATCCCTTGGATTCGTTTGAAATATCCCTTTTTGATGAACTTGATGCTTGCTATGCTTGTGGCCATGATGCCAATATGAATGATGCTTATGAAGATGAGCTAGCTATAGTTCCTTATGTTACACATGATGATTTTGATGAATATAATATGCATGTGCTTGCTGCTCCTACTTGCAATTATTATGAGAGAGGAACTACATCTCCACCTCTCTATGTTTCCAATACGATAAAATTGCAAGAAACTGCTTATGCTATGTATTGGCCTTTACTTGATGTGCATGAATTGTTCTTTTATGACATGCCAATGCATAGGAAGAGAGTTAGACTTCGTCATTGCATGATATATGTTACCTTGTGCTCACTACTAAATTTCAAATCATTGCTAATTAAAATTGGCTTTGATATACCTTGGGATCCGGGTGGATCCATTACTTGAGAACTTTATGCCTAGCTTAATGGATTTAAAGAAAGCGCTGCCTGGCAGACAACCCGAAAGTTTTAGAGAGTCGTTTATTTCTGTTGAGTTCTTTTCTTTAGTTTAATCACAAGAAAAATATAGAGGGGGACTTAAAACTTTTTCAAAAAGAGAAGCGATTGAAAGGTGATGCATTGCGGAAGTAAGGGTCGACCTTGAACACTTGTGTTCATGCTCATGGAAACAATGTAGAATTTTTCATGGAAGTTTCTCACAAAAATAATTCTCCCCTTGTAAAATTCCTTTGTATTTTAAAAATAATGTGCCAAACAAAGCCTTTACGATTAGTTTGGGTGATAGTTGTTTGATCACGCTGAGAAAAGACAGAAACTTTCTGCTCACGAAATTAATTTTCATTTTTATTATGTAAGATATTTTGAGTTGATTCTTTTTGCTTCTGATTGATATGCAAATTTTCCAGACGTTCGTAATTTTCAGATTTTTTGAGATATCACAAGTATACAGAATATACAGATTGCTACAGACTGTTCTGTTTTGACAGATTCTGTTTTCTATGCATTGTTCTCTTGTTTTGATGAATCTATGGGTAGTATCGGGGGGTATGAACCATGGTGAAGTTGGTTTACAGTAGATATAATGCTAATATGAATTTAGAATGAGTTCACAACAGTACTTGAAGTGGTGATTTATTTTATTATACTAACGGATCTCACGAAGTTTTGTTGAGTTTTGTGTGATTGAAGTTTTCAAGTTTTGGGTGAGAGCACGATGGATGAAGGAATAAGGAGAGGCAAGAGCCTAAGCTTGGGGATGCCCGAGGCACCCCAAGGTAATATTCAAGGAAGACTCAAGCATCTAAGCTTGGGGATGCCCCGGAAGGCATCCCCTCTTTCGTCTACAATCTATCGGTAATTTTACTCGGAGCTATATTTTAATTCGTCACATGATATGTGCAAATGCTTGGAGCGTCTTTTGTGTTTATTTTCCCTTTTTCTTTTATGCACCATGCTGGTATGAGATAGTCCTTGGTTGGCTTTATAGAATGCTTCTTGTGCTTCACTTATATCTTTTGAAGTTTGGATTGCATGTTTCCCTACACATAGAAAACCGCCATTTGTAGAATGCTCTTTTACTTCACTTATATTTGTTAGAGCGGGGCATATCTTTTGTAGAAAGAATTAAACTCTCATGCTTCACTTATACCTATTTAGAGAGTTAACAGGAGTTGTCCATTCACATGGTTAGTCATAAAATCCTACATAAAACTTGTAGATCACTAAATATGATATGTTTGATTCCTTGCAATAGTTTTGCGACATGAATATGTGATATTAGAGTCATGCTAGTGAGTAATTGTGTATTCGTAGAAATACTTGCGTTAAGGTTTGTGATTCCCGTAGCATGCACGTATGGTGAACCGTTATGTGATGAAGTCGGAGCATGATTTATTTATTTATTGTCATCCTTTGTGTGGAGGTCGGGATAGCGCGATGGTTAACTCCTACCAACCTTTCCCCTAGGAGCATGCGTGTAGTACCTTGTTTCGATGACTAATAGACTTTTGCAATAAGTATGTGAGTTCTTTATGACTAATGTTGAGTCCATGGATTATACGCACTCTCACCCTTCCACCATTGCTAGCCTCTCTAGTACCGTGCAACTTTCGCCGGTGCATTACACCCACCATATAGCCTCCCTCAAAACAGCAACCATACCTACCTATTATGGCATTTTCATAGCCATTCCGAGATATATTGCCATGCAACTACCACCGTTCCATCTCATGACATGTGCCACCACTTCCATATTGCCATTGCATGATCGTAAGATAGCTAGCATGATGTTTCCATGGCTTGTCCGTTTTTTGATGTCATTGCTATGCAGATCATTGTCACGGTACACTACCGAAGGCATTTCATATAGAGTCATCATTGCTCTAAGTATTTAGTTGTAAGTGTGATGATCAGTATTAATAGAGCATTGTCCCATGGGAGGAAATAAAAGAGGCCAGCGAAGCCCATTTACAAAAAAGAGGCCAAAGATGCCCACCAAAAAAAAAGAGACGCCAAAGAGCCCACACAAAAAATGAGAGAAAAGAGAGAAGGGACAATTGCTACTATCCTATTTCCACACTTGTGCTTCAAATAGCACTATGATCTTCATGACAGAGAGTCTCCTATGTTGTCACTTCCATATACTAGTGGGAAATTTTCATTATATAACTTGGCTTGTATATTCCAATGATGGGCTTCCTCAAAATTGCCCTAGGTCTTCGTGAGCAAGCAAGTTGGGTGCAAACCCACTAGTTTCTTTTGTGAGCTTTCATACACTTATAATCTCTAGTGCATTCGTTGCGTGGCAATCCCTACTCACTCACATAGATATCTATTGATGGGCATATCCATACCCCGTTGATACGCCTAGTTGATGTGAGACTATCTCCTCCTTTTTTGTCTTCTCCACGACCACCATATTCTATTCCACCTATAGTGCTATGTCCATGGCTCACGCTCATGTATTGCGTGAAAGTTGAAAAGGTTTGAGCACACTAAAGTATGAAACAATTGCTTGGCTAAAACCGGGGTTGTGCATGATTTAAATACGTTGTGTGGGGAAGATGGAGCATAGCCAGACTATATGATTTTGTAGGGATAACTTTCTTTGGCCATGATATTTTGAGAAGACATGATTGCTTTGTTAGTATGCTTGAAATATTATTTTCTTTATGTCAAATGATAGACTATTGCTTCGAATCACTCGTGTTTTAGTATTCATGCCATGATTAGATTATATGATCAAGATTATGCTAGGTAGCATTCCACATAAAAATTATCTTTTTTATCATTTACCTCCTCGAGGACGAGCAGGAATTAAGCTTGGGGATGCTGCTACGTCTCCATCGTAACTATAATTTTGATTGTTTCATGCCAATATTCTACAACTTTCATATTGATCCAGTGCCCAGTGCCAGTTCCTGTTTGTTGCATGTTTTTTGTTTCGCATAATATCAATACCAAACGAACTCGACACATAATAAAAACATACGGGGATTTTTTTTGGACTATTTATGATTTTTGGGAAGAAGAATCAACGCGAGGCGTTGCACGGAGTGCCCACAAGCCCTGTCGCCGCGGCTAGGGAGTGGGCCCGCGACAGGCAGGCTTGTGGCCACTCCTTAAGGCGGTTGGATCGCTTCTTTCTCTGCAAGAAAGATAATATCCTCATGAAAATTGTGTTAAAATTTCATCCCAATCGGAGTTACGGATCTCCGGAAATTTAAGAAACGGTGAAATGCAGAATCTGGGAGCGCAGAAACACAAGGACGCAAAGAGAGAGATCCAATCTCGGAGGGGCTCTCCCCCCTCCACCACCATGGAGACCATGGACCAGAGGGGAAACCCTTCTCCCTTCTAGGGAGGAGGTCAAGGAAGAATAAGAAGGAGGGGTCTCTCTCCCCCTCTCTCCCGGCGGCACCGGAACGCCGCCTGGGACATCATCGTGTGACGGCGATCTACAGCAACACCTCCGTCATCTTCACCAACATCTCCATCATCTTCCCCCATCTATATTCAGCCGTTCACTCTCCCTCAACCCGTTGTACCCTCTACTTGAACATGGTGCTTTATGCTACATATTATTATCCAATGATGTGTTGCTATCCTATGATGTCTGAGTAGATTATCGTTGTCCTATCGGTGATTGATGAATTCCTATGATTGGTTTAATTTGCTTGTGGTTATGTTGCTGTCCTTTGGTGCCCATCATATGATCGCGCGCGTGGATCACACCATAGGGTTAGTTGTATGTTGATAGGACTATGTATTGGCAGGCTAGAGTGACAGAAGCTTCAAACCTAGCATAGAAATTCATGCATATGGGATTGAAGGGGGACCAATATATCTTATTGCTATGGTTGGGTTTTACCTTCATGAACGTTAGTAGTTGAAGATGCTTGCTCATAGTTCCAATCATAAGTGCATAGAATTCCAAGTAAGGGATGACATGCTAGAAGTGGCCTCTCCCACATAATACTTGCTATCGATCTAGTAACGTAGTCAATTGCTTAGGGACAATTCCGCAACTCCTACCACCACTTTTCCATACTCGTTAGACACTCGTAGTTGTTTCTTTATCTAACCAGACCCCAGTTTTATTTACATGTTCTTTACTTTCTAGAAAGCCTATCCTATCACTCCTACAAAGTACTTCTAGTTTCATACTTGTTCTAGGTAAAGCGAACGTAAAGTGTGCGTAGAGTTGTATCGGTGGTCGATAGAACTTGAGGGAATATTTGTCCTACCTTTAGCTCCTCGTTGGGTTCGACACTCTTACTTATCAAGAAAGGCTACAATTGATCCCCTATACTTGTGGGTTATCAATACTTGACATGCAGAAAATAGTAGCAATAAACTGACACGATCATATGCTACATTCATAGTTTGGGTCTTGTCCATCACATCATTCTCCTAATGATGTGATCCCGTCATCAAATGACAACTCATGTCTATGGCCAGGAAACCTTAACCATCTTTAATCAACGAGCTAGTCCTTTGGAGGCTCACTAGGGACATTGTGTTGTCTGTGTATCCACAAATGTATTTGAGTTTCTAATCAATACAATTATAGCATGGATAATAAACGATTATCATGAACAAGGAAATATAATAATAACAAATTTATTATTGCCTCTAGGGCATATTTCCAACATGTTGGAGTTCTTATCGGATGAGGCAAAGACATATTTACAGATGTCAATACATGGACTCCTCCAGCGACGGGACGATGGACCGCCACCTCCGCCTATGATGTGTACAAGGTGGACACTCCTAAGGATGATAACACCACATGGAAGAGTGATGACGATACCCCAATTAAAAGCAGTGGCGATGAACCCCAAAGGTATCGGTGCCGCAAAAGCTTAAGGCACGTAAGGGCAAGGAAAGTAGTACGGGAACTAACGAACACTCCACCTCGGATGACCCAGAGAGCCCCGTTGATCCTGCTACTCCCAAAGACAGGCTTGATGATTTGGAGGGACCCACGGATTTGGATAAGTTTGAGTACCTCAACTATTCCGAGGATAACAACTACCTCCCTCTTTCCGAAGAAGAGTGTAGTCTCAGAGACAAGGATTTCATTGTCCCCGAAGACCCATTGGATGAGGAATGATTCAAGAGACAACTAATAGCAACTACCGAGAGCCTCAAGATCAAAAAACAACACATCAAGGAAGAACAAGACTCTACCAATGACAGATGGACCTAAATCCTAGCGGTTGAACAAGGGTATAGCAAGGAACATCACAGACAAAATAAAAGCCGTGTCGCCGATTATTGCCAAAATTCAAGGACGAGGCTTTTGAGCCCATACTTCCTAGATGCACTAAGTGCAACCGGCCAGACCGCCCCCATCGAGGCCGGGACAGGATGACCGGGACACCGAGGAACAACCCCAACACCCTCGTAGACGAGGGAAGGAGCCGGTGCAGCCCGAAGACCCATCCGACCCACGACTCAATTTGAACGGTAGAGAAGGACATACAAGATCCATCTATGGGTCTAGAGTACGCACTCCCGCTAGACGGGACAAATACCAAGCTCGATTCAGTCATCATGATTGAGTCCGGGATCCACCCCAGAATAGGACTTCATTCGACCTCTAGCCTAATGTGGCCTGGGTCACAGGATCCGCCCACCGAGTGTACTTTACGAATGAAGTGATGCAGCACCAGTTCCCTGAAGGGTTCAAACCCGTTAATATAGACAAATACGACTGGACAACAGACCCAGCCATGTGGATTGAAGATTTTCTTCTCCACATACATATAGCCCGAGGAGACGACCTCCATGGCATAAAATATTTACCATTAAAGCTCAAAGAACCAGCGCGCCATTAGGTGAATAGCGTCCCCGAAAACTCCATTGGGAGCTAGGAAGAGCTCAAGGATGCTAATTTTCACGGTACCTATGTCCGGCCGCCACGTTCCGATGACTTGAGCTATGTTGTCCAACAAGTCGGCGAGTCATCCCGAGAGTTTTGGAACCAATACCTCACGAAGAAAAATCAAATCGTCGACTATTCGAACGCCGAGGTACTCGCCTCCGTCCGAAGTAACATCCAGGATGAACGGCTAGCCTGGACGCTCAGGCAAGATAGGCAAATAATAATGGCAGCTCTTACGTCCCTTATGACCCTCTTTTGCATGGGCGAAGACAGCTGGCTAGCCCGTCGAAATAATCCCCCTACAAATCGTGGAACGTCCGAAGTTTGAGGCAGAAATGGGAAGCCACAGTGTACCAAAAACAAGCATTGGCACAATACCGGTGGAACAAAGGACACGTGAGTCAATGCCGGATTCAGCAACTCCAGGTCTAGACTGCGGAAGAAACCTTCTAAGGGGAATCAGGATGGACAAATCACGCTAGACAAATTACATTACAGGCCCCACCAGATCCACGACACCACGTATAAGCCCGCTACCCGCACCAACCGTAATTAATCAAAAATATAGCCGAGGACCATGGCAAGAGTCCCCATAGCAAGGATGATGAAGAACCTCGATGGCCGAATAATGGGGGCCAAAAGCAATTTCCTCCTAAGGTGAAATGGGTGCACATGATCAATGTCACACACATACCAAAAAAGGAGAGGAAACACGCACTTCAGGATGTATATGCCATAGAGCCAGTAGCCCCGAAGTATAACCCATGGTCGGGATGTCTGATCAATTATGACCGCATAGATCACCTGGCCAGTATTCGACACGGGAGTTTGGCGGCCCTGGTACTTGACCCTATTATTCATGGGAAGCATCTCACTAGAGTCCTTATGGACAGAGGTAGTAGCCTCAATCTGATTTATGCACACATAGTGGAAAAAATGGGTATCGATCATTCAAGGATCAAACCGAGCAACAACACCTTCAAAGGAATAATTCTGAGCATCGAGCCCCACTGCTCGGGAACCATAACTCTAGAAGTGGTGTTTGGTTCGCCCAACAACTTCTCGAGCGAAGACTTGATCTTCGACATTGTCCCTTTTTGCAGCGGGTATCATGCACTCCTCGGTCGTACATAGTTCAGTTGCTTTAACGTCATTCCCCATTATGCATACCTAAATCTGAAGATGCCAGGACCCAAGGGTGTTATTACCATCAATGGTAACACTGAGCTATCACTCCGAACCGAGGAACGCACTGCTGCTCTGGCAGCCAAAGTATATGCCAGCAATTTGACTACAAAGTCCTAGCTCGCTGTTAAGGAACACAAACGAACTCATGTTCCGTCATAGTTCCCAAATCCTTCTCATGCTCAAACTAAATAGGGATACACTCCCCACAGCACGACCTCACCACTAGCAAAGTACATGCCTCGAAGGCACAATTTTGCACTTAAGATACAATGGGTAGCTGTGGGGACTGATTATACGGGACCATGTATTCAATTAAAACCGAACTATGGTCATTACACGCTCTCAAACAAATACAAGTACCATAAAGGACCAACTTTGCGTCAAGCTACCCACACCTCAGTGACTTCTCAAGACTACCTCTGTTAAAGGTCCACTCGCCAACTATTCCCCCTATAAAGGAGTACTTCCTGAAGAGTAATGGCGCACACGTGCAGTAGGGCTCCATAAAGGACATCAAGCCATCCACAAAAGACCCGGTATAAACCATTCCTCTATATATTTATTTTTAGTGTCCATAACAGTTGCTTTGGCAATTTGGATGGTATGGATAGATACCACGAGTTAATCGGAAATAAAGATCATTCTTTATGGTGCATTAGAATTCGCACATCTTTTTTCTCCTTGTTTATTGCACTTTTTTTCAACACCAACACAAGCCTGTTTGATACACATATTAGAAGCTAATGGATAATTGACCGAGGGCTCGGCTATCATGGTCTCCCTAAGAATCATTCCGACGCTATTTTATGACATGTGCGCGGAGTCTCGGATATTGCGCTATAAGTATTGATTCTGAATTATGTCTTGGGACAATAGTTGGGTTGCCAAGCTCATGTGCTTACCCCTTTATGTTTTGCTTGTTCGACTAAAAGGGTAAAGGGAGAACTGCTGCAATTGTACTTCTAGATAGTGTGGTTAAGTACCTCAGGGGAGAAAGCAAAAAACTACCTGTCATAATAAGTGGGAACTGGTTACCAATCCAATGAAAAATATTTAATTAAGAGCTGTTGGAGGTTCACTGCGTTATGTAGAGAGTTTGGAGTTATACAAACCAAGTGTACAGGTTTTTTATACCTGAGCATATCCGAACATCACAATTTACAAGGGGGCTCTTAACTAGTCCCCGGAGTCAAGCTCCTATGGTTAAGTGAAAGAATTAAAGCCACATAGTCGGATTGCCTTGTTTCCTCCTATACTACCACCTTAGGGAAATAAGACATCGCCTAACGGTAACAACGCGGAAGCCGAAAACACCCCTGACAGCATCTACAAGGTGCCTAAAGCCGACGACTCGAAACTTTCAAGTTAGAATGACCACACATGAGTCAAAGTTAAATACAAAATAAGACATGGTATACCATGCAAAGCAATATAGCACTGTATCGTATAGAGATTCAAACACTCATACATGATAGTGTTTTCATTTAATGATTACATCCTTGGTCCACTAGGCTTCTATTGCTCAGCACCTTCCATAACATTGCAAAAGTATCACTGGGGGCACCTATGTCCCTTTCCACGTCATGGAGGCACGGTGGACATTTTGGTGGGTTTCACTTTTGTCCAGTCGATCATGCTCCTTGCAAAGCTCATTCAATCTCCCTCTATGCACACAGAGTGCTTCATAATGTCAATATGGGGCGCGGTAGCAATTAGTTTCTGCAGCAGGCCAAAATAGCTACTTGACAGCGGCACTGTTGGACATAGCCTGAAGTAGAGATCCTGCATTGTTGGCTCTGTCATATGGTGTAGCTCCGTCAGCTATTTCAGATGATCGGAGACAAGGAGGGGTTGCTCCAGGGCTTGGAATTGCGCCCAGAACAGCCTTCGCTCAGCATCCCCTTCCTGGGATGCATAATGCTTTGAGGCATCAATCGCACTCTTTGAAAGATCCGCACATACGCGTGGAGAATGCCATACTTGTGTAGCGACCCGACACAAAACGAGTCAAGCCTCTGTGTATCTGTGCCATCCCTGGATCAGTATGCTCGCACACACAGTACATCAATGTATATATCAAAGTGCAATCACATGTAAATAGCGTAAAAGTGATATATACCTTAAATATCTCAGCAGAAACAGTCAAGGGAGTGGAGTCCCAATAAACACCAACGGCAAGTTGAGTGCGGACCGTAACCCTGAATCGTACTCTTACTCGTCGAGGAAAAAATATCTGCAAAATAAGACGTTGCAGCCGTGTACGTCAGCATATTGAATATGCCGGCAAGTCACATATGAGAGGGGGTAAAATATCATCTATACTATATGAATATATGGCAGGTGGTGTTGTAAGTTTTAGCATAAAGCAAATTTTCTCCTACACCAAGAGGGGCTAAAAGCAAAATATTACTACGCAGTTGGTTGTTAATGAGATGGTTCCGCCAACCAGTTCTCATACCCAAGTTATCAATATTACCCACATCAATATTATTATTTGTGCTGAGAATTTCAGATAACTTCAGTTCCTTTGGCTCAAGCTGTCAATGACCGTGGACACGGCTAATCGATTAGGTTTGGGTATTCTGCAAAGTTTTGCACACGTTCCCCACAAGATTTGATCGCCTCCGTGTATGTCCTCGCACTTCAGGGTGTTTGAAGACCGGATGATCAAAACATGGTCTTTCAACGGGTCCCTCTGAATCCCTGTCGGTGCCCATCCAAATCCTACCGTTCTTCTACATCTACTGGCACCACCTGTCCAGAGTCGCCGCATTGTCCAACCAAACCAGATCCCATAATGACTTGTGGTTGTGCAGGTAAGCCTTGGGTCTTGAAAATATCCGTCCGTCTCTTCGAGCCTGGGTGAAGCTTTCTGCAAGATGTCATGGCACGTCTCCAGCATCCCGGGTCATCCACTGGTTTCTCCAGGGAGCCGATCAACCGTCCTTCACCCAGAGTTGCATTGCATCACGAGGTCTTGAAAAGTCTTGACTTAACCGGTCTTGGTTATTAAATGGTTCTCGCATCACTCGTGATAAACTCACAAGCAAAATCCCGTCTACTCAAGCATAGCAATATGAAATTTGTCGTCCCGGGCCAAGTAACGGGGTTGTTGGGTGCCTACCACACGATACTACAATATGTAACCATAATTTCCAAGTACCTACTCAGCATGCAATTGGGCATAGGATGGTAGAACTACGATGCATAAAACATAGGTGATACATGATCAAATGACTTGCCTGGTGATGTTGACGAAGAAGAATTTTCGTTCTCGAGGAATAACTTGATAGACTACTCGTCACTCTCTGATGAAATCTATATAACAACCATATCATTCACGTAAGCACTCATACTAGCAATCATTCTAGCAATCAAAACAAAAGAGAGAGCGAATAAGAATCCGAAGGAAACTTCAAATAAGACTAGGGAGTCTTCTACTACATCAAACACTAAATAGTTTTTGTCTAAAAATAAAATACTTAAATAACAGGGAACTAAGATATAAATTTAACTAAGATAAAATAAAGTATTTCCAAACGGGATTTGAAACAGTAGAGAAACCAATTGCAAGTTATTAGAGAACTAGAATTGATTTCATGATAACATATAAAAATAAAATCAAAACTTGTTGCAAACCTACTGTTAACTAACAGAAACAACACATAATCTTTCTGAAATATAAAAGATTTTTTTTTTAAAACAACTAAAGAAAGAAATATAGTCATAATCCTAAAAGAAGTGAAACAGAAAGTGTTTCACAAGAAATAATGAGCTAAAATACTCAAACAATTCTGAAACTTTTACAACTGATAAATAGGATCACTAGTAATCAGTAACAAAAAGAATGAAGTTAAAAGCTATTTTTAAACTCGAGGAATAAGCAAAACAAGCTTTAATTTGAATCTGATCTAACTCAATTTTTATAAATCCAAACATAGACAAATTATATATTTTCGGAAACTACAAGACAATTGTGATCTAACGCAAAAAGAATCAGCTTCATTGGACTTCTAGTTCAAAAGTTATAAGCTAAACAAGAACATAACTAAATCTGTTATGGAATTAATCTGAAAACGAAAACGGCAACGTGGCGAGATCTGATTGGTTGTCGGGTGTGTGCGTTTTTGGCTGTCTAGAGGGCGGCCGCAATATAATAAAAACCCTTTCATTTTTTTATAATCTAACTAACAGAAAAACCGTTTTTCTAACTAAACCAAAGGGGTCAGTTGTATCTAATCTAAACCGTTAACATATGATCTAAGGGTGCAAAACGAAAATGAAAAAAAAAACAAAGGGATGGGGATCTGCTCACCGTGGCTGAAACGCAGCAGGGCTGCTCCTTGCAATGGTGTGCTGCGCCGGTGGGGAGGGCACTCCGGCGGGGGGAGAGGGGGCTATGAGGAGGAGCAGGGGGGCGCTCCTAGGAGAGGAGAGGGAGTCCCTGGGGGCGAGGGGAGGATGGGGAGGAGCAGGGGGCTCTTGCGAGAGGTGGCAGGGAGTCTGTCGGGGTTGGGGTGGCTGCAGGGGCGAGGGGGTGCAGGGGTGGGGCGCGCAGGGGGTAGGGGAAGGAATTGGGGCGAGGCAGGGAGCTCCTGGAGGGGGGCGCTGGGGTTAAGCTCCTGCTGAGCTCTTGCCGACAGAGAACAAGGCGATGGTGGCGCCGAGGCTACGAGCAGGGAAACGAGGATTTCTCTAGGGGAATGGAAAGAGGAGAGACGGTGCGTTCTTATAGTGGTGACGGGAGGCGCCGGGATGGAGTATAGCTCGCGAATCCCGGAGGGGAAGCTTCCTAGGAAGGTTCTGCCATAGCGAGAGAAGGCACGCGCTGGAGGTAGAAGAAGAAGGTGACTTATGGGCCTGATTTGTTTCCTAAAGTGGCCCAGGTACGTTTCCTAATAAAAGACTGTTTCCTATTTACCAAAACTAGGAAAGAAAAACATATAAAACAAAATAAATAAAATTCCAAATATATAAGTATTATATATCAAAATTTTCAGAAAAATAATTCCTACCAGGTGGGCATATTATTTTTTACAAGAGAAAAACTTCATAAAAATTTATTTAAAAAAAATCCAAATTTTGCCTTTAAAATTTTTGGCACTATTTTCTTCTAACTTTTATTTATTTTGGGGTGTCATGTTACCTCCTCTCCTTCTTGCTTGGCAAGAATATCGTCAGAAAGATTTTTTTTTATTATTGAAATCTTCTGCCGAAATGAATTCGAAATCAAATACCGAAAGAAATTCAAGGACCACCATGATTCAAATTCTTTATAGTTGAAGAAGTCATGTCATCTTCTCTCATTGCCTTTGAATTTGAATTTACCACAGAAGGGGAAAGTCATTTTATTCCCTCTCATTCAAAAGTTTTTGAAAAGTTTCAAATTTCACTCAAGTTTTCAATCACTCAAGCAAACAAACAATCATTCTAACAATTATATGTAACATTCCAAAATTTGGGATGTTACAACTTGAGAAAGCAATGCAAACCTTTTTCCACCAAAAATACACTGCAATAAATATCTCTTACCATCTACAATCTTATTTATGTGGTGGATCTCCTTCTGATGTATGTGTGCCTCCTTCCATGCATCTTGAAGTGTTGTGGTTGCAGAGGACAGTTTGGAAGATGTTTCCTTATTTTTATGCTCAAGGACCTCACATTTAGTGACAACATCCTTGAGCTCTTGTTGTATCTCAGTGACCATGGTCTCTTGCTTGTCACTGATAGACCTCACCGTCAATAGCTCGACAACCACTTGTTCAACTGTCGCGCTCTATTCGGCAGCCTCTTGCCTTGCTTTACTCAACTCGACCTTGAGCTTCTCGACCTCCATGGTAGCAGCTATAGTTGTCATGCAAATAATACGCATTTTAGGGAAAGATGAGAATACCACACTTTGATGAGAAAATTAATGTTAAAACGTCTAGTTTGGACTTACCTTGTGTATCATCAAACTGCTTGTTAAGAAGGTCAAGCTCTTTTTCGGAGCTCTTAAGCTTCCGATTAATTTCTGCCGACTCTACGGAGTTGGGGGCTACTGCCAAAGACGAGGCCTACAGAAATGTGTGTCACACTCCTAAGTTAACAATGTTTTTAACCCTATGCTAGGTTCTTTTTATCACCGTACCACAGTGTTGGGGGCTACAGCTCACCCTTTTTCACTTATATCGGTGTGTTTTCTGGACTTTGACCCCCGCATGAGTTTTTGTAACTCACATAGGGCTCAGGGGCTACTGAATATAGGGATTTCTTATAAACCCATAAAAACAATTGGTTTGTAAAAAAGGAGATTATGAATTACCTTGAAGCCTGTCAGCACGCCGTTGAAAGCCTCTTTCAATCCATTATCAACGGATCGAATACACTTTAGCACCGCACTCAATAGAGTGAGGTGTTCTTCAGGGATGGAAGAGTCATTTAGACCTTCCTCCATCATGGTCGGCCACCTTGTTTTTGGTCGATCTGTTCTTGACGGCTCTATGTGCGGCATTGTGGTTTCTCCTCACGAATAAGCTTCGAAGGTTGAGAGGCCTTCGGAATAGTCTTCGGAGAAGGCTCGAAGTGTTCAGACTCTCCTTATTTGCTTGCTAGGAGGAATTCATCCTCCTTGTCTTTGATGGCCAAGGTGTTAGCCTCGGCCATGAAGTCATCACCCCCGTCCATGGTTTCCGGTTCCAAGGGGTTCTCTCGAGACACCTACCTCCCTGATCTCCTCGATGGTTGGGGAATGGTGTTTTGTGAAGCGGTCCCACTTTCCGCCGGATTTGTCGGCAAATAATCCACCTATGAAATTTGATCGGTGGGGAAATCATGCGGCGGGCTACAATATGGAAAGAAGGCCTAACCAATAATAGCACAATCTGAAATACAAAATGATGTTGGGTTTTTGGATCCATACCTTTGCGCTCGGGGCTTCACCCTGAGGGTCCTTCGAGGTACCATTTCAAAATCCTAGGATTCCTCGTCGGAATCTCGAACATCATCAAACAGGGTAACTGGGGCCCTGATGTCTACGCACGCTTCTATTCTTGTAGACTATGTTGGGCCTCCAAGCGCAGAGGTTTGTAGGACAGCAGCAATTTCCCTTAAGTGGATGACCTAAGGTTTATCGAACTCAGGGAAGTAGAGGTTGAAGATGGTCTCTCTCAAGCAATCCCTGCAATTAAGAAACAAGAAGTCTCTTGTGTCCTCAACACACCTAATACAATGGTAAATTGTATAGGTGCACTAGTTCAGCGAAGAGATGATAAAATATGGGTGATAGGTGTGGCAACTCAAGGTAATATAAATCTGTAATAAAAATTAAAGAAAGGTAGCAAGTGACAAAAGTGAGCATAAACGGTGTAAAAATGGTGAGAAACAAGGCCTAGGCTTCATACTTTCACTAGTGGCAACTCCCAACAACATTAACGTAGTCTAATCACATGATATTTCCACTAAAACATGCAGTGGTGACGTACTCGGAGGTCATTCCTTTGTGATCAAGAAAGGACGAGAATTATGTAGGGCTACAAAAGCACACCTCAGAGTTCGTAGTTCTCACCTATGGATTTCTCAATGTCACCGCGGCTATCCAAAGAGAGTACCACAATCACCACAACGTATCTCAAGGATAGTCAAAGACAAGCACCAACAGACTCTCAATCTTCAGTCAATTCACAAAAGAGGAAATAACTCATGAAAATATTCTTCTAATCCATGTCAAATACACCGTTGTCACCATAGTCTCAGGGATTATACTAGATAAGATCAACTGAGTACATCAATCCAATACATAGAAGAAGGGGAAACATCATGGGATCACCCTAGGTTAACATAGCCTATGATCACAATCAAGATCACATCATGGGAGAGAGAATTAACCACATAGCAAGTGTAGAAGACCTCAACCCCGAGGAGGAACTACTCCCGCTTCATGGAGGGAGGAAGCAACGTCGATGGAGATGAATCCGGGGGCACTTCCCCGTCCCGGCAGGGTGCCGGCATAGGAATTATGGTCCCCCGAAACTTGTTGGCGATGCCAGCGGAGATCGGAATTGCTTCTCGAGAAAAGGGTTCCCGAATCAAGGTTTCCTCCACGGGGGTAAAAATAGGACCCAAGGTAGGGCACCAAAGGGGGTGGGCCCCACGCAGGCGGCCTCCCTGCGCGACCAGGGGGCAGGCCACGCCACCAAGGCGCTTGGAGGCCTGGTGGCCCCCCTCTAGCCCTCCTTCGGCCGTGTGGAGTCTTCTGGAACGCTAATTTTTTTTATATATTTTTGTGGAATTTTTCGGGCACCGTAAATATGGGTATAAACTTGCAATTCACACACATCACCAGATAGAAACTGGCACTGGGTGCACAGAATTAGTAGGTTAGTCCAAATATGTTGAAAAAGGTATGGAAGTGTACAAAACACATAGCAATATCACCCAAAACTTGCATGGAGCAAGCAAAAATTATAGATACGTTTGGGACGTATCAACATCCCCAAGCTTAATTCCTGCTCGTCCTCGAGTAGGTAAATGATAACACAAATAATTTCTGTGGTGACATGCTAACACACATATAAGAACTTAAAAGTAAAGCAAGTAAGATATGCAATTCAAGTCAAGAGAATAACAAGCAAGAGTCCATATCTAGTATTGAAACTAGCAAATTTAGAACATAAAGGTGCAAGACCTCTCACTGTCCGTGACTCGAATGTCTCCAAATGGTGTTTGCGTGCAAGAAGTGGGAGATGGGTTTACAACATAAAAATAATATATAGTTTAATTGAGAACTCAATCTACTAAAACTTCGCACTTGGTCTCCTTCGGAGTCTTATTTTGACTCATCCGCACCACTAGTCAGGCACAAGTCAAAATGATCCTCTCCCTTTCGACTTTGACCACTCATGCAATGGATGAGCGCGAGCAAGTTATGTTGGCACTTAGGATGGCAAAGAGAATAATGATGGGGAAGGAAGACAAAAAGGTGTGAAAGGCTCACATCAATGAGGACAACCATAGGCGAGAGAAAACCATATGATAGATATGATGTGAGGAGTAGGGATTGCCATGCAACGGATGCACATATGAGCTATGGTAAACTCTCCAATGGAACTAGTGGGGCGCATCCAACCTGCTTGCTCATGAAGACCTGGAGCTCTTTTGAGGACGCTCATCATTGGAATATACAAGCCAAGTTCTATAGTGTAAGGGTCCCCACATAGTTATGCATGAATTATAATCTCTATGGAGTGCAAATATAACAATGGAGTACGAGTGTGGATCTTTCAAAAGGAATAGTAGTGTTGCCCCCTTCTCTCTTTTTTTATTTTTTATTTTTTTTTATTTTTTTTGGCCTCTTTGACTCTTTGTATTTATCTCTCATTTTGTCATCTTTGGGATCTTTTCATGTGTCCTCTTTTGGGATCTTTTAATTTGTCCTCTTTGGGATCTTTTCCTCACTTAAGGGCAACACTCTATGTTTAACAAGAATAAAAATAAGATCATCACACTTCATAAGAAGTACTCAACATAAAGACGAATGAAAACTATCAATGATGTATGCAAATGTATGCCTCTGCCAGTGTAGCAGGATATGTAATGAAACTAGCGCGTCATGTAGCAATAATAAGGGCAAGGCACAATTAGCATGTGGCTCCTCGATCAAGCAAAAGCATGTATGACATGAAGATCAAGTCATGAGATGGTGGATGTTGCATGGCAATGTATCTCGTAAAGCCTATGGAGATTCCTTAATAGTGAGGAGATTCACAAAGAGACAAGTACCCCGAGGAGGAGTGTTTGGGGGTTTGGTTATCCTTGCACATCCTCGACCCATGATAACGTGAGGGTACTCTATATATTCCAACCCCTCCACATGTTAGCGATCCATCTAGTAGCTAGAGTTCTCAACTAACTTTTTAGTTTTTGAAAATACACATGGATTTCCCAAAATACGACACCTATTACTAATAGGCTCAAGCTCTTGACACCAAAAGTCCTAACATTACTCAAATCAATACCTCCAAACTATTGCAAGTTACTACTAAACTTAAATAGCAACCTCAATTACCTACTCATGCAAGACACACAACTCAGTGCAACAAGCTAACTCTTTAAACAATATAAGCATGATAACTCAAGAGAGTTCCAAAAGCATCTAAATAAAAGCTCTTAAAAAGATAAAGCCTGAAAACTAAGAGCTAAGCATGACATCAGCTATGAAAATATAAAAATAACACAAAAAGATAAGCATGAAAACCTATGTTGTGTTCTATGGTGGAGTGGAGTGTGTTTCTCCCCCAAACAAAGAAGGCTAGGGACCAAATTTTTATGAACACCAAGCAAAACTAAAACAAACTAAAAAATATAAAGAGCGGGACGCTCCAAGCATGTCACATAACATATGAAGTGATAAAAATATAGCATGGAGAAGGGCGAACTGATGATTGTTGATGGAGAAGGGGATGCATGGGGGCATCCCCAAGCTTAGATACTTGAGTCTACTTGGATATTTCTTGGGGTGCATGGGGGCATCCCCAAGCTTGAGCGTTTGACACTCCTGGATCTTCTTTCATCATCTTCCATCGCATACTTGAAAACTCCCTTCATAAGAAACTCACCATAAGCTGATTAGAGTGGTTAGTGCCCATAGTAAAATAATTTATTACCTACTGGAAATAAAGATTTTCATGAATATCTACTGTTTCTCAAGATTGCCAAAAGGTTTTTGCAAAGAAAAAGCAAGCTTAAAATTTGCAAAACAATGAAAACACAAAACAGGGCAGAATCTGGGAAAAACAGAACAACACGTAGTAAATAATTTTTTTGGGGCACTTTTGTAACTCAAATCGAAAAACTCAGAGAACATTCCAGAAATATAATTATATAGGGCATACTGTCAAAATAATTGAGATCAAAAAGATGATCTGCTGATTTTTGGCGATTTTTTCCGTCAACCAGACTTAATGTGTTTCTGGACAGCATGTCACAACTTTTGAACTTTCTTGCAATTGGAGGCTAAAACTTGGCACAAAGCTTAAAAATAAAGATACAATGATGTTGCTACAGTAGTAACACACAAAGATACCACTAAAAACTGAAAAGTAAAAACTCAAAGTAAAGATAACAAGGGTTGTCTCCCTAGAGCTCTTTCTTTATAGCCATACAGATAGGCTTAAGATTTTAATGATGCTCTCGTAGGAGTAAGAGTTGTAGAACAAAAGAGAGAATCAAGAAGCAAATACCAAACACATTTAAGTGTAACATGCTTCCTATTCATTGTAATATTGCAATAGAGTAATTCATTGAAGCACAAAGCAATAAGCATAGGAAGGCAAAACAAGTGAGCTTCAAAACCTTCGACATAAAGAGGGAAAACTTCTTATTTTTAGATATTTAGAACCATGTCTCCCCCTCTCATTATAAATTTCAGTGGCATCATGGATGAACTAAACAATATAACTATCACATAAGGCATTATTTCCATGATCCAAAAGCATAAAAATATCATTACTCTTCTTATAAGAAAATCTTCCTTATTAGGAATAGTGAGAGTAAAGCAATCATTATCATCATGGTAATCATCATATTTAGGAAGCATAGTATCATCAAAGCAAATTTTCTCCTCAAAAGTTGGGGCACAAAAAATATCATGTTCATCAAACCCGTCATCCCCAAGCTTAGAGCTTTCCATGTCATTAAAAATATTGATATTCAAATAAAGCATGGTCCCGCTATTGGATATTGACCGAGGAGTGCCTCGGGGCATGTCTACATAGTTCTCGAACCCGCAGGGTCTGCACACTTAAGGTTCGGCGATGTTTTAGTATAGTTGAGTTATATGTGTGGTTACCGAATGTTGTTTGGAGTCCCAGATGAGATCACAGGCGTCGCGAGGGTTTCCAGAATGGTCGGGAAACGAATATTGATATATAGGATGACTTCATTTGGTTACCGGAAGGTTTTCGGGCATTACCGAGATTGTACACGGAGTGACGAATGGGTTCCGGAAGTTCACCGGGAGGGGGCAACCCACCCGGGGGAAGCCCAATGGCCTTGGGGGTGGCGCGCTAGCCCTTAGTGGGCTGGTTGGACAGCCCAAGAGTGCCTATCACCAAGGAAAGAAAACCAAAGAAAATAAAAAATAAGTCCGAAGGAAGAGAAGGACTCCACTTTCCAATCCTAGTTGGAGTAGGATTGGAGTAGGGCTCCTCCTCTCCCTTGGCCGGCGCACCCTTGAAGGCTTGGACCTCAAGGCAAGCCTCCTCCCCCTCCCTCCTATATATAGTGGTGATTTAGGGCTGATTTGAGACAACTTTTGCCACGTGCAACTAGGATCTAGACACCATAGTTTTACCTCTAGATCGTATTTTTGCGGAGCTCAGGCGGAGCCCTGTAGGAGTAGATCCTCACCACCACCGGAGCGCCGTCACGCTATCGGAGAACTCATCTACTTTTCCGTCTTGCTTGCTGGATCAAGAAGGCGGAGATCATCGTCGAGCAGTATGTGTGCTGAATGCGGAGGTTCCGTCCGTTCGGCACTAGATCGGAGCGGATCGTGGGACGGATCGCGGGACGGTTTGTGGGACGGTTCCCGGGGCCGATCGAGGGACGTGAAGACGTTCCACTACATCAACCGCGTTTCTTAATGCTTCCTGCTATGCGATCTACAAGGGTACGTAGATCCAAATCTCCTCTCGTAGATGGACATCACCATGATAGGTCTTCGTGTGCGTAGGAATTTTTTTCCCATGCTACATTCTCCAACAGTGGCATCATGAGCTAGGTTCATGCGTAGATGTTATCTCGAGTAGAACACAAAGTGTTTTGTGGATGGTGATGTTCGGTTTACTGCCCTCCTTATTCTTTTCTCGATTCAGCGGTATTGTTGGATTGAAGCGGCCCGGACCGACAGTATTCGTACGCTTACGAAAGACTGGTTTCATCGATTAACATGCAACCTCGTTGCATAAAGATGACTGGCGGGTATCGGTTTCTTCAACTTTAGTTGAATTTCTTTTGACCGAGGCGGTCCTTGGAGACGTTAAATAGCAATTTGCACATCTCCGTTGTGGTTTTTGCATAAGTAAGATGCGATCATACTAGATACCCATAGCAGCCACGTAAAACATGCAACAACAAATTAGAGGACGTCTAACTTGTTTTTGCAGGGTATGCTTGTGATATGATATGGCCAATGACGTGATGTGATATATTGGATGTATGAGATGATCATGTCGTAATAGTTAACATCGACATGCGTGTCGATGGTACGGCAACCGGCAGGAGCCATAGGGTTGTCTTTAAACTAACGTTTGTATTTGCTGATGCGTTTACTATATTGCTAGGATGTAGCTTTAGTAGTAATAGCATAAGTAGCACGACAACCCCGATGGTGACACGCTGATGGACATCATGGTGTGGCGCCGGTGATAAGAAGATCGTGCCGGTGCTTTGGTGATGGAGTTCAAGAAGCACATGATGATGGCCATATCATGTCACTTATGAATTGCATGTGATATTAATCCTTTTATGCACCTTATTTTGCTTAGAACGACGGTAGCATTATGAGGTGATCTCTCACTAAAATTGCATGTGTTCTCCCCGACTGTGCACCGTTGCTATAGTTCGTCGTTTCGAGACACCACGTGATGATCGGGTGTGATAGACTCAACGTTCACATACAACGGGTGCAAAACAGTTGCACATGCGGAACACTCGGGTTAAGCTTGACGAGCCTAGCATGTACAGACATGGCCTCGGAACACATGAGACCGAAAGGTCGAGCATGAATCGTATGGTTGATATGATTAGCATAGAGATGCACTACAAGAAATATGTCAACTAACGACGTTCAATATTGGTCACCGAATGGTCATTGATTTCCATTTGTGACCTTTTTACGACCAAAAACAGACGGTCAAAAGCTGAGGGTCTCTAATGAACTATAACGACCTTTTTCTGGATTGGTCGTAGGATTTTACGACCAAACAGAAGGTCGTAGGTTTAACGACCAACTGATTTGGTCACTAGCAATCCGCCCACACTACGTGAGATCCACCATGGCAGGCTGACGTGGCAAAATTACGACCGAATGAAAATGTCGTAAATTAGATTCAGCCCGGTCCATTCCGGTCGTCTACATGGGCCGGGCCCAATAATTTGGCCTTTTATTTTCTGGGATAGAATCTTTTACTGAGCAGGTTTTTTATTATTCGACTTTTCTTTTGGGCCTTGGCCTACTATTTTTAGTCCAGTTCTTTTTTGGGCCTTGGCCTACTCTTTTTTTAGGCCCAAGCCTTTTTAGACAAATTCTAATTTGGGCCTTGGCCTACTCTTTTTTTAGGCCCAACCTCTTTAGTCTATTTCTTGTGTTAGCCTCAGCCTTTTTGCAGTCCAAACTAACATTAGTGCCCAAACAAAATGGTCCAAACGAAACTCAAATAATTGACAACTTCATTCGGTTCACAAAATACTTCATCAGGTTCGAATAGAGCAAGACACACAGGTTCACAAAATACTTCATCAGGTTCAAATAGAGCACTTCATAGGTTCAAAATACTTCATCAGGTTCAAAATACTTCACAGGTTCAAATAGAGCACTTCACCGTTTCATCGCCAGAATGACCAATCAAGTGGGCTAACTTCATCAGGTTCTTGAGAAGTTAGCCCACTTCACTGTTTCTAGGATAGGTTATATGACAGGTTCAACTTCTACGATGCTTTAGCGCCGAAGAGAGCCATCAAGTGGGCTAACTTCCCTTCCTGTTCTTGAGACTTCTTGCGCGGCAGCTCAAGTTCCTTGTCGCGTGCAGCTTCATATTCTTCCGCCTTTAGCTTGATTGCTGCCATTTCTTCTTGCATCACTTCAGCTTGAAGCTCCGACCTCTCCAGCTTCGGCTCAAGATCATGAACATGAGCAGCCACAGCAGCAGTTCCTTTGCCTGATTTGTTACTAGATGACTTGAGCCCAACATTCCTGAGGCATGTGCTTTTCTTGACTTCGGTCTTGAGCACTTCTTCAACAATCTCAACATCAGACTTTGGTTCTTCACCTTCTGGTACCGGCGCGTCCTTCATTTTTTCCATCTCAAGCTAGCATATGGAGGATAATGATAGACATTAGTGGGAGATCTATTTCACATTCTGCAAGAGAAACCAAACAAGAATTCCACCAAACCAGACCAAGAAATGGATTATTTGAAGTAATCAAACCAGCACACAAAATCTATATGTAGATATTTTACTCAAACTCAAACAGAAGTAGATGATAACTACTAAACTTAAAGCATTATTTGAATCTGGCTACAGCAAGTGTACACACTTATTTGATCTAGAGACATGCAATTGGAACAATATGGTGGTTCTATATAATATGGCTTATTTGTTGAGAACTAATATTCAGATCAATTTTCATCATATCATAAAATGCAAAAAATAGCTACAACAATTTCTGATATCTTTGTTGAGAACTTTACAACAAATTCTGATATCTTTTTGAGATACCAAACCTATCGTAGGCTCTAGCAAACAGCGTCAAATCTATGGTGTGTTCTTGCTGGCTATGAATCAAACAGGGCTGAGGTCTATGGACAAAAGTTTGAACTAGCTGGACAAAACCATGGAGTGACTTACTATAGCAATCTTGACTGGCTCCGAAAACCCGTGCTTCTTGCTGTTTTGGGTGGCCTTGAACAAGTCAGTCGCAGACAGCTCCTCACCCTTACGCTCTTCTTTCTGAAATGTTTTTCAACAAAAATCAAACTATTATTCAGCAATAATAAGAAATGATATTCAACGAGGATCAAACGGTAAGGTCTTTAGAAAAAGGTACTCACAGTGGCAAAAATGTGTGATGTGTAGTGCCTGGAATCAGTTCTCTGTTGGTACACGACCTTTTCTCGATTAATGTTGTTCGACACACAGGTTTCCTACAAAAAAACATAATGTTAATCGCCAAGTTGAAAGAAAGTGGAATAGGCTGTAGTATAGTAGGACAATACGAGTCTGAGCATATTTGATTTGGAAATATTTCAGTTATCCTGCACTAGGACAAGTACATGAACAACTAGTACTATAAAAGAGTCAGTGTATTACATATGGTGTTGATTTTGAAAGTTGATGCTCTCTATTGTTCCTACTCTGATCAGAAACATGGAAGAGGAAGAAGGGGACCATTGCCCATTCCCGTCCTGATGTGCAGAACATAAATCAGCAAATAGAGCATATACAAACCTTGTGTCTTGGGGTAGACCACATCTGCACCAGAGCTTTCCATTCACCGTCCGTCAGATGGGGCACCGGAGACTTGGTGCTCACTTTGTTTGCTGTTACGATATCAAAATACTTCTTCTTGATTTTATGGCGTCGATTTTTTGAACTTTTCTACAGAACATCTTTGCATGCGTACTTGATGGTCTCCGAGTTTGTGTTCATCTCAAAATTTTCCTACCAAGACAACAAACAAGGAAGGAACAACATTAGTGATCATTAACTACAAAACAGAAAAGAGAGTAGCACATTAACTATAAAACAAGTAGCTTACAACAACTTTCCCAATGTAGTCCTCCACTAGAGTAGCATTATTTTTGTATTCCTTGAAGTGAGGAAGAACCGGCAGATGGCTTCTTGCAACGAGTCCACACTCAGAAGCAAACTTTGCTGCCTGTAGAGGCTTCTCTGGACGCTTCATCCCTTGGGCAATTTGGATAGGCACCTTTGAGCCAAGCGACTTGGTGATTCTCTCTAGCCCTTTGCCCTTTCTAAGCCTATGCTTGTTAGTCATTGCATCTAAAAATGAAATTAAACTCGTAAATTAGAAGAGAAATCGACAAATGCAGGAATAGTTCTGCTAAACAGGTAAGCATACATGATCACTTACATTTGCAAAATGCACTAGTAAAAGAGAAGGTGAACTTGCCTGGTTGAAGCACAAGCTGTTGTTCTTCTTCACTGACGACATCATTCCTGTCAATAGAAGGTGCACCACGCCTGAGGCGTAGGTAGACAGTGCCGCTTCCATCCATGCAGAGAGTGGTTTCTTCATCCATGGGCGGAAACTCATCACGCATTTCCACCGAGCTCTCAAAGTCCATGCCCAGCGGACTTTCCTGATGGTCCGTCGCAGCCGCCATAGTTGCTTTATGCCTCGTGACTCTCTCAGGTTCATCAGGTTCCAGGATCCTCTTTGTTTGTCCTGGAGGTGGGGCCATCACCCTTCCTGGAGGCATTGCAGCAGATGCTTCTCAACTCTTCCTCTTCTTGCTGGTTGTCTTCTTAACACCAGGCCTCTTCGTTCTAGATTCCTTCAGTGCCTTGTATAAATAGCACAGAAAAAACATTAGATCACAAGATAAATATGTGAGCACAAGGAAACAGGGAGCATACAAGAACCCGAACCCTCCAAGCAAGACAGAGTTTGCACCTTAACAGTCTTGTGCACTACAACTTCATCCTCCTTAGGATTGTACTCTGGGTCATCATTGATAACTCCACTACCTTCTTGAACCTCATTAGTTCTACCTTCTTGTACATCATTTGTTTTCCTAATCATGGACGCTATTGCACTAATGCCAAGGGACTGGAATATCCGATTGTTCCTCATCATATTTCTAGCCCTAACCTTCTCGTACTCGGTGAGAGGGTGCTCATCTTTGCAAGGCAAAGGAAACATAATTATTTGGTTAATTGTTGGAATGCACGGATAGACATTCAAACATATCGTATGATATTTTATTATCATTTAATCCTACTTATTCACCTAAGGAAGAGTAACAACACACATGAACAACTAAGCCAGCTAATTCAGATTACAACAATACATTTGCATAATAAAATCTGACAGTATTTTACATCACCAGCCTCCAAGATATTTTAATTTGCATATTACATTTCACGTAGCATATTAAGACACATTTTATAAATCTGAAAGTATAACCACAAGGAGCAACTTGCATACCAATGGTTGGACTCGGGTTTGACCTTGTCATCCTTGCCATGGATGCTCTTGAGGTGGTGCTTGCAAAATAGAATAAATAAACAATCAGATACACCAGGGATAAAGTAAAATGATGCACTTATATCAAAAGGAAAGCATTTAGACGAGCATGCACATACATGTAATACATGTGAAGCAAACTTGTTGGATCAACAATATAGTGATGTACTTAATGCATCAGTACTAATACATGTAAAACACTTGGACCACCATGCATATACACGTGTAGCAATGCACATACAGTTAATGCATCGGTACTAAACTGACAGTTGAAGCAAGAAACTAAATTGAAGCACTTGGACCAGCATGCACATACAAGTGTAGCAATGCATCAGTATTAATACATGTGAAACAGGAGGTAGTAATGTACTAAACTGATAGTTGAAGAAAACTATATATGTGAAGCAATGCATTAACTATTTGCAACAATTACTTTTATGTTTTAACTTGCAATTTTATACATGTACCTGCAATCATCTATAAGAAAAGTAATTACTCAACTGTATTCCCTAATGGAGGCAAACATGTGCATTCATAGCAACTGGTTGCCCAACATCATCACTTAAAGCACTGCTCCAGTAAGACACACTAACAAGAAATTAATAGGATTCTACTCAAAACTTATCTGTTAAGACTCTAGCCAAATGTTGTCTATACAATCATGATTTTCACTGCCAGTGAATCATTCCGCATTCATTCATGTAGCACAGCACAACTATATGACAGTGTTCATCCTTGATGAAGAGGCCCGTGATAAACCTCTTTTTGGAAGGAAAAAAAGCACAGCAGAATTAATCGCATGCTTCAGCAAGATAAATGTTCTTACCATCATCGAAACAACATACAGAATATATTATGCCATGTTATTTCAAATGAACAACAAATTATGTTCAGAAAAAATTAAAACAAGCCACCTATATCCAGACTCATCACTACTACTCAAGTCAAGTCAAGCCAAGCCAAGCCAAACACTAGCAATGAAGTCTGAATAGCTCACCTACACCTAGCATCACTACTACTCAAGTCAAGTAAAGCCAAGCCAAACACCAGCAATGAAGTCTGAATAGCTCACCTACACCTAGCATCAGCATCACCGCTGACTGTTTCCAAAGAAAAACACAAGCTCAAGCTCTTAGTAGTATTAACTTTGAAGACACCATAACAGTTGTAATAAATAGATGGGTATCTGGCCTTGCAGGGAAATACCATCACCAGCAGAAGAAGCATACAACTCAGCTCATTACAATGGTATCTCTAGCATCCGCCTCTACCCAGCCACCGCCACCCATCACACGTCCTAATGCGACTCGCTTCTCTACGCAGATCAAAACCATGGTAAATTAAAACTGCCCACTGTGTCATTCTATATTCAACTGACATATTTACCCCATGAACCCTAACCCTAACCCCACTACAACTGACATATTGTGTTGTAGCATGAACCCTAACCCTAGCCACATGAACCCTAGAAGAACACATGAGGGGGATCTAGCCCAGCATGAACCCTAGAAGAACACATGAGGGGGAACCCATGAACATCGACGGGAGATGGGTCGAGGGGAGAGGTACCTGTCGTCGTCGACTGTTGATTATGTAGATGTACCCGCTGTCGTCGTCGTCAATGTAGTCGTAGCCGTCGTCGATGTAGTCGTAGCCGTCGACGTCGATGTAGATGTAGCCGTCGTCGTCGATGTAGATGTAGCCGTCGACGTCATCGATGTAGTCGTTGTCGGGGAGAGGGGAGACGGGTGGCGGGGCGGCGCGGAGCAGTGGAGGGGCGGCGCCGAGCTAGGGTTAGGAGCATGGGAGGGACGGCAGAGTGGGGAGTGGAATGGGTCCCACATGGGTAGTGGGGAGTGGAATGGAGAGGGGAGTGGTGGGTCCCGCGTGGTAGTGGGAGAGGGAGTGGAGGGAAATTTGGTGGGGTGAGAGGGAAATTTTGGTGGGGTGAGAGGGAAATTTTGGTGGGGTGGGAGGGAAATTTTTCACTAGTTTTTTAGGGTTTGGAGGCAGACTTTTTGTTTTGTCAGTGCTTCTCAGATTTCAAAATTGTCTAAATAATAAATCAATAGGGAGAAGAAAAAGAGTTTAGGGAATAAATGTGTCTTTCTTGCTTACATGAATAAATGTTGTAAAATACCAAATAATGTCTTATTAAATTCCGATGACCATGTGTCTTTCTTGTGGAAATCACTATACTTTGCTCACGCCAAAATAAATAATTGTGCTCAGCCCACTAACAGAGAAGCAAAGGACACATCGGCAAATTAACAATCAATAGGGAGAAGAAAAACTGTTTAGGGAATTCACGGAGAGAGACAACATGAGAAAAATTGATGCATCCCAATGATCCCGAAAAGAAGATATCTCTCATTAGCTGACAACCAATTGGATAGAGAGCTTAGTAACATCAGTAGAGTAGCTTTGTTGGTCCTTTCGATCACAAGCTAGCATTCCCCTTCAAAATAAATAAGTGAAGCAGCGGTACATTGTTACCTACCAAAAAATAATAAACGGACACAATAGTACTATGAGAGCTTGCTAGCATCACTATATATTTGACAAGTACTCATTAAGAAGAGATAGTAGCAACTATCGGTCTCTCCCGTGCGCCTTGTTGGTATGTCAATACTGGAAGCAACATGCAAATCCGTACGCAACCGAAGAGAAAGAGAGAATGATCTCTAAGTTGTGCAAGGGGCAAACTCAATAAACAACGCTTCAGGGCTACTCCCTCCGTCAAGAAAGAAAAGAAATGGAGCAGAAAGAACTAGTGAGTGTAGTTACGATAAATCAGCTACTAGTAGTTCAAGAATGGGAGACGTCGCGGACGAAATATCTGGTTGTGGGGACACTTGAGCAACGAGCAAATAGATACTTTGAACATGCGGTCAGAACGACGGGTATGACCTTTCCTAGCTATATGTTGAATCTTGGGAAAATTTTGGTGTTTCTATGATGAAATAGATACTTTTGTACCTAAAAATTATTTTTGTAAAAAATAAAGAGAAAACTATAAGGCAGCCGCAGTTCAAATTTGACTCGCTTCCAATGGATTCGACATAGATTTGTCTTTTTCATGAGAGATGGATAAAAGCTTTTTACACCCAACCATTTTGTCAATTGTACATTAAATATGGCCTAGTATGTTAGAAAAATGAGTTGGACCAATTTTGAAACAAATATATGGTAGGTCCTTCACAAAAAAACTCATTTTGGGCACTTGAAAAATGAAAAATGAATTTCTCATACAAGGAACATGAAAACTTCCTTAGTCAACATTGCTTGTCATTCCAGCATGCACCCTTCTGCAAAATATGAGACCATTTCAACAAACTATACCATGCTTGTGGCCATGAGATTGATCATGTGGCTTGAAAGCCATGAATCTTCACACATGACAGCTCATTTCTCTGAACACTTCTTAAAAATAATTGTCGTATTACAAGCCTATTATTTTTCCTCGTAAGTTTATCACATATGATGACACAATGCGAAGGTTTTCCAATTTTCTGATTTTTTTTTGAATTTATCATGCCCGTTTTAAAAAGCGGTCAGCACGACGGGTATGACCGTTCCTAGATATATGTTGAATCTTGGGAAACTTTTGGTGTTTCTATGATGAAATAGATACTTTTGTATCTAAAAATTATTTTTGGAAAAAATAAAGAGCAAACTATAAGGCACCCGCAGTTCAAATTTGACCCGCTTCCAACTAATTCGACATAGATTTGTCTTTTTCACAAGAGATGGATAAAAACTTTTGACACCCAACCATTTTGTCAATTGTACATTAAATATGGCCTAGTATGTTAGAAAAATGATTTGGACCAATTTTGAAACAAATATATGGTAGGTGCTTCACAAAAAAACTCATTTTGGGCACTTGAAAAATGAAAAATGAATTTTCCATACAAGGAAGATGAAAACTTCCTTAATCAACATTGTTTGTCATTCCAACATGCACCCTCGTGCAAAATATGAGATCATTTCAACAAACTATGCCATGAATGTGGCCATGAGATTGATCATGTGACTTGAAAGCCATGAATCTTCACACATGACAGCTCATTTCTGTGAACACTTTTTAAAAATAATTGTCGTATTACAAGGATATTATTTTTACTGGTAAATTTATCACATATGAAGACACAATGCTAATGTTTTCCAATTTTTGAATTTTTTTTTTGAATTTTTCGTGCCCGTTTGAAAATGCAGTCAGAAGGACGAGTATGATCTTTCCTAGATAGTGGTTGAATCTTGGGAAATTTTTGGTGTTCCTATGATGAAATAGATACTTTTGTACCTAGAAATGATTTTTGGAAAAAATAAAGAGCAAACTATAAGGCAGCCGCAGTTCAAATTTGACCCGCTTCCAATTGATTCGACATAGATTTGTCTTTTTCACGAGAGATGGATAAAAGCTTTTAACACCCAACAATTTTGTAAATTGTACATTCAATATGGCCTAGTATGTTAGAAAAATGATTTGGACCAATTTTGAAACAAATATATGGTAGGTCCTTCACAAAAAAACTCAATTTGGGCACTTGAAAAATGAAAAATGAATTTTTCATACAAGGAAGATGAAAACTTCCTTAATCAACATTGTTTGTCATTCCAACATGCACCATTGTGCAAAATATGAGATCATTTCAACAAACTACGCCATGAATGTGGCCATGAGATTGATCATGTGGCTTGAAAGCCAATTTTTTGATTTTTTGTTTAATTTTTCATGCCCATTTTGAAAATGCGGTCAGAACGACGGGCATGACCGTTCCTAGGTAGTGGTTGAATATTGGGAAACTTTTGGTGTTTCTATGATGAATGTGGCCATAAAGATTGGTATTATATCAACAAACTATGCCCACTTGAAAATGTGGTCGAAACGGTGAGCATGAGCACAAAAACATCCATGAGCACAAAAACATCCATAAGCACAAAAACTATTCAACCAAGGAGCATCCATGAGCACGCACAAAAACAAATAATTTTATCTTTCATCCATGAGCATCCCTAAGCATGCACAAAATTTCATCAGACACACCACCATCATACTTAAAAGTGAAGTAGTAGTTCAACACTATCGTACTTAAAAGGTTTACACTAAAAAGATTAAAGCGGCGAAGTAGTAGTTCAACTCCATCATACTTAAAAGTGAAGTAGTAGTTCAACACCATCAGGTTCTTAAGATCTTCACTATTGCTTCTTCCCCTTCTCCTTCATCATCCCGATGCCCTTAGAGCGGCGAAGCCTCAGGCCAGGCTGTGGGATGTACTCCTCTACCACAATTGACACGGTCCTGTCGCCCAGCTGTGGGATCACCATCGCGGGGCCATTGTCAGGCACCACCACCATCGCGAGGTCATCGTCAGGCACCACCACCGTTGTGAGGTCATCGTCAGGCACCACCACCATCGCGAGGCCATCGTCAGCCACCACCTCATCATCCCTAGTCTGCTCCTCTTCTTCCCCACTCTGTTCCTCCTCATCCTTGCTGCTGCTGTTGCTGTAGCCAGAGTCGCTGCTCCTTTTGCTATAGCACATGTTTTTGTAGCCAGAGTCGCTGCTCCTGCTCCCATTGCCTTGCCTAATGGAGAGGAAGAAGAGACAAAGCCTAATGGAGAGGAAGAAGAGACAAAGCGTACTGGCATCGTCGTCGTCCTGGTAGCACCTGCGACACATAGACGTGTCGAACACCTTCACGGTGAACACATAGTTGTCGTCGTACCTGAAAACAAGGAAGTACCCGTGCTGCAGGTCGTAGGCACGGACGAACTGCTTCCAGCCACAATCTAGGTACATGCTTCCATCGGTGTCGAACATCACCTCCACGTCCCACAGCCTGCGAAGCCCGTTGCCGGCCAGCGGCACCTTCATGTTATGTGGCCGATGGCCGTCCAGCATCTTCACAAAGTTTTGAGGCAGCACCTGTCTGCTGGAGGATTTCTCAAGTATAATCGTGAAGAACTAGATACCTTCCAAGTCAGCCATCTATAGTAAGAAAAGCAGCATTGTAATTAAACAACAAGTTATCATAAAAATACTGAAACTGTCCTAAAAATACTAAAAACAGTAAATACAACTTAAAAGGTTAGCTTACAATGAAGACTTCCAAGAAAGTTCAACACGCCTATAAACTTGCATATAAGGTAAATACAGAAAACAGTAAACACAACTTAAAAGGTAAGTATAGAAAACAGTCAACATAATGTGTCCACGTAAATCCAAACTTAAAAGGTCCAATGGATCCAAATAAACTTGCACATAAGGTAAATACGGAAAACAGTCAACACAACTTGTTGCTACTTGGATGTTAAGTGAAGATCTGCTTTTATCTTATACAAGTTCAAATTTTGTACTGAATACATTTTGTACTGTAAAAAACTTGCATTATCATATCCCTGACTAATATTGTAATTGTGAAGAGCTCAAACATAAAGATTATGAACAATGCATATCCAGGACATGTCCATGGGAGAAATCCAAATGCCCTAATTTGTACTCTAGAAACGATCTGAATAACATCATCTCCACATTATAATTCATAGTTACCATCCAAAAAACAATATTTCCATGAGTATCCTCAGTCATTTGCTAGCCTATTATAGTGAGATTTGAGTAGCATAGTGAGCAGAGTTATATCCAGATCAAGGACTTCAGACAGACAGTCAACGACAAGTGTGATTTATATATGGTACTACTACTACTACAAACTCCATTATTTTTCCCTACTACTACAAGCCAACAGGTTCCTCACTATTTTTTCCCAGTGGCCGTACAAGGTAAAAAAATGATTGAAAATCATGCACCTGCCGACACAGCATCTCCCATTGACGATCACAGTTCCTCATCATAGTTGAAAAAATAACAGCAAGCAAAATATATGAGCGGCCATGGTCGACCAACACAAGTGTCTATGAGAGCTAGATTGGGATTATGGAAGTGATTGATTATTAAACTAATCTTCTTGTAGATATATAAGCAGCAGTAGTAGTCGTACTAACAAGTAAGTGATGATTGATCCATGGTGGCTTACAACAAGCAGAAGCTGCGGGAAGAAGGAGAAGAAGAAAAAGAAGCAAATTTTCTCCGGCGTCGGTCGATCATTCATGTCCTCCTAGCTAGCTAAGCATCCTTTGACAAAGGGATACAGAACAGGGCCTCAACAATAGATAAGAAAACTAATCTATCTACATTACCAAAGCTAACCCTAATTTACAAACAGCGGCGGCAAAAACCCTAACCTAATCTAATCTAATCTGATCCTAATATATCTACATCAGCAAACCTAATCTATCTACATCACCAATCCTAATCAAACTCTAATGTAATCCAATCTAGGCGGCGGCAAGAACCCTAATCTAAACAGTAGCAGAAAACTAAGTTGTAGGAAGGATTCGGTGGATTCATACCTCAGGAGAGAAGAAGGAGTAGCCGACGGAGAGAGAGGAAGGAGTCAGCGGCGGTGGGAGAGGAAGGGGTCGGCGGCGGCGGGAGAGGAAGGAGCCGGCGGCGGAGAGGAGGAGTGGGTCGAGTGGAGATGAGGAGCGGGTCGAGTGGAGAGGTGGAGTGCGGAAAAGAGTGGGTCGACTTGTCAGCGATTGGGGAAAAGAGTGGGTCGACTGGTTTGATATATTGAACAGAGAGGGCATAGAGTAGAAAACCAACAGCTTGTTCCTAGCCAAGTGGTAGAAACCTAGTGAAATGAGCGTCAGGTCGTGGGTTCGAGCCCCCGCTCGTGCATTATTTTTTGGCGAGAGAGAGCCCCGCTCGCTCTCTGAAAACTTCAGAAACAACAACAGTTCTGAAAACAATAGCAACAGGCAACGTCTCAATTCAGTTCTCTGATGAAGATAGCAATAGGCAACAGCAACAGCAACAGGCAATAGCAACAGGCAACAGTTCTGAAAATAGCTCTGAAAACAACATCTCAATTCAGTTCAAAAAAACTTCAGGAACATCACAACCAACAGTTTGCAATATTTTGCATTACAACACAACAGTTTGAATCAGGATCACATCACAACCAACAGTTCTCACCAAAACTAAGAAAATGGCAACTAAACTACATCATTTAGCCTCTCCAGCCATTTCTGAATACAACATTTTGCCTCTCCAGCCATCATGATAACCAAAACTACATCATTTTGCCTCTCCAACCATCATGATCTTCACCACGTGCCTCTCCAGCACTACAACCATCAATCTCATGCATTTTTCTACCTCG
This sequence comes from Hordeum vulgare subsp. vulgare, assembly GCF_904849725.1. Classification (NCBI taxonomy): domain Eukaryota; kingdom Viridiplantae; phylum Streptophyta; class Magnoliopsida; order Poales; family Poaceae; genus Hordeum; species Hordeum vulgare. Next base: position 443,061,167 of record NC_058519.1, read on the forward strand.
AGAGAATTGTAGTACAAAAACTACATCAGGATCGCAACAACAAAAACTATAGAGAAGGTTGATCACCAATCAAAACATGGAACATGCAGTAATATTTTAGATCACCAAGGAAACAATATTAACCTTCATGTCTATTCGCTACTCATCGTTGTCAATACCAAAACCAGGAACTCTATGCCCACTTCTGTTTTCCTCATCGTCACTACAATATTGCAGCATAGTATGATTAGTCTTGTTTTCCTCATCCTCGCTCTCATGTCCATCCGCTACCACCTTTCTTATTTTCTTGATGCCTTCAACTGTTGCAGCATCAATGAGCACACGTTCCCGGTCCCTACGCACTCTGCTTTGCACCGGAACTTCCATAGAGTCATCACCAGCTTGCACCGGAACTTCCGTACAATCATCATCCTGATATGTTAGGCCACTACCACTTGGGCCCTTTTCCACTTCAGTTTCAGTTTCAGTCACACTCCACAAGCGTCTGTGCTCAAAGTTTTGCACAACTCGCCATTTTCCGTGCAAAAGAGTATCTGGCAGGTAAAACACCATTGTTGTTTGTGTTGTTAGAATAAAGGGATCACTCTTATACCAGCACCTTGAAGTGTTGATGCTTTTGAAGTGGCCATCATATTTGACACAAGAGAGTCTCTTCTTCGTGCTACCAAGATCAAACAAGTCACAACGAAATAAGACAACCGAGCAATGGATGCCTCCACTAGAACTCATGCATTAGAGTGGAGAGGTGACCATAGAAGTCAATGTTCTCACGATCATGTGACCCCTCAGTGAAGATTCCATTATTTTGTGTATTCCTTTTTTCCTTGCGATCACCGGTGTGGTACGGACACCATCAGCAATGCATGTTGAATACACTCGCACTCGCTTATCCGGTAAGCATGCCAAAGCAAATAGAGCATCACTGACCTTCTTCTCCTCATGCAAATTTCCAACATGATTCTTAAACCATTTAGCAAATCCCTTGGCAACCCTTGTATCAACATTGATCTGGCTTTCTTCCTGGTTTAACTCTTCCTTGCATTTCCTGCAATGCCAACAAAATATGTGAATTAAAATATTAGGCTGGTGCCAACAACCAAAGAAAAAGTAAATAAATAACGAGTGCACAAGATATAACGTACTCGATATATGGTATAACCTCGGCGCAATTGCTGAGCACATACCAAACCATCTTGTCATACTCATCACCAGCCTTCAAGTATCACGAGGCTCCAAGAAAGTTCACACCATGGTTGAAAACCGAGACATCACCACTATGTGAATCAGACCGCTCTCTATTTCTGCCCGGCCGGTTCCATCTTGTTTCCACATCGCCAAAGTATCTAGAGCAAAAAGTCAATCACTCGTCGACGACATATGCTTCAGCAATCGAACCTTCAGGTCTTGCCGAGTTTTCCACATAACGCTTACAAGTAAGCAGCCTTCTTTCGATTGGGTGCATCCAACTGTATTGCACAGGGCCTCTAAGCATTTTCTCTTTTGGTAAGTGCACCGCCAAATGGACCATCACGGTGAAGAAAGTTGGAGGGAAAATGTTCTCAAGCTTGCAAAGAATAATTGGGATTTCTTTTTCAAGTCTTTCCAGAACAGTTAACTTGAGTGTTTTGCAGCATAACTCTCTAAAGAAATTTCCCAGCTCAGCAACCGCTTCATATATATCATTGTCCATGATTCCACGAAGGCCAGCCGGTAAAATCCTTTGGAGGAGGATGTGACAATCATGGGTTTTCAGTACTGAAAGCTTGAATCCATCAGAAGTAACACACTTTGCTAGGTTAGAAGCATAATCATCTGGAAATCTCACCACTCTTATGAATTCACAGAATGCTAGCTTTTGTTCTTTACTCATTGTATACGATGCTCGTGGCATTTCAAATGTATCTTCAGCTTCATCATATTGTAGATGCAAATCTTCTCTTACACCCATGTCCTCCGAATCAAGCCTAGAACTAACTGTGTCCTTTGTCTTCCCTTCAATATTCAGAAACGTCCCTAGCAGATTCTCACATATGTTTTTCTCAATGTGCATTACATCGAGATTATGCCTTAATTTCAGACCAGGCCAGTATGACAGGTCCCACAAACAAGACCTTCGGTCCCAACATTGACCTTCCGCGCGCTTTCTTTTTTTGCAAGCTTTCCTGATCTCACATCATTCACCTTCTCAAGTTGCTGCTCCAGCTCTTCCTTAGTGAATTTAGCTGGCTTGTCACGGGTTTCATTCTCACCATTAAAATCTTTGCTTCTTCTCCAACAATGGTTTCGGGGAAGAAAACGGTGGTGCCCAATATAGCAGATCTTGCTCCTTATTCTCTTTGAGCAAGGGTCTTTGTCACAGTGGACACATGCCTGATAACCCACTGTGATCCTCCCAGACAGAGTGTGCAGTGCCAGGAAATCATGGATGGACCTTATGACTGCATTACGTAGATTGAACTTTTCTTCCGGACTAGAGGCATCATATGTAGGTACACCAGTCCAGAGCTGGAGCAGTTCTTCTATGAGGGGCTCCATAAAGACATCAAAATCCTTTCCTGGAGACTCTGGACCTGGGATAAGCAGTGACATCATGAAGTTGAACTGATCCATGCATGCCCATGGTGGCAGGTTGTACAGCACCACAAAAACGGGCCACATGCTATAAGACGTGTTCATGTTCCCAAACGGATTAAAGCCATCTGTGGAAATGCCGAGTTTTATATTCCTTGGATCTGCAGCAAAATCTCCATGTTCACTATCAAATTCTTTCCATGTCTCTTCGTCCGCTGGATGGCTCAGCTCATTGTCCACAAGTTGCCGCTGAAGCTTGTGCCATTGCACCTCCAACGATGATTTCTTCGAGATAAACATCCACTGCAGCCTTGGTATCAATGGAAAGTGCCTTAGTACCTTCTCTGGTATTGACTTCTTCCCATCAGCATCTTTCCACCTAGAGGCATTGCATTTTGGACAGTTTTAATGCTTCGCAAAATCCTTCCGAAACAAGACACAGTTATTTGGGCACACATGTATTGAAACATAACCTAGCCCCAGCCTGCGGATTATGCTCAATGCTTCATCATAAGACCTGGGAACACAGCTATCGGGGAATTGCAAGGACAAAAGGTGGAGTATTGCATTGAATGCAGCATTGCTAATCCGGTAGAAAGACTTGATATGGAGTAACTTCACGGTGAAGGTAAATCTTGAAAATTTACCCCCTTCATGAGCTGCGCGCTTAGCCTCCTCCAACACATCAGCAAACATCGACTTTTGCTCATCAGCACGATCTTCAGCATCGTACAGATCCTTCAATAGGTCAGGAATCATACCATCTTCATGCCCATCCTCTTCATCCAAACCAGCATTCTCTCGCAAAATATTTTCCATAAAATTAATGCCAGCATGACCACCACCTATCATATGAGGTGCCTGTGTATCAGCTTCAATATGTTGAGGTTGTCCGGCTAAAGGTTCTCCATGATATGTCCATCTATCATATGTGCTGGCCATCCCATTAAGAAGAAGATGATCTTCCAATACTCCTTGAGGTTTTCTCGAACGGTTGAGGCAATTACAGCATGAGCAAACAATGACATCATCCTTGGAAAAATTTGCCCGAACAAATTGCATGAATTCATCAACTCCTTTCATATGTTCTTCCGAAAACCTTCTAACTCCTTTTCCAATCCAGCTTTTGTCCATCTGCCAAAGAAATCAATGGTTGCAAGTTAGAAAATCTATCTAAGTGCATCAACATTAATTAATGAGAATGGATGGCCGTAATGGCAGTTAAAAATCCAGAAAATAAGGTAGGCCCAAACTTTATATGCTACCTGCCTAACCAAAACATTCAGCTATTTCCAATTTCTCACTACTTTAGTCCAGTTCACATCGTTTACTGATTTCACATGGGAGCAATAAAAAGCAGTTCAAATAGAAATACAGATGTTGTGGTGAACATGGGAGAAAAGAAAAGCTAACAAAAACATGGTGCTTCACAAAAAAACATAGGTGGTTTACAAACAATTACTGTGGTTAAACCACCAACAATAACAACATATGCTCCCACGAAGAACTATTTTGGTTAAACTACCAACAATAACAACACTTTAAATTTACATGAATGACATTTCAAAGATTGCATCAAATGTACATCAATAAGATTTTTCCTAGTTTACATCAAATCTACATCAATATTGATATTCTTAAATATATTTGAGGCAGAGGTGTAACATCAAAATTCATAGGTGCTGAAAAATCTCAACTACTGTGTACTACATCAACTACTGTGTTGAAAATAAGGTGCTGAAATTTCATAGGTGTAACATCAAATCTACATCAACTCCCCTCATATTCAGAGGTGTAACAATTTCATTAACTGCAATTCTCCTAACAATTTCATCAACAGAAATTATCTTCACAATTTCTACCAAATTCATCAACAGAGAGGAGAGGGGGACAGGAGAGGGGGAAGAGAGGATAGGGGGAAGAGGAGAGGGGGAAGAGAGCATATCGGCAGCAGAAGCGAGTCCCCCATGCTCGGCGGTGAGTCCCTCATGCTCGGCGGTGGCGAGTCCCCCATGTGTGGGCGAGGTCGCTGTCCGAGGTGAGCGGCACCACCACCACTACCAGTGGGCGAGGTGGCTGAGGCGAGCGACACCACCACCGCTACCTCCACTTGCCGGGTGAGGTCGTCGTGGCCGAAGCGTGGCCGAGGTGGCCGTGGCGTTGGCACCACCACCACTGTCGATGGGTGAGGTGGCCATGGCGTCAGCACCACCACCGCTGGTCACCGCCCCCGTCGGTCGCCGTCCCCATCCCCGTCGGTCGCCGCCGCCCCCATCCCCGTCGATCGCCGCCGCCCCTGACATCTATATTTGCTCGTCCCCTGTCGGAAAATGGCTAAGTGTTGGCCCTTGTCGGAAATTGGCCAAGTGTTGTCCGTCCCCGTCGGTCCCACTTGTCAATGATACGAGAGACCCGTGATTTAATATAATATACACCCAAATACCGATACCTGGGCAACAGTCCCCGTCTAGCCTAGCGGTAGCAAACACTTAGCGGAAAGCGCTCGGTCGTGGGTTCGAGTCCCCGCTCGCGCATGTTTGTTTCGGGAATTAAGTGAGGCTCGCGCATGTCTCCGCTCGGTCGTCGGCCCCTCATTGTGTGCTCACCTGCCTGTCAAATGGGTCGTACCTCAGTGACAAGTAAGCGAGGATGCTGAGGTGGCTGCGTAACCAGCCTAGTGCATTCGAACAATTTAGTAACAACCATTCATATTGGTCATTATCACCTAGAAATAAGGCAGTGCCAGGTGTTGTCCTCTTTATGACCTTTCTGATGAAAATGGTCGTTAGTTTTTGGGGCTAGGACCCCTCCAGACAGCTTACGACCAAATGGTGTCAAATGGTCATAGATTTATGACCATTCCTTCCAGCGTCACTGACGGAAGGTCGTTAGTTGACATATTTCTTGTAGTGATGCTTACCACTCAAACTATCCTCAACTCACATGATGATCGGACTTGAGTTGGTGATTTTGGATCATATACCACTCAAATGACTAGACAGATGTACTTTTTGAGTGGGAGTTTTGCAAGTAATTTGATTAGTTAAACTCTAATTATCTTGAACATAGTCTAAGTCCACTTTGAAAATATTTGTGTTGTAGATCAATGGCTCACGCGACAGTCACCCTGAATTTTAATACGTTCCTAGAGAAAGCTAAGTTGAAAGATGATGGAAGCAACTTTGTAGACTGGGCTCGTAATCTTAAGTTGCTCCTGCAAGCTAGGAAGAAGGATTATGTCCTTAATGCTGCGCTAGGAGATGAACCACCCGCTACGGCTGACCAAGATGTTAATAACGCTTGGTTAACCCGTAAGGAGGACTACTCGGTAGTTCAATGTGTAGTCTTGTATGGCTTAGAGCCGGGACTTCAACGTTGCTTTGAGCATTATGGAGCATTTGAGATGTTCCAAGAGTTGAAGTTTATCTTTCAGAAGAACGCTTGGATCGAGAGGTATGAGACCTTCGATAAATTCTATGCTTGCAAGATGGAGGAGAATTCATCTGTCAGTGAACATGTGCTCAAAATGTGTGGGTACTCAAACTGTCTAGTTGAGTTGGGGATTGAACTCCCACAAGAGGCTATCACCGACACAGTTCTTCAATCACTGCCACCAAGCTACAAGAGCTTTGTGTTGAACTATAACATGCAATGGATGAACAAGTCACCCGGCGAGTTATTCGCGATGCTGAAAGTCGCAGAGTCAGTACTCTGTAAAGAGCATCAAGTGTTGATGGTGAATAAGACCACTAGTTTCAAGAGAAATGGCAAAAGAAAGAAGGGTAATTTAAAAAAGAGCGGCAAGTTGATACGTCCATTTTGCATCATGCTTTCATGTTGATATTTATCACTTTATGGGATGTTATTATACTTCACACTACAATACTTATGCCTTTTCTCTCTTATTTTGCAAGGTATACATGAAGAGGGAGAATGCCGGCAACTGGAATTCTGGCCTAAAAAGGAGCAAGTTTGAGATACCTATTCTGCGCAACTCCAAAAGCCGTGAAAATCAACAAGGAATTATTTTGGAATTTATAAAAAATATTGGGCCGAAGAAGTAACAGAGGGGAGCCACCAGGTTGGCCGCGCCTAGGGGGCTTGTGGGCTCCGTGTTGGCCCTCTGGAGCCCTCTTTTGCTATAAGGAGGGTTTCGTTCCAAAAAAAATGAGGAGGAGGCTTTCGGGAGGAATCGCCGCCGCCATGAGGCGGAACTTGAGCAGAACCAATCTAGAGCTCCGGCAGGGTCGCCCTACCGGGGAAACTTCCCTCCCGGAGGGGGCAATCGTCGCCATCGTCATCACCAACACTCCTGTCATCGGAGGGGACTCGTCACCATCAACATCTTCATTAGCACCATCTCATCTCCAAACCCTAGTTCATCTCTTGTAACCAATCTCCGTCTCGCGACTCCGATTGGTACTTGTAAGGTTGCTAGTAGTGTTAATTACTCTTTGTAGTTGATGCTAGTTGGATTACTTGGTGGAAGATTATATGTTCAGATCCTTGATTTTATTCAATACCTCTCTGGTCATGAATATTATTATGCTTTGTGAGTAGTCACTTTTGTTCCTAAGGACATGGGATAAGTCTTGCTATAAGTAGTCATGTGAATTTGGTATTCGTTCGATATTTTGATGTGTTGTATGTTGTTTTTCCTCTAGTGGTGTTATGTGAACGTCGACTACATAACACTTCACCATTATTTGGGCCTAGAGGAAGGCATTGGGAAGTAGTAAGTAGATGATGGGTTGCTAGAGTGACAGAAGCTTAAACCCTAGTTTATGCGTTGCTTCGTAAGGGGCTGATTTGGATCCACTAGTTTAATGCTATGGTTAGACTTTGTCTTAATTCTTCTTTTGTAGTTGCGGATGCTTGCGAGAGTGGTTAATCATAAGTGGGAGGTTTTTCCAAGTAAGGGCAGCACCCAAGCACCGGTCCACCCACATATCAAACTATCAAAGTAGCGAACGTGAATCATATGAACATGATGAAAACTAGCTTGACAGAATTTCCCATGTGTCCTCGGGAGCGCTTTACCTCCTATAAGAGTTTGTCCAGGCTTGTCCCTTGCTACAAAATGGATTGGGTCACTTTGCTGCACCTTTGTTATTGTTGTTACTTTCTACTTGCTACGAATCATCTTATCACACAACTATCTGTTACGGATAATTTCAGTGCTTGCAGAGAATACCTTGCTGAAAACCACTTGTCAGATCCTTCAACTCCTCGTTGGATTCGACACACTTACTTATCGAAAGGACTACATAGATCCCCTATACTTTTGGGTCATCAAGACTCTTTTCTGGCACCGTTGCCGGGGAGTGAAGCGCCTTTGGTAAGTGGAATTTGGTAAGGAAACATTTATATAGTGTGCTGAAATTTATTGTCACTTGTCACTATGGAAACTAATCCTTTGAGGAGATTGTTCGGGGTATCTTCACCTCAAACCTGAAGCACAAAGAGTTGCCCCTCAACTTGCTGCACCTACTGAAAATATTTGCTATGAATTTCCTTCGGGTATGCTTGAGAAACTGCTGGCTAATCCTTTTACAGGAGATGGAACATCACATCCCGACTTGCATCTAATCTATGTAGATGAACTTTGTGGTTTATCTAAGCTTGCAGGTTTGCCCTAGGATGAGGTCAAGAAGAAGGTCTTTCCCTTATCTTTGAGGGATAAAGCATTGACAGGCTATGTGATGATACTGGATCATGGAACTACAACCAGTTGAAATTGGAATTTCATCAAAAGTTTTATCCTATGCATCTAGTACATCGTGATCGGAATTATATTTATAATTTTTGGCCTCTTGACAGAGAAAGCATCGCTCAAGCTTGGGGGAGGTTTAAATCAATGTTATATTCATGCCCCAACCATGAGCTCTCGAGAGAAATTATCATTCAAAACTTCTATGCTCGACTTTCTCATGATGATCGCACCATGCTTGACACTTCTTGTACCGGTTCTTTTATGAAGAGAGATATTGACTTCAGATGGAATTTATTGGAAAGAATTAAACGCAACTCTGAAGATTGGGAGTTTGATGAAGGTAAGGAGTCAGGTATGAATTTCAAGTTTGATTGCGTTAAATCCTTTGTTGAAACAAATACTTTTTGTGATTTTAGTACTAAATATGGACTTGACTCCGAGATAGTAGCTTCATTGTGTTAATCATTTGCTGCTCATATTGATCTCCCAAAAGAGAAGTGGTTTAAATGTCATCCTCCCTTAGAAGTCAATGTAGTTAAACCCAATCCAGTTGAAGAGAAGGTGATCGCCTATAATGATCATGTTGTTCCCAGTGCTTACATTGAGAAACCACCTTTCCCTGTTAGGATAAAGGATCATTCTAATGTTTCAACTGTGATACGTAGGGGCTACATTAGAACACCTACACCCCCTGAGCAAATTAGAGTTGAACCTAGCATTGCTATTATCGAAGATCTCCCATCCGACAATTTTGATGGCCATGATATTCACTTTTGTGAGACGCTGCTAGAATTGCTAAACCTCATGCTAGAGACAAACATAGGCCTGTTGTTGGCACACATGTTGTTTCTGTTAATATAGGAGATCATTGTTATCATGGTTTATGTGACGTGGGTTCTAGTGTTAGTGCAATACCTCAATCCTTATATGATGAAATTAAAGACGAGATTGCACCTCTTGAGATAGAACCTATTGATATCACTATTCAGCTTGCCAATAGAGAAATTATCTGCCCTTTGGGAATTGTTAGAGATGTTGAAGTCTTGTGTGGTAAAACGAAGTATCCTGCTGATTTTCTCATTCTTTCCACCACACAAGATAGCTTTTGTCACATCATATTTGGCAGACCCTTCCTCAATACTGTCAATGCTCATATTGATTGTGAGAAGCAAACTGTCACTGTTGGCTTTGAAGGTGTGTCACATGAGTTCAATTTCTCCAAGTTTGGTAGACAACTTCATGAAAAAGAGTTGTATAGTAAGGTTCAAATTATTACCCTAGCTTCTATTGCCGTGCCTCCTACTGATCCTTTAGAGCAATACTTGCTTGAGCATGAAAATGATATGCATATGGATGAAAGGGATGAGATCGATAGAGTTATCTTTGAACAATATCCTATCCTTAAGAATAATTTGCCTGTTGAATTGCTTGGAGAACCACCCCCACCAAAGGGTGATCCTATGTTCGAGCTTAAACAGTTGCCTGATACTCTTAAGTATGCTTATCTTGATGAAAAAGAGATATATCATGTTATTATTAGTGCTAGCCTCTCAGAGCATGAAGAAAAGAAGTTACTAAAAACTCTGAGGAAGCATCTAGCTGCTATTGGATATACTCTTGATGATCTTAAGGGCATTAGTCCCACTCTATGCCAGCACAGGATTAAAACCGATCCTGATTCCAAACCAGTTGCTGATCATCAAAGGAGATTAAATCCTAAGATGAAAGAGGTAGTAAGAAAAGAAATACTAAAGCTCCTGGAAGCAGATATTATCTATCATGTTGCTCATAGTGATTGGGCAAGTCCGGTGCATTGCGTCCCTAAGAAGGGATGTATTACCGTTGTCCCTAATAATAAGGATGAATTCATCCCACACAGGATTATTATTGGCTATAGGATGGTGATCGATTTTAGGAAATTGAATAAAGCCACTAGGAAAGATCATTACCCCTTGCCTTTTATCGACCAAATGCTAGAAAGACTGTCTAAACACACACACTTCTGCTTTCTAGATGGTTATTCTGGTTTCTCCCAAATACCTGTTGCACAATCTGATCAGGAGAAAACCAGTTTCACCTGCCCTTTCGGTACCTTTGCTTATAGACGTATGCCTTTTGGCTAATGTAATGCACCTACCACCTTTCAAAGATGTATGATGGCTATATTCTCTGACTTCTGTGAAAAGATTGTTGAGGTTTTCATGGATGACTTCTCCGTTTACGGGTCTTCTTTTGATGATTGCCTCACCAACCTTGATCGAGTCTTGCAGAGATGTAAAGATACCAATCTTGTCGTGAATTGGGAGAAGTGCCACTTTATGGTTAATGAAGGAATCGTCTTAGGACATAAAATTTCTGAAATAGGTATTGAAGTCGATAAGGCTAAGGTTGATGCAATCGAGAAAATGCCATGCCCCACAGATATCAAAGGTATAAGAAGTTTCCTTGGTCATGCTGGTTTCTATAGAAGGTTCATTAAGGACTTTTCTAAGATTTCTAGGCCTCTTACCAATCTCTTGCAAAAATGATATTCCTTTTGTTTTTGACGATGATTGTGAGGAAGCCTTCGAAATACTTAAGAAGGCCTTGATAACTGCACCTATTGTTCAACCACCTGATTGGAACTTACCTTTTGAAATCATGCGTGATGCTAGTGATTATGTTGTTGGTGTTGTCCTAGGACAAAGAGTTGATAAGAACTTGAATGTTATTCACTATGCTAGTAAAATTCTAGACAGTGCCCAAAGGAACTATGCTACTACTGAAAAAGAATTTTTAGCAGTCGTGTTTGCATGTGAAAAGTTCATATCTTACATAGTTGATTCCAAAGTCACTATTCACACTGATCACGCTGCTATTAAGGACCTCATGGAAAAGAAAGACGCTAAACCTAGACTTATCAGGTGGGTTCTCTTGCTACAAGAATTTGATTCGCATATTGTCAATAGGAAGGGTGCTGAGAACCCAGTAGAAGATAACTTGTCTAGGTTGGAGAATGTTCTTGATGACCCACAACCTATTGATGATAGCTTTCCTGATGAGCAATTGAATGTCATCAATGCTTCACGTAGTACACCGTGGTATGCTGATTATGCAAATTATATTGTTGCCAAATATATACCACCTAGTTTCACATACCAGCAAAAGAAGAAATTCTTCTTTGATTTGAGACATTACTTTTGGAATGATCCTCACCTTTATAAAGAAGGAGTAGATGGTGTTATTAAACGTTGTGTACCTGAACATGAACAGGGACTGATCCTACAGAAGTGTCACTCCGAGGCTTACGGAGGACACCATGCGGGAGATAGAACTGCACACAAGGTATTGCAATCAGGTTTCTATTGGCCCACTCTCTTCAAGGATGCCCGTAAGTTTGTCTTGTCTTGTGATGAATGTCAAAGAATAGGTAATATCAGTAAACGTCAGGAAATGCCTATGAATTATTCACTTGTCATTGAACCATTTTATGTTTGGGGCTTTGATTATATGGGACCTTTTCCAAAATCCAACGGGTATACTCATATCCTAGTTGTTGTTGATTATGTTACTAAGTGGGTAGAAGCTATCCCAACTAGTAGTGTTGATCACAACACTTCTATCAGGATGCTTAAAGAAGTTATTTTCCCTATATTTGGAGTCCCTAGATATCTGATGACTCATGGTGGTTTACATTTCATTCATGGTGCTTTTCGTAAAATGCTTGCTAAGTATGATGTCAATCATAGAATTGCATCTCCCTATCACCCTCAGTCCAGTGGTCAAGTAGAGCTAAGGAATAGAGAGATTAAATTAATTCTGCAAAAGACTGTCAATAGGTCTAGAAAGAATTGGTCTAAGAAGCTCGATGATGCACTATGGGCTTATAGAACTGCCTATAAGAATCTCATGGGCATGTCTCCGTATAAAATGGTTTATGGCAAAGCATGTCATTTACCTCTTGAGCTAGAGCATAAGGCTTATTGGGCAATCAAGGAGCTCAACTTTGATTTCAAACTTGCTAGTGAGAAGAGGTTATTTGATATTAGCTCACTTGATGAATGGAGAGCTCAGGCATATGAAAATGCCAAGTTGTTTAAAGAAAAGGTAAACAGGTGGCATGATAAAAGGATACAAAAACGTGAGTTCAATGTAGGTGATTATGTCTTGCTATAAAATTCTCATTTAAGATTTTTTGTAGGCAAGCTTCTCTCTAAATGGGAAGGGCCTTACATTGTTGAGGAAGTATATCGTTCCGGTGCCAACAAGATCAAGAACACAGAAGGTAATTTTCTGAGAGTGGTAAATGGGCAAAGAATCAAGCATTATATCTCACGTACTCCCATAAATGTTGAAAGAAATATTATCAATACCATAACTCCGGAGGAGTACATAAGGGATATTTATCAGCCTGTTTCAGACTCCAAAAATGAAGAGGTATGTGATTCGGTAAGTAAACACACTCCAAAAAAATTCCAGTAGGAATTTTTCTCCGTTTTGGAATTTTTAGAAAAATTGAAAATTTTGAAGTAGTCCGGAATGCGCACGAGGAGGCGACAAGCCTGCCAGGCGTGGGCCACACCCCTGGCTGCGCCTGGGGGGCTTGTGACCACCTCGTATGCCTCCCGGACTCCGTTTTCGTGCGGAGTACTCCTTCTGGTCGGGAAAAAATCATTATATATTCTCCCGAAAGGTCTGACCCTCGTATCACGCAAATTTTCTGTGTTTTCGTTTTGAGCCTGTTTCTACTGCAGATCTAGATCGCTATGGCATCCCCAAAAGCTCCGAAGGACAAGATCTTCGAGAAGGTCATCAATCCCTACCTCGCGGGAGTGCTGCAACACCCTCAATCTATCGAAATGCGTGAGGGGATGCTGCACATCCGTGATGTTGAGGGCCCAAGAACACCAGAAGCGTGGAGGCGAGGCTCGAAGCAATGGAGCAACAAGTATTCAAGTGCCAAGGGATGGTGGAGCGTGGACTCAACGCCAATCACATGATGATCACGGAGTTCACCAACAAGCACAAGTTCGATGCCAATGACATTGGGAAGCACCTCTCCAGGCTCTATGACAGAATTCTTCACCTCCAAGCCCAGATCTCTGACCTGCAGAACCAAAACTGTGAGTATGAGTTTAGATTTAAATCAATACAGTTGGCTACAAATTTGAGGATTCCAGAGACTCGGTCATCTTTCGATTATGGAGCACCTATGCCTTGGAAGACGGAGGATCAAACCCATGTTGCAAAAACTCCACCACCATCACCTCCAAAGGAAGACAACTAAGCATGGGTATAGGCAATCCCCTTGGCTTGTGCCAAGCTTGGGGGAGTTGCCCCGGTATCGTATCACCATCACATCTTTTGCCTTTACCTTTTATTAGTTCGATCCTTTTTGGTTTTATCTTTCTCTAGTAGAATAAATTTCTTAGTGTTTTAGGCTTGAGTTTTGCTTTGTGTCACCCCCGATGTATTCAAGATCGTGAGCCATATAATAAAAAGAGTTTTAGTTAAGGACCTTGCCTCATGCCATGATCAAAAGAATGATAAAAGAACAAAAGCATGAAAGGTCATGTAATGATCTTATGGGAAGTGATGGCTTCACATATAAAAAGAATGATGATCGAAACTTGTTGAGGGTGGACAAACATAGACCTTGGTCATTGTTGCAATTAATAGCAAGTGATAAATAAGGAGAGGTTCACATATAAATATACCATCTTTGACACCATCTATGATTGTGGACACTCATTGAACTATTACATGCTTAGAAGTATATGTTGGACAAGGAAGACAACATAATGAATTATGTTTGCTTGGTTCCGAGCAATGTTATATGACTGGAGATCCCTTAGCATGTGACGATTGCTTCCACCTCTTATCAGCCAAAACTTCCGCACTAAGTAGAGATACTACTTGTGCATCCATAAACCTTCAACCTAGTTTTGCCTTGAGAGTCCACCATACCTACCTATGGATTGAAGAAGATCCCTCAAGTAAGTTGTCATCGGTGCAAGCAATAAAAATTGCTCCCTAATTATGTATGATCTATTAGTGTGTGGAAAATAAGCTTTGTACGAACCTGTGATGAGGAATACATAAAAGCGACGGACTGCATAATAAAGTTCTTTATCACAGGAGGCAATATAAAGTGACGTTCCGTCACACTAAGAGGTCGCACATCCAAACATCAAAAGCGCATGACAACCTCTGCTTCCCTCTGCGAAGGGCCTATCTTGTACCTTTACTTTTTGCCCTTGAAAGAGTCATAGTGATTGATACGTCTCAAACGTATCTATAATTTTTGATGGTTTCATGTTGTTATCTTGTCATCTTTGGATGTTCTATGTACATTTTATATCTTTTTTGGGACTAACTTATTAATTCAGTGCCAAGTGCCAGTTCCTGTTTTTCCTGTTTTTTGGCTCTTTTCAGATCTGATTTTGGAACGGAGTCCAAACGGAATAAAATCCCCGAAATGATTTTTTCCCGAACGGAAGAAGATCAGGGGGCTTGAGGGCCAAGCCAGGAGGGCTACAGGGGGCCCACAAGCCCCCTATCCGCCACCAGGGGGGTGGCAGCCAGCAGGCTTGTGGCCTCCCTGGCGCCCCCCTGACCTAGCTCCTTCGCCTATATATTCCCTAAAATACAGAAAAAAATCAAGGGATCCACGAAAATACTTTTCTGCCGCCGCAAGCTTCCGTTTCCGAGAGATCTCATCTGGAGACCCTTCCCGGCGCCCTGCCGGAGGGGACTTTGGAGTTGGAGGGCTTCTTCATCATCATCATCACCCCTCCAATGACTCGTGAGTAGTTCACTTTAGACGTACGGGTCCGTAGTTAGTAGCTAGATGGCTTGTTCTCTCTCTTGGATCTCCAATACAAAGTTCTCCATGATCTTCATGGAGATCTATCCGAGGTAATCCTCTTTGGCGGTGTGTTTGTCGAGATCCGATGAATTGTGGATTTGTGATCAGATTATCTATGATATATATTTGAGTCTTTGCTGATTTCTTATATGCATGATTTGATATCCTTGTAAGTCTCTCCGAGTCTTGGGTTTCGTTTGGCCAACTAGATCTATGATTCTTGAAATGGGAGAAGTGCTCGGTTTTGGGTTCTTACTGTGTGGTGACCTTTCCCAGTGACAGTAGGGGCAGCAAGGCACACATCAAGGGTAACAAGATGGGCTTTGTCGTTGATATGAGATTGTCCATCTACATCATGTCATCTTGCTTAAGGCGTTACTCTGTTCTGTTGGACTTAATACACTAGATGCATGCTGGATAGCGGTCGACGTGTGGAGTAATAGTAGTAGATGCAGAAAGTAACGGTCTACTTGTTTTGGACGTGATGCCTATAGATATAATCATTGCCATAGATGACGTCATGACTTTGCGCGGTTCTATCAATTGCTCGACAGTAATTTGTTCACCCACCGTCTACTTGCTTTCAAGAGAGAAGCCACTAGTAAACACTACGGCCCTTGAGACTATTCACATCTATCGTTTCCACTTTCGCTTTCACTTTGCTTTGTTACTTTGTTGCTTTCAGTTCTCACTTGGCAAACAATCTATAAGGGATTGACAACGCCTTCATAGCGTTGGGAGCAGGTTTTTTGTGTTTGTGCAGGCACTTGTGATACTCCTTCACTGGATGGGTACCTTGGTTCCCAAACTGAGGGAAATACTTACCACCGCTGCGCTACATCACCCTTTCCGCTTCGAGGGAACACCAACGCAAGGCTCCAAGGCCACGGGGGAAATCCTTTGCATATTTGCCTAGGAAGTCCCTTAAGGCGTAGCCGTAGCAGAAGGATTCCTGGTGCCGTAGCACGTTTCTGGCGCCATTGGAAGGTCTTTTGTTGCAGTAGAAGAAGTATTTCTGGCGCCGTTGCCGGGGAAGGAGAGATCTATCCAAGTAGGTCTCACAAACTCATCTCTTGCATTTACTTTTTTTTCCAGTTGCCTCTCATTTTTCTCTCCCCCACTTCACATTCACCGTTTTCATTTGCCTTCCTCCTTTGCCGTTTTCTTTTGCCTTTTGCCTTTTTGCCTTTCTCCTTTGCTGTTTTATTTTGCCCGTTTCACTCTCTCTTCCTGCTCGTTTGTGTGTGGGATAGTCCATCAATGGCTAGACCCACCACTCCAAGCGATACCCCTGAGAATGAAGTTCTCAATTTCAGGCAGAATGAGGAAGAAAATTTAAAGGACGCTTGGTACAGGATTTGCAATGCTCAAAGTAGATCTACTCGTAAGCAATCCACTACCGTCCTTCTTCGCAGTTTCTATGTTGGAATTCTTCCTTGGAATAGGTATATCCTTGATACCATTGTAGGCAGGAATTTTTTGGGGAGCCATACTATTGACTCCTATGGAGCTATCATGAATTTGGTAGGCTCACCCCCGCTTATGGTTAATGGAACTACCTTCACCTTGGAACACGTGATGCAAAGGCTTGACGCTGTTGAAAATGAAATTGCCACAGTTGAACTTATTGACAGTTTGGATAGAAAGATCCACAATCAAATTACTCAGCATGGATCCAAAGTGGGAAATTTTTTGAAAATTTTAAGGGAGAAGGAACTTATAGTTAATGATTCTTCTAGAATTGGCAAACTAGAAGATGTCATAACCAACTTGGGTTCCGCTTTTACCGCTGTGCAAAATACTCCAAATCTCAAAAACACCGTCAAGTATGTTTTTGTTCCAAAAGCTAGTGGTGAGTCATCCAATAAAGATGAAGATCTTAACATGATAAATGATCACACTACTTATGGTTTGAGCACCAAAGATGACTATACGTGATTCCATCACCTTATGCCTTGCTAAGGGCGTTACACAAAAGCGCTTGTTGGGAGGCAACCAACAAATCTATCCTTTTCTTTCTGTTTTGTGTTTTCCACATTTTCATAATTCTGTTATGATTGTGTTTATTGTGTTTCTTTTTTCGTTTGTGCCAAGCAAAATCGTTATGATTAGTCTTGGGGATGATTGTTTGGTCATGCTGGAAAAGACAGAAACTTTCTACTCACGAAAAGAATTTTCATTTTTTCTGTAAGAGCTTTTGAGTTGATTTTTTTTGCTGCTGATTACTACAGAAATTCTTCATACTGACGTAATTTTTCAGAATTTTTGAAGTAACAGAAGTATAGGAAATATACAGATTGCTAGACACTTGTCTGCTGTTAACAGATTCTGTTTTTTGTTGTCTTGGTTGCTTATTTTGATGAAACTATGGATAGTATCGGGAGGTATTAGCCATGGAAGATTGAAGATACAGTAACCCAACATCAGCATAAGTAGAATTTAAGTTTTCTACAGTACCTAAGGAACTGGTGGTTTGCTTTCTTATACTAATGTTATCACGAGTTTCTGTTTAAGTTTCGTGCTGTGAAGTTTTCAAGTTTTGGGTGAAGTTCTTATGGACAAAGAGATAAAGAGTGGCAAGATCTCAAGCTTGGGGATTCCCAAGGCACCCCAAGAGATTCAAGGATGTCGTAAAAGCCTACGCTTGGGGATGCCCCGGGAAGGCATCCCCTCTCTCGTCTTCAATCCATCGGTAACGTTACTTGGGGCTATATTTTTATTCACCACATGTTATGTGTTTTTGCTTGCAGCGTCTTGTATCGTAGGAGTCTTTTATTTTTATTTTGTTGTGTCAAAATCATCCTTGTTGTACACCTAGAGAGAGAGACATGCACTCATCGTGATTTTGTCGAGCTTCACTTATATCTTTTGGTAGACAATTCAGCTCACATGTGCTTCACTTATAACTTTTGAGCTAGATACTTTTGCTCTGTGTGCTTCACTTATATCTTTTAGAGCACAGTGGTGTGTGGCTTGGTAGTTGATCTATGCTTTGAAAGTAGTCTCAAAAGGGGTAGTTATCCAAAGGGATATGAAAACTTCCACCTTCATGTGCATTGAATAGTTAGAGAAGTTTGATTCATCTCAATTAGTTTTGAGTTGTGGTTTTGGTAATATTGAAGTTATGCTAGTAAGGAGTTGTGGATCTAGAAATAATTGTGTTGAAGTTAGTGATTCCCGTAGCATGCACGTATGGTGAACCGCTATGTGATGAAGTCTGAGCATGATTAGTCTTTTGATTGTCATCCTTTGCGTGGCGGTCGGGATCGCGCGATGGTTTATACCTACCAACCCTTCCCCTAGGAGTATGCGTTGAATGCTTTGTTTCGATTACTAATAATGCTTTTGCAACAAGTGTGTGAGTTCTTCATGACTAATGTTGAGTCCATGGTTTAGATGCACTTTCACCTTCCACCATCACGATCTTCTTAGTGTTGTGCAACTTTCGCCGGTGCACAAAACCCACCATTAGCCTCCCTCAAAACAGCCACCATACCTACCTACTATGGTTTTTTCCGAAGTCATTCCGAGATATACTGCCATGCAACTACCACCATGACATGTGCCACCACGTCTACATTGCCATTGCATGATCGTAAGATAGCTAGCATGATGTTTCCATTAATGTCTATGCCATGCTAGATCATTGTCACGGTACACTACCGAAGGCATTAAGTTTTGAGTTGAAAGTGTGATGGTCATCATTGATGGAGCATTGTCCCATGTAAGGAATTAAAAGAGGCCAAAGATGCCCACCAAAATAAAAAAATATTAAAAAAAAGAGGCCAAAGAGCCCACCAAAAAAATGATGATGAGAGAAAAAGAGAGAAGGAACAATGCTACTATCCTTCCACGCTTGTGCTTATTAAGCACCATGATCTTCATGATTGAGAGTCTCTTTTTTTATCACCACCATATAGATAGTGGGAAATTTTCATTATATAACTTGGCCTGTATATTCCAATGGTAGGCTTCCTCAAAATTGCCTTAGGTCTTCATGAGCAAGAAAGTTGGACGCACACCCACTAGTTTTCTTTAAGAGCTTTCACATACTCTTAGCTCTAGAGCATCATTTGTATGGCAATCCCTACTCATTCACATTGATATCTATTGATGAGCATCTCCAAAGCTCATTGATATGCCTAGTTAATGTGATCATCTTCTCCTCATTTTTGTCCTGCAACCACCACCACATTCCACACCACTTATAGTGCTAAAACCATGGCTCACGCTCATGTATTGCGTGAGAGTTGAAAAAGTTTGAGAAAGTAAAGGTGTGAAAACAATTACTTGGCCAATACCGGGGTTGTGCATTATTTAAATTCGTTGTGCAATGATGATAGAGCATATCCAGACTATACGCTTTTGTAGGGATAACTTTCTTTTGGCCTTGTTATTTTGAAAGTTCATGATTACCTTGCTAGTTTGCTTGAAGTATTATTGTTTCCACGTCAATAGCAAACTATTGTTTTGAATCTAATGGATCTGAACATTCACGTCACATAAGAGGAGTTACAAAGGACATCTATGCTAGGTAGCATGAAAGCATCAAAAATTCATTCTTTATCACTTCCCTACTCGAGGACGAGCAGGAGTTAAGCTTGGGGATGCTTCATACGTCTCGAACGTATCTATAATTTTTGATGGTTTCATGCTGTTATCTTGTATTCTTTGTATGTTTTATGTATCTTTTTATATATTTTTGGGACTAACTTATTAATTCAGTGCCAAGTGCCAGTTTCTGTTTCTTTTGTGTTTTTTACTCTTTTCAGATCTAATTTTGGAATGGAGTCCAAACGGAAGAAAAACCCCGAAATGATTTTTTCCCGAACGGAAGAAGTCCAGGGGGCTTTTGGGACAAGCCAGGTGGGCTCCAGGGAGCCTACAAGCCCCCACTCCGCCACACGGGGGAGGCGGCGGTGGGCAAGCTTGTGGCCTCCCTGGCTGCCCCGTGACCTAGGTCTTTGGCCTATAAATTCCCTAATATTCCGCAAAAAATCAGGGGAGCCTAGAAAATACTTTTCCGCCGCCGCAAGCTTCTGTTTCCGCAAGATCTCATCTGGAGACCCTTCCTGGCACCCTGCCGGAGGGGACTATGGAGTTGAAGGGCTTCTTCATCATCATCATCGCCCCTCCAATGACTCGTGAGTAGTTCACTTCACA
Organism: Hordeum vulgare subsp. vulgare; assembly: GCF_904849725.1. Lineage (NCBI taxonomy): Eukaryota > Viridiplantae > Streptophyta > Magnoliopsida > Poales > Poaceae > Hordeum > Hordeum vulgare. The sequence goes on from NC_058519.1 coordinate 443,081,461, forward strand.
CCTACAAGTCCGTAGTTAGTAGCTAGATGGCTTCTTCTCTCTCTTGGATCTTCAATACAAAGTTCTCCATGATCTTCATGGAGATCTATCCGATGTAATCTTCTTTGGCGGTGTGTTTGTCGAGATCCGATGAATTGTGGACTTGTGATCAGATTATCTATGATATATATTTGAGTCTTTGCTGATTTCTTATATGCATGATTTGATATCCTTGTAAGTATCTCCGAGTCTTGGGTTTTGTTTAGCCAACTAGATCTATGATTCTTGCAATGGGAGAAGTGCTTGGTTTTGGGTTCTGCCATGTGGTGACCTTTCCCAGTGACAGTAGGGGCAGCAAGGCACATATCAAGCAGTTGCCATCAAGGGTAAAAAGATGGGGGTTTTATCATTGGTTTGAGATTATCCCTCTACATCATGTCATCTTGCTTAAGGCGTTACTCTGTTCTTATGGACTTAATACACTAGATGCATGCTGGATAGCGGTCGACGTGTGGAGTAATAGTAGTAGATGCAGAAAGTATCGGTCTACTTTTTTCTTACGTGATGCCTATAGAAATAATCATTGCATAGATATCGTCATGACTCTGCACAGTTCTATCAATTGCTCGACAGTAATTTGTTCACCCACCGTCTACTTGCTTTCATGAGAGAAGCCACTAGTAAACACTACGGCCCCCGGGTCTATTCACATGCATCGTTTACATCTCCGCTTTTACTTTGCTTTGTTACTTTGTTGCTTTCAGTTCTCACTTGGCAAACAATCTATAAGGGATTGACAACCCCTTCATTGCATTGGGTGCAAGCTTTTGTGTTTGTGCAGGATCTTGAGATACTCTTCCGTCGGATTGATACCTTGGCTCTCAACCTGAGGGAAATACTTACCGTCGATGTGCTACATCACCCTTTCCGCTTTGAGGGAACACCAATGCAAGGCTCCAAGGCCACGGGGGAAATCCTTTGCATACTTGCCTAGGAAGTCTCTTAAGGCGTAGCCGTAGCTGAAGGATTCTTGGTGCCGTCGACACAACTATTTTTGGCGCCATTGCAAGGGATACACATCAAGCATCACATACCACGGTGCACTATGTGAAGTGCGGATGACATTTAATTGCTCATCAGGAAAGTTGTCATCAATAGGTCATGGGTCATCAAGGACATTCTCTAGCCTAGACAAGTTATCTGCTACAGGGTTATCAGCACCCTTTCGGTCATCAACGTGCAAATCAAACTCCTGTAGCAGGAGAACCCATCTAATCAGCCTCTTCTTAGCGTCTTTGGTACTTAATAGCGGCATGATCAGAGTGAATAGTGACTTTGGAGTCAACTATGTAAGATCTGAACTTTTCACATGCAAACACGAGTGCTAAAAACTTCTTTTCTGTAGTGCCATAGTTTCTTTGGGCACTGTCTAGGGTTTTACTAGCGTAGTGAATAACATTCAACTTCTTGTCAACTCTTTGTCCTAGAACAGCACCAACAGCATAATCACTAGCATCGCACATGATTTCAAAGGGAAAGTTCTAGTCCGGTGGTTGAACAATAGGTGCGGTTATCAAAGCCTTCTTAAGTATTTCGAAAGCTTCCTCACAATCCTCATCAAAAACAAAAGGAACATCCTTCTGCAAGAGGTTGGTAAGAGGCCTAGAAATCTTAGAGAAGTCTTTAATGAACCTTCTATAGAAACCAGCATGACCTAGGAAGCTTTGTATACCTCTGATATCTGTGGGGCAAGGCATTTTCTCAATTGCATCAACCTTAGCCTTATCAACTTCAATGCCTCTTTCAAAGATTTTGTGTCCTAAGACGATGCCTTCATTAACCATAAAGTGGCACTTCTCCCGATTCAAGACGAGGTTGGTATCTTCGCATCTCTGTAAGACTCGATCAAGGTTGCTGATGCAATCATCAAAGGAAGACCCGTAAACGGAAAAGTCATCCATGAAAACCTCGACCATATTTTCACAAAAGTCAGAGAATATAGCCATCATGCATCTTTGAAAGGTGGCAGGTGCATTGCATAAGCCAAAAGGCATACGTCTATAAGCAAAGGTACCGAAGGGGCAGGTGAAAGTAGTTTTCTCCTGATCAGATTGTGCAACAGGTATTTGCGAGAAACCTGAATAACCATCTAGAAAGCAGAAGTGTGTGTGTTTGGATAGCCTTTCTAGAATTTGGTCGATAAACGACAAAGGATAGTGATCTTTCCTGGTTGCCTTGTTTATTTTCCGGAAGTCTATCACCATCCTATAGCCAGTAATAATCCTTTGTGGGATTAGTTCATCCTTATCATTAGGAACGACGGTGATACTTCCCTTCTTAGGTACGCAATGTACTGGACTTACCCAATCACTATAAGCAACAGGATAAATGATTCCTGCTTCGAGAAGCTTTAATATTTCTTTTCTAACGACCTCTTTCATCTTAGGATTCCATCTCCTTTGATGATCAGCAACTTGTTTAAAGTCAGGATCAGTTTTAATATTGTGCTTACATAGAGTGGGACTAATACCCTTAAGATCATCAAGAGTATAACCAATAGCAGCACGGTGCTTCCTCAGAGTTTTTAACAACTTCTTCTCTTTGTGCTCTGAGAGGAGAGCACTAATAATAATTGGATATATCTCCTTCTCATCAATATAAGCATACTTAAGAGTATCAGGCAACTGTTTAATCTCGAACACAGGATCACCCTTTGGTGGGGGAGGATCCCCAAGCAGTTCAACAGGCAGATTATTCTTGAGAATAGGATATTGTTCTAAGACAATTTTATCTATCTCATCTCTCTCCTCCATATGCATATCATTTTCATGCTCGAGAAGATATTGCTCTAAAGGATCCGTAGGAGGTACGGCAATAGAGGCAAGAGCAATGATTTCATCCCTACCAGATGACTCTTTTTCATGGGGTTGTCTTCCAAACTTGGAGAAGTTAAATTCATGAGACACACCCTCGAAACTAACAGTGACGGTGTGCTTAATGCAATCAATGTGAGCATTGACAGTGTTGAGAAAGGGTCTACCAAATATGAAGGGACAAAAGCTATCTTGTGTAGTACCAAGGACGAGGAAATCAGTAGGATACTTCGTCTTACCACACAAGACTTCTACGTCTCTCACAATTCCCAGAGGGCTGATAGTGTCTCTATTAGCTAGCGTAATAGTGACATCAATGGGTTCTAACTCAGCAGGTGCAATCTCATCTTTGATTTCATCATATAGAGAACGGGGTATTGCACTAACACTAAATATCATATCACATAAACCATGGTAACAGTGATCTCCTATCTTGACAGAAACAACGGGCAGGCCAACTACAGGTCCGTATTTGTCTTTCGCGTGAGGTTTAGCAATTCTAGCGGAGTCCTCACAGAATTTGATAACATGCCCATCTACGTCTTCGGCTAAGAGATCTTTGATAATAGCAACACTAGGTTCAACTCTAATCTCCTCAGGGGGTGCAAGTGGTCTAATGTAACCCCTACGTATCACAGTTGGAGCTTTAGAATAATCCTTTATCTTAGCAGGGTATGGTGGTTTCTCAGTGTAGGCACAAGGAACAACAGGATCACTAAAAGCAATGACTTTCTCCTCAACTAGATTGGTTTTGACTATGTTGCTTTCTACAGGAGGATGATACTTAAACCACTTCTCTTTGGGAAGATCAACATGAGCAGCAAAAGATTCACATAGAGAAGCTACTATCTCAGAGTCAAGTCCATACTTAGCGCTAAAATCCCTAGAAGTGTTTGTCTCAACAAAAGATTTAATGCAATCAAACTGGAAATTAATACCTGACTCCTTACCTTCCTCCAGCTCCCAATCTTCAGAGTTACGTTTGATTCTTTCCAATAAATTCCACTTGTGGTCAATATCCTTCTTCATAAAAGAACCGGTACAAGAAGTGTCAAGCATGGTACGATCTTCATGAGAAAGTCGCGCATAAAAGTTTTGAGTGATGATTTCTCTCGAGAGCTCATGATTAGGGCATGAATATAGCATTGATTTAAGCCTCCCCCAAGCTTGAGCTATGCTTTCCCTATCACGAGGCCAAAACTTATAAATAAAATTCCGATCACGATGTACTAAATGCATAGGATAGAACTTTTGATGAAATCCCAATTTCAACCGATTGTACTCCCATGATCCAGTATCATCACATAGCTATACCATGTCAACGCCTTATCCTTCAAAGATAAAGGGAAGACTTTCTTCTTTACCTCATCCTTGGGCAAACCTGCAAGCTTCATCTACATAGATCAGATGCAAGTATGGATGTGAAGATCCATCTCCTGTAAAAGGATTAGCCAGCAGTTTCTCAAGCATACCCGAAGGAATTTCATAAAAGATATTTTCAGTAGGTACCTCAGGTTGAGGAACAACTCCTCGTGCTTCCGTTCGTGGTGAAGATGACGAACTCCTCAAAGGAACAGTTTCCATAGTGACAAGTGACAATAAATTTCAGCACAGTATATAGATGTTTCCATACCAATTTCCACTTACCAAAGGCGCTTCACTCCCTAGCAATGGCACCAGAAAAGAGTCCTGATGACCAACAAGTATAGGGTATCAATCGTAGTCCTTTCGATAAGTAAGAGTGTCGAACCCAACGAGGAGCAGAAGGCTCTGATAAACGGTTTTCAGCAAGGTAATAACTGCAAGCACTGAATGTAGCGGTAAGAAGTGAAGGTGTAGTGAGGTGAAACGTACCAAGCAAAAAGTAACAAGTAACAAGTAGTAGCAATGGTGCAGCAAGTGGCCCAATCCCTTTTGCAGCAAGGGACAAGCCTGAACAAAGTCTTATAGGAGGAAAAACGCTCCCGAGGACACACAGGAATTTCTGTCATGCTAGTTTCATCATGTTCATATAATTCACATTCGTTACTTTGATAGTTTGATATGTCGGTGGACCGGGGCTTGGGTACTGCCCTTACTTGGACAAGCATCCCACTTATGATTAACCCCTCTCGCAAGCATCCACAACTACGAAAGAAGAATCAAGACAATGTCTAACCATAGCATTAAACTAGTGGATCCAAATCAACCCCTTACGAAGCAACACATAGACTGGGGTTTAAGCTTCTATCACTCCAGCAACCCATCGTCTACTTACTACTCTCCAATGCCTTCCTCTAGACCCAAATATGGTGAAGTGTTATGTAGTCGACGTTCACATAACACCACTAGAGGAAAAACAACATACATCATATCAAATACCGAACGAATATCAAATTCACATGACTATTATCAGCATGACTTATCCCATGTCCTCAGGAACAAAAGTAACTACTCACAAAGCATAATCATAATCATGATCAGAGGTGTAATGAATAGCATCAAGGATTTGAACATAAACTCTTCCACCAAGTAATCCAACTAGCATCAACTACAAAGAGTAATCAACACTACTAGTAACCTTACAAGTACCAATCGGAGTCGTGAGACGGAATTGGTTACAAGAGATGAACTAGGAATTGGAGAGGAGATGGTGCTGATGAAGCTGTTGATGAAGATGCCTCCCCTCCGATGAGAGGAGTGTTGGTGAGGATGATGGCGACGATTTCCCCCTCCAGGAGGGAAGTTTCCCCGGCAGGATCGTCCTACCGGAGCTCTAGATTGGATCTGCTCAAGTTCCGCCTTGTGGCGGCAGCGAAACCACGAAAAAGCTCTCGATTGATTTTTTTTCTAGAACGAAACCCTTCATATAGCAAAAGAGGGGGGCCAATGGGCCGTCAGGGAGCCCACAAGCTTGCTAGCCACCACCAGGGGGTGGCGGCTACCAGGCTTGTGGCGCCCTGGTAGCTCCCCTCTGGTACTTCTTCCGCCCAGTATTTTTTATATAATCCCAAAAAAATCCACGTAACTTTTCAGGGCATTTGGAGATGTGCAGAATAGTGGACAAAGATTTGCTCCTTTTCCAGTCCAAAATTCGAGCTGCCTGAATTCTCCCTCTTCAAATAAACCTGGCAAAATAAGAGAGAAAAGGCATAAATATGGTACCAAAAAGTAATATAACAGCCCATAAAGCAATAAATATAAACATGAAAGCATGATGCAAAATGGACGTATCAGTCCCTTAAGGCGTAGCCGTAGCAGAAGGATTCCTAGTGTCGTAGCATGTTTTTGGCGCCATTGGAAGGCCTTTTGTATCAGTAGCAGTGATCTACACCAATTCCTTATTTCACCTTTATCTTGGCTAACGTCATATGCTAGGGAAATATCTATATTCATATGTCAACTTGGAGGTAAGTATTCATGAATTATTATTGTTGACATTACCCTTGAGGTAAATGGTTGGGAGGCGAAACTATAAGCCCCTATATTTCTCTGTGTCCGACTGAAACTTTGATCTCATGAGTACCACGTGAGTTGTAGCAATTGTAGAAGACAAAAGGACGATTGAGTATGTGGATTTGCTTTACAAGCTCTTATTTTACTCTTTCTGATGTTATGATAAATTGCAATATTGCTTCAGTGACTAAAGGTTGTTGGTTATAAATTCTCAGAAGGGTTCTTGATCCATACTTTACTTTGTGAAGGAATTGTCACTTTAGCACGAGAGATTATATGATGATTTTGTTGTTCTAACTATGATCATGATGCCTACATGTCCGTATCTTGTTTTGTCGACACCTCTCTCTCTAAACCTGTGGGCATATTTATTGATCTCGGCTTTCGCTTGAGGACAAACGAGGTCTAAGCTTGGGGGAGTTGATACGTGCATTTTGCATCATGCTTTCATGTTGATATTTATCGCTTTATGGGCTGTTATTACACTTCACGGTACAATACTTATGCCTTTTCTCTCTTATTTTGCAAAGTTTACATGAAGAGGGAGAATGCCAGCAGCTGGAATTCTGGCCTGAAAAAGGAGCAAGTTTGAGATACATATTCTACGCAACTCCAAAAAGCCGTGAAAATCAACGAGGAATTATTTTCGAATTTATAAAAAATACTTGGCCGAAGAAGTACTAAAGGGGAGCCAGCAGGAGGCCACAAGCCTGCTAGGCGCGGCCTACCCCCTGGTCGCACCTAGGGGGCTTGTGGGCTCCCTGTTGGCCCTTAGTCCCCCCCCCCTCTTTTTCTATAAGGAGGGTTCCATTCCAGAAAAAAAATCAGGAGGAGGCTTTCGGGAGGAATTGCCGCCGCCACGAGGCGGAACTTGAGCAGAACCAATCTAGAGCTCCAGCAGGGTCGTCCTGCCGGGGAAACTTCCCTCCCGGAGGTGGAAATCGTCGCCATTGTCTTCACCGACAATCCTGTCATCGGAGGGGACTCGTCACCATCAACAACTTCATCAGCACCATCTCATCTCCAAACCCTAGTTCATCTCTTGTAACCAATCCCCATCTCGCGACTCCGGTTGGTACTTGTAAGGTTGCTAGTAGTGTTAATTACTCTTTGTAGTTGTTGCTAGTTGGATTACTTGGTGGAAGATTATATGTTCAGATCCTTGATGCTATTCAATACCTCTCTGGTCATGAATATTATTATGCTTTGTGAGTAGTCACTTTTGTTCCTGAGGACATGGGATAAGTCTTGCTATAAGTAGTCATGTGAATTTGGTATTCGTTCGATATTTTGATGTGTTGTATGTTGTTTTTCCTCTAGTGGTGTTATGTGAACGTCGACTACACAACACTTCACCATTATTTGGGCCTAGAGGAAGGCATTGGGAAGTAGTAAGTAGATGATGGGTTGCTAAAGTGACACGAGCTTAAACCCTTGTTTATGCGTTGCTTCGTAAGGGGCTCATTTGGATCCACTAGTTTAATGCTATGGTTAGACTTTGTCTTAATACTTCTTTCGTAGTTGTGGATGCTTGCTAGAGGGGTTAATCATAAGTGGGAGGTTTGTCAAACTAAGGGCATCACCCAAGCACCGGTCCACCCACATATCAAATTATGAAAGTAGGGAACGCGAATCATATGAACATGATGAAAACTAGCTTGACAGAATTTCACATGTGTCCTTGGGAGCACTTTACCTCCTATAAGATTTTGTCCAAGCTTGTCCCTTTCTACAAAAGGTATTGGGCCACTTTGTTGCACCTTTGTTACCGTTGTTACTTGCTACTTTCTACGAATCATCTTAGCACACAACTATCTGTTACCGATAATTTCAGTGCTTGTAGAGAATACCTTGTTGAAAACCACTTGTCAGATCCTTCTGCTCCTCATTGGGTTCCACACTCTTACTTATCGAAAGGACTATGATAGATCCCCTATACTTGTGGGTCATCACAAGCCTGTAGCCAATCCGACGAAGAAACCCAAAGCTGGACCTAAGCCTGAAACGTAGTGTTATTATTGCAAGGGTCTGGGTCACTGGAAGTGCAACTGCCCCAAGTATCTGGCTGATAAGAAGGCGGCCAAGGTGAAATCTGGTATATTCGATATACATGTTATTGATGTGTACTTAACCATCTCTCGTAGTAGTGCCTGGGTATTCGATACCGGTTCTGTTGCTCATATTTCCAACTCGAAACAGGAACTGCGGAATAAGCGAAGACTGGCGAAGGATGAAGTGACGATGCGTGTGGGAAATGGTTCAAAGGTTGATGCAATCGCCGTCGGCACAGTTTCACTTCAGTTACCATCAGGATTAGTTATGACCTTAAATAATTGTTATTTAGTGCCTGCGTTAAGCATGAACATTATATCTGGATCTTGTTTATTGCGAGACGGTTACTCGTTTCAGTCAGAGAATAATGGTTGTTCTATTTCTATGAGTAATTTCTTTTATGGTCATGCACCCGATGCGAGAGGGTTGTTCATATTGAATCTTGATAGCGATAATACACATATACATAACATTGAGACCAAAAGAGTTAGAGTTAACAATGATAGCGCCATGTTTTTAGGGCACTGCCGCTTAGGTCATATTGATGTAAAGCGCATGAAGAAACTCCATACTGATGGACTTTTGGAGTCACTTGACTTTGATTCACTTGACACGTGCGAACCATGCCTCATGGGCAAGATGACTAAGACTCCATTCTCTGGAACAATGGAGCGTGCAAATGACTTGTTGGAAATCACACATACCGATGTATGCGGTCCGATGAGTGTGGAGGCACACGGCGGATATCGTTATTTTCTCACCTTCACTGACGATTTGAGTAGATATGGTTATGTTTACATGATGAAGCACAAGTCTGGAACGTTTAAGTTCAAGCAATTTCAGAGTGAAGTTGAAAATCATCGTAACAAGAAGATCAAGTTCCTACGGTCTGATCGTGGGGGTGAATATCTGAGTTTCGAGTTTGGTGCTCACTTAAGACAATGTGGAATTGTTTCACATTTGACACCGCCTGGAACACCACAGCGTAACAGTGTGTCCGAATGTCGTAATCGTACTTTATTAGAGATGGTGCGATCTATGATGTCTCTTACTAATTTGATGTTATCGTTTTGGGGTTATGCATTAGAGACAGCTGCATTCACTTTAAATAGGGCACAATAAAAATCCGTTGAGACAACACCATACGAACTGTGGTATGGCAAAAGACCAAAGTTGTCGTTTCTTAAAGTTTGGGGATGTGATGCTCATGTCAAAAAGCTTCATCCTGAAAAGCTAGAACCCAAAGCGAAAAAGTGCGTTTTCATAGGTTACCCAAAAGAGACAGTTGGGTATACCTTCTATCTTAAATCCGAAGGTAAAGTGTTTTTTGCTAAAAATGGAGATTTTCTTGAGAAGGAGTTTCTCTCGAAAGAATTGAGTGGGAGGAAGATAGAACTTGATGAGGTTGTCGAACCTCTAATCCCTCTAGATGGTGGCGCAGGGCAAGCGGAAACCCCTGTTGCTGCGATGCCGGTTGAGGAGCAAGTTGATGATGATGATCATGAAACTTCGGATCAAGTTGCTATCGTACCTCGCAGGTCGACAAGATCATGTACTGCTCCTGAGTGGTACGGTAATCATGTCTTAACAATTATGTTGTTGGACAACAATGAACCTACGAATTATGAAGAAGCAATGGTGGTCCCGGATTCCAACAAATGGCTCGAGGCCATGAAATCCGAGATGGGATCCATGTATGATAACAAAGTGTGGACTTTGGAAGTAGTACTTGTAGGCCACAAGGCTATTCAGAACAAATGGACATTAATAAGAAGAGAGACGCAAACGGTAATGTGACCGTTTATAAAGCTCGACTTGTGGCAAAGGTATTTTCACAAGTTCAAGGAGTTGACTACGATGAGACTTTCTCAACAGTAGCGATGCTTAAGTCTGTCCAAATCATGTTAGCAATAGCTTCCTTTTAGGATTATGAAATCTGGCAGATGGATGTCAAAACGGTGTTCCTTAACGGTTTTCTTAAGGAAGAGTTTTATATGATACAACCCAAAGGTTTTGTCGATCCAAAGAATGCTAACAAAGTATGCAATCTCCAACGATCCATTTATGGACAGGTGCAAGCATCTCGGAGTTGGAATAAGCGCTTTGATGAGGTGATCAAAGCTTTTGGGTTTATACAAGTGGTTGGAGAATCTTGTATTTACAAGAAAGTGACTAGGAGCTCTGTGGCGTTTCTAATATTATATGTGGATGACATATTACTGATTGGAAACAAGGTGGAGCTTTTGGAGAGCATAATTGATTACTTGAATAAAAGTTTTTCTACGAAGGACCTAGGAGAAGCTGCTTACATTCTAGGCATTAAGATCTATAGGGATAGATCGAGACGCCTGATATGACTTTCACAATGCACATACCTTGATAAAGTTTTGAAGAAGTTCAAAATGGATTAGTCCAAGAAATGGTTCTTGCCAGTATTACAAGGTATAAAATTGAGTAAGACTTAGTGCCCAGCAACTGCGGAAGATAGAGAACAAATGAGTTCCGTCCCCTACGCTTCAGCTGTAGGTTCTATCATGTATGCAATGTTGTGCACTAGACCAGACGTCATCTTGGCCATAAGTATGGCAGGCAGGTTTCAGAGTAATCCAGGAGTGGACCACTAGACGACGGTCAAGAATATTCTGAAGTACCTGAAAAGGACTAAGGAAATGTTTCTCGTTTATGGAGGTGAAGAAGAACTCGTCGTAAAGGGTTACGTCGACGCAAGTTTTTACACCTATCCAGATGACTCTAAGTCACAAACCGGATACGTATTTATTCTTAATGGGGGTGCAGTAAGCTGGTGCAGTTCGAAGCAGAGCGTGGTAGCAGATTCTACATGTGAAGCGGAGTACATGGCTGCCTCGGAGGCAGCAAAGGAGGGTGTCTGGATGAAGCAGTTCATGAAAGATCTTGGAGTTGTGCCAAGCACACTAGATCCATTAACTCTGTTATGTGAAAACACTGCTGCCATTGCCTTAGCAAAGGAACCAAGGTTTCACAAGAAGACCAGACACATCAAACGACGCTTCAACCTTATCCGCGACTACGTCGAAGGAGAGGACGTGAATATTGGCAAAGTGCACACGGATCTGAATGTAGCATACCCGCTGACTAAACCTCTTCCACGGGCAAAACATGATCAACACCAGAACTGTATGGGTGTTCGATTTATTACAATGTAAATCGCATGGAAATGTGAGGACTACATTATTGACTCTAGTGCAAGTGGGAGACTGTTGGAAATATGTCCTTGAGGCATTGATAAATAGTTATTATTATATTTCCTGCTTAAAGATAATCGTTTATTATCCATGCTGTAATTGTATTGAATGAAAACATAGATACATGTGTGGATACATAGACAAAACAATGTCCCTAGCAAGCCTCTAGTGGGCTAGCCAGTTGATCAATGATAGTCAAGGTTTTCTGGCTATATGCAAGTGTTGTCACTTGATAACTGGATCACATCATTAGGAGAATCATGTGATGGACTAGACCCAAACTATGAACGTAGCATATTGATCGTGTCTTTTATTGCTATTGTTTTCTGTGTGTCAAGTATTTATTCCTATGACCATGAGATCATATAACTCACTACCACCGGAGGAATGCCTTGTATGCATCAAACGTCACAACGTAACTGGGTGACTATAAAGGTGTTCTACAGGTATCTCCGAAGGTGTCCGTTGAGTTAGTATGGATCAAGACTGAGATTTGTCACTCCGTGTGACGGAGAAGTATCTCGGGGCCCACTCGATAATACAACATCACACACAAGCCTTGTAAGCAATGTGACTAAGTGTAAGTCACGGGATCTTGTATTATGAAACGAGTAAAGAGACTTGCCGGTAACGAGATTGAAATAGGTATGCGGATACCGACGATCGAATCTCGAGCAAGTAACATACCGAAGGATAAAGGGAATGACATACGGGATTATATGAATCCTTGACACTGAGGTTCAACCACTAAGATCTCCGAAGAATATGTAGGATCCAATATGGGCATCCAGGTCCCGCTATTGGATATTGACCGGGGAGTGCCTCGGGGCATGTCTACATAGTTCTCGAACCCGCAGGGTCTGCACACTTAAGGTTCGGCGATGTTTTTAGTATACTTCAGTTATATGTGTGGTTACCTAATGTTGTTAGGAGTCCCATATGTGATCACGGACGTCACGAGGGTTTTCGGAATGGTTGGGAAACAAAGATTGATATATAGGATGACTTCATTTGGTTACCGGAAGGTTTTCGGGCATTACCGGGATTGTACCCGGAGTGACGAATGGGTTTCGGAAGTTCACCGGGATGGGGCAACCCACCCGGGGGAAGCCCAATGGCCCTAGGGGTGGCGCACCAACCCTTAGTGGGCTGGTAGTACAACCCAAGAGGGCCTATGCGCCAAGGAAAGAAAACCAAAGAAACGAAAAGAGAGGTGGGAAGGAAGAGAAGGACTCCACTTTCCAATCCTAGTTGGAGCAGGATTAGAGTAGGACTCCTCCTCTCCCTTCGCCGGCGCAAGCTTGAGGGCTTCGCCCTCAAGGCAAGCCTCCTCCCCCTCCCTCCTATATATAGTGGTGATTTAGGGCTGATTTGAGACAACGTTTGCCACGTGCAACTGAGATCTAGACACCATAGTTTTACCTCTAGATCGTATTTCTGCGGAGCTCGGGTGGTGCCCTGCAGGAGTAGATCCTCACCACCACCAAAGCGCTGTCACGCTGCCGGAGAACTCATCTACTTCTCCGTCTTGCTTGTTGGATCAAGAAGGCCGAGATCATCGTCGAGCTGTACGTGTGCGGAATGCGGAGGTGCCGTCCGTTCGGCACTAGATCGGAGCGGATCGTGGGACGGATCGCGGGACGGTCCGTGGGATGGTTCGCAGGGCTGATCGAGGGACGTGAAGACGTTCCACTACATCAACCGCGTTTCTTAACGCTTCCTGATGTGCGATCTACAAGGGTACGTAGATCCAAATCTCCTCTCGTAGATGGACATCACCATGATAGGTCTTCGTGTGCGTAGGAAATTTTGTGTTTGCCATGCTACGTTCTCCAACAGCTTAACCCTACCAACTGTGTTTTTGGTGTTCCCTTCGGAAAGTTATTGGGCTTCTTGGTGTCAGAACGAGGCATTGAAGCTAACCCGGATAAAGTCAAAGCGTTCACTTCGCTAGGCAAGTCGGCCAATATCAATCAAGTTCAGCGCATGGCGGGTCGCATTGCGGCTCTTAGTCAGTTCATAAGTCGCCTTGGGGAGAAAGCCATCCCTCTTTATCAGCTCCTCAAGAAAACTGATCGCTTTGTTTGGACGTATGAAGCCAACGAAGCTTTCGAAGCCTTGAAGCAACAACTGGCTAAGCCGCCTGTCTTAGCTGCTCCAACTAACAAAGAGCCTATGCTCCTGTTCATCGTGGCCAATTCTAAAGCGGTATGCGTGGCAGTGATCGTCGAGCGCAAAGAGGAAGGGAAGGAATACCCGGTTCAATGACCGGTCTACTTTATCAACGGAGTCCTAACCCTCTCCAAATAGCGCTATCCACATTGGCACAAGCTAGTCTTCGGGGTGTTCATGGCAAGTCGGAAGTTGAAACACTACTTTCAAGAGCATCCTATCACGATGGTCAGTTCTGCCCCACTTGGTGATATCATACAGAATCGAGAGGCGACTTGGCGGATCTCTAAGTGGGCCATTGAGCTAGGCCCCCACCATGCGAGATATACCCCCCGCACAGCCACTAAGTCTCAAGCACTAGTGGATTTCATCAATGATTGGACCAAGTTGTAGATTCCGGAACACAGACCTGATCACATGTATTGGACTATCCATTTTGACGGGTCTAGGCAGCTGAAAGGCTCGGGGGCTGGCGTGGTATTGACTTCGTCGCAGGGTGACAAGTTTGGCTATGTCCTCCAACTCATTTTCCCATATACCAACAATGCGGCGGAGTATCGAATCGCCAAAGAGATGAACCTCAGCAGAGTCAGATGTTTGGGCGACTCAGATCTAGTAGAAAAACAAGTTTCTGGCACGTGGGATTCCAGAGATCCCTTGATGGCGGCTTATAGGCGTGCTGTGTCGAACGTGGCGGGTCATTTTCATGGCTATCAGGTGGATCACATTGATCATCGACTTAATGAGGCAGCGGATGCTCTTTCACGACTCGGTTAACAATGTAAGTCGGTTTCCCCTAACGTGTTATTGGATGCATTGCATAACCCATGAGTAAAATTGCCTTCAGAGGAAGACTTAGCGGTTCCTGATCCTGAGTCTCAACTTGTGGCGGCTCTCCGTGCTACCCCGGATTGGGCAATCCCCTACATAGCGTATCTGGCACGAGGCGAGTTACCTTCTGATGAGTTGTGGGCTCGCCGAATAGTCCGTCGATGCAAGTGCATGGTTATACATAAAGGCGGGTTACACAAGCGAAGCACTTCTGGAGTTTTTCAAAGGTGTGTCTCCTCTGAGGAAGGGTGTGCGATTCTTAACGAGATACATGCGGGTGACTGTGGTCATCACGCTGGGTCACGCTCTCTCGTATCCAAAGCCTTTAGGCATGGGTTTTACTGGTTGAAAACTCATGCAGATGTTGAGGATATAGTTAGAACATGTGATGGTTGTCACAAATTTGGACGTCAGATGCATGTGCCGGCTCAGGAATTACGGATGATTCCAATTACATGGCCGTTTGCGGTCTGGGGGCTGGACATGGTTGGTCCTTTCAAGATGTCGTCCAATAAAAAGACTCACCTCTTGGTGGCAGTTGACAAGTTTACCAAGTGGGTTGAAGCAGAGCCGGTTAGCAGCTGTGATGCAGACACGACCGTCAAATTCCTCAAGAAGTTGATTTTTCGCTTCGTGTATCCTCATAGTATTATTACTGATAATGGTACTAATTTATCCAAAGGCGCCATGCAAGAGTTTTGCGCAAAGGAGCACATCCGTCTTGATGTTTCTGCAGTTGCACACCCCGAGTCCAATGGACAGGCAGAAAGGGCGAATCAAGAAATATTGCGAGGAATCAAGCCCTGACTTATGGTACCTCTGGAACGTACTCCGGGATGTTGGGTTGAAGAATTGCATTCAATTTTATGGAGCATCAGAACCACCCCTAATCGGTCTACTGGTTTCACGCCCTTTTTCCTGGTCTACGGAGCATAGGCAGTATTACCAAGTGACATCAGACACGACTCACCACGAGTTTCCGCTTATGTGGAACAAGACAACGAGCTAGCACGTCAAGATTCGTTGGACGC
This sequence comes from Hordeum vulgare subsp. vulgare, assembly GCF_904849725.1. Lineage (NCBI taxonomy): Eukaryota > Viridiplantae > Streptophyta > Magnoliopsida > Poales > Poaceae > Hordeum > Hordeum vulgare. The sequence goes on from NC_058519.1 coordinate 443,097,058, forward strand.
CTTGGAGCAGGAGCGTGATTTGGCCGCGTCGCGATCAGCAATTTATTAACAAGACTTGCGACGCTATCATAACCGCCGAGTCAAGAGCCGAGCTTTTCAAGAGGGTGACTTGGTGCTCCGGTTGATTCAGGACCATACTGGTATGCATAAGTTATCCCCTCCATGGGAAGACCTTTTGTCGTCAGCAAGAATCTCCACAACGGGTCATATTACTTCGTGGATCTTCGCCCAGATAGGCCAACAACAGAGGTTGAGACAACCCGCCCATGGAACATCGCCCACTTGCAGCCATACTATACTTAGAGCCAATGGCTCCTTACCTATGTTTACAATTTTGACTTTGTAATCTCTTATTTTATATAAAGCAACAAAGCCGACGCCCACGAACTTCGGGGTCTTTTGCTGTTTCAGCTTCTTGAAAGCATGAGTCTTTATTGTTCCATAAGTCGTCCAAACATGGACGCTATCAGCATCAAAGAGCATAAGTCACCACGTTGCGCTTATTTCAAAACTGGATGTTGATAGGCCAAAGAGGACCAAAGTTGCCACGCTACACGGTTCAAACATGGGCACCTTATATGATTTTGAGAATTAAGCCGGCTTACTTGGGGGCTACTAGCTCCCAAGTCGTTTTGCAGTAAGAGCGTATACGCTTCTGCAATCCTATGTCTGGCTTTTCCCTAATCATAGGTCACTTGGGGGCTTCCACTCACTGAGTTCAGCCTGAATACCCTCTTGGCTAGCGAAAAATTAGCGCATTACAATGGTCATACTGGACCGTGTGTTTGGCAACTCACCCTATGGTCCCATGTACTCTTGGCGAGTCAATCCACTTTTGGACCCTGAACTTGCCTTGGTTAAAACTGAAAGGTACCGTCGAGAGCCGGCACATCGAAAATAGACAAACCATGGGTTCACTGAACCTGCTTCACTGAAGCCTGACTCGCGCCTGATCAGCCGGTCTAAACAACTTGGGTTGTTGCAAAAGCCCTCTTGGGGTAGCACTAGAGTTTTGCAAACTCGTCCTATCTCGTCGCAACTCATCGAGCCGATGAACTTTATGACTATCTTTGTGGCATCGCCCAAAGGTTTCATAAAAAAACTATAACCCGTCGCGACTCACTGAGCCGGCCTATTGTTTTTTCTCTGATAAACAGGGCAAATAACTTTTTGTCAAAACATGACAAAGCTTTGGGAAAGTCGATTCATATTAATGAAGCCTAAAACTTCCAAACACAATCACAAGGTACGGTTATCATACTGTTTTCCTGAATCCTAAGCCTATTACATGGCTCAGCAGGCCATACCAAGAATCATATCCCGGACAGAAATGGATCAAAATATTCTTGGAGGATAAACTTCATGAGAATTTGGTTCAAGCCGCCTCCGGGTTACCCTGCCTCGAGCTTTCGCCATCATCGATCTGTAAGTCACCCAATTTCCAATTCCAATTGGTCAAGGCAACGAACTCGTCTTCATCAGTCAAGATGGTGGATAGATCAATGTCAAAGTCGAAATGATTCTTACGGTGTCGTGGAGTCAGGCTGGTGACTTCATATGATGGAAGAGTCACCCTTTTGTTGTGTTCATCATAAGCCGCCTAGTATTTGCCTAAGTCCAGGCTGACTGCTAGTTGAGTCGCAGGAAAACGAGACTCTTTCACACAATAGTGGTAGTCCTGCTCTGTGAAATTTGACGCGTCATCCTTTAATTCTGGAAAGCCACCGGCTACCTCTTCCGGCTTAAGTTCGGGGGCATAGGCCAAACACCGGCTTAGGGTGGTTAGTGCTCCTTTACGGGAGGCTCACCTTTTTAACTCCTCTATCTGGGGTGGCAGTGTTGGCAAGCAACCCAGCATGTGCTTGATGGATCTTATGGGTTCCCTGTTGGCCATCACGACCTTCATGGTCATCATGCCACCCCTGTATAACTGATGTGTTAAAGTATAAATTGCTTTCAGCTTCAGAATGCAGTCATTCTGCAGGGTGGCGGCTCGTGGACCTACGAGTGGCAAAACAAGATAATTAGCATTTGCAATATGCTTTGCAGCACTTTTTGGAAGAAGGTAATTGACCCTTACCAAATATAGCTTGGGTCTATTGGAGATATGATGCTTCAAGCCGAAGAGTTCTTGAAGAGCGGCTTTTAGCTCTTCTTCGGCTTGTTCCGCCCATTTCAAGACGGCAGCTTGCTCAGCATGCGCCTTATGTTCAAACCTTTTGTGTTCGGCTTTCATCTTCTCCATGTCAGAAAGGGCAAGACGAAATTTTTCTTCAAACTTAGCCCGAGCATCCTGTTGTTCAGCTAAGCTTTCTTTTAAGCCGACCACGGTTGAGTCGGCCCGAGTCAAGGATTCCTGCAACAAAACATTGGGGAAGCAAGTTTCAGGACCATTGCAATAAACATCCCTGACACTTGGGGGCTAATGTATGACTCAATTCTTTTAAGGTCATACCTTCATACAAGACCCGACTCATCTTTCAAAAGATGACCCGGCCCTTGGGGGCTACAGGTTGAAGAAATTTTATATTCAATTACAAGTTCAAGACCCGGTTCATCTTTTGAAAGATGATCCGGCCCTTGGGGGCTACAGGTTGAAGAAATTTTATATTCAATTACAAGTTCAAGACCCGGTTCATCTTTCAAAAGATGACCCGACCCTTAGGGGCCACAGGTTGAAGAAATTTTATGTTCAATTACAAATTCAAGACCCGGCTCATCTTTGAAAAGATGACCCAGCCCTTGGGGGCTACAGGTTGAAGAAGTTTTATGTCCAAATACAAGATTCAAGACCCGGCCCATCTTTCAAAAGATGACCCGGCCCTTGGGGGCTACAGGTTGAAGTTGTTCTTTGCCAATATAAGTTTAACATCCGGCTCATCTCTACAAAGATGACCCGGCCCTTGGGGGCTACTCATTGCTGAATGATACAAAACTACGATTGATACGTCTCCATCGTATCTACTTTTCCAAACTCTTTTGTCCTTATTTTGGACTCTAATTTGCATGATTTAAACCGAACCAACCCGGACTAACGCCGTTTTCAGCAGAATTGCCATGGTGTTGTTTTTGCGCAGAAATAAAAGTTCTCGGAATGACCTGAAAATTTACGGAGAATTTTTCTGGAATTTATGAAAAATACTGGCGCAAGAATCAGCGGAGGATGTGGAGCGTGGAGCCCACAAGCCCACCAGGCGCGGGCCCCCCTGGCTGCGCCTGGCAGGCTTCTGGAGCCCACGACGCTCCACCGCCTCTCAATCCAGCTCTATATAGTCCGTTTCGTCCGGAAAAAAATCAGGAAGGATTCATCGCGTTTTACGATACGGAGGCGCCGCCACCTCCTGTTCTTCATCGGGAGGGCAGATCTGGAGTCTGTTCTGGGCTCCGGAGAGGGGAGATCGTCGCCATCGTCATCATCAACCTTCCTCCATCGCCAATTCCATGATGTTCTTCACCGTTCGTGAGTAATCTCCTCGTAGGCTTGCTGGACGGTGATGGGTTGGATGAGATCTATCATGTAATCGAGTTAGTTTTGACGGGGATTGATCCCTAGTATCCACTATGTTCTGAGATTGATGTTGCTACTACTTTGCCATGCTTAATGCTTGTCACTAGGCCCCGAGTGCCATGATTTCAGATCTGAACCTATTATGTTGTCGCCAATATATGTGTGTTTTAGATCCTATCTTGCAAGTTGTAGTCACCTACTATGTGTTATGACCCGGCAACCCAGGAGTGACAATAGACGGAACCACTCCCGGAGATGACCATAGTATGAGGAGTTCATGTATTCACCAAGTGTTAGTGCGTTGGTCCGTTCTTTATTAAAAGGAGAACCTTAATATCCCTAGTTTCCATTAGGACCCCGCTGCCACGGGAGGGATGGACAATAAATGTCATGCAAGTTCTTTTCCCTAAGCACGTATGACTACATACGGAATACATGCCTACATTAGATTAACGAACGGGAGCTAGTTACTTATCTCTCTGTGTTACAACTGTTACATGATGAATAGAATCTGGCATAATCATCCATCACCAATCCAATGCCTACGATTCTTTTCCTACTAGTCCTTGCTACGTTACTTTGCCGCTACTGCTGTTACTGCTGGTACTGTTACTCTGTTGCTACTGCTGTTACTTTGCTGCTACTAGTTACTGTTTCTACTGCTACTATCACCCTAATTTGCTACTGATACTTTGCTGCAGACACAAAATCTTTCAGGTGTGGTTGAATTGACAACTCAAATGCTAATACTTGAGAATATTCTTTCGCTTCCCCTTGAGTCGAATCAATAAATTTGGGTTGAATACTCTACCCTCGAAAACTGTTGCGATCCCCTATACTTCTGGGGTATCAATGATTCATCATGGATGACCCGTCCTTTCGAGGGCTAATGGGAGGATATATTAACAAAGATAAAGATGTCAGACCTCATGTTTGATTCGCATCAAGTTGGCCAGGATTTTCTCCATCTCGCGGCTTATTTACAGGCGGCTCACAAAACCAGAATATAATTCTTCAAACTCCAATTTTTCATAATGAGGAAGCTTCAGCTTGGTGATATCCTTCTCTGCAAATGTTTGGCCATCTTTTGATGTGTGTTTGGTTAACACCGCGGTTGCAGGCTTAGAATAACCAGTACCAGTAACAATGACTGCGTCTGGATCTTCAGGCGCCTTGGCAGGACTGGGCGGGTTGATGTTTTCAATCACCTCCTTTTGAGGGATTGAAGGATCGACCTGGATATAAGGAATATCATCAAAAATATTGCCCTGGATTTCAGGTATTTCTTTTGGAGCCTTTGGGATGGAGGTACCTTTACCAGACATTTCAGCCGCTTTGGGAGCTGAAGATGAGTCGCATGTTCTCCTTTTCTTTGCTTGCGCTCTGAGAAACAAAGGTACCAATGTTGGAACAAAGACATTGATGATTGAAAGAACATGTTAGTAAAGAAACTTACTCCTGAACACGAATCATTGCGGGGAGAATCGACATGGCTGAATCGCTAGATGAAGGAGGTGAAACCTGATGAGCAAGGTTTGAGTAAATTGCGAGAATATCTTAAACAAGAAGGGAAAGATGCTCGCGGAAACATACCTCACTTAACCATTTTCTACCAGTTGTTCTCTTGGGTAAGCTGGACACTAGGTATCCAGAATGGCTTCGAGTATGACGTTTAGGTGTGTAACTCGCCTTATTCAAAAGGAAATTGGGGTCAAGATGAGCATCCGGGTGAGACATGGGAACTTTCTTACAAATTCGCCTGGCCGGCTTGGGGAGAGAAGAAGTTGGGTCGAAGAAACGGAAATTACCTCGACATCTTCATCTTGGCAATCATAGTCATCATCCTATGAACAAAGGCGGTAAAGCATAAGTGCAAGTCAGAATGAAGCAATAAAGACGAGAAATTTTACCTTTGATTGTTCCTCAATGGCCCGAGACTCGCTAACGACTGATGACTCTTTGACTGCAGCTTTGCCTTTGATCTTCTTCTTCATCTTGGAGGGGGGTTTTGTTGTCTTCTTGACAGTTGTCTTAGTTCTCCGGGTCCAAATTGTTGAATCCCTCTGATTAAACATGATGAAAGGCTCAAGATCAGAAACATAAATGAGTATATGGAAAGGTTACATTGGAAGCGGGTTGTTTACCTCTGGAGCCGGGTTGGTGATGCAAAAGGGTTTGAGCCCAATTTTGGATTAATTCTCAATAGGTTCGCCACATAGAGACTTTATGATATCAACAATGTCTTTTTCCAAGAGCCTCACATTGTAAAAGCATTGGGGGTGGTTCAAGCCGCCATCATACTCACACATCAAACCATTTTGGCGACTTAAGGGCAGAATCCTCCACTCTACCCAGCAGTGGATCAGATCAATCCCTATAAGACCGATGGTGGTAAGGGCCCTCAGCTTACCAAAGATAGGGACGAGTGTGGCCTCCTCTTCTTCAGTCAATTTTTCGGGCAACTCGAAGTCCATAGGTAGGCGATCTTCCCTGAAGCCTCAAAGAGGGTTTTCGTTGGATGAAGAAGTGTCTCGGCAGTAGAACCAAGTCTTTTCCCAGCCTTTGGGATGACTAGGTAATGTGACAGCCGAAAACCCGCATTCACGATGCCGCTGAATACTGACTCCACCCAGCTCTAAGCTAGATCCATGGGAAAACTCTGTCTGGCGGTTCAGATAGAAAAACTTCCGGAACAACAGCACGGTGGGCTCTATTTGTAGATAAGCCTCACAAAATACTTGAAACTGACAAAGGTTACTGATGGAATTTGGTCCCAAGTCTTGAGGATGAAGGTGGAAGAAATGTAGGGCATCTCTAAAAAACTTTGAGTCGGGTGGCTTGAAGCCTCGCTCGAGGTGATGAGCAAACACGACTATCTCCCCTTCGGCGGGTTGGGGAATTGTTTCCCCGAAGGCAGTCCGCCACCCGATGATTTACTTTGGATCTAGGTTACCCGTTTTCACAAATTTATCAAGATAAGCATCATTGACCTCTGTTGGCAGCCAGTTGCATTTCGAGATGGTGCCCATAACTACAAAAAGAAAGAGCAGGGCGGACTGTCAGGAACTACGGAGTGGCAACTCGCCAACTAAATGATCGAAGATGTATCTACAAGGATATTATAACTCGCCATGGAGAAAGGAGGCGGGTTACGGCTCTAAAAGTTTTCCTTCGGAATATTCTCGATTGAGGACAAACATGTTTTCAACATCAAGCGATAATTTATGGATCTACGGGTGATTCCGATGGAGAAAATGATGCTGGCCGAAGGATCGAATACTAAGATTGCAAAAGAACACTACGAAAAATGGTGTATAGATCTATGAGCAACACAGGAGGAACGACGAATCGTTGGGGAACATGACAAGAACTATCGCGACTATCATTACATATATGTATCTACAATACCGTATCCGGATGGCCTAAAAGGCAAGGGGATACGGTGTTTGTGGAGCTCTGGTGCTTCCCTAAGAACTGCAAAGGTTCGGGATCTACTCCTAATGGAAGAAGGATATTTAGCTTAAGGAAGGAGGAGATGCCGGGCGAAGATTGAGGAAGTCCCGCGACGGCGACCGCACCCTCGATTGGCTCAGGAAGCAGCTGGACCACCACGACCTACGATGGGGCTTCGGCGGCGACGAGGTGGTCGAGGTACGGGCTTGAAGAAGATGATGCGGCCGAACGGAAGAAATGGGGTTAGGTGGCAGTGCCCTCCCACTCCCGTGCGGCTATTTAAAGGCCTAGGGCAAGATAGAAAACCGAAGATGATGGCGCCTAAATTTTTTGGGATGACAGGATAAGGAGAAGGTGATGCCCTCCGTTGGAAAGTGATGTCACCAGAATTCCGGGAATAGTGGAGAAGGTGACGTCATCGACAAATGATCTGGCGACTCAAGCAAATTGAGGAAGCTGGCGGCTTTTCACTCATTGAAGGAAAGAGGAGGTGATATGAGTCACCGAAGATAATAGTAAAGGTCTGTTGGCGTGAATAAATTCAAGTCAAACTGGGGCCTAATGTTGGGGATATTACCTGCGGTATGACCCGCCCTATTGGGACGGGTCAGGAAAGCGGCGACTCATACATACATGGTCAATATAAGCCTTGGCCCAGGCCTGAGGCGTGTTGGGAGATCTTTGTCAGAAGGCTGCCAGGGCCCATGAGCTAGATGGCGGTTCAGGATTGATGAAGAAGATAAGTCGCCAAGGAGTTTCCCTAGCTTGCCAAACACGGCGACTTAGAGATATGGAAGGCCACGATTTGTAACGTGGCCAGGACTTTGTAAACCCTAGGGCCTGGACCTGTATATAAAGTCGAGTCTCTAGGTAGATAGAAAAGTTAGAAATCATCGAGAGCTAGATAAGGCGAGTTACGCCCTCCATCTAATCGAATCCACCATCAATATACACAAAGCAAGACGTAGGCTTTTACCTCCACACGAGGGGCCGAACCTGGGTAAATCTGAGTCTCGCTTCCGCTCACTCCCTTTGAGTCGCCACCAAGGTGCGATGTCTCCTTCACTAAGTCCTTTCACGAGGACATCCGCCGTGACAAAACCACGACACATGATGTACGTCTTACGAGCACCAACTCTAGACCGTATCATCCATGCGGGGACCAATGGTGTGCCCGGAACACGTAAAAACGGCATAGTCGACATACCTGGCACGACCCCGTCATGAGAGTGACCACATATCACTCTAGCGCACTAGTAATGCGAGCTCTTTGCTAGCACCGACCAAAGTAATCAACAAAGCCCTATCCCATAAAGGGGTATCGTGGTCGCACATGTAAGGTTGGGACGGTCGACACATCATAAATCTAATCCCATTTCCGAAACCAGTCGCACGAAACCTTTCCGGTATACCACTTCTTTCTCAAGTGGTCATCCAACTCAACACCATCATCCTCGGGCATTAGTGGCACCCGACGGGGTTTTCGTAAAACCTTTGATATCACCTTTGCTTTACCATCATCATGCATATGCTCATCCTATGCGTAGCACTACTGTCTACTTGTCAACATTTATCAACGTGACCCTCATAGATGGTAAGGTCATGTTTACTGCAAGTGCTCTAGAGGAGCCATCGGTATCACCATACGGGGGTGTACCAACTAATCCTAACTACATGCATCGGAATAAAGTAATCAACATGTCATGCATAAAACATTTTCTCAAACATGGTCAAAGGGCTGCTTGCCTTGATCATCTAGGTATCCGAGGTCTTCAGGTCTTCGGGTCCAAGTCCTTCGTCAAACGAGTGATCTATCGTCGTAATAATAATAATAAGCACACTCAAAAACAAAGCACAAAATTATATTAGAAATGTTACCCTATTCTGGATAATTATACTTTAGTTTTAAAATTGTCAATTTCTGTTTTTGAGGTAAAAATGTATTTTTAAAGCTTCATTAACACAAGCTAAAAATACCTAACTAAGCTTTTTAATTAAAGTTGTGCATAAAAGTCTTTGCAAAAATTCATACAACAGAACTAACAAATTTTACATTTTTTTAGAGAAATTGTGGTGGAAAATATTTGAATTTAACTAAATATTTAATCTTGTAATTTTTTTAAAGACTGAGTTTAAAGAAAATAAGAAAAGGGCTCAGCCCCTGGCCTAGCTCGGCCAGCAGCTCGGCTGGCCCGACTGGCCAACCGGCAGCCCAGGCGCACGGGCGCCATCAGGTTTAAAACTGACGCGCGGGCCCTTGCGATCAGCAGCAGAGAGGGGAGAGAGGGGGTGAGACAGGCCGCCGACGGGTGGTGCCTACCTGTCGGGGTCGTCTTCCACCTTTGGACAAAGGGGAGGGGAGGCACGCCAGCGGCGGCTCCGACGCCCTCGTGGCCAGGTGAATGCAGAAACGGCACCGTGGCATCACCGCCTACCTGGTGTGGGCAGAAGGACCGACGGGGAGGACCTGAGTCACCTGCGATGACGTGGCCGCGATGGAGACTTTTCATGTGGTGGTAGAGATGGCTGCTACGGGCAGGGAAAAGCTCGGGGGAGAGGTGGAGAAGCTTCTTGAGCTCACTACGGTCATGGAGGAGGTGAGAGGAGCACGAGAGACGACCTGTAGCCCGAGATCGACGAAACTCCGAAGCGGCGGCGCCTTTGTCGATCTCGAGCACCGGGGCTCTCCTTGCTCAAGTGGAGTGGCTAGGGGCTCGATTGAGGGTCTGGAGGAAATGGGTGAGGTGCTGGAGTGAAGGGGGAGGGCCTATTTATAGGCCAGCAATGGTGGACCGAGCCGGAGAGCGCCGGTGGTTTCACCATGGCTGCAGGAGAGGGAGAGAGAGCTCGGGGCCGAAACCACGGTTTTCGTAGACGTGGTTTGAGACTCCAGAGACTCAACGGGAGGAGCAGGGACTTTGTGCGCGCGTGCTGCGGGGCCGCGCCCTACTAACCGAATCGGGCACACGGACACGCGTCACGTGAGTCAGTAGAGAGGGGGAGAAGGGGGCCCTGTTGGAATTATGCCCTAGAGGCAATGATAAATAAGTTATTATTATAATTTCTGTATCAAGATAATCGTTTATTATCCATGCTATAATTGTATCGAATGAAGACTTAGATACATGTGTGGATACATAGACAAAACACCGTCCCTAGCAAGCCTCTAGTTGGCTAGCCAGTTGATCAAGGATAGTCAGGGTCTTCTAAATATGTACAAGGTGTTGTTGCTTGATAACTGGATCACATCATTGGGAGAATCATGTGATGGACTAGACCCAAACTAATAGACGTAGCATGTTGATCGTGTCATTTTGTTGCTACTGTTTTCTGCGTGTCAAGTATTTATTCCTATGACCATGAGATCATATAACTCACTGACACCGGAGGGATGCTTTGTGTGTATCAAACGTCACAACGTAACTGGGTGGCTATAAAGATGATCTACAGGTATCTCCGAAGGTGTCCGTTGAGTTAGTATGGATCAAGACTGGGATTTGTCACTCTGTGTGACGGAGAGGTATCTCGGGGCCCACTCGGTAATACAACATCACACACAAGCCTTGCAAGCAATGTGACTTAGTGTAAGTTGCGGGATCTTGTATTACGGAAGGAGTAAAGAGACTTGCCAGTAAACGAGATTGCAATAGGTATGCGGATACTGACGATCGAATCTCGGGCAAGTAACATACCGAAGGACAAAGGGAATAACATACGGGATTATATGAATCCTTGGCACTGAGGTTCAAACGATAAGATCTTCATAGAATATGTAGGATCCAATATGGGCATCCAGGTCCCGCTATTGGATATTGACCGAGGAGTCCCTCGGGTCATGTCTACATAGTTCTCGAACCCGCAGGGTCTGCACACTTAAGGTTCGATGTTGTTTTATGCGTATTCTAGTTATATGGTTGGTTATCGAATGTTGTTCGGAGTCCCGGATGAGATCACGAACATCACGAGGGTTTTTGGAATGGTCCGGAAACGAAGATTGATATATAGGATGACCTCATTTGATTACTGGAAGGTTTTCGGAGTTACCGGGAATGACGAATGGGTTCCGGGAGTTCACCGGGGGGTCAGCCCACCCCGGGGAAGCCCATAGGCCTTAGGGGTGCCACACCAGCCCTTAGTGGGCTGGTGGGCAAGCCCAGACAGGCCTCTGCGCACGAGATAAGAAAATCAAAGAGAAAAAAAGGGGAAGTGGGAAGGAAAGGAAGGACTCCACCTTCCAATCCTAGTTGGACTAGGATTGGAGGAGGAATCCTCCTCCCCCCATCGGCCAAACCCCTTGGGGCCTCTTGAGCCCCAAGGCAAGGATCCTCCCCTCCCCCCTATATATACGGAGGTTTTAGGGCTGATTTGAGACAACTTTGCCACGGCAGCCCGACCACATACCTCCACGGTTTTTCCTCTAGATCGCGTTTCCGCGGAGCTTGGGCGGAGCCGTGCTGTGATATGATCACCACCAACCTCCGGAGCGCCGTCACGCTGCCGTAGAACTCATCTACCTCTCCGTCTCTCTTGCCGGATCAAGAAGGCCGAGATCATCATCGAGCTGTACGTGTGCTGAACGCGGAGGTGCCGTCCGTTCGGCACTAGATCGTGGGACGGATCGCGGGACGGTTCACGGGGCGGATCGAGGGACGTGAGGACGTTCCACTACATCAACCGCGTTTATTAACGCTTCTGCTGTACGATCTACAAAGGTACGTAGATCGGAAATCCCCTCTCGTAGATGGACATCACCATGATAGGTATTCGTGCGCATAGGAAATTTTTTGTTTCCCATGCGACGTTCCCCAACAGTGGCATCATGAGCTAGGTTCATGCGTAGATGTCTTCTCGAGTAGAACACAAAAGTTTTTGTGGGCGGTGATGTGCGATTTTCTTTACTCCTTAGTCTTTTCTTGATTCTGTGGTATTGTTGGATCGAAGCGGCTCGGACCGACATTACTCATACGCTTACGAGAGACTGGTTTCATCGCTACGAGTAACTCCGTTGCTCAAAGATGACTGGCGAGTGTCGGTTTCTCCAACTTTAGTTGAATTGGAATTGACCGAGGAGGTCCTTGGATGAGGTTAAATAGCAACTAATATATCTCTGTTGTGGTGTTTGCGTAAGTAAGATGCGATCCTACTAGATACCCATGGTCACCATGTAAAACATGCAACAACAATTAGAGGATGTCTAACTTGTTTTTGCAGGGTATGCTTGTGATGTGATATGGCCAACGATGTGATGTGATATATTGGATGTATGAGATGATCATGTTGTAATAGATAATATCGACTTGCACGTCGATGGTACGGCAACCGACAGGAGCCATAGGGTTGTCTTTAAACTAACGTTTGTGCTTGCAGATGCGTTTACTATATTGCTAGGATGTAGCTTTAGTAGTAATAGCATGATTAGCACGACAACCCCGATGGAGACACGTTGATGGAGATCATGGTGTGGCGCCGGTGACAAAGAAGATCGTGCCGGTGCTTTGGTGATGGAGATCAAGAAACACGTGCTGATGGCCATATCATGTCACTTATGAATTGCATGTGATGTTAATCCTTTTATGCACCTTATTTTGCTTAGAACGACGGTAGCATTATGAGGTGATCTCTCACTAAAATTTCAAGACGAAATTGTGTTCTCCCCGACTGTGCACCATTGCTACAGTTTGTCGTTTCGAGACACCACGTGATGATCAGGTGTGATAGACTCAACGTTCATATACAACGGGTGCAAAACAGTTGCACACGCGGAACACTCGTGTTAAGCTTGGCGAGCCTAGCATCTGCAGACAAGGCCTCGGAACACATGAGACCGAAAGGTCGATCATGAATCATATAGTTGATATAATTAGCATAGGGATGCTTACCACTGAAACTATCCTCAACTCACGTGATGATCGGACTTGAGCTAGTAGAGTTGGATCATGAACCACTCAAATGACTAGAGAGATGTACTTTTTGAGTGGGAGTTTAGCAAGTAATTTGATTAAACTAAACTTTAATTATCTTGGACATAGTCTAAGTCCACTTTGAATATATTTGTGTTGTAGATCATGGCTCACGCGACAGTCACCCTGAATTTTAATACGTTCCTAGAGAAAGCTAAGTTGAAAGATGATGGAAGCAACTTTGTAGACTTGGCTCGTAATCTTAAGTTGATCCTACAAGCTGGGAAAAAGGATGATGTCATTGATGCTGCGCTAGGAGATGAACCACCCGCTACGGCTGACCGAGATGTTAAGAACACTTGGTTATCACGTAAGGAGGACTACTCAGTAGTTCAATGTGCAGTCTTATATGGCTTAGAACCGGGACTTCAATGTCGCTTTGAGCATCATGGAGCATATGATATGTTCCAGGAGTTGAAGTTTATCTTTCAGAAGAACGCCCGGATCGAGAGGTATGAGACCTCCGATAAATTATATGCTTGCATGATGGAGGAGAATTCGTCTGTCAGTGAACACGTGCTCAAAATGTCTGGGTACTCAAACCGTCTAGCTGAGCTGGGGATTGAACTCCCGCAAGAGGCTATCACTGACAGAATTCTTCAATCACTGCCGCCAAGCTATAAGGGCTTTGTGTTGAACTACAACATGCAAGGGATGAACAAGTCACCCGGCGAGTTGTTTGCGATGCTGAAAGTCGCACAGTCAGAACTCCGTAAAGAACATCAAGTGTTGATGGTGAATAAGACCACTAGTTTCAAGAGAAACGGCAAAGGAAAGAAGGGTAATTCAAAGAAGAGCGGCAAACCTGTTACCAATCCAACGAACAAACCCAAAGCTGGACCTAAGCCTGAAACAGAGTGCTATTATTGCAAGGGTATGGGTCACTGGAAGCGCAACTGCCCCAAGTATCTGGCTGATAAGAAGGCGGCCAAAGAAAAATTAGGTATATTTGATATACATGTTATTGATGTGTACTTAACCAGCTCTCGTAGTAGTGCCTGGGTATTCGATACCGGTTTTGTTGCTCATATTTGCAACTCGAAACAGGAACTGCGGAATAGGCGAAGGCTGGCGAAAGATGAAGTGACGATGCGCGTGGGAAATGGTTCCAAGGTTGATGCAATCACCGTCGGCATAGTTTCACTTCAGTTACCATCAGGATTAGTTATGAACTTGAATAATTGTTATTTAGTGCCTGCGTTGAGCATGAACATTATATCTGGATCTTGTTTATTGCGAGACGGTTACTCGTTTAAGTCACAGAATAATGGTTGTTCTATTTCTATGAGTAATATATTTTATGGTCATGCACCCAATGTGAGAGGATTGTTCATATTAAATCTTGATAGTGATAATACACATATACATAACATTGAGACCAAAACAGTAAGAGTTAACAATGATAGCACCATGTTTTTGTGGCACCGCTGCTTAGGTCATATTGGTGTAAAGCGCATGAAGAAACTCCATACCGATGGACTTTTGGAGTCACTTGACTTTTATTCACTTGACACGTGCGAACCATGCCTCACGGGCAAGATGACTAAAACTCCGTTCTCCGGAACAATGGAGCGTGCAAGTGACTTGTTGGAAATCATACATACCGATGTGTGTGGTCCGATGAGCGTGGAGGCACGCGGCGGATATCGTTATTTTCTCACCTTCACTGACGATTTGAGTAGATATGGTTATGTCTACTTAATGAAGCACAAGTATGAAACATTTGAAAAGTTCAAGCAATTTTAGAGTGAAGTTGAAAATCATCATAACAAGAAGATCAAATTCCTACGGTCTGATCGTGGGGGTGAATATCTGAGTTTCGAGTTTCGTGCTCACTTAAGACAATGTGGAATTGTTTCACAGTTGACACCGCCTGGAACACCACAGCGTAATGGTGTGTCTGAACGTCGTAATCATACTTTATTGGAGGTGGTGCGATCTATGATGTCTCTTACCGATTTGCCGTTATCATTTTGGGGTTATGCATTAGAAACAACTGCATTCACTTTAAATAGGGCACCATCAAAATCCGTTGAGACGACACCATACGAACTGTGGTATGGCAAAAGACCAAAGTTGTCGTTTCTTAAAGTTTGGGGATGTGATGCTTATGTCAAAAAGCTTCAGCCTGAAAAGCTGGAACCCAAAGCGGAAAAGTGCATCTTCATAGGTTACCCGAAAGAGACAGTTGGGTACACCTTCTATCTCAAATTCGAGGGCAAAGTGTTTGTTGCTAAGAATGGAGCTTTTCTCGAGAAGGAGTTTCTCTCAAGAGAATTGAGTGGGAGGAAGATAGAACTTGATGAGGTTGTTGAACCTCTCATCCCTCTGGATGGTGGCGCAGGGCAAGGGGAAACCCATGTCATTGCGACGCCGGTTGAGGAGGAAGTTAATGACGATGACCATGAAACACCGGATCAAGTTCCTATCGAGCCTCCCAGGTCGACGAGACCGCGTACTACTCGAGAGTGGTACGGTAATCCCGTCTTATCAATCATGTTGTTAGACAACAATGAGCCTGCGAATTATGAAGAAGCAATGGTGGCCCCGGATTCCAACAAATGGCTGGAGACCATGAAGTCCGAGATAGGATCCATGTATGAAAACAAAGTGTGGACTTTGGAAGTACTACCTGAGGGCCACAAGGCTATTCAGAACAAATGGATCTTTAAGAAGAAGACTGACGCTGACGGTAATGTGACCGTTTAGAAAGCTCGACTTGTGGCAAAGGGTTTTTCACAAGTTCAAGGAGTTGACTACGATGAGACATTCTCACCCGTAGCGATGCTTAAGTCAGTCAGAATCATGTTAGCAATAGCTTCATTTTTCGATTATGAAATCTAGCAGATGGATGTCAAAACGGCGTTCCTTAACGGTTTCCTTAAGGAAGAGTTGTGTATGATGCAACCCGAAGGTTTTGTCGATCCTAAAAATGCTAACAAAGTATGCAAGCTCCAGCGATCCATTTATGGACTCGTGCAAGCATCTCGGAGTTCGAATAAACGCTTTGATGAGGTGATCAAAGCATTTGGGTTTATACAAGTGGTTGGAGAATCTTGTATTTACAAGAAAGTGAGTGGGAGCTCGTTGGCGTTTCTAATATTATATGTGGATGACATATTACTGATTGGAAATAACGTGGAGTTTTTGGAGAGCATAAAGGATTACTTGAATAAAAGTTTCTCTATGAAGGACCTAGGAGAAGCTGCTTACATTCTAGGCATGAAGATCTATAGGGATAGATCAAAACGCCTGATAGGACTTTCACAAAGCACATACCTTGATAAAGTTTTGAAGAGGTTCAAAATGGAACAGTCCAAGAAGGGGTTCTTGCCAGTTTTACAAGGTACGAGATTGAGTAAGACTCAGTGCCCAGCAACTGATAAAGATAGAGAGCATATGAGCATCGTCCCCTATGCTTCAGCCATAGGTTCTATCATGTATGCAATGTTGTGCACTAGACCGGACGTTAGCCTGGCCATAAGTATGGCAGGTAGGTTCCAGAGTAATCCAGGAGTGGATCACTGGACGGCGGTCAAGAATATCCTGAAGTACCTGAAAAGGACTAAGGAGATGTTTCTCGTGTATGGAGGTGACGAAGAGCTCGCCATAAAAGGTTACGTCGATGCAAGCTTTGACACAGATCCGGACGACTCTAAGTCGCATACCGGATACGTATTTATTCTTAATGGGTGTGCGGTAAGCTGGTGCAGTTCCAAGCAAAGCATCGTAGCTGATTCTACATGTGAAGCGGAGTACATGGCTACCTCGGAGGCGGCTAAGGAGGGTGTCTGCATGAAGCAGTTCATGACGGATCTTGGAGTGGTGCCAAGCGCACTGAATCCAATAACCTTGTTCTATGACAACACGGGTGCCATTGCCTTAGCAAAGGAACCACAGTTTCACAAGAAGACTAGACACATCAAACGACGCTTCAACCTCATCCGCGACTACGTCGAAGGGGAGGACGTAAATATATGCAAAGTGCACACGGATCTGAATGTAGCACACCCGCTGACTAAACCTCTTCCACAGGCAAAGCATGATCAACACCAGAACTGTATGGGTGTTAGATTTATTACAATGTAATTCGCATGGTGATGTGAGGGCTAGATTATTGACTGTAGTGCAAGTGGGAGACTGTTGGAATTATGCCCTAGAGGCAATGATAAATAAGTTATTATTATAATTCCTGTATCAAGATAATCGTTTATTATCCATGCTATAATTGTATTGAATGAAGATTTAGATACATGTGTGGATACATAGACAAAACACCGTCCCTAGCAAGCCTCTAGTTGGCTAGCCAGTTGATCAAGGATAGTCAGGGTCTTCTGACTATGTACAAGGTGTTGTTGTTTGATAACTGGATCACATCATCGGGAGAATCATGTGATGGACTAGACCCAAACTAATAGATGTAGCATGTTGATCGTGTCATTTTGTTGCTACTGTTTCCTGCGTGTCAAGTATTTATTCCTATGACCATGAGATCATATAACTCACTGACACGGGAGGAATGCTTTGTGTGTATCAAACATCACAACGTAACTGGGTGGCTATAAAGATGTTCTACAGGTATCTCCGAAGGTGTCCGTTGAGTTAGTATGGATCAAGACTGGGATTTGTCACTCCGTGTGACGGAGAGGTATCTCGGGGCCCACTCGGTAATACAACATCACACACAAGCCTATCAAGCAATGTGACTTAGTGTAAGTTGCGGGATCTTGTATGGTTGGTTACCGAATGTTGTTCGGAGTCTCGGATGGGATCACGGACATCATGAGGGTTTTCGGAATGGTCCGGAAACGAAGATTGATATATAGGATGACCTCATTTGATTACCGGAAGGTTTTCGGAGTTACCGGGAATGTACCGGGAATGACGAATGGGTTCCGGGAGTTCACCGGGGGGGCAGCCCACCCCGGGGAAGCCCATAGGCCTTAGGGGTGCCACACCAGCCCTTAGTGGGCTGGTGGGCAAGCCCAGAGAGGCCCCTCCGCAGGAGATAAGAAAATCAAAGAGAAAAGAAAAAAAGGGAAGTGGGAAGGAAGGGAAGGACTCCACCTTCCAATCCTAGTTGGACTAGGATTGGAGGAGGAATCCTCCTCCCCCCCCCCCATCGGCCGAACCCCTTGGGGTCTCTTGAGACCCAAGGCAAGGCTCCTCCCCTCCCCCTATATATACGGAGGTTTTAGGGCTGATTTGAGACAACTTTTCCACGGCAGCCCGACCACATACCTCCACGGTTTTTCCTCTAGATCGCGATTCCACGGAGCTCGGGCGGAGCCCCGCTGAGATTAGATCACCACCAACCTCTGGAGCGTCGTCACGCTGCCAAAGAACTCATCTACCTCTCTGTCTCTCTTGCTGGATCAAGAAGGCCGAGATCATCGTCGAGCTGTACGTGTGCTGAACGCGGAGGTGCCGTCCGTTCGACACTAGATCGTGGGACGGATCGCGGGACGGTTTGCGGGGCAGATCGAGGGATGTGAGGACGTTCCACTACATCAACCGCGTTTATTAACGCTTCTGCTGTACGATCTACAAAGGTACGTAGATCGGAAATCCCCTCTCGTAGATGGACATCACCATGATAGGTCTTCGTGCGCGTAGGAAATTTTTTGTTTTCGATGCGACGTTCCCCAACAGGCCCTGAGGCTGCCCTGAGTCGGATGGTTGTCGGGGACGTGGTGATACATCGAGGTGAGGTGAGAACCGGCTAGGGTTAGCCTCCCTTCACTCGGGTGCGCCCTGTAGCGCATCCAGAGCGCAATTTTGGCATGTCACGGCATGCTGGCGCGCTCTATCGTACTTTGGCCCTATCTGGTGTGTCTGGGGGTGACTTAGATGCCCCTTGGTTACTAGGAACCGAGAAGAGCAAGGCTGGTCAAAGGAGGGTGCTTTAAGAGATGCTGTCAGCTTTGAACCAGAAACTAAATTGGTGATTTTGGCTTACCCACATCGAACTAAGGATGGGCCACTCGTCTGAAGTTGAGGAGTGGTGTTGGCAACCTGTGGTGGGAGTTTGGAATGAAGGGAGTGGGTGTAGTGAGTGCTAGATGATGTTTGACCAATCTAGCTCAAGGTGTTTGATCTGTGTTTGGGATAGCTAAACATTTCCAATGAGGCTGAAAGTTAACAAGATTGGGTTTTAGGCAATATTAGGAGGCTCTACCAAATTTGAGCTTCATTGGACAAGTTTGACAATGTAAACTTGAAAACACCCCCAAATGAACAGTTATGCCTTCTTAAAAGGAAAGGTGAGCAAATTAATCCCCACAAAACCAATTATTTGCATGAACTCCTTATTCGGGGTAGTGAACAGTCCTGCAAAGTTTTAGGCCATTTGGACGAACTTTGCAATGTAGAGTTGCTCCAACTTGAATCTGGCCAGGGAGGGTTTTAGGATTATTTGGTGAACCAAACCACCTTGGAATGAGGTGAAACTTGGTATGCTCACCGAATATAGCTTGGGGAACATTGTAGAAGTTTCTGGAAATTTATTGAGAATATTTCCTTTGAAAATATTTCAAAAGGTCAAAACAGACAGAATAGGTTTTCAAATATTTTCTCAAATATTTTGAACATAAATAGGGGTTGAAAACCTTATGTATGAAAAATATATGTCCTCTCAGTATTTCCAAATTTTCTCAAGTTTTTGTAAGGTAGAAAAATAATTTTCCATCCAGAAATATCATTTCTGGCTCAGAAAAGGACATGCAAATAAAATAGAAAAATATTTTATAAAATAATTATTTCATGATTTTGAAAAGTTATAACAGTGCTAAAATCAGAATATAATCTTTGGGTAAAGGCACCCCCTTGAAATCAGGGAATTGTAGTGCAAACCCCAAAGCAAGGTTTTTAAATTAACAAAATGAGAAGGATTTTTATAAAAAAAACATGTTATAAAAATTATTTTTAGATCCACACACCCAAACATACATACAATCAATGACAATCATGACACTCATAGCATTTTCTTGAAACGTTTTAATAAACTCCAAATTTGAAAAGACTACAGTTGAGGCAAAGTGAAAACAGGGTGTGACAATGTAGTTCTCAAACTAAGCAATATTTATATTTTTATTGAACTTTCAAATATATTTGAGACAGTTTATTGTTTACTTATATTTTTATTGAAACATATGTAACAAAAAGAAAATCAAAAATGATTGTAAGCCTACTACACGGATGAAAAATTCAAATAGAAAAAAAAGCTGACATGATATTTAAATAGATAAAATACGAACAAAACGCATCCGTTGCGACTGTCTGGCTGAAGTTGCTACAAACCTGTTCATACTTTTGCCTACTTAGCAATTTCCGCACCTCGAAATACCTCAGACTTTTTTAGAACAGATCCCATTGTTATGAAAAGCAAATTACTATTTTCATTAACAGCATTTAACCATCCAGACAAGCTGGATAGAAAGATTAAGAAAATAATAGTTCAAAATAATCTGTGGTACTGTCAAACCTATTTATTGCCACACATCATTTCTCACCTCCCACCTTGCAGCATTCACTCACTCAACCCCCCCCCCCCCCCCCCCCCCCTCTCTCTCTCTCCCCTCTCTCTCTCTTTCTCTCTCTCGAGCTCAGGCAACAACATGCACCCGGACACCTCCGTTGCCGCGGTGGTTTGTGCAGCTGCTGTGCTGCTCATCATCAATGGCTGCCTCTCCATGGCCATGGTGGAGGACAAGATCACGGTGCTGCCGGGGCAGCCACCGGTGAGCTTCGCGCAGTACTCCGGATACGTGGAGGTGGACGCCGTGAGGAAGAGGTCGCTCTTCTACTACTTCGCCGAGGCAGAGCTAGATCCGGCCACCAAGCCCCTCGTCCTCTGGTTAAATGGAGGTAAATTTAGTGGCTGCCACAAGCTTCCCACTGTTTCATCTTATTGCATTATTGGTATTGAGGAGATCACACGAGGAAGAACAGTGTGAGTAGGCCAGAGCCAGAGGGTAAAGAAAATTAACAAATGTTGAGAGAGAGAGTAGATTTTTCTGTGCTAATGCGCCTGCAGCCAAGGACTTTTACTTGGATCATACATCGAAAAGATAACTTTTCCTAATTGGATTCTTGAAAGAAGATATATACTAAGTGTCCCAACTGTTGATGGAAGGGGACTTTTTACGTTTTAAATTTTGATGTTCTTGTTGTAGAATGTGTTTTTGTTAGGATTGACTGCATAATATCGTGAAATGGTATTAATGCTGGGGGGATCTCGCCTTATTTATTACCAAGATTCCTTTGTCTCTTTGTCGTAGGGGTTCTGATGATGTCTATGCATGTGTGCTTTGTGTAGGACCCGGATGTTCATCTGTGGGGGTGGGAGCATTTTCAGAGAATGGGCCATTCAGGCCCAGTGGCAATGCCCTTGTGAGCAATGAGTATAGCTGGAACAAAGGTGGGCATTTTGTCTCTTGTAAAAGTTGCATCCACAAAAGCAGCCTCTAGGTGCCTTTGATTCGTCCTCTTTTTTGTTGGTCCTATTTTCGTTGGTGCAAGAAAAAAGAAAGCTCACAGGAATTTTTACCACAATTGAATTGCTCTTCTTGATATCTGTTGCCTTGTTTCAGAAGCCAACATGCTCTATCTGGAGAGCCCTGCAGGGGTGGGCTTCTCCTACTCCACTGATCCTTCCTTCTATGGGGGTGTTGGTGACAGCATGACAGGTGTGATCTCCATGCTTCAAAAATTTTGTACTCCGTGTCATTATTATTTTCTGTGTAGGATTAACCTTCAAGGTTATTCCTTTTTGAGGGGTTAAAATATGTTGGCCCTAAATTTTGAAGCCAGGGACAATCTAAGATTCTTGGAAGGCTGGTTTGCCAAGTTCCCACAGTACAAGGGCAGGGACTTGTACGTCGCAGGAGAGAGCTATGCTGGTAGAGCCATTCTTCTTGTTCACCTTGTTGGTCCATTCTGAATTCATCCCTTCATGTTTTCTAACTACAATGATGATCACTTTTAAGGTCACTATGTTCCGCAACTAGGGCAGCGCATGGTTGAATTCAACGACAAGGAGAAGCTGTTCAATCTCAAAGGCATTGCTGTAAGTATTCCATTTACAAATCTTACAAAGATATGTTTACGAAAGGAAGCCTCCTCAATTTATAGTGTATAAACTTGCTCTCTTTTTCCCTCGTTGATCCAACAGTTGGGCAATCCTGTTCTCGAATTCTCGACTGACTTCAACTCGAGAGCCGAGTTCTTCTGGTCACATGGGCTGATATCGGATTCAACTTACAACGTCTTCACGACGGTTTGCAACTATTCACGGTATGTGAGCGAGTATTACCACGGCTCCATCAGCTCGGTTTGCGACAGGGTGATGAGCCAAGTGACCAGAGAAACTAGCAGATTTGTCGATAAGTACGATGTCACCCTGGACGTCTGCATTTCCTCAGTTTTGATGCAGTCCCAAATCCTCACCCCACACTCAAAGGTATCGTTTTTCAGCATTATCTCTGCTATTATATAAGGAGATGTAACCGTGTCATACTGTCATTGACGGACAAATTCTTCGCAGTCTACGGATCAAGTGAACACGGAGCTCGACGTGTGCGTCGAGGATGAGACAATGAACTACCTCAACCGAAAAGATGTGCAAAAGGCAATGCACGCTCAGCTCAACGGCGTGCCCAAGTGGACGGTCTGCAGCAGGTGTGAAGTTGCCTGTCTCATTTGTTAGGGCTTTTATCTGTATCTGCTACATAGTTGCATTTCCTTGAGAAAGGTTGTGATTTCACAAAGTGTTTGCTGCCCAATACAGTGTTCTTGAATACAAACAGCTGGACCTACAGATCCCGACCATCAACATCGTCGGCGCACTTGTCAAGTCCGGCATTCCGGTGCTAGTTTACAGGTAAAGAACCGAATATAGTTGTATCAATCAAACTCGCCACGGCAAGGGTGTCAGTTTAGAACCTGGCCTGATGTCTGTGCTCGTGGGTCTTTGTCCGCAGCGGTGATCAGGACTCGGTGATCCCCCTGACGGGCAGCAGGACGCTGGTGCACCGCCTGGCCAAGAGGCTCCGGCTGAACGCAACGGTGCCGTACCGGGTCTGGTTCCAAGGGAAGCAGGTGAGCTCCGGTCCATCTCCATCCTTGGAGTATAAATGTATAATAGTGGCAGGCCATCGTTAATTCGTTATGTCAAGCTCAAGCCATGGCTCTGGTGGCGAAACTGAAACTGAAGCGTTCTTCTCATCTTCTCCGGGATGTGCAGGTTGGTGGATGGACGCAGGTGTTCGGCGACGTTCTGTCCTTCGCGACCATCCGGGGAGCGTCGCACGAGGCGCCCTTCTCGCAGCCGGAGAGGTCCCTCGTGCTCTTCAGAGCTTTCCTCGCCAGCCGGCCGCTGCCAGAATCGTTCGAGTGACCTCAATTGGAGTACTATCTAGGAGTAGTAGTAGCGTCAATCGTCTTTCAAGGTTGGGAATCCAATCAAAAGGTATTCGCAAGTGTAATCAGTTACTCTCTCCGTTCACTATTATTATAAGATGTTTTGAATATTTTAATACGAACTATATACAAATTAAAATAAGTTAATAAACACATTAAAACATGTGTATATATATTTGATTTAAAAAGATACAATAAACCATCTTATAATGATGAATGAGAGAGTATATCGCAACTTCGCAAGGCGTGGAGGTGCACTGGAAATGTATGCGAATTCGGTTGGAGAATCACAGGTGATGTCTGTGTTTTCTTCAGTGCAGAGTACTGAATTTTACTCGGTTGCTACCTTTGCCGTCATACCGGGAAAAGCACTATGGAAATGAAATTGTACCACACGGATTCGCAAAAAAAAAATGAAATTGTACCACACGACTGAAATTTACTGGGAGCATGGTTTGCTGTGTACAATCAAAATGTCGTATGTGTAGATTCACATTGCCAAGAAGAAAAAATATGCAGGCCGTGACCGCAACTAAGATGATCTACATTTTGTTTGGAAACTAAGATTATTTGCAGAACTAAACACCAAGGGGTATAGGGATTGAATATTTAGAAGTAAAGAATAGATGCCTACTTAGCAAGTGGTTATACAGACTATCTACTCAGACTAAAAGGATGTGGGTACAAATCTTGAGAAATAAATACTTACATTCAAAGATATTGACCCAGGTCACTGCTAGACCTAATGATTCACTTTTTTGAAAGGGGTTAATGAAGATGAGGGTAACCTTCTTTTAGCGGGTGAGGTTTTTAGTTGCAATGGTATCACAACCAGATTCTAGGAGGACACGTGGCTTGAGGATACGTCTTTAGCCCTGCAATACACGTCCTTATATAATATTATATAACGTAAGAAAGATTATATTGTTACAATATTACATGCGGTACCTCTTAACATCCAATTCGGACGATCTCTAGTTGGAGAACGTTGGGATTACTGGATGCAATTGGTCACACGATTGATGGATGTTCAACTCTGTGACCAGCTCGATATTATTCACTCGAAATTATCTACGAATGATACTTTTTAGTGAAATCAATGTATATGGATTTAATTGACTCTGGTCCTCTTTCGAGATCATTGCATATTTGGAATATTAAAGTGCCGCTAAGAATTAACATATTCATGTGTTTTGTACATACGAGAGTTGTACTAATTGATAACTCACAAGTATAGGGGATCGCGTCAGTCTTCACGGATAGTATTTCACTCTAATTTATTGATTCGACACAATGGGAGCCAAAACATATTTATTGATTGTAACAGTTGAGTTGTCAATTTAACCGCACGTGGGATATCTCTGTGCACCAAGGATTTAGTAGCACAACAAATGATAGTACTACAATAACAAGGATAACAACAACAATAGTAGTAACTTAGCAAGATTCAGTACATGTAAAAGCGTAGACACATGGATCAGTGATGGATAATGATTTAGATGACATTGATCATGTAACAGTTACACACTAGAGTGACACAGAACTAACTCCAATTCATCAATATAATGTAGGAATATATTCCGTATATAGTCATACGTGCTTGCGATAAGAACTTGCATGACATCTTTTGTCCTACCCTACCATGGCAGCGGGTCCTATTGGAAACTAAGGGATATTAAGACCTCCTTTTAATAGAGAACCGGAACAGAGCATTAATACATAGTGAATATATGAACTCCTCAAACTACGGCAATAACATGAGAGAATCCCAATTATTGTTGCATTGGGGTATGCGAGTCAAGACACGTAATAGGTAACTACAACTTGCAAGATAGGATCCAAATCACTCTGATATTCAAGAAACATAATAGATTCGGATCTGAAATCATGACATTCGGGCCCTAGTGACAAACATTAAGCATAACAAAGTCATAGTAACATCAATCTTAGAAAATAGTGGATACTAGGGATCAAGCCCTATCAAACTAAGTAATCATGGCATTTTATTTTTCTTTGACTAAGGGAACAGAGAATAAACTTGGGGTACAGAGAGTTGTGAATACTCAATTCATCAATCACATGTCTTTCGAAAATGATCCATTAATAAGGTTGATCAAGTCTTATTAACTTTCGTTTTCGACAAACATGAAACCGAGGAATTTTTGTATATCACTAGGTTACCTCAATGGGGATTTGCATATCCCCAACAATAAGATTATAATATGTATTTTTCTTGGAAGTAGCTAGAGGGACGGTAAAATTTCCAATGATGACCGTGGGAATAGGCTCAATGACATTAATATTGTTAAACAAAGTTTGCTTCTTTAGAAAATGCACAGTATGTTGCTTGACATTAACATGATAAGTGACCTTGTTTTTGTTGCAATCAATAACAACCCTTGTAGTATTTAGAAAGGGTCTACCGAGGATGATCGACATATTGATGTCCTTGGGCATATCGAGAATAACAAAGTCTGTTAAGATAGTAACATTTGCAACCACAAGGGGGACATCCTCGCAAATTCCAATACTCCCTCCGTCGCGGTTTAGAAGGCATAGTTAAACTTGCGTGTGTTTCCAAAATAGACAAGGTTTAAGGCGCGGAAGCAATTACTCTTATTAGTTAGTACTAGTACTAGTCATGCATGCGCCCTCCCAATTTGCTGCTCACGCATTAGTACCAGTATTTTTTCAGTTGATTAGGCACATTAGCATCTACACCTGCTACATCTCACAACCAATCGATGACTACCTTGGTCCCAGATATTTTCAAGCGTGCCTTCTAAACCGTGATGGAGGGAGTAGGTAAGGAAGTGGATTTATCAACCATTTGCAAAGATATCTCAGTGGGTGTAAGCTTATCCAATTCAAGTTGTTTATAAAGGAAGAAAGGCATAACACTAACACCGGCTCCTAAATCATATAAAGCGGTTTTAACATAATTTCTTTTAATAGAGCAAAGTATTGTGGGTACACCCGTATCACCCCAACTTCTTAGTTATTCCACCATCAAAATAGTAATTAGCAAGCATAGTAGCAATTTCAGTATCACGTATCTTTCTTTTATTGGTAATAATATCCTTCATGTACTTAGCGTACACAGGCATTGATGGGGTCATAGTCCTAGGGTAGGGTCATAGGCCTGCCATACAGGTCCTACCCAGGGACTACCCCACACAAAGGACAGGGCCCTAAGTCTGTCCCGACTGGATTAAGGAGTCCCCATCATCCAGTCGGTAACAGATCCTCAATCATCCAGTCGGAGACTAGCATTCGGAAGATACCAAGCTAACCGACTGGATACACTCGGTACACCATAACCTCTCTCGAGGGAAACTGCCGTACGTTTCCGGGTGCATTTATTAGCATTTAAGGCATACGTTACCTATAACGTACGCATTCAACCCCCGTTACTCCACCCCTGTACCGGAACCGTTGCGGAGGGCAGTGGACTCTATATAAGCCGCCCTCCCCCACTGGTAAAGGGTTAGCAAATCATTATATTCCATGTTACACTTGACAACAAGCTCCGAGAGCACTGAGACGTAGGGTTGTTACCTCCACCGCAGAGGGGCCTGAACTCATACAACCTCGTCGTAGCTAGGACTCTGCCCATCTCATTCGTACCCTACACTTCTACTGTCGGGCTTATACCCACGACAGTTGGCGCCCACCGTGGGGCAGGCGTCTAAGCGACTTCCGGCGAGTTTGCGACTACTTCTTTTCGTCATGTCGTCCGGCGGAGATTCGAGCATGGGTCACCAGATCTTCTTCGGCGCCCTCTCCTTCATCGTTGACGACTCGGCGTGGCTTCGGGATGCGCCCCTCCACATCGAGGCGCTTCCCCGTCGCGGGGCTACGCACTTCTGTGCCGGCGCTCGCGGCATCCTTCTTCTTCAACAGTCGACTCCGGTGTCGACCTGCACCGCTGCCGCACGCCGCAGCAAGCGGTCCCGCCGTCCACGGCTCCAGCGTTGGGTGCAACACGCCCAGGCGCGCCAGAACGCATCTTCGCAAGTGGCGGTTCTTGAGTCCATTGTGGTTGCCCCGTCGGCTCAGCACTCAGACTCGGTTCCGACTGAGTTTCCTTCCGAGTATGCGGGTCACGGGCCCGCAGCAGAAGTACACATGGCCAACTCCCATAAAGATCCCCGTCAGGCTGGCCGGAACGAGCACGAGATCGGCGAAACGTCCGGCGCACGTCGTCCACCTCGCCGTTCTGCTAGTCGGCACACTCGGCGGAGCAATGTGGAGTTGTTCCGCACACCCCTCCTCAACTTGGCTGCAGCTCCCAAAATAGTCGATTCCCTCCAGCCGACTGATTTAGAGGCTGGTAGAGGGATCGAGCAAATCCGAGCCCTGTTGCACACGGCGCAGCAGCAGAATTCGGCAGTCTCCCAGTCGCACAACCGGATCTATAACAGCTCCGTCCACGCGAATACGCATCGATCAGTTCACAACCCCGGTTCGCATCAGCGCCACAGGGGAGGCAGCCGTTCCATGATTCACGAAGATCGTCGCCGCTCACGCACCCCTCCGCGGGGTGGGCCCTATGGGTCCCGGCATCATGATGACTGGCGTTCAGTCGGTGACACTTACGACCCAAGACCCGACGCAAGAGGACGTATCGCCCAGCGAAGAATCGACAGAGGTCGAGCCCACCGCGATGGTCGCGATATCGACCGTCCGAGTGGAAGCAGGGCCACCGTGTCTGGTCCCGAGTGTTTCAGTCGAGCCATCCGTTCAGCTGACATCCCTCCCAACTTCCGATTGGCGACGGGAATTAGCAAGTTCACAGGAGAGTCCAAGCCAGAAACGTGGCTGGATGACTACCGAGTGGCAGTCCAGATCGGAGGAGGGGATGACCATGTCGCCATGAAGCACCTCCCTCTGATACTCGACGGCTCGGCGCGAGCGTGGCTGAACCAGTTGGCCCCCTCAAGCATCTACAGTTGGGCAGATCTGGCCCGAGTGTTCATCAAGACCTTCGAAGGGACGTGCAAGCGCCCTGCTGGCCTTGTGGAGCTCCAGCACTGCGTCCAGAAGCAGAATGAGCCCCTGCGTGACTTCATCCAACGCTGGACAACTCTCTATCACAAGGTGGATAACGTCACCGAGCATCAAGCAGTTTGCGCCTTCAAGGCAGGCGTGCGGTACAGGGATCTGTACCTGAAGTTCGGCCGAACAGGCGACATCTCCATGAGCAAGATGATGGAGATAGCAACGCGCTACGCAAATGGCGAAGAAGAGGACCGCATCCGGAGCGGCAAACACAAAACAGTCGCTGACGGCGATGGGGGCAACATTCGGAAGCAGAAGCAGAAGGCTCCGGCCGCTCTGCAAGCAGAAGCTGCAGCCGTAACCAATGCCAAGTTCAAGGGCAAAGGGAAGGCTCAATTCACCCCCAAGAAGAAGCAGTTCAATAATCCCACCCTGGACCAGCCCTGTCCGGTTCACACGAAGATGGACGAAGAAGGCAACCCCATATACGCGAAGCATACCACTCGACAGTGTCGCCTCCTGATCCAGGGGTTCAGCAAAGGGCAACCGAGTGAGAAGGACCATGAACATGACGAGGAGGATAAGGAGGATCCGTTCCCCCAAGTCCATGCAACCGAGATGATCTTTGCTGACGTCGAGAGCAAGAGCCGACTGAAGCTGGTGAACAGAGAGGTGAACATGGCCACCCCTTCCAACCCCAAGTTCCTCAAATAGTCCCAGACTGCGATCACGTTTGACCAGTCGGATTGTCCGGCACATGTACCCACCCCGGGAAGACAGGCCCTAGTCGTCGACCCGGTGGTAGAAGGAGTCCGACTGCGCAAAGTCCTCATGGATGGCGGCAGCGGCTTGAACATCATGTACGCCGACACCGTCAAGGGGATGGGCATCCCGATGTCCAGACTCAGCGAGAGCAGCATGCAGTTCCACGGAGTCGTCCCTGGACGGAAGGCCAAGTCACTCGGCCAGATCGCGTTGGACGTTGTTTTCGGCTCCGACAAGAACTTCCGCAAGGAAAAGCTGACGTTCGAAGTGGTTGACTTCCAGAGTGCTTATCACGCAATTATGGGTCGCCCAGCGTATGCGCACTTCATGGCCCGTCCATGTTACGTGTACCTGAAGCTGAAGATGCCAGGCCCGAAAGGTGTGATCACCATCACAGGCAATCGGCAGCGAGCTGAAGAGTGTCTGCAGCAGGGATCAAGGATCGCCGACCAGCAGATGGCCGTCCTCGAGCTGGACGAGTACAAGAAAACAGTCGACCCCGCCGACCTGATGCGATCGAAAAAGCCGGCTTCAGAGTCTGCATTTCAGTCGGCAGGAGAGATGAAGAAAGTCAGCATCCACCCGACGGACGCCACTGCTGCCCCGACGAACATCTCCACCACCCTCGATCCTAAATAGGAAGCCGAGCTCACCCAATTCCTCCGTGAGAACTGGGACATCTTCGCATGGGAACCCTCTGACATGCCAGGTGTACCCAGGGAGTTGGCTGAGCACCGACTGCACGTGGATTCCACGGCTCGGCCTGTCCGAGAACGCCTGCGCCGGTCCGCCGCGCACAAGAGGAAGGCAATCGGGGAGGAGGTGGCCAAGCTGCTGGCAGCCAACTTCATTCGCGAGGTTCACCACTCCGAGTGGCTCGCCAATGTTTTCATGGTGCCCAAGAAAGACAAGTCGCTCCGAATGTGCATCGACTTCAAGCATCTCAATAAGGTCTACCCGAAAGACCATTTTCCGCTCCCCCGTATAGATCAAATTGTCGATTCGACTGCAGGTTGCGAGTGTCTGTCATTTCTCGATGCCTACTCGGGCTATCATCAGATCCGTCTGTATGGTCCCGATGAGTTAAAGACAGCCTTCATCACCCCATTCGGGTGCTTCTGCTACATCACTATGCCTTTCGGTCTGAGGAATGCAGGAGCTACCTTTATGCGCATGATCCAAAAATGTCTCCTCGACCAGATCGGTCGCAATGTGGAGGCATATATGGATGATATCATAGTCAAGTCACGCAAAGGTTCCGACCTGCTGACTGACTTGGCAGAAACATTCGCCAACCTTCGTAGGTACGATATCAAGCTCAACCCAGCCAAATGTTCATTCGGTGTTCCCAGCGGAAAGTTACTCGGTTTCTTCGTTTCCGAATAAGGGATCGACGTCAACCCCGAAAAGATCGGGACCATCGTCCGAATGGAGAGGCCGGTCAGAATACACGATGTTCAACGGCTCACAGGTTGCCTAGCGGCTTTGAGCAGGTTCATCAGTCGACTCGGCGAAAAAGCACTTCCTCTGTACCGACTCATGAAGAAATCAGATACCTTCGAGTGGACAGACGAAGCCCAAGTCGCATTCGACAACCTCAAAGTCCTACTTTCCACCCAGCCGGTTCTTACTGCTCCGCTCAGTAAAGAGCCCCTTCTTCTATATATCGCGGCTACAAATCAAGTTGTCAGTACTGTTCTTACAGTCGAGCGAGAAGAAGAAGGCAAAGCATACAAAGTTCAGCGGCCAGTGTACTACGTCTCCGAAGTCCTGACTCCTTCCAAGCAGGGGTATCCCCATTATCAAAAACTTATCTATGGGATCTATATGACTGCGAAGAAGGTGGCTCATTATTTCCAAGACCACTCGGTATCTGTCGTTTCTGATGCTCCGTTGTCGGAAATTCTCCACAATCGAGACGCATTAGGCCGAGTGGCGAAGTGGGCAATGGAGATGTTGTACTGTGACATCAGGTTCGAGGCCAAGAAAGCTATTAAGTCTCAAGCCCTGGCTGACTTTATAGAAGAATGGGTAGTACAACAGCAACTGACCCACATCTACTCGGCTCATTGGACAATGTTCTTCGATGGGTCTAAGATGTTGAATGGCTCCGGCGCTGGTGTTGTGATCGTATCACAAAAGGGCGACAAGCTCAAGTACGTGCTGCAGATACACTTTGATTCCTCCAACAACGAGGCAGAGTATGAAGCTCTCCTCTACGGATTGCGCATGGCCATCTCACTCGGCGTCCGTCGCTTGATGGTCTACGGCGATTCGGATTTGGTGGTCAATCAAGTGATGAAAGAGTGGGACGTCAGGAACCCCACGATGACCACATACTGCAATGCAGTGAGGAAGATGGAGAAGAAGTTTGAAGGTCTAGAGCTCCACCATGTTCCGAAACTGAAGAACCAAGCAGCTGACGAGTTGGCAAAACTTGGATCCACTCGGAGACCAGTCCCGAGTGATGTCTGCCTCGAGCACCTCCACCTTCCCTCAGTCAAGGAAGATCCCTTCACAGAGGAACCGGTACAACCCAAGAGCACAACAGATCCGACTGAAGTCGATGTACCTGCTGTGGTTGATCTGGTCATGGAGATTCTGGCTGTCATCCCCGATTGGACTGTGCCGATCATTGCATATATCCTGAGGCAAGAACTTCCAGAAGACGAAGTCCAAGCCAGGCAAATAGTCCGCAGGTCGAAGGCATTCACTGTCATTGATGGCAAATTGTACAAGGAGAGTGTTTCAGGCGTTCTTCAACGTTGCATTTCCCTAGAGGAAGGGCAGTTGGTCCTAGAGGATATTCACTCGGGAACCTGCGGTCATCACGCTTCTTCAAGAGCAATCGTCGCCAAGGCGTTCAGAGCCGGTTTCTTTTGGCTGCAGGCAAACGAGATGGCTAAAGATATGGTCGACAGATGTGAAGGTTGTCAGTTCTACTCCAACAAGTCCCACAAGCCAACATCTGCATTGAA
Organism: Hordeum vulgare subsp. vulgare; assembly: GCF_904849725.1. Lineage (NCBI taxonomy): Eukaryota > Viridiplantae > Streptophyta > Magnoliopsida > Poales > Poaceae > Hordeum > Hordeum vulgare. The sequence goes on from NC_058519.1 coordinate 443,129,142, forward strand.
GACAATCCCTCTTGTGTCGCCATTTGCAGTTTGGGGATTAGATACAGTCGGACCATTCAAGACAGGCCAAGGAGGCTACACACATCTGTTGGTGGCAGTCGTCAAGTTCACAAAATGGATAGAAGCCAAGCCCATCAAGAAACTCGACGCCTCAACAGCTGTCAAGTTTGTCAGAGCCATCATTTCCAGATTCGGGGTACCTCACAGCATAATCACGGACAACGGGACAAACTTCAACTCGGACAGATTCAAAGGTTTCTGTGCGAGTCAAGGTATCCGAGTGGATTTTGCTTCCGTAGCACATCCTCAATCCAACGGACAAGTTGAGCGGGCGAATGGGCTTATTCTTCAAGGTTTGAAGCCCCCACTCCTGCGAGAGGTGGGACACGCTGCTGGCGCATGGGTCACCGAGTTACCTTCAGTGCTTTGGGGCCTCCGCACCACTCCGAACAGATCAACGGGGCGATCACTGTTCTTCCTCGTTCATGGAGCAGAAGCGGTCCTTCCGAGTGACCTGCTTCATAATGCCCCACGAGTCGAACTCTTCTCCGAAGCTGAAGCAGAACAAGCAAGGCAAGATGGAGTAGATCTTCTAGAGGAGGAACGCGAGATGGCACTAACTCGCTCAGCAATTTACCAGCAAGATCTGCGACGTTTTCATGCGCGTCACGTCAGGAGTCGCACATTCCAGGCAGGCGACTTAGTGCTCCGAGTGGATCAGCAAAGACCCCACAAGTTGGCTCCTGCCTGGGAAGGGCCTTTCATCATCTCTAAGGTGCTGAACAACGGAGCATACAGACTCTACAACATTCAGAGGGAGACAGACGAGCCGCGCGCATGGAACGGAGACCTCCTGAAGCGCTTCTACACGTGACCGTCGACTGAAGCGATGTAAAGAACAAGTATTGGCGAAATAATATAAAGAAGATTGAGTTTTTTGCAGGTTCAAAGTTCTTCTGCGGTCGCAGACTCCGGTCTTTAAAAAAAACTTAGCTGCGACCCCGAATCGCCTAAGTATTAAACTTTCTCCGAGTGTGCACTTACCGTCACACTCGGGGGCTTAGCTGCGATCCAGCATCGCCTAAGTATTAATTTTCTCCGAGCGTGTACTTAATGTCACACTCGGGGGCTTAGCTGCGATCCAGCATCGCCTAAGTATTAACTTTCTCCGAGTGTGCACTTAACGTAACACTCGGGGGCTTAGCTGCGATCCAGCATCGCCTAAGTATTAACATTCTTCGAGTGTGCACTTAACGTCACACTCGGAGGCTTAGCTGCGATCCAGCATTGCCCAAGTATTAACTTTCTCCGAGTGTGCACTTAACGTCACACTCGGGGGCTTAGCTGCGACCCCGAATCGCCTAAGTATTAACTTTCTCCGAGTGTGCACTTACCGTCACACTCGGGGGCTTAACTGCGATCCAGCATCGCCTAAGTATCAATTTTCTCCGAGCGTGTACTTAACGTCACACTCGGGGGCTTAGCTGCGATCCAACATCGCCTAAGTATTAACTTTCTCCGAGTGTGCACTTACCGTCACACTCGGGGGCTTAGCTGCGATCCAGCATCGCCTAAGTATCAATTTTCTCCGAGCGTGTACTTAACGTCACACTCGGGGGCTTAGCTGCGATCCAGCATCGCCTAAGTATTAACTTTCTTCGAGTGTGCACTTAACGTAACACTCGGGGGCTTAGCTGCGATCCAGCATCGCCTAAGTATTAACTTTCTTCGAGTGTGCACTTAACATCACACTCGGAGGCTTAGCTGCGATCCAGCATCGCCTAAGTATTAACTTTCTCCGAGTGTGCACTTAACGTCACACTCGGGGGCTTAGCTGCGACCCCGAATCGCCTAAGTATTAACTTTCTCCGAGTGTGCACTTACCGTCACACTCAGGGGCTTAGCTGCGATCCAGCATCGCCTAAGTATCAATTTTCTCTGAGCGTGTACTTAACGTCACACTCGGGGGGCTTAGCTGCGATCCAGCATCGCCTAAGTATTAACTTTCTCCGAGTGTGCACTTACCGTCACACTCGGGGGCTTAGCTGTGATCCAGCATCGCCTAAGTATCAATTTTCTCCGAGCGTGTACTTAACGTCACACTCGGGGGCTTAGCTGCGATCCAGCATCGCCTAGGTATTAACTTTCTCTGAGTGTGCACTTAACATAACACTCGGGGGCTTAGCTGCGATCCAGCATCGCCTAAGTATTAACTTTCTTCGAGTGTGCACTTAACGTCAAACTCGGAGGCTTAGCTGCGCTTCAGCATCGTCTAAGTATTAACTTTCTCCGAGTGTGCACTTAACGTCACACTCGGAGGCTTAGCTGCGATCCAGCATCGCCTAAGTATTAATTTTCTCCGAGCGTGTACTTAACGTAACACTCGGGGGGGCTTAGCTGCGATCCAGCATCGCCTAAGTGCTAACTTTCTCCGAGTGTGCACTTAACGTCACACTCGAGGGGCTTAGCTGCGCTTCAACATCGCCTAAGTATTAACCTTCTCCGAGTGTGCACTCCACATCACACTCGGGGACTTAGCAGCGATCCAGCATCGACTGTTTGCCCTTGGCTTCACCAACAAACGCCAAACAAAAACTCGAATCAACATTGCAACAAAAGAGCAAAAATCGGATTCCAAAATTCTCGCAAAGGTAGCTAACTCGGTGCGGATCAAGCTTACCCGCACCGATTTAAAAGTGTGACGGCCAACAGAAGTGGCCAAAGTACCTTACAGATAAACACTCGGCATACCAAGGATACAGTTTCTTACGCGTCAGCTGAGCCGGCACCAGGACTGGAGGGCTCCACGAAAGTGTCCAAGTCGATTCCGTCGGAGATGCGGGTAGCACTCTCAAGGAACGTCTCCATGAAGTCTTCGAATCGAAGCTTCTTCGTGTTGGCGACCTTCAGAGTCTTCAGTTTTTCCTCACGCACCTCCTTGCAATGGACTCGGACCAAGGACAGAGCAACATCTGCACCGCAACGAGCTGCAGATTTCTTCCACGACTGCACTCTATTGGGAATCTCCTCCAGTCGGGTCATCAGGTTCTCCATCTCCTGCCGCGAATCATCTTCTGGCCAAAGCTCCTTGTCGATTCGGCCGACGATTTCTCTCAGTCGACCGATGAAAGGACCAACTTTGCCCACTCAGATGTGCGCACGGAGCAGATCCCGATTAGCGTCGTCGCCGAGCGGAACGTTCTCAAGAATCGAACGCTCCACGTCAGTCGCTTCAGCTTCGGCGTCAAAGCAAAAATCTGCAAAAATAGGACAAACAGACAATAAGCGCCGAGTGTTACGCGCATGGCACAACCACTCGGAAAAAGCAGGACTTACCAGCCAGACGCGTCATCATCTGCCGAGCCCAGTCGCTCACATATTTCTCTTGCGCCCTGCATCGTTTGTTCAGTACATCCATCTGACTCATCATCGCAGTCCTCTGTTTCCCCATTTTTTCCACTTCCTCAATCAACACCTTGTTCACTTCACGCGCCTGCTCCAATGACTTCTCCCGTTCCGCCAGAGCTTCCTTCATGTCGACCATTGCAATCATGGCCGCATCAAGTTCACCAGCGAACTGATTCCTCTCCGCCTTGAGAGCCTCATAGGCCGTCCCCATTTCACAAGTTTTCTGCCAACAAGAAACAAGGGACAATCAGAAAGTTCAACAGTTAACAGTCTAAGTTCTTCAGACCCCTGCCGACGCAAGCAGTCGACAGCGGTCTCGGGGACTACACCCAGTGGGTTCACTAAGAGTGACCCCACTGGCATGCACCTCAAGCAGGCCTGCCCTATTGAAATGCATGTTATCACCTACGCCTCCGAGGCCAATACTACCCGACCTGAGTACAACTTACTCTCGGGGACTCTTACCATAAGTGCACTCCGACTGCAACAACTACTCGCACTCGGTAATCCTATCTACAGACACAACCAAACTCAAGGCAAAGTGTATAAAGACAACTGTCGGTGCAAGCACTCGACAGAAGTCTCGGGGACTACACCCACTGGGTTCACTCAGAGTGAACCAATTGCAAACAACAGCTGATATTCAATAACACCCAGTGGGTTACAGGGGAAAAGTAAATACTTACTAGACCACTTACTCGAATATCATCGCGCAGCTCCAAGCTTCGCTGGTACAAGGCCACAATGGAGTCATAGGCCCTCTTGGCTTCTCCAGCCATCAGCTCCGCCTGCACCATAGCCCCCTTGGCCGCTCCCACCTGCTCCTCCGGAAGACGCTGGATGTTGAATTCAGCATTCGATGAACCTGGAATCGTCGGAGGTTCCTGAGGCATCCCAAGGTCCGCCCCAGTTGGCTCCTCCTCCACCAGCACTGGTTCAGTCGGCGGCGGCGCCTCTGTCGGTAGCACGTCGGCGGCGAGAGCGGCAGCGGGAGGAGCAGCCTCAAGAACAGGCTCCACAGCTGGGTCGGCTCTCCCCTGGTCGCCCTCATCCAGGCAGATCGCCCGTGACAGGCCGAATGACACGAGGTCTCAGAAAAAGAAAGAAGCACCTGGCTGGGACGCGATGGTATAAAACACTCGACGTTCCTACAACGCACCTGGCTGAGACGAGACGACGTTGTCCGTGTCCATGGGGTCGTCTTCCTGACGTGCCAGAGAGGTGGCAGAAGTAGCGACCCTGTCGAGTGAGATCCATTCGGCCAGTAAACAGAAGTTCACTCGGATATCAGAAAAAACTGAAAGCTGAGTACACTTACGTAGAGGTGACGGGGACAGCGACCCTCATTCGCGGCAGAGCCTTCCGAGGTTTAGGCCCACTCGGTTTGGGCGCCTTAGAGGATTGGCCCGCAGGCTCAGCGGCGGCATCCCTGGTCCTCTTAGCGCTTCGAACAGTCGGGACCATTGGAGCAGTAGGCGGAGCACTCGAAGACGCGGGAGGAGCTGAGGGGACAGCGGGCTCGTGTCGGCGCTTGGTCCGATGCTCCAGTTGTGGAGGTGGCGAGTCCTGCTCCTCGTCTTCTTCCTCCTCCTCGCTGGACTCTTCCTCCGACTCCCCACTGTCGGAGACATATTCAGCGCTCTCCACGCTGCCCTCCTCCTCCTCGGCCGAGTTCCCGTTCGAGACGGGAGAAAACCAGTTGGTCCACTCCTGCATAAGATTCAGTCGGCGACATCAAACATCACACAGAGATTCAAGCAAACGACAAGATTAAGACAGTTAGGAGCACTCGACAAGAGTCTCTCACCTGATTCGGCGGAGGATTATCCGCGCAGAAGGGCTTCACTCGCCGTGATCCTTTGGGATTCTCGCAGGGGCCCGTGATCTGGAGCACCCACGAGGTCACCCTGTCCTCAGTCACGCCCACAACATTGGTCCGAGTGGAATCCTCGGGCCCCGTATAATGCCACATGGCATGGTCGCGAGCCTGCAGAGGCTGGATCCGCCGACCCAGGAAGACTTCCAGAAGGTCTATACCGGTGACCCCTCCTGACGACGTCCACGAGTGCCTCAACCAAGGGCTGGACGTCGTTCTTCTCCGCCTTCGAGAGCGCGAGCTGCTTAGGCAGGGCGGGCCGGTCTAGACTAAAAGGAGGCAGTCCAGTCGACACATTCGGACAGGCGATATCCTGGCAGTAGAACCACATCGACTGCCAGTTCCTAACCGACTCACTTAACTGGAGAGCGGGATAGCTACTCCGACTCTTCTTCTGGAATCCTAAACCCCCGCAGAGCTGGAGGAGATGTGTCTTATCATCCGACTGGCTAAGTCGTTTGATAGTTCGGGATCGGGCGGAGAAGATGTGTTTGAACAAACCCCAATGGGGAGGGCAACCGATGAAACATTCGCACAAAACTATAAAGGCAGAAAGATGGGCGATGGCATTTGGAGGAAAATGGTGAAGTTGGGCCCCGAAGTGATTCATGATGCCCTTGAAGAAAGGATGCGGGGGCAAAGAAAAACCTCGGTGGACATGGCTGAGGAGCAGGACGCGCTCCCCCTCCCGAGGAGCTGGCTCGACCTCGTCCTCCGTCGGCAGTCTCCATGACTTATGCACGAGCACTCCGTGCTCCACCACCTGCAGCAGATCACCCTCCGTCACCGTGGAGGGGAGGAAGTCTCCTTGGATCCACCCCGCCGACAGCGGCCGCTGCCGCCGCTGAGCAGGCGCCGCCGCCTTGCCCTTCTTCTTCCTCGCCTCCATCTTGCTGGTCTGACCCTTGGTCATGGAGGCGACGGCGAACCCTCGAGAGGAAGGAGAAGGAGGGAGTGTAGGAGCGCTGGAGGTGGCGAGGAAGACGGAGCAGGCGAGAGCGAAAGATTCGGCGAGCGTAAGGAAGAAGCCTCGCCGCCCAGATTTAAATAGGGTTCCGACTGGGTCACTGGCGGGTGGCCCCGAAACCTTATCCGCCCGACCGGCCGCGGCGATATCAGTGGAGGACTTGAAGGCGCGAGAATCGAGGCGTCAGGCGCTACTCGAGTGCGCTGACGTCGTCCCCACTGAGCGCGCGGAACCTGAAATTTGAGATCCCAGAAAATCCGCCGCTGTCAGTTGACCGGTCGCGTCAAAAGATGTCGCGGGAACACTCGGCTCCCGACCGTCTGTTTCGCAAGCACTTCCACTCGGATCGTTGGTCAGAAAAGATAAAATGGACAGAGGCAAGCAACGCCCAAGCCGAATCTAATCCAGTCGGATCCGAACTTCAAGCACCGCGTCGTCGTTCCAACCCCAATCCATTCGGGGACTAATGATGGGGTCATAGTCCTAGGGTAGGGTCATAGGCCTGCCATACAGGTCCTACCCAGGGACTACCCCACACAAAGGATAGGGCCCTAAGTCTGTCCCGACTGGATTAAGGAGTCCCCATCATCCAGTCGGTAACAGATCCTCAATCATCCAGTCGGAGACTAGCATTCGGAAGATACCAAGCTAACCGACTGGATACACTCGGTACACCGTAACCTCTCTGGAGGGAAACTGCTGTACGTTTCCGCATGCATTTATTAGCATTTAAGGCATACGTTACCTGTAACGTACGCATTCAACCCCCGTTACTCCATCCCTGTACCGGAACCATTGCGGATGGCAGCGGACTCTATATAAGCCGCCCTCCCCCACTGGTAGACGGGTTAGCAAATCATTGTATTCCATATTACACTCGACAACAAGCTCCGAGAGCACTGAGACGTAGGGCTGTTACCTCCACCGCAGAGGGGCCTAAACTCATACAACCTCGTCGTAGCTAGGACTCTGCCCATCTCATTCGTACCCTACACTTCTACTGTCAGGCTTATACCCACGACAGGCATTTTCAATATATCAGTCAAGCGAGTGTGCAAAAAGACAGATCTAATCATTTCAGCAAAGCGTTCAAAATATTCATCGTCCCTACTTTTATAAGGCTTTTGAGGGAATGGCATGGGTTTTTGAACTCACGTCTCTCTATCCCTTCCATGTTTTGTAGCAACAAAGTCTCTCTTATCATAACGTTTATTTTTAGGAGGTGGGTTATCAAGACCCTCAGCAGGTTCTATCTCAACATCATTATTAGGTTCCTTAGTACTACCTGTTGGATCTTCTACATGAACATCATTATTATCATTATTATTATCGTTAAGTTCATGTTCACTACCAGATTGTGCCTCAACATCAGAAATATAAACATCATTGTGATTCTTAGCAGGTTTCTTAATACCAGGTTCACTAGGGGCATGCAAAGTCCTATCATTTTTCTTTTTCTTTTTCTTCTTAGTGGGACTAGGAGTATCGTCGTTAATTTTTTGAGAGTCTTGTTCTATTATTTTAGGGTGACCTTCAGGGTAAAGAGATTCCCGACTCATTCTACCTCCTCTAGTCACTACTCTAACAACATGATCATTACTATTATTCATCTCAGCAAGCAAATCATTTTGTGAGTTAGCTACTTGATCTAGTTGGTTGTGAACCATAGAAGCATCATTACCTAGACCTGTCACATCATTATAAATTCTAAACACCAAGTCACTTAAGCAATCTATCATCATGGCGTTATTCTTTAATTGATCCTTAACATAGCCATTGAAGTGTTCTTGTTTAACATTGTAATTGGCAAATTCATCCATGGATTGATCAGGAGTCTTAGCATAAGGTATATCATTTTCAATAAATGAACGGAGAGAGTTTACCTCTACTACTTGTGTCGGGGTATCAAGTCCATGTATTTTTCAATCGGTGGTAATTTCTTGACATCCTTAATTTTAATACCTTTCTCTTTCATGGGTATTTTTGCTTCTTGCATATCTTCAGGGCTGAGGAATAGAATTCATCTCTTATTTTGAATAGGCTCTGGTGGTGGTTCAGGGAGTGTCTAATCATCGGCATTTCGCAATATATTATTTAGTAACTCTTCTGCTTGTGCAACAGTTCTTTCCCTGAAAACGCAACCAGCACAACCATCTTGGAAGTCCCTAGAAGCATTGGTTAGTCCATTATAAAAGATGTCAAGAATTTCATTCTTCTTAAGAGGAAAATCAGGTAAAGCTCTAAGTAGCTGGAGAAGCCTCCGCCAAGTTAAATATTACCTATAAAGCAGCTTGTTTCTGATGAGCAAGAAAATATTTTTCAGTGAAGTAATAAATCATATCATGGGGACTACGCATACAACTAGGAGCAAGATAATTAAACCATTCCTTCGCCTCGCCTTTCAGTGGGAAAGGAAAAAAGCTTAAGGATATAATAGCAGTGTATCTTTTCATCATTGGTGAACAAAGCAGCAATATCATTGTGTTTCATAAGGTGTTCGAACACAGTTTCATTTTCATAACCATGAACAGGATCACACTCTACTATAAGAATTAGTTCAGGGTCTATGGAAAATTCATAACCCTTATCAATGACAAATATAGGAGAAGTAGCAAATTTAGCATCATGTTTCATTTTCTCCAACATACATTTTTCTTTTAGTTTGCATAGTAATCTTTTCAAATCATCTCTTTCTTTGCAAGCAAGAAAGTCCCTAGCTACCTCACCATCCATAACATATCCTTCAGGTACATAAGGTAATTCATATCTATTAGGAGGACGAGGTGTAACAGGTGATTCAAAGTCTTCATCAGTTTCAACATTTTCAAATTCGCTAGATCTAGCAATATGAGCATGAAGTAATTCACTTAGTGGCACACTTTCAATTTCAACATGTGTAGCAATAGTATCATGATTAATTTCAGAAGTAAAATCATCAAGTGCATGTGACATATCAGGACGATCAACAGGTGGTGGTGTAACAAGATGATTCAAAACAGTAGGTGAATCAAAAGCAGAGCTAGATGGAAGTTCCTTACCTCCTCTCATGCAAGAGGGGACGATCTTAGATCGATTATCTTTCAAATTCTTCATAGTGGCAACTGGATATCCTCTAGTCAACACAATAAATAAAGCTATGCTCCCCGGAAATGGCGCTGTAAAAAGGTCTTGATAACCCACAAGTATAGGGGATCGCTACAGTCCTCACGGGTAGTATTCCACCCTAATTTATTGATTCGACACAATGGGAGCCAAAGAATATTTATTTGCCATCATAGTTGAGTTGTTAATTCAACCGCACCTGGGATATCTCTCTACAGCAAGGATTTAGTAGCACAAGAAATGATACTAGTAGTAGTAACAGTGATAGCAGCAACAACAATAGTACCTTAGCAAGATTCAGTATATGCAAAGTGTAGGCACGTGGATAATGATTTAGATGGCATTGATCATGTAACAGTTGGACACTAGGGCGACACAGAACTAGCTCCATTTTATCAATATAATGTAGGCATGTATTCCGTATATGGTCATATGTGCTTGCGATAAGAACTTGCATGTCATCTTCTTTCCTACCCTCCCGTGGCATCGGGGTCCTATTGTAAACTAAGGTATATTAAGGACTCCTTTTAATAGAGCATCCGAATAAAGCATTAACACATGGTGAATACATGAACTCCTTAAACTACGACAATCACCGGAAAGAATCCCAATTATTGTGACCTTGGGTATGCGGATCAAGACACGTAATAGGTAACTACAACTTGCAAGATAGGATCTAATCACTCTCATATTCATGAAAACATAATAGGTTGAGATCTGAAATCATGGAACTCGGGCCCTAGTGACAAGCATTAAGCATAGCAAAGTCATAGTAACATCAATCTCCGAACATAGTGGATACTAGGGATCAAGCCCTATCAAACTTAACTCGGTTACATGTTCTATCTCATCCAATCTCACCACCGTCCAGCAAGCCTACAAAGGAACTACTCACTCCCGATGGTGAGCATCATGGTGGTGTTGATGGAGAAGGGTCGGTGATGATGATGGTGACGAATCCCTCTCCTCGGAGCCCCAAACGGACTCGAGATCAGCCCTCGGGAGGAAGAATAGGAGGTGGCGGTGGCACCATCTTGTGAAACACGATGAAACCTTCTCTCTAAAAAAATTCTCCGAAGATGTGATTTTATAGGACTGGAATTAGGGTCGGAGGAGCCACATGGTTCCCATGAGCCATCAAGGTCTTGTGGCCATGTGGAACACCTCCTCCGCCAGGTCTTCGCTCCATAATTCCTTATAATTCTTAGAAATAATTCACAAAAAGTTTTGTCCGATTCTGAGAATTTTTTTCTGCACAAAAATAACACCAAGGTAGTTCTGCTGAAAATAACGTTAGTCCGGGTTAATTTTATTCAAATCATGCAAATTAGAGGTCCAAATAGAGAAAAGTGTTTGGAAAAGTAGATACATTGGAGACATATCACTAACCAAGGATAAGTTTATAAAGCAAAGATGGGTAGGCAGTTCTAGATCTTGCTATTGTGAGCAAAATGAAACAATAAGACACCTCTTTCTCGATTGTCCACTAGCAAAATTATTATGGCGCACTGTTTATATAGCCTTCAACATCAATTCACCAATGAGCATTAATACACTATTTGGGGCGTGACTCGATGGAGTAGACTGAACTATAGAGAATCATATCTGGATTAAAATATCAGAATTATTTTGGGCCATATGGAACACTAAAAACGATATGATTTTTAATGGCAAGATCTTCAATGATTTTTTGTAGCTTACCTACACAGCCACGACTTGGATCCGTACATGGTTGTTGCTCACTCCTGCCGACTACATGGAGCTTATGGTAATTGGGTGCAACCGGTGAGATACGGTCGCACACGCTATCTTCAACCTATTTGGATGTCGAGTTAATAATAGACTAGGTGTATAGGCATCGTAGCTTGATTTTGGTCTCGCCGCATGTGACAGTTTTTATTTTATATACTTGCTTTTGTTATGCTCAGATTGTGAGCCCTTCGTGGCTCTAAGACTATCTTTTAATACTTTTTTAATAATATGGCCGCATGCATCAATTGATGCGGAGGTCGGGGGTTTTGTTCCTCCTTTTTCAAAAAACTAAGAGCATTTACATGGCATTTTGTTATCCACAACATGTTATGCCATTCACGTTTTGACTTGAAAACTTAATAGTTCTTGTTGAATTCTGAACCTTCTCTAGTTTTGATGCCATATATGGACTACGACGCTCCATCGCCAGCACATGCAACCCTCTTTGACCTGCCTTTGCAGCTCGCCCACTTGGAGCGGCCGAGCTGCTCTGCTCTTTGCTTTGAGGTTGTGCGTGTGTTGGGTCTTATGGTTGATTCCATGGATGGGAAAGCGGGCCTCTATAGCCGCTTCTCCTCTTGTGTTATACCTTGACAGTCATCACAGCTCACTGTGTTACATGCCTTTGTGGGCGCGGGGATCCTATTTCACACGTAGGTAATCCGATAGCGACTGCGTCCGTACCTCTGGCTCCCTCACTTTCCAAACTTAAGACCTTATTCCGACATCATTTCCTTATTCTCACATCACTTACGCACTAAGGAAACCACCAAACCGACCACCCTACCGTAGCTAGAAAATAAGAAGTCTCTTGGCCGCCCGCACGACCACCAACCTCTCTCACACCTTCTTATCGACCTCCTAGTTTCTGTCGCCAGGGGCCAAGGGTCGTGCCGCAGGCCGGGTGCCCTCTCTGGCCTCCTATCCCGGCACCCCACCCCCTCCCCCTGGCGCCACCCCTTCCCTTCCCTCCTTCCGCATGGAGATCACACCCACCCACAACGACATACCTCCCTCGATCCTATCGCCCACCTCATCACATTCACTGCCTCGCCCCCACCTTCTTGATGGACACCGGATCCGCCACCGCCCGCTATTCATGATCTACGGTGGGAGCCGTTGCGAATGAATCCCGTCACTGGCTCCAGCGCACACCACCTCTTCCCATCGTCGTCCCCGCCTACTCGCGCCTCCGCCAGCGTGAAACCCCTCACTGGTGGAGGTCTCCCCGGCCTAGGGACGCCAAGGAGGTCAAGGCTCAGAGCTCCCCTGCCACCCCTTGCCCAGATGGTGATGGATCCGAGCAACCCCAAACCCTAAACCTGCTTTGCCCTCTCTCTGCCGCCGTCGCCAAAGCCACCAACCTCCTATTGTCGCGCCGCCTTCGTCGCCCTCATGGCATGTCGCGACATCGACGAGGCCGCTGAAAGGATCGATATCGCCCTCATGGCAACGGCCACTTTTTAATTAATCTTAGCAAGTTAGGGTAAACAACATATGGGTTCACAAGAATAGCAACAATGGGGTGAACCGTAATGAAGCTAACAACAAGAGCTACTAAGACAAGTAAGAGATAGACAACAACATAAGCATACACAAAGTAAAGGTTAGAGATAACCACAAGTGGAACCAATGAAGACGAGGATGTGTTACCGAAGTTCCTTCCCTTTGACAGGAAGTACGTCTCCGTTGGAGCGGTGTGGAGGCACAATGCTCCCCAATAACCACTATGGCCACCGTATTCTCCTCACGCCCTCACACGATGCAAGGTACCGTGATTCCACTATAGGTGCACTTGAAGGCGGCGACCGAACCTTTACAAACAAGGTTGGGGAAAACTCCATACAAAGCTTGGAGGCTCCCAACAAGACCACGGAGCTTCACCACAATGGAATGTGGCTCCGAGGTGACCTCAACCGTCTAGGATGCTTAAACAGCCAAGAGTAACAAGATCCGCAAGGGATTGGTGGGGGAATCAACTTTTCTCTTGGTGGAAGTGTAGATCTAGGCCTTCTCAACCAATCCCTAAAGAATCAACAAGTTTGATTGGCTAGGGAGAGAGATCGGGCACTTTTGAGCTTAGGGAGCAACAATGGAGCTTGGGAGGGTAAGAGATAGGGTTCCACAGCTAGAAGAACCCCTTATATAGTGGGGGTAAAAATCCAACCGTTTTCCCACTCACAACCCGTGCCTAGCGGTACTACCGCTGGATGCAGCGGTACTACCGCTAGCACTCTAGTGGTACTACCGCTGGCTGCAGCGGTACTACCGCTGGCACTCTAGCTGAACTACCGTTGGGCCCATGGTAGTGCATAAGCACTACCGGGCCAACCACCATCAAGAAAGTCTTCGCAAAAAGGTCCGTCAAAGTACAACCGCTAGGAAGGCGGTACTAAGCTCCTGGAGCGGTACTACCGCTGACTAGGGGCGGTACTACCGCCAGCTAGTGGTACTACCGTTGGCTGCAGCGGTACTACCGCTAGCACTCCAGCGGTACTACCGCTAGGCACAGCGGTACTACCGCTGAGGGACCATTTGCTTAGATGAGATAAGCATAGAGGCGGGAGCCACTCCAAAGTTGCAGGTAAGGGGAAGGAAGATAAAGTGAGTGCGTGCAAAATTGATTCCACCCAAACCTTTCCACTACGGGTCCCCTCTTAATAGTACGACGTTCCTATGACTCAAAGAAAGAGAATCGTAGAGTACACCGTGCTTCTGTTCCGTGGAAAGAGGGGGTGAGTCGTCTTGTGCCGTTGACATGTGTTATCTAAAATCTTAACACACACGGTTAGTCCTTTGCGGTACTGTCATCAATCACCAAAATTACTTAGGCATAAACTATGCCCTAACAATCTCCCCCTTTTTGGTGGATTGATGACAATACCGGATTTGCATAGTGAATAGCATGTGAAGATATGTAAAAATAAGGAGCATATGACTCACAGCATATGATGGAAATAAATCTCACACTAGTTCACGTCTCACATCACACAAAGCAAAGATAGCAAATAAAGCAAACCAAGTTCAAAGCAAACACGAAAGATAAGCAAAGCTAAGCAAAGTTCAACTCTCAAATCCAGCTCCTAGACTCTCTCCCCCTTTGGACAAGACACCAAAAAGGGGCACACCTAATGACACAGGTGGTCACTCCTCATCCTCATCAGCCTCAAACCCGTCTGTGGCATCTGGATCGTCCTGCTCCTCCTCATTGTCCTCCTCAGATGCCTCCTCCTCTGCATCAGACCACTGATAACCTTGAGCCCGCATCCAAGCAGACTCTGGAGTGATGTCGTCCTCTGAGCCGCTGGAGATATGAACATCAAGTGTCCTTAGGACACACTTGTGCCTCTGAAGGTTATCCTTCTGTGCCACATGAGTCTGATACTGTCCCTTGGCCTGCATGCAGAAGAGAGTCTTCATTTTATCCTTCAGTTTCACTGCCCAAGATGGCATAACAGAAGAGCGAGACTGAGAAGCGGTGCCTCTGTTAGCAGCAGTCTCTGTGTCAGTGTCCATGTGCTGAGATGAAGTTGATGGGTTGGCCCATTTGTCCTTGATGCGGAGCCTGATAGGATCGTGCACAAAGTAATCAGCCTGAAGGTGGAACTCCTCAAGCAAATAGGTGTCGTGCCACTTCTGGCGAATATAGGCAAACAAATAGGGCCCGTAGATGGGAACCTTGCGCATCATGATGCAGTTCTAGAGCTTGGTGAACATCACGTCAGAAATATCGAGAGGGGCAGACTCCTTAGTCATAGCCTCCTCACAAAGCAGAAGCATCTCAGCCAGAGAACCATGCACCTCGTCGAAGTTGCCAATGCGAGGAAAGAGGGTGTTGCGGAAGATCCGATGCATGATATCCAGATGCTTGGGGAGCACACCTTTCTTCACATACAGTTGCTGCAGCCTGTCCTTGGCGGGGGGGCTATCAATGGAAGCTGGAGCATGAGAACGCGACCCAATAGGATTGTCAGCTCCCTGAAAGTTGACCTTGAGAAACTCCATGAATTCACGCCACGAACCTGTCATCTTGTGAATACCAATCATCCAAATCATGGTGCGCTCGTCATCAGGCGAGAAGTGAACAGTGACATAGAATTGGGCGACAACATCTGGATCAAAGTATTTCTTGAAGGAGATGATCTCCTTAATGCCAAGCTTGTCGATCAAAGAGAGAGCGTCACCAAAGTAATCCGGGTTTTGCTGAAGGTGAGCCAAGTCAATCCACTGAACTGGAACAAAACTCTTCTTGAAGTTCTTGATGATGTCGCGATAGATCCTGCAGTGATCCGTTGACCAAACATGCTCGACATCCTTGATCACAGCCTTCTCTTGGAGATAGTGATTTTTGGTGCAGAACCACAGAAAATCCTTAGGGGGCATAGTGCGAACGTTGACCCCCTTGTCCTTGTGAGCTGCCTTCTTGAAAGACTTCTTTTTGGGTTGCAGACCTGAAGTGGCAGAGCCCTCTGGAGCCTCTTGATTGCGATACTGTCTCAACTGGGTGTCCCTTGGGGGATTCGAGCGGCGAGCACCACCTATGACACACAAGATACAAAGCAAAAAGAGAGCGACAGAAGGAGTCAAGGCAATGACCAAAAAGAGGCACAAAAGTAAACTCACATTGCCAAGAAAATGAAAAGAAGAAAAAGAAAATCCTCCTGGCGGTAGTACCGCTGGGGTCCTACCGGTAGTACCGCTACCCCTGGCGGTAGTACCGCTACCCCTGGCGGTAGTACCGCTAGGGGGTTGACTTTCAGATCTGAATATGAAAAAGGACCCATAGAAACGGCTAGATTGGATTTACGAGGGCCATGGGTACTGTATATAATCACTACAAACACCACCATAGCCCTAAACACATGAGGATCTCAAGAGTCCTCTAAATAGAGACATGCCTAGTCAAGAGGATTCAAGTTTTAGATCTAATCCAAAATAAGAGAAGAAGTGCTTGATCTAAAACATGAAGAACCTAGGGCATGGAAAGATAAACGCAATAAATCATAGGACCTACACTCCCCTAGAATATCTCCTTCATGCCACCCAAGAACAAAGCACAATACCATAGGCATGGATCCAAGTCAGCAATGCTCCTAACCCTAGAACAAGAAAACATCAACCAAGAGAATAAAGGGAGGAGCTTTACCGGATTCCATGGCACTTGGTGGAGGAAGGAGAAGTGGAGCAAACCCTCCAACTCAACGGAGAGAAGGGGCTCCACGGATAGAGATCCAAATAGGGGGAGTTCGGGGTTGGGGAGGGAAGAGCCACGAGGAAGAAGAAAGAGGCAGGAAAAATGGGCTCCCCCTCCTTTATATAGCCCGAGGGGTACGGGCCAGCGGTAGTACCGCTCGGGTCCTGGCGGTAGTACCGCTACCCTGGCGGTAGTACCGCTGGCTGCCGCGGTAGTACCGCTGGGGTCCTGGCGGTAGTATCGCTCCCCCTGGCGGTAGTACCGCTCCCCCTTGAGACAGCCCTAAAAGGTCCTAGTCAGGTCGTGGTAGATTGGGGTCCTGGCGGTAGTACCGCTATATCTGGCGGTAGTACCGCTGGGGTCCTGCCGGTAGTACCGCTACCCCTAGTGGTAGTACCGCTGCAAATGACACAACGAGACATAGGAGACGAGAAAGACGTGGGAAAACGACAAGTCCGTGAAAATAAGAAGATAGCACCAGCAAGATATACTGACTTGTCATTTTGTATCCTTTCTTCCATATGAGAGAAAGGTGGGGGCGGTGGCCTAGGCCAACTATGTTTGAGGCAAAGGTATGACACCGCGAAGAATTATCCTTGGGTTCATGACCAACGCTCGTCTTTGAAGCACAAGTGCCATTTGGTAATAGCTAAAGTGAAAGACTAGATCAATTTATGCATAATGGGGGGGGAGGAAGAGTTCATTGAGAGAACAACACTCCCCCTATGTGTTGGAAATATGCCCTAGAGGCAATAATAAATTAGTTATTATTATATTTCTTAGTTCATGATAATCGTTTATTATCCATGCTATAATTGTATTGATTGGAAACACAATACTTGTGTGGATACATAGACAAAACACTGTCCCTAGTAAGCCTCTAGTTGACTAGCTCGTTGATCAAAGATGGTCAAGGTTTCCTGGCCATAGGCAAGTGTTGTCACTTGATAATGGGATCACATCATTAGGAGAATCATGTGATGGACTAGACCCAAACTAATAGACGTAGCATGTTGATCGTGTCATTTTGTTGCTACTGTTTTCTGCGTGTCAAGTGTTTGTTCCTATGACCATGAGATCATATAACTCACGGACACCGGAGGAATGCTTTGTGTGTATCAAACGTCGCAACGTAACTGGGTGACTATAAAGATGCTCTACAGGTATCTCCGAAGGTGTTCGTTGATTTAGTATGGATCGAGACTGGGATTTTTCACTCCGTGTGACGGAGAGGTATCTCGGGGCCCACTCGGTAATACAACATCACACACAAGCCTTGCAAGCAATGTAACTTAGTGTAAGTTGCGGGATCTTGTATTACGGAACGAGTAAAGAGACTTGCCGGTAAACGAGATTGAAATAGGTATGCGGATACTGACGATCGAATCTCGGGCAAGTAACATACCGAAGGACAAAGGGAATGGCATACGGGATTATATGAATCCTTGGCACTGAGGTTCAAACGATAAGATCTTCGTAGAATATGTAGGATCCAATATGGGCATCCAGGTCCCGCTATTGGATATTGCCCGAGGAGTCTCTCGGGTCATGTCTACATAGTTCTCGAACCCGCAGGGTCTGCACACTTAAGGTTCGACGTTGTTTTATGCGTATTTGAGTTATATGGTTAGTTACCGAATGTTGTTCGGAGTCCCGGATGAGATCACGGACGTCATGAGGGTTTCCGGAATGGTCCGGAAACGAAGATTGATATATAGGATGACCTCATTTGATTACCGGAAGGTTTTCGGAGTTACCGGGAATGACGAATGGGTTCCGGGAGTTCACCGGGGGGGCAACCCACCCCGGGGAAGCCCATAGGCCTTGGGGGAGACACACCAGCCCTTAGTGGGCTGGTGGTACAGCCCACAAGTGCCCTATGTGCCAAGGAGAATAAAATCAAGAGAGAAAGAAAAAAAAGGAGGAGGTGGGAAGGAAGGGGGACTCCCTCCCACCAAACCTAGTCCAACTCGGTTTGGGGGGGGGGAGAGTCCTCCCCCTTGGACTCGGCCGACCCCCTTGGGGCTCCTTGAGCCCCAAGGCAAGGCCCCCTCCCTCCCACCTATATATACGGAGGTTTTAGGGCTGATTTGAGACGACTTTTCCACGGCAGCCCGGCCACATACCTCCACGGTTTTTCCTCTAGATCGCGTTTCTGCGGAGCTCGGGCGGAGCCCTGCTGAGACAAGGTCATCACCAACCTCCGGAGCGCCGTCACGCTGCCGGAGAACTCTTCTACCTCTCCGTCTCTCTTGCTGGATCAAGAAGGCCGAGATCATCGTCGAGCTGTACGTGTGCTGAACGCGGAGGTGCCGTCCGTTCGGTACTAGATCGTGGGACTGATCGCGGGATTGTTCGCGGGGCGGATCGAGGGACGTGAGGACGTTCCACTACATCAACCGCGTTCTCTAACGCTTCTGCTGTACGATCTACAAGGGTACGTAGATCACTCATCCCCTCTCGTAGATGGACATCACCATGATAGGTCTTCGTGTGCGTAGGAAAATTTTTGTTTCCCATGCGACGTTCCCCAACACTATGTCCATGCCTACATCTAGACCAAGATCGAATGTATAGTGAGGTGAAAGGTGCCTAGCTTCAATCCACATTACTTGAATCAATGATATTTAGCTCATGCCTTAACTCCCGGAACCTTGCTTCATCTAGGGGCTTAGTGAAAATATCTGCAAGTTGCTCTTCAGTGTGGATGAAGTGAACCTCAATATCACCAAGCTTGATATGTTCACGAATGAAGTGATGGCGAATATCAATATGCTTGGTCTTGCTATGTTGCACTGGGTTGAGGGAAATCTTGATAGCACTTTTATTGTCACATAGAAGAGGCACTTTGTCACAAGTGACAACGTAATCCTTTAAAGTTTGCCTCATCCATAGCAATTGTGCACAACAACTTGCAGCTGCCACATACTCATCTTCAGTGGATGATAGTGAGACACAATTCTGCTTCTTTGAAGACCAACTTATCAGGGAACAACCAAGGAATTGGCATCCTCCAGAAGTTGACTTCCTCTCCACACAATCTCCTGCCCAATCTGAGTCAGAATAGCCAACTAGGTTGAAGTTTGCTCCTTTGGATACCATAGACCAAAGTTTGGGGGTATGCGCCAAATATCGAAAGATTCGCTTAACAGCCATATAATGACTTTCTTTTGGTGCGGATTGAAACTGTGCACATATCCCTACACTCAACATAATATCTGGTCTAGATGCACAAAGGTAAAGGAGGGATCCAATCATGGAGCGATATACCTTTTGATCCACTGCTTTACCATTGGGATCACTGTCAAGCTTGCATCTTGTTGGCATGGGGAACTTGACTGGCTTGACATCTTCAAGCTCGAACCATTTGAGCATGTCTTGAGTGTATTTAGCTTGTTTGATGAAGGTCCCTTCTAGGCCTTGTTTAATCTCAAAGCCGAGGAAAAACTTCAACTCTCCCATCATGGACATCTCAAATTTCTCGGTCATTAGTGCAGCAAATTCTTCATTGAAGGAGATGTTAGGAGAACCAAAGATAATATCATCAACATATAGTTGGCATATGAACAAATCCCCTTTAACCCTCTTAGTAAAAAGAGTGGGATCTATCTTCCCAATTTCAAACCCACGTTCTTGTAACAACTCAGTAAGATACTCATAGCATGCACGTGGGGCTTGTTTAAGGCCATAGAGTGCCTTATTAAGTTTGTACACATGATTGGGGAGCTTGGGATGTTCGAATCCCGGGGATTGCTTGACATAGACGAACTCATTTAAGGGACCATTAAGAAAGGCACTTTTCACATACATTTGCTGTAATTTGAAATTACGATGAGAAGCAAATGCAAGCAACATGCGAATAGATTCTAGACGAGCAACGGGGGCAAAGGTTTCACAGTAGTCGATACCCTCGACTTGGGAGTAGCCTTGAGCCACCAGTCTTGCCTTGTTTCGAATCACAATCCCATTGGCATCTTGCTTGTTTTTGAATATCCATTTGGTCCCGATGACATTATGTTCCTCCTCTGATCTTGGCACTAAATCCCAGACTTGGTTATGCTCGAACTTGTTAAGTTCTTCATGCATGGCCATAAGCCAATACTCATCATCGAGCGCTTCACGTACCTGTTGAGGTTCACAATACGAAACAAACGCGTGATGCTCACAATAATTCCAAATCTGTTGACGGATGGATACTCGCCTTTTTAGACTGCCAAGTACATTCTTCATAAGATGTGACTTGACTCTCAGCTTGTTCGCAATCTTGGCTGCTCGACGCTCCAAGAGTTCTTCATTGGATAACTGGGGAGCATCGACTTGTTTACTTTGCTTGCCCTTGCGTCTTGAGCCTCCCTTGGCACCGGCTGTTGGTGCTGCAGAAGGGAATTGCGAGACAGTATCCTGATCATCTTGACTTTCGACTTGAGCAGGTTCACTTGTTTGTCCTTGTACTTGTGGTTGCTCTTGATCTTGATCTTGTGCTTCTACTTGGTCTGGATCTTGTGGTTGCACTTGATCTTGATCATGAGCAGGTTCGGAGTCTTGGGTGAGTGCTTGAATATCATGGAACACATCATCATTGTTGGGCAATTTATCTTGACCTTGAGCTTGTTCATCTTGTTGAGAGTCTTGTCTTTGTTCATCAGAAGCGTGTGGGGCTTGTGGGGGTGATGGCTCCACTTGAGTAGAGCATTGTCCTTCTCCTTTGGCCACAAGGGGTTCCTCAATGGGGAGTATTTGACCAATCCCCATTCTTCTTATGGCTTGGGGAGGAATTTCATCACCTACATCACAAAGACCACTTTGCTCCACTTGGGAGCCATTATTTTCATCAAACTCCACGTTACACGTCTCCTCAATGAGTCCGGTGGACTTGTTGAGGACACGGTAAGCATGAGAGTTTGTAGCATAACCAACAAAGATGCCCTCATGTGCTCTAGAATCAAATTTGGCTAAACGTGCACCTTTCTGGAGAATGAAACACTTACAACCGAATACCCGGAAGTACTTGAGAATGGGTTTGTTTCCAGTGAGAATCTCATATGGAGTCTTGTTCAAGCCTTTGCGGATATAGAGCCGATTGGACGCATGACATGCTGTGTTGATGGCCTCTGCCCAAAAGTTATATGGAGATTTGAATTCCGCCATCATTGTTCTTGCAGCGTCCATCAAGGTCCGGTTCTTCCTTTCTGCCACGCAATTTTGTTGAGGGGTATATGGTGCTGAATATTGATGTTTTATTCCCTCATCACCTAGAAACTCATCCAAGGTGTAGTTCTTGAACTCGGTGCCGTTGTCACTTCTAATCATCAAGATCTTTGCTTCATGTTGGCGTTGAGCTTCATTAGCAAAGTTGATGACAGTTTGTTGAGTCTCACTCTTCCTTTTGAAGAAATATACCCAGGTGTATCTTGAGTAGTCATCAACAATCACCAAGCAGTACTTTCTTCCTCCAAGACTATCAAATGATGGAGGGCCAAAAAGTTCCATATGGAGGAGCTCCAATGGCCTCTTAGTGTAAATGAGAGTCGTTGGACGATGAGCAGTTTCATGAATCTTTTCTTCAATGCAGGAACTACACGCACGATCTCTAGCAAAACTCACATTTGTTAGTCCACGAATATGGTCCCCTGTTAGAAGACTTTGCAAAGATCTCATATTGACATGAGCTAGTCGGCGATGCCAAAGCCAGCCCACATCAACTTTAGCCATTAAACACGTCACAGTCTTAGTGGGTCTCTTTGAGAAGTTCACCACATAAAGACCATTTTCGACATATCCAACGTAGGCTACTTTAAGAGTCTTGCTCCACAGGAGGACCACAGTATCAAGATTAAAGAATGTGGAAAAACCCATAATTGCAAGTTGACGAACCGAAAGTAAATTCTAGGCAAGAGACTCAACAAGCATGACCTTCTCAATAGATAACTCTTGAGAGATGACCACCTTACCAAATCCCAATACCTTTGACAAGGATGCATCGGCGAATTGGACATGGGTGGGCATAGATGGAGAAGGATGCACATCCACCACTAAGTCCTTGCTTCCGGTCATATGATTTGTTGCTCCACTATCGAGCAACCATGACACCCCACCGGAAGCAAACTCCTGCAATAGATCAAGGCTTGGTTTTAGGTACCCATTTTTTAATGGGTCCTTTCATGTTAGAGACAAGGGTCTTAGGAACCCAGATAGCCCATTCAATGGACTCATAGTAGGAACCAACAAATATGGCATAAACATGCCCATCACTAGCACGACATAAGACATAGGAAGAATTGAGTTTTGTCGGCTGTGTTAGTAGGAATAGTTTTGCCCTTCTTGACGTTACCATCGTGCACCTTGTTCCTGTTCACCTCCTGAGTCCCTTCGCCCTCTTTGACAAAGCTGTCCATGAGGGTAGGGGATCGTTTGTTCCTGTTCCTCCTTTTTCCTTTTGACTTGGAGGTAAGTCCAAGTCCCTCCTTTCCTACAACACCCTTTTGAGTGCTCAAGAGGTCGTTCAGGTTCTTCTCACCTTGTATGCATGTCACAAGGCCCTTCTCAAGTTTCTCCTTTAACTTGGCATTTTCCTCCACAAAATTTACATGCTCACAACAAGGATTAGTTGTACAAGCATTATCAATTAACACAAAGGGAGGACAAGTAGAGATCTCCTTGGTAAGCTTTGCTTGGAGTTGATCATGAGACTCTTTCAGAGAGAAATGAACACCTCTCAAGACCTTGTGAGCCTTGTCAAGTGTGTCAAACTCCATTTTGAGTCTTCCATGGCCAACCCCAAGAGCATACTTCTAAGACTTAAGCATACGAGTAAGAACAGTATCATGATCTAGTTTCTTTTGCATTAGCGCAGTCATCGTTGTATGACTCCTCAAGAGCCAAACGAAGAGTGCGCTCCTTTTCTAGAGCAATAGATAATTCAGCAATTTCATCGGCATATTCACGACTGTGTCCCTGACGCTCGGAGATGGTCTCCTCATGAGACTCGATGAGGTCATTGCCCTCACCCAGTTGTTCTAAGAGAGCAACAAAGTGCTTCTTGGATTCTCCCTTAATAGTGCACAGAAACTTGTCAAGATCATGCTCATTAAGTTCCCCAACATCACTATCATCAACACAATTTAACAATGAAGGAGCAGTAGTGATGTTGGTCTTAATGATGGGGGTTACCTGATTGATACCTTTTGCCATGAGGCACTTGGTGATGTGGTTCTCGTTGGGGGCGTTGAAGAGAGACACCTTCTGGGGAGAGGGAGTGGCAATAGAAACAGTTGCCGTTGCCACTGTACCATCATCATCATCATCATCGGAAGGGTACTCTTCAAGGGCCACCATCCCCTTTGGGTGAGGTTTCTTCACAAAGTTGTTCTTGATTGGAAATAACTTGGTTTTGTCTTTGCGAATGAGCTTGCCCCCGTTGTCTTCCCTTTTCTCATAGGGACATTCGGCCATGAAGTGACTCACGTTACCACAGTTATAGCATGTCCTCACTCATTGCTTGGGTTTGAACCCATTCGAGTTGTTCTTGGTGAAGGTGGGTCTTGAGTTCCTCTTGTTGCCCCAGAATTGCCTTGATGCAAGAGCCATGTGCTCATGATAGGCAAACTTCATGTCTTCAGGGCAGCTCTCCTCTTCCTCATCCTCTTCTTCTTCTTCAAACGTTTCTTTTGCCTTTAACGCAAGGTTGGGAGAAGATGTCTTTGAGCGAACACGAGCAAGTGCATTGTCAGTTGTTTCGTTCATGATTGGCATTGCAATGAATTCATCCAACACCTCACTGGAAGACAAGGAGTGGAAGTCTGGTCGTTGACGAATGACAGATGACATGGATTTATTGAAAGGCATGATGTCTTTGAGAAACTTGCGCTTGACCCATTTATCATCCACATCCTTGCTCCCATGGTCCTTGAGTGCCACAGCAATAGCAGTCACCCTCCGACAGAGATCACGAGGGTCCTCGTCTTCCTTCATCACAAACTCATTGGCCTTATCAAGTATCACTTCATAGTTGGACCGTTGAATGCTTGAGCTTCCCTTGTACAACACCATAATGTGCTCCCAACAATCCTTGGCCAAAGTGAAGGGACACAAGTGAGGAAGATCTTCAGGTGGCACTGCAGACTGGAGAATAAACAGAGCAGAGTGATTGTATTGATTGTCCGCATCTTCTCTTGGAGTGAGGTTGCTTGAATCATGGGGATAATATCCTTGCTCGATGATTCTCCACAAATTTGTTGAGCTGTGATTCAAATGAGACTTAATAGAAAATACCCAGTTAGCAAAATCACCTTTTACAAGTTTAGGAGGAGGACCAACAGGATTAAGACGCGGTGTGGGAATCGGTCCTCCATAGACCAAGGGTGGTGGAACAGATGCATACGTTCCATTCCCATCATTTTCGAGAGGTTGGGAAGGTTGCACACCTTTAGCCGTTTCCCTGACGGAATTGGCCTCCGAATCCGTGGTGGTGGGTTTAACCACCAATGCCGGTTCGGGAGAGTTTCTAATTCCCTCAATTAACTCTTTAAGCATGGTCTTGACCTCGTTCATCATGGACGTCTTGAGTGCGTCCATAGCCGTATTCAAGTCGTCCCTTGTGATCGAAGTCAAGTCTATGCCCTTAGTTTGTGCACGGGGAACTCCCTCATCATCTTCCATACTCTTCGGGTGGTTAAACCCTTAATAAAGAGACGTGGCTCTGATACCAATTGAAAGGATCGATATGGTTGACTAGAGGGGGGGGTGAATAGGCAACGACCACTTTTTAATTAATCTTAGCAAGTTAGGGTAAACAACATATGGGTTCACAAGAATAGCAACAATGGGGTGAACCGTAATGAAGCTAACAACAAGAGCTACTAAGACAAGTAAGAGATAGACAACAACATAAGCATACACAGAGTAAAGGTTAGAGATAACCACAAGTGGAACCAATGAAGACGAGGATGTGTTACCGAAGTTCCTTCTCTTTGACAGGAAGTACGTCTCTGCTGGAGCGGTGTGGAGGCACAATGCTCCCCAATAAGCCACTAAGGCCACCGTATTCTCCTCACGCCCTCACACGATGCAAGGTACCGTGATTCCACTATAGGTGCCCTTGAAGGCGGCGACCGAACCTTTACAAACAAGGTTGGGGCAAACTCCACACAAAGCTTGGAGGCTCCCAACAAGACCACGGAGCTTCACCACAATGGAATGTGGCTCCAAGGTGACCTCAACCGTCTAGGATGCTCAAACACCCAAGAGTAACAAGATCCGCAAGGGATTGGTGGGGGAATCAACTTTTCTCTTGGTGGAAGTGTAGATCTAGGCCTTCTCAACCAATCCCTAAAGAATCAACAAGTTTGATTGGCTAGGGAGAGAGATCGGGCACTTTTGAGCTTAGGGAGCAACAATGGAGCTTGGGAGGGTAAGAGATAGGGTTCCACAGCTAGAAGAACCCCTTATATAGTGGGGGGGGGAATCCAACCGTTTTCCCACTCACAGCCCGTGCCTAGCGGTACTACCGCTGGCACTCCAGCGGTACTACCGCTGGGCCCATGGTAGTGCATAAGCACTACCGGGCCAACCACCGTCAAGAAAGTCTTCGCAAAAAGGTCCGTCAAAGTACAACCGCTACGAAGGCGGTACTAAGCTCCTGGAGCGGTACTACCGCTGACCAGGGGCGGTACTACCGCTGGCTGCAGCGGTACTACCGCTAGCACCCCAGCGGTACTACAGCTAGGGCTAGCGGTACTACCGCTAGGCACAACGGTACTACCGCTGAGGGACCATTTGCTTAGATGAGATAAGCACAGAGGCGGGAGCCACTCCAAAGTTGCAAGTAAGGGGAAGGAAGATAAAGTGAGTGCGTGCAAAATTGATTCCACCCAAACCTTTCCACTACGGGTCCCCTCTTAATAGTACGGCGTTCCTATGACTCAAAGAAAGAGAATCGTAGAGTACGACGTGCTTCTGTTCCATGGAAAGAGGGGGCGAGTCGTCTTGTGCCGTTGACATGTGTTATCTGAAATCTTAACACACACGGTTAGTCCTTTGCGGTACTGTCATCAATCACCAAAATTACTTAGGCATAAACTATGCCCTAACAGCCGTCAAGGCGCGGCCCGTGTCCGGGGTCCTTCTCTCTGACCTTGCTACACGCCCAGGCCGTCGACCTGCACTCCTTCAAGGGGCATTTCCCCGTCGAGCTTGCCCTCGACAGCGGCGTTCATCGTCAGTGGCACAGTTTCTTCCGTGCCGCCTGCCGAAAGTACGCCTTGTGGATCACCTCGACATCGATGCCCCCGCTGCATCGACACCAGAGTGTTCTCTCCTTGATGCCACCGTCGTATCTTTGCTCTATGGATCTGTCTCGCTCAGCATCCTCGGTACCGTCATGATGCCTGGCGATGATCCTCTCGCCATCACACTCTCGAACAGCATCAACGACCTCTTCAACAACCACAAGATCAATCGCTAGCTCCACCCCACGGCCGATCTCGGTGATGTGAAGATGGGAGACATGAGCATGCCCAACTATCTTCAGAAGGTCAAGTCTCTCTCGGATGGACTTGCGGATCTTGGCTCCCATGTTGATGACGTAGAGACGGTGACCACTGCCTCAACAGCCTCTCCGAGCAATACGAGTCCGCCGCCGATCTGATCTCCCTCATGCCAGGGATATCCTTCGCGCATTGTCGCTCCTTGCTTGTGCTACAGGATATGAAGTGCAAAAAAAGACGCGCCTGTACCACGGACACGACCGTCTACACCAACGCTGTCAACCCTGGTAAGGTCTATGGCAAAGGCAAGAAGAATAAGAAGGGCGCCGCTGTTGAAGCCGCCAAAGAGGTTGTTCTCGACTCAACGCCTACGACCCCGACGACGGCCCCTTCTCCCTGGCCCTCCCACAACACCCCTGGAACGACGCCATCCAGATGTGTCCCTATGGCCAGGGGGCATGCTCGGTCGGGCACCGCCCACCTACGCCCCGCCTCCCAGCTACTTGTCGAGGCACAACCCGTCGCCGCATGCGTTCTACGCCCAGAGCCCATACGGCGTCGCCCCCGTCCCCTATGCCTACGGATATGCACCTGCGCAGCCTAGCTACGGGCTCGGTGCCCCGGCTCCATCATCTCCGGCATCGTCAACGGCCTCGTGGGACCAGGCTGCGCTGATGCACCAGTTCCAGACCATGGGACTGCAAGGACCCAGGAAGTGGGTGATGGACACCGGCGCCTCCTCCCACTTTGCATTCGATCCCAGTATGCTCACGTCCGTGTCTCCCCCATCCTCCTCTCATCGTGTTGTCATTATCGGTAACGATTCCACTCTTCCTATTTCCACCTCTTCTCGTCCTCTTTACCTTCGTAATGTCTTAATGGCTCCTAACATAGTTAAAGACCTTTTGTCTGTTCGTCAATTCACCATTGATAATTGTGTGTTTGTCGAATTTGACCCTCTTGGTCTTTCTGTGAAGGATCTTCTAACAGGATCGATATTCTCAGATGCAATAGATTCAGAGCTCTCTACTCCATCCGTCCTTCATCCACCAGCCGACCATACGCCTTCCTCTTCATCGATCCGCCACTCTAGCACCCTTGGGTTGGACATCCTGGGCGGCCCAGCATGGATTCATTAGCTCGTTCCTCCATCATCCCTAGGGAAAATAATAACAGTAGCTTGTGTCATGCTCGTCAGTTAGGTCGTCATGCTCGTCTTCCAATCGTGTAACCATTACTCCGTTTCAAATAATTCACTGTGATTTGCGGACATCTCCTGTTGAGAGTATTTCTGGCTTTCAGTATTGTCTTGTTTGTCTCGATGATTTTACTCAATATGCATGGGTCTATCCTCTACGGTCTAAGTCAGAAGCTTTCTCACACTTGTCGTCCCTTCATGCTTTAGCACTCACCCAGTTTCGTGCACGCTTGCAGGCTATTCAGTGTGATAATGGTCGCGAGTTCGATAATTCCCTCCTCCATTCATTTTCCTAGCACCATGGAATTGCACTCCGCTTTTCATGTCCATATACTTCGCAACAGAATGGTAAGGCTGATTGTATTATTCATACTCTTAATGACATTACTCGCACACTTCTCATCCAGGTAAGAATGTCGCCTCGCTTCTGGGTTGAGGCTCTTCTCATAGCCGTTATGTTGCATAATCGGCTGCCTTCTAAGGCAATCTCGGATCGTGTTCCCTTTCGTGCTCTACTTGGCATAGATCCTGCATATGCTGGTCTTAGGGTTTTCGGATGTCAATGCGACCCCAACACCACCGCCGTTGCGTCGCACAATCTTGTGCCTTACTCCGTTCCCTCTGTGTTCCTCGGGTATCCATCTTAGCATCATGGTCATCGCTGCCTTGATCGCTCCACCCAAAAGATCATCATCTCCCGCCATGTCGTGTTTGATGTGTCCAACTTTCTTTTGGCTCCACTTTGTCTTCGTCATGTCCTACTCCTTCCCTACACAATTATGATTTCTTGCAGGATATTGAGCAGCCGATGTCGTCGACGCAATTCACTATGCCAGGACCGGTACCATCGGTCATGGGATCCACCGTAGCACCATCGACACCGCCACGGTCAGCGCCCCTGGCCTCGTCACGGTTGGTGTCACCACGTGTCGTGACGCCACTGTCGCCTAATGCCGCAGCTCGTGCTGCGCGCCCTGACGGGTCCCCTAATGCATCAGCTCCTATTGTGCACCCTGTACCTCCTGCCGCGACTTCGTCTTCAGCCACACCGCTGCGAGCGACTGCTGGGGGCCCTAACGGGGGCCTTTCTCCTGCTGTCGCGGCACCGTCTGCGGCCGCACCAGCGGCTGCTGCCGCGGTCCTGCCGTCCACTCATCAGCCGAACCCGCCACCACCACCATCTCACACCATGACTACTCGTGCTAAACAGGGAATTGTGAAGCCCAAGGCGATTTTTGATCTTCATGTTGAAGGTTTATCTCTAGACCTATCGTGGTGTTCTCAAGGATCCAAATTGGCATTCCACCATGGTTGAGGAGTATGGTGCTCTTCTCTCCAACAACACTCGGGACCTCGCTGATCCACCTCGCAACAATGCTAACATTTTTACTGGCAAGTGGATCTTCTGTCACACGATGAAGTCTGATGGTTCTTTGGAATGATAAATAGCTCGTTGGGTACTCTGTGGCTTTACTCAGCGTGAAGGTATTGATTTTGATGAAACCTTTAGCCCTGTCGTCAAGCCAGCCACTATTCACACAGGGCTCTCTCTTGCGCTCTCTAGTGACTGGCCCATTCATCAGCTTGACATCAAGAATGCATTCCTCAACGGCACCCTCACCAAGGCTGTTTATGCTCGTCAGCCATCTGGGTTTACTGATCCTAACTTCCTTGATAAGGTATGTCGTCTCAACAAATCACTCTATGGTTTGAAGCAGGCGCCTCGAGCATGGTTTCAGCGGTTTGCCTCGTTCATTGCATCGGTTGGTTTTATTGGCTCCAAGTTCGATAGCTCGTTGTTCGTCTATCGGTGTGGCGCTGACATGGCCTATCTCCTGCTCGACATGATAGCACAGTTTGATCGCCTCCCTCCGTATCGAGTTCAGTATGACAGATTTGGGTGATCTTCATTACTTTCTGGGCACCTCTGTCACATGCAGCAAGGACAATCTGTTACTCTCACAGGAGAAGTACGCATTGGATCTTTTTGACAAAGCTGGTATGTTGCAGTGCAAATCCATCTCTACTCCAGTTGACACTGCCTCCAAACTTTTAGCCATGTCCAGTGATCCTGTTAAAGATCCCACTGAGTATTGTAGTATTGCAGGAGGTCTTCAGTACCTTACGTTCACTCGGCCACACATCTCTTATGTTGTGCAGCAGATTTGTCTTCATATGAATGATCCTCACACTAATCATTTGCTCCTTGTGAAGCGTGTTCTTTGCTACATCAGCGGCACCACCAGCTATGGCCTCACCTTGTTCCGCAGCTCTAACAAGTTGATGCCCTATTCTAACGCTGATTGGGCAGGTTGCCCAGACACTCACCGGTCTACCTCTAGATATTGTGTCTTCCTCGGCGCTAACTTGGTGTCATGGTCTGCTAAGCGGCAGCACACAATCTCTTGCTCCAGCGCTGAGGCCGAATACAGGGCGGTTGCAAATGTGGTGGCTGAAACATGTTGGTTATGAAAGCTTTTTCAGGAACTTCATCGACCGGTGACTGGTGTCACTGTGGTTTTCTGTGACAATGTGAGCTCAGTTTACATGATACAGAATCATGTTCACCATCAGCACGCCAAGCATGTGGAGATCGATCTACACTTCGTACGAGACCGTGTCACCACAGGCGATCCGAGTTCTTCCCAGTTTGCGGACATTTTCACCAAAGGATTGCCATATCCTCTTTTCTTGGATTTTCAATACAGTCTTAACTTTCGTCGACTCCCGTTTACAATTGATGGAAGGTGTTAGAATATATAACTTTATTGTATTTGTGTAGATATACGGTTGTATATGTGTAGTCCTTCTATAGGTGTCCCAAAATTGTACAGAAAGAATTCTGCCTTGTAACCTTTATATAATGATCCATACAAGGCACCACAACATGTGATTTCCCTACTCTTGCACCCCCATTCTCCTCCCCAAGTTTCTCCGCCGTTCCCTCATCCCCCACCCCGCCCCTGACTGGATCCGATGGAGGCAAATCAGATCGAACAAAGCGGGGGCTAGCTCCCCGTGACAGTGCTCCGCTCCATCCCCGTCTGGATGAGCATGAGGACGGAAAGCATCACATCTGTTCGTGCAGTGCGGCTTCACGTATTGTGCAGCTCTGCTTCTCGTGTAGTGTATTTTGGGATCACCAGTTGGCCAGTGCGAGCGCGATGTGTAGCAGCCGTGCGTGCGTCTGATACTCCAATGCGTGATGTGCTCCGTGCGTGCTCCAGGGAGCATGTGTGCCTGCATGTTGGTTGAAACATCTGGCCATGGGCAAAACTTCTCTCATCAAGCCCGCATGGGCGGGACAAAATCACTGTCTTGACCCATATTATAAAAATATTGCATAGAATGAACTCAGTCTGAAAATATTTCACAATCTGATTCTTTTAGAAACACCAGAGCTCGTGGCGTTGGTGCGGCATTTAGAAACGCCATACTACCGTGGCAACACGAGCTAGTATGGCGTCTGAATATGGAGCTGAAACGCCACGGTAGTATGACGTTTCTAAGTACTGCAACAATGCTATGGACTCTGGCATTTTTAAAAGGGTCAGATCCTGAAATATTTTCAGACGGAGTTCGCTCTGTGCAATATTTTTATCACGTGAGTCAAAACAGTGATTTTGTCCACATCAGCAAGCATCTTGCCAACACACAGCACACGGTCCGATAGACCATTCAATTGCGGCTCAAGGCCGCATCGGCCCGTGGTGCAACAACCCGCCATCCGCTCTGCCTCACATCGCGTGCGTGTGTGTGTTCACTTGAACTTGAGGTTACAAAAAGAGCACCTAGTGAAGCTCAATTTGTGTCATATGATTTTCAGTTTAAAGTGTGTGTGCCTTCTAATGTTCTCTACGTGGGCATGCGTTCGTGTGTGGAGTTCAGTCTGTGCCATTTGATTTTCAGTTTAGAAAGAAATAAAACAAAGAACAACAATTAGAGTGAAAGGGCGCAATGCAATTATGTTCCGAGGAAAAGGCAAGCATGTTTACTGGTATATTGTAATTCCAGTAGAAAGGGTAAAAAGAAGAAAATCATGCTTCAGAGTGGATAAAAAGAAGGGAAAAGATTTCCGTCGGCTGGTGGATTATACTCACTGCGTCCACCTCCTCCTACTCTCAACACGTGTCATGTGTAAATGCCGCAGGTGATCATTGGAGGACGTCGCTAGCCGTCCTTTCTTCTATCCTCCTTTTCCTCTCTAACTCCTCCTGTCCCGCCTCCCTATGACCGCAGCCATGGTCGCCGCTCGAGCGTGCACACCCGAACTCCACTCCAGCCACCAATGGCCTAGCTGCACCGCTTCAGCCTCCCCTCTCGCCCTCCGTCGTTGCTCTAGTAGGTCGATGCTTTTTTTATAATTTCTGCAACAAGGGCTTTGTTGCAAAAGTCCTTCCACAACATCATATGTATTGCAGAAATTTCTCGATTCACGCCGTAAACAACATCATTATTTTCAAACAAAATTTCTGCAACATTATTCATGTTGCAAAAGTCCTTTCTAATAATTTCTACAACAAGGGTCTTGTTGCAAAAGGCCTCCTGCAACATCATATCTGTTGCAGTAAATTTTCGATTCACACCCCAAACGACATCATTATTTTCAGAGAAAATTTTCTGCAACATTATTCATGTTGCAGAAGTCCTCCCGCAACATCATCTATGTTGTGAAAAAAATAAAGAAAAAATAATAGTTTTGCAACACCATTTGATTCGCACCGCACACGATGTCACTATTTCCAATAAAAAAAATCTGCAACATTGTCCATGTTGCAAAAGTCCTCACGCAACATCATTTATTTTGCAAAAAAGATGAAGATTAAAATAGTAATTATGCAACACCGCCTTTGTTGCAAAAGTTTTTCTGCAACATCATCCATGTTGCAAGACATAAAAATAGCGCGGGAGATCCGGCGACTACTTGTTGCTCAATCCAACGGTCCAGGAGGTGGTGGATGTTTTTAATTAATCCAGCGACGGACGCGTAGCATCGTCCTAAAAAGAAAGGTTCGTCTTTTCTAGTATTCCTGGCGTGGGCATCCAGTTTGTTCAGGTTCCAAGTAAAATTTGTTTCCTCGATGAGGTTTATTCAACGGTGTGTGCAATTGACTTGCAGGACCAAGTTGCTCTCTGCCGCACACGACAGGAGCACGGCCAGGCGGCGCACGGGGGATGCAGTCCGGTTGGTGTTCCTAGGCATGACAGCGTTTGGGAAATACTCTAGCCTCACGACTTGTTAAATATAAATAATTTTATAAAATGAAAAAACGAAACAATGCAATACACTAGCCTCGAGAGTGAGGTCCAAATGCATAAGTAAAAAAGAGTAAACATAAAAGAAACTAATGCAGTACTCTTGGCTCACCCACACAATTCAAAACTCCAAAAGAAAACCTTTTTTAAAAGCTGACTAATGTGTTCACTTCGGTAGTGTCCAGGTACACTTACTTCCAACCTGAAGTGCAGAAAAAATGTTACGTAAACGATAATTTTTTAATGTGGTTCACTTCTAGATAATGCTCCGGTTTACTTATATCCGATGTGAAGTGCGGTTAACTTTCTCTTCTCGAAAAATACACGTCGAACAAAAAGAAACCAGGCAGCTCGACTGCCGGTAGGATGCAGTGCGGTTTTCTGTCGGAAGCAGCGCATTATTCTCTCTAATGCGGTTCACGTGTCAATTTTTGTGTCGCGGAAAACAGAGTGTGCACATTTCGGTAAATTCAAAACTGCTCTTAATCTTTAAGGAATTAGAGAGAGTGTTCTACATGAAAAGGTTGTGCCTCAACGATATATTTCCAATGCTGTACCATTTGCATTGTTCCGACGAGTGGTTTGGAAAAATTTACGAAAATACGCTGGCTGTCACTCGTAGGCAACGACACCGTTTTCAAAATTCATTTAAATCCATGAGGAATCTTAATAAACGACCAATATATGAAAGTTGCACATATTCCATAGCTTTCTAACGTCGTATCAAATGCCTCGTTCCGTCGAACAATTAAAAAACTACAACAAAAGTCGTACAAAAAAATCAATTTTTGAAAAACAGAATTCCGTGTTTTGGTAAATTTAAAACTGCTCTTAAACTGTAAGGAATTGGAGAATACATGAAAAAGTTGCACCTTGATGCTATCTTTCGAAGGCCGTGTCATTTGCTTCATTCTGATGAGCGGTTTAGAAGAAATCGTGAAAATACGCTCGCTGCCACCCGTCAGGCACCCACCGTTTTCGAAATTGGTCTTAGACCGCGAGGAATCTCGAAAAGTGTTCAACTTGACGAAGTTTTTCATTTTCCATAGCTATTCAATGGTATATTATACGTCTTGTTTTGGCAAATGATTAAGAAACTGGAACGAAAACAGTGCTAAAAAATACATGCAGTTTTTTCTCCTCACATCGGAGTGCTCGTTTTATAGGGATGCAGTGCATTCGCGTTAACCGTATAGTTTGGAAGTGATGTCAGAATAGTTATTATATATATAGGGCGGGTCTATTCTAATAACACCTCTTAAAACCTTATTTTAATAACAAAAATCTCTTATTCTCCTGATAGTTTTGCACAGCCCGAACCAAACAAAAGAACACATAAAAAACCCGGGACGGACTACCCCACCCCCACCACTCACACCTCCTTCGTCCCCATCTCCCACGGCCGGCGCACCTACCTCCCACGACCGGCGCTGCCCCAACCCCCTCCCACGGCCGATGCGCCCCCAAGCCCCTCCAACCGACGACCTCCTACTGGTTGCCGCGGCCGGGTCCAACCTCCTGACGACCGGATCCGCCATGGCCCTGCCTCGCCGCCCTTCAACAGCCCCGTGGCGGAGAGGGGCGACGACCGGATCTCGCCTTGCCCCACATCTCCCCAGCATTCCCCACCCGGTAGGTACCCCGACTGCGATCCATCCGCCCGAGCTCCCCCTGCCTCCCCGGCGGCCAGGACGAGTGCTTTGTCGTTGTGTTGGCCGCCACGGCTTCTTCCTTCCTCTGAATCGGGCGGCCATGGCCTCACCCATCTCCCTTCACTCAGTTGTGGCCCAGGCGGTTGTATCCCTTGTCGTTGTCGGGCTCCTCCTCCGTGGCAGCCACAGAAGGAGCATGCACAACCTCTGCTCGCCTCTTCCAATCCTCCTCCTCGGTTGTAGAGGGCGTTAGGAGGACGAGCCTTCACGTAAGCTCGCCGGAGACCTGGGGAAAAATAGTGTTGCAGTTGTGTGAAAAAAATTGGTTGAGGCAGCTGCATGCATTTCTAAAATTTATTTAGTGTAGTTCGGTAATGTTTTGTTTTGCTGTGATGACGTGTGGGTTGTCCCTCCTTTGTATCTTTTGTGTAGTTCGACTCGTGATCTTGTGAAGATCCAATGTACTGATTTTTTTGCTCTATATTGGAGAGAATCAAATAGAGTGTGGATCACTATTTGTTGTCCTCGTGGTTTATTTTATGATTTATTGCAGAAGAAAACTAGGGACAAAAAAGATAGTGTGCACTGCACAAACTATGTTTTCGTGCGATGCAAAAACGCATAAAAGAACCAATGAAAAAATGCATTGCACTAGAGCTGTGGCGCAGTGCACTCTCGCATTGCGAGTGGTTCCACTTGAACATACAATGGACAATAGTTTTGTATAACAAAAAATGTTAAAATCCTTATCTGGAACAAAAATTCTGAAAAATAGTGCTGTTGGCTTGGCCCTAACATGGAGTTCACTCTCTCATTCCATGCGGACCACAACTATGCAAAAGTAAATAAGTATTTTCAAAAAGACAATAAAAACTCATGCCCGATGTAATGCAATTCACTTCTCAATAATGTTGCGGTTCGCTCATGCCCGATGTGAAGTGCGGTCCACTCTCGTTCGTAAAAATAGAAAAATGACAAGAGAAATCCATGAAGTTCGCTTGCCCGTTCGATGCGGTGTGGTTTTCGATCAGAAGTAGTGCACTCTTATGTGTGATGAAGTCCACGCGTCGTTTTTTGAGTCGTGAAAAACACAATGTCCGTGTTTCGATAATTTCAAAACTCCTCTTAAACCGTAATGAATTAGAGAAATTGTTCTACATGAAAAACTTGTGCATCGTCGATACCTCTCCAACATAGCATCATTTACATCGTTCCGACGAGCGGTTTGCAAAAAATTATGAAAATATGTTTGCTATCACCCGTAGGCAGCCACACCGTTTTAAAATTTATTTAAAACAACGAGGAATCTCAACAAATGACCAACATATGATAATTGCGCCTATTCCATAGCTTTTCAATGCAGTAGCATACGCCTCGTTCCGATGTATGGTTTAAAAACTGCAG
This sequence comes from Hordeum vulgare subsp. vulgare, assembly GCF_904849725.1. Classification (NCBI taxonomy): domain Eukaryota; kingdom Viridiplantae; phylum Streptophyta; class Magnoliopsida; order Poales; family Poaceae; genus Hordeum; species Hordeum vulgare. Next base: position 443,165,435 of record NC_058519.1, read on the forward strand.
TGAAAAACATAACGAAAAAAATCAAAATATTTGAAAAATAGAATTCCGTCTTTTAGTAAATTTGAAATTGCTCTTAAACCGTAAGGAATTATAGAATTTAATCTATGGCAAAAGATGCGGCTCGACGATATAGTTTCAACGCCGTATCGTTTGCTTCATTCCGACGAGCGGGTTTAGAAAAAAATCACGAAAATACGCTCGATGCAGCCCGTCATGCGCCCACCATTTTCGAAACTGCTCTCAAACCGCGAGGAATCTCGAAAGGTGCTCTACATGACGCAGTTGCAAATTTTTCGTAGCTATCCAATGGTATATTATACGCCTCATTTCGACAAATGGTTTAAAATTGGATCCAAAACGGTGTCGAAAAAACGTGTGCAGTTTTTCTGGTGACGTTGTAGTGTTCCTTTGATAGGTATGTAGTGCACTACCGTCGACCGTATAGTTGGGAAGTTTTAGCAGAATAGACCGTCTATTCTAACACCACCCCTTAAGAACCTTATTTTGACATCATGTGCTTATTCTGAACACATCCTTGCACCACCGAGTCAAACCTCACCCCTCCCACCTTCTTCTCCCTTTGACATGATCCTCACCTAGCCAGCCACAACCTCTTTCCCCATCCCGTTCCATCCCCCACACCACGGCCACCACCCCACCCACCCCGACTAACCCCGATTTGCCCTGCTGGATCTAGCAGAACCCCCCTCCACCTCCCTCCTCCCGGGCCTGTCTAGGCTTCTAGCCGCTGCTCTAACGACGGTGTCTCCCTTCTCCCTCTGCCCCACCGAACCTTCAACAAACCATCATCGTCCTCCCCTATGTTCAACAGCCCCCGTCTCCACCACCTCCCACCGCGGGCGGCGGAAAACGCCGCCGCCGCGGGCCCTCGTGATGCATGCCACCTCGCCCTGGCCATCGCGCCGCTACCGAGCCGCCGTTGCCAACATCTCCTACAACCACCTGCTTCCTCCCCCCCATTGCATCACACATCCTCCGGCCGTTGCCAGCACCTCCTGATCCGGCTAGCCACGACCCTTGCGGCATGCCACCCGTGGATCCAGCTATCCATGGCCTCTTGCGATGCACCATCATCAGATTCGACCACCCACGGTTCGTCGCAACGTCCCGACGCTGATCAGGACTACCCCTCACCCATGGATTTGCCTCGCCTCTTCTTCCTCCTGATTCAGATCGAGCCAAGGACGAGGTCTCTCCTCCTCGAAGCGGTCTTCGGTCAGGGCCTCGTCTGTGCCACCCCCAGCCTGTGCAGTTGTGTCGCGACCCCCGTGCAGCTCTATCACGGCGCCCATGCAGCTCTTTTTGCCGCAGAAGACGCAACAATAGTTCACCGATGCTGGCTATTTCCTGTGATGCGCCTGCTCTGGCCACCACGGCTCCGCTGCAACCGAAGCAGTTCACCGACGCAACCCTAGCAGCTCTATCCTCCCCAACCTACAGAACATTGGAAAAGCCCAATCTAGGTGGAGGCCCATGGTCTCCCCCTCCTCTCGTTCTAGCCACAGCTCCATGAGGCATGCAGTTCCTCGGTGGCATGTGGTTTGTTTCACCTCGGCATGCGGTTCATTTGCGAGATCCCTGTTTGTTGCCTTCAAGTGCGTTTGGATCCATCGAGTAGTGCGTCGTGCGCCCTAGAGTGGTTCTATCCACGGGCACCATGCAATTCACTTTTGCTGGAACTACAGAAGTTTGTTTGGAGCCATGTGAGTGATGCAAGAAGCTGTGGAGGGTGGACGTGCAGTGTGCTCACGAACTACACATTTTTTTCTTTTTTAAGTTTCACTTTCTTCTTCAAACGTGTCACAAAAGATGTAATATTTGGTAAAAATAGATGCAGTACATTCACGTATTACTTGCAGTTTGCAAGGCTCGTGTGTGAAGTTCTTTGTTATATTTTAATTTTTAGGATTGTTTTATGAAAGAAATGTTGAAAACATGATGTATCAAAAATTATGTTATCCATCGGCTTAGTCCACGCGGTTCACTTGCCCTCGTATTTGTGGTCCATTCTTATCCATCCATAAAAAGTTCGAGAAAAAAAAACGAAATCAAGTAGTTTGTTTGCTCGTCGGGTGTAGTGCATTTTTTTGGTGGGAAGCAATGGGATTTTCCGTGTGATGTAGTTCCATACTATCCACAATCGTTCTTAAAGTTTTTAGAGAAAAGGACAAAAATAAAGTCATGCAGTTCGCTTGCCCGTCTGACGCAGTGTGGTATTGAATATCAAGAAGGTCGTCCTTTTATCTGATGCGGTTCACGCGTCGATTTTGCTGTCACGAAAAACAGAGTGCCCGTATTTTGGTAATTGCAAAACTGTTGTTAAACCGTAAGGAATTAGAGAGAGTGTTCTACATGAAAAAGTTGCTCCTTGTTGATATATTTCCAATGTTGTATCATTTGCATTGTTTTGACATGTGGTTTGGAAATTTTTTTACGAAAATACGCTCGTTGTCATTCGTAGGGAGACGCACCATTTTCAAAATTTATTTAAAACTGAGAGGATTCTCAACAAATGCCCAACATATGAAATTTGCGCTTATTTCATAGCTTTCCAACGTTGTATCGCATGGCTCGTTCCAACAAACGGTTATAAAACTACATTGAAATCGTAGCAAAAAAATCAATTTTTTTGAAAAACAGATTTGTGTGCTTTGGTAAATTTGAAAGTAATCTCAAACTGTAAATAATTAGAGAGTGTAATCTACATGAAAAATTTGCCGCTCGATTATATCTTTCCAACGTCATATCGTTGCTTCATTCCGGCGAGTAGTTTAGAAAAAAGCGAAAATACGCTCGCTACCACTCATCGGGCGCCCACCATTTTCGAAACAACTCTGAAACCGTGTGGAATCTTGAAAAGTGCTCAACATTGCAAAGTTGCGCATTTTCTGGAGCTATCTTAAGGTATATTATTCATCTTGTTCGAATAAATGGTTTAGAAACTGAAGCGAAAATGATGCCGAACATACGCGTGTAGTTTGTTCTGCTGACATTGGAGTGCTTGTTTGATAGGTATGCACTGCACTCGCTGTAACCACGCAGTTCGAAAGTGATGTCAAAATAGTTATTCTGCACCGAGTATCGAATAGACGGTCATATATATATATATATATATATATATATATATATATATATATATATATATATATATATTCAAATGAGTGATTATATTTTGAAATTTGAATATATTTTCAAATTTGGGTGAAAAAATTCAATTCAAAATGTATTCATTGAAATATAGAAAATCAAATTCAAAAAAATCTTAATCATTTTTCCAAAAATGTTCACGGTTTAATTTTTGTTTATAGAATTCAAATGATCTTCGTGAATTCAAAATTTGCTCATTAAATTTAGAAAATGTTCATTACATTTAGGGCCAATTCAATTTTTCACCCTAATTTTGGCCCGACCTCATCTTTATCCCTAAATAAAAAACAGTGCTCAACTTTGCCACTCTTATGTTGACTGCACTTATAGAAATGCCCTTCCGTACATTTTCCGTCGAGTCAATGGCCTTGGACCATTACATTTTTCCATACGCGGAGTTAACGGTTAAAGGCCTTTGACTAGACGGAAAATGTACGGAAGGGTATTTCTGTAAACGCACTGAACGGAAGAGGGGTATAGTTAAGCACTGTTTTGTTGAAATTATTCCCTAGAGGCAATAATAAATATAGTTATTATTATAATTCCTGTATCAAGATAATCATTTATTATCCATGCTATAATTGTATTGAATGAAGACTTATATACATGTATCGATACATAGGCAAAACACTACCCCTAGCAAGCCTCTAGTTGGCTAGCCAGTTGATCAAAGATAGTGAGGGTCTTCTGATTATATACAAGGTGTTGTTGCTTGATAACTGGATCACGTCATTAGAAGAATCACGTGATGGACTAGACCCAAACTAATGGACGTAGCATGTTGATCGTGTCATTTTGTTGCTACTGTTTTCTGCGTGTCAAGTATTTGTTCCTATGACCATGAGATCATATAACTCACTGACACCGGAGGAATTCTTCGTCTGTATCAAACGTCGCAACGTAACTGGGTGACTATAAAGATGCTCTACAGGTATCTCCGAAGGTGTTCGTTGAGTTAGTATGGATCGAGACTGGGATTTGTCACTCCGTGTGACGGAGAGGTATCTCGGGGCCCACTCGGTAATACAACATCACACACAAGCCTTGCAAGCAATGTGACTTAGTGTAAGTTGCGGGATCTTGTATTACGGAACGAGTAAAGAGACTTGCCGGTAAACGAGATTGAAATAGGTATGCGGATACTGACGATCGAATCTCGGGCAAGTAACATACCTAAGGACAAAGGGAATGACATACGGGATTATATGAATCCTTGGCACTGAGGTTCAAACGATAAGATCTTTGTAGAATATGTGGGATCCAATATGGGCATCCAGGTCCCGCTATTGGATATTGACCGAGGAGTCACTCGGGTCATGTCTACATAGTTCTCGAACCCGCAGGGTCTGCACACTTAAGGTTCGACGTTGTTTTATGCGTATTTGAGTTATATGGTTGGTTACCGAATGTTGTTCAGAGTCCCGGATGAGATCAGGACGTCACGACGATTTCCGAAATGGTCCGGAAACGAAGATTGATATATAGGATGACCTCATTTGATTACCGGAAGGTTTTCGGAGTTACCGGGAATGTACGGGGAATGACGAATGGGTTTCGGGTGTTCACCGGGGGGGGGGGGCAACCCACCCTGGCGAAGCCCATAGGCCTTGGGGGTGGCGCACCAGCCCTTGGTGGGCTGGTGGGACAGCCCAAGAGGTCCCTATGCGCCAAGGATAGAAAATCAAAGAGAAAGAAAAAAAGGAGGTGGGAAAAAGGAGAGAAGGACTCCACTTTCCAATCCTAGTTGGACTAGGATTGGAGGAGGACTCCTCCTCCCCTTGGTGCGCAGCCCTTGGGGCTCCTTGAGCCTCAAGGCAAGCCTCCCCTCCCTCCTCCTATATATATGGAGCAATTAGGGCTGATTTGAGACAACTTTTCAAAGGCAGCCCGACCATATACCTCCACGGTTTTACCTCTAGATCGCGTTTCTGCGGAGCTCGGGCGGAGCCCTGCCGAGATCAGATCACCACGAACCTCCGGAGCGCCGTCACGCTGCCGGAGAAATCATCTACCTCTCCGTCTCTCTTGCTGGATCAAGAAGGCCGAGATCATCATCGAGCTGTACATGTGCTGAATGCGGAGGTGCCGTCCGTTCGGCACTAGATCATGGGACGGATCGCGGGACGGTTTGTGGGACGGTTCGCGTGGCGGATCGAGGGACGTGAGGATGTTACACTACATCAACCGCGTTCACTAACGCTTCTGCTGTGCGATCTACAAGGGTACGTAGATCGGAAATCCCCTCTCGTAGATGAACATCACCATGATAGCTCTTCGTGCGCGTTGAAATTTTTTTGTTTCCCATGCGACGTTCTCCAACATGTTTTTATTTAGGGGCAAAGATGAGGTCGGGCCGAAATTAGGTGGAAATATGTAAATAACTCTGTTCATAAAATAGCGAAAATGTTCATCTACATTCTACAGAAATTACCAAAATTCAAAAATGTTCATCAAAACAAAACAAATGTTCATTTTATGAAATTGTGAACATGTTTGGGTATTAGTTCACATTTTTTGAAATTCTAAACTTTTGTTAAAATTCCCCAAAAATTATAGACGAAAAAACATAAATATAAAGGAAAAGAAAAACAAAGTAAAAAAACATGGGAACCCCGCCCAACACGTGGGCTCTAGCAAGTTCAAGTGTGGGGGAGCGAGGGCTGCGTGTTGTACCTTTACTCGAGCACCCAACGAGTTGAATATGAGCTCTAGTGCGATTGAGCTCATCATTGGAATCGTGGCTTATTTGTTGCAACCCATGTTTGAGTTGCATGGGCTATATGGGAAGCCCACTTTGCATCCATTGATTTCAGAGGTGGGCACACTTGGGGCCTTGACGGTGGCCATGGAACCCTCTCCATCACTATTAGGCCCAGGTAGCCAGCTTGCCTTCGTGGATCATGAAGATTTAATGCTACTGTCTTTCACTCTCATGTGATCATTGGGAATGTACTGCTTGTGAATTATGAGATTATCGTGTCGGGTGCGTAGTGTCGAGTGAAACATGTAGAAGAGTGGTTAGAGAAACGGTTGATCAATTAGAACTAGAAGTTGCTATCCATTGAATGATGTACTGCCTTAATCTATGTTGAAAGGACGTGGATGTCGCCTAGAGGGGAGGGTGAATAGGCGTTTTGAAATAATCACAGTTTAGGCTTGAACAAATACGAAATAAAACTAGCATTTAATTAGTCAAGGACAAAATCGCACAATGCAGGATGTCGTTATTCCACCAAGGGACCCTTGAGGACAGTCACTGAACCCATATAAATGGCAACCCTTGGGGGAGGTCACCGAACGATTACCCTTTGGTAACCCTTGGGGGTGGTCCACCGAAACCCGTACAAATTGCTCGGGGCAATCTTCACAACCTAATGGAGACCCTGATGCTTGCCCGAAGCTTTACACCACAATGATTGAGCGTCGAGGCACCACCAACCGTCTAGGGCGCCAAAGCACCCAAGAGAAACAAGCTCCAGGGTACCAAGCACTCAATAGCAATAAGCTTCTCAACTTTTCACTTCCACGTATCACCATGGAGAACTCAAACCGATGCAACTAATGCAATGGAAAGAACACACGAAGTGGTCAAGTCCCTCACTCCCAAATTCCACCACAAGAACAAAAGCTATGGAGGAATATGAGAGAAGAACAAGGAGATCCCAAAGAACTCCAAGATCTAGATCCAAGGGGTTCCCTCACATAGAGGACAAAGTGATTGGTGGAAACGTAGATCTAGATGTCCTCTCTCTTGTCCCTCAAGAACTAGCAAAAATAAATGGAAGGATTGAGAGTTAGCAAGCTCGAAGAAGGTCAACAATGGGGGAAGAACTCGAGCTCAAAGGATAAGGTTCAATGGTGAAGAAGAACCCCTGTTATACGAGGAAAAAAATCCAAATACTACCCCCTCTACCCGCACACAAGCGGTACTACCGCTCACGGGAGCAGTACTACCTCTTGGGCGGCTGAGCCAGCCGCATAGGGCAATAGCACGAGGCCACGAGGCGGCAGTGCCGCCGGAGCGGTACTACCGCTCGCCCAAGCGGTACTACCGCTTGGATTGCAGCACAACAGCTCTACAAATAGAGGGGTGGTAGGAGCGGAGGTAGTTATGCCTAAGAGGTACTACCACTTGCGGGAGTGGTACTACCGCATATAAGAGGTAGTATCGCGCCCTACTACCGCTCCTAGTTTGCTGAGGGTTCCAGGCCCAGAAAGAAGGGTTGTAGTGGCACGGTAGCAGCATGTGGTACTACACCTTGGAAGCGGTACTACCGCGCCGTACTACCGACCAGAAACCACTCAGTCTGAGACTAAAGGTCGAGACATCGAAGCCAGCGGTACAATGCGCGGTACTAGGCAATGGCACTACCACTGCCCAGATCAGTACTATTGGAGATAAGAGATTGTACCGCTGCCTTGCGTCGTACTTCCGCTTGGTTCCTTTCAGAATAGAACACAGGAAACAGATGGATGCAGGAACACCACAACTGCCATAGCTTCTGCAAATAAGAGCTGAATTGAGCAAACTCTAGCTTGTTGGATAGATGATGACAAATACTATCCAGACAACGAGTAAAGACAAATGGATAAAAAAAATACAAATGTAAAGAAGATTAGAAATTTCTACCACATAAAAGAATACCAATTGTCAAAGGACAAGAATTATTTGGAAGAAATTCCATTGGTAGATTACAAAGGTATCCAACATCATCGTAACACCAAAATCATAAGCAAATGACACTTGAAGAGCTAACATGTCACCTAGGAACAAGATAATTTACAATATCAACTCTAAGTGGCAATACCTCAAATGTGCACATTTTCTAGGCTTGTAATATGTACATAGCATATTACTCCCCCATAATGTGATAACCCAAAATTATTAACAAGTGGCAAATGAAAACCAACAAGATATAAGTAATGGACCATTTAGAATTTGAATTTCTCATGATTAAGACATACCACACAAATACTAGACAATCTTGTAATATCGATATTAAGTGGTATTCCTCATGTACACACATTTGTAGGATTGTGAAGTGCACGAGGCATATCACTCCCCCAAAATGGGATAATCCACTAACTTCTCTCACAAGAGCCATCTAAGATAAAAACAAGATGCAAGAAGGCTCAACACAAGATTCACACGTACATGATGTGCCAACCAACATACATATACTTGATTACTCAAGATAAGCAAGTTGGAAGAACAACATATACAAACACATGCAAGGTACAAAACCAAAAGATGCAAATGGGCAAGTAACTAACAATGTAAACAAGTTAAGTACAAGTTACCGCAAGGAGGCACATTGGTTATAAGATAGAAACTTGATAATCCAAATGACTTGGCTTGAGACAATATGAATGAATGATGACCCACAAGTATAGGGGATCAATCATAGTCCTTTCGATAAGTAAGAGTGTCGAACCCAAGAAGGAGCAGAAGGAGATGATAAGCAGTTTCAACAAGGTATTCTCTGCAAGTGTTGTGAGTAACAACAATACATAGTTTGGTAGCAAGATAAATCGTAACAAGTGACAAGTAATAATAGTAGCAAGTGTGCAGCAAGATAGCCCAATCCTTTTTATAGCAAAGCACATGTCTGAAAGTACTCGTATATGAAACAAGCACTCCCGAGGAAACATGGGAATTTCTATCTAGTCATGTTCATCATGTTGACTTGATCCGCGTTCGTTACATTGATAATTTGATATGTGGGTGGACCAGTGCTAAGGTGCTATACTTACTGGAATAAGCAACCCACTTACGATTACTCCCTCTCGCAAGCATTTGTAACTACGAAATAAGAGACTTGCGATCAACTTTGTCACCAGAAAAATCTGAATCTGAATAGGCAATGAGGTCAAACATCGACACCTTTGGATACCATAGTCCTAGCGTAGGGGTGTGAGCCAAATATCAAAGTATTTGCTTCACAGCAAGGTGATGCGACTCCTTTGGTGCTGCTTGAAGTCGGGCACACATGCAAATGCTAAGCATTATATCTGGCCTAGATGCACATAGGTACAATAAATATCCAATCATGGAGAGATATAACTTCTCATTGAAATATTTACCATTTTTGTCAGTGTTGAGGTGGTTGTTTGTTGGCATTGGCGTCTTGTATCCCATGCAATCTTGCATAATAAATTTCTTGAGGTAGTCCTTTAGGTATTTCTTCTGAGATATGAAGATGACATTTGGTTGTTGTCGAATCTGAAGCCCTGAAAAGAACTTCAGCTCTCCCATCATTGACATCTGATATTGCTCTTGCATCATGAAGCTAAACTCATCACTATATGGTTTGTTAGTACAGCCAAAGATAATGTCATCCACATAGATTTGGCATATAAACAATTCACCATCATATGATTTAGTGAAGAGAGTAGGATCGAGTGAACCAGGTTTGAAGATTTTCTCCTTGAGAAAGTCCTTAAGCGTGTCATACCAAGCCCTTGGTGCTTGCTTGAGGCCATATAGTGCCTTGTTGATCCGGTAGACCATATCAAGTTGTTTTCGATCTTCAAAACCTAGTGGTTGAGCAACATATACTTCTTCCTCGATCTTACCATTGACAAATGCACTTTTGACATCAATTTGATACAAGCATATGTTGGGTTCTACTGTAGGTGCATTGCATGCAAATTAAAAAAATCCTATGCGTAGAACAACCAAGAACATGCTACAGAGATGGATCAGAGATCATTACCACTAGACGCATAGTGTTGTGCAACGGAAGTATAGTTGGGGCAGCGTGTTCACGAGGTCCGACTCCTCCTCGTACCATCTTCCTCGAACAATAGATGGCCGGATCCCACATTTAGGTTCACTAGAGCGGCTCAAGTGCACCACTGATGTCAGCTGTGCTTCCCCGACAACGGCGACAGGAATAGTCGTGTCGACGGCACCAGGAATCCTTCTACTACGGCTATGGAGCCTTGCGTTGGTGTTCCCTCGAAGCGGAAGGGGTGATGTAGCACAGCGGTGGTAAGTATTTCCCTCAGTTTGAGAACCAAGGTATCAATCCAGTGGAGGAGTATCACAAGATGCTGCACAAACACAAAAAGATTGCTCCCAACGCTATGAAGGGGTTGTCAATCCCTTATAGATTGTTTGCCAAGTGAGAACTGAAAGCAACAAAGTAACAAAGCAAAGTAAAAGCGGAGGTGTAAACGATGGATGTGAATAGACCCGGGGGCCGTAGTGTTTACTAGTGGCTTCTCTCATGAAAGCAAGTAGACGGTGGGTGAACAAATTACTTTCGAGCAATTGATAGAACCACGCAAATTCGTGACGATATCTATGGCAATGATTATTTGTATAGGCATCACGTCCAAAACAACTAGACCGATACTTTCTGCATCTACTACTATTACTTCACACGTCGACCGCTATCCAGCATGCATCTAGTGTATTAAGTCCAAAAGAACAGAGTAACGCCTTAAGCAAGATGACATGATGTAGATGGACAATCTCATACCAACGACATAGCCCATCTTGTTACCCTTGATGGCAACTACTTAATGTGTGCCTTGCTGCCCCTACTGTCACTGGGAAAGGTCACCACATGGTAGAACCCAAAACCAAGCACTTCTCCCATTGCAAGAATCATAGATCTAGTTGGCCAAACAAAACCCAAGACTTGGAGAGACTTACAAGGATATCAAATCATGCATATAAGAAATCAGAAAAGACTCAAATATATATGATAGATAATCTGATCACAAATCCACAATTCATCGGATCTCGACAAACACACCGCCAAAGAAGATTACATCGGATAGATCTCCATGAAGATCATTGAGAACTTTGTATTGAAGATCCAAGAGAGAGAAGAAGCCATCTAGCTACTAACTATGGACCCGTAGGTCTCAAGTGAACTACTCACGAGTCATTGGAGGGGCGATGATGATGATGAAGAAGCCCTCCAACTCCAAAGTTCCCTCCGGCAGGGCGTCGGGAAGGGTCTCCAGATGAGATCTTGCGGAAACGGAAGCTTGCAGCGGGGGAAAAGTATTTTCGAGGCTCCCTTGATTTTTTGCTGTATTTTAGGGAATATATAGGCCAAAGATCTAGGTCAGGGGGCGGCCAGGGAGGCCACAAGACCTGCCACCGCCGCCTCCCCCTGGTGGTGGAGTGGGGGCTAGTGGGCTCCCAGGAGCCCTCCTGGCTTGGCCCACAGGCCCCCTGATCTTCTTCCCTTCGGGAAAAAATCATTTCGGGGATTTTATTCCGTTTGGATTACGTTCCAAAATCAGATCTGAAAAGAGCCAAAAACATAGAAAAACAGGAACTGGCACTTGGCAGTGAATCGATAAGTTAGTCCCAAAAAAGATATAAAAGGTACATAAAACATCCAAAGATGACAAGATAACAACGTGAAACCATCAAAATTATAGATACGTTTGGGACGTATCAAGCATCCCCAAGCTTAACTCCTACTCGTCCTCGAGTAGGGAAGTGATAAAGAATGAATTTTTTATGCTTTCATGCTACCTAGAATAGATGTCCTTTGTAACTCCTCTTATGTGACGTGAATGTTCAGATCCATTTGATTCAAAACAATAGTTTGCTATTCACGTGGAAACAATAATAATTCAAGCAAACTAGCAAGGTTATCATGAACTTTCAAAATAACAAGGCCAAAAGAAAGTTATCCCTACAAAAGTGTATAGTCTGGCTATGCTCTATCATCATTGCACAGCGAATTTAAATCATGCACAACCCCGGCATTGGCCAAGTAATTGTTTCACACCTTTACTTTCTCAAACCTTTTCAACTCTCACGCAATACATGAGCGTGAGCCATGGTTTTAGCACTATAGATGATTTGGAGTGTGGTGGATGTTGCAAGACAAAAAAGGAGAAGATAGTCATATTAACTAGGCATATCAATGAGCTGTGGAGATGCTCATCAATAGATATCAATGTGAATGAGTAGGGATTGACATACAAATGATGCACTAGAGCTAAGAGTATGTGAAAGTTCTTAAAGAAAACTAGTGGGTGTGCGTCCAACTTGTTTGCTCACGAAGACCTAAGGCAATTTTGAGGAAGCCTATCATTGGGATATACAAGCCAAGTTATATAATGAAAATTTCCCACTAGCTATATGGTGGTGACAAAACGAGAGACTCTCAATCATGGGACAATGCTCCATTAATGATGATCATCACACTTTCAACTCAAAACTTAGAGCAAATATGACTCTATATGGAATGCCTTCGGTACTGTACCGTGACAATGGTCCAGCATGGCATAGACATTAATGGAAACATCATGCTAGCTATCTTACAATCATGCAATGGCAATGTAGACGTGGTGGCACATGTCATGGTGGTATTTGCATGGCAATATATCTCGGAATGACTTTCAAAAAGCCATAGTAGGTAGGTATGGTGACTATTTTGAGGGAGGTTAATGGTGGGTTTTGTGCATAGGCGAAAGTTGCACGACACTAAGAAGATAGTGATGGTGGAAGGTGAAAGTGCATCTAAACCATGGACTCAACATTAGTCATGAAGAACTCATATACTTGTTGCAAAAGTTTTATTCGTAATCGAAACAAAGCATTCGACGCATACTCCTAGGGGAAGGGTTGGTAGGTATAAACCATCGCGCGATCCCGACCGCCACGCAAAGGATGACAATCAATATACTAATCATGCTCAGATTTCATCACATAGCGGTTCACCATACGTGCATGCTACGGGAATCACTAACTTCAACACAAGTATTTCTAGATCCACAACACCTTACTAGTATGACTTCAATATTACCATAACCACAACTCAAAACTAATTGAGATGAATCAAACTTCTCTAACTATTCAATGCACATGAAGGTGGAAGTTTTCGTATCCCTTTGGATAACTGCCCCTTTTGAGACTACTTTCAAAGCATAGATCAACTACCAAGCCACGCACCGCTGTGCTCTAAAAGATATAAGTGAAGCACATAGAGCAAAAGTATCTAGCTCAAAAGATATAAGTGAAGCACATGTGAGCTGAATTGTCTACCAAATGATATAAGTGAAGCTCGACAAAATCATGCTGAGTGCATGTCTCTCTCTCTAGGTGTGCAGCAAGGATGATTGTGACACAACAAAAATAAAAGACTCCTACGATACAAGACGCTTCAAGCAAAAACACATAACATGTGGTGAATAAAAATATAGCCCCAAGTAACGTTACCGATGGATTGAAGACGAGAGAGGGGATGCCTTCCCGGGGCATCCCCAAGCTTAGGCTTTTACGGCATCCTTGAATCTCTTGGGGTGCCTTGGGCATCCCCCAGCTTGAACTCTTGCCACTCTTTATCTTTTTGTCCATAAGAACTTCACCCAAAACTTGAAAACTTCAGAACACGAAACTTAAACAGAAACTCGTGATAACATTAGTATGAGAAAGCAAACCACCACTTCCTTAGGTACTGTAGCAAACTTAAATTATACTTGTGCTGATGTTGGGTTACTGTATTCTCAATCTTTCATGGCTAATACCCCCCGATACTATCAATATTTTCATCAAAATAAGCAACCAACACAACAAAAACAGAATCTGTTAACAGCAGACCAGTCTGTAGCAATCTGTATGTTTCTTATACCTCTGGTACTTCAAAAATTCTGAAAAATTACGACAGTCTGAATTATTTGCATAGCAGTCAGCAGAAAAAAGAATCAACTCATAAGCTCTTACAGAAGAAACTGAAAATTCGTTTCGTGAGCACAAAGTTTTTGTCTTTTCCAGCATGACCAAACGATCATCCCTAAGACTAATCATAACGGTTTTGCTTGGCACAAACGCAAAAAGAAACACAAAAAACACAATAATAACAGAATTATGAAAGTGTGGAAAACACAAAATAGAAAGAAAAAGGATAGATTCGTTGGGTTGCCTCCCAACAAGCGCTTTTGTTTAATGCCCTTAGCCAGGAGAAAGGTGATGAAATCACGTATAGTCATCTTTGGTGTTCAAACCATAAGTAGCGTGATCATTTATCATCTTAAGATCTTCATCTTTATTGGATGACTGACCACTAACTTTAGGAACAAAAACAGGCTTTACGGTCCTTTTGAGAGTGATATTTGGAGTATTTTGCACAACGGCAAAAGCGAAACCCAAGTTGGTTATGACATCTTCTAATTTGCCAATTCTAGAAGAATCATTAACTATAAGTTCCTTCTCCCTTAAATTTTTCAAAAAGTTTCCCACTTTGGATCTGTACTGAGTAATTTGATTGTGGATCTTTCTATCCAAACCCTCAATAAGTTCAACTGTGGCAATTTTGTTTTCAATAGCGTCAAGCCTTTGCATCACGTGTTCCAAGGTCAAGATAGTTCCATTAACCATAAGCGGGGGTGAGCCTACCAAATTCATGATAGCTCTATAGGTGTCAACAGTATGGCTCCCCAAAAAGTTCCCGCCTACAATGGTATCAAGGATATACCTATTCCAAGGAGAAATTCCAACATAGAAACTGCGAAGGAGGACGGTAGTGGATTGCTTACGAGTAGATCTACTTTGAGCATTGCAAATCCTGTACCAAGCGTCCTTCAAATTTTCTTCCTCATTTTGCCTGAAATTGAGAACTCCATTTTTAGGGGTGTCGTTTGGAGTGGTGGGTATAGCCATTGATGGACTATCTCACACACAAACGAGCAGGAAGAGAGAGCGAAACGGGCAAACGAAAACGGCAAAAGAGAAAGGCAAAGGAGAAAGGCAAATGAAAACGGCAAATGTGAAGTGGGGGAGACGAAAACGAGAGGCAACTGGCAACAAAAGTAAATGCAAGAGATGAGTTTGTGAGACCTACTTGGATAGATCTTAATCTCTCCTCCCCGACAACGGCGCCAGAAATACTTCTGATGTCAGCTGTGCTTCCCCGGCAACGGCGACAGGAATAGTCGTGTCGACGGCACCAGGAATCCTTCTGCTACGGCTATGGAGCCTTGCGTTGGTGTTCCCTCGAAGCAGAAAGGGTGATGTAGCACATCAGTGGTAAGTATTTCCCTCAGTTTGAGAACCAAGGTATCAATCTAGTGGAGGAGTATCACAAGATCCTGCGCAAACACAAAAAGCTTGCTCCCAATGCTATGAAGGGGTTGTCAATCCCTTATAGATTGTTTGCCAAGTGAGAACTGAAAGAAACAAAGTAACAAAGCAAAGTAAAAGCGGAGGTGTAAATGATGGATGTGAATAGACCCGGGGGCCGTAGTGTTTACTAGTGGCTTCTCTCATGAAAGCAAGTAGACGGTGGGTGAACAAATTACTGTCGAGCAATTGATAGAACCGCGCAAAGTCGTGACGATATCTATGGCAATGATTATATCTATAGGAATCACGTCCAAAAGAAGTAGACCGATACTTTCTGCATCTACTACTATTACTCCACACGTCGACCGCTATCCAGCATGCATCTAGTGTATTAAGTCCAAAAGAATAGAGTAAAACCTTAAGCAAGATGACATGATGTAGATGGACAATATCATATCAACGATAGAGCCCATCTTGTTACCCTTGATGGCAACTACTTAATGTGTGCCTTGCTGCCCCTACTGTCACTGGGAAAGGTCACCACATGGTAGAACCCAAAACCAAGCACTTCTCCCATTGCAAGAGTCATAGATCTAGTTGGCCAAACAAAACCCAAGACTCGGAGAGACTTACAAGGATATCAAATCATGCATATAAGAAATCAGCAAAGACTCAAATATATATGATAGATAATCTGATCACAAATCCACAATTCATCGAATCTCGACAAACACACCGCCAAAGAAGATTACATCGGATAGATCTCCATGAAGATCATGGAGAACTTTGTATTGAAGATCCAAGAGAGAGAAGAAGCCATCTAGCTACTAACTACGGACCCGTAGGTCTGAAGTGAACTACTCACGAGTCATTGGAGGGGCGATGATAATGATGAAGAAGCCCTCCAACTCCAAAGTCCCCTCTGGCAGGGCGCCGGGAAGGGTCTCTAGATGAGATCTCGCGGAAACGGAAGCTTGCGGCGGCGGAAAAGTATTTTCGAGGCTCCCCTGATTTTTTGTTGTATTTTAGGAAATATATAGGCCAAAGATCTAGGTCAGGGGGCGTCCAGGGAGGCCAGAAGCCCTGCCACCGCCGCCTCCCCCTGGTGGCGGAGTGGGGGCTTGTGGGCTCCCAGGAGCCCTCCTGGCTTGGCCCACAGGCCCCCTGATCTTCTTCCGTTCGGGAAAAAATCATTTCGGGGATTTTATTCCGTTTGGACTCCGTTCCAAAATCAGATCTGAAAAGAGCCAAAAACACAGAAAAAACAGGAACTGGCACTTGGCACTGAATCAATAAGTTAGTCCCAAAAAAGATATAAAAGGTACATAAAACATCCAAAGATGACAAGATAATAGCATGAAACCATCAAAAATTATAGATACATTTGAGACGTATCAACCACCTCTAACAATATTCGTGCGTGTAGGAGGAACACCATGCGGTGGACGGCTAGGTCCGATCACGTAGTCAGCAGAAAGTGGAGGTGCCTACTTGAAACACATGCAAAATCGTAATGATCGTGCCAAAGCAATCAAACGAATGAGTGTGTCGCACCTCCACTATATATAGGCATCCATCGCAGGCTCAACTCCTGGGCCTCATGCGGATCCTAAACCCACATGTTCCTTTCCTTTAAGCACGCGACCTCTTAGGTTCTCGTTCACTTGGTCGCGAGTCATATCACATCCGTCTCAGCTAGTCGATAGCAGACTCTAGCAAAGCTGCCGACTCCAAGTGTGTGATTAAGGTGGTTAGCCGAACCTATACTTCATACATTAATCCCTTTGCCACACGATATATATTGTCGTGCTCAAGGTGACATATTCATCCTTGTTGCAGCACAACCTCTTCTATTTCCGGTGAATCCGCCAACACTTCTGATTATCTCATAATCCTCATCGCATGGCCATGCTTATCCAGGTCGGATTACGCGAGGGGCCGAGAGTATATCTCTCCTAATCGGAGGGTCAAATCCCATCTTGCTCGACCATGTCTTGCAACATGGGTCTGGACAAGCCCGAAACCTACCTTTGTAACTGTCCTCATCCTGAGTACATGCTCCATCTTAGGTCTTAGGACATAGAACGCATGTTTGACTAGAGACTCACAAATGACCAATCGCCGCGTCTCATAGTTGGGTATGTCCAACTGAGACCTTATCTCGAGTCGGATCTGATGAGATCTTTCTAAGTCCAAAGTATCCGGCTAACATCTAATGCTACATGGCCAGTGAGACCGAACCATCCATCATGTCACATACTAGTGTGATTGGTTGCGCGCCCACACATCCCTTTCGACTAGGGGTCATTTAGGACAGTCACCATACAATGCATAGTATCACAAACAAGTCACGTACTTGTTGATACACATCACTAGTAATGTCCAAGGACTATCTTTATTCATAAACACACATGAAATATCATCATACATGATTGCCTCTAGGGCATATCTCCAACAACATATATCATAGTGGCTAGCATAAGAAAGCAATATATGTATGGATTCTTGTACAGCAACACATGTAAATGTTTCATCGAAATCAATACCCTCAACCTGGGTATAGCCTTGAGCTACAAGTTAAGCCTTGTTTTTGACCGTTTGGCTATATTCATCTTGCTTGTTGTGGTAGAACCACTTTGTACCAATAATGTTATGCTTGTATAGATATGGTCGCTTGATGAGTTCCCATACGTTGTTGAGATTGAATTGATCAAGCTCTACTTGTGTAGCTTGAATCCATTCCGATTCTATGAAGGCTTCATCTACTTTGGTGGGCTCTAATAAATACATGAAAGCAAAGTGCCCACAAAAGTTAGCCAATTGGTTAGCCCTTGAGCAAGTAAGGGGACTCGGCGCATTGATGTTGTTGAGTAGCTTCTTAATTTGAACTTCATTACTAACTCGTGGATGAGCAGGACGAAGACTTTGTTCCTGCTATTGAGCATTGGCTTCATCAACAACATTATCTTCGCGTTGGGTAGATGGAGGAATGATGACTTCCTCAACTTAAGGTTCCTTGGTTATGATCTCACCAGTTCCCATCTTCCTAAAAACTTCTTCAGGTGGAAGTTCATCTAGCATAGGAGGTAGGTGCTCTCTTTGCAATCCATTAGTTTCATCAAACCGCACGTCTACAATCTCAACAATTTTATTGTGAAAAGTGTTGAAGACTCTATACGTGTGCGAATCCTTTCCATAACCAAGCATGAAACCCTCATGTGCTTTCGGTGCAAATTTAGAAGTGTGGTGTGGATCTCTAATCCAACATCTTGCACCGAAGACTTTGAAGTGACTTACATTGGGCTTCTTACCAGTAAGAAGCTCATATGAGGTTTTCTTGAAGAATTTGTATAGGTATACCCTATTGATGATGTGGCAAGCAGTATCAATGGCTTCCGGCCATAGTCTTTGAGGTGTGTTGTATTCATCAAGCATAGTGCAAGCCATATCTATGGGAGTCATGTTCTTGCGTTCCATGACGCCGTTCTGTTGTGGTGTATATGGAGCAGAGAACTCATGTGTGACACCAAGAGTGTCATGATATGTGTCAAGACTAGTGTTCTTGAACTCTGTGCCATTGTCACTCCTGATATGCTTGATCTTGGCGTTGTAATTCGTCATGCACCTGTTTGCAAAACGCGTGAAGACATCCTGCACTTCAGTCTTACAAAGTAAGATGTGCACCCAGGTATATCTAAAGTAATCATCAACAATCACGAACCCATATAGATTTGCAGTGGTAGATAAAGAGGAGTAGTGAGTAGGTCTGAATAAGTTCAAATGGAGCAGATCGAAGGGACAAGAGGTCGTCATGATTGTCTTCGAGGGGTATTTGGCCCTGGTCATCTACCCTGCTTCACATGCACTGCACAGGTGATCCTTCTTGAACTTGACTCCATCCATGCCAATGATAAGCTTCTTCTTGGCGACAATGTGCAAGTTCCTCATGCCAGCATGTCCTAGTCTTCTGTGTCATAGAAAGCACTTTGAAGCTTTTGCTAGAAGACATGTGGCAACTTGTGGTCCTGTAGAAAAGTATACCATGTATATATAACCTCTTCGAAAACCTTCGAAGACCCTTGTTTCGTCAGAGGCCATTAGAACAATGCATCAAAATTTTCCAAATATGACAAGCACGTTAAGAGCACAAAGCATTGAGACAAACATTAAGTTGTAACCAAGGGATTCGACCAACATCACATTTATTGTGGGATCACAATAAATGATGTATAGAGAGGGGGTTGAATAGACTACTTGACAAATAAAAACCTAGCATTTTCCCAATTTTAATTGTTGGCAGATTTTAGCATTTAGAACAAGGCATACACACCCTATACATGCAAGTCTACAAGTATAGCAACGGAAAGTAAAGACATGCAGATGCAAAGTACGAAGTAGAGTATAGGAATATCAAACGCAACGATGGACACGATGATTTTTAGCTTGGTTCCGATAGGTGCTGCTATACTACGTCCACGTTAATGGAGACTTCAACCCAAGAAGGGTAACAGCCTCGAGAGTCCACACAGGGTTCAACCCTTGAAGGGTCCATAGGGAAGCAACCTTGTCTATTCCATCATGGCTTGCGTCCACGAAGGACTAGCCTCACTCAGGGTAGATCATCACGAAGTAGGCGATCTCCTTGCTTGTACAAACTTCTTGGTTCAAATCCACAACACGAAGTAGGAGGCTCCCAAGCGACGCTTAACCAATCTAGGAGACATCACTCTCCAAAAAGTAATATATGCGGTAGTATGATGAACTCCTTGCTCTTGTGCTTCAAAAGATAGTCTCCTCAATACTCAATCACTCTCTCACAGATTTGACTTGGTCAGAAGATATTGATTGGGTGGAAAGCAACTTGGGGAGGCTAGAAATCAAGATTCTAATGGTATGATTGGAATATCTTGATCTCATCACATGATTTGGTGGCTCTCTCTCTCTGAGAATAATGGATATAACAAGTGTATGTGTGTTTTGAGTGCTTTAACTACAAATGAGAGGTGGTGGATGGGTATATATAGGCATCTCCCAAAATCCAACTATTACAACATTATTGCCCAACTCGGTGAAACCGAAGTAAAACTCGGTGGCATCGACTAGTGCAAAATGTGGCAAATTTTGTCTTTTAGGTGAGACTGGTATATAAATATTGATGGTACCTATATGGGTATCCTAGGCAGTTTCCAAATCTCTGTGAGTCCAGTTTCCAAAACTCGGAAATTCTGATTGAAACTTGGTCACTGATTTTGGTTGCACCAAAAGGAATGTTGGTGGCATTGAGATGCTAGGGTTTGTCATGGAATCTATGTGGTGGAAAACTCGGTAGGGCGGAATGGAAAGTTGGTGGCACCGAATTTTGGACTTTGTGGATTTTGATAGAAATTTTTTGGAGAATTTCATGAGTATTTTTGGTGGCTATCTCTAAGCACTTGAGCAACCAAATCAGAATAGGTACCTCCTCCCCTTTTAATAGTATTGGCTTCCCTATGGACTGAAGTGTGATTTCTCACAAAATATAACATGTAGAGTCTTGAAGCTTGAAGCTTGGACAATCCTATTCCTTTCCTTCCTTGGGGCTTCTTGATACGTCCATCTTGCATCATGCTTTCATGTTGATATTTATTGCTTTATGGGATGTTATATTACTTTGTGGTACCATATTTATGCCTTTTCTCTCTTATTTTGCAAGGTTTATTTGAAGAGGGAGAATTCAGGCAGCTGGAATTCTGGACTGGAAAAGGAGAAAATCTTAGTCCACTATTCTGCACATCTCCAAATGCCCTAAAAAGTTACGTGGATTTTTTTGGGATTATACAATAAATACTGGGCAAAAGAAGTACCGGAGGGGGGCTGCCAAGGCACCACAAGCCCTGCCACCACCAACCCCTGGTGGCGGAGTGGGGGCTTGTGGGCTCCCTGACGGCCCATTAGCTCCCCCCTTTTGCTATATGAAGGGTTTTGGTCCAGAAAAAATCATTCAAGAGCTCTTTCGTGGTTTCGCCGCCGCCATGAGGAGGAACTTGAGCAGATCCAATCTAGAGCTCCGACAGGACGATCCTGTCGGGGGAAACTTCCCTCCCGGAGGGGGAAATCGTCGCCATCGTCATCCCCAACACTCCTCTCGTCGGAGGGGAGGCATCTTCATCAACATCTTCATCAGCACCATCTCCTCTCCAATCCCTAGTTCATCTCTTGTAATCAATCTCCATCTCACGACTCCGATTGGTACTTGTAAGGTTCCTAGTAGTGTTGATTACTCTTTGTAGTTGATGCTAGTTGGATTACTTGGTGGAAGAGTTTATGTTCAGATCCTTGATGCTATTTATTACACCTGTGATCATGATTATGATTATGCTTTGTGAGTAGTTACTTTTGTTCCTGAGGACATGGGATAAGTCATGTTCATAATAGTCATGTGAATTTGATATTCGTTCGGTATTTTGATATGTTGTATGTTGTCTTTTCCTCTAGTGGTGTTATGTGAATGTCGACTACATAACACTTCACCATATTTGGTCCTAGAGGAAGGCATTGGGGAGTAGTAAGTAGATGATGGGTTGCTGGAGTGACAGAAGCTTAAACCCCAGTCTATGCGTTGCTTCGTGAGGGGCTGATTTGGATCCACTAGTTTAATGCTATGGTTAGACTTTGTCTTAATTCTTCTTTTGTAGTTGCGGATGCTTGCGAGAGAGGTTAATCATAAGTGGGATGCTTGTCCAAGTAAGGGCAGTACCCAAGCGCCGGTCCACCCACATACCAAACTATCAAAGTAACGAACGCGAATCATATGAACATGATGAAAGTAGCATGACAGAAATTCCCGTGTGTCCCCGGGAGCGTTTTTCCTCCTATAAGACTTTGTTCAGGCTTGTGCCTTGCTACAAAAGGGATTGGGACACTTGCTGCACCGTTGCTACTACTTGTTACTTGTTACTCTTTGCTTGCTACGTTTCACCTCGCTACACAATCACTTGTTACCGCTACTTTCAGTGCTTGCAGTTATTACCTTGCTGAAATCCATTTATCAGAGCCTTCTGCTCCTCGTTGGGTTTGACACTCTTACTTATCGAAAGGACTATGATTGATCCCCTATACTTGTGGGTCATCAAGACTCTTTTCTGGCGCCGTTGCCGGGGAGTGAAGCGCCTCTGGTAAGTGGAAATTGGTAAGGAAACATTTATATACTGTGCTGAAATTTATTGTCACTTGTCACTATGGAAACTATTCCTTTGAGGAGTTTGTTCGGGGTATCTTCACCACGAACGGAAGCACGAGGAGTTGTTCCTCAACCTGAGGTACCTACTGAAAATATCTTTTATGAAATTCCTTCAGGTATGCTTGAGAAACTGCTGGCTAATCCTTTCACACGAGATGGATCTTCACATCGAGACTTGCATCTAATCTATGTAGATGAAGTTTGTGGTTTATTTAAGCTTGCAAGTTTGCCCGAGGATGAGGTAAAGAAGAAAGTATTTCCTTTATCTTTGAAGGATAAGGCGCTGACATGGTATAGGCTATGTGATGATACTCGATCATGGGACTACAATCGGTTGAAATTGGAATTTCATCAAAAGTTTTATCCTATGCATTTAGTACATCGTGATCGGAACTTTATTTATAACTTTTGGCCTCGTGACAGGGAAAGCATAGCTCAAGCTTGGGGAGGCTTAAATCAATCCTATATTCATGCCCCAATCATGAGCTCTCGAGAGAAATCATCACTCAAAACTTTTATGCTCGGCTTTCTCATGAAGATCGTACCATGCTTGACACTTCTTGTACCGGTTCTTTTATGAAGAAGGATATTGATCACAAGTGGAATTTATTGGAGAGAATCAAACACAACTCTGAAGATTGGGAGCTGGAGGAAGGTAAGGAGTCAGGTATGAATTTCCAGTTTGATTGCGTTAAATCTTTTCTTGAGACAAACACTTCTAGAGATTGTAGCGCTAAGTATGGACTTGACTCTGAGATAGTAGCTTCTCTATGTGAATCTTTTGCTGCTCATGTTGATCTTCCCAAAGAGAAGTGGTTTAAATATCATCCTCCTGTAGAAACAAACATAGCCAAAACCAATCTATTTGAGGAGAAAGTCATTGCTTTTAGTGATCCTGTTGTTCCTTGTGCTTACACTGAGAAACCACCATACCCTGCTAGGATAAAGGATTATTCTAAAGCTCCAACTGTGATACGTAGGGGTTACATTAGACCACTTTCACCCCCTGAGGAGATAGAGTTGAACCTAGTGTTGCTATTATCAAATATCTCTTAGCCGAAGACATACATGGGCATGTTATCACATTCTATGAGGACTCCGCTAGAATTGCTAAACCTCACGCGAAAGACAAACACGGACCTGTAGTTGGCCTGCCCGTTGTTTCTGTCAAGATAGGAGATCACCGTTACCATGGTTTATGTGATATGGGAGCTAGTGTTAGTGCAATACCCCGTTCTCTATATGATGAAATCAAAGATGAGATTGCACCTGCTGAGTTAGAACCCATCGATGTCACTATTACGCTAGTTAATAGAGACACTATCTGCCCTCTGGGAATTGTGAGAGACGTAGAAGTCATGTGTGGTAAGACGAAGTATCCTACTGATTTCCTCGTCCTTGGTACTGCACAAGATAGCTTTTGTCCCATCATATTCGGTAGACCCTTTCTCAACACTGTCAATTCTCACATTGATTGCATTAAGCAGGCCGTCACTGTTAGTTTCAAGGGTGTGTCTCATGAATTTAGCTTCTCCAAGTTTGGAAGACAACCCCATGAAACAGAGTCGTCTCGTAGGGATGAGATCATTGCTCTTGCCTCTATTGCCGTACCTCCTACAGATCCTTTAGAGCAATATCTGCTTGAGCATGAAAATGATATGCATATGGAGGAGAGATATGAGATAGATAAAATTGTCTTAGAACAATATCCTATTCTCAAGAATAATCTGCCTGTTGAACTGCTTGGGGATCCTCCCCCGCCAAAGGGTGATCCTGTGTTCGAGCTTAAACAGTCGCCTGATACTCTTAAGTATGCCTATCTTGATGAGAAGGAGATATATCCTGTCATTATTAGTGCTCTCCTCTCAGAGCACGAAGAGAAGAAGTTACTAAAAACTCTGAGGAAGCACCGTGCTGCTATTCGATATACTCTTGATGATCTTAAGGGTATTAGTCCTACTCTATGTCAGCACAAGATTAAAACTGATCCTGACTTCAAACCAATTGCTGATCATCAAAAGAGATTGAATCCTAAGATGAAAGAGGTCGTTAGAAAAGAAATATTAAAGCTTATGGAAGCAGGAATCATTTATCCTGTTGCTCATAGTGATTGGGTAAGTCCAGTACATTGCGCACCTAAGAAGGGAGGTATCACCGTCGTTCCTAATGATAAGGATGAACTAATCCCACAAAGGATTATTACCGGCTATAGGATGGTGATAGACTTCCGGAAACTGAACAAGGCAACCAGGAAAGATCATTATCCTTTGCCGTTTATCGACCAAATGCTAGAAAGGCTATCAAAACACACACACTTCTGCTTTCTAGACGGTTATTCAAGTTTCTCGCAAATACCTGTTGCACAATCTGATCAAGAGAAAACCACTTTCACTTGCCCCTTTGGTACCTTTGCTTATAGACGTATGCCTTTTGGCTTATGCAATGCACCTGCCACCTTCCAAAGATGTGATGGCTATATTCTCTGACTTTTGTGAAAAGATTGTCGAGGTTTTCATGGATGACTTCTCCGTTTACGGGTCTTCCTTTGATGATTGCCTCAGCAACCTTGATCGAGTCTTACAGAGATGCGATGGTACCAACCTCGTCTTGAATTGGGAAAAGTGCCACTTTATGGTTCATGAAGGTATCGTCTTAGGACACAAAATTTCTGAGAGAGGCATTGAAGTTGATAAGGCTAAGGTTGATGCAATTGAGAAAATACCTTGCCCCACAGATATCAGAGGTATACGAAGTTTCCTAGGTCATGATGGTTTCTATAGAAGGTTCATTAAAGACTTCTCTAAGATTTCTAGGCCTCTTACCAACCTCTTGCAAAAAGATGTTCCTTTTGTTTTTGATGAGGATTGTGAGGAAGCTTTCAAAATACTTAAGAAGGCTTTGATAACCGCACCTATTGTTCAACCACATGACTGGAACTTGCCCTTTGAAATCATGTGTGACTCTAGTGATTATGTTGTTGGTGTTGTTCTAGGACAAAGAGTTGACAAGAAGTTGAATGTTATTCACTACGCTAGTAAAACTCTAGAGAGTGCCCAAAGAAACTATGCCACTACGGAAAAGGAGTTTTTAGAAGTCGTGTTTGCATGTGAAAAGTTCAGATCTTACATAGTTGACTCCAAACTCACTATTCACTCTGATCATGCTGCTATTAAGTACCTTATTGATAATAAGGACGCTAAGCCTAGGCTAGTCAGATGGGTTCTCCTGCTACAGGAATTGGATTTGCATGTTGTTGACCGAAAGGGTGCTGATAACCCTGTAGCAGATAACTTGTCTAGGCTAGAGAATGTCCTTGATGACCCACTACCTATTGATGACAGCTTTCCTGATGAGCAATTAAATGTCATCCGCACTTCACATAGTGCACTGTGGTATGCCGATTATGCAAACTATATAGTAGCCAAATACATACCACCCAGTTTTTCCTATCAGCAAAAGAAGAAATTCTTCTTCGATTTGAGACACTACTTTTGGGATGATCCTCACCTTTATAAGGAAGGAGTAGATGGTGTTATTAGACGTTGTGTGGCTGAACATGAACAATGACAGATCTTGCAGAAGTGTCATTCCGAAGCCTACGGAGGACACCACGCTGGGGATAGAACTGCCCATAAGGTATTGCAATCAGGTTTCTATTGGCCCACTCTCTTCAAGGATGCCCGTAAGTTTGTCTTGTCTTGTGACGAATGCCAAAGAATAGGGAACATCAATAGGCGTCAGGAAATGCCTATGAACTATTCACTTGTCATTGAACCATTTGATGTCTGGGGCTTTGATTATATGGGACCCTTTCCGGAGTTCCAATGGGTACACTCACATCTTAGTTGTTGTGGATTACGTTACTAAGTGGGTAGAAGCTATCCCCACTAAAAATGTTGATCACCACACCTCTATTAAGATGCTTAAAGAAGTCATTTTCCAAAGATTTGGAGTCCCTAGATATCTAATGACTGATGGCGGTTCACACTTCATTCATGGTGTTTTCCGCAAGATGCTCGCTAAGTATGATGTCAACCATAGAGTTGCATCTCCTTATTATCCTCACTCTATTTGTCAAGTGGAGTTGAGTAATAGGGAGATCAAATTGATCTTACAAAAGACCGTCAAGAGATCTCGAAAGAATTGGTCTAGTAAACTTGACGATGCACTATGGGCTTATAGGACTGCTTATAAGAATCCCATGGGCATGTCGCCGTATAAAATGGTTTACGGTAAGGCCTGACATTTACCTCTTGAGTTGGAACACAAAGCTTATTGGGCAATCAAAGAGCTCAACTTTGATTTCAAACATGCCGGTGAGAAGCGGTTGTTTGTTATCAGCTCGTTAGATGAATGGAGGGCCCAGGCATATGAGAATGCCAAGTTGTTCAAGGAAAAGGTTAAGAGATGGCACGACAAACGAATACAGAAACGAGAGTTCAATGTAGGTGATTATGTCTTGCTATAAAATTCTCGTTTGAGATTCTTTGCAGGCAAGCTTCTCTCTAAATGGGAAGGTCCTTATGTTATCGAGGAAGTATATTGTTCCGGTGCCATCAAAATCAATAATACGGAACGAAATTTTCCTAGAGTGGTAAATGGGCAAAGAATCAAGCATTACATCTCTGGTACTCCCATAAATGTTGAGACCAATATCATCAATGTCATAACTCCACAGGAGTATATAAGGAATGTTTATCAGCCTGTTTCAGACCCTGAAAACGAAGAGGTATCTGTTTCGGTAAGAAATTGGACTCCGACGATTTCCCAATAGGAAATTTCCTCCATTTTGGAATTTTTGGAAAATTAGAAAAATAAAAAGCAGTCCGCAGAGCGCACGAGGCGGTGACAAGCCCTGCCACCGCCCCCTACCCCCTGGTGGCGGAGGGCAAGCTTGTGGGCACCTCGTGTGCCTCCCGGACTCCGTTTTCTTGCAGAGCACTCCTTCTGGTCCAGAAAAAATCAATATATACTCGCCCAAAGGTTTTGATCTCCGTATCACGCAGTTTTCCTCTGTTTTTGTTTCGAGCTTGTTTCTGCTGCAGATCTAGGTCAAGATGTCCTCTCAGGATTCAGAGGGGGAGAGCTATGTGGCTGACTACCTTGCTAACCCCAAGGTCTATGGGGACTTGGAACCATATGGCGGGACCACTGATGAGGAAGAGGACTATGAGCCCAAAGGGAAGGAACAAACGAGTTCCGATGAAGAGGAGGCTCCTCTACCTCAACCTGCAAACACCCATGTGGAGTTCGAGAAGTCAAGCCTCCCTGACCATAGGAAGAAGCCTAAGACCTTGTTTATCCCTTCTCGTTTCTTGCAGGAGAGTAAGCATGAACTTTGCCATAGAGTGTTGAAGCTTGAGGAAGAAAATGACGATCTAAGGGAGCAGAACTTTTTGCTCCAGTGGAAATTAGACAAGCTCAAGACTGCTTCAACCGCTCCACCACCATCACCGCCAAAGGAAGACAACTAAGCATTGGTATGGGCAATCCCCTTGGCTTCTGCCAAGCTTGGGGGAGTTGCCCTGGTATCGTATCACCTTTATATCTTTTGCTTTTACCTTTGTTTTAGTTCTTTCCTTTTCAGTTTTGATTTCTTCTCTTAGAGGAATAAGTCTTTAGTGTTTAGTTTGAGTCTTTTGCTTTTGTCTCTCCCCCGATGTATTCGAGCTTATGAGCTATATAATAAAGAGTATCTTAGTCAAGGGCTTTGCTTTGTGCCATGATCAATAGTATGAAAAGAACGATAGCATGAAAGATCATGAGACGATCTTATGGAAAGCGATAACTTCACTGATGACACGTATGATGATTGAAACTTGTTGAGAATAAATCAAATAGACCTCAGTTGTAGCGACCCGACTCAAGACGAGTCAAGCCTCTGTGCTTCTGTGCCATCCCTGGATCAGTATGCTGGCACACACAGTACATCAGTGTATATATATCAAAGTGCAATCACATGTAAATAGCGTAAAACTGATATATACCTTAAATATCTCAGCGGAAGCAGTCAAGGGAGTGGAGTCCCAATAAACACCAACGACAAGTTGAGTGTAGACCGTAACCCTGAATCGTACTCTTACTCGTCGAAGAAAAATATCTGCAACATAAGACGTTGCAGCCGTGTAGGTCAGCATATTGAATATGCCGGCAAGTCACATAAGAGAGGGGTGAAAAGTAATCATCTATACTATATGCATATATGGCAGGTGGGGCTATAAGTTTTGCATAAAGCCAATTTTATCCTACAACAAGAGGGGCTAAAAGCAAAATGTTACTACATTGTTGGTTGTTAACGAGATGGTTCCGCCAACCAGTTCTCGTACCCGAGTTGTCAATAATTACCCTCATCAAGTATTTATAATGGTGTTGAGAAATCAAGATAACTTCAGTTCCTTTGGCTCAAGTTGTCCATGACCGTGGACACGGCTAATCGATTAGGTTTGAGTACTCTGCAGAGTTTTGCACACGTTCCCCACAAGATTTGATCGCCTCCGTGTATGTCCTCGCACTTCAGGGTGTTTGCAGACCGGATGATCAAAACAAGGTCTTTCAACGGGTCCCTCTGAATCCCTGTCGGTGCCCATCCATTCCTACCGTTCTTCTACATCTGCTAGCACCGCCTGTCCAGAGTCGCCGCATTGTCCAACCAAGCCGGAGCCCATAATGACTTGTGGCTGTGCAGGTAAGCCTTGGGTCTTGAAAATATCCGTCCGTCTCTTTGAGCCTGGGTGCAGCTTTCCGCAAGATGTCATGGCCTCTCCAGCATCCCGGGTCATCCACTGGGTTCTCCAGGGAGCCGATCAACCGTCCTTCACCCAGAGTTGCATTGCGTCCGAGGTCTTGAAAATCTTGTCTTAACCGGTCTTGATTATTTAATCAACCTCGCATCACTCGTGTTATGCATTCAACCGAAATCCCGTCTACTCAAGCATAGCAATATGAAATTTGTCGTCCCGGGCCAAGTAACGGGGTTGTTCGGTGCCTACCACATGATACTACAATATGTAACCATAATTTCCAAGTACCTACTCAGCATGCAATTGGGCATAGGATGGTAGAACTACGATGCATAAAACATAGGTGATAGTATGATCAAAGCGACTTGCCTTGATGATAGTTGTCTTGATCGAGCGCTTCTAAGTAACACGCTTCGCACTCCGGGTGATCTACCGATACAAACAAATACACACCATAAGCACTACAATCAATCAACAAGTAAAAAAATAAAATCACAAGTAAAGATTTGCTATGGCCTAAGTGAAAGAATTCAATACACGTTACTAAGGCAGAAACTTGTTTCTGTTAAAAACCCAAGTAAAAATATTTCAAACATTTTGAAACTTCTACCACAGTAAGATATAATCACTAGGAAGTAGTGGAAAAAAGAATCAACTCAAAATCATTTTTTAAACTCCTGGAATAGGCAAAACAATGTTTAAAGTAAATCTGATCTAATTCAAATTCTAAAATTTCAAACACAGACAATTTATATGTTTTTAAAAACTACAGAAAATTTGTGATCTACTTGAAAAAGAATCAACTCTATTGGAGTTGTGGATCAAAAGGTATGATCAAAAGAAAATTGAACCTGCCTCTGTTTTAGAATTAAACTGAAAATAAAAAAACCTAACTAGTGAACAGGGGGTCCACGTGGTGCTCTCTGATTGGCTAAGGGGTGAGTGTTGCGTAGCTAATCCAACGAACGTTCGCAAAGTAAATAAAAACTGCTCGGCTAACTAATACTAATAGAAAACCGAACGGTTTTCTTAAAAAACCGAAGGGTTACCTAGTGTCTAATCACGAGCGTTCATCTAATATCGGACGGCTACGGGGAGGGGATGGGGTGCTCACCGGCGTGGGAGTCTCCGACGAGGGCTGACGGCGGCGGCGGCTCGGGTGTGGGCGGGGGAAGGCGCTCCCGAGGGTCTCCGGCGGCGGCGAGGGCTCCAGTCGATGCGGGCGAGGGCGGCGAGCGCGTTGGTGGCGTCGGGGAGGGGTCGGGGTGGCCGGAGGTGGCGCAGCGGGTGGCCGGAGTAGGCCGAGCTCGGGTGCTCCAGCGAGGGCAGCAAGGGGCGACGGGGCGGAGCTTGGGCGGGGCGGCGAGGGTGGGGAACGGGGCGAGGAGGGCTCGGGGCGGTCGGGTTTTATAGGGGGAGTGGGGTGGTGCCATAGGGAAGGGAATCGGGGAGGCAAGGAAGGTCCCAGCAATGGCGGCTCGGCTCGGGAAGAAGGAAGGTGGAGGGAGGCGCGGGGGAGGGGGTGACCGGCAGGGGGCTCGGTCGGCCAGGGGGGGCCCCACCTGACAGGGAGTGGGAGAGAGGGGTGCTGGGGTCGGCCACCCAATCCGAAAGGGGATCAGGATCCCGGGCCTTAAGGGATTCGGCCGAGTCTCTTAAATGCCGCCCGCGGCGGTTTCCTAAAAAAAAGGTTTCCTATTTTAATCTTTTTTCGAAACAGAAACTAAAATAAATAAAAAGGCAACGAACAAAAATAATTAATATAGGGTATTATATACCAAAATTTTCAGAAAAATATCCTCTACTCGATTAACATTTTTCCAAGGAAAAATAGAAACTTTAAAAAAATGTTTTTTCAGAAAAATGCCCTAAATGCTTTATTTCTTTTTGGCAATTATTTTCACAATAAAACTTTGGCTTTCTTGGCTCAAAATATTTCAAAAGTGCCCCTGGGTTTGGAGGGTCATATTCCTCCTCTCTTTTCTTGCTTGCAAGAATTTACTTCTCGGCACTTCTTGCACGAAGAAACAAATAGAAATGCATAAGAAAATTTTGAAGGAATTCAAATGCGAATCTCCGTTCAAATTCTTTATAGTTGAAGAAGTCACGTCATCTTCTCTCTTTGCTTTTCAAAGATTGAATTTGAATTCACCGGAGAAGGGGAAAGTCATTTTATTCCCTCTCATTCAAATGTTTTGAAAAGTTTCAAATTTTCGCTCAAGTTTCAATCACTCAATCAAACAAACAATCATTCTAATAATTATTTTAATATTCCAAAATTTGGGATGTTACAAATCTACCACACTTAAAATGAATCTCGTCCTTGAGATTCGAAGAGGCTAGAAAGAAAGGTTAGGGTTTGGGGGTCTTCTAACAAATCCAACCTCCGGCAAAGTGGGATGATACCACACTTAAAATGAGAGATACTGGTCCCTTAAGATTTTAACAATCCTCTGGGGTTTTGGCCTCTGACTCCTCATAGTCTTCATATCTTCCGTCATATTCATAACGTCTCCATCAATACGAGGTCTCTTCCGTTGATATAAGCTTCTTCCGTTACTGGGTCTTCTTAACTGACAGTCTCGTGGTCAGTTCTAAATAACATATCGATGGTTCTCATGGTGGTCTACCATTTGTGGTTATCCTGCAGAGAGAGAGGTCTTGTCTTCATCCTCACCGTAAAATTTCCTACGTGTGACAACAACTGCCATGTACTTGGGGCGTTCATCATACCATTCTATGGCTTAAACAAAAGCTTCAAAGAACGTCGTCTCTCACTATGGGTAAGTCTCTCAGATTTACCATTCCGAATAGCAAGATAAATGATAAGAGTAAGTCGTCATGGTGATCAATCCATTCCGCACCCAAATCATTTCTCTGTATAAGGTTTAGCAAATCTCGCATACTAACACTTGGGCATCCTCACAAGCGTTTCACAATTTCTCTTGTCCACGAACGAAGTTCGGATAATCGATTGGTTCTGCAAGCTGAACAAAACATCTATCGTATCTTCACAACTCTCAGGTTTTTCGTATGCTCCTAAGAAAACGTTTGCTGATCCATCATAGCTTCTTCCATAAGTCATATTCATTTCATAATCAATCCTTTATTACATCCTTGCTTCCTTCAAAATTCTAACTCAAAAATAATTTATTACAAATGCTGCCATCCACATTGTTCGGTATGGTCGAGCATTTCTGCGAACTTTATTCATTCATCTCTCTTGGAGGTACTTTAGTTCCACTCGAACTTTCCGAGGTGCTCCTTGAAATCATCCATCTTTCGCTTCATCATGGTGGGCATTAGCTTCATCTCCATCATCTCCGCACGTACTTCACTCAGGTATTCCTGGGTATGACGGAGTCTTGCTTCAAGTATCTCTCCAATCTGACGTATGGCTTCCATGGCAGCTTCACGAACAGCATCAAAGAAGTTTGCTCGTGGTACACGTGAAATGAAAAAGTATTGCCCCATAGTCTTTGGATAAACTCCTTTCACATGGTGGAGGTGTAATTCCACATACCAAAGTTCCACTCCATTTTCCACAAATGGGTAGCCTTTGTAGACTGCATCCCCTTCAAGATGAATGTGCTTCATCATGTCCTTCAGGATTTTCGGGTAATCATGACCACTGGTCAGGGTCATGATCGTTTCTGGGCCCTTGAGGAATGACTCGTAGAGAGTTGTCATCTGCAGGTGTCAGTAAATAGGTACTCAGAGGAATGCATAAGTCTCCTTGGTAGTTATGGCACATTCCTACTGAGTGGATCCTGTGGATTTACCGATTACTACCACTCTTAAATGAATTATACTCATGCCTGCATAGACCATATTTTCTCATATCCTCATAATGTTCAGAGATCTTTGCTCGTAGAGAAACAACGCATAAATTTTCAACATAGGCAATCATGAGACAATAAATTCCATTTATTCATGATGTTATTACAATCTCACGGACTTCTGTTACAAAAAGATTTCACTCCATGATCTTATGAAAAACAAGAGTGCTTCGGATTACACTTATTGCCACGGTCAAAACTTAACTACTCCTTTTTAGCTTTCTTCCTTTGTGGACAATCGCTGGCAAAATGTTCTGCTTCCTTGCAACAAAAGCAAATGGGTTCTGACAAGTTTCGAGGCGTCTTAGTGTTTGCCTTTGCTCCTTGGGTTCCCGGCTTCCTTCCTGAGCACATGTATTTGTGGTGGCCAAATTTCATACACTTGTAACATCTGACATGACTCAGGTCATTGTCTGCAGAGATTTGGCTCTTCCGAGGGTACTTTTTCTTCTTTCTAGACTCCTTTATTTTGGCCAGTTCTTCTATGTCAAGTGGATCAAACTCCACTTCTTCCGTCGGGAAGTTTCCCAGATACTCTTGGCTTCTCTTCGTGCAATCCTGTGAATAATGTCCTTCTTCTCCACATGAGTATCATGCATTGGAGAAAAATCTGGTCAGACCTTGTCCATCAGGGTCTTCAATATTTTCGTTCATCACCGGTTCTTCTAGAATCTTCTTCTTTAGGGTTTCCTTCACTGCATCTTTCTGCTGCTTGACAACTTGTTGCAGCTTGGGGTAAATATGACACTGAGCTGGGTAGTGGTGGGTTCCTTCACAAAGGAAACAAGTCACCTGACTGCTTGGGCACTCCTCAGCTGGGTGATTTTCTTCACAATGAGTGCATCCATCCTTGTGTTCTTCTTGGGTGTGTCCTATTTCTCCACAGATCTTGCATGCACAAGTCTTCTCCTTCGGATTATCATAGCACTTCTGAATAAGACGAGATCTTAACAAAGTCTTCTTGAATTCGTCCCAAGTTTCTGCTCCACTAAATCCTTGTATGGCATGGTGCATTTTCCACCACATATCAGCACTTTGGGTAAAGTACTGGAGAGCATGTTCCACTTCATACTTCCTTGAGATCAAGTTACTCCCGAAGTGGTTCTCCATGTTCTGAATCCATATTTTGGCTTCCAGTTGGGTCATTGGTCTAGAGACTACAAGTCCAGCTTCATACCCCATCTGGTAGGGTTGAGGTTCTGGGGATGAGACGGGTAAGAGAGGGAGGGAGATACACAGAATACAAACAATATTTTTTTGAGATAGGTTTTATTTGTGGCCGTCGGAAAACACACACTAATGACGGCTCACAAATCATCGTAACTAACGTGGGTATATAACAGGGGTTTGGACTTCTAATGGTCATATAAATATACGAATGTTTCCGGGTCTTCGAGTTCTTCGGGTCTTGAGAGTCTTCAATTGGTGTAGCTTCAATTGCATGATGAAATCCTCTTTACTTTGAAGTAGAACTACGTTGATTCTTCATGAGCTCAAAGGGGTAAGGGTATTGTCTAACTATTTGAGGTGAGAGAGAACATTTGATGAAATTAGAAGAGATGAGAAGTAAAAGGTGTTGTTGAAAATAAAAAATTTGAGAGATCCTTTCCTAAGAAATTTCCAGCTTCTAGCATCACGTCCTACAGTCAACATGTGCTCTGATACCATTTCTGTAGCGACCCAACTCAAGATGAGTCAAGCCTCTGTGTTTCTGTGCCATCCCTGGATCAGTATGCTGGCACACACAGTACATCAATGTATATATATCAAAGTGCAATCACATGTAAATAGCGTAAAACTGATATATATACCTTAAATATCTCAGCGGAAGCAGTCAAGGGACCGGAGTCCCAATAAACACCAACGGCAAGTTGAGTGTAGACCGTAACCCTGAATCGTACTCTTACTCGTCGAAGAAAAATATCTGCAACATAAGACGTTGCAGCCGTGTAGGTCAGCATATTGAATATGCCGGCAAGTCACATAAGAGAGGGGTGAAAATTAATCATCTATACTATATGCATATATGGCAGGTGGGGCTATAAGTTTT
This sequence comes from Hordeum vulgare subsp. vulgare, assembly GCF_904849725.1. Lineage (NCBI taxonomy): Eukaryota > Viridiplantae > Streptophyta > Magnoliopsida > Poales > Poaceae > Hordeum > Hordeum vulgare. Next base: position 443,200,491 of record NC_058519.1, read on the forward strand.
GCATAAAGCCAATTTTATCCTACAACAAGAGGGGCTAAAAGCAAAATGTTACTACATTGTTGGTTGTTAACGAGATGGTTCCGCCAACCAGTTCTCGTACCCGAGTTGTCAATAATTACCCTCATCAAGTATTTATAATGGTGTTGATAAATCCAGATAACTTCAGTTCCTTTGGCTCAAGTTGTCCATGACCGTGGACACGGCTAATCGATTAGGTTTGAGTACTCTGCAGAGTTTTGCACATGTTCCCCACAAGATCTGATTGTCTCCGTGTATGTCCTCGAACTTCAGGGTGTTTGAAGACCGGATGATCAAAACATGGTCTTTCAACGGGTCCCTCTGAATCCCTGTCGGTGCCCATCCATTCCTACCGTTCTTCTACATCTGCTAGCACCGCCTGTCCTGAGTCGCTGCGTTGTCCAACCAAGCCAGAGTCCATAATGACTTGTGGCTGTGCAGGTAAGCCTTGGGTCTTAAAAATATCCGTCCGTCTCTTTGAGCCTAGGTGAAGCTTTCCGCAGGATGTCATGGCCTCTCCAGCATCCCGGGTCATCCACTGGGTTCTCCAGGGAGCCGATCAACCGTCCTTCACCCAGAGTTGCATTGCGTCCGAGGTCTTGAAAATCTTGTCTTAACCGGTCTTGATTATTTAATCAACCTCGCATCACTCGTGTTATGCATTCAACCGAAATCCCGTCTACTCAAGCATAGCAATATGAAATTTGTCGTCCCGGGCCAATTAACGGGGTTGTTCGGTGCCTACCACATGATACTACAATATGTAACCATAATTTCCAAGTACCTACTCAGCATGGAATTGGGCATAGGATGGTAGAACTACGATGCATAAAACATAGGTGATAGTATGATCAAAGTGACTTGCCTTGATGATAGTTGTCTTGATCGAGCGCTTCTAAGTAACACGCTTCCACTCCGGGTGATCTATCGATACAAACAAATACACACCATAAGCACTACAATCAATCAACAAGTAAAAAAATAACATCACAAGTAAAGATTTGCTATGGCCTAAGTGAAAGAATTCAATACACGTTACTAACGCAGAAACTTGTTTCTGTTAAAAACCCAAGTAAAAATATATAAATTTTTTTGAAACTTCTACCACAGTAAGATATAATCATTAGGAAGTAGTGGCAAAAAGAATCAACTCAAAATCATTTTTTAAACTCCTGTAATAGGCAAAACAAGGTTTAAACTAAATCTGATCTAATTCAAATTTGAAAATTTCAAACACAGACACATTATATGTTTTTAAAAACTACAGAAAATTTGTGATCTACTAGAAAAATAATCAACTCTATTGGAGTTGTGGATCAAAAGTTATGATCAAAAGAAAATTGAATCTGCCTCTGTTTTTGAATTGAACTGAAAATAAAAAAAACCTAACTAGTGAACAGGGGGTCCACGTGGTGCTCTCTGATTGGCTAAGGGGTCAGTGCTGCGTAGCTAATCCAACGAACGTTCGCAAAGTAAAGAAAAACTGCTCGGCTAACTAATACTAATAGAAAACCGAACGGTTTTCTTAACAAAACCGAAGGGTTACCTAGTGTCTAATCACGAGCGTTCATCTAATATCGGACGGCTACGGGGAGGGGATGGGGTGCTCACTGGCGTGGCAGTCTCCGACGAGGGCTGACGGCGGAAGCGGCTCGGGTGTGGGCGGGGGAAGGTGCTCCCGAGGGTCTCCGGCGGCGGCGAGGGCTCCAGTCGATGCGGGCGAGGGCGGCGAGCGCGTTGGTGGCGTCGGGGAGGGGTCGGGGTGGCCGGAGGTGGCGCAGCGGGTGGCCGGAGTAGGCCGAGCTCGGGTGCTCCGGCGAGGGCAGCAAGGGGCGACGGGACGGAGCTTGGGCGGGGCGGCGAGGGTGGGGAACGGGGCGAGGAGGGCTCGGGGCGGTCGGGTTTTATAGGGGGAGGGGGGTGGTGCCATAGGGAAGGGAATCAGGGAGGCAAGGAAGGTCCCAGCAATGGCGGCTCGGCTCAGGAAAAAGGAAGGTGGAGGGAGGCGCGGGGGAGGGGGTGACCGGCAGGGGGCTTGGTCGGCCAGGGGGGGCCCACCTGGCATGGAGTGGGAGAGAGGGGCGCTGGGGTCGGCCACCCGATCCGAAAGGGGATCAGGATCCCGGGCCTTAAGGGATTCGGCCCAGTCTCTTAAATGCCGCCCGCGGCGGTTTCCTAAAAAAAGGTTTCCTATTTTAATCTTTTTCCGAAACAGAAACTAAAATAAATAAAAAGGCAACGAACAAAAATAATTAATATAGGGTATTATATACCAAAATTTTCAGAAAAATATCCTCTACTCGATTAACATTTTTTCAAGGCAAAAATAAAAACTTTAAAAAAATGTTTTTTCAGAAAAATCCCCTAAATGCTTTATTTCTTTTTGGCAATTATTTTCACAATAAAACTTTGGCTTTCTTGGCTCAAAATATTTCAAAAGTGCCCCTGGTTTTGGAGGGTCATATTCCTCCTCTCTTTTCTTGCTTGCAAGAATTTACTTCTCGGCACTTCTTGCACGAAGAAACAAATAGAAATGCATAAGAAAATTTTGAAGGAATTCAAATGCAAATCTCCGTTCAAATTCTTTATAGTTGAAGAAGTCACGTCATCTTCTCTCTTTGCTTTTCAAAGATTGAATTTGAATTCACCGGAGAAGGGGAAAGTCATTTTATTCCCTCTCATTCGAAAGTTTTGGAAAGTTTCAAATTTTCACTGAAGTTTCAATCACTCAATCAAACAAACAATCATTCTAATAATTATTTTAACATTCCAAAATTTGGGATGTTACATCAGTCATTGTTGCAATTAATAAGAAGTAATAAGGAAAGAGAGGTTCACATATAAATATATCATCTTAGACACTTTTTACAATTGTCAGCACTCACCAAACTATTACATGCTTAGGAGTAGATGTTGGACAAGGAAGACAACATAATGAATTGTGTTTGCTTGGTTCCAAACAATGTTATATGATTAGAGATCCCTTAGCATGTGGCGATTGCTTCCACCTCATATTAGCCAAAACTCCCGCACCAACTAGAGATACTACTTGTGCATCCATAAACCTCCAACCCAGTTTTGCCATGAGAGTCCACCATACCTACCTATGGATTGAATAAGATCCTTCAAGTAAGTTGTCATCGGTGCAAGCAATACAAATTGCTCTCTAATATGTATGATCTATTAGTGTGTGGAAAATAAGCTTTGTACGGACCTGTGATGAGGAAGACATAAAAGCGAAAGACTGCATAATAAAGTTCTTTATCACAGGAGGCAATATAAAGTGACGTTCCTCCGCACTAAGAGGACACGCATCCAAACCTCAAAAGCGCATGACAACCTGTGCTTCCCTCTGCGAAGGGCCTATCTTGTACCTTTACTTTTTTCCCTTGTAAGAGTCATGGTGATCTTCACCAATTCCCTATTTTGCCTTTGTCTTGGCTACCGTCACATGCTTGGGAAAGATCTATATTCATATATCAACTTGGAGTTGAGTACTTATGCTTTATTATTGTTGACTTTACCCTTGAGGTAAATCGTTGGGAGGCAAAACTATAAGCCCCTATTTTCCTCTGTGTCCAGCTGAAACTTTGACACCATGAGTACCACGTGAGTTGTAACAATTGTGGAAAACAAAGAGATGATTGAGTATGTGGGTTTGCCTTACAAGCTCTTATTTGACTCTTTCTGATGTTGTGATAAATTGCAATTGCTTCAATGACTTTGGACTGTTGTTGGTTACTTCTCGGTAAGGTTTTTTGCTTCATGATTTTCTTTGTGAAGGAATTGTTACTTTCCCATAAGAATCTTTATGATGTATTGCTGTCCTATGTGTGATCATGATGCCCTCATGTCCGTATTATGTTTTATCGACACCTTCGTCCCTAAACATGTGGACATGTTTATGGAACTTGGTTTTTGCTTGAGGACAAGCGAGGTCTAAGCTTGGGGGAGTTGATACGTCCATTTTGCATCATGCTTTCATGTTGATATTTATTGCTTTATGGGCTATTATATTACTTTGTGGTACCATATTTATGCCCTTTCTCTCTTATTTTGCAAGGTTTATTTGAAGAGGGAGAATTCAGGCAGTTGGAATTCTGGACTGGAAAAGGAGCAAATCTTAGTCCACTATTCTGCACATCTCCAAATTCCGTGAAAAGTTACGTGGATTTTTTTGGGATTATATAAAAAATACTGGGCGAAAGAAATACCGGAGGAGGGCTGCCACGGCGCCACAAGCCTTGCCACCGCCACCCCCTGGTGGCGGAGTGGAGGCTTGTGGGCTCCCTAATGGCCCACTAGCTCCCCCCTTTTGCTATATGAAGGGTTTTGGTACAGAAAAAATCATTCGGGAGCTTTTTCGTGGTTTCTCCGCCGCCACGAGGTGGAACTTGAGCAGATCCAATCTAGAGCTCCGGCAGGACGATCCTGCCAGGGGAAACTTCCCTCCCGGAGGGGAAATCTTCGCCATCGTCATCACCAACACTCCTCTCATCGGAGGGGAGGCATCTTCATCAACATCTTCATCAGCACCATCTCCTCTCAAATCCCTAGTTCATCTCTTGTAATCAATCTCCGTCTCACGACTCCGATTGGTACTTGTAAGGTTTCTAGTAGTGTTGATTACTCTTTGTAGTTGATGCTAGTTGGATTACTTGGTGGAATAGTTTATGTTCAGATCCTTGATGCTATTCATTACACCTCTAATAATGATTACGATTATGATTTTTGAGTAGTTACTTTTGTTCCTGAGGACATGGGATAAGTCATGTTAATAATAGTCATGTGAATTTGATATTCGTTCGGTATTTTGATATGTTGTATGTTGTCTTTTCCTCTAGTGGTGTTATGTGAACGTCAACTACATAACACTTCACCATATTTGGGCCTAGAGGAAGGCATTGGGGAGTAGTAAGTAGATGATGGGTTGCTGGAGTGACAGAAGCTTAAACCCCAGTCTATGCGTTGCTTCGTGAGGGGCTGATTTGGATCCACTAGTTTAATGCCATGGTTAGACTTTGTCTTAATTCTTCTTTTGTAGTTGCGGATGCTTGCGAGAGAGGTTAATCATAAGTGGGATGCTTGTCCAAGTAAGGGCAGTACCCAAGCGCCGGTCCACCCACATATCAAACTATCAAAGTAACGAACGCGAATCATATGAACATGATGAAACTAGCATGACAGAAATTCCCGTGTGTCCCCGGGAGCGTTTTTCCTCCTATAATACTTTGTTCAGGCTTGTCCCTTGCTACAAAAGGGATTGGGCCACTTGCTGCACCATTTCTACTACTTGTTGCTTGTTACTCTTTGCTTGCTACGTTTCACCTCGCTACACAATCACTTGTTACCGCTACTTTCAATGCTTGCAGTTATTACCTGTCGGGACCCCGTTCCTAAGCCATAGGAATCCAGCCTGTAACACATCGCATCCCTTTGTGGTCTCACGCACGGTTAACTCTACGGCTGCAGCCTTACCTTGGCCGGGACCGTTTGCGTCTTTTGACTCACGTATGCGATAGTGTCGCTAGCATTCCAATGTCAAAGAACCCGGATCGACATGTCTAGTCATAAACCAAAGTGGCAGTTCCGCACAAGGACAGGCATACATGACCCAACAAAGCAGGTGTCGGTCATCAACGAACGTAGACGAGTCGTAGCAAGCTACAAGGACTCCATTACGTCGCGTGACATTTCCCCAAAGGGGACAGACACAGCAGCTAAGAAGGACACATGCCGGTCAACCAATGTGTCCGGAGCAGTAGCGAACTACCAAGGCTCGTTGGATCACAAAGGGGCATTTCCTTGTAAGGAGTGCTACTAAAGTTCACGACTAGGTATTCGCACCCCATACATATCAAGTAAGACACACGTACGCATGGCATACCGATATGTATAGATACATCGATGGCATCACAACATAACCATAAACATACAAGCTTTATTTAAGAGGCTCGGAAGAGCCACACACATATTATTACACATTAAGGGTCTCACGACCCATAATATCAGTCACACAATACAAGCCAGCGGAAGAGTTATAAACTGTCTGGGTACAGACAGAGCAACTAGAAGGCACATGGCCTGACTATACTACAGAGCCGACGTAGGGCCAGATCGTAGCTGGGACACCAGCTACTCGTCGTCGTCGATGTCTACGAAGAACCCTCCATTAGGGTCATTGGCAACCTCTGCAACATTTATTAAACAAACATGAGTACGAAGGTACTCAGCAAGACTTTTAGGAGAACTAACTACTCATGCAAGGTATCAAAAGGTATTGTGGGGTTTCATGCGGGAAGCCAGCATTTGACTCGTGGCTAGACAACTTGCTTTTTGAAATTAGTTTTGACAACTTGATTTCTCGCACACGAGTCCACTAACACCACAACAATACACTATCGTGGAATCATTCCGTCTCCATACGGAAATGCCGCCCACGACACTCACGCTTATCTTGACAATTTTATGAGTAGCCATTGAATTATCTATGAACAACATATGTCTCCAAGTAGTCCATATCCGCGGACGCGGCTATTCGAATAGATCATAACCCTGCAGGGGTGTACTTCGTCACACACGCTCCCGCCACTTATCGCCATGTGCACGTCATGCACCTCGGCAACCTTCAAGCGGAAGCCCAGCGAGGGAGTCGGCCACGACCGTTAACCACACTAGTACCTAGTCCAGGTTTATCGCCTATCTGAGAGTAACCCGTACGGAAGTCCGGCCGAGGTTTCCGCCACGGCCTCAAACGATGTGCGCAGGGTTCCCAAGCCCACCATCCGGGTGCTACTTGGTACACCATGCCACTACCTACCGCATCATGGTCCACCTCTCAGGTCAGCACCATGCACGGCCTCCAGCATTACTATAAACACCAGAAACTACTTGCAACTCCTGGACCGAGTACTACGCGATTAATAGGCCGAGCGGGGTCATATTTCAGGGCCCAGCATGTGGTAGTATCTAGTCTTGGATTACATACACGGAACTCAGTTCCTAAGGACGGTTCCAATGAAACAACCCGCCATGTACTCCTACACAGCCTTTCACCGGTACCTTTACCAAATCAAGTTCAACACACGACCTTTGCTCACCGAACACATTCCACATTTCTGTTCATCTCCCAGATGACAGACCATACACAACTCTAAGCATAGCATGCATAGCAGGATAAGGCACATCATAGTTCAAGCAACTACCAGGTATGCTAGGTTGCAAGGTTCGGCTATTTACTGTGACAAGGTTAAGTCATGCAAAGGAAGTGGGTCCAACTATCGTGGCAAAAGCAGTTGAAGCATTTGATCCTAATGCAATAAATAGGTGCAGGAGCAAGAACATAGGTGTTATCGGGATGATCAAAAGGGTTGCTTGCCTTGTTTCTCAAAGGAGGAACGATATCCGTCGGACGGATATTCGGTGGAATCCGGGGGTGCGGAGCCTACCGAAATGAACGGAAACATTCAATAACAATCATATGCAATCAAAATGATGCATGAGCAAGGCATGAGAATGCAAGTGATAAGTTATTATAATCAAGATGTTTTAGGTTTAGAGTTGATTTGAATCACATTCGAATAGCAATTCAAACGGGTATTCTCGGATACCGGTTTAATTGATTCGACCTGATGCTCAGATCAACCTAATGTTAACATGCATGAAATGTCATGTTATGGTAGTGATTTATCTCTAGGGAAGTGTGTGATCATTGTATTTATAATGAAATTTGGATATTTTTGCAATTTCCATTTATAAAGTGATTAAAAGAATTGAATTATTCTTTATTTCACAATTTAGGGTTCTGTAACTTTTCCAAACATAGTTGAAAATAGCATAATCAGAATCCTTGAATTTTTCTGATACTTTTTCATATATAAATTATTTTCATTGGAGTTACAGATTAATTTCTATGATTTTTGCAATTTTTAGTAATTTCCTGAATTATTTTTATACTAGAAATTCCATTTATTGCATCAGGCTGACGTCAGCAGGTCAGCCGACCTGTTCAGGTCAAACCTGACAGGGGGGCCCCACTGGTCAGCCTCTCTGGGACTAATCCCGCGCTGACCAGCCCCTAATTGGGGTTTGACCAGGCGTGGGGCCCTCTGTCAGCGACTGAGGGGAGGGCGATTACGCCCTAATGGTCGGCCACGTCGACGGCCACCGGAGGGTGGTCGCCGGCGACCAAACCCGCGGCGGAGGGCTCGCCGGAGGCGACCTAGACGGCGCTGCACAGCACGAAAACGCACGCGGTTGGCAGCTACAGCAAGCTCGCGAAGTGGCCGATCTGGCAGGACCATCTGGGGAGGCTAGGGTCGCCGGAAGAGGCGTCGGCGACGAGCCGGAGCGGCGGCCGAAGTTCGGGCGTCGTCGGGGGCTTTGAACCAGAGGGATCCACGCTTAGTTCTTAGTTGCTACGGCATCTACGCGTCGTCCTGGAGCTTCTGGTGCTCTCGGGAGGACGAGCTGGACATCGGAGGGCTACCGGCGACGAGCGGCAACGGCGGTGCTCGTCGGGCTCCGGTGAAACTAGGGCTAGAGGAGGGGATCGACGGGGAAAACTTAGGGAAAACCACCGCATGCTCACAGGGAGTGCAGAGAAGAGCTCAGACGGCTCGGGGAAGGCCTGGGGGCGACGAATCGACGGAAGAGGTCCGGCGGCCGGAGGAGGAAGACGACGGCGTTGCGGGCGTTGCAGGGCTCGAGGAGGCTTCGGCTTCTGCAGAGACGACCAGGGCGACGAGGCGGAGCTAATGGCATGCTCGAGGGGGGGGGATCCTATGGCCAGGGGCACGGCCAGCTCGAGCTTGAGCTTGGCTCTAATGGCGGCAGCAGGGAGACGGAGGGGATCCGGGAGGAGGGGATGAACCGAGGCGGGGAATAGATACGGGAAGCTCTGGGGAGCTTATCCCCGCCGTCGCCAGCGCGAACCGGCGACCAGGCAGGCACGCAAGTGCGTGGCCGCGCCGGAGGAGGCGGCGGCCACCTCCTGCTGCCTACTGGCGCGAGGGAGGGGACGAGCGGCGAGATGGGCTGGGCCGGGCTTGGCGACAGGTAAGACTTTTTCCCATTTTCTCTTTTTTTTGTTTTTTCTGTTTTGCTATTTATTGCTTTGCTAATTATTTCAGCTCCAAAACAAAAAGTAAAAACTATTTTGACCTCCTGAAATATTTGTTATAATATCCCCACTCATTTCCAAGATTTTCAACATTTTTGGAAAATTATAGTTTCTGATTTCAAATTTTTAAATTTGAAACCAGTGGCTTTTGCAAATATTTAAAATGCTTAAAGTGTCAAGAAATAGTTTTCTCCAATGCTCATTTACTTTCATGACTTATCAGAAAGTTTGAACATTTCTTGAGGCTATTTTGGGTTCATTGATTTGAACTAGTTTGAGATTTCCTTTAATTGAAATGGTGGCTAGGGTTTTGAGTTTTTCCTTTGCCACTTTGTTGTTTTTGTTGAAACTTCTTAGATGCAAATGCAAAGAAGACATGAGCACAATGCTATCTTGCTTAAGGGTTAGGGATGTGACAACTCACCCCCACTCAAAAGAATCTCGTCCCGAGATTTAGAAGTCGTCGGGAATAACGCAGGATATTCGAGTCGGTGACGATCCTCTCTTTCCCAAGTTGCCTCCTTTTCTGAATGATTTGACCATTGAACTTTAAGAAACTTGAGGTTTCGACGTCGAGTGGTAAGCTCAGCTTGATCGAGAATACGCACGGGGTATTCTCGGTAAGAAAGGTTATCTTGTAGATCAAGCGTTTCGTGGTCCACTTCACGGATAGGATCCGAAAAGCAACGCCTGAGTTGCGAGACGTGGAAAACATCATGAACCTTGGAAAGATGCGGAGGAAGTTCCAACTGGTAGGCAACTTCTCCTCGTTTGGCAAGAATGCGAAAAGGTCCAATGTAACGAGGAGCCAACTTGCCCTTGATACCGAAACGATGGGTACCCTTCAAAGGTGTAACCCGAAGGTAAGCCTTCTCGTCAACTTCAAAGGTCACAGCCTTATGATGACGATCATATTGGCTCTTTTGACGAGACTGGGCTGTTTTCAACTTTTCACGAATAATGCGAACCTGCTCTTCTGCGTCCTGGATCATGTCCGGGCCAAAGAGTTGCCTCTCTCCGGTTTCTGACCAATTAAGAGGTGTTCGACATCTTCGTCCATAGAGAACTTCAAAAGGGGCCTTGCCCAGGCTTGATTGATAACTATTGTTATAAGCGAATTCGGCGAATGGAAGGCACTTCTCCCAATTCATACCGAACGAAATAACACAAGCTCGGAGCATATCTTCTAGGATTTGATTCACTCTTTCTACTTGACCACTTGATTGAGGATGGAAAGCAGTGCTAAAAGATAAGTGAGTCCCCATGGCATTCTGAAAACTTTCCCAGAAGCGAGAAGTAAAGATACTTCCACGGTCCGAGTTAATTTCCAGGGGAACACCATGAAGAGACACTATTCGAGAGATATATAACTCTGCTAGCTGGCTAGCTGTTATACTCTCACGAACAGGAAGAAAATGAGCCACTTTGGAAAGACGGTCAATGACCACAAAGATAGCATTATTTCCTTTCTTGGTCTTGGGAAATCCGGTAATGAAATCCATGCTAACTTTATCCCATTTCCATTCAGGAATAGCTAAAGGTTGAAGGGTGCCACTTTGATGTTCTGCCTTAACTCGACGACAAACGTCGCAGTTAGCCACTAACTCAGCAATTTCTCTCTTCATCCTAGTCCACCAGAACCTCTTGCGTAGGTCGTGATACATCTTAGTACTACCAGGATGAATGGTGAGAGGGGAATCATGAGCCTCCTTAAGGATTAACTGCCTTAGATGTGGGTTCTTAGGAACCACTAAACGATTCTGGAAGAACACAACACCTTGATCATTCATGGAAAATTCTTTAGCGTTTCTCCTAAAAATATTCTTCTTGATCCGTGATATACCCTTGTCACGCTTTTGGCCAGTTATAATTTGATCCGTAAGAGTAGGCTTCGCCACCAGGGTAGAAAGGAATCCTTGAGGAACAATATGAAGATTCAACTTCCGAAAGTCCTCATGGAGATGTGGTTGACCTTGTTGTAGCATCAAATTGTTACAATAAGATTTACGACTTAGTGCATCGGCCATAACATTGGCCTTCCCCAGGGTGTAAGTTATCCCTAAGTCGTAATCCGAGATCAACTCAATCCATCGTCTTTGCCTGAGATTCAAATCCGGCTGGGTGAAGATATACTTCAGACTTTGGTGATCAGTGAATATTTCGCAACGATTACCCAGAAGGTAATGTCGCCAGGTTTTTAGTGCATGGACCACAGCTGCAAGCTCAAGGTCATGTGTGGGATAATTATCCTCATGTGGATGCAACTGTCGAGATGCGTATGCGATCACATGACGATCTTGCATGAGAATGCAACCTAACCCTTGTCGCGAGGCGTCGCAATAGATAACAAAGTCCTTAGAAAAATCTGGTGGTAGCAACACAGGTGCGGAAGTTAGGCGTCTTTTCAGTTCCTGAAAACTATGCTCACACTGTGGTGTCCACTCGAACTTTTTATCCTACTTGAGGAGTTCAGTCAGAGGCTTTGCAACCTTGGAGAAATTCTCGACGAAGCGGCGACAATAGCTCGCTAGACCAAGAAAACTCCTAACTTGCTTAACCGATTCAGGTTGAGTCCAATCAAGGACAGCTTGAACTCTCTCGGGATTGACAGCAATACCCTTACCAGAGATTACGTGGCCTAGATAGGTCACTTCCGGTAACCAGAATTCACATTTTGAAAATTTGGCATAAAGGCGATGCTCTCGAAGTTTCATCAATACCAGCCTTAGATGCTCGGCATGTCCTTGTTCATTCTTGGAGTAGATGAGAATATCATCGAGGTATACTACGACGAATTTATCCAAATACTCCATAAAGATTGAATTCATCAGTCGAGAGAAGGTGGCTGGGGCATTGGTTAAACCGAAGGACATAACGGTGTACTCATATTGGCCATAACGAGTAACAAAGGCCGTTTTTGGAATGTCCCCGTTCTTAATCTTGATTTGATGGTATCCCAACCTCAAATCCATTTTGGAGAAGATTGAGGATCCAGCGAGCTGATCGTACAGATCGTTGATCCTGGGGAGCGGATACTTGTTCTTTATGGTGACCTGGTTAACTGGTCGGTAATCTACAACCATCCGATCCGTTCCGTCTTTCTTCTTGATGAAGAGGACGGGACAAGCCCAAGGAGAAGAGCTAGGACGAATGAAACCCTTGTTCAAGGCCTCATCTAGTTAGTTCTTAAGTTCAGCTAGCTCCAGGGGTGCCATCTTATAAGGTCTTCTGGCTATTGGAACAGTTCCCGGAACAAGATCTATCACAAACTCTACATCTCTGTCAGGTGGAATTCCTGGCAGTTCCTCTGGAAAAACATCCGGGAAGTCACGGACTACCGGAATGTCTTCAAGTTCCGGAAGAGGGTTGGCATTTAGGGAATAGAGCTGGCATTTGGCAACTCGAGTAGAGACATTTACTATCTCACCCGAGGGATGGGTAAGCTGGACATTTCTAGAGTGAGTATCAATCTTGGCATAGTGAGCTGACATCCAGTCCATGCCCAAGATGATATTAATATCCGAAGATTTCAACGCTATCAATGAGGCTAGAAAAACTAGCCTGTCTACTAGAATTTCATTGTCATAGGTTATCCTAGAGGATTGCCATTTACTACCAGGGGTTTGGACAACCAATGGGATTGGCATATCACAAAATGACATGTTATGCAACTGTGCATAACTTTCTGAAATGAAGGAATGAGAAGACCCAGTGTCAAAGAGAACGGACGCTGGGTGATGATTAACAAGAAGCGTACCCAGCATGACGTCGGGATCCTCTGCAGCTTCTTCTGCTGACACATAGTTCACACGGCCACGTGCAGGAGTTGGCTTCACATAAAACGCTTTGCCCGACGGACTTTCCGGGTTGCTTGGCACCCACATTCTGAGGACACTCACGGGAATAATGCCCTGGTTCTCCACACTTATAGCATATCACCTGGTTGGCACGTGGTGCAGCATTGCTAGCTGGACCACCATAAGCTTTTGATGGAGGGTTGGCCTGATTCGTCTGAGGCGCCACGTAGGATGGCCTCGGAGTGTATCTTGGCGGCAGAGAACTGTTTGGAACCCACAGCCTGCGTTTTTGAAACGCGGAACCAGAAGATGAGCCAAAGTCACGGGAGTGCTTCCTTGTGGCTTCGAAGTCAGAATGACCAGTCTCCGCACTGATCGCTTTGTTGACCAGGGCTTGAAAGCTTGCACACTCATGGAGGCGCAGATCTCGACGGAGCTCAGGGCTCAGACCCTTACGGAATCTTGCTTGCTTCTTGGCGTCAGTAGACACCTCCTCCGTTGCATAGCGGGCGAGGTTACCGAACTCGCGGCTATAGGCATCCACAGACAACTTGCCCTGAGTGAAGGCACATAACTCCTCTCTCTTTCTGTCCATCAGGCCCTCTGGAATATGGTGCAGACGAAAAGCTGCACTGAAGTCTGCCCATGTGGCCACTGGTTCAGCGGGACGCATAGCTTCAAAATTCTCCCACCACAGATTGGCGGGTCCCTCCAGGAAATACGCCGCAAAGGTCACCTTGTTGGCCTCAGACACATTCGCAGAGCGAATCTTGCGTGAAATGCTGCACAGCCAGTCATCAGCGTTGAGGGGATCGACGGAATGATGAAACTTTGGAGGATTCAGCTTCACAAAGTCATTGAGGGACACTGCAGCATTCCCAGGCTGTCGAGCCGTATTCTGCTCAATACGCTCTAGCAGTCGGTTGGTCTCCCTTTTGTTTCTTTCTGCCTCAAGCATCACTTCTACCAGAGAAGGTGGGTGAGGCAGGTCTTCCTGTGAAGCTTGACTACCCTCACCTTGCTCATGAGCAGGGGCACGGTTCAACCTGGTGAACACCATCCTGACAAACAAACTCATAGCTTAGACCAATATCATATCAATACTAACTATGGATTAATAATGTACTGAACACACGGAATGCGGAAATGAATATCCGAACAACATGGTAACAAGCAACTGCTATATATACACCATGGTTCATACACACCCTTACATAGTTCAGTACAAACTTACTCGAAGAGCAAACTACTGAAATGGTGGAACTACTCATCAGAGGCTTACAAGCTTCCTATACATTATTTATCTAGGCCTCCGAAATTCGTTTCACATTACTACCATACTCCACAAGTCACGCAGGACTGTGAACATACGGCTACTACCATACTATCCTTCCGCTCATAGTTCAGGCATCCGCATAGAAAATCTCATAGAGGTTACCTCCATGACCTGGAAGCTCAACCTGCGGATCAGGAAACACTCTAGCCTGAGATCCCTGGGATCCGTAAGGACACGGATGTGGCCTTGGTCCCCTGACTGGTGGTAAGAGGGGTCCCCGAAGAGGTGTGACTCCTCCTATAGCTGGCCAGTCAACGTGAGCCGGAAGATGGGTCCTAACAGGATTCAACATCTCCATCTCTCCATACCCTGTCTGGACTACCGGTGCCAGCTGCGTCAAAGCTGTCCACAGACGGGCACGGGTAGCATAAAGCTCCATGCGGAGAGCACGAGCATCCTTGTCTCTGTTCTCTAGCATCTCAACAGTGGACTGCAGAAGTGGATCCTCCATAGAAGAATCAAAATAGACTCCACTGAGGTATCCCTCTTCACCAGACTGAGAGGCCGGAACATAGTAGAACTCTGAATTCTGCAGCAGTGCATGTCTCGCTCTCATAATAGTCAGCATTGAATAGGCAGCATCCTGTACTGCCATGTCAACGGTGACCCCCAACCCATAGGACCAATGGATTGGCTTCTCCGCTCCAGGGTAGTCTGGAAATACCCTAACAGTGCAGATGTACTGGCTCTGGTTGAAGTCTCGGTACTGTTCCTCTACCGTGTACTCGGGGTACCAGCGGTAACCGCACACTGACATCACCCTGACCAGCATGGCCGTATGACCCGGTACATCAATGCACCTGGTCAAACGTACCACCTGACGAGAAGGACGACCAGGCATCTGTAAATAGAGAGTAATGCAAAAGCATTAGAGCTCTGAATGCAAAATTGGGCAGCATAGTGGCTGTAATTGCTCAAAAACAAATTTGAGACAACCCAAAATAGGATAGCGTAACCACTCAACTATCAAGTTCAATTCTCTGGTCACCAAACTTACTTCCTGCTTCCTAGGAATAAAAGAAACCCAATATCTCTCGACCCGTAGTCCTATAATCTACCGATCAAAAATCCGAGCCTAGGAGAAGATAAGTAACCTATACCTTAATTCCCGCAGAAAAGACGAGGATGACCAGAATAGAATATCTTGAGAAGAGAACAAGAGTGTTACGTTCCCTTCCACAAACAATTCCCCTATATATAACTAAGAAATTCTAGACTCAACTTCGACCAGTTTGGCTTAGTAATCCTACAGTCAGTCAGGCTCTGATACCAACGCTGTCGGGACCCCGATCCTAAGCCATAGGAATCCAGCCTGTAACACATCGCATCCCTTTGTGGTCTCACGCACGGTTAACTCCACGGCTGCAGCCTTACCTTGGCCGGGACCGTTTGCGTCTTTTGACTCACGTATGCGATAGTGTCGCTAGCATTCCAACGTCAAAGAACCCGGATCGACATGTCTAGTCATAAACCAAAGTGGCAGTTCTGCACAAGGACAGGCATACATGACCCAACAAAGCAGGTGTCGGTCATCAACGAACGTAGACGAGTCGTAGCAAGCTACAAGGACTCCATTACGTCGCGTGACATTTCCCCAAAGGGGACAGACACAGCAGCTAAGAAGGACACATGCCGGTCAACCAATGTGTCCGGAGCAGTAGCGAACTACCAAGGCTCGTTGGATCACAAAGGGGCATTTCCTTGTAAGGAGTGCTACTAAAGTTCACGACTAGGTATTCGCACCCCATACATATCAAGTAAGACACACGTACGCATGGCATACCGATATGTATAGATACATCGATGGCATCACAACATAACCATAAACATACAAGCTTTATTTAAGAGGCTCGGAAGAGCCACACACATATTATTACACATTAAGGGTCTCACGACCCATAATATCAGTCACACAATACAAGCCAGCGGAAGAGTTATAAACTGTCTGGGTACAGACAGAGCAACTAGAAGGCACATGGCCTGACTATACTACAGAGCCGACGTAGGGCCAGATCGTAGCTGGGACACCAGCTACTCGTCGTCGTCGATGTCTACGAAGAACCCTCCATTAGGGTCATTGGCAACCTCTGCAACATTTATTAAACAAACATGAGTACGAAGGTACTCAGCAAGACTTTTAGGAGAACTAACTACTCATGCAAGGTATCAAAAGGTATTGTGGGGTTTCATGCGGGAAGCCAGCATTTGACTCGTGGCTAGACAACTTGCTTTTTGAAATTAGTTTTGACAACTTGATTTCTCGCACACGAGTCCACTAACACCACAACAATACACTATCGTGGAATCATTCCGTCTCCATACGGAAATGCCGCCCACGACACTCACGCTTATCTTGACAATTTTATGAGTAGCCATTGAATTATCTATGAACAACATATGTCTCCAAGTAGTCCATATCCGCGGACGCGGCTATTCGAATAGATCATAACCCTGCAGGGGTGTACTTCGTCACACACGCTCCCGCCACTTATCGCCATGTGCACGTCATGCACCTCGGCAACCTTCAAGCGGAAGCCCAGCGAGGGAGTCGGCCACGACCGTTAACCACACTAGTACCTAGTCCAGGTTTATCGCCTATCTGAGAGTAACCCGTACGGAAGTCCGGCCGAGGTTTCCGCCACGGCCTCAAACGATGTGCGCAGGGTTCCCAAGCCCACCATCCGGGTGCTACTTGGTACACCATGCCACTACCTACCGCATCATGGTCCACCTCTCAGGTCAGCACCATGCACGGCCTCCAGCATTACTATAAACACCAGAAACTACTTGCAACTCCTGGACCGAGTACTACGCGATTAATAGGCCGAGCGGGGTCATATTTCAGGGCCCAGCATGTGGTAGTATCTAGTCTTGGATTACATACACGGAACTCAGTTCCTAAGGACGGTTCCAATGAAACAACCCGCCATGTACTCCTACACAGCCTTTCACCGGTACCTTTACCAAATCAAGTTCAACACACGACCTTTGCTCACCGAACACATTCCACATTTCTGTTCATCTCCCAGATGACAGACCATACACAACTCTAAGCATAGCATGCATAGCAGGATAAGGCACATCATAGTTCAAGCAACTACCAGGTATGCTAGGTTGCAAGGTTCGGCTATTTACTGTGACAAGGTTAAGTCATGCAAAGGAAGTGGGTCCAACTATCGTGGCAAAAGCAGTTGAAGCATTTGATCCTAATGCAATAAATAGGTGCAGGAGCAAGAACATAGGTGTTATCGGGATGATCAAAAGGGTTGCTTGCCTTGTTTCTCAAAGGAGGAACGATATCCGTCGGACGGATATTCGGTGGAATCCGGGGGTGCGGAGCCTACCAAAATGAACGGAAACATTCAATAACAATCATATGCAATCAAAATGATGCATGAGCAAGGCATGAGAATGCAAGTGATAAGTTATTATAATCAAGATGTTTTAGGTTTAGAGTTGATTTGAATCACATTCGAATAGCAATTCAAACGGGTATTCTCGGATACCGGTTTAATTGATTCGACCTGATGCTCAGATCAACCTAATGTTAACATGCATGAAATGTCATGTTATGGTAGTGATTTATCTCTAGGGAAGTGTGTGATCATTGTATTTATAATGAAATTTGGATATTTTTGCAATTTCCATTTATAAAGTGATTAAAAGAATTGAATTATTCTTTATTTCACAATTTAGGGTTCTGTAACTTTTCCAAACATAGTTGAAAATAGCATAATCAGAATCCTTGAATTTTTCTGATACTTTTTCATATATAAATTATTTTCATTGGAGTTACAGATTAATTTCTATGATTTTTGCAATTTTTAGTAATTTCCTGAATTATTTTTATACTAGAAATTCCATTTATTGCATCAGGCTGACGTCAGCAGGTCAGCCGACCTGTTCAGGTCAAACCTGACAGGGGGGCCCCACTGGTCAGCCTCTCTGGGACTAATCCCGCGCTGACCAGCCCCTAATTGGGGTTTGACCAGGCGTGGGGCCCTCTGTCAGCGACTGAGGGGAGGGCGATTACGCCCTAATGGTCGGCCACGTCGACGGCCACCGGAGGGTGGTCGCCGGCGACCAAACCCGCGGCGGAGGGCTCGCCGGAGGCGACCTAGACGGCGCTGCACAGCACGAAAACGCACGCGGTTGGCAGCTACAGCAAGCTCGCGAAGTGGCCGATCTGGCAGGACCATCTGGGGAGGCTAGGGTCGCCGGAAGAGGCGTCGGCGACGAGCCGGAGCGGCGGCCGAAGTTCGGGCGTCGTCGGGGGCTTTGAACCAGAGGGATCCACGCTTAGTTCTTAGTTGCTACGGCATCTACGCGTCGTCCTGGAGCTTCTGGTGCTCTCGGGAGGACGAGCTGGACATCGGAGGGCTACCGGCGACGAGCGGCAGCGGCGGTGCTCGTCGGGCTCCGGTGAAACTAGGGCTAGAGGAGGGGATCGATGGGGAAAACTTAGGGAAAACCACCGCATGCTCACAGGGAGTGCAGAGAAGAGCTCAGACGGCTCGGGGAAGGCCTGGGGGCGACGAATCGACGGAAGAGGTCCGGCGGTCGGAGGAGGAAGACGACGGTGTTGCGGGCGTTGCAGGGCTCGAGGAGGCTTCGGCTTCTGCAGAGACGACCAGGGCGACGAGGCGGAGCTGATGGCGTGCTCGGGGGGGGATCCTATGGCCAGGGGCACGGCCAGCTCGAGCTCGAGCTCGGCTCTAATGGCGGCAGCAGGGAGACGGAGGGGATCCGGGAGGAGGGGAAGAACCGAGGTGGGGAATGGATAGGGGAAGCTCTGGGGAGCTTATCCCCGCCGTCGCCAGCGCGAACCGGCGGCCAGGCAGGCACGCAGGTGCGTGGCCGCGCCGGAGGAGGCGGCGGCCACCTCCTGCTGCCTACTGGCGCGAGGGAGGGGACGAGCGGCGAGATGGGCTGGGCCTGGCTTGGCGACAGGTAAGACTTTTTCCCATTTTCTCTTTTTTTTGTTTTTTCTGTTTTGCTATTTATTGCTTTGCTAATTATTTCAGCTCCAAAACAAAAAGTAAAAACTATTTTGACCTCCTAAAATATTTGTTATAATATCCCCACTCATTTCCAAGATTTTCAACAATTTTGGAAAATTATAGTTTCTGATTTCAAATTTTTAAATTTGAAACCAGTGGCTTTTGCAAATATTTAAAATGCTTAAAGTGTCAAGAAATAGTTTTCTCCAATGCTCATTTACTTTCATGACTTATCAAAAAGTTTGAACATTTCTTGAGGCCATTTTGGGTTCATTGATTTGAACTAGTTTGAGATTTCCTTTAATTGAAATGGTGGCTAGGGTTTTGAGTTTTTCCTTTGCCACTTTGTTGTTTTTGTTGAAACTTCTTAGATGCAAATGCAAAGAAGACATGAGCACAATTCTATCTTGCTTAAGGGTTAGGGATGTGACATTACCTTGCTGAAATCCGTTTATCAAAGCCTTCTGCTCCTCGTTGGGTTCAACACTCTTACTTATCGGAAGGACTACGATTGATCCCCTATACTTGTGGGTCATCACTTCTCCACACAATCCTTAGCCAATTCTTTGTGTGGACTATATATGAAATATACTAGGTAAAAGTATTATTCCAAGAGACAGTGTATGTTGTCATGAATTATGAAAACCATCAAGGGAGCATATGTGCTTTCAATCTCCCCTTTTTGGTAATTGATGAAAACATACAATCAAGTCTTCAAAGAGATATATGCATAAGAATATGTCAGCTTTGAAAGATACATAACTAATACAAGCTCCCCCTAAATATGTGCAATCCCCTTTTAAGAGATGGTTGCTTTGGACCGCATGGGCACACACATAGTAGAAGGGACAAGACAAGTCATGTAAATCTAGGATATATGCATCAAACATATGTGAATAAATGATCTCCATGTTCTAGACTCACTCTTGCAAACAATATGTCCAAGAGACAAGACATCATCATGAATAGATATGATGCATATACTTACCTTGAGGTTCTTGAGCATCTTAGAAGTGGCAGTACACTTGCGGAAACATTTTTTAGATAACACAAGAGTATTCTATTGTAAAGATGCAAAGAGCTTCAAAAGTACCAAGACATGGAAGACATATTGAAAGTAGGATTTGATGATAGATATGTCTCCAACAATATTTAGAACTTCCTCACCTAAGTATGAATATGTACGGTTTAATCTCCCTCTGAATCATAGCATGTAGATATTGGGAGTAGGTAGGGTGAGAAAAGTTCAATCCAAAGTATTTCTTAGATAACTCTCCTTAGTATAAGCATGAGCTTAGATAACTCTTGGATATCTCTCCCCCTTAATGATATTTCTCCCCTTGAATATGTTTTCTCCCCCTAGAAGAAATTTCTCCCCTTTGAAGCTTAGAAGCTTTGATATATTTCTCCCCCTTTGGCATTAATTTACAAACAGGTCATAGGGTAAGGGTTCCTTGTTAGTAAGGGATCCTGGATTCTTCTCCGTGATAAGGGTTCCTTGATTCTTCTCCCCCTTTTTGTTAGATAAGGGTTCCTTGAAATTTCTCCCCCTTTTAGTTAGGGATCCTGGATGTTTCTCCCCCTTATATTGTGGGATCATTTGAAGTTTCTCCCCCTTCGGATAAAATTGAGATTAGCATTAAAATCATTGGTAGCATCAAAATTTTGGAGTCTCCAAGGCAAAGTGGTTCGGTAGAACCGATAACGAATCATGCGCCTCCGGGAGAAATCCATAGGACTGATTTTCCCAACTCGGAGAGACCGAGTTGAAATAGAATTTTAGTAATATGAAAATGTGGGATCATTACAAAACTGAGACAACTCCTTCCTGGCCATTTTTAGTATAAATGATAAAATATTTTGGTCAAAGCTCCCAGAATGTATTCAAATGATTTTCAAGAAATTTTCACAGAGATATACAAGGATTTTTTCACAACTAGATGAGAATTGATTGGTTCCAAGAAAGCATGCAATGAGAATATGAACAATACTCGAAACTACATCTAGATGTTGGGCGGTGACTAGGTCACCTATATTTACTTGAGGTTATATGGACTTGAGGAGAAAGCAAGAAATCTTGATCATAGGTCATACTCATCATTAAGCGTAAAATGGGGTTATCATCTTTTGTTAAGCATTGTAGTGTCTTCATATCTCTTGAGTTGCTTTACCTCGTGACTTGATGTAAAGCTTTATCAAGAATATGAGTATATACCTTTGAATGTTTTTTATGATATGGTATGCAGGTGAACTTGTTTGTGGATACTCAATGTTGATGAAGATCGTCTAGCGTTTGGAGCAATCCTTATTGTTTTGGTTCTCTTTTCACCTACATTAGTTAGTCATGCAAGGAAGAACATAATATATCAAAATGAAAAGAGTGAATTTAATCATAATTATTTGTCAAGGATATGATTTTGTTGTCTTCTTCCTTCATCTTGGAAGAAGGGGTTGTTGATACTTGGCCATGAGAAGATTTCTTTTGATGTGAGTTGATGGCAATCTTGTGGAGTGTAGTTCCTCCAAGTACCTACAAAAGGTTAGATGCAATACAAGGGAGCATAGTTTTCCAAGATATAAGATAGTGTCATATCAATAGCATAATAGAATAATCAAGTAAGCTCATGGCCTTGCATGCATCCGAATGAGTCTAGCTCAAGTTTGAAGCATCAATGATGTTCAACTCACTCGTCAAGTGGCTTTGTAAAGACATCAGCCAATTTTTTGTCGGTACGAACATGCTTGAGATTAATATATCCTTTACCAACATGATCACGAATGAAATGATGTCGAACTTGAATATGTTTAGTTCAAGAATGTTGCACGGAATTATGAGCAATTTTAATAGCACTTTCTTTGTCACACAACAATGGAAAATGTTTCACATGAATGCCATAATACTTAAGAGTTTGCGTCATCCATAGCAAGTGTGCACAATAGGATCCGGCGGTAATGTATTCCGCTTTGGTGATAGATAGAGATACCGAGTTTTTTTCTTGGATGACCAAGGCACAAGAGATCTCCCAAGAAATTGAAATGTACCCGAGGTGGATTTTCTATCAACCTTGTCTCCGGCATAGTCTGAGTCGGAATAGCCAACGAGATTAAACTAAGATCCCTTGGGATACCATATGCCAAAGTTTGGTGTATGTATCAAGTATATCACAATTATTTTCACAGCCTTTATGTGACACTCCTTAGGTGTCGCTTGATATTGGGCACACATGCAAACACTCAACATGATATCGTGATGGAGGGAGGCACATATATATAGAAATGAACCTATCATTGATCGGTAATCCTATTGATCAACTGGTATGTCCTCCTTGGTGAGATCAACATGTCCACTAGTTAGCATGGGTTTTTCATAACTTTGCACTCTTGCATGTTGAACTTCTTGATTAAGTCATTGATGCACTTGGTTTATGAGATAAACGTACCTTCTCTTGTTTGTTTGATTTGCAAACCAAGGAAGATTTCAGATCAAACATCATGGACATCTCATATTTCTCGGACATCAACCTTCCAAATTTCTCACTAAAATGTGGGTTAGTAGATCCGAAGATAATATCATCCACATAAATTTTGGCATAGAAATTGTTCTCCATTTACTCTTTTACTGAATAAGGTTGCGTCAATTTTACCAATCTCAAAACCATTTTTAATGAGAAACTTCATTAGGCATTTGTACCAAGCTCTAGGGGCTTTTTTAAGACCATATAAAGCTTTACAAAGTTTATAAACATTATTCGGTTTCTTAGGGTTCACAAAGCCAGGAGGTTGTTTGACATAAACCTCCTCCTCAATTTCACCGTTTAGAAAAGCACTTCTGATATCCATTTGGTAAAGAGTAATATCATGGTGATTGGCATAAGCGATAAGAATATGAACAACTTCAAGTCTAGCAACGGGGGCATATGTCTCACCGTAGTCCATACCTTCGACTTTGCGTGTATCCTTGGGCTACGAGACGTGCCTTGTTGCGGACCACTTGTCCATGTTTATCTTGCTTGTTCTTAAACACCCATTTTGTACCAATGATGTTTTGCTTGTCCTTGGGTTTCTCCACGAGTGTCTAAACTTCATTTCTCTCAAAATTCTGTAGCTCTTCGTGCATGGCATTCACCCAATCCGGGTCTTGAAGTGCTTCTTCTACCTTCATAGCCTCAATGCTAGAGCTAAATGAGTAATTCTCACAAAAGTTAGCTAAACAAGTTTTAGAGCGTGTGATTCTCTCGGTTTGTGTGCCACCAAAGATTTGTCTCAGCGGATGGTTCTTGTCCACGTGTGCTCGAACTCGTGATATGTTTTTCATGTTGGATGGTGGATCTTCCTTGTCATCATCTTCTTCTTCATTGTCGTTGAAGGTATCATCTCCTTGAGGTGGTGGTGAAGAAGGTTGAGGTGGATCATCACGATGTATTTGTTCCTCCTCTTTGTCATGTCATGTACCACTTGTGGATGCCTCCATATTGTTTTGTGGTTCACCTTGTCACGAAGTAGGAGCTTCCACTTGTGTTGATGAAGTACTTTCCTTCACCTCCTTGGGAGAAATCTTGCCGATGGACAAGTCTTGTATGGCTTCTGAAGGTTCCTTATCTCCTACATTATTTGGCAATTGTTCGAATTGTAAACCATTAAATTCATCAAACTTCACATCCATTGTCTCTTCAAGTTTTCGAGTCAAGTTGTTGTAGACACGGTAAGTGTGGGAATTTGAACCGTAACCAACACTGGTGCAGCAACGTGCTATACAAACAGTTTTTAACCTCTTTCCATGAAGGAATTTTAAACAGTCGCCTAGTGAGTGTGGGTGATAGTGGGTCCTTCCCACACGAACCAAAAACCATCGGGGATAGGCCCTTCGATCACACACGATGCACAAAATGAGCTTGTGTGTAATCGGGCTAGCCATTGTTTCCGTTCGTAGGTACATCCCACATAGTGATTCCCAGATAAACGTTTCCCTTCGTCTGCACAACCCACACAGTCAATCCATGAGAAACGTTTCCGTTCGTCTGCATATCCCACACATTGAATCCCAGAAAAACGTTTCCGTTCGTCTGCATATCCCACACAATGAATCCCATATGAACGTTTCCACTCGTATATACATCCCACACAGTTTTATGTATAGCCTCGTGTGTGATAGGTATAACGCTCACACACACTCTGCCTTTGTTAACTTCTTGCTTTATTCAACTATATCACACACGATTTGATGAAGAAAACTATATGTCATTGGGCTATCCATCACAACTGCTTTTACAGCTAGAACCGTTTGCAAAGTTCCATGACCCATTTAGCATGTTTATTAGTTTGTAATTACTAATTCCAGTATCACGCAAATTCACATTTCATATCTAATAGTTGTTTGCCAATTTCAAATCAGGCACATAAATATATTTTAACATCACAGTGTGATAGCTACCCGAAAACAGCACATTACAACATATAGGTAGTTCACCTTCATATATAAGAACAATATTAGAACAATATATTCATTTCCCTAATCGAGTAATGCATGATCAGCCAGGTTCGTCTTCTCCACATGTGCTTTCATTTTAGTAAGAACCTGTTTTGCATTGATGGATACCATCTTAGCATAGTCTAATTTAAAAAACCTGAGCACATGCTCCATCTTCCTCTTTTTTCCTGCATCTTGAAATATTCTTTAACGTTGACAACACTTTCTCTAAGCCTATCTATGTTCTTTTCCTCATACATGCTTGAGAGCTTTGCTAGGCACATCTTCAAAAACAATGGTCGCTCTTGATCGACCCACTCCACGTAAGAACACTTCCATTCATCCTATAATATTTGAGACTAAATCAGTAACAATTGTATGGAAAATGGGTTTCTAGCAACATAGAAAATGACCAAATACATATTTTGAAAAACTGAAGAAACAAGTTAATTATGACATATCTTCTCAAAAAGATCAACGTGCAAATGTGTTAATTACAACTAAGACAAAAACCAAATTCAGAAACATCACAAGCTTTAATTAACTGCAACAACGCTACAAATTCTTAGTCATGCAATATAAATAACAAATTGAACATTTTATGAGGAAGCTAAATATAACTACAACAACATAGCGATAGTGTTTGGATGACATCGGAGGAGGAGGAATCGCTGGAGAGGTCATTGAAGAAGACCATGGCGACCGCGGCGGTCGGATGCGAGACAACGAGAGCGAGGAAACATAATGGCATGCCAGCAAGATGTTGTAGTAAACAAATTGGCATGTTTGAAAAAAGTTAGGACACACCCCTCACAAACTGGAGCAACTCACTAGAAGGCTCGTGGTTTCGAGAGGGAATAATGCATGTTTGATGACGAACCAATGATAGCTTGCTCTTATGGCCTTCAAACATTTTCTATAGTTAACGTGCACAAATACAACTGTCATGTCAAAATTTGGAAAATTTCAAGGGTCATTTGACCTTTTTAAGACATTTTAGTGATTTTCTAGCCATCTAATAACCGTAATTCAATTTTGAACTACATGTACATGCAACACCTAACCATAATAGTTTGAAAAGTCATATATGTGTACTTGTTGTGTGCGAGTTAATTCCATGTGCAGTAATTTGGAATGATTTTTCAAACATATTGCTGTCACGGCTTGGACACATGCATGGTGTGCCATGGTAACACAAAATAAGCATTCGTGCCTTATATGAGAAAAGAAAATATAAATATCTCGCAAGACAACCGGGACCCACACGATTGACACTCTATTTCATGCCTTGAGATTTTGAAGGTGAGTGGTGCGGGTTATTAATCAGATGTGGTTCTGTATTGGAAATTGTTAGCTATTAAGTTTGCACATAGCTTTTGTTGCGGGAATCATGTGCCATTCAAACTATAGTATTCATAATTTCCGGCGACCGGCGTGTGTACTGTTCTTGTTGATCTAGATTCCGGCCGCCAATAAATACTACCTTGCTCATGTCGTCCCGCCTGCATTCTCATAAACATCCTCCCCTTGCTCGCCCTCTCTCTCTCTCTCTCAAATATATTCCATGGCGCCTCCGATGTGCCCATGCGCCGACGAGGAGGCGCCGCCCCCCGAGGACGTTTAGTTGAAGAGCAGCGACGAGGAGGACCCCTAAGGGCTGTCGGACGAGGTTGCTCTAGACCGCTCAACTTTGGAGTGGTTTTGGGGCTAGTAAGATCTTTGTGTGGGAAGTCGCTGCCGCCGACTTAGAAAGCTATGCAAGTGGCATTCAAGAAGGAGATGGCGGAGGAGAAAGCCAGGTACGAGGCGTCTTGTGAAACCCGTACGGACACCAACAAAAAGGAGGCGGTGGAGCTTTGGGGGCGAGCGCGTCGTTGTGTGGAGGAGGTGTACATAGACGGGTACTTCACGAGGAAGGTCAAAGGTGCTAGGCGCCTCATCGGTACATGGAGGTGGGCTGATAAGCTCGAGTGTGCCACCGGCGAGGAGCTTGTGTGGGCGCCCAACCAAATGGAAAGATTGTTCGCGCTCGTCCGCTAGCAAGAGGCAGATGGGACGTCAAGCGCTACGAGGCGGAGGTGGCAAATTACTGCCTCCGCATTGGGAAGACACCGCGCACGAGGGAGCTGCTGGCAAGGGGTTGCCGGAATACTGGCCCCAGGAGGGATTATTAGTTTCAGTATTGTTCATTTTCAATTTTATGCATTTTACATAGTAGTTAAGTATCATCACGTATAAGTTATGATATTATATATATTTATATTCTGTGATGAACTAATGAAGAATTAATATATAATTTGAATTCTATTTTTCTATCCCTTTTCATTGTACCTTGTTGTTATCATCCACATATAGAGAATGGAAAGCATATATATACACAATGAAATAGAACTTATAAGAATGAAAAACAAAGTACACACATTGAAACAGATCAATAAACAAAGCAATATTATGATTGTTTTCAATGCATAACGATCCACGTCGAAACAACTCAACAAAATAAAACGCATCCATGACCAGCGGCCCTTGCCTACGGTAGCTCTTGGCTCTGCCTAGACTCATGCAGGCGTTCATCCAAGCGGTCAATATGCTTGCGGTACATCTGGAGCGGGATCTTGAGCTCCAAGTTGGATATTTCATCGGAGATCACCAGATCGAGGATGCGACGACCATGTTCCTCTAGTACGCCTAGTTGGACACCTCAGCCAAGGCGGTGGTCGAGCCTAGCAACCGACGCATTGGCATCGAGCGGGTCGCGGAGAAGGCGAACGGCGCGGCGGGCGTCCATTGCAAGTACGGCACGGCGGGCCTCCAGTGCAAGTACATCGCGGTCGGCTTCTCATGCAAGTACGGTACATACGGCCTCTGCCCACTCCTAGCGAGGAATGACAAAATTGATTGGACGTGTGCCCAGCTGCAATGTCCAGTCGACAACAAGCAAACGCTGATGGATCCGCTCTTGATGTGCGCCACATCGTGACTCTTTCTCTGCGGTGCTCCAACGGTCTCACTATGTGGCGAGCCGGGGCCTATCTGTGTGAACGCGCGTAGCTTGCTCTCCGGCGCACCATCGATCATGTTGTGCGGCGATCTGCAACTCTCGGCGCTGGCATGCCTATCTTGATCCGCGACGCTGAAGCACCATACGTGAAGAGTCTGCTCAACCATGGCGGTGATCCGCAACACGGCGTCGTTCATTGTGTTGTCGGGGAGTTCCTCGGCCTCGGCGGGCCATGGCGCCTTCTCGTTTCCTTGTTGAGGAGGTTGATGGCAGAGGCGACGCTTTGGTTGGTTTGCATGCAAAGGTGGATGTGCTACATGTTGCGCTTGTTGCCTCGGTGCATCACACTCTGCCTCGGTTTATGCGCAGTACCGCTTGGTGGCGGTGGGAGACCAGTGATGAAATGGCGATAAATGGTGACGTGTTCATAAAACACCATCAATTAATGGAAATTTAGCATAGAAGGAACACCGAGATAGCACGACGCATGCGGGCACATTGCTCTCCCAAGTTTATGATCCAAATACCTGTGTGCCCAAAGAGAGCACACTATTCATAGTAAAGAATATTGTTCCATTTATCCTAGTAGACTAGTGGTGGTAAGCGTCTCAAGAAGAAGTAAGTGATGATCAGATGATCATTTATCCTAGTTAATTATGCATGTAATAGTTTATTTTGGTGTGTGGAAATGTCATGTGTGTACTAGCCACCTATGTAATTGGATGTTTAGTTTAGTTATGCAATCATTTCCTTATTAGTACATCATGTTAAGTTGAACCATTTCTGTTCTCTTGGCTCAACGCAAACAGTTTATCTGATTGAAATATATGCCGTATATCACACACACCTTTGATCTGGTTGACCATTTCTATTGTCTTTCCTAATCATAAACAGTTCATACGAGTAAACTATATGTCATATATCACACACAACTTCATCTGGCTTCCCATTTCTGTTGTTTTACCTCATCGCCAATAGTTCATTGGGGTGAACCGTATGCCACGCATCGCACACGCAACTCTAATCTGAATCGTGTTTGATGTCTCCGCCGTCACAAACATTTTGCATCTTTTTTGATGTTTTTTACATCACCGTTTGTGATTCATGCATTGCACACAGTTTCGTCGAAGGGTCTCTGATTGTATTGTCACGTTAGCAGCATCTTGTAGTAGTGCAAGTATGAAACCTTCATGAGACTTAGGAGAAAATTTGGAACGACAATGCTTATCAAGAATGTAGCACTTTGAGCCGAATACCAAAAAGTATCCAACTTGGGGTTTGTTACCAGTGAGTATGTAACGTCCAAGATGCGATCCTATCCTTATTTTGGCACGAGGACCTCGATAGGGATAGAAGCGCATCTTGTCATTTCGCAAGAATGGATATCGTTACAAGTACATGTAAAGAAGAGATGAGTATATGGAATCGGCTTACACTCGCCACAAGCTCATTATGATCATCTCGATACAAACATACATTAAATCACCAGTCAGAACAGCAGGGTCCGACTACACATGGAATCAAACGATAAAAAATGACCTCATGCTTGCTATCTCAGGTCGTCCGCCCGGAACCCATCCTATGATTGATGAATAATAATAAGAAGAAGAAACTCCAAATAGAATCATCATCGCGCTCACATCAAAGTATCGCTTTACCTATAGCTGCAACTGTTTTTGTAGTAATTTGTGAGCCACAGAGACTCAGCAATCTCATTTCCAAAGGTATTAAGACTAGCAAAGCTTAATGGGTGAGGTATGGTTAAGTGGTGAGACTGCAACAAGCACTAAGCATTTATTGGAGTCGCTAACTTACGAGTACAAGAATAAAAGGGGGGTGATCTACGCATAAACGGATGTGTAATAATAATGATCAAGAAATGATCCTGAACGCCTACTTACGAGTCAAACATTACCCCACCATGTCCTCTCTCGAATTCACAACTCACGAGAAGAGACCTTCATGGTTATGCACATAGTTGGCATATTTTATTTGAGTTTAGTTCAAATTTGCTATTACCGGGTGTTAAACAAAGTTTCCAAGTTGCCACATAACCGTGGGCATGGCTTTCCGAAAGATTTAACCCTGGAGGGGTGCTCCAACACATCCATCACAAACTAGCCACAAGCTACATGGAAAACCTAAACCACGGAAAACACATAGTCTCCTCAGAATCCCGGTGAAAAAACTCAACCTCAAGATAGCCCAAAGTATCCTCGGAATCCGGTGCACAAGACATTCGATAAAGGTAAAAGAAATCTAGCAAGGCCGCCCGACGCGTCGACGAACCCGATAGGAGGCGTGTATCTTGTTCTGAGGCACGATGGATAAGAGAAACTTACGGTGGCATGATAGAAATCTGCCGAGTTGCCTCGTGTTGGCCTCATATAGTACTCTAGTTTGGACCAACACTCATGAGGAGCACTGGCCCGAGGGTTGATTAATTATCCACGAGGTGATCAATGCCCTATGCAAATTTTACTAGTTGTAATTAAGCAAATACTACCAATTTTGGGCCTTGCCAGAAGAGTTTCATCCCAAAACGAAAATCAAGGGGGTCCCCATATGTCGTGGTTTTGTCACGACAGATGTCATCCTGAGAGGACTTAAAGATGAGGGCATCGCAACCATGTGGCGACTCAAGGGGGTTAGTAGGAAGCAAGAGATAATTTTACCCAGGTTTGGCCCCTCGGATCGAGGTAAAAGCCTACATCTTGCTTTGTGTATATTGTTGTAGAATTTGATTACACGGGTGCGGATTGGCCTGACCTAGCTCTCGATTGGTGGTAACTTAGGTCTATCAGTCGTAGAGACTCGCCTTTATATACAGGTCGAGGCCCTAGGGTTACAAGAGTCCGGATCACGTATTATTTGTGACCTGACATATCTCTAACTTGCCTTACTTTTATCGCAAGGAAACTTCTCGAAGTCCTTCTCCTATATGGGCTACAAGTCGCCATCTTTATGTCTTGAGCCACGGCCAGCTCTTCTCACTTCACCTTATGCTTTCTGCTCGATAAGTCATGTCCCATCTTGAATAGGAAATGTTTGAGCCGCCATCATCTTGACCCGGTGTCTCAGGGCAGGATAATATCCCCAACATTAGGCCTCATATTGACTTGAACTCGTTCACGTCAATAAACCTTCCTCGCACTCTTGGTGGCTCACACATAATCCCAACTTGTCTCTCAAGGGAAAAAATACCGGCTTGTAATATCCTTCTAGTTTTTTGTTCCATTTATTAATGATATCGGCTATCCCGTCATTCCAAGGATCTTTACGATGCCACTCCAACGGCTCCTTTGGCTTATCCGTTTGGCCCGACAATCGAGGCACCATGAACTCCGGAATTTACTTCGCCCCCTAGATTCCCGCGCCCGCCATTTCCATTTCCGCTCCGGCCTTTAAATAGCGACAAGGATATCTCTTTTACCTTTACCCTGCTCCTCTTCTTCGTCTTCTACCTCGGGCTCAATCCTACATCACGCCACCGTTGCGTCTCGCATCGTCGAGGACTCCGATATGAGGGCTCCGCCGCCGTGTGTCTTCTACACCTAAACATCAGCTTTTTCTACCTCCGTCAACGCATCAGGTAATGCTTCGTTTCTTGTACTGGATCTGCCTAGGTCGCTCACCGTAGTTCAAAGGAGTTCATAGGGTTCATCCTGTAGCTATCTCTATTACAGATCTATTTGACTTCTTGATGAAAATCTTCCCCAACGGTAGGTCGCGAAAGAATATAAATCCGAATCTCGCATAAACTTCTTGGACATTTTGCAAGAACCTCATGAACACTGGCTTTTGCTGCCCCATGTTTTACCGCCACCTAGGACTATTAAATTCATTTTTCCGCACTATTGCTAGATCCGCATGTCTATATACTTTGGTAGAATACTGTTTGTCCAGTACTTAGTGGAATCTGATATCATAGTTCCTCTGTAAGTCATTGTCATTCTCACGTTGGTTTGTTAGACATCTTGCAACTCGCCAACTCTGTGAACCGCATTTTTCATTAAGGCGACTCAAATATTATGAACTTTCTCATTGCTTGTTTCTCCAAACATTTTTTGTTCGTTAGAATAACCCGCCAATCATACTTATGCAGCATGTTTCCTTCCTGGACCTGTCAACATGTCTAAACCATCAAAATGCCCTCTGAAATTGGGGATGCCGCCCTGCAGCGATGCGTGTCAGTAGGGACTCTGTCTTCTAAGGAGATGATCGGATGGAGAGCCGCCGCTGGAGAAGTGCGACCTCATCCCGCCAAAGGAGGGGTTGTGGTTTTCACTGATCATTTAGAACGAGGTTTCTCTCCCCCTGGTTCGAAATTAGTCCGGGATACTCTACTTCTACAACCTTCACCCCCAAGATCTCAGTCCCAACTCAATTGTTTATGTCAGTGATCATTTATGTCAGTTTCAAGTCTTCTGTGAGGCGTACCTAGGTATAAAACCCACCGTTCCCTTATTTAGGGAGTTCTTCTACTTGAACCACCAGACAGAATGGGTTGATGGCCCCAGCTTAGAACTTGGCAGAGTCACAATCCAGAGGCAGCATGAGTGTGGTTTTCCTGCTGTCACCTTACCTAGTCATCCCAAGGGATGTGGAAAAACTTGGTGTTATTGCAAGAATACCACATTGGCTTAGGAAAATCCTCTACCGGGTTCCAGAGCAGAGCGTCTTTCAATGGACTTCCCGCTCACTGGTGCACTGACACTTGAAGAACAAGCCGCCCACACCTTTGTCTATGAAAAACTGAGAGCTTTGAATGTCAGTGGCTTGAACGGAATTGACTTGATCTGATGTTGGGTAGAATGGCGCATTATGCCCTTAAGCCGCTGGGATGGACTAATGTGCCATTATAACGGTGACTTAAACAATGCTCAACGCTTCACCAATGTAATGGTTGACTCTGAAGAAGTTAATAGCCTTGTGAAGAAATTATGTGGTGAGCCCAATGAAGCATGTTCCAAAATTGGTTTGAAACCATTCTGCATCTTGAATCCGGCTCCCAAGGTAAATATATCCAACCATCACCCACCTTATTTGGTATTCCCTTTGTTCTTTGTAGACCTAACTTCCCCTGCTGTAGAAAAAACGCGCCCTTCTCGAAATGTAGACCAGTAAAGCCGCATGTTAAAAGGGTCAAGATTGTCGCAAAGAAGAAGAAGAAAAACTAAGCAGGTGCAGGCGAGTCATCTGTTGTGGGCGAGTCACAGAATATTGAAGAACTATCTAAGGTAAATGTCTAGATTGTCCCCTTATTGTGCCACATGGTGTTCTAATCACTCAACTTTTTCTCACGGGGATGACATTGAAAGTGACATTGAAGATGCTGAGGTAATTTCAATATCTTCTGACTCAAATATTTCCTTAGAAAGACCTCGAAGGCAGGTTTGTAGGAAAGTTCCTATGAATCATCCAGATCCTCATTTGGATCCCAACTTCCTTTTAAAGAAGGCTATATATACTCCAAAATGCCACACCCGCAGCCCCTCAGGTGATTTTATGGCGGGTCTGCCTGACAAAACATCCGGTCATAAACGCCGCACTGAGGTGCCTTCTCTTTCTTTATCACCTGTACCATGTTTGTCAATTTGCTCAAGATCACAAGATTTTTCACTGTAGTAGGTCTCTCCTCCTTCATGTGGCGATTCAGCATCTTCAAAATTTCCACCCCTTGTTCGTTGATACGTCTCCAACGTATCTATAATTTTTTATGGTTTCATGCTATTATCTTGTCAAACTTTGGATGTTTTGTATGCCTTTTATATCTTTTTTGGGACTAACTTATTAACTCAGTGCCAAGTGCCAGTTCCTGCTTTTTTCGTGTTTCTGACCCTTTTCAGAGAAGGATTTTAAACGGAGTCCAAACGGAATAAAACTTCCGAAAATATTTTTTCCGAAAAAGAAGACGATCAGGAGACTTGAGAACCAAGGAAGAGGGTCACCAGGGACCCCACAAGCCCTCATGGCGCGGCCAGGGGGCCCGCGCCTCCCAGGCTTGTGGGCTCCCTGGGCCTCCCCCGCCCTAGGTCTTTCGCCTATATATTCCCTAAAATCCCAGAAAAAATCATGAGATCCACGAAAATACTTTTCCACCGCCGCAAGCTTCTGTCTCCGCAAGATCCCATCTGGGGCATGTTCTGGTGCCCTGCCGGAGGGGAGATTCGGATAAAGAGGGCTTCTTCATCAACACCATGACCTCTCCGATGATGCGTGAGTAGTTCACCAAAGACCTACGGGTCCATAGCTAGTAGCTAGATGGCTTCTTCTCTCTCTTGGATCTTCAATACAAATTTCTCCATGATCTTCATGTAGATCTATCCGATGTAATCTTATTTTGCGCTGTGTTTGTCGAGATCCAATGAATTGTGGATTTATGATCAGATTATCTATGATTCTTATTTGAGTTTCTTCTGATCTCCTATATGCATGATTTCATATCCTTGTAATTCTCTTCGAGTTGTGGGTTTTGTTTGGCCAACTTGATCTATGATTCTTGCAATGGGAGAAGTGCTTGGTTTTGGGTTCATACCGTGTGGTGACCTCACCCAATGACAGAAGGGGTAGCAAGGCACGCATTGTGTTGTTGCCATCAAGTGTAAAAAGATGGGCTTTCATCATTGGTTTGAGTTTATCCCTCTACATCATGTCATCTTGCTTAAGGCATTACTCTGTTCGTCATGAACTCAATACACTAGATGCATGTTGGATAGCGGTCGATGTGTGGAGTAATAGTAGTAGATGCAGAAAGTATCGGTCTACTTGTCTCAGACGTGATGCCTATATGTATGATCATTGCCTTAGATATCGTCATGACTTTGTGCGGTTCTATCAATTGCTCGACAGTAATTTGTTCACCCATCGTAATATTTGCTATTTTGAGAGAAGCCTCTAGTGAACACTACGACCCCCGGGTCAACTTCACACCATATTTTCAGCCTTACACTTTTACTTCATTGCACTTTCCGCCTTCAGATCTCACTTTGCAATCAATCTTGAAGGGATTGACAACCCCTTTATAGCGTTGGGTGCAAGCTCTTTTGTGTTTGCGCAGGTACTCTGGACTTGATGCGATTCTCCTACTGGATTGATACCTTGGTTCTCAAACTGAGGGAAATAATTACTGCTCCTATGCTGCATCACCCTTTCCTCTTTCAAGGGAAAAACCAACGAAGCCAAGTCTCCGTCAACGTGCCAATTTCTGGCGCTGTTGTTTGAGAAGTAGTATTCGTCTCCCAGGGTACATCACCTCTTGTTTTATCAGCGCTTGCTTCAATAGTTTACATGTCATTATACGTACCTTAACTTTTTGTTTTTTAGGGCTCAAGCGAAGAAAAGGAAAACCGACAGGTCAATCCCAAATAGTGAAACACTTGAAGTGGAGGAAACAGATGCCTCTATCCAGGATGTTCTGGTTGAACCTTACGCTAAACCTCGTGAGAGTAATTCTATGGATGATATCCCTGACACTCAAGTCGACCCAGCAGAAAGTAATAATGCGACCATGGGCCCGAGTCAGAAAGAAAATCTCAACCCGCCAAGACCCCTCATGTCATCCAAAGATTCCATGCTTGAAGAAGAGGTTGTTGTCATTACTGGGACGGGTCACACGACGATCGTCCTTAATGTCTTGGCTAAGCATACTGCCAAGGATGTCTCAACCTAAATGGAGAAAGGGAAAGCTAAACTTCAGCTTCCCGATATTGAGAAACTTAACTTTGATGAGTTGCATGCGGGATATCTAAACCGCCTCCCCATGAGCCGGGAAATGGAAGCTGACCTGGTAAATATGATCAAGAAAAGATACGAGGTATGGTGTTATGTAATAAATTACCCCATATATCCCTCTATAGCCCCCAAGGGTCGGGTCATCTTCTTGAAGATGAGCCGGGTCTTGTTTAATAATCTTGAAAACTTCAACCTGTAGCCCCCAAGGGCCGGGTCATCTTCTTGAAGATGAGTCGGGTCTTATTTAATAATCTTGCAAAGTTCAACCTATAGCCCCCAAGGGCCGAGTCATATTCTTGAAGATGAGCCGGGTCTTGTTTAATAATCTTGAAAACTTGAACCTGTAACCCCCAAGGGCCGAGTTATCTTTTTGAAGATGATCCTGGTCTTGAAAAAAGCTAGTGCATTAGCCCCCAAGTGTCAAGTGTATTGCTTGCAATCTTCTTGAGACTTGATGTCAAATGATCAATCTGACCAGGCAATACCAAGGTAACTTATCCACCGTGCTTGATTATGTAGGAAACTATAAGTCAAGTTGACTCATCCTTGAGTGGCATGAAAAAAAAATTGGGATATCAACAAGACGTCAGGGCTGCAGCTGAAGAAAAACTTCGAGTCTCTTTGGCAGAACTTGAAAAATTCAAGGTTGAGCACATACTATACCAAGAGTCGGTTGAACCTCACAAAGCCGCCCTATTGAAACATGCTGAAAATGTCGAGGGTCAGCTGAAACAAGTCACAAAAGAATTGACTAATCTTCGGTGAAACATCTCCAAGATGACCAGTGTTGTCTTTGGTAAGTATTTGTGATATTGTCCATTGTAACCATTATAAAGGACACAAGGCGCCAAGCGACTTATGTTTCATTTGTTCCTTGTAGGCCCTCGATCCGCCAATCTTCAGGATGACTGTGTGATAAAGCTAAAAGCTCTATATACCCTGACAGAGCAACTCTATGATGGCGTCTTACTCACCATCAAGGTTGTGTGGGGTGACAAAGACCCGGTAAAATACCTAAGGAACATGATGAGGCGGCTCTCAACCATACCCCAACATATAGAGGAAATATAGAAATCATCTGCATGGAAAGGCCTAATCACGGCTATGAGACGGTCTTTAGCCTATGCTCCAGAACTCAAGCCAGACGAAATAGTAGACGAGTTCCCAGAGTATAAGGATGACGGCTCAAAATTTATGCAAGAAGACTACACCCAGTGCGTAAGGGATGTTCGTCCTGCAGCAAGCCGGCTTGACGAGAGTCTTGACGAGTCCAAGTATCAGTCGGCTTATGATGATAACCATAAACGTGTGGCGCCCCCTAGTTTTTCACCAATGGATTTGACTCCTCAGCGCCGTAAGCATCTTTTAGCCCTTGATGCTGACCCGTCCACCATCTTGACAGAGGAAGCTGAATTTCATTCTTTAATCAATTGCACCTGGGATGTGGACAACTTCCAGATCCAAGATCCCGAAAGCTCAGCACAGGGTGACCCGGAGGCAGCTTAAACAAGGCGACTCTTGAAGCTTCAACCTGAAGATAAAGACTGAACCTCGAGAAAACTTGCCACCGGGTTAATATGGAAAAACCTTTGGCCTTCGTGAGCCATGTAATTTGTTTTTGAGTATACTTAAACTGCTATATATTTGCATGAGTATGGATGCCAAACTTTTCTGGTGTTACCTTGTAATATAAGTCGCCTGGTTGAGCTGTTATCGGTTATGAAGCACGTTTTCTTCCCCTCTTTGAAAGGAAGGACCTTTAGAATCACCAAACTTTGGATGAATCAGTAGAGCTATAGAAACTCTGCCTATAAAAGATAACACCATATAAGGTGACAAATAAGTCGGCTCAGTGAGCCATGACGGGTAGACGGGCTTGCAAGGCTCTAGTCGTACCCTAAGAGGTTTTTGCAAAAATCTTTATGTTTTTAGACTGGCGGATCAGGCTCAAGTCAGGATTCAGTGAAGCAGTTTCCGTGAACCCATGGTTTGTCTATTTTCCATATGTTGGCTCTCACAAGCACCTCAATGTTTTAACTTTGGAAGTCAGGGTCCAAAATTGGATTGGCTCGC
Organism: Hordeum vulgare subsp. vulgare; assembly: GCF_904849725.1. Lineage (NCBI taxonomy): Eukaryota > Viridiplantae > Streptophyta > Magnoliopsida > Poales > Poaceae > Hordeum > Hordeum vulgare. The sequence goes on from NC_058519.1 coordinate 443,238,038, forward strand.
CAAGAGTACACTGGGCTTATGGGGCGAGTCGCAAAACATATGGTCCATTATAACCATTGTAATGCGTTAATTTTTCGCTAGCCAAGAGGGTATTAAGGCGGGACTCAATGAGTCAGAAGCCCCCAAGTGACCTATGATCAAGGAAAAATGGGCATAGGATTGCAGAAGACAATGCTATTACTCCTAAACAACCTGGGGACTAGTAGCCCCCAAGTAAGCCGGTTTTTATTGCTCATGATCATACATTGGTACCTATGATTGAACCGTGCATCATGGCACTTGATCCTCTTTAGCTTACTAGTATCTATGTTTGACTGATCAAAACAGGGCGACTCATTCTCTTTGATACTAATAGCGTCCATGTTTGAATGGCCTCCTTGGCGGTGACTCATCCTCTTGCGTGGCTTATTTAATCAATAAAGACTCATGCTCAACATGTAGGCTGAAACAACAGAGACCCCGAATTTCATGGGCACTGTTGACGTGCAACTATTCCTGACTTGATGCCTTCCCGGCAACGGCGCTAGAAAAGAGTTGCTTCCAGTTGCTCAACAATTAGCAATTGTCTTGCAATGGCCCACCAGCGTGTGGGATCGCGGCATTTTTCGAGGGTAGAGTATTCAACCCAAATTTGTTGGTTCGACACAATGGGAGTGAAAGAATATTCTCCATTATTAGCAGTTGAGGTGTCGGCTCAACCACACCTGAAAGATTAGTATCTGCAACCAGGATATAAGCAGCAAAGGTAGTATGATAGAAAAGGTGCCAGAAACGATCTGTTGACAAGGCAAACTATTCCTAACTGTTGTATCAATGGCGCCACAAAAGTATTGTAGCAGGTAGTAGCAGTGTAACGAGTAACAACAGTGGCAAGGAATATCAGTAGTGATAGCACTAGCAAGTAGCAACAACAAGTAACAAGAACAGCAAGTAACAGTAGCAGCAAGTGACAGTAGCAGCAACAGTAGTAACGACAGTAGAGCAAAGCAAGTAACAGCAACAGCAAGTAACAGTAGCAGTGGGACAAACTCGTAGGCAATGGATCAGTGATTTGTTGGATGAAATTCATCATGCAACAGTTATAACACGGAGAGATATGTGGCTAGCTCCCGTTCGTCGATGTGATGTAGGCATGCATTGCGTGTGTAGTCATACGTGCTTAGGGAAAAGAACTTGCATGACATTCATTGTCCATCCCTCCCGTGGTAGCGGGGTCCAAATGGATACTACAGGATATTAAGGTTCTCCTTTTAATAAAGAACCGGACCAATGCATTAGCACTTGGTGAACACATGAACTCCTCAAACTATGGTCATCACCGGGAGTGGTTTCGGTTATTGTCACTCCGGGGTTGCCGGATCATAACACATAGTAGGTAACTACAACTTGCAAGATCAGATCTATAACACACATATATTGGTGACAACATAATAATTTCAGATCTCAAATCATGGCACTCGGGCCCTAGTGACAAGCATTAAGCATGGCAAAGTAGTAGCAACATCAATCTCAGAACATAGTGGATACTAGGGATCAATCCCCGTCAAAACTAAATCGATTACATGATAGATCTCATCCTACTCATCACCGTCCAGCGAGCCTACGAATAGATTACTCACGAACGATGAAGAGCTTCATGGAATTGTAGAGGGAAGAAGGTTGATGATGACGATGGTGACGATCTCCTTGATCCGGAGCCCAAAACGGACTCCAGATCTGCCCTCCACGGCAAGAACGGGATGTGGCGGCGCCTCTGGATCGTGAAACGCGATGAAATCTTCTCTTTTCATTTTTTTTCCGGGACGAAAGGGAATAAATAGCGCTGGAGTTGGCGGTGGCAGAGCCACGTGGGCCCCATAAGCCTGGTGGTCGTGGCCAGGGTGGAGGCCGCGGCCACAGGGCTTGTGGCCCACTGGCCCATCCCCTCCGGTGGATCTTTGCGCAGGTATTTTTCATATTTTCCAGAAATATTCTCTGTAAATTTTCAGGACGTTCTGAGAACTTTCATTTCTGCACAAAAACAACACCATGGCAATTCTGCTGAAAACAACGTCAGTCTGGGTTAGTTCCATTCAAATCATGCAAATTAGAGTCCAAAACAAGGGCAAAAGAGTTTGGAAAACTAGATACGATGGAGACGTATCAACTCCCCCAAGCTTAAAACCTTGCTTGTCCTCAAGCGACTCAGTTGACAAACTGAAAGAGAAAGAAAAACTTTGACAAACTCTGTTTGATCTTGTTGTTGCAACTATGTCTAACTCATAACCAGAATTTCAGCAAGATCACAAGTTAACCACATAAGCAAGTGACACAAAGGTCTCACGGTAAACTAATATCAATGGCATAATTAGCTAGCGAGCAAATAATAATGAGTTTCAGATACCAACAATTCAATCAAAACAAGCATGAAGCAATATGAATAGGTGGTATCTCGCTAGCTCTTTCTGAGACCACAAAACATAAATGCAGAGCACTTTCAAAGATCAAGGGCTGACTAAACATTGTAATTCATAGCAACAAAGATCCAGTCATACTCAATATCAATCAAAAGCAAAGCATAAAAATGACAGAGGTGCTCTCTAATTGGTGCTTATATAAGAAGAGGATGACTCAACAGGAAAATAAATAGACAGGCCCTTCGCAGAGGGAAGCATTGATTTGCAGAGGTGCCAGAGCTCAAGCTTTGAAAATAGAGATAATAATTTTGGGTGGCATGCTTTCATTGTCAACGCAATGACCAAGAGTTCTCAATACCTTCCATGCTACTCATGCTATAGGCGGTTCCCAAACAGAAAAGTAAAGTTTTAACTCCCCCACCACCAATCAATCACACTCCACGGCTAGCCGAATCCTCGGGTACCGTCCATACTAACATCAATCCGGGGGAAGTCTTGTTTTACAGTTATGTTTTCGATTTAAGCGTGGAACTAGGCATTCCAATTAGCGGCCCCTTTCTCGTGAATGACAGTGAATAAACACATGTCAAGGATAACACGCCTAACATGGAAGATATCAATAGCCCCCTGCCACCACATGAGCGGTTCGGGCATGCAAAGCAGATTATTTCTTGAAGGTTTAGAGAATGGCTCATGCAAATTTACTTGGAACGGCAGGTAGATACCGCAAATAGGTAGGTATGGTGGACTCTCATGGAAAAACTCTTGGGTTTATGGAAGTGGATGCACAAGCAGTATTCCGCTTAGTACAAGTGAAGGCTAGCAAAAGACTGGGAAGCGACCAACTAGAGAGCGACAATAGTCATCAAGATGCAATGACTTTGACTAACATTGAGTGCAAGCATGAGCAGGATATAAATCACCATGAACACGAACATCATAGAGGCTATGTTGATTTTGTTTCAACTACATGCATGAACATGCGCCAAGTCAAGCCACTTGAATCGTTCAAAGGAGAATACCATCCTATCATACTACATCATAGTCATCTCAAAATCTATGTTGGCATTCAAGACAAACCATTATAAGCTCCTAGCTAATTAAGCATGGCATCAGAAACTATGATCTCTAAGTTGTCATTGCAAACATGGTTCTCTCTCAACAAAGCTGAATCTGGTACGACAAGCTAGTCATATTTACAAAAACAAAATAGATAGAGTTCATACCAGCTTTTCCAGTCTCAGTCACTTCATCATATATCATCATTATTGCCTCTCACTTGCACGATCGAACGATGTGAACAATAATAAGAGTGCTCGTGCATTGGACTAAAGCTGGAATCTGCAGGCAAACACAAAGGAGAAGACAAAGTAATATGGCTCTTTGAAAGCTAAACAGGTATGCATGCAAGAGCCTCTAAACATTGTAACCAATATCCTCTACCTTGACCCAAAGAAAAAGAAAACTATTTACACGGGAAAGCTCCCAACAAGCAAAAGAAGAAAGGAAAATCTTTTTGGGTTTTCTCAAAAGGACACAAAACAAGAAAACTAAAATAAACTAGCATGGATAATACAGTAGCAAAGTGTAAACACCGACTAACAAAGTGAAAGCATAAGAAAGAATGTAAAGTCGGTGAGAACACGTACTCCCCCAAGCTTAGGCTTTTGGCCTAGCTTGATCTACTCCCAAGGACGGTCCTGGCGAAACCCAAAATCATAATCGGGGTTATAGGGGAGCGCTGCAGCCACTGCCTGAATAGCTTCCTCACGGAGACGAGCAGCCGTCGCCTCCCTCTCATACTCCTCTGCCTCTCCTATGGTTATGTAGTATCTCCGTTTTACCTGAAAGTCAAAGAAAGCAGGAGCAGGAAGGGTAATATGGAAAACACGCTGCCGGTTAAATATCAATCGGTATAGGAGGGATTCATCATCCCTCTCAAGGAACTGGTAGCGTGTCATAGCGACGCGGTCAAGGAAAGTTGTATGGAGCGGGGGATCTCGTGCGCGGATGGGTACTCCAAGAAAATTTGCTATACGAGTGGCATAGATGCCGCCAAAGAAATCCCCATCAATAGCATTCTTATTCAGCCTCGTTGCTATAATAGCTCCCATGTTGAAGCTTTTGTAACCCGTCACTGCGCTCTTAAGGATACTAAGGTCGGCTGCGCATAGGTGACAATGTTCAACCTTGCCGTTAATGCACCTACCTATGAAGAGGGCAAAGTAGTGCAAGGCAGGGAAATGAATGCTTCCTATGGTAGCTTGCGTGATGTCTCTAGTTTCTCCAATAGTTATACTAGAGACAAAATCTCTAACCGAAGACTTAGCAGGATCAGTAAGACTACCCCCATCGTGTATCTTGCAAATCCTATTGAAATCCTCCAAATCCATGGTGTAGGATTTATCATACAGATCAAACAGTATGGATGAGTCACGACCAACTGAAAATTTTAATCTACGCACGAAAGAGGCAGTGAGCATAGCATATTGTTCACATTTATCTGAGAGGAATTCTTCTAACCCGGCATTGCGGACAAGTGTATCAAACTCATCCTTGAAGCCTGCTTCGATCATGAACTCATCGGAAGGCCATTCACATGGTTGTACAGGTGCGTCCCTTAGTTGATAAGGATCGAGCTCCCAAATAGAAAGACGGGGACCCTTCTTAATTGAGGAACCACCATGAAACTTCCTCCTGAACATAATTTCTTTTTGCTGAAATTTTTGAAGTTCAAGAGAAAAGTGAATAAAGACCAACCACACCTTGTAGCAACTACTCCTACTAGTGCCTAGAGACCGTCTCACATGCTAAAACTACTTGGGACCAGCTAAAATCAACATTTCAAGCTCAAGAACAGGGTCACCAAGGTAGCAAGAATACGTGAAGAATAAAGCACTAGAGTAGAAACTAATTGGACCAATGGAGGAGTCACTTACCAAGGAGTAATTTCCCCAAAATGGTTCTAAGAATGGTGCTTTGAGCAAGGAGATCGAAAATCACAGCCAAATGAGCAAGAACACGGGTTTGACCTGCGAAACGATTTTTTCTGGAGGTAGAAGAAGAGGATGGGAGCTGGAATGAGTGGACGGGGTCCCTGTGGGCCCCACAAGCTTGGTGGCCGCGGCTAGGGGGGAGGCCGCGGCAACAGGGCTTGTGGCCCACTAGTGTGGGCCCCAGGCCAGCTCTCAGTTCCAGTATTTTTTAAATATTCCAGAAAAAATCATATTAGATTTTCACAGCGTTCGGAGAACTTTTATTTTTGGGGTACTTTTCTCCGGGACGCTAAAACAGGAAACAGGGAAAACCAAACTAAATCTATCATTTTTCTTCTAAGCAACAGAAAGTGAAAGCTTAAAACAGAGGTTTGTGACTCTTTGATTCATCCATTTCATGGTCATCGAAAGAAATACGTCAATGGGGTTGATCAAATCCTCATGACAAAACCTTTTCAAATCGCAAAAGGAAACGAAGAATTGTCGAATAGCCACTAAGTCACCTCAATGGGGATATGAATCTCCCCAACAAGCAAATCATACTTCATCTTAACACGAGGAATAGGGCATTCAAATCTCCCAATAAGAATCGATGAAGTTTTTTCGATAGCATTGATGCAATGTACTTGATATCGTTTCTTCGGAAAGTGCACTGTATGCTCATTACCGTTGATATGGAAAGTGACATTGCCTTTATTGCAATCTATAACAGGCCCTGCAGTGTTTAAAAAGGGTCTTCCGAGGATGACAGCCATGGCATCGTCCTTGGGAATATCCAAGATAACAAAGTCTGTTAAGATAGTGGTGTTAGCAACCACAACAGGCACATCCTCGCAAATGCCGATAGGGAAAGCGGTTGATTTGTCGGCCATTTGCAGAGAAATTTCAATGGATGTCAACTTATCCAGTTCAAGTCTACGATAAAGAGAGAGAGGCATAACACTAACACCGACTCCAAGGTCACATAAGGCAGTTCTTATGTAGTTTCCTTTAATGGAGCAAGGTATAGTGGACACTCCGGGATCACCAAGTTTCTTAGGAGTTCCACCTTTGAAAGTGTAATTGGCGAGCATGGTGGAGATCTCAAGATCTGGTATCTTCCGTTTATTAGTCACGATATCTTTCATGTACTTGGCATATGGAGACATTTTGAGCATATCAATTAACCGCATCTGCAGAAAGACGGGTCTCAACATTTCAATAAAGCGTCCAAAATCCTCATCCTCCTTTTTCTTGGATAGCTTAGGAGGAAAGGGGGTAGGTCTCTGAACCCATGGCTCCCTTTCTTTACCATGCTTCCTAGCAGTGAAGTCATTCTTATCGTATCTCTTAGTTTGTGGGTTATCAGGATTAACCGTAGGTTCAATCTCCACATCCTTATCATTGCTAGGTTGAGCATTATTATGAACATCGCTGTCCATATTGCCACCAGGTTCATGTTCATCACCAGATTGTGTTTCTGCATCACACGCGGAAATATCATTTGGTTCTTCAAGTGTGACAGTATTTGGTGAACTTTCATGTAGGATTCTATCATCCTTCTTCTTACTAGGATGACTGGGTGTATCAGCATTAATTCCTTGAGAATCTTGATCAATTCTCTTAGGATGGCCTTCATGATACAAAGGTTCCTGAGTCATTTTGCCTCCTCTAGTAATGACTTTGACAGAGTTGTCATTTAATTCATTGAGCAAGTCATTCTGAGATTTAAGTACTTGTTCTACCTGAGTAGTAACCATAGAGGCATGTTTACTCAGAAGCTTAAGATCGTGGACATTTCTGTCTACACAAGCACTTAAATGACAAAGCATACGAGTACTTTATTCCAATTGTCTGCTAACATAATCATTGAAACTCTGTTGTTTGGCAACGAAGTTGTCAAATTCATCAAAGCATAGGCTAGCAGGTTTGTCAAAAGGAATATCACTCTCATTGAATCTACGCAGAGAATTCACCTCTACTACTTGTATCGGGTTATCGAGACCATGGATCTCTTTGATAGGCGGTAGATCTTGGACATCTTCAAATTTAATGCCTTTCTCTCGCATAGATTTCTTGGTTCTTGCATATCTTCGGGACTGAGGAATAGAATACCTCTTTTCTTAGGAGTTGTCTTAGGAGGTGGTTTGGTAATTGTCCAAGCATTATCATTGATCAAGATGTTATTCAATAGAATCTCAGCTTGTTCTGTAGTTCGTTCCCTAAAAACACAACCGGCACAACTATCTAGGTGGTCTATAGAAGCATCGGTAAGTCCATTATAGAAGATATCAAGTATCTCGTTCTTCTTAAGAGGGTGATCAGGCAAAGCATTCTGTAGCTAGATGAGTGTCCCCCAAGCTTGTGGGAGACTCTCTTCTTTGAGTTGAGCAAAGTTGTATATTTGCTGCAAGGCAGCTTGCTTCTTATGGGCAGGAAAATATTTCTCACAGAAGTAATAGACCATATCCTGGGGACTACTCGCACATCCAGGAGCAAGAGAAGTGAACCAGGCTTTAGCGTCATCCTTTAGAGAGAAAGGAAACAGCTTAAGGATATAGTAGTAGCGGATCTTCTCCTCACTAGTGAAAAGGGTGGCTATATCGTGTAGTTTGTTAAGATGGGCTACGACCGTCTCCGACTCATAACCGTGGAAAGGATCAGATTCGACTAGAGAGATTATCTCAGGGTCGACAGAGAATTCATAATCCTCATCGGTGATAAAGATAGGTGAAGTGGCAAACTTCGGGTTGTATTTCATCCTAGCTTTCAGAGATTTTTCCTTCCACTTGAGAAGTAATTTCTCAGCGTCATAGTGAAAAGACCTCGATGATGCCTAGAGGGGGGGGGTAAATAGGCTATTTAAAAACTTCTTCGGATTTGGCTTGAAACTAATGCAGAGATAAACTAAGAGGGTACTTGTCAAGCACAAATCCTAAATGCACTAGGCACTGCAACGTGTATGAACAACACGATCTACCAAGATGGACACAATACAGTTACTAACAAGCACAAGTAAGTTACAAAAACTTACTTGAGCTATATCACACGACAAGTAGGTGAACAACACAAGATACTAGATCACACTATATCACACGATATATCAAAAGCTGCAAGTATGAACGTGTGGATATAGAAGGTATGCTTGAATGATTAATCTTGTACAAGAAATAGCCAACACAATATAATGAGCACAAAAAATATGCAATGTATGTATGCTCAAGTAACACAAGTAAACCACAAGTAAGGAGTTAGGGTTAAGGATAACCAAGGTCACTGAGACGAAGATGTATCCCGATGTTCACTTCCTTGGAGGGAAGCTAGTCACCGTTAGAGAGGTGGATGTTACCACGAAGGCACACCAACGCCACGAAGGCTCACCCTATTCTCCCTTTGAGATAACACCACGAAGGCGTTTCTCAACCACTAGTGGTAAGCCTTTGAGGTGGATTCCAAACCCTCACAAACTTTTCCGGGGGTAATCACACGGATTGATTCCTCTCCGAAGAATTCCTACCGCCTAGGAGTCTCCAACCTCCAAGACTAACAAGATCACGGGGATTCCTCAAAACTTGCTCAAATCTCAAATAGCTTGGGTTGAGAGGAGGAGAGGGAGACAATCTATCTTTTGATAGGAACAACTCTCAAAGGGGCTCACAAATGCTCTTGGGATCTAAGATTTGGTGTGAGCAAATGTGTGTGAGGTAGAAATGTGTTCTTATGAGGATAAGGCTGTGTTGGGCACGCTCTCACGAAGTGGGAGGGGGGTATTTATAGTGGGGAGAGAAAAACAGCCGTTGGGGACACTTTAAGTCACACAGGGTACGGACGTTCGGCAGTTCTCGGAAGTCCGGGCGTTCGCAAGGGGTCGGTCGTCCGAGGGCTGTAGCTATGACTGCAAACACTGTGAATTGAACAGCGACCGGATGTCCGAAGAAGGCCGGAAATCCGAGTTATTCGACTCAACTTCTTTTGGTGGGAGGTTCCGGATTTCCGAAAGGGGACGGACGTCCGGCCCTCGGACGTCCGGAGGGAGCTGGAAATCCGAGTTATAGAGCTCATGTTCTTCTGGTGCAGGGCTCCGGATTTCCAAAGCTGGTCGGACGTCCGGCCCTCGGATGTCCGGAGGGAGCCGGAATTCCGAGTTATATGACTCAAATATTTCTGGTGGAGGGCTCCGGATTTCCGAAGCCTGCCGGTCGTCCGGCCCTCGGACGTCCGGAGGGAGCCGGAAGTCCGAGGCAGTAGACCTGTTTTGAGATAGGAACAGAGTAGAGAATATGTGGTCTCAGCAGAACAGTGGAGATGTAGTTTGAGCAAGTTCATCGCAAAACCTGTGATCCCCTCTTAATAGTGCGGGATCCCTAAAGACTCAAGAATTGTAAAAAGGGTACCAATGATCCATACTTAAGTGTATACTTTTATTCGCTGATCATCACTCTGCACCACTAACGTCAAAGGGACTGATACCTTTGAGTTAGCCCTTTCACTTGAGCTTGATGTTGTTGTTCCTTCTTGGCCCAAGTTGAAAGCAAGACATGATGCAGTCTTCAAGTAGCTCTCCCATACACAATGTTGAAAGCCTAGCTTATGTATTCATCTTCATTTGTCCACCATGTGAACATCCACAAGAATCAAGCATGTAGTGCTCAGGAATGCTTATCTTGATCTTGTCCTTGTTAGCACATGAGCTTCTCCTTATTAACACATGATTATTAACAATAGTTTCAATGATATATTCGTGATGATCCACTTGAACTTGCACACCACAATCTTGATGACGATCACCACTTGACGTCATCCTTCATGAGTTGTATGAGATCTTCCTTTTGACGCAAGTCCATGAAAGCACACCTAACCCCCACATAGGAGTCTCACAAATACCATGGGTTAGTACACAAACACGTAATGGACAATGCTTACCATACCATGGGATCACTTGATCCCCCTCGGTACATCTTATACGTTTTGTGTGTTGATCATCTTTATTTACTCTTTGTCTGAGATCTTGATCAACCTAGTATCTCTATGACCATTGTTTGGATAATACCTTGAATACCATCTTGGTCATCATATAAACTCCTTGAACCCAACAAATGGACTTCAAGAAGTGCCTATGGTCAAATCCTATAAATATAACTTAAGGCAACCATTAGTCCATAGGAATTTTCATCAATTACCAAAACCACATATGGAGATATATGCTCTAACACATAGGCATCCTTACACGCAAGAAAATCCTCAGCTATCTCTCCCTCCATAACATAACCCTAAGGTATATCAGGCAATTCATATCTAGGAGAGCTAGATCTAGCAGGAGCAAAAGCAGGTTCTATCTCAATAGTATCGGCAGTTTCAGAAGCATCACGAGCATTGGCGGTAACTCTAGCAATATGAGCATCAAGGAATACCCCTAGTGGCATATCAGGCAAAGTAGTATCTCTAGCAGTATCAAGCATAGCATCATCAGGCAAAATAGCATCTCTAGCATCATCAGGCAAAGCAGTATCAAGCATAGCATCTCTAGTAGTATCAGGCATAGCATCTCTAGCAGTATCAGGCATAGCATCTCTGGCAGTATCAGGCATAGCATCTCTAGCAGTATCACGCATATCAGCATCATAAGCATCATCAAGCACATGCGACATATCAAGAGTTCTAGCAGGAGGTGGTGTCGTAAACTTACTCATAACTGAAGGGGAATCAAGTGCACAGCTAGATGGCAGTTCCTTACCTCCCCTCATAGTTGAGGGCAAGACTTTGGTTCTTGGATCTTTCAAATTCTTCATAGTGATCAGCAGATATAAATCCCAAGTGACTCAGAGAATATAGCTATCCTTCCCCGGCAACGGCACCAGAAAAATGTTGTTGACGTGCAACTATTCCTGACTTGATGCCTCCCCGGCAACGGCGCCAGAAAAGAGTTGCTTCCAGTTGCTCAACAATTAGCAATTGTCTTGCAATGGCCCACCAGCGTGTGGGATCGCGGCAGTTTTCGAGGGTAGAGTATTCAACCCAAATTTGTTGGTTCGACACGATGGGAGTGAAAGAATATACTCCAGTATTAGCAATTGAGGTGTCGGCTCAACCACACCTGAAAGATTAGTATCTGCAAGCAGGATATAAGCAGCAAAGGTAGTATGATAGCAACGGTGCCAGAAATGATCTGTTGACAAGGCAGACTATTCCTAACTGTTGTATCAATGGCGCCAGAAAAGTATTGTAGCAGGTAGTAGCAGTGTAACGAGTAACAGCAGTGGCAAGGAACAATAGTAGTGACAGCAGTAGCAAGTAGCAACAGCAAGTAACAGCAACAAGAAGTAACAGTAGCAGCAGCAGTAGTAACGGCAGCAGAGCAAAGCAAGTAACAGTAGGAGTGGGACAAACTCGTAGGCAATGGATCGGTGATTTCTTGGATGACATTCATCATCCAACAGTTATAACACAGAGACATATGTGGCTAGCTCCCGTTCGTCGATGTGATGTAGGCATGCATTCCGTGTGTAGTCATACGTGCTTAGGGAAAAGAACTTGCATGACATCTATTGTCCAACCCTCCCGTGGCAGCGGGGTCCAAATGGATACTACGAGATATTAAGGTTCCCCTTTTAATAAAGAATCGGACCAACGCATTAGCACTTGGTGAACACATGAACTCCTCAAACTATGGTCATCACCGGGAGTGGTTCCAGTTATTGTCACTCCGGGGTTGTCGGATCATAACACATAGTAGGTAACTACAACTTGCAAGATCGGATCTAAAACACACATATATTGGTGACAACATAATAATTTCAGATCTGAAATCATGGCACTCGGGCCCTAGTGACAAGCATTAAGCATGGCAAAGTAGTAGCAACATCAATCTCAGAACATAGTGGATACTAGGGATCAATCCCCGTCAAAACTAACTCGATTACATGATAGATCTCATCCTACTCATCACCGCCCAGCGAGCCTACGAATAGATTACTCACGAACGATGAAGAGCTTCATGGAATTGGAGAGGGAATAAGGTTGATGATGATGATGGCGACGATCTCCTTGATCCGGAGCCCAAAACGGACTCCAGATCTGCCCTCCAGGGTAAGAACGGGATGTGGCGGCGCCTCTGGATCCTGAAACGCGATGAAATCTTCTCTCTTCATTTTTTTCCGAGACGAAAGGGAATAAATAGCGCTGGAGTTGGGGGCGGTAGAGCCACGTGGGCCCCACAAGCCTGGTGGTCGCTGCCAGGGGGAGGCCGCGGCCACAGGGCTTGTGGCCCACTGGCCCATCCCCTCCGGTGGATCTTTGCACATGTATTTTTCATATTTTCCAGAAATATTCTTCGTAAATTTTCAGGACGTTCCGAGAACTTTCATTTCTGCACAAAAACAACACCATGGCAATTTTGGTGAAAACAGCGTCAGTCCGGGTTAATTCCATTCAAATCATGCAAATTAGAGTCCAAAACAAGGGCAAAAGAGTTTGGAAAAGTAGATACGATGGAGACGTATCAGGCACCAGCTTATTGATGTGATATAGAGAGTACACAAATATTGAACTATGTACATGGATAAGGAGCCAATTTCTCTAAGTGTAATAAGGCCGCAGATGAGCAATGTTCCACGGGCGAGTCATCTCTTCCTCCGAGGTTAGCTTGTCAAGGAAAATATCAATCAAGTAGTAAGAGCCGTTGCGAAGGCTTTTGCTAACGACGAAAGGTCCTTTCCATGGAGGCAAGAGCTTGTGCATGCCCGTGTGATCTTGAATCAGTCGAAGCACTAAGTCGCCCTCCTGGAAGACATGGCTCTTGACCCGTCGACTATGATAACGACGCAGGTCTTGTTGGTAGATAGCCGATCGTGTTGCGGCTAAATCATACTCTTCCTCGAGAGCATCCAAGGAATCCTGATGCGCTTGTTCATTATCTGCTTCTACATATGTGGCGACTCTGGGAGAATCATGCCTTATATCGCTCAGAAGAACCTCCTCAGCCCCATAGACGAGGAAAAAGGACATGTGGAATCACATGGTCCACTTTATTTTGTTGTTTAACAAGTATAAAATATGTTTAAATCAGATCTGGACCAATTTGAAAAATAACATATGGGGTTATTTTGGAAATGCTATATGTTGTTTCCGACCTCTTTTAAAATGCCTAGATACTGTAGTTTAATTATGCTTCACCTCTTGCCATGTTTAACAACATTTAATATTGTCGTGTACCTAAATGGGAGTGAACTTAATAATTCAAATATGGAGTTTCATCAATATACAACTCGTTGCATATTGACCTTCATTTAATGTGTAGTAATAAATTGTTGTGATTTGTCGTGTCATGCATAAATAAATGGACATGCATCATAATTGCTTGCACATCATGTCATGAATATGTTGTGGTGTTTATCTTGTGTTGATTGTTTGTTTTCGGGTTGTTTCTTGTTTATAGAGTTTTGAACCGCTTAAAAGTGTGAGGACTCGTTCGACTACATTGGTTCGTGTGCTTCATGGATTCGTTCTTTTTCCAAGTGGGAGCACACACAAGATGATCATTTTCCTAGATAACATTACTATCATTGCCATGCTAGATGTCTCGTTTCTATCGCTATGTCTTTCTACCTACCACGTGTTAATGTCGACCTCCCAACATGGCCATGAAAGCCTCTAACCCTCCACATCCCAGCAAACCACTGTTTGGCTATGTTACCACTTGCTCAGCCTTATTATAGCTTTGCTAGTTGCAGGTGCAGTTGCATCCATGTGAAAACATTGATTCCTTGTTATATCACCATATTGTTGCGTTTTAATTTAATGCACCTATATACTTGGTAAAAGGTGGAAGTCTTGTCCTTCTAGCCTGGTGTTTTGTTCTATCTTTGCCGCCCTACTAACTTGTGTACCGGTGTTATGTTCCATAATTGAGCTCTCCTAACATGCTTGGGGTTGTTATGGGGACCCCCTTGATTTTCGTTTTAGGATAAAACTCTTCTGGCAAGGCCCAACATTGGTACTATATTTCCCAACATAATAATACTGAACATCGTTATTAAAACATAGGGCGTCATGAACCCGAGGAGTAATTCAACATAATACAGGGGGGCAGTGTTGATGGTCTTGGTCCCAAACAGAGCCACTTGCGGGGCCACCTGGGGCAACTCGAGTGATTTCTATTCAGCCACCGTACGTAGTGCTCATCCGATTGTGCCCTAAGAACGAGGTACGCGGCTCCTATCGGGATCGTCGGCACGTCGGGCGGCCTTGCTGGATTTGTTTTACTCTTATCGAAGGTCTTGCGCGAGGGATTTCGAGGATACTTTAGGCTATCTCGAGGTTGAGGTTTTCCACCAGGAATCCGAGGAGATCACGGGTTTTCCATGGTCCAGGTTTCCAACGCAGCTTGTGGTAGTTTGTGATGGACTAGTTGGAGCACCCCCTACACGGTTAAATCTTTCTGAGAACCATGCTTGTGATTATGTGGCAACTTTGTTTAACACCCGGTCATAGAAAACTTGAAGTAAACTTAATTAAAACTTGTCAACTATGTGCGTAACCGTGGTTGTCTCTTCTCGTGAGCTCTCTATCCGAGAGAGGACACTGTGGGGTTATGTTTGACGTAAGTAGTCGTTTAGGATCACTTTGTGATCATGATTAGTTCATGTCCGTTATGCGTAGATCACCCCTCTCTTATTCTTGTACTCATAAGTTAGCCACTCAAATAAATTCTTAGTTTCTTGATGCAGCCTCAACACTTAACAATACCTCACCCATTAAGCTTTGCTAGTCTTGATACCTTTAGAAGTGAAACAGTTGAGTCCCTGTGGCTCATATATTACTACAACAACAGTTCCTGGTACAGGTAAAGTGATACTTGTCTGTAGTTTATTCTTCTTCTTCGATCATAGAATGGGTTCCAGTCCGGCAGCTTAGAATAGCTCGGATGGATGTCATTCTTTTATCATTTGATTTTGTTCGTGGTTGGACCCTGCTCTTCTACTTGGTGATTGAATATATTGTTGCATTATGTTGTTCATGTTGTTGTTTGCGGCGAGTGTAAGCTAATTCTATATGATCATCTCTTCTGTGCATGTATTTGTACTGATATCCATTCTTGAAAACAACGAGATGCGCTTCTATCCCTGTTGAGGCCCTCAAGCCAAAATAAGAATAGGATCGCATCTTGGGCGTTACAAGTTGGTATCAGAGAAGTACCGACCTAGGAGCCCCCTTGATTGATCGAACTTGGTCGACTGGAGTCTAGTGAAAAACTACCTTGAGTCTAGTTGTATATCGGAGAGTAGGATCCTTTTTACTCCTCTTCTATACTTTGATGAGGAATCTTGACGTAGGAATTATAATTCTACTCCTCTTCTCACTTGAATTTTTTTTAGGATCACACGGGTATTTTGGAATCTATATGATGTCAATGTGACGGAGTTCCAACTTGGTGCCTCCTGTGTGATTGATTTCTTCCAGGGAGTTGAGCTCCAGGGGATTCTTTACACATCGCTATCGTTCAATTTCCTTAGTATCTCAGGACGAAGGATGTTCAAAATTGATTCAATACTCTTTCTGGCGGGAGGAATTTGGCATTACCCAGTACTAGGGAGAGTGTCTAGATGTACTGCCATAATTGGTATCGTTGTGATTACGAGGGTGTGAGGTAGACGGGTTTCCGAGATATCTGGTTATGTGTTGACGGATGTGATACACTCGACGGGTAGTGTTATTTCTAGGAGTTGATTGTTGGATTTTACTCCTTGTATCAATGGACCTGATTGCATAACCAGAAAATTTCGGGAGTTCTTATGTGGCAATTCAAATAGTTACCTAGGATTATCTTCCAATAGATGCATGATGTGAGGTTGGGGTTCGACATCTAGTGGATTCGTTTGTTCATTGTCTTTCTTACAGCGGTTCTCATTGTGTCTTAAAGAGCCCTTGTAGCTTGCTACAACTCGGGGACGCTGTGTGTGTCATGTGCACTCCCTTGTACATGATGGCTACTGTAAGATAGAACCTGTGCAAACCATACCACAAAAATATCAGACAAAATCTCTGTCATATATTTGTTTCTGGCTTGTTTCGTAAGCCTCATCCTTTGTTTTGTTCGAATATGGTAATTCGAGTTGCTTCGATGTCAAGTGGTGATTTCATATCTTGTCTAAGTGGTGTTCTCATATTTATATGGGAGTGCTAATCAATTTTCTCAATCAAATTGTCATGTCAATTCTTTTTCATCCCGTGCGCTTCTCTCCAAGTGAATTCAATCTTCCCCAATATTTGCAAGATCAATCCTTCATTTCTTTCTGGAGTTCATCTCATTTGTCCAGTGTTGTCTTTGTTTTTATCCACCCTCCCGCCCTTTTCTTTTGTGGTTCAATTATCATCCATGTCCCTTTCTTTCTTTATTGCTTCTGCTATCTTATCTTCTGTGATGTATCTGGTGATTCATTGTGAAGATCCTCAAGTGTAGAGTTCATCATTCTTCATTCTTATTTTCTCTCTGGTGGATTCAATTCAAGATTTTGATGTTCATCATATCCATTCATTCGTTAATGTTTTCCCTTGTTAAAAAATTATTTCCCAAGTATCTCTCTTGTTTATTC
The DNA here is from genome assembly GCF_904849725.1 of Hordeum vulgare subsp. vulgare. Classification (NCBI taxonomy): domain Eukaryota; kingdom Viridiplantae; phylum Streptophyta; class Magnoliopsida; order Poales; family Poaceae; genus Hordeum; species Hordeum vulgare. The sequence goes on from NC_058519.1 coordinate 443,255,000, forward strand.
TCTCTATATACTATCCGAAGTGTTGAACATGTCTCAAAAGATTTGTGTTTCACTCAAAATCCTTTCAATTATTTTGAGGCTCTCATCTCATCAAGTTCTTCAATTATACCGGTGCAATACCCCTTTCTAATCTATAGTTTCAGCGGTGTTCTCTTTCAGTGGGCCCATAACCCACACGTTTTCCCATGATCTTACCTGGATCTTCTAATTTTTCCGGAGAACCCTAATTCTTTTCAAGTGTGATATAAGTATGGATTCCATCTATCATATTCCTTCTCCAAGATTGCTTCGAATTATTTCTCATCATTGTCTCAACCATTTCTTATTCATTATTCTGGAGTGTCTCAATAATTCATGGTGTTGTTTCTCATCATCATTCTCAGCTTGGAAGACCAAAGAAGTGTTTTTCTTAAAGCTTTGTCCATTCTTTGAAGATTGTCATCTCTGCTTTGTGATCTCTCTTAAATTCTTTCCAATCATGAGAAGTTCATTCCATATCTATCCGGTGCATTTCAGAGTGTTTTCATTTCTCGATCATCCGAAGGCCATCGTTTCACAAGATTTCTTCGTTCTCAGCTTTCAGATTTCATTCTCAAATTCTTCTCAATTGTTGTCTCTTCGTTCGTCTCTCAATTATACCAGTGTCTTGTTGAAGTTTTCTATTAGGCGGATCATGATCCCTTTGTTCTCATGTACGTTCATTCATTTGTAGTATCCTCATTCGTTTCAAATTCTTAGTAGTTTTTTGTTGGAGAGTTCTTCCAGATTTTGTATCTCTCTTCAATCTTTTCAAGAGGAATAAGTGGTATGCCAAATCCATTGCTTGTCATCAATTTAACTTGATGAAGGACAAGCATAACATAATTATTATTGTTCTTTCTTCGAAGTGATTTCAGTTCTTTCTTCCGGAGTTGTTCATGATATCAAATTCTTTATCCCAAGTGCTTCATCTTTTCTTTTTCTGAGATCCAAGTCCTCTCAAGTATCTCTTCATGAAGCTTCATCTAAATCTTTGCAAGGCTTTAATATTATTCTTTTCAACCTTCATTTCTTTTGATCATTCTTTTGTATATGGAGGTGCGTCATGGTGGTTCTTCAAGGATTTAATTCATTCTCAAGGTGTTCTTCAAGATTCTTGTTGGAGAACCTCAAGTATTCCTTATCTTGTGATTCAAAGTGAAATTCTTCCTCCTTTGTTCCGTGAATCGGTGTTATAGCATTCTTGACTCATGGGGATTCTTGAAGAGAACTTGTTTCAAGAATGAGATATTTAAACCCACCAATTCTTTGATCATGAGATATTTTAAACCCATGATTTCCTTCATTGAAGTTTTCTTGAATTGGGTTTCACCTAAATCTTTTCCTAAGGATTGTTGCAATTATGGTGATTATAATTGATCCAAGTTCACAATGAATCCTATTGCTGAAAGAAGTTTTGCATATCTTGTTGTTCCCAAGCAATCTTTGTTTCCGTTAGTGGTTGGGTGACACCTCATTATTTTAGAGGGTTTCCATAAGTCGACTACAAGCTTGTTCATTTTGCTACTGATTGTCCAACAACTCCGTTCAATCCTCTTTCCTTAGGATGCTTTCAAATTTCAATGGTGGTGCAAATTGTCATTTTCTTCTCCTTCTCTTCTTCTCAAAGATCTAGTTTCTATTTTTTTTTGTAGATGCTTTGTGATGTTGCTCTCTTTCATTCATTATCTTGTTTTATCAAGATCATGTTCTTCCTTGCTTATCCATGTAACTGGAGTATTGTGTTCTGTTTTCAAGTTCTTTCCTTCTTGTCAAATTTTGCCCTCTTTCCTACCGAAGTGTTGCCCAAATTTCTTTTGAATTATTGCTTGTTCTTCATAACATTATTTAACTCTTTGCAACCTCCAAGATTCATTGGTTTCACTCATTTGTCAAAGAAGCAACTAAGTTTTTACCTCTTCCTTTCCTATTCCTCTTCCCCTTTTCATTCTTAGATCTCGGGTCGAGATCTCTTGTTCGTGGAGGAGAGTTGTAACAGGCCGAAACCGACACCCCACAAGATTCCCCTTTTATCCCGTTGTCACTTTGTGATTTATTTGGTTGTCGTAGTCATCATAGCATCATGCGCATCATCCGCATTGCATCGGCACTCCATTGCCGTCATTTTTTAAAATTTGCATCCGTTGTTAGTTGTCGGTTCTCTCCATTTTTTCGTTGACCGTTTTGGGACCAAGCACACACGCCCGCGCCCGCAGCATTTTTAAAATATTGTTCTTAAAAGTGTGTATAAAACTTTCTTGGATTGGGTTGAAAGTTTGCGTGCGGTCTTGTTCTAGTGTAGGTAGTCTGCCTGCCAAATTTCATCGCAATCGGAGTCGTTTGATACCCGACCCATTAAATGTATAGCGGCACTATAGTCGGTCAATTCGTTGGACATTTCAGTTTGTAAAAAACTTGTCACGGGCCACAACCTTCCCTCTCATCCCCACCTAAGCCCCTCTACACGGTCTACCCATCCCACCTATCCTACCCCTCCATTTCGGACCGCCCGATCAAGATCTGACGGTCCGAAAATGGACAAAACCTCCTAAACCTAGCCTAGCCGCGTTTTGCACGCACAGCCACTCCACAGCCACCACCGAGCAAGCCTCTCCTCCCACCTCCAGCCGCAGGCCCGCGAAGCCTAGATCAGGCCCACCCTAGCTCATCCGCGTCGCCGCCACGCCCTTGCGCTGCCCACGTGACAGCCACTGCTGCCCCGAGCCCCGAGCTCCCTGCGCGTGCAACTTCTCCTGCATCGGACCTTGCCGGCCCACCGCGCCCTTGCCCACCGGAGCCGTGCCGGCAATCGTCGGAGCTCCGGGTCATGCTGCACCGTCGGAGCCACGCGAGCCCCGCCGTCGCGCCCTTCTTCTCCCTCCATCTCTCATCTCCCCCTCTCCCTTCTCATGCATTTGTCGTGCCCGCCATGGATCCCTGTCTCCCTTGCAGATTTTCGTCGTCCGCCGCTCCAAGCTCTGCCAGCTGCTGGATCTAGCCGATCTCCGCCACATCCGGTCTTTGCTCCCTTCCCCAACTGTCGGACGTCGTCGGAGTCAAGAGCAGCCGCCGTGAGATGCCCGCGCCGCCTTCTGTTTCTCGGCTCAAGGGCGAGCATGAGGCGGTGACGGCGCGTCGGCTAGGTGGGCATCGGCCTGCCAAGCCCCTGCATGCCCCAAGGCCCAGATTCAGCCCAAGTCCATCGCCCTAAGCCGGTCGAGCCTCGCCTCGCCCCGGCCTGCCTCGCCTCGGGCTACCCTTGCCTAGCTGGCCTCGTCCCGCCTCTAGCACCCAGCCGGACCAGCTCGACTGGCCTCTGGCCCAATGTGAGAAACCCCGCTATGTCTCGCCCCATGCACATTTTAGTACCCACGTTCGAGCTTCTGTAGCCTAGTAGCACTCAGATTTGGCATGTTTTTTTGTCGGGCGATTTTGTGAATTAACTAGGATATTAATAATACAGAAAAAAAATGTCATTTGGCATTGCTCATAATTAGGTAACCATGCATCGCATGTAAAAACTTTAGATATTTAAAATCTTTAGAATTTTGTGTAGATTAAGAATTTCCAACTTTCATGCATGTTTAAAATGTTTAACCCGTTATTTGCATTATTTTGTGTCATGACATGTCTAAATAATTTAATTCATAACAACATAACTGTGCGTCGGATTTAAAAACTTCATAGATGAAAAATGTTTAGAATTTTATGTAGTTTCACAATATCCAACTTTCAACCATATTTGAAATATTCAACTTGTTGTTTACATTTTTTTTTGCATAAATGCCATGTTAAAATAGTTTGATTCATAGATATTAAAGCCCAACTCTGATTAAAATGTTTTGTATATGTAACTTGACTAGAAAAATATGTAGAACAACATGGTGGCATTTATTTTTCCTGTTTAACAACTCTAAAATTGTGTTAGAGGCAGAACAATACCGAAATCTTAATTTACATATGGGGACTTTCCGGAATTGTTGTTCGTTGTTCCGCCTTCATTTAAACTTGCTTAGGATTCCATGTAGTTTCATAACATCTTGTTCAACCATGTTTTAGCATGCGTGTGGGTGTCATTTGCATGCATTTTGCATTCATGATATATCACTTGTGTTGCTCATATCTTTTAAACCATAGCTCCGTTTTAAATGATCTATATATGTAAATCGACTAGAATGACGTGTAGATTCACATGGACCACTTTATTTTGTTGTTCAATAAGTATAAAATATATGTAGTTCAGATATCGACCAATTTATAAATTAACATATGGGGTCATTTTTGAAATGCTATATGTTGTTTCCGACCTCATTTAAAATGCCTAGATAGTGTAGTTTAATTATGCTTCACCTCTTGCCATGTTTAACAACATTTAATATTGTTGTGTACCTAAACGGAAGTGAACTAAATAATTAAAATATGGAGTTTAGTTAATATGCAACTCGTTGCATATTGAGCTTCATTTAGTGCGTAGTAATAAATTGTTGTGCTTCGTCGTGTCATGAATAAATAAATGGACATGCATCATAATTGCTTGCACATCATGTCATGAAAATGTTTTGGTGTTTATCGCGTGTTGATTGTTTGTTTCCGGATTGTTTCTTCTCGATAGAGTTCCGAACTGCTTCGAAGTGTGAGGATTCGCTCAACTACGTTGGTCCGTCCACTTCACAAATTCGTTCTTTTTCCAAGCGGGATCACATGCAAGATGAACATTTCCCTAGATACCATTATTATCATTGCCATGCTAGTTGTCTCGTTTCTATCCCTATGTCTCACTGCCTACCACCTTCTAATGTCAACCTCCCAACATTGCCATGAAATCCTCTAACCCCTCTACATCCCAGCAAACCACTGTTTGACTATGTTACCGCTTGCTCAGCCTTCTTATAGCATTGCTAGTTGCAGGTGAAGTTGCTTCCATGTGAAAACATGGGTTCCTTATTATATCACCATATTATTTCTATTTAATTTAATGCACCTATCTACTTGGTAAAAGGTGGAAGGCTTGGCTTTCTAGCCTGGTGTTTTGTTCCATCTTTGCTGCCCTAGTTACTTGTGTACCGGTGTTATGTTCCATAATTGAGCGCTCCTAACATGCTTGGGGTTGTTATGGGGACCCCCTTGATTTTCGTTTTGGGATAAAACTCTTTTGGCAAGGCCCAACATTGGTACTATATGTGCCCAACATAATAATAATGAACATCATTATTAAAACATTGGGCGTCATGAACCCGAGGAGTAATTCGACATAATACACGGGGGCAGTGTTGATGGTGTTGGTCCGTGATAACCAACAAGTATAGGGGGTCAATTGTAGCCTTTCTCGATAATTAAGAGTGTCGAACCCAATGAGGAGCTAAAGGTAGGACAAATATTCTCTCAAGTTCTATCGACCACCGATACAACTCTACGCACACTTTACGTTCGCTTTACCTAGAACAAGTATGAAACTAGAAGTACTTTGTAGGAGAGATAGGATAGGTTTGCAAGAAAATAAAGAACACGTAAATAAAAAATAGGGGCTGGTTAGATAAAGAAACAATTACGTTAGTTTAACAAGTGTGGAAAAGTGGTGGTAGGAGTTGCGGAATAGTCCCTAAGCAATTGACTACGTTACTAGATCGATAGCAAGTTTTATGTGGGAGAGGCAACCGCTAGCATGTCATCCCTTACTTGGAATTCTATGCACTTATGATTGGAACTGTTAGCAAGCATCCGCAACTACTAACGTTCATTAAGGTAAAACCCAACCATAGCAATAAGATATATTGTTCCCCCTTCAATCCCGTATGCATCAATTTCTATGCTAGGCTGAAGCTTCTATCACCCTTGCCCTGCAATACATAGTCCTATCAACATACTACTAACCCTATGGTGTGATCCACACGTTGGTCCCCCTTCAATCCCGTATGCATCAATTTCTATGCTAGGCTGAAGCTTCTGTCACCCTTGCCCTCCAATACATAGTCCTATCAACATACTACTAACCCTATGGTGTGATCCACACGCGCGCTCATATGATGGGCACCAAAGGACAGCAACATAACCACAAGCAAATTAAGTCAATCATAGCAATTCATCAATCACCGATAGGACAACGAAAATCTACTCAGACATCATAGGATGGCAACACATCATTGGATAATAATATGAAGCATAAAACACCATGTTCAAGTAGAGGGTACAGCGGGTTGCGGGAGAGTGGACCGCTGAATATAGATGGGGGAAGGTGATGGAGGTGTTGGTGAAAATGACGGAGGTGTTGGTGTAGATCGCCGTCACACGATGATGTCCCAGGCGGCATTCCAGCGCCGCCGGGAGAGAGGGGGAGAGAGCCCCCCTTCTTCTTCTTCTTCCTTGACCTCCTCCCTAGATGGAAGAAGGGTTTCATCTCTGGTCCATGATCTCCATGGCGGTGAAAGAGCAAGAGCCCCTCAAAAATTGGATCTCTCTCTGTGTGTTCTTCTGTTTCTGCGCTCCTAGATTCTGGCTTTCACCATTTCTTAAATTCCCGGAGATCCATAACTCCGATTGAGGTGTCCTTTTAACACGATTTTTTTTCTGGATATTATATTTCTTGCGGCGAAAGAAGGGCCCCAACCGCCTTAGGGATTGGTCACAAGCTTACTTGCCGCGCCCTAGGGGGGAACGCCTCCTGGGCTTGTGACCCCCTCGGGCATCGTTTCGCGTTGATTCTTCTTCCCAAAAATCATAAATATTCCAAAACAAATCCCCGTAGGTTTTTTTATTGCGTTTGGACTTCATTTGGTATGGATATTATGCGAAAGAAAAAACATGCAACAAACAAGAACTGGCACTGGGCACTGGATCAATATGTTAGTCCCAAAAATAGTATAAAAAGTTTCCAAAAGTATATGAAAGTTGTAGAATAATGCCATGAAACAATCAAAAATTATAGATATGATGGAGACGTATCAGCATCCCCAAGCTTAATTCCTGCTCGTCCTCGAGTAGGTAAATGATAAAAAAAGATAATTTTTGATGTGGAATGCTACCTAGCATAATGTTGATCATATAATCTAATCATGGCATGAATACAAAAACACGAGTGATTCGAAGCAATAGTCTACATAAAGACAATAGTATTTCAAGCATACTAACAAAGCAATCATGTCTTCTCAAAATATCATGGCCAAAGAAAGTTATCCCTACAAAATCATATAGTCTGGCTATGCTCCATCTTCCCCACACAACGTATTTAAATCATGCACAACCCCGGTTTTAGCCAAGCAATTGTTTCATACTTTAGTGTTCTCAAACTTTTCAACTTTCACACAATACATAAGCGTGAGCCATGGACATATCACTATAGGTGGAATAGAATATGGTGGTTGTGGAGAAGACAAAAAGGAGGAGATAGTCTCACATCAACTAGGCGTATCAATGGGCTATGCAGATGCCCATCAATAGATATCGATGTGAGTGAGTAGGGATTGCCATGCAAGAGATGCACAAGAGCTATAAGTGTATGAAAGTTAAAAAGAAACTAGTGGGTGTGCATCCAACTCGCTTGCTCACGAAGACCTAGGGCAATTTGAGGAAGCCCATCATTGGAATATACAAGCCAAGTTCTATAAAGAAAATTTCCCACTAGTATATGAAAGTGACAACATAGGAGACTCTCTAGCATGAAGATCATGGTGCTACTTTGAAGCACAAGTGTGGTAAAGGATAGTAGCATTGTCCTTTCTCTCATTTTTTATTTCTTTTTTTGTGGGCTTATTTGGCCTCATTTTTTTTATTTGGGCTTCATTGGCCTCTTTTATTACTTCCTCACATGCGACAATGCTCTAATAATGATGATCATCAAACTTTTATTTACTTACAACTCGATATTTAGAACAAAATATGACTCTGTATGAATGCCTCCGATGGTGTACCGGGATGTGCAATGATCCAGCGTAGCAATGACATCAAAAAACGGACAAGCCATGAAAACATCATGCTAGCTATCTTACGATCATGCAAAGCAATATGACAATGATGGTGCGTGTCATAATAAACGGAACGATGGAAGTTGCATGGCAATATATCTCGGAATGGCTATGGAAATGCCATAATAGGTAGGTATGGTGGCTATTTTGAGGAAGGGTATATGGTGGCGGCGAAAGTTCGCGGTACTAGAGAGGCTAGCAATGGTGGAAGGGTGAGAGTGCGTATAATCCATGGACTCAACATTAGTCATTAAGAACTCAAATACTTATTGCAAAAGTCTATTAGTCATCAAAACAAGGTACTACACGCATGCTCCTAAGAGAAGGGTTGGTAGGAGTTAACCATCGCGCGATCACGACTTCCACAAAAAGGATGACAATCAATAAATAAATCATGCTCCGACTTCGTCACATAACCGTTCACCATACGTGCATGCTACGGGAATCACAAACCTTAACACAAGTATTTCTACGAATACACAATTACTCACTAGCATGACTCTAATATCACATCTTCATGTCGCAAAACTATTGCAAGGAATCAAACATATCATATTGAGTGATCTACAACTTTTATGTAGGATTTTATGACTAACCATGTGAATGACCAACTCCTGTTAACTCTCTAAATAGGTATAAGTGAAGCATGAGAGTTTAATTCCTTCTACAAAAGATATGCCCCTCTCTAACAAATATAAGTGAAGCAAAAGAGCATTCTACAAATGGTGGTTTTCTATGTGTAGGGAAACAGGCAATCCAAACTTCAAATGATATAACTGAAGCACATGAAGCATTCTATAAAGCCATACTCAAAAGATATAAGTGAAGTGCAAAGAGCATCCTATAAATCAACCAAGGACTATATCATACCAGCATGGTGCATAAAAGAAAAAGGAAAAATAAACACAAAAGACGCTCCAAGCATTTGCACATATCATGTGACGAATAAAAATATAGCTCCGAGTAAAATTACCGATAGATTGTAGACGAAAGAGGGGATGCCTTCCGGGGCATCCCCAAGCTTAGACGCTTGATTCTTCATTGAATATTACCTTGGGGTGCTTGGGCATCCCCAAGCTTAGGCTCTTGCCTCTCCTTATTCCTTCATCCATCGTGGTAAAACTCAACAAAACCTTCGTGAGATCCGTTAGTATAATAAAGTAAATCACCACTTTAAGTACTGTTGTGAACTCATTCCAAATTCATATTAGCATTATATCTACTGTAATCCAACTTCACCATGGTTCATACCCCCTGATACTACCCATAGATTCATCAAAATAAGAGAACAATGCATAGAAAACAGAATCTGTCAAAAACAGAACAGTCTGTAGTAAGCTAAATGTATACCATACTTATGATACTCCAAAAATTCTGAAAAACTTATGAAAAACAGAATCGCAATGCACCACCTTTCAATCGCTTCTCTTTTTGAAAAAGTTTTAAGTTCCCCTCTATATTTTTTTTTGAACTATATAAAAGCACTCAGCAGAAATAAATGACTCTCTAAAACTTCCGGGTTGTCTCCCAGGCAGCACTTTCTTTAAAGCCATTAAGCTAGGCATAAAGTGCTCAAGCAATGGATCCACCCGGATCCCAGGGTATATCAAAGCCAATTTTAATTAACAATGATTTATAGTTTAGTACTGAGCACAAGGTAACATATATCATGCAATGACGAAGTATAACTCTCTTCCTCTGCATTGGCATGTCATAAAAGAACAATTCATGCACATCAAGTAAAGGACAATACATAGCATAAGCAGTTTCTTGCAATTTTATCGTATTGGAAACATCCAGAGGTGGAGATGTAGTTCCTCTCTCATAATAATTGCAAGTAGGAGCAGAAAGCACATGCATATTATATTCATCAAAATCATCATGTGTAATAGTAGAAGGCAACCATCTATGTAATCCCTAATAAGAGCAAACTTCTCCGATATAGTGTAGTTGGGAGAGTTCAAAAAGATAATAGGACTATCATAAGTGGGTGCGATAGCAACAATTTCATGGTTATCATAAGGAACTATAGCAAGTTCATATTCATAAGCATCATTCATATTGTCATCATGGCCACAAGCATAGAAAGCATCAAGTATATCAAAAAGGGACATTGCAAACTAATCCAAGGGATCATAGCAATCAACATAGCATTCATCCTTCGATAAGAACGAAGAGAAATTAAATAATGTATGAGTTGAAGAGTTACTCTCATTAGAAGGTGGACATGGCTAGCTAGTCCGCTCTTCCTCCTTTTGTTCTTCGCTCTCCTCGTCATCTTTTTTTTCTAATGAGCTCATAGTTTCAGCATTTTTTTCTTCCATAGTTTCCTGCAAAATATTACTCTCTTGTTGGGCAGCGTAGAATTTCTCCATAAATCGATAAATATGGGCATTATATTCATAATTAGTATAACAATAACGAAGCATAACCAAGTTTTCATATCGGTAAGCATCATCATCATTATCATCACACCTTTCAAACAGAGCTTCAATTTCATAAGCACCCATAAAAGCAACAAACTCTTCTATTTGCTCCACATCATAGTACTCATATATACCATTAGCATAAGAAGCCAAGGTTTCATTAGCATTAAATTTACAAGAAAAGGGAAGGTGTTGAGCCTTCATCCTAGAGCAACAAGTAATATCATATCTCAAGCATAGCTCCCAAGCATACCATTTCAACATATGAATTTGATCCCATAATAGTTTCCCTTTTTGAGTCAAGCGATAATCCCTAAAGTATTCACGTTGATCCAACGTGTATCCCATTATGTAATTTAATGGGGTTTTCTCAGGATTATTAAAGAAGTGCATAATATTTTCCACATAATGAGCATCGAGGGTTTTAGGAGATTCCCCATCTCCATGAGTAGCAAGTACACCTAATTTTTTTGGTATTTCATGTTCCATATCCATAACTAAAGATAGAGAACAACTTAGAACAGCAAATAAATATACTTAGTGATAAAGCAAACAAGCACACACGAGAATATTCACCCCATGCTATTGCTCCCCGGCAACGATGCCAGAAAAAGGTCTTGATAACCCACAAGTATAGGGGATCAATTGTAGCCTTTCTCGATAAGTAAGAGTGTCGAACCCAACGAGGAGCTAAAGGTAGGACAAAATATTCCTTCAAGTTCTATCGACCACCGATACAACTCTACGCACACTTTACGTTCGCTTTACCTAGAACAAGTGTGAACTAGAAGTACTTTGTAGGAGAGATAGGATAGGTTTGCAAGAAAATAAATAACACGTAAATAAAAACTAGGGGATGGTTAGATAAAGAAACAATTACGTTAGTTTAACGAGTGTGGAAAAGTGGTGGTAGGAGTTGCGGAATTGTCCCTAAGCAATTGACTATGTTACTAGATCGATAGCAAGTTTTATGTGGGAGAGGCCACTACTAGCATGTCATCCCTTACTTGGAATTCTATGCACTTATGATTGGAACTATTAGCAAGCATCTGCAACTACTAACGTTCATTAAGGTAAAACCCAACCATAGCAATAAGATATATTAGTCCCCCTTCAATCCCGTATGCATCAATTTATATGCTAGGCTGAATCTTGTGTCACCCTTGCCCTCCAATACATAGTCCTATCAACATACTACTAAACCTATGGTGTGATCCACGCGCGCGCTCATATGATGGGAACCAAAGGACAACAACATAACCACAAGCAAATTAAACCAGTCATAGCAATTCATCAATCACCGATAGGACAACGAAAATCTACTCAGACATCATAGGATGGCAACACATCGTTGGATAATAATATGAAGCATAAAGCACCATGTTCAAGTAGAGGGTACAGCGGGTTTCGGGAGAGTGGACCACTGAATATAGATGGGGGAAGGTGCTGGAGGTGTTGGTGAAGATGACGGATGTGTTGGTGTAGATCGTCGTCACACGATGATCTCCCGGGCGGCGTTCCAGCGCCGCCGGGAGAGAGGGGGAGAGAGCCATGTGACATCCTCGACTTTTGCTACAGTGATGAATTGTAATTAAGCAACAGTGATCCCGCGCTAATGATGCCACGTCATCGTTAGTTATATCAATGATCTCGTGTTGGTTGAAACCGAATCAAAATTCGATGCTTTAAGATGAAGTTAAACAAGGAAAGAATTCGGTTGATGAAATGAAAATGTCAGGGGAGTTATAAAGATTACCTAGCAAAGTATAAAAATGAATCAGGCACTTTTGGAATATATATTTAAGAAAGGAGCTTTAAACAAAATAAGTAAAAGAAAGATACTAAATGAAAACTAATAAATAAAGGAAAGAATTAAAAGTATATATAAATTATAGAAGAAAGTAAATATAATTGAATAATAAAAGGAATTAGACTTAATAATAAAAAGAAAGTATAATAAAAAACAAAAAACAAAAAAAACAAAAAAGGAAAAGAACCCCCCACCCCTGGCCCAACTGGGCCTAGTGGCCCAGCCGGCCATGCCACCCATCAGTCCCGCGTGGGAACCCTAGGGGGCGCCCGGCTGGCTCCCCAACTCCCCCGCCGCCGCCAGGGGGATCCTTTCCCTCGGTACCGCACCACCCCCTCGAGGGGGCCCCCTCCTGCTCCTAGCTCGCCGTGGCCTCGCCACCCACCTGTTCGCCCAAGCCCCCGTGGCCTCTCTCGATCCCGCACCTACCCCCAACCCACCCACCGACACTTTCCCCTCCCGAGCGCTCCTCTTCCTCCCCCCATCGGTCCCTCCTCTCCCGTGGAGACCGAGAGACTCCCATCTCCCTCGGCCTCCCATCTCTCCCCGAGCCTCTCTCACCCCACAGATGCCTCGGGAGACCCCCCCCCCAGATCCCCACCGCAGCCTACCTCCCACCTCGCCTCCTCCCGTCAGGCCCTCTCCCCGCGGCATCGCATCCACCCGAGAACCACCTCGGCTGGTTCCCCCCCATCCCGGCGACCACCATCCCTCCGGCGAGCCACCCCCGTCGACCAAGCCCCTCCCGTCGGCCTCCCCTGCCTCACCAACCGGCCGGGGCCGGGCCCCATCTCGTCGGCCGGAGCTCCCCGGCGGGCTCCATCCCGGGGCCCCTCTCGGCACGACCTCGCCGGCACATCACCACCGTCATCACCGTCACCGCAATGTCCTCCTCCTCGCCGTCACCTCCGCCTTCCCGCGAACTCCGGCTTCGCCGGGCCGTCTCATCAACGTCGGTGAGTCCCTCCTCGGGCTCCTCCCACCATCTCGTTCCCCTCGTCGTCCCGGTTCCGTTCTGGCAAATGGGGCTCCGATCCGTCGACGTTTGACTCCGGTAGGAGGAGATGAAGTTGGCTCTCTTCTATGTTGAGAAAGTTAACAGACTTTATGTTATCTCTTTGTTAACACAGGGAGGGAGATGGGAGTTTTGAGAGAAATAAGAATAAATGATGTATTAGATGCGTATGTATTTTGTATGTATGAGATGCACGATGTATGTATTTGCGTATATAGGTATATGAAGAATACAATATTTGTATGATTATGTATCTGTGAATAAAACCGAGTATTTGGCCTAAAGCCACTTACCGGTGGGGCCAACGCACCCCGCTGTCTATGATAGGGGGGGCCCACGCGATAATAGAGAAAAGTCAAAATTAAAATATAAAAATAAAAATAATGTTTTATTAAATAAATAAATAGATATATCAGTTAATTAGTCAATTGGATAATTGGAATAATTAGAGTATGACACGTGGGTCCCCCACTAAATTAATCTAATTAATTAATATTTAATCTTAATTAAAACTTGTGCCTATGACGTTCGGGACCCGCTGGTTAGTTGACCAGTCAACTGTTGATGTCAGCATGACATCATGTTGATGTCATAATAACATTTTATTAAATTAATTAAATATGTTTTTAATTCCTAATTATTGAATAAAACTTTAAAAAATAATATTAAATAATCCGTAAGTCAGATCAAAATATTTTCAACATGAAAGTTGATCACCAGAACGGGACGAAACCGGTTACACGGCCCGTTCGTGTGTCACGCGTCCCTAGCATAGCAAACATTGAACATTTCCATTGTTTCCAATATGACCGGTAGTAGCCCGAGACCCGGAAAATATAGTCAGATATTCTTCCGACCCGTCTATGACGGATGTTGCTGCGTTAGCTCATGCTAGCCTGCATCTTGCCATGTCATGCTTTGTGTTGCACCATTGCTATTATTTATTGTTTCTTCCCCCTCTTCTTACCGGTAGACCCCGAGACTGACGCTGCTACCGGGTACATCTACGACCCTGCCGATCAGTCCTTTGCCGCAGAGCAGCAAGGCAAGCAAACCCCCTTGATCATTCCTATATCGCCTATGTCTTTCTTCCAACTGCTTGCATTAGTATTTTGCTACTGTTGTAGTTAGCTCCTATATCTGATGCATAGCCTATTTTTGATGAACTACTACTTTCAGTCATGTACTTTAAATCTTCTTAGTATAGGTGGGGCAGTCATCCCCTCTAACCCCGTAGTTCAGTTGCCTCGCTTGTTTTCAAATCTCGATCTCTGATCGACGAGCCAGACCCGACACAGCACATACACCCCCTTCGTTGTACGACGCTACGGAGATACTATCGGTACCGAGGGTGACACCTCGCTAAGTACTCCTGATGATATCTATGTAGTATAGCTAGTCGGTCGTGGTTATCGAGGGTGATTCCTCTTTCACCATTCCCGATGACGCCTCTGTCGTGCAACCCCTCAAGTGTGGGACCCTCGAGGGTGATTCCTCTAAGCCCACCTTGACGGGTACATCGTTCGGAATCCAACGAGGGTGATACCTCGGATTCCCCCCCCCCTCGATGTTACAACCACACAGTTACTCGACCTTGTTACTGGGATCTTTGGTGATTAGTTGTAAGACGGGTGGATTCCCGTGAGACTGTGTTGTTGGCCTAATTAAAATGTTAATGGATTTGGGTATTTGATCTGGGTTGGTCGGAGACCTTTTCGCACTAACCGGCTACGCGGGAAGAATTATGGGTACTCGGCGTCGCGGTATCAGCCGAAGCTTTTCAAATGCCAGCAATGTAGCGGCGCGCGCCCGAGTGGTCCCGAGATGCATCGCTCTTGTGATTAAGGGATGCTAGGACTGACGTCGGCCGCCCACGCCATGTGCACGAGCGCGAAGGGGAACTGGGCCCACGAATCCTTTGCGCTTAGGATTTAGACCGACGGGCTGACCTCTCTGATTAGTCTTAGGTGGGGCTGCGACGTGTCGATATTCCGAGGCCGGGCAGGACCCAGAAAAGTATGTCCGGCCAGAGTGTTATCAAGCATGACGGGACATGTGGTGCACCCGTGCAGGGATGAAAATTAACTATTCGGATAGCCGTGTCCACAGTTACAGGACGACTTGGAGTTGTGCCCCGATCTTATACAACTACAATTGTTACTTAACTGGAATTAGTTTGCCTCGGGATTACTTCCTCGCAGGGAGTAGAGGAAGGATCTCTAGGCGTGACCTCACTTTAATATTGCTGCAACAATATGACTATTACTGTTTTACCCCTGTTCTACTCTCGTCTATTGTTTCAAGACCCTGAAGATGCTAGTCTTCGATAGGACTAGGATTTCTCTCTTTATTCTCGCATTGATGCAGTCAGTCCACATATAACCCACCCCTTCTTTGATACTGGTGCATTTAGCATAGTTCTGATGTAAGTCTTGCGAGTACTTTGGATGAGTACTAACTGCTGCTTTGCTCCCCCTTTGTCCCCTTGATCTGTTGCTGCGACCAGATGATGGAGCCCAGGAGTGGAGTTTCCCGCCGATGTCTTCCATTCCGTTGGTGTCTTCTTCATGGAGGTTTTTGAAGATAGGAGTAGTTTAGGAGGTTCCCAGGCAGGAGGCCTCGCCTCGTTCGATCGTGTTTCTTTTGTGCTAGCCTTCTCTAAGGCACCCCCATGTTTTATGTATGTACTCATATATTGTTGCTTCCGCTGACTCGTGTGTTTATCGAGCTTCTGTATTCTATCCCTCGAGGCCCCTGGCTTGTAATATGAAGCTGATATTGTTTTATTTGTGTCTAGTGTTGTGTTGTGATATCTTTCTGTGAGTCCTTGGGTTTGATCGTACGCATTTGCGTGTATGTTTAGCGTACGATTAAACCGAGGGCGTCACAAGTTGGTATCAGAGCCGACTGCCTGTAGGTAGCCCCCTTTCCAACTCCTTGGCCGAAGTTGAGTCTAGTGTTTGAAAAACTTTACTAACACTGATGTTGTGGCTTACGGGCTCACATCTCAATTGGGTGGTATTAGTATCGTTTACTCCTTTCCTATACTCTGGGCTCTACTCTCTCTTCTCTTTTGGGTTAAAGATTTTACTAACTCTAACATTAGGTCCTCGTAATCAGATCTACCCGGAGAGCCCCGCAATTCCAGACGATGACTTGATCCGTCAGAAGACTCTGAGGATAATCTCTGATTTTCACTCGAGAACTTGTGATCATCGCTTTTGCAATTTCCCTTCCTCCGTCAACCCCTATGGATGGCGACATACAAATGCCGTCCATACTTTCTTTTCCAATTGCTCTTGTTTTACAAGATGCAACGAATTATCTTATTGGGGATCCGTCCATCATTAGTTGTCATGGGTTTTGAGAGTTCTTCGAATTACTATTTGATCTTTTGGAATCCCCTGTAGCCTATTGCTTTTGACCTTCCTCGCCTGCTTGCATTATGGATAAATCCATATGTGTAGCAGCATTCATTAAAATCCTTTGTGATTTTCCTCTGATCTTATTGATTCAACCTCTGTGTGAATGAACACAATCATCTGTTGATACCCATAAATTATCTTTTCGGCTCAGACGTCCTTCCAGACAGAGCTGGATCTCGACAAAGCAATTTTGATTGATTGTCCATCTAAGTCCCTTCAACTTACTTGTGGTTGATCAGAGCATCTGATTATGATACACCAACCTGGAAATCCTAATTCCTTTGGTAATTAAATATCAGCCTTTTTTAGATGTTCTATAATCCGATGCCTTGCGTTTTACCCCCTCTAATTGAGTACCGATACTCACATCGGGTCCTTTGTGGGTTGCCAGGACCATTGCTAGGTTACTAACCGACGGCATCCCTTTGCATTCAAAAATTCTTGTGATAGTGTTCCACTGATACATAATGTCATTGGTAAATTGTGTCTTCTCCCTCTTATGAGTTGTACCCTACACTTTTGTCAGCCATGCCCTTCAAGCATGTGTTAATTTCTCTTGGAGTGTGTGGTATATGTTCCTAAGATGCCCCGATGGGTTGAACCTATGCCTTCCTAAATCAATATGACCAGAAGAGTTTTCACAAGTCTTGCTCTTCTGGTGTTTTTGCCGAATGTTCTTTCAAAGGTACAACCTGAACAGAGACGAGGAATAAATGGCAGGTGATACATTGATGAAGTGGGCGTCGACCTTGAACTTTGTGTTCATGCCCATGGAAACGACGTTGATCCTATCATAGGAACTTCTCGTATCAATAATCATTCATTCTGTGGTTTAAATCTGGTATATGTGATCTTTTCCATTTACAATCGTGATTCCGACCACGTTGTCCTACCTTGATTTCATTCTCAGATGAGTTAAAGTACTTGTCTTCTTCAGATCAATACATCGGTCTGAGCTTTAATGTTGATTGACCTCCGAGTAATATCCCTTGTAGCTCGAGTATATCGCGGGGCTATGAAACTTCTTGTGAGCTCCTCATCAACTATGATATTTTCATCAATTCCAGCTTCCTCGTGTTTGAGTTGTTGGACACGCGAGTACGTCGATAACTGAATCGAGTACGCATTGCGATTCAACAACTTTTAGTAACCTTCCTTGTTTACGAGTTGTACTCAGTCATGGCATTCCAAGCTATTAGGCTACAACATCATCGTCATGCGAAAGCTTGACCATGCTATCTCTGTCCTACATCCGTGGAGCACATTTCCAAATTGTGCGTTAAGCTTAGTAGAGGTTCCAACATCATGTTGGTTGGCTGGAAGGCAATCTCAATTCTAAGCTATCAGTCTTAACTGTGATTCCAAGCCCCTCGATGATTGTATTATCATAGGCATCATTGTTTGCCTTCCCTCCAACACAAACATGTTCATGTTTTGTGTTGTCCTTTGTGTTCCTCACTATCCAACTTATGATTATCTTCTACGTTGGAGTATTACTATCTTTTCTGTCAAGAATGTTGTGAGCATCAATGCACCTCTTAAGAATTCTTGATACAGTAATACTTATCACCATCACCATTCATTCTTGGTCCCGTGTTGTTGCAAACCGGACTACCAACAGCTGAACTCTGATGTGTGATTCCAAAACTTCTGGCAACCCTATTGCCTTGAGGTTAACAACTGATTGTTTCTTTCTTAAGTGTGTTGGGTGTTGACTCGTCATTTTAGCATTGGTCGTGCTACTCACTCAGTATTTCCGAGTGCACCCTTTTACCAATGTTTGAGTGTTGTTATTCCCTCAAGCATACGACATTATACCATTTGATTTGACAAATGCTAACTCCTTGATATTATAATTTTTGAAATTCATCCCTGTCAAAATTTTGAGGGATTGTTGTTGAGCCCATCAGCCACACCCTCAACTTCTCTATGTTCCACGATGAAGCTCTTGAAATCATTATCCTTGTGCCTAGCTCATGAAGAATATGTGGATAGTAGAAGTGTATTTCCCAAAGTTCACATGCACTCTTTCCGCCGTGAATATGTGAAAGTTTTGTTTCGCTTCCTCTCATGAAATACAAAATCATTCACGCATGTGTGAAGTGTTATATGTTTTGAAGATTTGCTATCTTCACTTAATATAACTTCTCTTAACACGCTAAGCCACTGGCTGATTAGATCAAGGAAAAAGAAGTCCTTTCATAAGAGGTAATCCAGACTTACACATGGAACCTTGTCATCCTCGATGATGGTTCCCAACATGAGAACTCGGTTGCCTTTTGAGATAAGAATTTCACGTGGGCACGAATGTCTTGACATGGTGTTCATGTGTCTTGCAATCGAACTCATGATTCAAGGGTTGCTTGTGTAGCTCATATCATGAGAATCTTGCATCTTCATTTTTCTTCTCATGCATCTTGAGTCTGAGGTGTCCCGACACTAATCAGATCTGAATCTCAGGCAGATATGATGTTTGGAACATTTTCCAATATTTATGACTTTGGTCTTTTGTAATCTGGTACGGTGATATCTTGTCTAGCACACTAGGCCGAAGGACCTATCGTTATAAATTCTTCCATGTGAAAGATTCGCCATCCTTTCATTCAGAAACTATATGACTTATCTCATAAGTTGTTCCTCATGGATCCTCTTTGTGTGCCTATTGGTCCGACCCTTACCTGATGGCAATGTCGAGACTAACCCAAAGCATGGATGTGTTACTTTAAATTTAACAGGAACATTGGAAGAGCGATGCTAAATTGTTCCTGATCAATTATCCAAACCGCATGGTATAGATAAACATGATGATTCTTCTTGCCTCTTTATCTAAATGGTTAAGTACTTTATGACATATCATGTATACCATACTCTATGTTTTCCTCAGGAATGGTATACTTTACTACTTGTGTGTGTGAACACATTCTCATTCCCATTGGTCTGTTTGACCTTTCTTGTGGCATAACTTATCTAAGCAATGTTAATTCCCTGCTTAGGTAAAATTCTCGGTATACGATTCTGTCAGTAAGACCCTATTACTATTGTGGATAATATTCCGGTATCCGCCGGTGGACGAGAACCTTGCCTATTGGTCCACCTCGTTTCAACGAGCAGGAAAATGGTTCTAGTCGTCCCCCGCCCTTGGTACCGATGTTGTTGCCAACATAACTGACAGGTTATCCTTTGATATGTCTTGCTACCAAGACCGTATAATATGTCACCCCTCTACCTACTCTTGGCCCACATGGTGGTCCCATAACCCAAAATTCCACAGGATTGAAACCTGGCTCTCCTGTACATCTTTGACTCCAAAGTATCCTTTGCACTTGGCTCATATGGAATTCCCGAGCCACCGTTCAATGGACTGATCACTCTTGGGTCCAGATGTTATCCAACATGCTAAAGATCGAGTCTGCATTAATTACGACAATCTGAAGGCTACTCAGTTCCGTCAAAAAAGCCAGTATGACCGTCATCATCAGGATATGGTCTATCAACCTGGCGAAAAGACATATCTTTGTGTCACACAAATAAGAGGCGCACACCGTTTTGGGATCAAGGGCAAGTTAGCTCCTCACTATATTGGTCCTTTAACTGTTCTCGGAAAGCGTGGAAAAGTGGCTTATCAATTAGAACTGCCGGCGAAGCTTTCTCAGGTTCACGATGTCTTCCATGTTTCTCAGCTCCGTCGCTGCTTCAAGGATCCTATTCGAGCAGTGGATCATGGTATTCTTGAGCTGCAACAAGACCTTTCTTATAAAGAGAATCCGGTCCACATTCTCGATCAAGCTGAACGTAAGACTCGTCGCAAAGTCACCAAGTTCCTCAAGGTGCAGTGGTCAAATCATTCTGAAGATGAAGCCACTTGGGAACGCGAGGATCATCTTCGTAATGAATACCCCGGGCTCTTTCCCTCTACCTCTTAATTCTCGGGACGAGAATTCTTGTTAGTGGGGGAGAATTGTGACATCCTCGACTTTTGCTACAGTGATGAATTGTAATTAAGCAACAGTGATCCCGCGCTAATGATGCCACGTCGTCGTTAGTTATAGCAATGATCTCGTGTTGGTTGAAACCGAATCAAAATTCGATGCTTTAAGATGAAGTCAAACAAGGAAAGAATTCGGTTGATGAAATGAAAATGTCAGGGGAGTTATAAAGATTACCTAGCGAAGTATAAAAATGAATCAGGCACTTTTGGAATATATATTTAAGAAAGGAGCTTTAAACAAAATAAGTAAAAGAAAGATAGTAAATGAAAACTACTAAATAAAGGAAATAATTAAAAGTATATATAATAAATTATAAAAGAAAGTAAATATAATTGAATAATAAAAGGAATTAGAATTAATAATAAAAAGAAAGTATAATAAAAAACAAAAAACAAAAAAAAACAAAAAAGGAAAAGAACCCCCCACCCCTGGCCCAACTAGGCCTAGTGGCCGAGCCGGCCAGGCCACCCATCAGTCCCGTGTGGGAACCCTAGGGGGCGCCCGGCTGGCTCCCCAACTCCCCCCCCCCCCCCCCCCCGCCGCCGCCAGGGGGATCCTTTCCCTCGGTACTGGACCACCCCCTCGAGGGCGCCCCCTCCTGCTCCTAGCTCGTCGTGGCCTCGCCACCCACCTGTTCGCCCGAGCCCCCTGGCCTCTCTCGATCCCGCACCTACCCCCAAACCACCCACCGACACTTTCCCCTCCCGAGCGCTCCTCTTCCTCCCCCCCATCGGTCCCTCCTCTCCCCTGGAGAACGAGAGACTCCCATCTCCCTCGGCCTCCCATCTCTCCCCGAGCCTCTGTCACCCCACCGACGCCCCGGGAGACCCCCCCCAGATCCCCACCGCAGCCTACCTCCCAGCTCGCCTCCTCCCGTCAGGCCCTCTCCCCGCGGCATCGCATCCACCCGAGAACCACCTCGGCTGGTTCCCCCCCATCCCAGCGACCACCATCCCTCCGGCGAGCCACTCCCGTCGACCAAGCCCCTCTCGTCGGCCTCCCCTGCCTCACCAACCGGCCGGGGTCGGGCCCCATCTCGCCGGCCGGAGCTCCTCGTCGGGCTCCATCCCGGGGCCCCTCTCGGCACGACCTCGCCGGCACATCACCACCGTCATCACCATCACCGCAATTTCCTCCTCCTCGCCGTCACCTCCGCCTTCCCGCGAACTCTGGCTTCACCAGGCCGTCTCATCAACGTCGGTGAGCCCCTCCTCGGGCTCCTCCCACCATCTCGTTCCCCTCGCAGTCCCGGTTCCGTTCCGGCAAATGGGGCTCCGATCCGTCGACGTTTGACTCCTGTAGGAGGAGATGAAGTTGGCTCTCTTCTATGTTGAGAAAGTTAACAAACTCTGTGTTATCTCTCTGTTAGCAGAGAGAGGGAGATGGGAGTTTTGAGAGAAATAAGAATAAATGATGTATTAGATGCGTATGTATTTTGTATGTATGAGATGCACGATGTATGTATTTGCATATATAGGTATATGAAGAATACAATATTGTATCATTATGTATCTGTGAATAAAACCGAGTATTTGGCCTAAAGCCACTTACCGGTGGGGCCAACGCACCCCGCTCTCAATGACAGGGGGGGCCCCACGCGATAATTGAGAAAAGTCAAAATTAAAATATAAAAATAAAAATAATGTTTTTATTAAATAAATAAATAGATTTATCAGTTAATTAGTTAATTGGAATAATTAGAGTATGACACGTGGGTCCCCCACTAAATTAATCTAATTAATTAATATTTAATCTTAATTAAAACTTGTGCCTATGACGTTCGGGACCCGCTGGTTAGTTGACCAGTCAACTGTTGATGTCAGCATGACATCATGCTGATGTCATAATAACATTTTATTAAATTAATTAAATATGTTTTCAATTCCTAATTATTGAATAAAACTTTAAAAATTAATATTAAATAATCCGTAAGTCGGATCAAAATATTTTCAACATGAAAGTTGATCAGCAGAACGGGACAAAACCGGTTACACGGCCCGTTCGTTTGTCACGCGTCCCTAGCATAGCAAACATTGAACATTTCCATCGTTTCCAGTATGACCGGTAGTAGCCCGAGACCCGGAAAATATCGTCAGATATTCTTCCTACCCGTCTATGACGGATGTTGCTGCGTTAGCTCATGTCTAGCCTGCATCTTGCCATGTCATGCTTTGTGTTGCACGGTTGCTATTATTTACTGTTTCTTCCCCCTCTTCTTACCGATAGACCCCAAGACTGACGCTCCTACCGGGTACATCTACGACCCTGCCGATCAGTCCTTTGCCGCAAAGCAGCAAGGCAAGCAAACACCCCTTGATCATTCCTCTATCGCCTATGTCTTTCTTCCTAATTCTTGCATTAGTATTTTGCTACTGTTGTAGTTAGCTCCTATATCTGATGCATAGCCTATTTTTGATGAACTGCTACTTTCGGTCATGTACTTTAAATCTTCTTAGTATAGGTGGAGCAGTCATCCCCTCTGACCCCGTAGTTCAGTTGCCCCGCTTGTTTTCAAATCTCGATCTCTGATCGACGAGCCAAACCCGACACAGCACATACACCCCCTTCGTTGTACGACGCTATGGAGATACTATCGGTACCGAGGGTGACACCTCGCTAAGTACTGCTGATGATATCTCTGTAGTATTGCTAGTCGGTCGTGGTTATCGAGGGTGATTCCTCTTTCACCATTCCCGATGACGCCTCTCTCGTGCAACCCTCAAGTGTGGGACCCTCGAGGGTGATTCCTCTAAGCCCACCTTGACGGGTACATCGTTCGGAATCCAACAAGGGTGATACCTCGGATTCCCCCCCCCCCCCGATGTTACAACCACACGGTTACTCGACCTTGTTACTGGGATCTTTGGTGATTAGTTGTAAGACGGGTGGATTCCCGTGAGACTGTGTTGTTGGCCTAATTAAAATGTTAATGGATTTGGGTATTTGATCTGGTTGGTCGGAGACCTTTTCGCACTAACCGGCTACACGGGAAGAATTATGGGTACTCGGCGTCGTGGTATCAGCCGAAGCTTTTCAGATGCCAGCAATGTAGCGGCGCGCGCCCGAGTGGTCCCGAGATGCATCGCTCTTGTGATTAAGGGATGCTAGGACTGACGTCGGCCGCCCACGCCACGTGCAGGAGCGCGAAGGGGAACTGGGCCCACGAACCCTTTGCGCTTAGGATTTAGACCGGCGGGCTGACCTCTCCGATTAGTCTTAGGTGGGGCTGCGACGTGTCGATATTCCGAGGCCGGGCAGGACCCAGAAAAGTATGTCCGGCCAGAGTGTTATCGAGCGTGACGGGACATGTGGTGCACCCCTGCAGGGATGAAAATTAACTATTCGGATAGCCGTGTCCACTGTTACAAGAAGACTTGGAGTTGTGCCCCGATCTTATACAACTACAATTGTTACTTAACTGGAATTAGTTTGCCTCGGGATTACTTCCTCGCACGGAGTCGAGGGAGGATCTCTAGGCGTGACCTCACTTTAATATTGCTGCAACAATATGACTATTATTGTTTTACCCCTGTTCTACTCTCGTCTATTGCTGCAAGATCCTGAAGATGCTATTCTTCGATAGGACTAGGCTTTCTCTCTTTATTCTCGCATTGCTGTAGTCAGTCCACATATAACCCACCCCTTCTTTGATACTGGTGCATTTAGCATAGTTCAGATGTAAGTCTTGCGAGTACTTTGGATGAGTACTCACCGCTGCTTTGCTCCCCCCTTTGTCCCCTCGATCTGTTGCTGCGACCAGATGATGGAGCCCAAGAGTGGAGTTTCCTGCCGATGTCTTCCATCCCGTTGGTGTCTTCTTCATGGAGGCTGTTGAAGATAGGAGTAGTTTAGGAGGTTCCCAGGCAGGAGGCCTCTCCTCGTTCGATCGTGTTTCTTTTGTGCTAGCCTTCTCTAAGGCACCCCCCATGTTTTATGTCTGTACTCAGATATTGTTGCTTCCGCTGAGTCGTGTGTTTATCGAGCTTCTGTATTCTAGCCCTCGAGGCCCCTGGCTTGTAATATGAAGCTGATATTGTTTTATTTGTGTCTAGTGTTGTGTTGTGATATCTTTCCGTGAGTCCTTGGGTTTGATCGTACGCATTTGCGTGTATGTTTAGCGTACGATTAAACCGAGGGCGTCACAAGCCCCCCTTCTTATTCTTCTTCCTTGACCTCCTCCCTAGATGGGAGAAGGGTTTCCCCTCTGGTCCATGGTCTCCATGGCGGCGGAGGGGCGAGATCCCCTCCGAGATTGGATCTCTCTCTGTGTGTCCTTCTATTTCCATGCTCCTAGATTCTGGCTTTCACTGTTTCTTAAATTCCCAGAGATCCGTAACTCCGATTGAGGTGTCCTTTTAACATGATTTTCTTCCGGATATTATCTTTCTTGCGGCTAAAGAAGGGCCCCAACCGCCTTAGGGATTGGTCACAAGCCTGCCTGCCGCGCCCTAGGGGGCGCGCCTCCTGGGCTCGTGACCCCCTCGGGCATCGTTTCGCGTTGATTCTTCTTCCCAAAAATCATAAATATTCCAAAACAAATCCCCGTAGGTGTTTTATTGAGTTTGGACTTCGTTCAGTATGGATATTCTGCGAAACAAAAAACATGCAACAAATAGGAACTGGCACTCGGCAGTGGATCAATATGTTAGTCCCAAAAATAGTATAAAAAGTTTCCAAAAGTATATGAAAGTTGTAGAATAATGGCATGAAACAAACAAAAATTATATATACAATGGGGACGTATCAGTCCCAAACAGAGGCACTTGTGGGGCCACGCGGGGCAACTCGAGGGATTTCTATCAGGCCACCATCAGTAGTGCTCATCCAATTGTGCCCTAAGAACGAGATATGCGGCTCCTATCGGGATTGTCGACACGTGGGTGGCCTTGATGGATTTGTTTTCCTTTTATCGAAGGTCTTGTGCGAGGGATTCCGAGGATACATTGGACTATCTCGAGGTTGAGGTTTTCCACCAGCAAATCCGAGGAGATCACGGGTTTTCCGTGGTCGAGCTTTCCAACGCAGCTTGTGTTAGTTTGTGATGGACTATTTAGAGCTCCCCTGCATGGTTAAACATTTCTGAGAGTCGTGCCCGTGGTTATGTGGCAAATTGGAAACTTTTTTCAACACCCGGTCATAGAAAACTTGAAGTAAACTTAATTAAAACTTGCCAACTGTGTGCATAACCGTGACTGTCTCTTCTCGTGAGCTCTGTATCCGAGAGAGGACACGGTGGGGTTATGTTTGACGTAAGTAGGTGTTCAAGATCACTCCGTGATCATGATTCATTCACGCCCGTTATGCGTAGATCACACTTCTCTTATTCTTGTACTCGTAAGTTACGCACTCAAAGAAATGCTTAGTTGCTTGTTGCAGCCTCACCACTTAACCATACCTCACCCATTAAGCTTTGCTAGTCTTGATACCTTTGGAAATGATATTGGTGAGTCCATGTGGCTCACGGATTACTACAACAATAGTTGTGGGTATAGGTAAAGCGATACTTTGATGTGAGTGATATGATTGTTCTATTTGGAGTTTCTTCTTCTTCTTCGATCATAGGATGGATTCCAAGCCAGCTGCCTAGGATACCAAGGATGGACGTCGTTCTTTTATCGTTTGATTTAGTCCATAATCGGACCCTGCTCTTCTACTTGGTGATTGAACATATTGTTGTATTGTCTTGTTCATGTTGTAGCTTCTGGCGAGTGTAAGCCGATTCTATATACTCATCTCTTCTGTATATGTACTTGTAACGATATCCATTCTTGCAAAACGAGGCGATGCGCTTCTATCCCTGTCAAGGCCCTCGATCCAAAATAAAGATTGGATCGCATCTTGGGTGTTACACACTCGCACACCTTCATATTGACTATAGCCGGAGGTGGAGTGGTAGCTTATCTCGGATTGGTCATCGGACTCGGAGCCGGATACCCACTCACCAACATGAGATTGATGTCTTCTTGAGTGGATCTTGGTGTACTTGTCCTTCTTCTCTGAGTCCTTACTTCTTCGGGAGTGTCTTCTTTCATAACGATCTACTCTACTCCTTCTCTTAGTGTGAGGTGACTCTTCTCTTGACCTTCATCTTCTAGGTGACTCTTCTATTTGTTTACGGGGAGTCGAGCACTCATTGGAATAGTGTACGGGCTTTCCATAGCTGTAGAAGTTTCTATCATGACTAGATGAATGCTTCTCTTCATATCTTGAGCTAGAGCTTCTTTCTTTGCCTCTACTCTTGTAGGACTTGTTGAATTTCCTGACTATGAGGCTTATATCTTCATTGGTAACAAGGTTGTCATTTGAGGTAGCGGGAGTATCGCTTGAAGCTTTGTAAGCACCACTTGACTTGTTGTGCAGCTCATCTTTGTCCTTGAGTGACATTTTATGAGCGAAAATCCTTCCAATGACTTCCGTTGGCTTGAGATCCTTGCAGTTTGGCATCATTTGGATCAATGTGCATGCCGTGTCATATCTTCCATGGCTCTAAGTATCTTCTTGATGATGAATTTGTCGTTCATCTCTTTGCTTCCTAAGCCGGCAATATCATTTGTGATGAGAGCTAGCCTAGAGTACATCCCAGCAACTCCTTCACCATCCTTCATCTCGAACTTGTCAAGCTGACTTCGTACCACATCCAACTTAGATTCCCTGACAGATTTTGTACCTTCGTGCATATCAACCAAAGTATCCCATATTTCTTTGCATTCTCAAGGCGGCTTATTTTGTTAAATTCTTCGGGGCACACACAATTGAATAGAATGTCACCCGCTTGAGCATTGTATTGCAACATTTTCAATTATTCTGCTATCGCATCCCGATCCGGTTCCATTCCATCACTGAATAAATCACCTTGCACACCAACACTAACAATAGCCCAAACGATAGGGCTTTTGCAAAGAATATGCATTTTCATCTTATGCTTCCAACTAGCAAAGTTTGTATCATCAAAATATGGACCTCTACGATGGTAATTTCCCTCACTAGACGCCATACTCTCCTAGGTTGTCAAAACAATGCAATGGAGACTAAATCTCTGATACCAATTGTAGGATCCAAAGTATGTCTATAGAGGGGTGATTAGACTACTTGACCGAATAACAACATAGCCTTTTCCCAATTTTAGTTGTGGGCCTAGCTTAAGAAATTGTGACTAGTCAAGTACACCATACACATGCATATCTAAGAGTATAGCAGAGGACAGTAAAGACATGCAAATGTAAGTAGAGTGTAGGGAAGGAACATCAAACGCAAAGGATGACATGGAAATTTTTGGCATGGTTCCAATAGGTGGTTCTATCGTACCGTTAGTGGACACTTGAACCCACACAGGGTAACGGCTGTGAGAGTCCACGGAGGGCTCCACCCACAAGGGGTCCACGAAGAAGCGGCCTTGTCTATTCCACCATAGCTTACGTCCACACAGGAGTACCCTCACTCGGGGTAGATCTTCACAAAGGAAGTGATCTCCTTTCCCTTACAAAGTTCTTGGTTCAACTCCACAACACGAAGTAGGAGGCTCCCAAGCGACTCCTAACCAATCGGGGAGGCACCACCCATCAAAAGGTAAAAGATGTGGTAGAACGATGAACTCCTTGTTCTTGTGCTTCAAAAGATAGTCTCCTCAACATTCAATCACTCTCTCGTATATTTGGCAAGGGTAGGAGAGATTGATTTCGTGGAAAGCAACTTGGGGAGGCTAGAGATCAAGTTTCTAATGGATGGAATGGAATATCTTGATCTCAACACATGAGTAGGTGGCTCTCTCTCTCAGAAAAAGGATATGGAAAGTGTGTGTGTGTTTTGAGTGTTTCCTTTGAGAATAATAGGTGGTGGAGGGGTATATATAGGCATCTCCCAAAATCCAACCGTTACAACATTATTGCCCAACTCGGTGACGCCGAAATGAATATCGATGGTACCAAGTTGCACTAAATGCGGCAACTTTGGAGTTCTCGATGAGACCGATATATGAATCTCGATGGCACTGATTTGGTGACCTAGGGCAGTTCCCAAATCTCGGTGAGATCCATTTCAAAACTCGGAAATTCTGATTCTTGAAATCGGTAGACCAGAAAGTTGGTCATTGACTTTCGGTGGCATCGATATGAAAGTTGGTGGTGCCCAGAGATTAGGATTTGGCAAAGATTCTGTCACTGGAAAAATCGGTAGGGATGAAATAGAATTCTTGGTGGAACCAATTTTGATGTGTAGGCTTTGGACAGTGATTTTGTGATAGAAATGTTGTGTATTTTTGGTGGCTATCTCTAAGCACTTGAGCAACCAATTCATCATAAATACCTCACCCCCTTTTAATAGTATTGTCTTTCCTATGGACTGAGAAGTGATTTCTCACAAATATAAAATGTAGAGTCCTCTTGCTTTAAGCTTGGCCAATCCTATTCCTTTCCTTGCATCAAGAGGTTTCTCCTCACAATGCTTTAGCCAATGCATCTTTGAACTTTTATGAAATATACTTCGACAAAATCATTAGTTCAATGACACATATGTTATTATTAATTATCAAACCACCTTAGGGAGCAATTGTGCTTTCACGAGAGCATTCAACTCATTTGAGATATCAGTAAGTCAATCAGACATGAGCTGGACATTTTCATTGTCAAGCCTCTTGAAGCAGTTGAACAGGTTGTGGAGCACATCAACACGTGAGTCTCTGTGAAATGAAACACCTTCACTGACTTTGTACAACCATTCGAGATTTGCTTTGTTGTTTCAAGAGCACTGACACAGCCATATTGTCCTTTGGTCAGATGACCGCATATGATGTTCTTGGTGGTAGAGCCTAGTATAGCAAATCTCTTCACATCAGTAGTAGTGACACCTTCACCAACCTTGGGAATGCCAGCCATGATGACATACCAAAGGTCGCTATCAATTGCTTTGATATGCCTACGCATCTTGTTCTTCCAGTATGGGTAATTAGTGACATCGAAGACACGACACACAGCGGAGACCTTGGTTATCCCTGCAGTCAACATAGCTAAAACTCCAGGTGGTTAAACCAAAACACAGAACAAGGGATTACCTTGCTCTGATACCAACTGAAAGTCTTGGTTATCAACTAGAGGGGGTGAATAGGCGTTTCTTATGAGAAGCTTTGAAATAGTAAATGTATTCAAAGTATACGGAAGCGAAACAACATCAAGTAAGGATGTCAATCCAGGATCTAAGCAAATCATAGAATAATATAAAGACATAGTATACAGTCTTCGGCAGTCGCACACTTAGAATAATCGGCTTGCACGATGAGTTCCCTTTATGTTTGGCTAGCTTCAGTTTGGTCGCTTTGGTGACGTCACGTTCTCAATAACAAGCGTCGTTAAATCTAAAGGCCTAAAAACCTAGAGGTGAGCAGTCCCTCATCTCACAACCCTTCTAACCAAAAGTCACGATAACCAATTATGAAAAATTCGAACTGCGGCTCGAGGCCACTTTCCCTTGGGCACGTCCTATTAACGAGGAGATCGTGTCCTGCATTTAAGGGGATTCGAATAATGACATGGGCGAGCCCACGTGCGTTCAACAATGCGATCATTTCGGGAAGTGGCAGAGCCAGCGGTGCAGTAAGTGGGAACCCTTGGTTTTACGGCCTCCGATAAAAAGGGAAAAAGATCCAAAGCCCACCACGGGCATTCCAAAGTCAACTCCCCTTTCTTCCAAGCTCGAGCACCCAGATCCATTTCATCTCCCACCCTTTCTAGACGCCCCTTTTCCAAGCTCAGCAATGGCCTGCTCGAGCTCTCAGGGCAAGTGGGATATCTCCAGCGTCTCTGACGGGAACATCCAGGACCTGAAGTGCTCCGGCTACCTCCCGACCGACATCGCCCACCGAACATCGGAGAAGGGCCAAGTGGTGCCTACACCAAGGCGTGGTGAGCTGGTGGTGTTCCTCCCCCGCTTCATTCCAGGGACTAGGCTTCTCGCTCCACGCCTTTGTCAGGGGCTTGATGTTCTACTACGGGTTAGATTTCCATGATCTTCCCCTGAATTCAGTCATGCACATCTCCACCTTCATTACTGTTTGCGAGGCCTTCCTGTGGATTCATCCGCACTTCGGCCTTTGGCTTAAAACCTTCAACAGCAAGCCAAAGTCGGTCAGCAGTCAACATGCCAACTATGGAGGGGCTCTGCTAAGCAATCTTTGTCGTGTAGCGTGGTCGTAGGGCACCTTGATTCAAACCATCAAGGGATGGCAGAAGGAGTGGTTCTATATCACTGAGCCACGAGAAGCAAACTGGGCACTTGCCATCGCATTCAGAACTCGACCACCAATGAGGCTAACCTCGTGGGTTAAAAAGGGCCTAGACTGGGGATCGGCTCCGGATGTGAAGTTGCTACAGAAGTGCATCACGGAGATGGTGGCGACAAACATCAAGCTCGTCTACGTGGTCCAGGTCATGCTCCATTACCGCATCCTTCCCTGCCAGCGTCGGGATAACCCGATGTGGTCCTACAAGCTCGGCGACCCCTGGGTGGTGCAGGAGTTCTACCACACCACCCATGACAACCTATGACGGATGCTGCTCAAGCCTGAGCAGGAGTGGTCGGCCAAGCAGGAAGATGCTGGCTTGGATGATGAGACCCCGCCCCTTTGGAGGTATGTTAGAGCTCATATACTTACTTAAAGCTCTGATTTTTATCAAGGGTCTGCAAGCACATATGTTAGTATAAAGACAACCCTATGGCTCCTGCCGGTTGCCGTACCATCGACGTGCAAGTCGATATTTCTATTACAACATGATCATCTCATACATCCAATATATCACATCACATCGTTGGCCATATCACATCACAATCACACCCTGCAAAAACAAGTTAGACGTCCTCTAATTTTGTTGTTGCATGTTTTACGTGGTGACCAAGGGTATCTAGTAGGATCGCATCTTACTTACGCAAACACCACAACGGAGATATATGAGTTTCTATTTAACCTCATCCAAGGACCTCCTCGGTCAAATCCGATTCAACTAAAGTTGGAGAAACCGTCACTTGCCAGTCATCTTTGAGCAAAGGGGGTTTACTCGTAACGATGAAACCAGTCTCTCGTAAGCGTACGAGTAATGTCGGTCCAAGCCGCTTCAATCCAACAATACCGCGGAATCAAGAAAAGACTAAGGAGGGCAGCAAAACGCACATCACCGCCCACAAAACCTTTTGTGTTCTACTCGAGAAGACATCTACGCATGAACCTAGCTCATGATGCCACTGTTGGAGAACGTCGCATGGGAAACAAAAATTTTCCTACGCGCACGAAGACCTATCATGGTGATGTCCATCTACGAGAGGGGATGAGTGATCTATGTACCCTTGTAGATCGTACAGCAGAAGCGTTAGAGAGTGCGGTTGATGTAGTGGAACGTCCTCACGTCCCTCGATCCGCCCCGCGAACAATCCCGCGATCAGTCCCACGATCTAGTACCGAACGGACGGCACCTCCGCGTTCAGCACACGTACAGCTCGACGATGATCTCGGCCTTCTTGATCCAGCAAGAGAGACGGAGAGGTAGAAGAGTTCTCCGGCAGCGTGACGGCGCTCCGGAGGTTGGTGATGATCTTGTCTCAGCAGGGCTCCGCCCGAGCTCCGCAGAAACGCGATCTAGAGGAAAAACTATGGAGGTATGTGGTCGGGCAGCCGTGAGAAAGTCGTCTCAAATCAGCCCTAATTGCTCCATATATACAGGAGGAGGGAGGGGGACCTTGCCTTGGGGTCCAAGGGACCCTCAAGGGGTCGGCCGAGCCAAGGGGGGGAGGACTCCCCCCCCAAACCGAGTTGGACTTGGTTTGGTGGGAGGAGTCCCCCTCCCTTCCCACTTCCTCCCTCTTTTTTTTTCTTTTCCTTTGATTTCTTTTTCTTGGCACATAGGCCCCCTTGGGGCTGTCCCACCAGCCCACTAAGGGCTGGTGTGTCTCCCCAAAGCCTATGGGCTTCCCCGGGGTGGGTTGCCCCCCCCCCCCGGTGAACTCCCGGAACCCATTCGTCATTCCCGGTACATTCCCGGTAACTCCGAAAACCTTCCGGTAATCAAATGAGGTCATCCTATATATCAATCTTCGTTTCTGGACCATTCCGGAAACCCTCGTGACGTCCGTGATCTCATCCGGGACTCCGAACAACATTCGGTAACCAACCATATAACTCAAATGCGCATAAAACAACGTCGAACCTTAAGTGTGCAGACCCTGCGGGTTCGAGAACTATGTAGACATGACCCGAGAGACTCCTCGGTCAATATCCAATAGCGGGACCTGGATGCCCATATTGGATCCTACATATTCTACGAAGATCTTATCATTTGAACCTCAGTGCCAAGGATTCATATAATCCCGTATGTCATTCCCTTTGTCCTTCGGTATGTTACTTGCCCGAGATTCGACCGTCAGTATCCGTATACCTATTTCAATCTCGTTTACCGGCAAGTCTCTTTACTCGTTCCGTAATACAAGATCCCGCAACTTACACTAAGTTACATTGCTTGCAAGGCTTGTGTGTGATGTTGTATTACCGAGTGGGCCCCGAGATACCTCTCCGTCACACGGAGTGACAAATCCCAGTCTTGATCCATACTAACTCAACTAACACCTTCGGAGATACCTGTAGAGCATCTTTATAGTCACCCAGTTACGTTGCGACGTTTGATACACACAAAGCATTCCTCCGGTGTCAGTGAGTTATATGATCTCATGGTCATAGGAATAAATACTTGACACGCAGAAAACAGTAGCAACAAAATGACACGATATACATGCTACGTCTATTAGTTTGGGTCTAGTCCATCACGTGATTCTCCCAATGACGTGATCCAGTTATCAAGCAACAACACCTTGTTCATAATCAGAAGACACTGACTATCATCGATCAACTGGCTAGCCAACTAGAGGCATGCTAGGGACGGTGTTTTGTCTATGTATCCACACATGTAAATGAGTCTTCATTCAATACAATTATAGCATGGATAATAAACTATTATCTTGATACAGGAATTATAATAATAACTATACATTTATTATTGCCTCTAGGGCATAATTCCAACAGTCTCCCACTTGCACTAGACTCAATAATCTAGCCTTCGCATCACCATGTGAATTTACATTGTAATAAATCTAACACCCATACAGTTCTGGTGTCGATCATGTTTTGGCCGTGGAAGAGGTTTAGTCAGCGGGTCTGCTACATTCAGATCCGTGTGCACTTTGCATATATTTACGTCCTCCTCCTCGATGTAGTCGCGGATGAGGTTGAAGCGTCGTTTGATGTGTCTGGTCTTCTTGTGAAACCTTGGTTCCTTTGCCAGGGCAATGGCACCAGTGTTGTCACAGAACAAGGTTATTGGATCCAGTGCACTTGGCACCACTCCAAGATTCGTCATGAACTGCTTCATCCAGACACCCTCCTTAGCCGCCTCCGAGGCAGCCATGTACTCTGCTTCACATGTAGAATCTGCTATGACGCTTTGCTTGGAACTGCACCAGCTTACTGCACCCCCATTAAGAATAAATACGTATCCGGTTTGCGACTTAGAGTCGTCCGGATCTGTGTCAAAGCTTGCATCGACGTAACCTTTTACGGCGAGCTCTTCGTCACCTCCATACACGAGAAACATCTCCTTAGTCCTTTTCAGGTACTTCAGGATATTCTTGACCGCTGTCCAGTGATCCACTCCTGGATTACTCTGGAACCTACCTGCCATACTTATGGCCAGGCTAACATCCGGTCTAGTGCACAGCATCGCATACATGATAGAACCTATGGCTGAAGCATAGGGGACGGAGCGCATATGCTCTCTATCTTCATCAGTTGCTGGGCACTGAGTCTTACTCAATCTCGTACCTTGTAACACTGGCAAGAACCCTTTCTTGGATTGTTCCATTTTGAACCTCTTCAAAACTTTATCAAGGTATGTGCTTTGTGAAAGTCCTATCAGGCGTTTTGATCTATCCCTATAGATCTTAATGCCTAGAATGTAAGCAGCTTCTCCTAGGTCCTTCATAGAGAAACTTTTATTCAAGTAACCTTTTATGCTCTCCAAAAGCTCTACGTTGTTTCCAATCAGTAATATGTCATCCACATATAATATTAGAAACGCCACAGAGCTCCCACTCACTTTCTTGTAAATACAAGATTCTCCAACCACTTGTATAAACCCAAATGCTTTGATCACCTCATCAAAGCGTTTGTTCCAACTACGAGATGCTTGCACCAGTCCATAAATGGATCGCTGGAGCTTGCACAGCTTGTCAGCATTTTTAGGATCGACAAAACCTTCGGGTTGCATCATATACAACTCTTCCTTAAGGAGACCGTTAAGGAACGCCGTTTTGACATCCATCTGCCAGATTTCATAATCGAAAAATGCAGCTATTGCTAACATGATTCTGACGGACTTAAGCATCGCTACGGGTGAGAAGGTCTCATCGTAGTCAACTCCTGGAACTTGTGAAAAACCCTTGGCCACAAGTCGAGCTTTATAAACAGTCACATTACCGTCAGCGTCCGTCTTCTTCTTAAAGATCCATTTGTTCTGAATAGCCTTGCGGCCCTCTGGTAGTATCTCCAAAGTCCACACTTTGTTCTCATACATGGATCCTATCTCGGATTTCATGGCTTCTAGCCATTTGTTGGAATCTGGGCCCACCATTGCTTCTTCATAATTCGCAGGTTCATTGTTGTCTAACAACATGATTGATAAGACGGGATTACCGTACCACTCTGGAGCAGCGCGTGATCTCGTCGACCTGCGTGGTTCAACAGAAACTTGAACTGGAGTTTCATGATCATCATCATTAACTTCCTCCTCAACCGGTGTCGCAACGACAGAGGTTTCCCCTTGCCCTGCGCCACCATCCAGAGGGATGAGAGGTTCGACAACCTCGTCAAGTTCTATCTTCCTCCCACTCAATTCTCTCGAGAGAAACTCCTTCTCGAGAAAAGTTCCGTTCTTAGCAACAAACACTTTTCCCTCGGATTTGAGATAGAAGGTGTACCCAACTGTCTCTTTTGGGTAACCTATGAAGACGCATTTTTCCGCTTTGGGTTCCAGCTTTTCAGGCTGAAGCTTTTTGACATAAGCATCACATCCCCAAACTTTAAGAAACGACAACTTTGGCCTTTTGCCATACCACAGTTCGTATGGTGTCGTCTCAACGGATTTTGATGGTGCCCTATTTAAAGTGAATGCAGCTGTTTCTAATGCATAACCCCAAAATGATAACGGCAAATCAGTAAGAGACATCATAGATCGCACCATCTCTAACAAAGTACGATTACGACGTTCGGACACACCATTACGCTGTGGTGTTCCAGGCGGTGTTAACTACGAAACAATTCCACATTGTCTTAAGTGAGTACCAAACTCGAAACTCAGATATTCACCCCCACGATCAGACCGTAGGAACTTGATCTTCTTGTTACGATGATTTTCCACTTCACTCTGAAATTGCTTGAACTTTTCAAATGTTTCAGACTTGTGCTTCATCAAGTAGACATAACCATATCTACTTAAATCGTCAGTGAATGTGAGAAAATAACGATATCCGCCGCGTGCCTCCACGCTCATTGGACCACACACATTGGTATGTATGATTTCCAACAAGTCACTTGCACGCTCCATTGTTCCGGAGAACGGAGTCTTAGTCATCTTGCCCATGAGGCATGGTTCGCACGTGTCAAGTGAATCAAAGTCAAGTGACTCCAAAAGTCCATCAGCATGGAGTTTCTTCATGCGCTTTACACCAATATGACCCAAGCGGCAGTGCCACAAAAATATGGCGCTATCATTGTTTACTCTAACTCTTTTGGTCCCAATGTTATGTATATGTGTATCGCTATCAAGATTTAATATGAACAATCCTCTCACATTCGGTGCATGACCATAAAAGATGTTACTCATAGAAATAGAACAACCATTATTCTCAGACTTAAAAGAGTAACCGTCTCGCAATAAACAAGATCCAGATATAATGTTCATGCTCAACGCAGGCACTAAATAACAATGATTTAAGTTCATCACTAATCCCGATGATAACTGAAGTGACACTGTGCCGACGGCGATTGCATCAACCTTGGAACCATTTCCTACGCGCATCGTCACTTCGTCTTTCGCCAGCCTTCGTCTATTCCGCAGTTCCTGTTTCGAGTTGCAAATGTGAGCAACAGAACCGGTATCGAATACCCAGGCACTACTACGAGAGCCGGTTAAGTACACATCAATAACATGTATATCAAATATACCTGATTTTTCTTTGCCCGCCTTCTTATCTGCCAGATACTTGGGGCAATTGCGCTTCCAGTGACCCATACCCTTGCAATAGAAGCACTTTGTTTCAGGCTTAGGTCCAGCCTTGGGTTTCTTCGGCGGATTGGCAACAGGCTTGCCGCTCTTCTTCGAATTGCCCTTCTTGCCTTTGCCGTTTCTCTTGAAACTAGTGGTCTTGCTCACCATCAACACTTGATGCTCTTTACGGAGTTCAGACTCTGTGACTTTCAGCATCGCAAACAACTCGCCGGGAGACTTATTCATCCCTTGCATGTTGTAGTTCAACACAAAGCCTTTATAGCTTGGCGGTAGTGATTGAAGGATTCTGTCAGTGATAGCCTCTTGAGAGAGTTCAATCCCCAGCTCAGCTAGACGGTTTGAGTACCCAGACATTTTGAGCACATGTTCACTGCCAGATGAGTTTTCCTCCATCTTGCAAGCATAGAATTTATCGGAGGTATCATACCTCTCGATCCGGGCGTTCTTATGAAAGATAAACTTCAACTCCTGGAACATCTCAAATGCTCCATGACGCTCAAAGCGACGTTGAAGTCCCGGTTCTAAGCCATACAAGACTGCACATTGAACTATTGAGTAGTCCTCCTTACGCGCTAACCAAGCGTTCTTAACATCCTGATCAGCCGTAGCGGGTGGTTCATCTTCTAGCGCAGCATTAAGGACATAATCCTTCTTCCCAGCTTGTAAGATTAGCTTAAGATTACGAGCCCAGTCTACCAAGTTGCTTCCATCATCTTTCAACTTAGCTTTCTCTAGGAACGTATTAAAATTCAGGATGACACTCGCGTGAGCCATGATCTACAACACAAATATATTCAAAGTGGACTTTAGACTATGTTCAAGATAATTTAGAGTTTAACTTAATCAAATTATATGCTAAACTCCCACTCAAAAAGTACATCTCTCTAGTCATTTGAGTGGTTCATGATCCACTTACACTATCCCAAGTCCGATCATCACGTGAGTTGAGTATAGTTTCAGTGGTAAGCATCCCTATGCTAATCATATCAACTATATGATTCATGATCGACCTTTCGGTCTCACGTGTTCCGAGGCCATGTCTGCACATGCTAGGCTCGTCAAGCTTAACCCGAGTGTTCCGCGTGCGCAACTGTTTTGCACCCGTTGTATGTGAACGTTGAGTCTATCACACCCGATCATCACGTGGTG
Organism: Hordeum vulgare subsp. vulgare; assembly: GCF_904849725.1. Lineage (NCBI taxonomy): Eukaryota > Viridiplantae > Streptophyta > Magnoliopsida > Poales > Poaceae > Hordeum > Hordeum vulgare. The sequence continues at coordinate 443,293,103 of NC_058519.1, forward strand.
TCTCAAAACGACGAACTGTAGCAACGGTGCACAGTCGGGGAGAACACAATTTCGTCTTGAAATTTTAGTGAGAGATCACCTCATAATGCTACCGTCGCTCTAAGCAAAATAAGGTGCATAAAAGTATTAACATCACATGCAATTCATAAGTGACATGATATGGCCATCATCACGTGCTTCTTGATCTCCATCACCAAAGCACCGGCACGATCTTCTTGTCACCGGCGCCACAGCATGATCATCCATCAACGTGTTGCCATCGGGGTTGTCGTGCTACTCATGCTATTACTACTAAAGCTACATCCTAGCAAAATAGTAAACGCATCTGCAAGCACATATGTTAGTATAAAGACAACCCTATGGCTCCTGCCGGTTGCCGTACCATCGACGTGCAAGTCGATATTTCTATTACAACATGATCATCTCATACATCCAATATATCACATCACATCGTTGGCCATATCACATCACAATCACACCCTGCAAAAACAAGTTAGACGTCCTCTAATTTTGTTGTTGCATGTTTTACGTGGTGACCAAGGGTATCTAGTAGGATCGCATCTTACTTACGCAAACACCACAACGGAGATATATGAGTTTCTATTTAACCTCATCCAAGGACCTCCTCGGTCAAATCCGATTCAACTAAAGTTGGAGAAACCGTCACTTGCCAGTCATCTTTGAGCAAAGGGGGTTTACTCGTAACGATGAAACCAGTCTCTCGTAAGCGTACGAGTAATGTCGGTCCAAGCCGCTTCAATCCAACAATACCGCGGAATGAAGAAAAGACTAAGGAGGGCAGCAAAACGCACATCACCGCCCACAAAACCTTTTGTGTTCTACTCGAGAAGACATCTACGCATGAACCTAGCTCATGATGCCACTGTTGGAGAACGTCGCATGGGAAACAAAAATTTTCCTACGCGCACGAAGACCTATCATGGTGATGTCCATCTACGAGAGGGGATGAGTGATCTACGTACCCTTGTAGATCGTACAGCAGAAGCGTTAGAGAGCGCGGTTGATGTAGTGGAACGTCCTCACGTCCCTCGATCCGCCCCGCGAACAATCCCGCGATCAGTCCCACGATCTAGTACCGAACGGACGGCACCTCCGCGTTCAGCACACGTACAGCTCGACGATGATCTCGGCCTTCTTGATCCAGCAAGAGAGACGGAGAGGTAGAAGAGTTCTCCGGCAGCGTGACGGCGCTCCGAAGGTTGGTGATGATCTTGTCTCAGCAGGGCTCCGCCCGAGCTCCGCAGAAACGCGATCTAGAGGAAAAACTATGGAGGTATGTGGTCGGGCAGCCGTGAGAAAGTCGTCTCAAATCAGCCCTAATTGCTCCATATATACAGGAGGAGGGAGGGGGACCTTGCCTTGGGGTCCAAGGGACCCTCAAGGGGTCGGCCGAGCCAAGGGGGGGAGGACTCCCCCCCCAAACCGAGTTGGACTTGGTTTGGTGGGAGGAGTCCCCCTCCCTTCCCACTTCCTCCCTCTTTTTTTTTCTTTTCCTTTGATTTCTTTTTCTTGGCACATAGGCCCCCTTGGGGCTGTCCCACCAGCCCACTAAGGGCTGGTGTGTCTCCCCAAAGCCTATGGGCTTCCCCGGGGTGGGTTGCCCCCCCCCCCCCGGTGAACTCCCGGAACCCATTCGTCATTCCCGGTACATTCCCGGTAACTCCGAAAACCTTCCGGTAATCAAATGAGGTCATCCTATATATCAATCTTCGTTTCTGGACCATTCCGGAAACCCTCGTGACGTCCGTGATCTCATCCGGGACTCCGAACAACATTCGGTAACCAACCATATAACTCAAATGCGCATAAAACAACGTCGAACCTTAAGTGTGCAGACCCTGCGGGTTCGAGAACTATGTAGACATGACCCGAGAGACTCCTCGGTCAATATCCAATAGCGGGACCTGGATGCCCATATTGGATCCTACATATTCTACGAAGATCTTATCATTTGAACCTCAGTGCCAAGGATTCATATAATCCCGTATGTCATTCCCTTTGTCCTTCGGTATGTTACTTGCCCGAGATTCGACCGTCAGTATCCGTATACCTATTTCAATCTCGTTTACCGGCAAGTCTCTTTACTCGTTCCGTAATACAAGATCCCGCAACTTACACTAAGTTACATTGCTTGCAAGGCTTGTGTGTGATGTTGTATTACCGAGTGGGCCCCGAGATACCTCTCCGTCACACGGAGTGACAAATCCCAGTCTTGATCCATACTAACTCAACTAACACCTTCGGAGATACCTGTAGAGCATCTTTATAGTCACCCAGTTACGTTGCGACGTTTGATACACACAAAGCATTCCTCCGGTGTCAGTGAGTTATATGATCTCATGGTCATAGGAATAAATACTTGACACGCAGAAAACAGTAGCAACAAAATGACACGATATACATGCTACGTCTATTAGTTTGGGTCTAGTCCATCACGTGATTCTCCCAATGACGTGATCCAGTTATCAAGCAACAACACCTTGTTCATAATCAGAAGACACTGACTATCATCGATCAACTGGCTAGCCAACTAGAGGCATGCTAGGGACGGTGTTTTGTCTATGTATCCACACATGTAAATGAGTCTTCATTCAATACAATTATAGCATGGATAATAAACTATTATCTTGATACAGGAATTATAATAATAACTATACATTTATTATTGCCTCTAGGGCATAATTCCAACATATATCTATAGGCATCACGTCCAAAACAAGTAGACCGATACTGTCTGCATCTACTACTATTACTCCACACGTCGACCGCTATCCAGCATGCATCTAGTGTATTAAGTCCAAAAGAATAGAGTAATGCCTTAAGCAAGATGACATGATGTAGATGGACAATCTCATATCAACGACAGAGCCCATCTTGTTACCCTTGATGGCAACTACTTAATGTGTGCCTTGCTGCCCCTACTATCACTGGGAAAGGTCACCACATGGTAAGAACCCAAAACCAAGCAATTCTTCCATTGCAAGAATCATAGATCTAGTTGGCCAAACAAAACCCAAGACTCGGAGAGACTTACAAGGATATCAAATCATGCATATAAGAAATCAGCAAAGACTCAAATATATATCATAGATAATCTGATCACAAATCCACAATTCATCGGATCTCGACAAACACACCGCCAAAGAAGATTACATCGGATAGATCTCCATGAAGATCATGGAGAACTTTGTATTGAAGATCCAAGAGAGAGAAGAAGCCATCTAGCTACTAACTACGGACCCGTAGGTCTGAAGTGAACTACTCACGAGTCATTGGAAGGGTGATGATGATGATGAAGAAGCCCTCCAACTCCAAAGTCCCCTCCGGCAGGGCGCCGGGAAGGGTCTCCAGATGAGATCTCACGGAAACGGAAGCTTGCGGCGGCGGAAAAGTATTTTCGTGGATCCCCTGATTTTTTGCTGTATTTTAGGGAATATATAGGCCAAAGATCTAGGTCAGGGGGCACTCAGGGAGGCCACAAGCCCACCCACCGCCGCCTCCCCCCTGGTGGCGGAGTGGGGGCTTGTGGGCTCCCTGGAGCCCTCCTCGCTTGGCCCAGAGGCCCCCTGATCTTCTTCCATTCGGGAAAAAATCATTTCGGGGATTTTATTCCGTTTGGACTCCGTTCCAAAATCAGATCTGAAAAGAGCCAAAAACACAGAAAAACAGGAACTGGCACTTGGCACTGGATTAATAAGTTAGTCCCAGAAAAGATATAAAAGGTACATAAAACATCCAAAGATGACAAGATAACAGCATGAAACCATCAAAAATTATAGATACGTTTGAGACGTATCACACGACAATATTAAATGTTGGTTAAATATGGAAAGAGGTGAAGCGTGATTAATATATCTATCTAAGCATTTTAAATGAGGTCGGAAACGACATATAGCATCTCCGAACTGACCTCATACGTTAATTTATAATTCTGTCCAGATCTGAAATAACATGTTTTAATATATGTTAAACAGAAAAATAAATAGATTCACGTGATTCTACGCGTCGTTCCAATCAATTTACACGTAGAGATCATCTCCAACGGAGCTACGGTTCAAAAGATAGGATCACCGCAAGATATGATGTCATGAATGCAATATGTGTGTAAATGGCATCCACAACATCCCAAACCAAGAAGGCAGCAATATAGTATGAAACTACATGAGATTCTAAGCAATTTTCATATAGGACACGATCAAAATGGAGCAACGGTTCAACAAATACATGCTACACAAGAAATAGTCATAATCTGCCAAAAACAGCAACATGGCATTTTCTACACCCCAAAACAACAAGCTACATAAATCCAAAATGCTCAAGCAAGGCATGAGACAGTAGAGGGGAATATGCACTTCAATATAGCACTAATAACATCTAGGATGGCAGCATGGATCACTAGGAAAAGAACTCCCAAAATGGCATCTCACACACAGTTTCACACTTAGTGAAAATAAGAGTTTTTGACAAAGCAGTTTTCAATCTGAAGGCATATTGAGCGCAGCAAAACTATATACTACAGGTCTCCGAATGACATTAAAATTCACAGCATGCTAGAGAATTGTAAAGACTACAAATAACTCCATTGCACCAAGCTCAAAAGAGCTATAGATCACCAGAAAAACTCATGGCAAGACAGCAACAAAATATAACAGATTTCAAACTTAGAAATATTTCAGCATCTCCAAATCAGCACTATTTTCTAGCATGTTGAAAACAAGAAAACAACACCTAAACATGGATTTCTATTGCAACCAAAATTACCAGAGGCTAGCCTACACATACAAGGGCATATCTCTTGTTGACAACTCATTCATATCATGCACGAAATAAATCCCACAAAATAAACAAAAGGGCAACATGGCAAAATATCACGCGCGCTAAGTTGCTCAAAATCTTAAACTAAATGCACAGTTAAATTCTATGGATTTTTCTATCCCGAAAACATATATAATATGTGGGGTTGCAAAAATAAAAATATCGCCACACGTATAAGCGAGAATATGTCCTAAACACGATATAACAAACAAGCGACGGAACCTACATGAAAAAATGCAAACAACTACTCTAAAATACATGGAAAAGGGTCCCGAACAACACGAACATTTCATATATGGTATTTGAACAATCCGGACACGCATAAAAATAGCTACGGAATAATTCCCTATTAGGACAGCACGCAAAACTAGGTAAACAGCGGGTCAAACCACTCCAAAGATGCATGCAAGTTGCAAAATATTATTCTATGCGAAAAAATACATGAGTTATATATATAATACGTTGCGATACGATGCACGGTTAATTGCCGACGGGCGTTTGAAATATCTAATATCCCTGAAATTAGTAAATCCGAAAAATTCCTACAAATATACTACCGGGCCTAACCTTGCATGATGGGCTGAAACACGGATGCGCGCACTAGACTATAATGCGCCTAAGGCGCGATATAGAGGCTTGGGAGGGGCAACTCACCTTCGGTCCTGAGCAGGCCGGCCTAGTGACGAGGTGGGCTGCGCAGCGCACTGAGGCTGAGCAGGATCGCGGACTCGCCGCCCAGCGAGGCGAGCAAGCCCTCAGCACTGGCTCTGTCCTCCCGCACGAGGTCAGAGGCACACAGGGGCGCGATAGCGGCGTTGCACGGTGCCGACGATGGCTTGGACCCGGAGAGGAGGAGGTCGACGGGGCTGGCCGGAGACGCCGGGAATGGGTGGATCGGCCCTCCCAGGTGCTGGATCTGGCGCTGATGAGGCGAGGTCCGACCACATGACCGAGCGGCAGCGGCAATCCCGTGCAGCTCCGGCGGGCGGGGGTTCGTGTCGGCGGTGGGGCGGCTTCCTGCAATGGCTTGCTCCGGCGACCGGGGCTCCGGCGCTGCGAGGGAGATGCCGCGGCGCGCAGGGTTGGCCATGGTGGATGCGGGTCGGGGCAGCTCGGGAGGAGGAGCTGCGGCGGTTGACTCGGGCAGAGGAGGGGCGAGCGGGCATGGCGGGACGGAGGCGGGCTCAGACGGGCCCGGTGGCTGAGGAGGAGAGAGAGACTAGGGCAGGAGGCGGCTAGGGTTAGGATTAGCACGGGAAATGAGGTGAGAGAGGGGTTTGCTGTCTATATATAGAAAATAGGCTAGGGTTATCCGAATCCGGCTCCGTTTTCGACCACGGGATCGCGATCGGATGGCCACAGACGCGGGAATGGCTAGGTGGGGTTGTGTAGAGTGGCTAGGCGGAGGTGATAGGGGAAATGGGCACCCGGCAACGTATTTGCAAACACCGAATAACGTCCGACGATAACCGAATACGGTGCCGCTACGGTCGACCGTTCGGGTACCAGACGAACTCCGATTGCGACGAAAATTGGCGGGCGGCCTACCTATATCTAAATAAGACCGCACACCAAGTTTCAACCCAATCATAGGAAGTTTTATACGCACTGTTAGAAACAAGGTTTTGACGATGCAGCGGGCGCGGGCGAGTGTGGTCGGGCTCAAAACGGTCAATGACAAAAACAGAGAGAACCGGGAAGTAATATCGGATGCAAGTTTTGAAAACTGGCGGTAACGGAGTGTCGATGCAATGCAGATGATGCGCATGATGCAATGATGAATGCGGTAAACAAATCAGCCACACGACGAAAACGGAATAAAAGGAGAATCTTCTGGAACGTCGGTCTCGGGCAGTCACAATAACATCCCCCGAGCCATGGGTAAGTTTGACAAGCTTATACGTGGCTCAAAGTAACTCATAGGCGTAAAGACAAATAATTCGGAGACTCTTGAATTATAACGGTTCACTGGAGTAATTCGACCGAGTGTCTCTCAATAACTTTTTAATTGATAATTTTGTCTCGCAGGCCTCATCCTCGGTTGCCGATGCCAATGCTCTTGTGATTGCCGAGCTGAACGGGAAACTCAAAAATTTCGATGAAGATCCCGGCCGTGTAAATGATCGGCTCGACAAATGCTAAGGTAAGTTTTAATGTGTGATGTAAAAATTCTTATTGTCCTTAGTAGAGAAGGACCGTCCTGGCTTTAGTGCCTGGCCCCGTGATTTCGATTTGGTCAGCAGCCTAGGACCAAGAATTTGAAAAGCTCAAGGCCGAATAAGAGAAGGCCAAGCAGGAGGTCTCTGCTCACAAGATGGCGGTCGAATAGGCAGCTGCCGAGATGGACGCCCTCAAGGTCGATAGCAGCAAGCATGAGGCCAGGGTGGCGGAGTTTCAATAGGAGTTGCAGGAGGCGAGCTCTAAGTATGAAGCCTTGGAGCAGAAATCCTAGGAACAGATGATCGAGATCTCCAAGTTGTTCATCGAGCTCAAATCAGAGCGGGTGGACCGGATGTTCTTTGAAAAAGTGGTGCGCCAAGCCAAGCTGGTGGCAAATGGTAAGCCATACTTATTGCAATATGCCTTTGGTTGAAACAGGTTTGCCTTTCTTACACGGATATGGTGTTCCTCAGGTGCCTTCACGGACCTCCCATGGAGTGTGGCAGATGCGGCCAAGCACTATGCGGCCCATGACGGGGATGTCGAGCGGAGGCTTTTCTGGGCTCAATTTCAGACTCCTGAGCCAAACCCTAGTTTGAGCTATCACATGAAATAGCTCATGGAGCTGCATAGGATGGCGGAGCCGTCCATCAAGGATCTTTGTGTCCAGATGTGGCCTACCGAGCCTCTGCCGAGCAGCTAATTTCGCTTGGTGTAGAAGTCAGTCAATGTCGTGCCCCAGATCGTGGTCCTGAAGCGCTCTGTCTGCATAGAAGGAGCTCGGATGGCCTTTGCGTGGACCATGATGCACTGGCTGGGGGTAAAGCCCCTTACGATGGCAACTGCCCCTCCGCCTACCAGTAAGGAGCACAGACGTCCCAAACTGTATTTTCCCTCTGCAACAGACGGTGCTCGGGTTATAGATGCTCAATGCTCAAAATATGTACTCTTTGAGTGAATGTATTATCATGTGCCTCCGAACAATTTACTTTATAATGCTAGTCTTGAATGAGATGCACTTTGTATTATTTTGACTCCTGACTTTGGTCGTTCAATCTGAAAGTTACCACTCGTCAGCTTCATCCCCCATGTAGAGACTACTTGGGGTGTTTCAACGTCCGCACTATTACCCTTAGCCGATGTGTCGGTGCCCGAAGGTGGTAGTGCGTGAAGGAAACGAGGCAACCGGACTATGCGGCTTTATCCCTTACACTTAGCCTTAGGAGTTTTAATTCGGGGGCTGATCGTAGGCCCCCGGCTTTTTGTGGTAATCGGATAAACCGAATTTCAAAATAGCTACCACATGATCCGCAAAGGTGTGAACCCCCGTATAACACGGAATAACCTCCGGTGGTTTTTGTATTTGAGCTCGGGTTGTAGAACTGTTCTCGCCTTTATTACGGTCAGTTTTCAGCTTTCTCCATTGAGGTATTTTTAGCTAGACTAGCTGGTGATACAGTCGCGGTAGTTCTCCCTTTACCCCTTTAGTCGAACTAGCGGAACGTAAGGGGGTTAGCACAGGAGCGGGGCAAGCCAACTATAGACCCAAGACATAATTCAGAACTGATGCATATAAAGCAAAATCCGAGAGACCGGACACTTAAAAAGTACTCACGAGGTAGTGCTCGGGGCGGTATTATCATCCAAGCCCCCGGTCTATTGTCCCATCGCACTTAGCATGTGTAAAATAAATTTGACCTGTCAATGCCGATGAGTATGAAACATGTGCATACAAAAATATTGTAGAAAGGTCTATAAATAATGTGTGCGAGAAAATTTTATAACTCGTGGCACCAAGGCAGCTATTACATGTAACCATTGTTTCTTGAGCTACATATTTTTAAAGAAAAATTTTCCCTGTGGCCTTCCATGGGTGGCTTGACGTCCGCCTTGTTTTCGGCTACACTATTTCTATTACTATTTTTAGAGGTGGGTAGTATCCTTTAGAGGAAGTTGCTGTCAGCGGACATGCCCTGAATAGAGGGTCTTGAGAAGCTGCTCACAACGCGGAGGAGCTTGACGCTTGGGGAATTCTTCATGATGTCCACTTCTGTTCGTAAAGATGTTTGGACCATAGCTCAGTCGAGCCGAGCACATGGTCCTTAGTGGTTGGCTCCGACAATTTCCCATGGTATTTTGAGAATGAAATTGTGTCTACGCGACATACCTTGAAGGTGTTCGGGCCATTCCGTGGGAGGCGTATCCCTATTTACTCTCAGCCGAAGAAGTCTCCCGCGAATTTGAATGGACTCGGGCTTGCTTGTCGCGCCTTGGTTACCGGCCTATGGCTTGATGCTTCGCTGTCGTGTTGGCATTCAGCTGCCAGGGCGGCTGTGTGTTCCTCGGTCCGGAGAGAGAGCTCTGTATTGCCGTTGACGATGATAACTCTCTTGGGTCCTAGCATTTTGAGCTTCATGTAAGCATAGTGAGGCACAGCATTGAAGTCGGCGGAAGCTGTGCGACCGAGCAGTGTGTGGTATGTGCTGTGAAAGGGGACGATGTCGAAGATCAAGCCTTCACTGCGTAAGTTGTCGGGTGAACCGAACACAACCTCCAATGTTACCGTACCGGAGCAGCGGGCTTTGACGCGTGGAATCGCTCCTTTAAAGGTAGTGCTACTTGGTTTGATTCTTGATGGATCTATGCCCATCTTTTTCATTCTATCTGAGTAAATCAGGTTAAGATTACTTGCTCCCTCCATAAGGACTCTAGTGAGGTGGTACCCATCTATAATGGGATCTACGACGAGGGCGGCCGACCCTCCATGGCAGATACTGGTCGGATGATCCCTGTGATCAAAGGTGATCGGGCAAGCCGACCATGGATTATATTTGGGGGCTACGGGCTCTACGACGTATACCTCCCGAAGGGCTCGCTCCCTCTCCTTTTCTGGTATGTGAGTGACATAAATCATGTTCAGGTTTTAACCTCGGGAGGGAACTATTTTTGGCCCCCTATTTTGAGCCACGGGCTCCTCGTCATCTTCACTTCATGGGCCCCTGCTCTATTCCTCGACGGCTAGCTTGCCGGCCTGTTTGAACACCCAACAGTTATGGTTGGTGTGGGTAGCGGGCTTGTCTTGGGTGACATGGATCTGGCAGGGCCGTTCCATGATTTTATCCCATGGAGTCGGTTCGTCCCTGTTCCCTTTGAAGGGTTTCTTCCGTTGTCCAGGTTTTGAGCAGCGGAATCCATCATTTACTGTTGTGTCGTCGGCGTCACCATTACGGTGGCGACGTTTGTTCTTGTTTTTTCTTGGCTTGCCATTTCCGTCCCGAACTTCAGAGGTTTCAGGGTCGTCCGCAATGTGACCGCGCGAGCTAGCCAATTATCTTACCCCGCGCAAAAGCGAGTCATGAGGTAAGTGAGGGCAGACATTGTTCTCGGCCTATCATGGTCGAGCTGTCGAGCTAACCATTCGTCTCGGATGTTGTGCCTAAAATATGCTATTGCCTCGGCATACGGATAGTCCACGATTTGGTTCTTCTTGGTTAGGAACCGATTCCATAATTCTCTAGCCGATTCGCCCGCCTTTTGAACGACGTTGCTTAGGTCGGATGAATCCGGCGGCCAAACATAGGTTCCATGGAAGTTAGACAGGAAAGCCTCCCCGGGCTCTTTCGAGCTCCCGATGGAGTCCTCGGGTAAGTTGTTTAGTCAATGTTGTGTTGTTCCTTTAAGCTTTAGGGGTAAGTATTTTATGGTGTGGATATCATCTCCTCTGGCCATATGGATGTGGAGAAGGAAATCTTATATCCACATGGCGGGGTCTGTCGTCCTGTCGTATTGTTCTATGTTCACGGGTTTAAACCCTTCTAGGAATTGGTGCTGCATGACCTCATCTGTGAAGCACAGTGGGTGAGCAGCACCTATGATCCGGGCTATATTATGTCGGAGATCAGCTCCGGGTTGAGCCTGGTACGGTTCCCGACCTGTGTTCTTGTAGGTGACACGAGGTGGTTCTTCGTCCCATCAAGTGGGGGAATACCTCCTGGATCCGTAGATGGATCTATTGCGACCGATTATGATGTCCAAGTCGTATCGTAGGTCATATTTGTCCCTAGGGTGCACATGTTCTTTGCCTTTTTGTGGGGAGGATCAGGTCTATACTCGGCCTCTTTGGCCGCTCTGTTGCGTCCTCGGGGAGGGCGATCAGGCTGGTCGTAGTCCGTGCGCCTAGGAGACGCGTGCTCTGGGGCATCGTCGTCGAACTGAGGCAGCACGTGCCGGCGCAGGTAGCTTTTCTGTTGATTCAGCCACTCGGTGTCGTATCCTTCTTCGGCGGCCGGAATTTTCGTCCACCTTCTGTTAATGGTATCTTGTTCGGCTTGGAGTTGTCGTTGCTTCGCTTTTAGGCTCTGAGCGGTAGCCATAAGTTGTTGTCGAAACTATTCATGGCCTTCAAGGTCCTCGGGGATTATGAGGTCTTCGGCCTCTAAGCCGTCTTCATCGTCGACACATGGGTAATCGTCGTCGTCCGAATTATTGAGGTTGTCGGGATTGGGTTTGTCCGGGTCCTCTAGTTGTTGCTCGGGAGCTTCGGGGTAGTTGTGGTCCTGTGGGTTATGTTTTCCCATGTAGCTTGTATGGAGCCCCTTCCCTTATTTGCCTGGGCATGCTTACGCGGCCTTCGGCGCTTTGAGGGCTCCTCCCCGGACTTATCGCCATTTTGTTTGGGTGTAACGTCGCCCGTGTCACGGGGCGTGTCTACCATGTAAACATCGTAGGTGGACGTTGCGGTCCATCGCCCAGTATTTACGGGGGGTGGCGTAGTCGGCCTTGCCATCCATGTCCTCGAGCTCTTCGGAGGCATAGTCTAACTCGTCGGTTAAGTCTTCAACGGTGGCTACCAAGTGGGTGGTGGGTGGGCCGCAAAAGTCCTCATAATCTGCCTCTGAGCCGATCTGTGCATAGGTCGGGCTCCGGCTATCTGAGATTTCAAGCGGTTGGATCTGGTCAAGCGTCTCCTTTAACATCGAGAGGTTGTCCTGATCAATCTATTCATGATTTTTGGAGTTAACCTCCATGGCTTTCACGAGGGATGCATGTTCGGCAATGGTCGTTCGCTGTTGTCCGGGCATAGAGGTCGGATCTGAGCTCAAAGCTGACTTTTTGACGAAGAGAGAACCGAGGCCGTGGCCGGACAAGAGACCCAGAGTCAAGGTTTAGGATATTGAGGTTCATCAGACGAGGTCATGATTTTGGCGGGGAACAGATTGCCCGAGGAGTCGGGGAGAATTCAAAATCTCCAAACCTTATTTGTTGACCGGGGACAAAGCCTACGATCAGGCCGGGAAGGCCAGTTGGGTCCGCCCGCAGTGTGACGGTGCCGAGCATGAGGACCTGTCTGGGGAAAAGATGCCCATGTTGTTGATTCGATCGCTGATGATCAAGCGAGCCATCGATCCTTCCGATGATCCAACGATGGAACTCACAATGAAAGGACCAATGTCGGTGTAAAAAAGGGTAGATCTCGGGTAGGGGGTCCCGAACTGTGGACCTTGGATCAATGGATTGTAAGAGAAAAGGGGAGACAGTATTTACCGAGGTTTGGCCCCTCTTGGGGAGGTAAAACCCTACGTCATGCTTGATTATATTAATATGGAACGATGATTACAGAGTCGATCTACCTCAAGATCATATGAGCAAAACCCTAGATGAGTTTACTTGCCTATACGCATGAGAACCTCAGGTTTATATAGATACCAGGGTTCCTAGGGTTACATATTACCGACCTCATCCGGGGACAGATGGGTCGACCTAGTCTTCTTGACTTGGAGTGCATGCCAGTCTTCGGAGCATTCCATCTTGATCATAAAGTTGTCACACAATCCGGTCTTCCATTATGCGACCCATATGGTCAGCCCATAAGGGATAAGCCGACTGCCCGAGGATCCCTTAAGGAATGTCTTCGAATTGAGATGATCAAGCATTGACTTCACTACAAAGTAAGAGAGTGAATAATAGAACCAGTAGCTTGATGAAGACACGGGATTTGCTCGACCAGTTCTAGTTGTTGTGGCAAGTGTACGTTTGGTTGGGGAGGCTGAGATTGAACTCTGAAGACCTCGTCTTCACCTTGTCCCCCTTAAGTCGAGGTCACTTAGACCATGCCCAGTCACTCACGTAAGTCTTTAGGGGGAATTCTGGAACCCATACAAACTCGGTCACCCGGCAATCCGCAATAACTCTTGGATGCTCTAGACCACGGCGCCTAACCGTCTGGAGGATCACAGTCTTCAAGTGTGACAAGTCTTCGGTTCACTCAGAACAGAACGACTTCGGTGATGCTCAAACACTCTCGCTCTAGTTGCTTGGGTTTATCCTTGCAGGATAGCTCTCTCTCAATGTCTTCGAGGTGGGTTGCTACAAAACAACAAGAGTAGTATCTAACTCTAAGCAACCACCAACTTATGGTGGAGGGGTGAGATATTTATAGCTAGCAGGCAACCCGACATGATATGAGCGAAATGACCCTAGATCAATGGCCAACCGATACATGTTCCAACGGTTGGTTTTCACAGACTCACACAGCAACATTACTTGGGCTACAAGCAATGCTGACTCAACCAACTCTGGAAGAGATTTCCTCTCATTGTCGTCGCTTGAAGACATAGGTGTTTTGGGTTAAGCATCACGTCAGCATCTGACTTCGATCACCTTGATCCCACTTAACAGTACGGTGATTCCTATGACTCGGGAAAGAAGAAACAAAACAACTGAAAGACTTCGTCTACGCATTTCATCTTCAAGCGATTATCTTCGCATACCACCAATGGCTTCAACCATCATTAATGTCTTCGGAAACTTTTAGGGGTTGTCTTTAACAGTTAAACTGAATCTCCACGAACTTATATATGTGTTAACCTATGAACTCTCACATACACATTAGTCCCTCAACCACGTTTTGTCTTCAATACTCCAAAACCAACAATGTGTGGCTCTAGATGCACTTACAGTTGTCCCCATAAATATGATTACATGTATGTTTTTTATTCCAAAGGGATCTTGCAAAGACTGGGTTATTTCAAATCCACTTCTTTTGGCAACAAGACAGTGAAAAGTAAATACAAATGTCGTCCAAATGGAGTGTGGTTTGTAGGCTGGAGGACCAAGGTGGTCTAGGCATTCATGATTTGTGGGTCAATATTGGTGTCTTACTTAGTAAATGGTTCTTCAAACTACTTAATGAGGATGGCATATGGTGACTCGCACTTTTGGACTCGTCTAATGACGGTAAAAAACATTTTTTCTCTTAGATCTTTCAATATAAAACATGACTCCAAGATTCATCTCTCGGTGGACAAGTGGCTACTTAATACTACTCTTCGGGAACAATATCACGCCTTGAACTGCATTTTACACGATAAGAATGATACTCTTGCACAGGTGTTTAGCTCATTCCCCTCGGATACTTCATTCAAGCGGAATTTGTTTGGCCCCGTCTTATGTCTTTGAAAAATACCTGATACAAGAACGGAATGTGTTTTGCTGGAATCTCACTACAATTGGGCCTTCATTGCCGACTCGATGCACCATGTGGTGTGCGCTTACACACTCAGATGTTGGATAATAATATGAACGAAGATTCGACTACAAGTTAAAAAATTCATGTGGTATATTTGGAGGGGAGTTGCGTTAACTTAAAACAACCTCGTGTGTCGCAATTGACAAAGAAATAATAAATGTAGCTTTTGTACTCACGACGAAACAATTAAACATCACTTTTTCTAGCGCAAGCTTGCGCGTTTTATGTGACCAATCATTCAAATAGCGTTTAGTTTGTACTTGTCCACAAGTGTTGTCAATATTTTTGATTGACGTAGTCTACGCTGCACCGAACGAAAGATCAACCGTTGTTTAAGATGGTATGTATGTAGTTGGAGGAGATGGTCAGAGAAGTTTTTACCCAATGTGGGTGATATGTAATCTCCGGATCGGTCCACCATCTTCTTTAACATAGACATATTGTCAATCCTATGACTTCTACTATTGTTGATATGCCAGATTTTATCTTTTCTTTTATCTTTTTTGTGAGTTTTTTCTCTTTTGTCAAACTCTCGGTGTTTGATTATGTACATCTTAGTTATGTATTCCATCCATTTTAACATAAGTATCTCAATATTAATACGGCTTTGTAGTTCTATTAAAGTTAGTACAAAATTAACACTTATTTTAACTGTCTCAACCTTAGTCTACTTTTATACTAAAGTTGGTATAAAATTGAGACATTTATTTTGAAACGAAGTGAGTATATCATCAGGTGTCATTCAACATGTTTTTTATTCAGTTGATGTTACATTTGAAGTTACTAAAAATATCCTTTATCAAGAAAAGAAAAAAGGTGTGTTCACACTGAATTTTGAGGCTCACTTCGCGGACATGCTCGGGCGTGTATGTCCGTTTGATGACTAGCGATCGAAATGACCTAAAATATCGGCATGCTAAGACATGCACGCTACAGTACCGGCAACGAGCGTGTATTGCTTCATTCGCAAAGAAAACTCATAGTGATAATTTAGCCTTTACCATGAAATTACAATTACATCTGATATGAACAAATCACACAAAATCGTACACGCGTGGATTTACTATTACGTAGCTGGATGTAGAATAGCCTATTCTGTGATGGTATCTAGGCCGCGTGGTCTTTGCTGGGTGGCTGGCCGGCTGGCTAGGATGGAGACTGTCAAGACCGTAGGTATCATCAGTTCATCACATGATGGTGCAGGAGTTCACGTCCTCGTCGTTGAACATGTTCATGTACCGGACCTCCGGCGCCCCTGGATCGGCCATGGCCTGCGGCGCGCCGCGGACGAAGCCCGCCGGCGCCTTCTTGTCGTAGGCGCCGCCGACGTAGGGGTAGGTGGTGAGCGAGTATGGCACGTAGGGCCACATCTCGGCCACCTTCCCGGTGCTCTTCACCCGCGCCAGCACCTTGCTCGGCTCCACGAACCCCGTCACCGTCACCTTGCTCATCTTGGGGTTCACTGACACGGCCGTCACACCTTTGGCATCAACATACATATAGGAGATGAACGTTCATCAGCACAGCTTAGCTTCACAAAATTATTCCCAACGGAAACTTAGATTGCTTGATAATATTTGATTGATTTTGAGATGTCGCTGCGTATGTATGTACCCCGAATCGACTTGACGGCGTTCTTGACCCTTCTCTCGCAGCCCTCACAGTCCATCTTCACCTTGATGTTTACCGTCTGCGGATCACAAACTACCCCAGTTAATCACGTGTTTAGCTCAACGAAATGGCAAAAAATTAGAAAATATATCGGTCACCTCACGAGATTAGAAGTTAAAACAAGAGAGTACACGCGTACTTGAATTCCACAAGCCTCACCTGCAGTGGCCGCCTCTTCCTGAGCTTGAGGGCTGCCTTTGTGTCTGTCATGCTG
Organism: Hordeum vulgare subsp. vulgare; assembly: GCF_904849725.1. Lineage (NCBI taxonomy): Eukaryota > Viridiplantae > Streptophyta > Magnoliopsida > Poales > Poaceae > Hordeum > Hordeum vulgare. Next base: position 443,309,512 of record NC_058519.1, read on the forward strand.
CACAAATCGGAGAGGTGATCCAAGACGCCCATGATCTTGATCTCACACGACTGAAGCAGTAGTGTTCTTGGGTACAGAACCGTAGAGGGTCGTGTGTGTGTATATATATATACAAGGAAAGAGGAAGTAAGAGGAAATATCACAGGATAAGTTGCATTTCGCTTGCTGGCTAAATTTGAATGGTTAGGGTGGACGCGCAAGTCCATATTGATGCTTCTAGGCTACAGAGAGCGAGAGCCTGCGATTAAACCACGGAGCTTTCGGATTAAATGAGCAAACACCCCTGCTTCCAGGATGACCATTCCCTGCTTCACAGGCCAGCTGTTTTGACAGACAACTGCTTCATAATTATTTTAGTTTTTCCTTTCACGGAGATGACTTGTTTTGCTAGACTGGGAAATGCAAGGCCTCAATTAGCTCTCTAGTCGCTAGCTAAATAATAGTGCAAAAAGTAAGGCCCTGTTTGAAACCATAATAGATTATAACAATTTGGATTATGAAGATAGATTATATAATCTGAATTATAAAAATGATCTAGGTGGAAATGTTTAAAGTCCAGATTATATAAACTGTAGTTTAGGTTTTATATACAATGACATGTCTGCCCTCTGTTTTTAGATGAAAAGGTAAATAATCTAGGTGGGAACGTTTGAAGGATGGCCTCCGTTTTTTAAAGGCAAAAGTAATAATTTAGGTGGTGAAAATGTTTGAAGGACGATGGTGGCACTAGGTAATTATCTTGAAGTTTTCAAGAACAATGGGTCATCTAGTAATCCATAATCTGATTTTAGTTGTGGTAGAGTAGATTGTGAGTTTTTAATAATTTAATCATCTAGTTTTTGTAAACTACAATATAATATGTCATGTTTGAAGACATAATAGATTATAAAAAACAGATTATATAATCTGAGTGGTTCCAAACAGGGCCTAACTACAGGCCATCAACTGTTATTCAGGAACAGAGCAACTGCCCACTCAAAAAAAGAAAAAGAAAAAGAGGGAGAGAACTCAAAAGATATAGCATACAGCTTGCTCATACATGCATCTATGTTTGTTTTGTTTACATAACAATTTCTAGTGCCTCGCTTCAAACTTGAAACTTCAAGAGAGTGAAAGAAGAGAGAGAAAAAGGAAGAGTAGAACACATGACTGAAAGGGGAGTGATATTAATCTAGGTACCATCACCAGGACCCCAAGCGGAGATAGCGAAATAAAAAGGACCCCCAACTAGGCACTCAGGGCAGGCGCCAGCGGCTCTGCAATACCACTCCCACTGTTGAGAACCACCACCTTACCATCTGAATCCACATCAACAATAGCAGAATCACCTTCCTTGACCTCGCCAGCCAGCATCTTCTCCGCGAGGCTGTCTTCCAAAAGCCTCATAATAGCCCGTCGCAGAGGCCTGGCACCATAGCTTGGGTTGTAACCCTCGTCGACAACTCTATCCCGGAACTTCTCTGTTACCTGGAGGTCTATTTCCTTTGCCTTGAGCCTGTCAAACACCTCTTTGAGCATAATATCAGCTATCTCTTTCACCTCCAACTTAGTCAGCTGCCTGAACACAATCATCTCATCCAATCTGTTCAAGAACTCAGGCCTGAAATACTGCTTCAACTCCTCGGTCACCAAGCTCTTGATCCTGTTATAGCTGGTATCTTTCTCATCAGAGTCAAGGTCAAACCCAATCTTCCGGCCTCCCTTCTCGATGACACTGCTTCCGACATTCGATGTCATGATCAACAGTGTGTTCTTGAAATCAACTGTCCGTCCCTTGCTATCTGTCAGCCTCCCATCTTCTAAGATCTGAAGCATCATGTTGAAGACATCTGGATGTGCCTTTTCAATCTCATCAAAGAGAACAACTGTGTATGGACGGCGACGAACTGCTTCTGTTAGTTGACCTCCCTCAGTGTAGCCAACATAACCTGGAGGTGATCCGATAAGTTTGGACACTGTATGTCTCTCCATGAATTCACTCATATCTAATCTGATCATGGCTTCCTCTGAGCCGAAGTAGTAGGATGCCAGAGCCTTTGCTAATTCTGATTTACCAACACCAGTTGGTCCAGAGAATATGAAGCTAGCAATGGGTCGATTTGGATTCTTGAGGCCAACACGAGCACGGCGGATAGCACGGCTAATAGCTTTGACAGCTTCATCCTGCCCAATGATACGTGTATGGAGTGTCTCTTCCATCTTAAGGAGGCGGTCCGACTCATCAGATGAGACTTTCTCCACAGGTATACCAGTCCATGATGAGACGATGTGTTGAATATCTGCCTCTGTGACAAGAGGACCAACTTCGCCGGATTCAGTCTCTGCTTTAACCATTTCCTTGCTCTTGTCAATAATGGCTGTAATTTGGGCCTTCAGCTCCATTTCCTCGTCTCTTAATTCCCCAGCCTGCCAATAAACAACAACAGTAAGATAACATGGAAGAAACAAGAATGGTTAATTTTAGTTGCATAAACAGAACAAGGAAGAAAAAGGCTGGGTTCTAGGCTATGGTTAGAGGCACCTTACAAGTAAAACAACAATGTAGTATAGCCAAATGAACCAATAAACTTGCAAGTAAAACAACATCAGCATCCTACTAAAGAAAACCATTTAGGAACCTTCACACAAAACTCAGAGCACTTCTCCAGAATCTATGTATACCTTCTCAAAATCTTGGCCACGCACAGCCTCATTCTTGTCTTTTGTTATTTGCCGAAGTTTTTTGTCCAGCTCCTTGGCCTCATCAGGTAGCTGTAATGTAAGGGATAATGGTTAAACAAAAACAAAGCAGTGAAACGGGCTCTCTGGGATGACAATTATTCAGAGTCGGTACCTGTGCATGCCTGAGCCTAACACGGGACCCCGCTTCATCAATCAAGTCAATAGCCTTGTCAGGCAGGAAGCGATCACTACAGAAATAGCAGAAATTAACACATGTTCATTACAGTGACAAAACAGATTATTGGCTCTACTGCTAAAATATAAAGTGGAAATATACAGTGTCCATATAATCTAAATATATAACTGGAACTAAGATTTTCATTCTACGAGGGCTAATAATCGCCATGCATGTGTAGAGTCAACCATTGTCAAGGATAACAAAACATTACAGTCAAGACTTCTTGCAATTTAATTATTGTTGTGCAGACAATGACACCTTAGCAGATTAAGGATGAAACGGCAGTATTATACAGTTTATATCATTTATAACAATTTTAGCGAAAGTTTAGAGCAATGGGAGCGTGAGGCACATTGGGCGCATTGGTAAAAAGGTATTAAAGCTGATGCTACACGTCGGTGAACAATTCAGACAACAAAACCACAAGAGATGTCAAGATCATACACATTCACAGTATTATACTCACCTCCGTCCCAAAATAAGTGACTCGACTTTGTACTAACTTTAGTACAAAGTTAGTACAAAGTTGAGTAACTTATTTTGGGGAAGTTAGTACAAAGTTGAGACACTTATTTTGGGACAGAGGGAGTACTATATACAGCTAATCCTAAGAAATAATTACTGCAGCAGAATTGGTATTAACACAATATTATACCAAAAAAATAAACATCAACCAAATTAATTAAAGTATGATGCAATGCAAACCTGATATACTGATACGATAACTGCGCTGCAGCAACTAAAGCATCATCTGTGTATCGCAGCTTATGATGAAGTTCATATCTCTCACGAAGTCCTCTTAAGATTTGTATTGATTCTTCAACAGTGGGCTCTGGAACCTTGACTGGTTGAAACCTTCGCTCCAAAGCAGGATCTTTCTCGATATGTTTCCTGTACTCATCCAGTGTTGTGGCACCAATGCACTGAAAGATAGAACAGTGTCAGAAATATCGAAACTAGGGCAGCTCATCTTTGTTGTTGTAGACATGGCTTGTCAACTGGAAGAAACTGCTTTCTAGATCCAGCTTAGGTGAGGTCTTTGTGACTTTATCAGACTAAACCAGAAACGTGGGTAACACAGAACAATGGCAGCAATGGAATTTGAAATCAGGAACATTACCTGCAGTTCACCTCTTGCAAGAGCTGGTTTTAAGATGTTAGCAGCATCAATTGCACCTTCAGCTGCACCTGCTCCGATCAACGTGTGCACTTCATCAATAAAGAGTATAATATCATCATTTTGCTTAATTTCTTCCATAAGCTTCTTCAGCCTTTCTTCAAACTCTCCACGGTACTTGGTACCAGCAACAAGGAGCCCCATGTCAAGGGTAATAACCTAAACAGAGCAGTCATGATTAATTTTCTACAACATGATGACAAATACAAAAAGAAGCTTTATAGCACTCAATTATTTTAAACAAGCTTGATCCTTTGTGACTGGCAAAAGCCTTGGGTCCTCAACATTTAATCATTTATTATTATTTTGACCATGTCATCAACACTTAAGTACTGAAGGCTCAATAATGATCCCAATAACAACACTAATAGTGTCAGTACAGAATGACAAAATAAACACACAAAAATAGGCCTGCCATGTTATTATAAAAACTTTAAAACACCGGTTATCTGATAAGGTCCGATGGACGGTGGATATGTTCAACAGACAACAAATATCAAATGGATTAACATTAAAAAAATATTGATTGGATACATAGAAAGTTGGTAAAATACCACTAGCACTTTGCCCTTTTGATAACATGGCAATAAGTGGGGTCTGGCATTTATAAAAGGCCACATACCTATACTTACATGGCATATTTTATCACATTAGTCATTATCTAAATTCTCCCATGTCTCGTACCCCATCTGCCCCGACTCACAGTCCCAGCACGTCCATGCGTTGGCATTTTTGGAAAGTAGTTTAATGTATCGATGTATTGGCAATTTTAAAGACATTGGCATGCCCATGTATCCGTATCACCCTGATATGGATACACTCGTACACATATCGGTATCGGTGCTGCATAGCAAAAAAAGTAACCGCATTGCAATTCATGCTACTCATTTACAAACACAAAATAAACTGTGGTAATGCACATGCAACAGAAAAGTCGAGGCTAACCTTCTTTCCTTCAATTGTTTCCGGAACATCCCCATTACAAATACGTTGCGCAAGCCCCTCTGCAATAGCGGTCTTGCCGACACCAGGCTCTCCAATTAAGCATGGGTTGTTCTTTGTCCTCCTGCCCAAAATTTGAGTTACACGCTCAATTTGATCCTGTCTGCCAACAACTGGGTCCAGTTTACCCTGCAAGAAAAAAGAATGAGATTCTTTCTCTTTACTGCTAAATATCTCCAGTAGGCAAAAGGACACATGGGAGGGAGGAAATACCTCTTCTGCCAGCTTTGTCAAATTAGTACCGTATTCTTCAAGTGTAGGCATCTTCTGGCCACTGCTTCCCCCACCAACCCCAGCACCAACAGCTTCTGTGCTTTCACCAACCATTCTTATAACCTGCACAGCATGTAAAATATTCATCATCTGGACAAATTAGACTAAAACAAGCAGTAATCTAAGAAAGATATTAGTGAAGAAATTGCCTGGGTACGAATGTTGTTTGGATCAGCACCAAGGCTTTCAAGAACTCGAGCTGCCACACCTTCACCCTCACGAAGTAGCCCTAAGAGCAAGTGTTCAGATCCTATATAGTTATGCCCTGAACAATGAACATAAGGAAAATTAGTACACATCTTAGATACGCTTATCGAACAAACAATAGCCTCAAGAAGCAGCAAAATAAGCAAGACTTGTTCTTAGGCCCCTGAGACTAATGTGATATAGTAATTTTATCACCTTAGCTCAATAAATACTAAAATTTCGTCATCTTCAAGAAGGAACAATGCAATAGTGATATACTCCCTCCGTCCGAAAATACTTGTCACATTAATGGATGCATCTAGATGTATTTTAGTTCTAGATGCATACATTTTTATAAATTTGTGCGACAAGTAATTCTGGACGGATGGAGTAGTGATGTTTCAATTTTTAATGTATCAGGAGTATAGCAGTAATTCCCCGTCACTGCCAAATCTTAAGGACCCAAAGCTACCCTGCATAGGACACTGCATGGTGAGGAATTCATGGTTGACTTGCCAAAGAGCAGTAACTGCTCGCTAGATGGGCAATGAAGGTCAAGGATGAGGGATGGTAAAACATCACTGTTGAGCTAGCACACTAGCTTTCCCCAGGGTTCCTGCCACAATCACCTAATGGAGAATTTCCACAGTGTAAAAGAAGGACAAAGCCTCATTCTGCACAGGACCTGCTGATCACTTATGCTTAATATCATTCTGGATTAGTCACTGACTAAGACAATTGTACATGTTTAGTGATCAAACCACTACATGAAATCTTACACCACTCTCCATACATTAATGTACACTCAGAAAGTAAGAACAGGATACTACATAGATAAAACTAGAGTATATAAGAAACACTTATAAAAGCAACGGCCAGTCATAGTCCGGCCAAGTACATATAATGACAAAAAATAGGGCCTAGCCTCAGATAGTCAGGGCCCGACAATGATTGGGGATGGGAATGGGGAAACATCCATGTGCTTGCTTTAACCAATGGTGAGATGAATTAACCACTAGTTCCCCACACTCATCACCGAATGGGAATGCAGCTCTATTCCCATATCTAGCAAAACACCTGATGTTTACTTGTCCTCAACTACCATTCCCTAATAAAGTCATAAATTCAGATACTTTGTGCACTTTTCTTAAACAATTACACTAGTATATAGCAAAATTATGTGGACTAAGAAAAACAGAACAGAGTAACTAAGAAAAGAAACTAAAATGAAAACAGACTGATTTGGTTACAAACTAGATGTAAACAAATAAAAAAATTGATGATGTGCATCCAGCAATAATTACAGAAATCGCTTATCAAAATGGATGAAACAAGAGCATGAAACTAGCTGATTTTTGTGGATAAATGAAGGTGATAATTAATACCTAGCTGGCGAGCTTCTTCAAGTGACAATTCGAGTACACGTTTTGCACGAGGTGTAAATGGAATTTCAACGGCAACAAACCCACTGCCTCTTCCAATAATCTTCTCAACTTCCACACGGGCATCCTTAAGACTGATCCCCATAGACTTTAGAACCTTTGCTGCAATTCCAGTTCCCTCACCAATAAGGCCAAGCAGAATCTGTTCTGTCCCAACAAAGTTGTGGCCAAGGCGTCTTGCTTCCTCCTGTGCAAGCATAATCACCTTGATTGCTTTCTCTGTGAAGCGCTCGAACATGGCCCTGACCACCATTCTTGAACCTGACCCACGTGGTCGTGAAATTTGGCTTGCTACAATGGAGCCAAAGTCACGTTTGATAACGGACCTTGTATCCAGGAAATTTGTTTGCCGCAGTCCTTGAAAACCCCCGAGAGTAAGGGTCCTCGTTGGTGTACTGCGTAACATTGTGGCCCTTGTGCGCACACAGAACCGTGTAGAGCTCTTCCTGTAGGCGGTAGGAGCGATGGCAGACTGAACCAAAGTCCCCTCCATATTGAACTAACCAAAAAACCACAGGTTTACAGGTGCCTGCAAAGAAAAGAGCATTACTCAAACAGCAAACATCACAAAATGATTGCACAGCAACTTTGGCATATGGTAAGTCCCACATCTGTGGCTCAAATACGAGGTTAAAAGAATTCGCCAACCATTCACATATCATTGAAACAACACCAAATGACCACAAAACAAACAGCAGTATAGTACTATAAGAAATTCGTGCACAATGTTTTTTACTAAGCTTGATAAATTTCATGTATCCAGCAAACTTCAACACAGGATTATCCACACGTGACTGCTCCAACCAAGAGAAGAATATCATCTAAATCCGCTCGACAATAGCACCTCAATCGGACAGCCCCTGCCGTGCGCCAACACGTGCCAATCAAAGCCAACATATATCCACATCACGGCAGCTACCAAAATAGCGCACCTGACTGCATCCACCGACACGCCGGGTAAATAAAGGATTCGCAGAATTTCCCCTAGAACTAGCCAACCAACCAACCAATCGATCCACGGAACCACCAAACCCAAACCACAAATCCGTCCACCCGGGGAAACGGAACCGGATAAGGTTCCCAATGAACCCCGAAAACAATCGGAGAAACCAACGCGCGGGGAGTCATCGCCCCCCCACGAGCGAAGGGCGCGGGGACGGAAGCGAGCGGCGGGCGCGGCGGGGGAAGCCTCACCTCGGCGACGGCGTGGCCGCCCAGCGGCGGTGGACCGAGGAAGAACCTTGGGACGCGCAGAGTGGATAACACGGGGAAGAGAGCTAGATGCGAAATCCTAGCAATTCACAGGCTTAGCTAAAATTAATATAACTACTGCTCCGTAGGATCCATGTTACAATGATGAAAGTGGAATACCTACCGAAGAAATACTACCACCTCAACTCGTGCACGCGCCGTGTTCGCTGCCTTGCCCCAGGTCCAGCCGCTGGCCGCCGCCCCACCCTCTCGCTTCTCGCTAGGGCTAGTCGCCTCGAATTACACGGCACCGTGTTGATGATAAGGAGCGACCACCCACGCTTATCGGATGTGCGTCGATTTATATGGCCCAGCAAAGGCCCACAACAGACACACACACCCCCTTCACTCCACCGTTTCTCCTCCTTTTTCTACATCGGCATCTCAGAAGCTTTCTCGTAAAATTATAAAAGGAAAAAAGCATGCATTCATCCAACATAAAAAAAACTTCCTTCGTTCCTAAATATAAAACATTTTAAAGATTGCACTATAGACTACATACAAAGCAAAATGGATGAATCTATATTTTAAAAGATGTCTATATACATTTGTATGTAGTTTATAGTATAATCTCTAAAAGGTCTTATATTTAGGAACGAAGGGAGAGTACATGCGACAAGACATGCCTAATTAAAGATAAATTATTTCTTTACATGTCCCATGTTGGCTGTGAGAATGCATAATCAAGCTTCACTTATGAAAGGGGCTTCTACTTGATTGCATCTCTCACCAACCTTGTCGACGATAGGGGTCACAACTTGTCGGGCTGCCTCAAGTTCAGGATTGTCATAGAGCTTCTTGAACATGTTTAACATGTCAACGTCTGGGTTGTAATACATGACCTTGGAGAGCATCCTCGAGATCACGTTGCAAACCAAAATCCTCACTTCATCGACAAACTTCTATGCACGCCCTTTGTGATAGGCGTCCAGCGCCGTAGGTAGCCCCTCGAAGAAGAGAGACAATGTGGTGCTAACGACTTGACTATTATCCATATTGAAGCTCTAGGTTCCTACATCTATGATCCCTGGTTGAGTGTTAAGACGCTCGGTGATACCGACAAGCTTGGTGGTCCAATCAGAGATAGATTTCTCCAAGAGGGTGAAATTGTGTTCAACGGTTTTCTGCACGCACCTGGTGCTACTTATAAAGTACGTTGGCATTATTCCTCGAAGAGGAGAGGAGATGCAGCGCAATAGAGATAAGTATTTCCCTCAGTAAGAGCAGAGGTTATCGAACCAATAGGAGAATCATGCAAATTCCCGTCTCCGCCACCCACACACAAAAGAGCACACATTTGCATTCAGCGCGGGTAAGAGGGTTGTCAAGCCCTTTAAACTCATTAGTTGTAAATATTAAATAGTGATAAATAGATAATATAAATATAAAATAGAACAATAGAAGGTACATAGCAGCATTATTTGTAGTGTTTTTTTAATATGACTTGTGAAGGGTCGAGGCCATACTTTCGCTGGAGGCTTCTCTCTCGAAGAAAGCATATGGTGGGTAGACAAATTATTGTTGTGCAATTGATAGAAAAGGGCATAGTTATGAAGTATTTTTCACAACAATGATATATATATATATATGTGTGTGTGTGTGTGTGTGTGTGTGTGTGTGTGTGTGCAATCACGTTCATAAGCAAGTAGACTCACTCCTGCGTGCATCTACTACTATTACTCCAGTCATCGACTGTTATCCAGCATGCATCTAGAGTATTGAGTAAAAACAGAATAATGCTTGGAGCAAGGTGACATGTTGCAGACAAAGTAAACTCAACTAATATAAATAAACCCCATCTTTTTATCCTTAATTGCAGCAATACAAATACGTGTCATGTCCCCTTCTGTCACTGGGATTGAGCACCGCAAGATTGAACTCATCACAACGCACCACTCTAATACGTCTTCCATGCTATTATATTATCAATCTTGGATGCTTTATACGCATTTATATGATGTTTTATATCATTTTTGAGCACTAACCAATTAAGCAGTGCCCAAAGCCACTTACTATTTTCTGCGTATTTTTGGCTTTTTAAGAAAACAGTGCCAAACGAAGTCCAACCGCAACGAAACTTTTAGATGATTTTTTAGGACCAAAATAAGACCTGGAAGTTTTGGAGGAAGACCGGAGGACACACGAGGTGCCCCCAAGCCAACACAATGCGCCCACGGGGTGGCCACACCCTGACGGCTTGGGGCCACCTCCCAGCTCGTCCAACCCTAACTCCGCCTCCATAAATCCTATTTCATGCGGAAAACACGAGAGAGCTACTCAAAATATTTTTCCTGTCGCCGCAAGTCTCTGTTCCACGGTGATCCCATCTGGAGCTCTGTTCCGGTGCCCTGCGGGGGGGATGAATCACGGAGGGCCTCTACATCAACCTTGTTGCTCCCGTGATGATATGTGAGTAGTTTACCACAGACCTGCGAGTCTGTAGTTAGTACCTAGATGGCTATCTCTCTCTCTATGTTCTTCATTGCCAAGATCAACGCGATACCCACAATGATCTATCTTATGTAATCACTCTTTTGCGGTGTGTTTGTTGGGATAAGATGAATTGTGGGTTTATGTTCAGATTATTCATGAAAAGTATTTGAGTTATTTCTGAATTCTTATATGGATGATTGTGATAGCTTCGTATTTCTCTCTGATCTATCGGTTTGGTTTGGCCAACTAGATTGATTTATCTTCAGCGAGAGTGGTGCGTTGTAATGGGTTCAGTCTTGCGGTGCTCAGTCCCAATGATAGAAAGGGACATGACATGTATTTGTATTGCTGCCATTAAGGATAAAACGACGGGGTTTATTCATACTAGCGGAGTATACTTTGTCTACATCATGTCATCTTGCTTAAAGCATCACTCTGTTTTACTTAATTCTCTACATGCATGTCGGATAGCGGTCCATGAATGAAGTAATACTAGTAGATGCAGGAAGGACTCGATCTACTTGCTTACGAACGTGATGCCTATATGTGTGATCATTGCCATGAATAAATATTGCATAAATATGCGCCTTTCTATCAATCGCCCAATCGTAATTTGTTTACCCACCATATGCTTTCTAGGAGAGAGAAGCCTCTAGCGAAAATTATGGCCCCCGAGTCTTCACAAATATATTTAAAACACCAAAAATATTGTTGCCATTTAACTTTATTTTATTTTGCATTTATATTATCTATCTATCAGTACTTATTGCTTGCAAGTAACGAGTTCAAGGGATTGACAACCCTCTTGCCCGTGTTGGATGCAAGTGTGTGCTTTTTTGTAGGCGCGGAAGATGGGTGTTTGCATGGTCCTCTTATTGGTTCAATAACCTTGGTTCTCACCGAGGGAAGTACTTATCTTTACTATGTTGCATCTCCATCCTCTTCAAAGAAAATCCCATCACAGTTTACAAGTAGCACACTCCCACTAAAGATAAGTCAATCTAGTTGGCCAAACCAAATCGATAGATCGGAGAGAAATACAAAGCTATAATAATCATGCATACAAGAAACAACAAAAGACTCAATATATTTCAATGAATAATCCGATCATAAACCCAAAATTCATCGGATCCCAACAAATACACTTCAAAGAAGATTACATCGAGTAGATCACCGCGGGAATCATGGTGAACTTTGTATTGAAGAACATAGAGAGGGGGTTAGACTTCTAGGTACTAGCTATGGACCTGTAGGTATGTGTAGACTACTCACACATCACCATGGGAGCGACAAGGTTGATGTAGAGGCCCTCCGTGATTGATCCCCCTCCAGTAGGGCACCGGAAGAGGGCTGCAAATGGGATCCCGGCAGAACACAGACTTGCAATGGAGGAAAAAGTGTTTGTGGTGGCTCGCTTTTGTTTTCCCAATATAATAGGATTTCTCATGGGGAACATTGCATGGGAAACAAAAAAATCCTACGAGCACCCAAGATCAATCGATGGAGATCAACAGCTATGAGAGGGGGAGTGCATCTACATACTCTTGTAGATCGCTAAGCGGAAGCGTTAAGGAACATGGTTGATGTAGTCCAACATCTTCGCGATCCAATCACGATCCGTCCCGCGATTCAATCATGAACGTCCTGATCAAGTACCAAACGGACGGCGCCTCCGCGTTCAGCGCACGTACAACTCGATGACATCTTCACCACCTCGATCCAGCGAGTGTAGGTGAAGTAGTAGTTGAGTTATCTGGGAGCACAACACTATGGTGGCGGTGATGATGGTTCGATCTCGGCAAGGCTTCGCCAAGCGCTGCCACAATCGTGATGGTGGAGAAGAACTAAGAGAGAGAGAGAGAGAGAGAGAGAGAGAGAGAGAGGAGGGTTGCGTTGTCGATCTTGGTTGTGGTTGCCCTCCCTCTCCTCAAGTATATATATAGGGGAAGGGAGAAGGAGGTCGGTGCCCTAGGGTTTCCCCTAGGGTAGGGCGGCGGCCACCAAGGGTTGCCTTGGCCCTCAAGGAAGGAGGGGCGGCAGCCACCTGTGGGCCATCCCACTCCTTGGTCGCATGGGCCTCATGTGGGAGGGGTGGCCAGCCCACTAGGGGCTGGTGTGCCACCTCTCACAACCCATGGGCCCCTCAGGGGCACATGGACCCTCCCGGTGGACCCCGGAACACTTCTGGAACCTTCGTCCCAAAATCGATAATTTTCTCAAACTCTTTCGGAACTCGAATACCAACTTCCCATATATCAATCTATACCCCCGGACCATTCTAAAGCTCCTCGTCATGTATGGGATCTCATCCCGGACTCCGAACAACCTTCGGTCACCAACATAATAACTCAACTGTATCTATATCGCCACCGAACGTTAAATGTGTAGACCCTGCAGGTTTGAGATCTATGTAGGCATGACCGAGACACCTCTACGATCAATAACCAGTAGCGGGATCCGGATGCCCATATTGGTTCCTACATATTCTACGAAGATCTATATCGGTCGAACCAAATGTCAAGGATTCACTCAATCCCGTATACAATTCCCTTTGTCCATCGGTATGTTACTTGCCCGAGATTCGATCGTTCGTATCTCCATACCTAGTTCAATCTCATCACCGAAAGTATCTTTACTCGTTCCGTAATATAAGAACCCGTGATTAACTCCTTAGTCACATTGCTTGCAAGCTTATTGTGATGTTGTATTACCGAGTGAGCCTAGAGATACCTCTTTGTCACACGGAGTGGCAAATCCAAGTCTCAATCCATGCCAACCTAACAGACACCCTCGAAGATACCTATAGAGCATCTTTATAATCACCCAGTTACGTTGTGACGTTTGATACACACAAGGTATTCCTCCAGTGTGAGTGAGTCGCATGATCTCATGGTCTTACGAACAAATGCTTTTACATACACAAAGCAATAGCAATAAACTTAATGATACGATCACATGTTATGCTTAAAGTTGGGTCTTGTCCATCACATCATTCTCCTAATGATGTGATCTCGTTATCAAATGACAACTCGTGTCTATGGCTAGGAAACCTTAACCATCTTTGATCAATGAGCTAGTCAAATAGAGGCTTACTAGGGACACTTTGTTGTTTATGTATCCACACATGTATTTGAGTTTCCAATCAATACAACTATAGCATGGGTAATAAATGATTATCCTGAACAAGGAAATATAATAGTAACCACTTTATTATTGCCTCTAGGACATATTTCCAATAGTCTCCCACTTGCACTAGAGTTAATAATCTAGTATTACATGGTAATGAATCTAACACCCATAGAGCTGTGGTGCTGATCATGTTTTGCTAGTGGAAGAGGTTTAGTCAAATTATCTTCAACATTCAGATCTGTATGTACTTTGCAAATTTTTATGTTCTCCTCCTTGACATAAGCGCGGATGGAATTGAAGCGGTGCTTTATGTGTCTAGTCCTTTTGTGAAACCTCAGTTCCTTGGCTATAGCAATGGCACCAGTGTTGTCACAAAACGGGGTCATTGGATCCAGTGCACTAGGCACAACTCCAAGAGTTGTCATGAACTACTTCATCCAGACGCTTTCCTTCGCTGCTTCCGTAGCAGCTATGTACTCTGCTTCACATGTAGAATCAGCTACCACACTTTGCTTCGAACTGCTTCAGCTTACCGCTCTACCATTTAGAATAAATATGTATCCACTTTGAGACTTAGAGTCATCCGGATTTGTGTCAAAGCTAGCATCGATGTAACCCTTTACGACGATCTCTTGATCACCTCCATAAACGAGAAACATGTCCTTAGTACTTTTCACGTACTTAAGGATATTCTTGACCGTTGTCCACTGTTCCACTCCTGGATCACTTTGAAACCTTCTGGCCATACTTATGACAAGGCTGACATTTGGTCTTGTGCACAACATCGCATACATGATAGAGCCTATGGTTAAAGCATAGGGGATGCCACTCGTCTTTTCTCTATCCTCTGTAGTCGCTGGGCATTGAGTCTTACTCAAGTTCACACCTAGTAGGGTAGGCCAGAATGTTGGAAATATGCCCTAGAGGCAATAATGAAATGGTCATTATCATATTTCCTTGTTCATGATAATCGTCTATCGTTCATGCTATAATTGTATTAACAGGAAACACTAATACATGTGTGAATGAATAGATCACAATGTGTCCCTAGCAAGCCTCTAGTTAGCTAGCTCGTTAGTCAATAGATGATCATGGTTTCCTGATCATGGACATTGGATGTCATTGATAACGGGATCACATCATTGGGAGAATGATGTGGTAGACAAGACCCAATCCTAAGCCTAGCACTAGATCGTATTGTTCGTATGCTAATGCTTTTCTAATGTCAAGTATCTTTTCCTTCGACCGTGAGATTGTGCAACTCCCGGATACCGTAGGAGTGCTTTGGGTGTATCAAACGTCACAACGTAACTGGGTGACTATAAAGGTGCACTGCGGGTACCTCCGAAAGTGTCTGTTGGGTTGGCACGAATCGAGATCGGGATTTGTCACTCCGTGTGACGGAGAGGTATCTCTGGGCCCACTCGGTAGAACATCATCATGAGCTCAATGTGACTAAGGAGTTAGTCACACGATGACGTGCTACGGAACGAGTAAAGAGACTTACCGGTAACGAGATTGAACAAGGTATAGGTATACCGACGATCGAATCTCGGGCAAGTTCTATACCGACAGACAAAGGGAATCGTATACGGGATTGATTGAATCCTTGACATCGTGGTTCATCCGATGAGATCATCGTGGAGCTAGTGGGAGCCACCATGGGTATCCAGACCCCGCTGATGGTTATTGGCCAGAGAGGTGTCTCGGTCATGTCTGCCTGTCTCCCGAACCCGTAGGGTCTACACACTTAAGGTTCGATGACGCTAGGGTTATAGGGAATTGTTATACGAGATTACCGAAAGTTGTTCGGAGTCCCGGATGAGATCCCGGACGTCACGAGGAGCTCCGGAATGGTCCGGAGGTAAAGATTGATATATAGGACGGATGGTTTCGGAGACCGGAAGTGTTTCGGGCATCACCGGTAACGTACCGGGACCACCGGGACCACCGGAGGTGGTCCCGGGGGACCACCGAAGGGGGGCTGCGACCCCAAGAGGTAAGATGGGCTAAGTGGGGGTGGGAACCAGCCCCTAGTTGGGCTGGTATGCCTCCCCACTCAGCCCATGGCGCAGGGGAAAGAAAAAAGGGGGGGAACCCTAACTCAGGTGGGCCTTAGGCCCACCAGAGGGGTGCGCCACCCCTCCTCCCTCATCTGGCCGCCACAAACCCCATCTGGGAGGGCTGCCGCACCCCCTAGGGTGGGAACCCTAGGGGTGGCACCCCCTCTCCCCGTCCCCTATATATAGTGGGCACTTTTGGCCTTTGGAGGACACAGTTTTCTCTCTCCCTCGGCGCAGCCCTGCACTTCTTCCTCCTCCTCTCTGCCGGCGCTTGGCGAAGCCCTGCCGGGAGACCTCGTCTCTCCATCAACACCACGCCGTCGTGTTGCTGGTCCTCTTCCCCAACCTCTCCCTCCTCCTTGCTGGATCAAGGTGCGGGAGACGTCACCGGGCTGCACGTGTGTTGAACGCGGAGGTGCCGTTGTTCGGCACTAGATCGGAATCGCTGCGAGTACGACTCCATCAACCGCGTTCTAGCAACGCTTCCGCTTAGCGATCTTCAAAGGTACGAAGATGCTCTTACCCCTCTCTCGTTGCTGGTCTCTCCATAGGAAGATCTGAATAAGCGTAGGAAAATTTTGAATTTATGCTACGTTACCCTACAGTGGCATCCGAGCCAGGTTTTCTATGCGTAGATTCCATGCACGAGTAGAACACAAAAGTTGTGGGCGATGGTTTGTCAATTTGCTTGCCGTTACTAGTCTTATTCTTTTTCGGCGGTATTGTGGGATGAAGCGGCCCGGACCGACCTTACACGTACGCTTACGTGAGACTGGTTCCACCGACAGACATGCACATCGTGCATAAAGGTGGCTAGCGGGTGTCTGTCTCTCCTACTCTAGTCGGATTGGATTTGATGAAAAGGGTCCTTATGAAGGGTAAATAGCTTTGGCATATCATCGTTGTGGCTGTCACGTAGGTAAGAAGGCGTTCTTGCTAGAAACCCAAATCAGCCACGTAAAACTTGCAACAACAATTAGAGGACGTCTAACTTGTTTTTGCAGGGTTTGACATGTGATGTGATATGGCCAAAGTTGTGATGTTGCATGTATGATGTATGAGATGATCATGTTATTGTAATAGGTTTCACGACTTGCATGTCGATGAGTATGACAACCGGCAGGAGCCATAGGAGTTGTCTTAATTTATTGTATGAGATGCAACGCCATGTGCTTGCTACTTTTACTTCATTGCTAACGGTTAGCCATAGTAGTAGTGATAGTAGTAGTTGGCGTGACGACTTCACGGAGACACGATGATGGAGATCATGGTGTCACGCCGGTGACGATGATGATCATGCGATGCCTGAAGATGGAGATCGAATGAGCAAAGATGATAATGGCCATATCATGTCACTATATGATTGCATTGTGATGTTTATCATGTTTTACATCTTATTGCTTAAAACGACGGTAGCATAATAAGATGATCCCTCCTAAAATTTCGAGAACGTATTCCCCTAAGTGTGCACCGTTGCGAAGGTTCGTTGTCTTGAAGCACCACGTGATGATCGGGTGTGATAGATTCTAACGTTCGCATACAACGGGTGTAAGCCAGATTTACACACGCAAAACACTTAGGTTGACTCGACGAGCTTAGCATGTACAGACATGACCTCGAATACAAGAGACCGAAAGGTCGAACATGAGTCGTATGGTTGAATACGATCAGCATGAAGTTGCTCACCATGGTGACTAGTCCGTCTCACGTGATGATCGGACACGGGTTAGTCAACATGGATCATGTATCACTTAGATGACTAGAGGGATGTCGATTTAAGTGGGAGTTCATACTTAATTTGATTAAATGAACTTAATTGTCATGAACTTAGTCTAAAAGTTGTCTTTATAAATATTGTAGATGTCCAACGTCAACCTCAACTTCAACGCATTCCTAGAGAAAAACAAGCTGAAAGATGATGGTAGCAACTATGCGGACTGGGTTCGCAACCTGAAGCTCATCCTTGAAGCAGCTAAAAAGGCTTATGTCCTTAATGCGCCGCTAGGTGACCCTCCCGCTCCCACAGCAGCGCAGGACGTTCTAAACGTTTGGCAAGCGTGAAGTGATGACTACTCTCTGGTCAGGTGTGGCATGTTATACAGTTTAGAAACGGGGCTCCAAAGACGTTTTGAGCAACACGGGGCATATGAGATGTTCCAAGAGCTGAAGCTAGTATTTCAAGCTCATGCCCGTGTCGAGAGATATGAAGTCTCCGACAAGTTCTTCAGCTATAAGATGGAGGAGAACAGTTCTGTCAGTGAGCACATACTCAAAATGTCTGGGTTACACGGTCGTCTGACTTCACTTGGAGTCGAACTTCCGGATGATGCTATCATTGACAGAATCCTCCAGTCTCTCCCACCAAGCTACAAAGGCTTTGTGCTTAACTACAACATGCAAGGGATGGAGAAAACCATTCCCGAGTTGTACTCGATGCTCAAGTCTGCAGAAGTAGAAATCAAGAAGGAGCATCAAGTGTTGATGGTCAACAAGACCACTAGTTTCAAGAAAGGCAAGGGTAAGAAGAACTTCAAGAAAGACGGCAAAGCTGTTGCCGCGCCCGGTAAACCAGATGCCGGGAAGAAGAAAAAGAACGGACCCAAGCCTGAGACTGAGTGCTTCTACTGCAAGGGAAAAGGTCACTGGAAGCGGAACTGCCCCAAATACTTAGCGGACAAGAAGGCCGGCAACGTTAAAGGTATATGTGATATACATGTTATTGATGTGTACCTTACCAGCGCTCGTAGTAGCTCCTGGGTATTTGATACCGGTGCTGTTGCTCACATTTGCAACTTAAAGCAGGAACTGCGGAATAAGCGGAGACTGGCCAAGGACGAGGTGACGATGCGCGTCGGGAATGGTTCAAAGGTCGATGTGATCGCCGTCGGCACGCTACCTCTACATCTACTGTCGGGATTAGTTTTAAACCTTAATAATTGTTATTTAGTACCAGCTTTAAGCATGAACATTGTATCAGGGTCTTGCTTAATGCGAGACGGCTACTCATTTAAGTCAGAGAATAATGGTTGTTCTATTTATATGAGTGATATGTTTTACGGTCATGCTCCGCTGGTGAATGGTTTATTCTTGATGAATCTCGATCGTGATGTTACACATATTCATAGTGTGAGTACCAAAAGATGCAAAGTTGATAATGATAGTCCCACATACTTGTGGCACTGCCGCCTTGGTCATATCAGCGTTAAGCGCATGAAAAAGCTCCATACTGATGGACTGCTAGAGTCTCTTGACTTTGAATCATTTGACACATGCGAACCGTGCCTCATGGGCAAGATGACTAAGACTCCATTCTCAGGAATAATGGAGAGAGCCACCGACTTATTGGAAATAATACATACTGATGTGTGTGGTCCAATGAACGTTGAAGCTCGCGGTGGTTATCGTTATGTTCTCACTCTCACCGATGATTTGAGTAGGTATGGGTATATCTACTTGATGAAGCACAAATCTGAGACATTTGAAAAGTTCAAGGAATTTCAGAGTGAGGTTGAGAATCAACGTGACAGAAAGATTAAATGTCTACGATCTGATCGTGGAGGAGAATATTTGAGTCACGAATTTGGCACACACCTAAGAAAGTGTGGAATCGTTTCACAACTAACGCCGCCTGGCACACCGCAACGCAACGGAGTGTCTGAACGTCGTAATCGCACCTTATTAGATATGGTACGATCTATGATGTCTCTCACCGACTTACCGCTATCATTTTGGGGATACGCATTAGAAACTGCAGCATTCACTTTAAATAGGGCACCGTCTAAATCCGTTGAGACGACACCGTATGAACTATGGTTTGGCAAGAAACCTAAGTTGTTGTTTCTTAAAGTTTGGGGCTGCGATGCTTATGTGAAGAAACTTCAACCAGAAAAGCTCGAACCCAAAGCGGAGAAATGCGTATTCATAGGATACCCTAAGGAAACTATTGGGTATACCTTCTATCTTAGATCCGAAGGTAAAACCTTTGTTGCCAAGAACGGATCCTTTCTAGAGAAAGAGTTTCTCTCGAAAGAAGTAAGTGGGAGGAAGGTAGAACTTGATGAGGTAATTACACCCCCTCTCGAACAGGAAAGTAGCGCAGCGCAAGAAGTTGTTCCTGTGGTGCCTACACCGACTGAAGAGGAAGTTAATGATGATGATCATGAAGCTTCGGATCAAGTTACTACTGAACCACGAAGGTCCACAAGGGTACGCTCCGCACCAGAGCGGTACGGCAACCCAGTGATGGAAATCATGTTGTTAGACAACGATGAACCTTCGAACTATGAAGAAGCGATGGCGGGCCCGGATTCCAACAAATGGCTTGAAGCCATGAAATCCGAGATAGGATCCATGTATGAGAACAAAGTATGGACTTTGGTGGACTTGCCCGATGAACGGCGAGCCATAGAAAATAAATGGATCTTCAAGAAGAAGACTGATGCAAACGGTAATGTAACCGTTTACAAAGCTCGACTTGTCGCAAAGGGTTTTCGACAAATTCAAGGAGTTGACTACGAAGAGACTTTCTCTCCCGTAGCGAAGCTGAAATCAGTCTGAATCATGTTAGCAATTGCCGCCTTTTATGATTATGAAATTTGGCAAATGGACGTCAAAACAGCGTTCCTTAACGGGAATCTTAAGGAAGAGTTGTATATGATGCAACCAGAAGGTTTTGTCGATCCTAAAGGTGCTAACAAAGTATGCAAGCTCCAGCGCTCCATCTATGGGCTGGTGCAAGCATCTCGGAGGTTGAACATTCGCTTTAATGACGTGATTAAGGCGTTTGGGTTCATACAGGTTTATGGAGAAGCCTGTCTGTACAAGAAAGTGAGTGGGAGCTCTGTAGCTTTCCTCGTACTATATGTGGATGACATATTATTGATGGGGAATGATATAGAGATGCTGGAGAGCATAAAGGCCTATTTGAACAAGAGTTTTTCAATGAAGGACCTTGGAGAAGCTGCATACATATTAGGCATCAAGATCTATAGAGATAGATCGAGACGCCTCATAGGTCTTTCGCAAAGCACATACCTTGACAAGATACTGAAGAAGTTCAATATGGAAAACTCAAAGAAAGGGTTCTTGCCAGTTTTGCAAGGTATGAGATTGAGTAAGACTCAGTCGCCGACCACGGCAACATATAGAGAGAAGATGAGTTCTGTCCCCTACGCTTCGGCCGTGGGCTCTCTAATGTATGCCATGCTGTGTACCAGACCTGATATAAACCTTGCGATAAGCTTGGTAGGGAGGTACCAAAGTAATCCCGGTGCAGAACACTGGACAGCGGTCAAGAATATCCTTAAGTACCTGAAAAGGACTAAGGAAATGTTTCTCGTTTATGGAGGTGACGAAGAGCTCGTCGTAAAGGGTTACGTCGACGCTAGCTTCGACACAGATCCGGATGACTCTAAGTCACAAACCGGATACGTATATGTGTTGAATGGTGGGGCAGTGAGCTGGTGCAGCAGCAAGCAAGAAGTCGTGGCAGCATCTACATGTGAAGCGGAGTACATAGCTGCTTCAGAAGCGGCTCATGAAGGAATTTGGATGAAGGAGCTCATCACCGACCTTGGAGTGGTTCCAAGCGCGTCGGGTCCTATGACACTCTTCTGTGATAACACTGGAGCCATTGCCATAGCCAAAGAGCCCAGGTTTCACCGGAAGACGAAGCACATCAAGCGCCGCTACAACTCCATCCAGGACCATGTCCAAACTGGAGTGATAGATATTTGTAAAGTACACACGGATCTGAATATTGCAGACCCGTTGACTAAACCTCTTCCACGAGCAAAACATGATCAGCACCATAATGCTATGGGTGTTCGATACATCACAATGTAACTAGATTATTGACTCTAGTGCAAGTGGGAGACTGTTGGAAATATGCCCTAGAGGCAATAATGAAATGGTCATTATCATATTTCCTTGTTCATGATAATCGTCTATCGTTCATGCTATAATTGTATTAACAGGAAACACTAATACATGTGTGAATGAATAGATCACAATGTGTCCCTAGCAAGCCTCTAGTTAGCTAGCTCGTTAGTCAATAGATGATCATGGTTTCCTGATCATGGACATTGGATGTCATTGATAACGGGATCACATCATTGGGAGAATGATGTGGTAGACAAGACCCAATCCTAAGCCTAGCACTAGATCGTATTGTTCGTATGCTAATGCTTTTCTAATGTCAAGTATCTTTTCCTTCGACCGTGAGATTGTGCAACTCCCGGATACCGTAGGAGTGCTTTGGGTGTATCAAACGTCACAACGTAACTGGGTGACTATAAAGGTGCACTGCGGGTACCTCCGAAAGTGTCTGTTGGGTTGGCACGAATCGAGATCGGGATTTGTCACTCCGTGTGACGGAGAGGTATCTCTGGGCCCACTCGGTAGAACATCATCATGAGCTCAATGTGACTAAGGAGTTAGTCACACGATGACGTGCTACGGAACGAGTAAAGAGACTTACCGGTAACGAGATTGAACAAGGTATAGGTATACCGACGATCGAATCTCGGGCAAGTTCTATACCGACAGACAAAGGGAATCGTATACGGGATTGATTGAATCCTTGACATCGTGGTTCATCCGATGAGATCATCGTGGAGCTAGTGGGAGCCACCATGGGTATCCAGACCCCGCTGATGGTTATTGGCCAGAGAGGTGTCTCGGTCATGTCTGCCTGTCTCCCGAACCCGTAGGGTCTACACACTTAAGGTTCGATGACGCTAGGGTTATAGGGAATTGTTATACGAGATTACCGAAAGTTGTTCGGAGTCCCGGATGAGATCCCGGACGTCACGAGGAGCTCCGGAATGGTCCGGAGGTAAAGATTGATATATAGGACGGATGGTTTCGGAGACCGGAAGTGTTTCGGGCATCACCGGTAACGTACCGGGACCACCGGGACCACCGGAGGTGGTCCCGGGGGACCACCGAAGGGGGGCTGCGACCCCAAGAGGTAAGATGGGCTAAGTGGGGGTGGGAACCAGCCCCTAGTTGGGCTGGTATGCCTCCCCACTCAGCCCATGGCGCAGGGGAAAGAAAAAAGGGGGGGAACCCTAACTCAGGTGGGCCTTAGGCCCACCAGAGGGGTGCGCCACCCCTCCTCCCTCATCTGGCCGCCACAAACCCCATCTGGGAGGGCTGCCGCACCCCCTAGGGTGGGAACCCTAGGGGTGGCACCCCCTCTCCCCTTCCCCTATATATAGTGGGCACTTTTGGCCTTTGGAGGACACAGTTTTCTCTCTCCCTCGGCGCAGCCCTGCACTTCTTCCTCCTCCTCTCTGCCGGCGCTTGGCGAAGCCCTGCCGGGAGACCTCGTCTCTCCATCAACACCACGCCGTCGTGTTGCTGGTCCTCTTCCCCAACCTCTCCCTCCTCCTTGCTGGATCAAGGTGCGGGAGACGTCACCGGGCTGCACGTGTGTTGAACGCGGAGGTGCCGTTGTTCGGCACTAGATCGGAATCGCTGCGAGTACGACTCCATCAACCGCGTTCTAGCAACGCTTCCGCTTAGCGATCTTCAAAGGTACGAAGATGCTCTTACCCCTCTCTCGTTGCCGGTCTCTCCATAGGAAGATCTGAATAAGCGTAGGAAAATTTTGAATTTATGCTACGTTACCCTACACAGAACCCCTTCTTTGACTAATCCATTTTGAACTTCTTCAAAACCTTATCAAGGTATGTGCTTTGTGAAATTCCTACTAAGTGTCTCAATCTATCTCTATAGATCTTGATGCCTAATATGTAAGAAGCTTCTCTAAGGTCTTTCATTGGAAAAACTCTTGTTCAAATATATCTTCACGCTTTCCAAAAGTTCTATATTGTTTCCAATCAACAATATGCCATCCACATATAATATTAGAAATGCTATAGAGCTCCCACTCACTTTCTTGTAAATACAAGCTTCTCCATAAACTTGTATAAACCCAAACGCTTTGATCGCCTCATCAAAGCGAAGTTTCCAACTTCGAGATGCTTGCACGAGTCCATAAATGGATCGCTGGAGCTTGCATACTTTGTCAGCATTATCTGGATCGAAAAAACCTTACAGTTGCATCATATACAACTCTTCCTTAAGGAAACCATTAAGGAACGTTGTTTTGACATCCATCTGCCAGATTTCATAATCGGAAAATGCAGCTACCCCTAACATGATTCTGATGGACATAAGCATCGCTACGGGTGAGAAAGTATCATCGTAGTCAACTCGTTGAACTTGTGAAAACCCCTTTGCAACAAGTTGAGCTTTATAGACGGTGACATTACCGTCCACGTCCGTCTTCCTCTTAAAAATCCATTTGTTGTGAATAGACTTTCGACCCTTAGGTAATACTTCCAAAGTCCATACTTTGTTTTTATACATGGATCCTATCTCAGATTTCATGGCATCTAGCCATTTGTTGAAATCCGGGCCCACCATCGCTTCTGCATAGCTCGTAGGTTCATTGTTGTCCAACAACATGACCTCCAAGACAGGATTATCGTACCACTCAGAAGCAGTACATGTCCTTGTCGACCTATGAGGTTCTGTAGTAACTTGATCTGAAGCTTCATGATCACCATCATTAGCTTCCTCTTCAGTTGGTGTAGGTGCCATAGGAACATCTTCCTGCGCCCTACTACTCTATGATTGAAGTGAAGGTTGAGTAACCTCATCAAGTTCCACCACCCTCCCACTCAATTCTATCGAGAAAACGCTTTCTTGAGAAAGGACCCGTTCTTAACAACAAACAATTTGCCCTCGGATCTGAGATAGAAGGTATGCCGTGTTGGGGAATGTTGCATGGGGAACAAAAAAATTCCTATGCTCACTAAGATCAATCTATGGAGATCAACATCTACGAGCAGGGAAGTGCATCTACATACCCTTGTAGATTGCTAAGCGGAAGCATTGAGAAACGCAATTGATGTAGTCAAACATCTTCACGGTCCAATGAAGATCCGCCCCGCGGTCCAATCACGAACGTCCCGATCAAGTGCCGAATGGATGACACATCTGCGTTCAACACACGTACAACTCAATGACGCCTTCACCTCCTCGATCCAGCGATCGATGGTGAAGTAGAGGTTGAGTTCTCTAGCAACACGATGGCATGGTGGCAACGGTGGTGGTGCGATCTCAGCAGGGCTTCCCAAGCACTGTCGCGATCATGACGGTGGAGAATAACTAGAGAGAGAGAGGTATGGCGCCGCCAAGCAATTGTGTGTTGGCTGCCTCCCTCTCCCTCTCTATTTGTAGGAGGAAGGGGTAGGTAGGTGAGAGAGTCCGGTGCTAAGGGGTCCTTGGACAGTCCGCCCATTTCTTACAGGCCAACCTAATGGGCCGTATTATTGAAGACCAGACTGTGTGACAACCTCGTGTTCAAGAAGGAAAGCTCCAAAGACTGACGTGTCTTCCAAGTAGAGTAGGCTAGATTGGTGCATCTGTCCCCGGCTGGAAGTCGGTTGTATGTAACCCTAGGAACCCATGATGTCTATATAAACCAGAGGATTTCATCCGCATAGGCAAGTTGACTCATCTAGGGTTTTAGTTCATACGATCTCGAGGTACATCAACTCTATAATCCTCATACACATCAATATAATCAAGCATGACGTAGGTTTTTACCTCCTCACGAGGACCCGGACCTAGGTAAATAATGTCTCCTTCGTCCCCTGTAACCCATCGATTCAAGGTCCACAACTGGGGACCACTACCTGAGATCCACCGGTTTTGACACCCACATTGGTGCTTTCATTGAGAGTTACATCGTGAGATCACCGAAAGGATTGATGGCTCGCCTAATCGTAAGCGATCGAATTAGCAACGAGGACATCTTTGTCCCTGGACAGGTTCTCGCATTCGGTAGCTTCACTCTGCGCGCCAACCCGATCGGCCGCCTCGGCCAGATCAGAGACTTCTCCCTGGGTCAGGAGATAAGGTTCGGGAATCTCGGTTCTCCGCCGACTCCCGGGGTGATCTTTTCCCCGTTAATATCACGGTTTCGTCCGATGAGCTCCAAAATCCCGAAGCCTTGACATCGGGTCTCTTGCCCGGTCATGACCTCGGTCCCCTCTTGGTAGGAGAGTTAGCTTTGAGCCCGGATCCAACCTCAGCGCCTGGGCAACAACAAACGGCTATTGCTGAACATGCGTCCCTCATGGAAGCTACGGATGTCAACTTTGAAAACCATCAAGAGATCGATCAGGACAGCCTCTCGATGTTGAACGCGACGCTCGATCGAACCCACTCATTGAAGATCACGGACGTCCTGAGCCTGCCCTATACTCGGAACGGTTCAGATGCGGATTATAAGGACTTTTACGACCCACCCACCACCCACTTGGTAGGCACCGACGAAGACTTAACCAGCATGTTGGATTATGCCTCCGAGGAGGTTGAATACATGGATGATGAGGCCGATGATCCCGCCCCTGTAAATACCGGGCGGTGGAGTGCCACCTCCACCTACGACATCTACATGGTGGACACACCTGACGGCAATGGCGATCATACCCCCAAACAAAACGGCGATAAGTCGGGGGAGAATCATTCAAAGCGCCGAAAGCAGCATAAACAAGCCAAGGCGAACAAAGGAAGGGGGACCATACAGGGCACCGAGGAAAATAGAACCCTAGAGGACCCGACAACCTCGGAGCTCCCGAGAAACCACCGGAGGACCTTAACAAGCCCGAGGGACAGTCTGATCCTGACGATCCCGATGATTCAGATGATGACAACTACCTCCCTCCCGACAATGCGGAGGATGGTCTAAATGCTAAAGACTTCATAGTTCCCGAGGACCTTGAGGGTTAGGAATGGTTCAGGCGACAACTTATAGCTACCTCCCACAGCCTCCATGCGAAACAACAGTGGATCCAAGACGAACAAGATACCATCAACAATAGATAGACGAAAGTACTCATAGCCAAAGAATGATATAGCAGCAAGTGGCCAGAACAAAACAAAAGCTACCCATGCCGGTGCGTGCTGCCTTAGTTCGATGATGAGGCCTTAGAGCCCGTGTCACCCAGGCACACATAGTACGATCAGACCGATCGCCCACCTCGAGGGCGCGACAGAGCGGCCGAAGAAGCCGAGTATAGACCCGAGCCTCGCTGCAGGAAAGGAAAAGAACATGGGCAACCCAGGGGTAGACACAACCTACGTCACAACTTGGACAATAGAACAGGTCGCAACAGGTTCACCTATGGATCTAGAAGGTGCTCTCCCACTCGATGGGATGGACACCATGTTGGAAATATGCCCTAGAGGCAATAATAAAGTGGTTATTATTATATTTCATAGTTCATGATAATTGTCTATTATTCATGCTATAATTGTATTAACCGGAAACCATAATACATGTGTGAATATATAGATCACAATGTGTCCCTAGTGAGCCTATAGTTGGCTAGCTCGTTGATCAATAGATGATCATGGTTTCCTGATCATGGACATTGGATGTCATTAATAATGGGATCACATCATTAGGAGAATGATGTGATGGACAAGACCGAATCCTAAGTATAGCACTAGATCGTATTGTTCGTTTGCTAAAGCTTTGTAATGTCAAGTATCATTTCCTTAGACCATGAGATTGTGCAACTCCAGGATACCGTAGGAGTGCTTTGGGTGTATCAAACGCCACAATGTAACTAGGTGATTATAAAAGTGCACTATAGGTATCTCCGAAAGTGTCTGTTGGGTTGGTACGAATCGAGACTGGGATTTGTCACTCCGTGTGACGGAGAGGTATCTCTGGGCCCACTCGGTGATGCATCATCATACTGAGCTCAATGTGACTAAGGAGTTAGCCATGGTATGATGTCTTACGGAATGAGTAAAGAGACATGCTGGTAATGATATTGAACAAGGTATAGGGATACCGACGATCGAATCTCGGGCAAGTATCATACCGGTAGACAAAGGGAATTGCATACGGGATTGATTGAATCCCCGACATCATGGTTCATCCGATGAGATCATCGTGAAACATGTGGGAACCAACATGGATATCCAGACCCCGTTGTTGGTTATTGATCGGAGAGGTGTCTTGGTCATGTCTGCATGGTTCCCGAACCCGTAGGGTCTACACACTTAAGGTTCGATGACGCTAGGGTTATTATGGGAATAGTATATGTAGTTATCAAAGTTTTTTCGGAGTCCCGGAGGAGATCTCGAACGTCGCGAGGAGTTCCGAAATGGTCCGGAGGTGAAGATTCATATATAGGAAGTGGGGTTTTGATCATTGGAAGTGTTTCGGGATTCGTCGGTAATGTACCGAGACCACCGGAAGGGTTCGGGGGGTCCACCGGGAAGGGCTACCAGCCCCGAAAGGCTACATGGGCCAATAGTGGAAGGGAACCAGCCCCTAGATGGGCTGTTGCACCTCCCACCCCATCCCAATGCACAAGAGAGGGCTAAGGGGGGCAGACTCTAGGCGTGGGGGCTGCCTTGGGCGCCAAGGGGCGCATACCCATCTACGGTTGCCGCACCACCTAGGGTGGAAACCCTAGGGGTGGCGCACCCTCCTCCCTCTCCTCCTATATAAATCCAAGGGGTTTAGGGCTGCAAACACACAAGTTCTTCATCTCCACGACGTAGCCATATCTCTCCTCATCCTCGTCCTCCGTAGTGCTTGGCGAAGCCTTGTCGGAGTACCACACAGCTCCACCGTCACCACGGCGTCGTTCTGCCGGAGCTCTCCCTCAACCTCTCCTCTCTCCATGCTGGATCAAAGCGTAGGAGACGTCACCAGGTTGCACGTGTGTTGAACATGGAGGCGCCGTTGTTCGGCGCTTAGATCGGAATCCACCGCGGTCTAAATCTCTACGAGTACGACTCCATCAACCGTGTTCTAGTAACGCTTCCGCTTAGCGATCTTCAAAGGTATGAAGATGCTCTACCCCATTGCTCGTTGTTGGTTTCTCCTAGATAGATCCTTGTGAAGGGTAGGATTTTTTTGAAATTACTACCTTCCCCAACAATGGTATCACGGTCAGGTTCTATGCGTAGATTCTATGCACGAGTAGAACACAAAAGTTGTGGGCGATGATTTTGTCAATTGCTTGCTGTTACAGATCCTATATTCTTTGGCGGTATTGTGGGATGAAGCGGCCCGGACCGACTTTACACGTACGCTTACGTGAGACTGGTTCCACCGCCTGACATGCACTTGGTGCATAAGGTGGCTAGTGGGTGTGTGTCTATCCCACTTTAGTCGAATTGGAATCAATGAAAAGGGTCCTTATGAAGGGTAAATATCATTGGCATATCAACGTTGTGGTTGTCACGTAGGTAAGAAGCGTTCTTGCTAGAAGCCCAAATCAGCCACTAAAACTTGCAACAACAATTAGAGGACGTCCAACTTGTTTTTGCAGGGTATGCTATGTGATGTGATATGGCCAAAAGGATGTGATGTTACATATGTGATGTATGAGATTGATCATGTTCTTGTAATAGGATTCACGACTTGCATGTCGATGAGTATGACAACCGACAGGAGCCATAGGAGTTGTCTTAATTTATTGTATGAGATGCAACGCCATGTGATTACTTTACTTTATTGCTAAACAGTTAGCTATAGTAGTAGAAGTAATAGTTGGTGAGATGACTTTGCAAAGACACAATGATGGAGATCATGATGATGGAGATCATGGTATCATGCCGGTGACAATGATGATCATGGTGCCCCGAAGATGGAGATCAAAGGAGCAAGATGATATTGGCCATATCATGTCACTATATGATTGCATGTGATGTTTATCATGTTTTTCATCTTATTGCTTAGAACGACGGTAACAAAGATAAGATGATCCGTCGTTAAAATTTCGAGATAAGTATTCCCCTAAGTGTGCACCGTTGCGAAGGATCGTTGTCTCGAAGCACCACGTGATGATCGGGTGTGATAGATTCTAACGTTCGCATACAACGGGTGTAAGCCAGATTTACACACGCAAAACACTTAGGTTGACTCGACAAGCCTAGCGTGTACAGACATGGCCTCGAATAAGGGAGACCGAAAGGTCGAACATGAGTTGTATGGATGATACGATCAGCATGGAGATGATCACCATTGATGACTAGTATGTCTCACGTGATGATCGGACACGGGCTAGTCGACGTGGATCATGTAATACTTGGATGACTGGAGGGATGTCGATCTAAGTGGGAGTTCATTATATAATTTGATTAGATGAACTTAATTATCATGAATTTAGTCTAAAATTGTCTTTACAAATATTGTAGATCCAATGGCCAACGCAAATGTTCCATTCAACTTCAATGCATTCCTAGAGAAAACCAAGCTGAAAGACGATGGGAGCAACTATGCGGACTGGGCTCGTAACTTAAAGCTCATCATCATGGCTTCCAAGAAGGCATATGTCCTTTATGTGCCGCTAACTGATCCTCCCATTACCGCGGGAACCCAGGACGTTCGGAACGCCTAGAAGTCGCGGAGTGATGACTACTCTCTGGTTGAGTGCGGCATGCTTTACAGTTTAGAACCGGGGCTCCAAAGGTGTTTTGAGAAACATGAAGCATACGAGATGTTCGAGGAGCTGAAACTAGTTTTTCAAGCTCATGCCCGGGTCGAGAGATATGAAGTCTCCGACAAGTTCTTCAGTTGTAAGATGGATGAGAATAGTTCTGTCAGTGAGCACATACTCAGAATGTCTGGGTTGCACAACCGCTTGACTCAGCTCGGAGTTGAACTTCCGGATGACGCGGTCATTGACAGAATCCTCCAGTCGCTTCCACCTAGCTTAAAGGCTTTGTGATGAATTACAATATGCAAGGGATGGAGAAAACCATTCCGGAGTTGTATTCAATGCTGAAATCACCAGAGGTAGAAATCAAGAAAGAACATCAAGTGTTGATGGTGAATAAGACCACCAGTTTCAAGAAAGGCAAGGGTAAAAAGAACTTCAAGAAAGACGACAAAGCAGTTGCCGCGCCCGGTAAACCAGTTGCCGGGAAGAAGCCAAATAAATGACCTAAGCCTGAGACTGAGTGCTATTCTTGCAAGGGAACCAGTCACTAGAAGCGGAATTGCCCTAAGTACTTAGCGGACAAGAAGGCTAGCAACGTCAAAGGTATATATGATATACATGTAATTGATGTGTACCTTACCAGCTCTCGTAGTAGCTCCTGGGTATTTGATATCGGTGTTGTTGCTCACATTTGCAACTAAAACGGAACTGCAGAATAAGCGAAGGTTGGCTAAGGACGAGGTGACGATGTGCGTTGAGAATGGTTCCAAGGTCGATGTGATCTCCGTCGGCACGCTACCTCTACATCTACCATCGGGATTAGTATTAAACCTTAATAATGGTTATTTAGTACCATCTTTAAGCATGAACATTTTATCGGGATCTTCCCTGATGTGAGATCGCTACTCATTTAAATATGAGAATAATGGTTGTTCTATTTATATGAGTGGTATGTTTTATGGTCATGCCCCGCTGGTCAATGGTTTATTCTTGATGGAACTCAATCATGATGTTACACATATTCATAGTGTGAGTACCAAAAGATGTAAAGTTGATAATGATAGTCCCATATACTTGTGGCACTCCCGCCTTGGTCATATCAGTGTCAAGCGCATGAAGAAACTCCATACAAATGGACTTTTGGAGTCTCTTGATTTTGAATCATTTGACACATGTGAACCGTGCCTCATGGGCAAGATGACCAAGACTCCATTCTCCGGAACAATGGAGTGAGCAACCAACTTGTTGGAAATAATACATACCGATGTATGCGGTCCAATGAGCGTTGAGGCTCGCAGTGGCTATCATTATGTTCTCACCCTCACCGATGACTTAAGCAGATATGGGTATGTCTACTTAATGAAACACAAGTCTGAAACCTTTGAAAGGTTCAAGAAATTTTAGAGTGATGTAGAGAATCAACGTGACAACAAAATAAAGTCCTTACGATCTGATCGTGGAGGAGAATATTTGAGTCACGAGTTTGGCATTCACCTAAGGAAATGTGGAATTGTTTCACAACGCACGCCGCCAAGCACACCGCAGCGTAACGGTGTGTCTGAACGTTGTAATCGCACTTTATGGGATATGGTGCGATCTATGACGTCTCTTACAGATTTACTGCTATCATTTTGGGGATATGCATTGGAAACTGCTGCATTCACTTTAAATAGGGCACCGTCTAAATCTATTGAGACGACATCGTATGAATTATGGTTGGCAAGAAACCTAAGTTGTCATTTCTGAAAGTTTGGGGCTGCGATGCTTATGTGAAGACACTTCAACCAGAGAAGCTCAAACCCAAGCGGGAAAATGCGTCTTCCTAGGATACCCTAAGAAAACTATTGGGTACACCTTCTATCTTAGATTCGAAGGCAAAATCTTTGTTGCCAAGAATGGATCCTTTCTAGAGAAAGAGTTTCTCTCGAAAGAAGTAAGTGGGAGGAAAGTAGAACTTGATGAGGTAATTGTACCTCCTCTCGAACCGGAGAGTAGCCCAGCACAAGAAAATGTTTGTGAGGTGCTTGCACTGGCTAGAGAAGAAGTTAATGATGATGATCATGAAACTTCAGATCAAGTTGCTACTGAACCTTGAAGGTCATAAAGGACACGTTCTGCACTAGAGTGGTACGGTAACCCTGTCATGGAAATCATGTTGTTGGACAACACTGAACCTTTGAACTATGAAGAAGCGATGGCTGGTCCGGATTCCAACAAATGGCTTGAAGCCATGAAATCCGAGATAGGATCCTTGTATGAGAACAAAGTATGGACTTTGGTGGACTTGCCCGATGATCGACGAGCCATAGAAAATAAATGGATCTTTAAGAAGAAGACTTACATGGATCGTAATGTGACCATCTATAAGGCTCGACTTGTCGCTAAGGGTTATCGACAAGTTCAAGGGATTGACTATGATGAGACCTTATCACCCGTAGCGACGCTGAAGTCGCTCCGAATCATGTTAGCAGTTGCCGCATTTTATGATTATGAGATCTGGAAAATGGACGTCAAAACGGCATTCCTGAACGGCTTCCTTAAGGAAGAATTGTATATGACACAATTGAAAGGTTTTGTCAATCCTAATAATGCTGACAAGGTATGCAAGCTCCAGCGCTCCATCTATGGGCTGGTGCAAGCATCTCGGAGTTGGAACATTCGCTTTGATGAGGTGATCAAAGCGTTTGGGTTTGTACAGACTTATGGAGAAGCCTGTATTTACAAGAAAGTGAGTGGGAGATCTGTAGAATTTCTCATATTATATGTGGATGACATATTGTTGATGGGAAATGATATAAACTTTTGGAAAGCATAAAGGTCTATTTGAATAAGAGTTTTTCAATGAAGGACCTTGGAGAAGCTGCTTACATATTAGGCATCAAGATCTATAGAGATAGATCAAGACGCCTCATAGGTCTTTCACAAAGCACATACCTTGACAAGATATTGAAGAAGTTCAGTATGTATAAGGCCAAGAAGGGGTTCTTGCCTGTATTACAAGGTGTGAAGTTGAGTACGACTCAACGTCCGACCACGACAGAAGATAGAGAAAAGATGAGTACCGTCCCCTATGCTTCCGCCATAGGCTTTATTATGTATGCCATGCTGTATACCAGACCCGATGTGAACCTTGCTATAAGTTTGGTAGGGAGGTACCAAAGTGATCCAGGAGTGGATCATTAGACATCGGTCAAGAACATCCTTAAGTACCTGAAAAGGACTAAAGATATGTTTCTTGTATATGGAGGGGCCGAAGAGCTCGTCGTAAAGGGTTACGTCGATGCTAGCTTCGACACACATCCGGATGACTCCAAGTCACAAATCGGATACGTGTATATTTTTAATAATGGTGC
The DNA here is from genome assembly GCF_904849725.1 of Hordeum vulgare subsp. vulgare. NCBI lineage: Eukaryota > Viridiplantae > Streptophyta > Magnoliopsida > Poales > Poaceae > Hordeum > Hordeum vulgare. The sequence continues at coordinate 443,343,209 of NC_058519.1, forward strand.
AGTTGCAAGCAAAGCGTCGTGGCAGCATCTACATGTGAAGCGGAGTACATAACTGCTTCGGAAGCAGCACATGGAGGAGTCTGGATGAAGGAGTTGATCATCGACCTAGGAGTCATTCCCAGTGCGTCAGGCCTGGTGACTCTATTTTGTGACAACACTGGTGCTATTGCCATTGCCAAGGAGCCCAGGTTTCACAAGAAAACCAAGCACATCAAGCGCTGCTTCAACTCCATTCGTGGATACATCCAGGATGGAGATATTTATATTTGTAAAGTACATATGGATTTGAATGTAGCAGATCCGTTGACTAAACTTCTTCCATGAGCGAAACATGATCAGCACCAGAACTCTATGGGTGTTCGATTCATCACAATGTAACTAGATTATTTACTCTAGTGCAAGTGGGGACTGTTGGAAATATGCCCTAGGGGAATAATAAAGTGGTTATTATTATATTTCCTAGTTCATGATAATTGTCTATTATTAATGCTATAATTGTATTAACCGGAAACCGTTATACACGTGTGAATAATAGATCACAGTGTGTCCCTAGTGAGCCTCTAGTTGGCTAGCTCGTTGATCAATAGATGATCATGGTTTCCTGATCATGGACATTGGATGTCATTGATAATGGGATCACATCATTAGGAGAATGATGTGATGGACAAGACCCAATCCTAAGTATAGCACTAGATCGTATTGTTCGTTTGCTAAAGCTTTTCTAATGTCAAGTATCATTTCCTTAGACCATGATATTGTGCAACTCCCGGAGACCGTAGGAGTGCTTTGGGTGTATCAAACGTCACAACGTAACTGGATGATTATAAAAGTGCACTACACGTATCTCGGAAAGTGTCTGTTGGGTTGGTACGAATCGAGACTGGATTTGTCACTCCGTGTGACGGAGAGGTTTCTCTGGGACCACACAGTGATGCATCATCATACTAAGCTCAATGTGACTAAGGAGTTAGCCACGGGATGATGTGTTACGGAACGAGTAAAGAGACTTTCCGGTAACGAGATTGAACAAGGTATATGGATACCGACGATCGAATCTCGGGCAAGTATCATATCGGTAGACAAAGGGAATTGCATACGGGATTGATTGAATCCCCGACATCGTGGTTCATCCGATGAGATCATCGTGAAACATGTGGGAACCAACATGGATATCCAGACCCCATTGTTGGTTATTGATCGGAGAGGTGTCTTGGTCATGTCTGCATGGTTCCCGAACCCGTAGGGTCTACACACTTAAGGTTCGATGACGCTAGGGTTATTATGGGAATAGAGTACATGGTTATCGAAGGTTGCTCGGAGTCCCGAATGAGATCCGAATGTCACGAGGAGTTCCGTAATGGTCCGGAGGTTAAGATTCATATATAGGAAGTGGAGTTTTGATCGTCAGAAGTGTTTTGGGATTCGTCGGTAATGTACCGGGACCATCGGAAGGGTTCTGGGGGTCCACCGGGAAGGGCCACCAGCCCCGAAAGGCTACATGGGCCAAGAGTGGAAGGGAACCAACCCCTAGATGGGCTGGTGTGCATCCCACCCTAGCCCAAGGCGCAAGAGAGGGCCAAGGGGGGAAAACCCTAGGCGTGGGGGCTGCCTTGGGCGCCAAGCCCACCCTATGGTGCCACCCCTCCTCCACTTGGCCGCCGGCTCTCCCCATCTAGGGCTGTCGCACCACCTAGGGTGGAAACCCTAGGGGTGGCACACCCTCCTCCCTCTCCTCCTATATAAACCCAAGGGGTTTAGTGCTGCAAACACACAAGTTCTTCCTCTCCATGGAGCAGCCCTATCTCTCCTCGTCCTCGTCCTCCTAGTGCTTGGCGAAGCCCTGTCGGAGTACCACGCAGCTCCACCGTCACCACGTGTCGTGCTGCCGGAGCTCTCCCTCAACCTCTCCTCTCTCCTTGCTGGATCAAGGTGTAGGAGATGTCACCGGGCTGCATGTGTGTTGAGTGTGGAGGCGCCGTTGCTCGGCGCTTAGATCAGAGTACACCACAATCTGAATCGCTACGAATACGACTCCATCAACCGCGTTCTAGTAACACTTCCGCTTAGCGATCTTCAAAGGTATGAAGATGCTCTACCCCATTGCTCGTTGCTGGTTTCTCCTAGATAGATCCTTGTGAGGCGTAGGGAATTTTTTGAAATTACTACGTTCCCTAACAGACCAACCTCGGTTTACCCACAACAACAAAGACGAGAATCGTACCGAGCACAACCAACAGTCGATCTCCGGTACAGTATAGCCCGGGTCAGAGGTGTCGCCCACCCACTATGGTTTACAAATGAGTCATGCAACACCAATTCCCGGAAGGATTTAAACTTGTGAACATAGAACAATACGACGCGACTACGAACCCCGTCATGTGGATAGAAGATTTCCTTCTCCACATCCATATGGCCAGAGGAGATGGCCTCCACGCCATCAAGTACCTACCCCTAAAGCTGAAAGGGCCAACGCGACACTAGCTAAACAGCTTACCCGGATATTCCATCGGAACTTGAGAAGAGATTGAAGAAGCTTTCATGTCTAATTTTTAGCGAACTTATGTCTAACCAACGGATTCCTCTGACCTGAGCAACGTCGTCCAAAAGTCATGCGAATCGGCTAGAGAATTATGGAATAGGTTCCTAACCAAGAAGAGCCAGATCATGGATTGGACGTATGCCGAGGCGATAAACTCCTTCATGCATAATATCCAGGAGGAATGGCTGGCTCACCAGCTCGGCCAGGATAGGCCGAGAACAATCCGCTCTCAGTTCCCACACGACCCGCTTTTGCACGCGCGAGGAAAATTGGCTAGCTCGGTGCAACAATAATGCGGACGACCCCGGTACCTCGGAAGTTCAGGATGGAAATGGCAAGCCAAGGAGAAACAAGACCAAACGTCGCCACCATAATGGTGACACCAATGACACAATCATAAATGTTGGCTTCCCAGCTCAAAACCCGAACAAGAGAAGAAACCGTTTAAAGGGAACACGGATGGACCAACTCCATTAGATAAAATTATGGAAAGGCCCTGCCAGATCCATGGCACCCAAGACAAGCTCGCCACCCACACCAACCTTAACTGTTGGGTGTTTAAACAGGCCACAAACTAGCAACCGAGGAACAAGGCAAGGGCCCACGAAGCAAGGACGACGACGAGTCCCGCGGTCCGAACACTAGGGCCAAAATAGTCCCCCTAGAGGTGAAAACCGTGAATATTTATACGTTACTCACGTGCGAAAGAAGGAGAGGAAGCGAGCACTTCGAGAGGTATACGCCATAGAGCCCATAGCCCCGAAGTGCAACCCACGGTCGGCTTGCTAGATCACCTTCGACCGTAGGGATCATCCGACCAGTATCCGTCACGGAGGGTCTGCCGCCCTTGTCCTAGACCCCATCATAGATGGGTACCACCTCACTAGAGTCCTTATGGACGGAGGAAGTATCCTTAACCTGATTTACTCAGATACTGTGAAAAAGATGGGCATAGATCCATCAAAAATCAAACCTAGCAACACTACCTTCAAAGGAGTGATCCCACGCATTGAAGCCTGCTGCTCCGGCACGGTAACGCTGGAGGTTGTGTTTGGCTCATCCGACAACTTCTGCAGCGAGGACTTAATCTTCGACATCGTCCCCTTCTGCAACAGGTATCATGCACTACTCGACCCCATGGCATTCGACCGCTTCAACATTGTGCCCATTATGCGTACCTAAAGCTCAAGATGCCTCGACCCAGGGGAGTTATCACCATCAATGACAACACAGAGCGCTCCCTCTAGACTGAGGAGCACACAACAGCCTTGGGAGCTGAATGCCAATAGGACAACAAAGCATCAAGCCACAAGCTAGCCATCGAGGCGCGACAGGCGGGCAAGCGAGCCCGAGCTTAACACGATCCATCGGAGACATCTCCGGCTCAAAGCAAATAGGGATACGCTCCCCATGACTTGGCCTAAGGTATGTCCCTCGTAGACAAACTTTCATTCTCAAAAGACCATGGACAACTGTGGGGATCCACTACCAAGGACCATATGTTCGGTTTGACCAAACTACGGTCCAAACGTCTTCACGGACAAAAACGAGGTACCGTTAAGGATCTCCCAAGTGTCAAGCTCACCCATACCATGGCATCTTCTCAAGACCCTTTATTCAAGGTTCGTCTGTCGACAACAACCACCTTTAAAGGATACTACCCCTCCCTTCTCAGAACCATAGGAGAAATTGCGCAGCTGGAAGCAGGGCAGACGTCAAGTCACCCATGGAAGGTCGTGGAGAAAATTTTGCTTTGAAATATGCTATTCAAAACAATAGTTGCCTGTAACAGCTGCCTTGGCGCCATGAATTACAAAATTCCTAGCAAATATTTTTCATATACTCTTTTACAATATGTTTACATATATACATATGTTTCCTGCTCATTGACACCGAAGGGTAAATTTGTTCAATAAATATCAAGTCCAATCGAGTAATAGACCGGGGGCTTGGATGAAAATACTGCCCCAAGCACTACCCCATCACATATTTTTAAGTGTTCAGTTTCTCGGATATTGATTTATATGAATCGGTTCTGAATTATGTCTTGGGTCAATAATTGGGTTGCCCCGCTCCTCTACTTACCCCCTTACATCCTGCTAGTTCGTCTAAAGGGGTAAAGGGAGAACCACTGCGATTGTATTCTGATGACCCACAAGTGTATGGGATCTATCGTAGTCCTTTCGATAAGTAAGAGTGCCGAACCCAACGAGGAGCAGAAGGAACTGACAAGTGGTTTTCAGCAAGGTATTCTGTGCAAGCACTGAAATTATCGGTAACACATAGTTGTGTAATAAGATAATTCATAGCGAGTAGCAAGTAACAATAGTAACAAAGCTGCAGCAAGATGGCCCAATCCCTTTTGTAGCAAGGGACAAGCCTGGACAAACTCTTGTACGAGGCAAAGCGCTCCCGAGGACACATGGGAATTTTTGTCAAGCTAGTTATCATCAAGTTCATATGATTCGCGTTCGCTACTTTGATAGTTTGATATGTGGGTGGATCGGTGCTTGGGTTCTGCCCTTACTTGGACAAACATTCCACTTATGATTAACCCCTCTCGCAAGCATCCGCAACTACCAAAGAAGAATTAAGACTAAGTCTAACCATAGCATTAAACTAGTGGATCCAAATCAGCCCCTTACGAAGCAACGCATAAACTAGGGTTTAAGCTTCTGTCACTCTAGCAACCCATCATCTACTTATTACTTCCCAATGCCTTCCTCTAGGCCAAAATAATGGTGAAGTGTTATGTAGTCGACGTTCACATAACACCACTAGAGGAAAAACAACATACAACGCATCAAAATATCGAATGAATACCAAATTCACATGACTACTTATAGCAAGACTTATCCCATGTCCTCAGGAACAAAAGTGACTACTCACAAAGCATAATTATGTTCATGACCAGAGAGGTATTGAATAGCATTAAATATCTGAACATATAATCTTCCAACGAGTAATCCAACTAGCATCAACTACAAAGAGTAATTAACACTACTAGCAACCTTACAAGTACCAATCGGAGTCGCGAGATGGAGATTGGTTACAAGAGATGAACTAGGGTTTGGAGATGAGATGGTGCTGATGAAGATGATGATGGAGATGAGTCCCCTCCAATGAGAGGAGTGTTGGTGATGACGATGGCGACGATTTCCCCCTCCGAGAGGGAAATTTCCCCGGCAGGACGGCCCTGCCGGAGCTCTAGATTGGTTCTGCTCAAGTTCTGCCTCGTGGCGGCGGCTCCTCCTCCCAAAAGCCGCCTTATGATTTTTTCTGGAACGAAACCCTCCATATAGCAAAAGATGAGCGCCAAAGGGGCAACAGGGGGCCCACAAGCCACCCAGGCCCGGCCAGGGGGGTAGCCCGGGCCTAGCAGGCTTGTGGCCTCCTGGTGGCTCCCCTCCGGTACTTCTTCCGCCCAGTATTTTTCATAAAATCCAAAATAATTCCTCATTGATTTTCATGGCTTTTGGAGCTGCCAGCATTCTCCCTCTTCATGTAAACCTAATAAAATAAGAGAGAAAATGCATAAGTATTGCACTGTAGAGTGTAATAACAACCCATAAAGCGATAAATATCAACATAAATGCATGATGCAAAATAGACGTATCAACTCCCCCAAGCTTAGACCTCGCTTGTCCTCAAGCGGAAGCCGAGATCAACAAATATGCCCACATGTTTAGAGATAGAGGTGTCAATAAAACAAAATACGGACATGCATGCATCATGATCATAATTACAACAACAATATCGTCATATAACCTCTTATGCTAAAGTGACAATTCCTTCACAAAGTAATGTATGGATCAAGAACCTTATTGAGAATTAACAACCAATAGCCTTTAATCATTGAAGCAATTGCAATTTATCATAACATTGGAAAGAGTCAAGTGAGAGCTTGTAAAGCAAATCCACATACTCAGTCATCCTTTCATCTTCTACAATTGCTAAAACTCACGTGGTACTCATGAGATCAAAGTTTTAGTTGAACACAGAGAAAGACAGGGGCTTATAATTTCGCCTTCCAACTACTTACCTCAAGGGTAATGTCAACAATAATAATTCATGAGTACTTACTTCCAAGTTGACATATGAATATAGATCTTTCCCTAGCACATGACGTTAGCCAAGATAAAGGCGAAATAAGGAATTGGTGTCGATCACCATGACTCTTTTAAGGATAAAAAGTAAAGGTACAAGATAGTCCCTTCGCAGAGGGAAGTAGAGGTTGTCATGCGCTTTTGAGGTTTGGATGTGTGATCTCTTAGTGTGGAGGAACGTCACTTTATATTGCTTCCTGTGATAAAGAACTTTATTATGCAGTTTGTCGCTTTTATGTCTTCCTCATCACAGGTTCGTACAAAGCTTATTTTCCACACACTAATAGATCATACATATTTAGGGAGCAATTTTTATTGCTTGCACCGATGACAACTTACTTGAGGGATCTTATTCAATCCCTAGGTAGGTATGGTGGACTCTCATGGCAAAACTAGGTTGAAGGTTTATGGATGCACAAGTAGTATCTCTACTTAGTGCAGAAGTTTTGGCTGATATGAGGTGGAAGCAAGCGTCACATGCTAAGGGATCTCTAGTCATATAACATTGTTCGGAACCAAGCAAACATAATTCATTATGTTGTCTTCCTTGTCCAACATCTACTTCTAAGCATGTAATAGTTTAATGAGTGTTCACAATCATAGATGGTGCCCAAGATGATATATTTATATGTGAACCTCTCTTTCTTTATTACTTCCTATTAATTGCAACAATTACCAAGGTCTACGTTTGTCCACCCGCAACAAGTTTCAATCAACATTCTTTTTATATGTGAAGCCATCACTTCCCATAAGATCATTACATAACCTCAAGAGTTCGATCAAGGATGGAGGTAGAAGGTGGAGGTAGGGTTGAAGAAAATCCTCTTCCTCGGCTTCTTCCTTGTTGAACACAGATTGCCCTTCATCCGATGCCGGATTCTCCTCCTTAGTCTTGCCCTTAGTTTCTTCTAGCAGCCCTTGCTTGGCCTCCATGACCTCCATTCGTTTCAGATCAGCTTTTACTTCTTCATAGACTTGAGGGAAATCATTCTCCCCGACAGATTCCTTAGACGACATCCTTGCCCTAAATCCGCGGCAGAAACATGGTCGAAACGAAAACACAGGAAATTTGCGTGATACGAGGGTCAGACCTTTTGGGAGAATATATAATGAAATTTTCCCGACCAAAAGGAGTACTCCGCAAGAAAACGGAGTCCGGGAGGCACACGAGGTGCCCACAAGCCACCCAGGCCCTACCAGGGGGTAGGCCGGGCCTGGCAGGCTTGTCGCCTCCTCGTGCGCTTTCCGGACTACTTTAAAATTTTCTATTTTTCTAAAAATTCCAAAACAGAGAAAAATTGCTACTGGAAAAGTTTTGGAGTCGGTTTACTTACGGAATCACATACCTCTTCGTTTTTGGAGTCTGAAACAGGCTCATAAATATCCCTTATGTACTCCTCCGGAGTTATGGTATTAATAATGTTGCTTTCAACATTTATGGGAGTACCTGAGATATAATGCTTGATTCTTTGCCCATTTACAACTCTCGGAAAATTACCTTCCGTGTTGTTGATCTTTATGGCACTGGAATGATATACTTACTCAACAATGTAAGGACCTTCCCATTTAGAGAGAAGCTTGCCTGCAAAAAATCATAAAAAAGAATTGTATAATGATGACCCACAAGTATAGGGGATCAATCGTAGTCCTTTCGATAAGTAAGAGTGTCGAACCCAACGAGGAGCAGAAGGCCCTGATAAACAGTTTCAGCAAGGTAATAACTGCAAGCACTGAAAGTAGCGGTAACAAGTGATGGTGTAGCAATGTGAAACGTAGCAAGCGAAAAGTAACAAGTAACAACTAGTAGGAACGGTGCAGCAAGTGGCCCAATCCCTTTTGTAGCAAGGGACAAGCCTGAACAAAGTCTTATAGGAGGAAAAATGCCGCCGAGGACACACGGGAATTTCTGTCATGCTAGTTTCATCATGTTCATGTGATTCGCGTTCATTACTTTGATAGTTTGATATATGGTAGGACCGGCGCTTGGGTACTGCCCTTACTTGGACAAGCATCCCACTTATGATTAACCCCTCTCGCAAGCAACCACAACTATGAAAGAAGAATTAATACAACATCTAACCATAGCATTAAACTAGTGGATCCAAATCAGCCCCTTACAAAGCAACACATAGACTGGGGTTTAAGCTTCTATCACTCTAGCAAGCCATCATCTACTTACTACTCCCCAATGCCTTCCTCTAGGCCCAAATATGGTGAAGTGTTATGTAGTCGATGTTCACATAACACCACTAGAAGAAAAGACAACATGCATCATATCAAAATACCGAACGAATACCAAATTCACATGACTATTATTAGCATGACTTATCCCATGTCCTCAGGAACAAAAGTAACTACTCACAAAGCATAATCATAATCATGATCATAGGTGTAATGAATAGCATCAAGGATTTGAACATAAACTCTTCCACCAAGTAATCCAACTAGCATCAACTACAAAGAGTAATCAACACTACTAGCAACCTTACAAGTACCAATCGAAGTCGCGAGACGGAGATTGGTTACAAGAGATGAACTAGGGATTGGAGAGGAGATGGTGCTGATGAACATGTTGATGGAGATGACTCCCCTCCGACGAGAGGAGTGTTGGTGATGACGATGGTGACGATTTCCCCCTCCGGGAGGGAAGTTTCCCCGGCAGGATCGTCCTGCCGGAGCTCTAGATTGGATCTGCTCAAGTTCCGCCTCGTGGCGGCGGCGAAACCACGAAAAAGCTCCTCCTTGATTTTTTCTTGAACGAAACCCTTCATATAGAAAACAGGGGGGCCAGTGGGCCATCAGGGAGCCCACAAGCCCTGTAGCCGCCACCAGGGGGGTGGCGGCTACCAGACTTGTGGGGCCCTGGTAGCTCCCCTCTCGTACTTCTTTCACCTAGTATTTTTTATATATTCCCAAAAAATTCCACGTTGATTTTCAGGGCATTTGGAATTGTGCAGAATAGAGGACTCAGACTTGCTCCTTTTCCAGTCCAGAATTCCAGCTGCCGATATTCCCCCTCTTCAAATAAACCTTGAAAAATAAGAGAGAAAAGGCATACGTATGGTACCACAAGGTAATATAACAGCCCAGAAAGCGATAAATATCAACATGAAAGCATGATGCAAAATGGACGTATCAACTCCCCCAAGCTTAGACTCCGCTTGTCCTCAAGCGAAAACCAAGTTCCATGAACATGTCCACATGTTTAGGGATGAAGGTGTCGATAAAACAAAATACGGACATGAGGGCATCATGATCACACATAGAACAACAATACATAATAAAGATTCTTATGGGGAAGTAACAATTCCTTCACAAAGCAAAGTATGAAGCAAAAACCTTATCGAGAAGTAGCCAACAATCAGTCCATAGTCATTGAAGCAATTGCAGTTTATCATAACATCAGAAAGATAAAAATAAGAGCTTGTAAAGCAAACCCACATACTCAATCATCTCTTTTGTTTTCCACAATTGTTACAACTCACGTGGTACTCATGGGATCAAAGTTTCAGCTGGACACAGAGGAAGATAGGGGCTTATAGTTTTGCCTCCCAACCATTTACCTCAAGGGTAAAGTCAACAATAATAAAGCATAAGTACTCATCTCCAAGTTGATATATGAATATAGATCTTTCCCAAGCATGTGACGGTAGCCAAGACAAAGGCAAAATGGGGAATTGGTGAAGATCACCATGACTCTTACAAGGGCAAAAAGTAAAGGTACAAGATAGGCCCTTCGCAGAGGGAAGCAGAGGTTGTCATGCACTTTTGAGGTTTGGATGCGTGTCCTCTTAGTGCGGAGGAACGTCACTTTATATTGCCTCCTGTGATAAAGAACTTTATTATGCAGTCTGTCGCTTTTATGTCTTCCTCATCACAGGTTCGTATAAAGCTTATTTTCCACACACTAATAGATCATACATGATAGAGAGCAATTTTTATTGCTTGCACCGATGACAACTTACTTGAGGGATCTTATTCAATCCATAGGTAGGTATGGTGGACTCTCATGGCAAAACTGGGTTGGAGGTTTATGGATTCACAAGTAGTATCTCTACTTGGTGCGGGAGTTTTGGCTAATATGAGGTGGAAGCAATTGTCACATGCTAAGGGATCTCTAATCATATAACATTGTTTGGAACCAAGCAAACACAATTCATTATGTTGTCTTCCTTGTCCAACACCTACTTCTAAGCATGTAATAGTTTGGTGAGTGCTCACAATTATAGAAAGTGTCTAAGATGATATATTTATATGTGAAACTCTCTTACCTTATTACTTCTTATTAATTGCAACAATGACTGAGGCCTATGTTGATTTATTCTCAACAAGTTTGAATCATCATACTTGTCATATGTGAAGCTATCACTTTGCATAAGATAATCTCATGATCTTTCATGCTATCGTTCTTTTCATGCTTTTGATCACGGCACAAAACAAAGCCCCTTGACTAAGATACTCTTCATTATATAGCTCGCAAGCTCGAATACAACGGGGGAGACACAAAGCAAAAGACTCAAACTAAACACTAAAGACTTATTCCACTAAGAGAAGAAATAAAAACTGAAAAGGAAAGAACTAAAACAAAGGTAAAAGCAAAAGATATAAAGGTGATACGATACCAGGGCAACTCCCCCAAGCTTGGCAAAAGCCAAGGGGATTGCCCATACCAATGCTTAGTTGTCTTCCTTTGGTGGTGATGGTGGTGGAGTCCTTGCCTTTGATTCCAAGAGAGCTATCAATCTTTGATTTATACCTTTGAGACCCGCGACATGGTTTTCCAGCAAAACAACTTCAGGAGAAAGGGAAATGTTGCGAGCATGAGTTGTTTCACAAAACCTCAAGAGTTCAATCAAGGATGGAGACAACACGTGGAGGAAGGGTTGGAGGAAATCTACTCCTTCAACGTCTTCAATGTTGAACATAGGTTGAACTTCCTCACTAGCTTGGTTTTCTCCTTAGCTTTGTCCCTGGCTTCCGTGGCTTCTACTCTTTTTAGATCAGCATCTACTTCTTCATGAACTTGGGGGAGATCATTCTCCCCAACAAATTCCTGAGACATCTTTGCTCTAAATCTGCGGCAGACAACAGGCTCGAAACGAAAACAGAGGAAAACTGCGCGATGCAGAGATCAAAACCCTCAGGCGTATATATAATGATTTTTTTTGGACCAGAAGGAGTGCTCCGCAAGAAAACGGAGTCCGGGAGGCACACGAGGTGCCCACAAGCCCTGTAGCCGCCGCCAGGGGTGTGGCGGCTACCAAGCTTGTGACCGCCTCGTGCGCTCTCCGGACTACTTTTTATTTTTCTAATTTTCCAAAAATTCCAAAACGGAGGAAATTTCCTATTGGAAAAGCTTCGGAGTCCAATTACTTACCGAAACAGACACCTCTTCGTTTTCACGGTCAGAAACAGGCTGATAAACATCCCTAATGTACTCCTCTGGAGTTATGATATTGATGATATTGGTCTCAACATTTATGGGAGTACCGGAGATATAGTGCTTGATTCTTTGCCCATTTACCACTCTAGGAAAATTTCCTTCCATGTTATTGATTTTGATGGCACCGGAACGATATACTTCCTCGACAACGTAAGGACTTTCCCATTTAGAGAGAAGCTTGCGTGCGAAGAATCTTAAGCAAGAATTGTATAGCAGGACATAATCACCTACATTGAACTCCCGCTTCTGTATTATTTTATCATGCCATCTCTTAACCTTTTCCTTGAACAACTTGGCATTCTCATATGCCTCGGCCCTCCATTCATCTAATGAGCTGATATCAAACAACCGCTTCTCACTGGCAAGTTTGAAATCGAAGTTAAGCTCTTTGATTGCCCAATAAGCCTTGTGTTCTAGCTCAAGAGGTAAATGACAGGCCTTACCGTAAACCATTTTATACGGCGACATGCCCATGGGATTCTTATAAGCAGTCCTATAAGCCCATAGTGCATCGTCAAGTTTACTAGACCAATTCTTTTGAGATCTATTGACACTCTTTTGTAAGATCAATTTGATCTCCCTATTACTCAACTCCACTTGACCACTAGACTGAGGATGATAAGGAGATGCAACTCTATGGTTGACATCATACTTAGCAAGCATCTTGCGGAAAACACCATGAATGAAGTGTGAACCACCATCAGTCATCAGATATCTAGGGACTCCAAATCTTGGGAAAATGACTTCTTTAAGCATCTTAATGGAGGTGTGGTGATCAACATTTCTAGTGGGGATAGCTTCTACCCACTTAGTGACGTAACCCACAGCAACTAAGATGTGAGTGTACCCATTGGAACTCGGGAAGGGTCCCATATAATCAAAGCCCCAGACATCAAACGGTTCAATGACAAGTGAATAGTTCATAGGCATTTCCTGACGTTTACTGATGTTCCCTATTCTTTGGCATTCGTCACAAGACAAGACAAACTTACGGGCATCCTTGAAGAGAGTGGGCCAATAGAAACCTGATTGCAATACCTTATGAGCAGTTCTATCTCCAGCATGGTGTCCTCCGTAGGCTTCGGAATGACACTTCTGCAGGATCTGTCCCTGTTCATGTTCAGGCACACAACATCTAATAACACCATCTACTCCTTCCTTATAAAGGTGAGGATCATCCCAAAAGTAGTGTCTCAAATCAAAGAAGAATTTCTTCTTTTGCTGGTAGGTGAAACTGGGTGGTATGTATTTGGCTACGATATAATTTGCGTAATCAGCATACCACGGTGCACTATGTGAAGTGCGGATGACATTTAATTGCTCATCAGGAAAGCTGTCATCAATAGGTCGTGGGTAATCACATTCTCTAGCCTGGACAAGTTGTCTGCTACAGGGTTATCAGCACCCTTTCGGTCAACAACGTGCAAATCAAATTCCTATAGCAGGAGAACCCATCTGATTAGCCTAGGCTTAGCGCCCTTCTTCTCCATAAGGTACTTAATAGCAGCATGATCAGAGTGAATAATGACTTTGGAGTCAACTATATAAGATCTGGACTTTTCACATGCAAACACAACTGCTAAAAACTCCTTTTCCGTAGTGGCATAGTTTCTTTGGGCACTGTCTAGAGTTTTACTAGCGTAGTGAATAACATTCAACTTCTTGTCAACTCTTTGTCCTAGAACAACACCAACAGCATAATCACTAGCGTCGCACATGATTTCAAAGGGCAAGTTCCAGTCAGGTGGTTGAACAATAGGTGCGGTTATCAAGGCCTTCTTAAGTATTTCGAAAGCTTCCTCACAATCCTCATCAAAAACAAAAGGAACATCCTTCTGCAAGAGGTTGGTTAGAGGCCTGGAAATCTTAGAGAAGTCTTTAGTGAACCTTCTATAGAAACCAGCATGACCTAGGAAACTTCGTATACCTCTGATATCTGTGGGGCAAGGCATTTTCTCAATTGCATCAACCTTAGCCTTATCAACTTCAATGCCTCTTTCAGAAATTTTGTGTCCTAAGACAATGCCTTCATTAACCATAGAGTGGCACTTCTCCCAATTCAAGACAAGGTTGGTATCTTTGCATCTCTGTAAGACTCGATCAAGGTTGCTGAGGCAATCATCAAAGGAAGACCCGTAAATGGAGAAGTCATCCATGAAAACCTCGACAATCTTTTCACAAAAGTCAGAGAATATAGCCATCATACATCTTTGAAAGGTGGCAGGTGCATTGCATAAGCCAAAAGGCATACATCTATAAGCAAAGGTACCGAAGGAGCAGGTGAAAGTGGTTTTCTCCTGATCAGATTGTGCAACAGGTATTTGTAGAAACCTGAATAACCGTCTAGAAAGCAGAAGTGTGTGTGTTTGGATAGCCTTTCTAGCATTTGGTCGATAAACGACAAAGGATAATGGTCTTTCCTGGTTGCCTTGTTCAGTTTCCGGAAGTCTATCACCATCCTATAGCCAGTAATAATCCTTTGTGGAATTAATTCATTCTTATCATTAGGAACGACGGTGATACCTCCCTTCTTAGGTACGCAATGTACTGGACTTACCCAATCACTATGAGCAACAGGATAAATGATTCCTTCTTCTAGAAGCTTTAGTATTTCTTTTCTCACGACCTCTTTCATCTTAGGATTTAATCTCCTTTGATGATCAACAACTGGTTTGAAGTCAGGATCAGTTTTAATCTTGTGCTGACATAGAGTAGGACTAATACCCTTAAGATCATCAAGAGTATATGCAATAGCCGCACGGTGCTTCCTCAAAGTTTTTACTAACTTCTTCTCTTCGTGATTCAAGAGGTGAGCACTAATAATAACAGGATATATCTCCTTTTCATCAAGATAGGCATACTTAAGTGTATGTGGTAAATGTTTTAGCTCGAACACAGGATCACCCTTTGGTGGGGGAGGATCCCCAAGCAGTTCAACAGGCAGATTATTCTTGAGAATAGGATATTGTTCTAAGACAATTTTATCTATCTCATCTCTTTCATCCATATGCATATCATTTTCATGCTCAAGCAGATATTGCTCTAAAGGATCTGTAGGAGGTACGACAATAGAGGCAAGAGCAATGATTTCATCCCTACCAGACGACTCTTTTTCATGGGGTTGTCTTCCAAACTTGGAGAAGTTAAATTCATGAGACACACCCTCGAAACTAACAGTGACAATCTGCTTAATGCGATCAATGTGATCATTGACAGGTTGAGAAAGGGTCTACCAAATATGATGGGACAAAAGCTATCTTGTGCAGTATCAAGGACGAGGAAATCAGTAGGATACTTCGTCTTACCACACAGGACTTCTACGTCTCTCACAATTCCCAGAGGGCAGATAGTGTCTCTATTAGCTAGCGTAATAGTGACATCAATGGGTTCTAACTCAGCAGGTGCAATCTCATCTTTGATTTCATCATATAGGGAACGGGGTATTGCACTAACACTAGCACCCATATCACATAAACTATGGTAACAGTGATCTCCTATCTTGACAGGAACAACGGGCATGCCAACTACAGGTCTGTATTTGTCTTTCGCGTGAGGTTTAGCAATTCTAGCAGAGTCCTCATAGAATTTGATAACATGCCCGTCTATGTCTTCGGCTAAGAGATCTTTGATAATAGAAACACTAGGTTCAACTCTAATTTCCTCAGGGGGTGCAAGTGGTCTAATGTAACCCCTACGTATCACAGTTGGAGCTTTAGAATAATCCTTTTTCCTAGCAGGGTAAGGTGGTTTCTCAGCGTAGGCACAAGGAACAACAGGATCACTAAATGCAATGACTTTCTCCTCAACTAGATTGGGATTAGCTATGTTGACTTCTATAGGGGGATGATATTTAAACTACTTCTCTTTGGGAAGATCGACATGAGCACCAAAATATTCACATAGAGAAGCTACAACTCAGAGTCAAGTCCATACTTAGCGCTAAAATCTCTAGAAGTGTTTGTTTCAACAAAAGATTTAACGCAATCAAACTGGAAATTCATACCTGACTCCTTACCTTCTTCCAGCTCCCAATTTTCAGAGTTATGTTTGATTCTTTCCAATAAATTCCACTTGTGGTCAATATCCTTCTTCATAGAAGAACCGGTACAAGAAGTGTCAAGCATGGTACGATCTTCATGAGAAAGCCGAGCATAAAAGTTTAGAGTGATAATTTCTCTCGAGAGCTCATGATTGGGGCATGAATATAACATTGATTTAAGCCTCCCCCAAGCTTGAGCTATGCTTTCCCTGTCACGAAGCCAAAAGTTATAAATATAATTCCGATCATGATGTACTAAATGCATATGATAGAACTTTTGATGAAATTCCAATTTCAACCGATTGTAGTCCCATGATCCAGTATCATCACATAGCCTATACCATGTCAATGCCTTATCCTTCAAAGAAAAAGGAAAGACTTTCATCTTTACCTCATCCTCGGGCAAACCTGCAAGCTTAAATAAACCACAAACTTCATCTACATAGATCAGATGCAAGTCTGGATGTGAAGATCCATCTCCTCTAAAAGGATTAGCCAGCAGTTTCTCAAGCATACCCGAAGGAATTTCATAAAAGATATTTTCAGTAGGTACCTCAGGTTGAGGAACAACTCCTCGTGCTTCCGTTCGTGGTGAAGATACCCCGAACAAATTCCTCAAAGGAACAATTCCCATAGTGACAAGTGACAATAAATTTCAGCACAATATATAAATGTTTCCTTACAAAATTCCACTTACCAAAGGCACTTCACTCCCCGACAACGGCGCCAGAAAAGAGTCTTGATGACCCACAAGTATAGGGGATCAATCATAGTCCTTTTGATAAGTAAGAGTGTCGAACCCAATGAGGAGCAGAAGGCTCTAATAAACAGTTTTCAACAAGGTAATAACTGCAGGCACTGAAAGTAGCGGTAACAAGTGACGGTGTAGCAAGGTGAAACGTAGCAAGCGAAAAGTAACAAGTAACAAGTAGTAGCAACGGTGTAGCAAGTGGCCCAATCCCTTTTGTAGCAAGGGACAAGCCTGAACAAAGTCTTATAGGAGGAAAAACGCTCCCGAGGACACACGGGAATTTCTGTCATGCTAGTTTCATCATGTTCATGTGATTTGCGTTCGTTACTTTGATAGTTTGATATGTGGGTGGACCGGCGCTTGGGTACTGCCCTTACTTGGACAAGCATCCCACTTATGATCAACCCCTCTCACAAGCATCCGCAACTACGAAAGAAGAATTAAGACAACGTCTAACCATAACATTAAACTAGTGGATCCAAATCATCCCCTTACGAAGCAACGCATAGCCTCGGGTTTAAGCTTCTGTCACTCTAGCAACCCATCTTCTACTTACTACTCCCCAATGCCTTCCTCTAGGCCCAAATATGGTGAAATGTTATGTAGTCGATGTTCACATAACACCACTAGAAGAAAAGACAACATGCATCATATAAAAATACCGAACGAATACCAAATTCACATGACTATTATTAGCATGACTTATCCCATGTCCTCAGGAACAAAAGTAACTACTCACAAAGCATAATCATAATCATGATCAGAGGTGTAATGAATAGCATCAAGGATCTGAACATAAACTCTTCCACCAAGTAATCCAACTAGCATCAACTACAAAGAGTAATCAACACTACTAGCAACCTTACAAGTACCAATCGGAGTCGCGAGACGGAGATTGGTTACAAGAGATGAACTAGGGATTGGAGAGGAGATGGTGCTGATGAAGATGTTGACGGAGATGACTCCCCGCTAACGAGAGGAGTGTTGGTGATGACGATGGCGACGATTTCCCCCTCCGGGAGGGAAGTTTCCCCGGCAGGATCGTCTTGCCGGAGCTCTAGATTGGATCTGCTCAAGTTCCGCCTCGTGGCGATGGCGAAACCACGAAAAAGCTCCTCCTTGATTTTTTCTGGAATGAAACCCTTCATATAGCAAAAGAGGGGGGCCAGTGGGCCATCAGGGAGCCCACAAGCCGTGTAGCCGCCACTAGGGGGGTGGCGACTACCGGGTTTGTGGGGCCCTCGTAGCTCCCCTCTGGTACTTCTTTCACCCAGTATTTTTTATATATTCCCAAAAAATTCCACGTTGATTTTCAGGGCATTTGGAGTTGTGCAGAATAGAGGACCCAGACTTGCTCCTTTTCCAGTCGAGAATTCCAGCTGCCGGTATTCTCCCTCTTCAAATAAACCTTGCAAAATAAGAGAGAAAATGCATAAGTATGGTACCACAAGGTAATATAACAGCCCCAAAAGCGATAAATATCAACATGAAAGCATGATGCAAAATGGACGTATCCTATAGCAAGACATAATCCCCTACACTGAACTCACGTTTCTGTATCCTTTTAGCATGCCACCTCTTAAATTTTTCTTTGAACAACTTGGCATTTTCATATGCATGAGTTATTCATTCATCAAGTGAGCTAATGTCAAATAACCTCTTCTCACGAGCAAGTTTGAAATCAAAGTTGAGCACTTTGATTTCCAAATAAGCCTTATGCTCTAGCTCAAGAGGTAAATGACATGCTTTACCGTAAACCATTTCGTACTGAGACATGCCCATGGGATTCTTATAAGAATTTCTATAAGCCCACAGTGCATCATCAAGCTTCTTAGACCAATTCTTTCTAGACCTATTAACAGTCTTTTGCAGAATTAGTTTAATCTCTCTATTTTTTAGCTCTACTTGACCACTGGACTGAGGATGATAGGGAGATGCAATTCTATGGTTGACATCATACTTAGAAAGCGTTTTACGGAAAGCACCATGAATAAAATGTGAACCACCATCAGTCATTAGATATCTAGGGACTCCAAATCTAGGGAAAATAACTTCTTTAAGCATCCTAATAGAGGTGTTATGATCAGCACTACTAGTTGGGATAGCTTCTACCCACTTAGTAACGTAATCAACAACAACTAGGATATGAGTATATCCGTTGGACTTTAGAAAAGGTCCCATATAATCAAAACCCCAAACGTCAAATGGTTCAATGACAAGTGAATAATTCATGGGCATTTCCCGACGTTTACTCATATTACCTACCTATTCTTTGACATTCATCACAAGACAAGACAAACTTACGGGCATCCTTGAAGAGGGTAGGCTAATAGAATCCGGATTGCAATACCTTGTGTGCAGTTCTATCTCCCGCATGGTGTCCTCTGTAAGCCTCAGAGTGACACTTCTGTAGGATCTGTCCCTGTTCATGTTCAGGTACACAACATCTAATAACACCATCTACTCCTTCTTTATAAAGGTGAGGATCATCCCAAATGTAATGTCTCAAATCAAAGAAGAATTTCTTCTTTTGCTCTTATGTGAAACTAGGTGGTATATAATTGGCAGCAACGTAATTTGCATAATCAGCATACCATGGTGTACTACGTGAAGCATTGATGGCATTTAGTTGCTCATCAGGAAAGCTATCATCAATAGGTTGTGGGTCATCAAGAATCTCCAACCTATACAAGTTATCTGCTACGGGGTTCTCAGCACCCTTCCTATCAACGACATGCAAATCAAATTCTTGTAGCAAGAGAACCCATCTGATAAGTCTAGGTTTAGCATCTTTCTTTTCCATGAGGTACTTGATAGCAGCATGATCAGTGTGAATAGTAACCTTGGAATCCACAATGTAAGACCTGAACTTTTCACATGCAAACACGAGTGCTAAAAATTCCTTTTCAGTAGTAGCATAGTTTCTTTGGGCGCCGTCTAGAGTTTTACTGGCATAATGAATAACATTCAATTTCTTATCAACTCTTTGTCCTAGAACAGCACCAACCGCATAATCACTAGCATCACACATAATTTCAAAAGGTAGGTTCCAATCAGGTAGTTGAACAATAGGTGCAGTTATCAAGGCCTTGTTAAGTATTTCAAAGGCTTCCTCACAATCATATTAAAAAACAAAAGGAATATCCTTTTGCAAGAGATTGGTAAGAGGCCTAGAAATCTTAGAAAAGTCCTTAATGAACCTTCTATAGAAACCAACATGACAAGGAAACTTCTTATACCTTTATGTGTGTAGGGCATGGCATTTTCTCGATCGCATCAACCTTAGCCTTATCGACTTCAATACGTCTTTTAGAAATTTTATGTCCTAAGACGATGCTCTCATTAACTATAAAGTGGCACTTCTCCCAATTCAAGACAAGGTTGGTATCTTTACATCTCTGCAAAACACAATCAAGGTTGCTGAGGCAATCATCAAAAGAAGACCCGTAAACGGAGAAGTCATCCATGAAAACCTCAACAATCTTTTCACAAAAGTCAGAGAATATAGCCATCATACATCTTTGAAAGGTAGGAGGTGCATTACATAAGCCAAAAGGCATATGTTTGTAAGCAAAGGTACCAAAAGGGCAGGTAAAAGTGGTTTTCTCCTGATCAGATTGCATGACAGGTATTTGGGAGAAACCAGAATAACCATCTAGAAAGCAGAAGTGTGTGTGTTTAGACAATCTTTCTAGCATTTGGTCAATAAAAGGCAAAGGGTAATGATCTTTCCTGGTGGCTTTATTCAATTTCGTAAAATCGATTACCATCCTATAGCCAGTAATAATCCTCTGTGGGATCAATTCGTCTTTATCATTAGGGACAACGGTAATACCTCCCTTCTTAGGGACGCAATGCACCGGACTTACCCAATCGCTATGAGCAACGAGATAGATAATACCTGCTTCCAGGAGCTTTAGTATTTCTTTTCATACTACCTCTTTCATCTTAGGATTTAATCTCCGTTGATGATCAGCAATTGGTTTGGAATCAGGATCGGTTTTAATTTTGTGCTGGCATAGAGTGGGACTAATGCCCTTAAGATCATCAAGAGTATATGCAATAGCAGCACGGTGCTTTCTCAGAGTTTTCAATAATTTCTTTTCTTCATGCTCTGAAAGGCTAGCATTAATAATAACATGATATATCTCTTTTTCATCAAGATAAGCATACTTAAGAGTATCAGGTACCTATTTAAGCTCAAACACAGGATCACCCTTTGGTGGGGTGGATCTCCAAACAATTCAATAGGAAAATTATTCTTAAGGATAGGATGTTGTTCAAAGATAACTCTATCTATCTCGTTCCTTTCAACCATATGCATATCATTTTCATGCTCAAGCAAGTATTGATCTAAAGGATCAGTAGGAGGCACATCAATAGAAGCTAGGACAATAATTTCATCCTTACTAGATAATTCTTTTTCATGAGGTTGTCTACCAAACTCGGAGAAATTGAATTCGTGTGACACACCTTCAAAGCCAACAGTGATAGTTTGCTTCTCACAGTCAATATGAGCATTGACAGTATTGAGGAAAGGTCTGCCAAATATGATGGGATAAAAGCTATCTTGTGTGGTAGCAAGGACAATAAAATCAGCAGGATACTTAGTTTTACCACACAAGACTTCAACATCTCTAACAATTCCCAAAGGGCAGATAGTATCTCTATTGGCAAGCTGAATAGTAACATCAATAGGTTCCATCTCGACAGGTGCAATCTCGTCTTTAATTTCATCATATAAAGATTGAGGTATTGCACTAACACTAGCACCCACGTCACATAAACCATGATAACAATGATCTCCTATCTTAACAGAGACAACGGGGATGCCAACAACAGGCCTATGTTTGTCTCTAGTATGAGGTTTAGCAATTCTAGCAGCATCTTCACAGAAGTGAATATCATGCCGATCAACATTGTCGGACAGGAGATCTTTGATAATAGCAATGCTAGGTTCAACTCTAATTTGCTCAGGGGGTGTAGGTGTTCTAATGTAGCCCCTGCGTATCACAGTTGAAGCTTCAGAATGATCCTTTATTCTAACAGGCAAAGGTGGTTTTTGAATGTAAGCACTAGGAACAAAAGGATCATTATAAGCAATGACTTTCTCTTCAACTGGACTGGGTTTAACTACATTGACTTCTATGGGAGGATGATATTTACCACTTCTCTTTAGGGAGATTAACATGAGCAGCAAATGATTCACATAATGAAGCTACTATCTCAGAGTCAAGTCCATGTTTAGCGCTAAAGTCACAAAAAGTATTTGTTTCAACGAAGGATTTAGCGCAATCGAACTTAAGATTCATACCTGACTCCTTACCTTCATCAAACTCCCAATCTTCAGAGTTGCGTTTAATTCTTTCCAATAAATTCCATTTGAAGTCAATATCTCTCTTCATAAAAGAACCGATACAAGAAGTGTCAAGCATGGTGCGATTATCATTAGAAAGCCGATCATAGAAGTTTTGAATAATAATTTCTCTCAAGAGCTCATGGTTGGTGCATGAATATAACATTGACTTAAGACTCCCCCAAGCTTGAGCGATACTTTCCCTATCACGAGGCCAGAAATTATAAATATAATTCCGATCACGATGTACTAGATGCATATGATAAAACTTTTGATGAAATTCCAATTTCATTCGGTTGTAGTTCCATGATCTAGTATCATCACATAGCCTATACCATGTTAATGCTTTAGCCCTCAAAGATAAGGGAAAGACCTTCTTCTTGACCTCATCCTCGGGCAAACCTGCAAGCTTAAATAAACCACAAACTTCATCTACATAGATTAGATGCAAGTCGGGATGTGATGTTCCATCTCCTGTAAAAGGATTAGCCAACAGTTTCTCTAGCATACCCAAAGGAATTTCATAACAAATATTTTCAGTAGGTGCAGCAGGTTGAGGAGCAACTCCTTGTGCTTCCGTTCGAGGTGAAGATACCCTGAACAAGATCCTCAAAGGATTAGTTTCCATAGTGACAAGTGACAATAAATTTCAGCACACTATATAAATGTTTCCTTACCAAATTCCACTTACCAAAGGCGCTTCACTCCCCGACAACGGGGCCAGAAAAGATTATTGATGACCCACAGGTGTAGGGGATCTATCATAGTCCTTTCGATAAGTAAGAGTGTCGAACCCAACGAGGAGATGAAGGAACTGACAAGTGGTTTTCAACAAGGTATTCTCTGCAAGCACTGAAATTATCGGCAATAGATAGTTGTGTGATAAGATAATTCGTAGTGAGTAGCAAGTAACAATAGTAACAAAGGTGAAGCAATATGGCCCAATTCCTTTTGTAGCAAGGTACAAGCCTGTACAAACTCTTATACGAGGTAAAGCGCTCCCGAGGACACATGGGAATTTCTGTCAAGCTAGTTTTCATCAAGTTCATATGATTCACGTTCGCTACTTTGATAGTTTGATATGTGGGTGGATCGGTGATTGGGTGCTGCCCTTACTTGGACAAACATCCCACTTATCATTAACCCCTCTCGCAAGCATCCACAACTACGAAAAAAGAATTAAGACTAAGTCTAACCATAACATTAAACTAGTGGATCCAAATCAGCCCCTTACGAAGCAACGCATAAACTAGGGTTTAAGCTTCTGTCACTCTAGCAACCCATCATCTACTTATTACTTCCCAATGCCTTCCTCTAGGCCAAAATAACGGTGAAGTGTTATGTAGTCGATGTTCACATAACACCACCAGAGGAAAAACAATATACAACACATCAAAATATCGAACGAATACCAAATTCACATGACTACTTATAGCAAGACTTATCCCATGTCCTCAGGAACAAAAGTGACTACTCACAAAGCATAATTATGTTCATGACCAGAGAGGTATTGAATAGCATTAAATATCTGAACATATAATCTTCCACCGAGTAATCCAACTAGCATCAACTACAAAGAGTAATTAACACTACTAGCAACCTTACAAGTACCAATCGGAGTCGCGAGACGGAGATTGGTTACAAGAGATGAACTAGGGTTTGGAGATGAGATGGTGCTGATAAAGATGTTGATGGAGATGAGTCTCCTCCGATGAGAGGAATGTTGGTGATGACGATGGCGACGATTTCCCCCTCCGGGAGGGAAATTTCCCCGGCAGGACGGCCTTGCCGGAGCTCTAGATTGGTTCTGCTCAAGTTCCACCTCGTGGCGGCGGCGGCTTCTCCCGAAAGCCTCCTTATGATTTTTTCTGGAACGAAACCCCCCATATAGCAAAAGATGAGCGCCACAGGGACAACAGGGGGCCCACAAGCCACCTAGGCCCTACCAGGGGGGTAGGCCGGGCCTGGCAGGCTTGTGGCCTCCTGATGGCTCCCCTCCGGTACTTCTTCCGCCTAGTATTTTTCATAAAATCCAAAATAATTCCTCGTTGAGTTTCACAGCTTTTGGAGTTGTGCAGAATAGGTATCTCAAACTTGCTCCCTTTTCAAACCAGAATTCCAGCTGCCGGCATTCTCCCTCTTCATGTAAACCTTATAAAATAAGAGAGAAAAGGCATAAGTATTGTACCGTAGAGTGTAATAACAGCCCATAAAGCGATAAATATCAACATAAAAGCATGATTCAAAATGGACGTATCATATTCCCAGCTCGCGTGGCTAAAATACCTCAGTGGAGAAAGCCAAAAACTGACTACATAATAAGCGAGAACTGGTCTGCAATCCGAGCTTAAGTACGAAAGACCGATGGAGGTTTTATTCCGTGTCATACGGAGGGGTTTGTACCTTTGCAAACCTTGTGGTAACTATTTCAAAATCTGGTTTATCCGACTACCACAAAAACTGGGGGCTCGTAACCAGCCCGTGAATTCAAGCTCCTAAGGCTAAGTGAAAGCAATAAAGCCGCATAGTCCGCTTGCCTCATTTTCTTCACATAGTACCGCCTTCTGGCACCGATATATCGGCTAAGGGTCACAGTGCAGATGTCGAAACACCCGTCTCAACATGGGGACTGAAGCCGACGACTGGAAACTTTCACTTTAAACGGCCAAACAGGAGTCAAAATAATACAAAGCGCATTACACTGGGACAAACTTCATAATAATAAATTGTTCCGAGGCACACAACAATATCCTCACTCATAAATTACCTCTTTGGAATTGGGCTTCTATGGCCCGAGCACCCTTCGTCGCGGCAAAGAAATAAAGCTCTAAACGCATGTGCTCCTTTCCAGGAGGCGGAGGTGTGGTTGCCATCGTAAGGGGCTTCACCCCTGGCCAGTGAATCATGGTCCTCGCAAAAGCCATCCGAGCTCCCTCTATGCAAACAAAGTGCTTCAGGACCTTGATTTGAGGCACGACGTCATACAACTTCTGCACTAAGACAAAGTAACTTCTCACAAGAGGCTCGGCAGGCCACAACCGGATGCAGAGGTCCTTCATGGCCGGCTGCACCATCTTGTGCAACTCCATGAGTTGTTTCATCTGGTAGACGAGAAGGGGGTTGGGCTCGGGAGTCTGAAACTCTGCCCAGAAAAGCCTCTGCTCAACGTCCCCGTCTTGGGCCACGTAGTGGTTGGCCACATGTGCTGCACTCCATTAGAGGTCCATAAAGGCACCTGAGGAATGCCATAGTTGTGTAAGAAAGGCAAACCTGTTTCCACTAAAGGTACATTGAGTAAGTATGGCTTACCATCCACAATCTTCTTGTCTTGGTGCACTTTTTCTTCGAAAAATCGCCTCTCTACCCGCTCCGATTTAAGCTCGGAGGACAGCCTGGATAGCTCGACCGCGTATTCTTTGGATTTTTGTTCCAAGGCCTCGCTCTTAATGCTCGCATATTGAAGCTCCCGCTGGACCTCGACCACTCTAGCCTTGTGCCCGCCGCTCTCAACCTTTAGCGGGCTTAGCTCGGCGTCTGTCTGCTCGGCCACCATCTTATGAGCGGCGGCTTCCTGCTTGGCCTTCTCCAATTCGGCATTGAGTTTCTCAAACTCTACGTCCATAGCTGCTGACATAATCGGAATCAAGATGTCATTTACCAAAGCCACATGGTACTAAACTATTAAGTACAACAAAGAGTCTCAGCGACACACATCAAGCTTACCCTGCTTCTCGTTGAGCCGACTATTTAGACGGCTGAGTTCTTCATTGGAAAACCTTGAGTTTCTGGTTCAGCTCGGCAAGTTCAATGGCGTTGGTGGCGACAACCGAGGACAAGGCCGACGAGATAAGTTATGGATTGATAAGCATCCGAGCTAATGGGACTGGGACATTCGGCCAAAGTACCCCGTGAGCTATTATAGTTCAAGGGTCCCCGAACTATATTTATTCATGTCTATAAGTTCTTTTGATACATGGGTAAGTTTTTTAACTCACCCATTGCTCGGTGCTGTCATACCTATAAGGCATGTAAAAACTTATAAATAAATCTAACACTATATGGTTTACCGTGTGAGCAAACCGCTGAAGGCTCCCTTCCGCCCGCTGTCAACGGACTGAATGATTTGTAGAATCGCACCCATAAGGGTGCGATGTTCATCGACTATGGATGAGCCGGTTAAAGCCTCCTCCATCATTGCAGGTCACTTGGCCATGGACCATTCTGTCATAGGCGGCACTGGAGGCAAAGTTGAAGACGCGGAGGATCGGAGGTCCCTGGAGTTGTCTCCGGAGGAAGCTCGGACGAATCACGCCCCCCCTCTCCACTCGTCGGGAGGGGATCGACCTCTTGGGTTTCGGTGACTGAGGCATGAGCCTCGGTCGGGACCTCTTGGTCTTCAGTGGCCGACGTATGAACCTCGGCCATCACCACCTCATCCCGCTCATCCCGCGTATTTGGAGGGGCCTGGTGGGATATCACCTCCGTAGCCTCGTCCAATGCCCGAGGAAGAGTAGTACGGGACACGCACACTCTCCGCTAGCTCGGCCTATGGTGAACCCCCCTTTGAGACCTGGTCCGTCGAGAGGTTTTAGGTACGGTCGTGTCAGGGAAAGGAGCGTGTATGTTTGTTAACAAAAGCTCAGTATAATTCCGTTAAATGAAGTTTGGATTCCATACCTTTTGGTTGGGGGCTTTATCCTAGGGGTCCTTCGGGGAACCCTCTCAAAGGCCTCGGAGTCGTCATTGAAATCCGGGCTGTCATCGAGCATGATGACCTTCACCCTGCAGGGTCTCTTCACGGCCTGAGGAGGTAAGCCCTCCTTGGCCTCCTCCGACGCCGAACTCTTTCTTGTTTGGAGGGAATCTTTTTCCTCTCCGTCCTCCACATCCTCTTCCTCGTAGGTAGAGGAAGTGTGGGTGTCTCCAGACTTGGTATCTGGAGGACCCCTCTAGCGGAGACCCTCGCGGGTCTCCTTTTCTTCTTCTCTTTTTTTCTCCGGCGCCGTGTATGGTGCCACCACTAGCATTCGTGGTCAGCAATGGCGACCTGGGGTCCTCAGGCAGGGGGGCTGGGCCATTTATATTCACGGCCTTTTTCAGCCAGCCGTGCATGGACGGTGGGGGAAAGGATAATATCCTTGCTAAATATTAAATCTTTAAATAAGAATAAAAGCTCGGTCATACCTCCAAGGGAGGGTGATCGACATCCAAGCCGACGTCTTCTTCCTCGGCCGACCATTCCTGTTGAGGTTTGAACAACACCCTCCACAATTTCTCATGGGTAGTGTGGTAGAACTGGCTCACGGTGCCGGGGTTGCCAATCTTGTAGGACCACAATGGAGTGTCTTGACGCTGGTAGGGAAGGACAAGGTGGCGGAGCATGACCTGAACCACGTTGGTGAGCTTGATATTCGCCTCCACCATCTGTGTGATGCGCTTCTGCAACACTTTGACCTCCGAGGCCAATCCCTAGTCAAGACCTTTTCTAACCGACGAGGTTAGCCTCTCGGGTGGTCCGAATCTGAACTCAGCAGGTGCCGACTAGTTTGCTTCACAAGGTTCAGTGATGTAAAACCACTCCTTTTGCCAGGCTTTGATGGTGTCAATAAAAGTACCCTCCAGCCATTCGACCTGGGGGAGTTTGCTGATCACGGCTCCACCACAATCAGCGTGTTGTCCACTGAGTGACTTTGGCTTGACATTGAAAGTCTTGAGCCATAGTCTGAAGTGCGGTTGAACCTGCAGGAAGGCCTTGATACGTCTCCATCGTATCTACTTTTCCAAACTCTTTTGCCCTTGTTTTGGACTATAATTTGCATGATTTGAATGGAACTAACCTGGACTGACGCTGTTTTCAGCAGAATTGCCTTGGTGTTATTTTTGTGCAGAAATCAAAGTTCTCCAAACGTCCTGAAAATTTACGGGGAGCAGTTTTGGAAAATATCAAAAATATCTGCGCCAAGTTCCACCTCAGGGGGTGGTCCAGTGGGCCACAAGCCCCTGCTCCGCCACCACCCCCTCGTGGCGGTGGGCAGGCTCGTGAGGCCCACAAGCACCTGCCACCCCTAACTCCAGCTCTATAAGTTGCCTTTCATCCCGGAAAAAATAAAAAGAGAAGTTTTCATCGCGTTTTCGATACGGAGGCGCCGCCACCAACCGTTCTTCACCTGGAGGGCAGATCTGGAGTCCGTCTTGGGCTCCGGAGAGGGGAAATCGTTGCCATCGTCATCATCAACCTTCTTCCCTCTCCAATTCCATGAAGCTCTTCGTCGTTCGTGAGTAATCTATTCGTAGGCTCGCTGGGCGGTGATGAGTAGGATGAGATCTATCATGTAATCGAGTTAGTTTTGACGGGGATTGATCCCTAGTATCCACTATGTTCTGAGATTTGATGTTGCTACTACTTTGCCATGCTTGTCACTTGTCACTAGGGCCCGAGTGCCATAATTTCAGATCTGAAATTATTATGTTGTCACCAATATATGTGTGTTTTAGATCCGATCTTGCAAGTTGTAGTTACCTACTATGTGTTATGATCCGGCAACCCTGGAGTGACAATAACCGGAACCACTCCCGGTGATGACCATAGTTTGAGGAGTTCATGTGTTCACCAAGTGCTAATGCGTTGGTCCGGTTCTTTATTAAAAGGAGAACCTTAATATCCCATAGTTTCCTTTTGGACCCCGCTGCCATGGGAGGGATGGAGAATAGATGTCATGCAAGTTCTTTTCCCTAAGCACGTATGACGACACACGGAATGCATGCCTACATCACATTGACGAATGGGAGCTAGCCACTTATCTCTTCGTGTTATAGTTGTTGCATGATGAATATCATCCAAACAAATCACCGACCCATTGCCTACGAGTTTGTCCTACTGTTGCTACTGATGTTACTTGTCTTGCTCTGCTGCTGCTACTACTGTTGCTACTGCTGTTACTTGTCTTGCTCTGCTACTGCTACTACTGTTGCTACTGTTGTTACTTGTCTTGCTCTGCTGCTACTGTTGCTATTACTGTCGCTTGCTACTGTTGCTATTGTTGTCACTACTGCTGTTCCTTGCCACTGCTATTGCTCGTTACACTGCTGCTACCTACTACACTGTTGGTTCGCTGGACGTTGACGGGAACTGACAACTTCCGTCAACGCGGCAACGGAGGCGCCATTGATACAATCGTTAGGAATAGTCTGCCGTCAACATATCGTTTTTGACACCGTTGTTATCATATTACTTTGCTGTTACTACTGTGCTTGCATATACTAATCTTTTAGGTGTGGTTGAATCCGACAAATTCAGCTGCTAATACTCGAGAGTATTCCCTCACCTCCTTCAGGCGATCTACAAATTTGGGTCGAATACTCTACCCTCAAAAACTGCTGCGAACCCACGCGTTGGTGGGCCGTCAACAACATTCTTCTAGTTTCATTACCGGGGAGTGCTATCAGCATTCTTCCGGTGCCGTTGCAGGAGAAGGTTCGTTGTCATAAGCATTCGTCTAGCTAACGCCAGAGATTGCGCGATCAACATTTTTCTGGCGCCGTTGCCGGGGAGGTATTGCTATATTCTCGGAGTCACTTGGGATTTATATCTGCTGATCACTATGAAGAATCTGAAGGATCCAAAGACCAAAGTCTTGCCCTCAACTACGAGGGGAGGTAAGGAATTGCCATCTAGGTCCGCACTTGATTCACCTTCAGTTATGAGTAAGTTTGCGACATCACCTCCTGCTAGAAATCTTGATATGTCGCCCGTGCTTGATGATGCTATGCTTGAT
Organism: Hordeum vulgare subsp. vulgare; assembly: GCF_904849725.1. Taxonomy (NCBI): domain Eukaryota; kingdom Viridiplantae; phylum Streptophyta; class Magnoliopsida; order Poales; family Poaceae; genus Hordeum; species Hordeum vulgare. Next base: position 443,373,218 of record NC_058519.1, read on the forward strand.
ACTATGCCTGATGATGCTATGCTTGATACTATGCCTGATGATGCTATGCTTGATACAACATTATTCTAGTATCGTTGTCGGGGAGTGCTAGCAGCATTCTTCTAGTGCTGTTGCAGGGGAAGATTTGTTGTCATCAGCATTCGTCTAGCCATCGCCAGAGATTGCAATCAGCATTTTTCTGGCACCGTTGCCGGGGAGGTATGGCTATATTCTCTGAGTTACTTGGGATTTATATCTGCCGATCACTATGAAGAATCTGAAGGATCCGAAGACCAAAGTCTTGCCCTCAACTACGAGGGGAGGTAAGGAATGGCCATCTAGCTCTGCACTTGATTCACCTTCAGTTATGAGTAAGTTTGCGACATCACCTCCTGCTAGAAATCTTGATATGTCGCCTGTGCTTGATGGTGCTTGTGATACTACTGCTAGAGATGTTATGCTTGATACTATGCCTGATGATACTATGCTTGATACTATGCCTGATGCAGCTAGAAATGCTATTTTTCCTGATGATGCTATGCTTGATACTGCTAGAGATACTACTTTGCCTGATGTTCCACTAGGAGTGTTCCTTGATGCTCATATTGCTAGAGTTGCTGCCAATGCTCGTGATGCTTCTGAAACTGCCGATACTATTGAGATAGAACCTGCTTTTGCTCCTGCTAGATCTAGCTCTCCTAGATATGAATTGCCTGATATACCTGAGGGTTTTGTTATGGAGGGAGAGATAGCTGAGGATTTTCTTGCATGTAAGGATGCCTATGACGCTGAGAAATTACTTCTCAAGTGGAAGGAAAAATCTCGGGAAGCTAGGATGAAAAATGACCCGAAGTTTGCCACTTCGCCTATCTTTGTCACCGATAAGGATTATGAATTCTCTGTCGACCCTGAGATAATCTCTCTAGTCGAATCTGATCCTTTTCACGGTTATGAGTCTGAGACGGTCATAGCCCATCTTGCCAAACTATCCGAAATAGAAACCTCTTCACTAATGAGGAGAAGATCCGCCACTACTATATCCTTAAGCTGTTTCCTTTCTCTCTTAAGGATGATGCTAAAGCCTGGTTCACCTCTCTTGCTCCTGGATGTGTGCATAGTCCCCAGGAGATGGTCTATTACTTCTGTGAGAAATATTTCCCTGCCCATAAGAAGCAAGCTGCCTTGCAGGAAATATACAACTTTGCTCAACTCCAAGAAGAGAGTCTTCCACAAGCTTGGGGGAGGCTCGTCCAGCTACAGAATGCTTTGCCTGATCACCCTCTTAAGAAGAACGAGATACTTGATATCCTCTATAACGGACTTACCTATGCCTCTAGAGACCACCTAGATAGTTGTGCCGGTTGTGTTTTTAGGGAACGAACTATAGAACAAGCTGAGACCCTACTGAATAACCTCTTGATCAACGATAATGCTTGGACTATTCCCGAACCACCTCCTAAGCCAAGTCCTAAGAAAAGAGGTATTCTATTCCTCAGCCCCGAAGATATGCAAGAAGCCAAGAAATCTATGCAATAGAAAGGCATTAGATCTGAAGGTGTAAAAAATCTACCACCTATCGAAGAGATCCACGGTCTCGATAACCCGATACAGGTAGTAGAAGTGAATTCTCTGCGTAGGTTTGACGAGAGTGATATTCCTTTTGATAAACCTGCTAGCCCATGCTTTGATGAATTTGACAACTTTGTTGCCAAACAACAGAGTTTCAATGATTATGTTAGCAGACATTTGGAACAAAGTGCTCGTATGCTTAGCCATTTAAGTGCTTGTGTAGACAGAAATGTCAATGCTCTGAAGCTTCTGAGTAAACATGCCTCTATGATTACTACTCAGGTAGAACAAGTACTTAAAGCTCAGAATGACCTGCTCAATGAATTAAATGACAACTCTGTCAGAGTCATTACTAGAGGAGGCAAAATGACTCAGGAACCTTTGTATCCTGAAGGTCATCCTAAGAGAATTGATCAAGATTCTCAAGGAATCAATGCTGATACACCTAGTCATCCTAAGGAGAAGAAGAAGGACGATAGGAACATGCACGCCAGTTCACCAAATACTGTCACACCTGAATAACCTAATGATATTCGTGCGTCTGATGCAGAAACACAATCAGGTGATGAACATGAACCTGGTGACAATATGGACAGTGATGTTCATAATAATGGTCAACCTAGCCATGATGAAGATGTGGAGATTGAACCTATGGTTAAACCTGATAATCCACAACCTAAGAGATACGACAAGAATGACTTCACTGCTAGGAAGCATGGTAAAGAAAGAGAGCCATGGGTTCAGAGACCTATGCCCTTTCCTCCTAAGCCATCCAAGAAAAAGGATGATGAGGATTTTGAGCGCGTCGTTGAGATGATAAGATCCGTCTTTCTGCAGATGCGGTTAACTGATATGCTCAAGATGTCTCCGTATGCCAAGTACATGAAAGATATCGTGACTAATAAATGGAAGATACCAGATCTTGAGATCTCCACCATGCTTGCCAATTACACTTTCAAAGGTGGAACTCCTAAGAAACTTGGTGATCCCAGAGTGCCCACTATACCTTGCTCCATTAAAGGAAACTACGTAAGAATTGCCTTATGTGACCTTGGAACCGGTGTTAGTGTTATGCCGCTCTCTCTTTATCGTAGACTTGAGTTGGATAAGTTGAAACCCACTGAAAGTTCTCTGTAAATGGCCGACAAATCAACTGCTTTCCCTATCGGCATTTGCGAGGATGTGCCTGTTGTGGTTGCTAACACCACTATCTTAACAGACTTTGTTATCTTGGATATTCCCGAGGACGATGCCATGGCTATCATCCTCGGAAGACCCTTTTTAAATACCACAGGGGCTGTTATAGATTGCAACAAAGGCAATGTCACTTTCCATGTCAACGGTAATGAGCACACCGTGCACTTTCCGAAGAAACGATATCCAATACATTGCATCAATGCTATCGAAAAGACTTCATCAATTCTCATTGGGAGCTTTGAATGCCCTATTCCTCGTGTCAAGATGAAGTATGATTTGCTTGTTGGGGAGATTCATATCCCCATTGAGGTGACTTAGTGGCTATTCAAAAATTCTCCGTTCTCTCTTGCGATTCGAGAAGGTTTTGTCATAAGGACTTGATCAACCCCATTGACGAATTTCTTCCGATGACCATGAAACGGATGAATCAGAGAGTCACATACCTCTGTTTTGAGTCTTCATTTTCTGTTGCTTAGAAGAAAAATGATAGAATTAGTTTAGCTTTTCCTGTTTTCCGTTTTAGCGTCCTCAAGAAAAATACCTCGAAAATAAAAGTTCTCCAAGGGTCCTGAAAATTTAGTATGATTTTTTCTGGAATTTTTGAAAATTTCTGGGCCTAAGAGCTGGCCTGGGGGCCTGACCAGTCGGCCACAAGCCCCCCACCGCCACCTACCCCGCTGGTGGCGGGGTGCAAGCTTGTGGAGCCCACAGGCACCGCCTCCACTCATTCCAGCTTCCAGCCTCTTCTTCCACCTCCAGAAAAATTGTTTCGCAGCTCAAACCCGTGTTCTTGCTCATTTGGCTGTGATTTTCGATCTCCTTGATCAAAGCACCATTCTCCGAACTGTTTTGGGGAAATTGCTCCTTGGTAAGTGACTCCTCCATTGGTCCAATTAGTTTTTGCTCTAGTGCTTTATCCTTCGCGAATTCTTGCTACCTTGGTGACCCTATTTTTGAGCTATAAATGTTGATTTTAGCTGGTCCCAAGTAGTTTTAGCGCGTGATACGGTCTCTAGGCACTAGTAGGAGTAGTTGCTACAAGGTATGGTTGGTCCTCATTCACTTTTCTCTTGAACTTCAAAAATTTTAGCAAAAGGAAATTATGTTGAGGAGGAAGTTTCATGGTGGTTCCTCAAGTAAGAAGGGTCATCGTCTCTCCTTTCGGGAGCCCGAACCTTTTCAACTAAGGGACGCACCGGTGCAACCATGTGAATGGCCTTCCGATGAGTTCATGATCGAAGCAGGCTTCAAGGATGAGTTTGATGCACTTGTCCGCAATGCCGGGTTAGAAGAATTCCTCTCAGATAAATGTGAACTGTATGCTATGCTCACTGCCTCTTTCGTGCGTAGATTTAAATTTTTAGTTGGCCGTGAATCATCCATACTGTTTGATCTGTATGATAAATCCTATACCGTGGGTCTAGAGGATTTCAATAGGATTTAAAAGATACCCGATGGAGGTAGTGTTAATGATCCTCCTAAGTCTTTGGTCAGAGACTTTGTCTCCAGTATAACTGTGGGAGAAACCATAGATATCACGCAAGCCACCATAGGAAGCATCCATTTCCCTACCTTGCACTACCTTGCCCTCTTCATAGGTAGGTGCATTAACGGCAAGGGTGCACATTGTCACCTATGCGCTTCCGACCTTAGTATCCTTAAGAGCGTAGTAACAGGTGACAGAAGCTTCAATATGGGAGCTATAATAGCAAGGAGGCTGAATAAAAATGCCAGTGAGGGGGATTTCTTTGGTGGAGTTTATGCTACACACTTAGCAAATTTTCTTGGGGTATCCATCCATCCAGAAGACCCTCCTCTCCGTACAGCCTACCTTGATCATGTCGCTCTAACACGCTACCAGTTCCTTGAGAGAGATCATGGATCTCTTCTATACCGCTTGATATTTAACCGGCAGCGTGTTTTCCATATTACCCTTCCTGGTCCTGCTTTCTTTGACTTTCAGGTTAAACAAAGATACTACATAACCATAGGAGAGGCAGAGGAGTATGAGAGGGAGGCGACAGCTGCTCGACTTCGTGAGGCAGCTATTTAGGCAGTGGCTGCAGCACTCCCGTATAACACCCATTATGACTTTGGCTTTCGCCAGGATCATCCATGGGAATAGACCAAGCTAGGCCAAAAGCCTAAGCTTGGGGGAGTACGTGTTCTCACCGACTTTACATTCATGCTTATGCTTTCGCTTTGTTAGCCGGTGTTTACACTTTGCCACTGTATTATCCATGCTAGTTTCTTTTCGTTTTCTTGTTTTCTTGTTTTGTGTCCTTTTGAGAAAATCCAAAAAGATTTTTCTTTCTTCTTTTGCTTGTTGGGAGCTTTCCCGTGTAAATAGTTTTCTTTTTCTTTGTGTCAAGGTAGAAGATATTGGTTACAATGCTTAGTGGTTCTTGCATGCTTACCTGTTTAGCTTTCACAGAGCCATATTATTTTGTCTTCTCCTTTGTGTTTGCGTACAGATTCAGCTTAGTCCAATGCGCTTATTATTGTTCACATCGTTCGATCGTGCAAATGAAAGGCAACAATGATGATATATGATGAAGTGACCGAGACTGAAAAGCTGGTATGAACTCTATCTATTTTGTTTTTGTAAATATGACTAGCTTGTCGACCCAGATTTAGCTTTGTTGTGAGAGAACCATGTTTGCAATGACAACTTAGAGATCATAGATTCTGATGCCATGCTTATTTAGCTGAGAGCTTATAATGGTTTGTCTTGATTGCCAACATAGATTTTGAGATGACTGTGATGTAGTATGATAGGATGGTATTCTCCTTTGAATGTTTCAAGTGGCTTGACTTGGCGCATGTTCATGCATGTAGTTGAAACAAAATCAACATAGCCTCTATGATGTTCGTGTTCATGGTGATTTATATCCTGTTCATGCTTGCATTTAATGTTAGTCAAACTCATTCCATCTTGATGACTGTTGTCGCTCTCTAGTTGGTCGCTTCCCAGTCTTTTGCTAGCCTTCACTTGTACTAAGCGGGAATACTGCTTGTGCATCCACCTCCATAAACCCAAAAGTTTTTCCATGAGAGTCCACCATACCTACCTATTTGCGGTATCTACCTGCCATTCCAAGTAAATTTGCATGTGCCATTCTCTAAACCTTCAAGAAATAATCTGTTTTGCATGCCCGAACCGCTCATGTGGTGATAGAGGGCTATTGGTATCTTCCATGCTAGGAGTGTTATCCTCGACATGTGTTTATTCACATTCATTCACGAGAAAGGGGCCGGTATTTGGGATGCCCAGTTCCATGCTTAAATCGAAAACATAACTGTAAAACAAGACTCCCCCCGGATTGATGTTAGTATGGACGGTACCCGAGGATTCGGCTAGCCGTGGAGTGTGATTGATTGGTGGTGGGGGAGTTAAAACTTTACTTTTCTGTTTGGGAACCGCCTATAGCATGAGTAGCATGGAAGATATTGAGAACTCTTGGTCATTGCGTTGACAATGAAAGCATGCCACCCAAAATTATTATCCCTGTTTTCAAAAGCTTGAGCTCTGGCACCTGTGCAAATCAATGCTTCCCTCTGCGAAGGGCCTGTCTATTTATTTTCCTGTTGAGTCATCCTCTTCTTATATAAGCACCAATTAGAGAGCACCTCTGTCATTTTTATGCTTTTCTTTTGATTGATATTGAGTATGACTATGACTGGATCTTCGTTGCTATGAATTACAATGTTTAGTCAGCCCTTGATCTTTGAAAGTGCTCTGCATTTAAGTTTTGCGGTCTCAGAAAGAGCTAGCGAGATACCACCTATTCATATTGCTTCATGCTTGTTTTGATTGAAGTGTTGGTATTTGAAACTCATTATTATTTGCTCGTTAGCTGATTATGCCATTGATTTTAGTTTACTGTGAGACCTTTGTGTCATTTGCTTATGTGGTTAACTTGTGATCTTGCTGAAATTCTGGTTATGAGTTAGACATAGTTGCAACAACTAGATCAAACAGAGTTTGTCAAAGTTTTTCTTTCTCTCTCAGTTTTAAACTGAGTTGCTTGAGGACAAGCAAGGTTTTAAGCTTGGGGGAGTTGATACGTCTGCATCGTATCTACTTTTCCAAACTCTTTTGCCCTTGTTTTGGACTATAATTTGCATTATTTGAATGGAACTAACCTGGACTAATGCTGTTTTCAGCAGAATTGCCTTGGTGTTATTTTTGTGCAGAAATCAAAGTTCTCCAAACATCCTGAAAATTTACGGGTAGCAGTTTTGGAAAATATCAAAAATATCTATGCCAAGTTCCACCTCAGGGGGTGGGCCAGTGGGACACAAGCCCCTGCTCCGCCACCACCCCCTGGTGGCGGTGGGTAGGCTTGTGGGGCCCACAGGCACCTGCCGCCCCCAACTCCAGCTCTATAAGTTGCCTTTCGTCCCAGAAAAAATAAAAAGAGAAGTTTTCGTCACATTTTCGATACGGAGGTGCCGCCACCACCTGTTCTTCATCTGGAGGGCATATCTGGAGTCCGTCTTGGGCTCCGGAGAGGGGAAATCATCGCCATCGTCATCATCAACCTTCTTCCCTCTCCAATTCCATGAAGCTCTTCGTCGTTCGTGAGTAATCTATTCGTAGGCTCGCTGGGCGGTGATGAGTTGGATGAGATCTATCATGTAATCGAGTTAGTTTTGACGGGGATTGATCCCTAGTATCCACTATGTTCTGAGATTTGATGTTGCTACTACTTTGCCATGCTTAATGCTTTTCACTAGGGCCCGAGTGCCATGATTTCAGATCTGAAATTATTATGTTGTCACCAATATATGTGTGTTTTAGATCTGATCTTGCAAGTTGTAGTTACCTACTATGTGTTATGATCCGGCAACCCTGGAGTAAAAATAACCGGAACCACTCCCGATGATGACCATAGTTTGAGGAGTTCATGTGTTCACCAAGTGCTAATGCGTTGGTCCGGTTCTTTATTAAAAGTAGAACCTTAATATCCCGTAGTTTCCTTTTGGACCCCGCTGCCACGGGAGGGATGGACAGTAGATGTCATGCAAGTTCTTTTCCCTAAGCACATATGATGACACACGGAATGCATGCCTACATCACATTGACGAACGGGAGCTAGCCACTTATCTCTCCGTGTTATAGCTATTGCATGATGAATATCATCCAAGCAAATCACTGACCCATTGCCTACGAGTTTGTCCTAGTGTTGCTACTGCTGTTACTTGTCCTGCTTTGCTGCTGCTACTACTGTTGCTACTGCTGTTACTTGTCTTACTCTGCTGCTGCTACTACTGCTGCTACTGCTGTTACTTGTCTTGCTCTGCTGCTACTATTGCTATTACTGTCGCTTGCTACTGTTGCTACTTGCTACTGCTGTCACTACTGCTGTTCCTTGCCACTGCTATTGCTCGTTACACTGCTGCTACCTGCTACACTGTTGGTTCGCTGGACGTTGACGGGAACTGACAACTTCCGTCAACGCGGCAACGGAGGCGCCATTGATACAATCGTTAGGAATAGTCTGTCGTCAATAGATCGTTTCTGACACCGTTGTTATCATATTACTTTGGTGTTACTATTGTGCTTGCGGATACTAATCTTTCAGGTGTGGTTGAATTCGACAAATCCAGCTGCTAATACTTGAGAGTATTCCCTCACCTCCTTCAGGCGATCTACAAATTTGGGTCGAATACTCTACCCTCAAAAACTGGTGCGAACCCACGCGCTGGTGGGCCATCAACAACATTCTTCTAGTTTCATTACCGGGGAGTGCTATTAGCATTCTTCTGGTGCCGTTGCAGGAGAAGGTTCGTCGTCATAAGCATTCGTCTAGCTAACGCCAGAGATTGCGCAATCAGGCCTCACAAAGGGTGATGAAAGCAGAGATGTGCATAAATTAGTTTGGGTGAAGATTGTGAAAATATTACCCGTAGAACAACATCAGGCCCTTGACGAAGGTGTGGAGCGGGAAGCCTAGTCCTCGGATGAAGTTGGGGATGAACACCACCCTTTCGTGTGGCTTTGGTGTAGGCACCACATGTCCTTCCTCTGGTGCATGATGGGCAATTACCGGCGAGAGATAGCCGACATCCTTCAGCTCCCGGATATCCTGGTCAGAGACGCATGAGACCTCCCACTTGCCTTGGGAGCCTGAGCGAGCCATGGATGATCTTGGGGAAGGGAGGATGGGAGAGGACGAAAAATGAAATGGATCTGGGCACTTGGAGCTTGAATGAAAGGGGGTCGACTCTGGAATGCCTGTGGTGGAAGCACATTGAAAAGAAAACTCCTGGATAAAAAATTGAATCACTGAGAAAAAGGGCGGGAGGGTGGGGAAAAACAAAGATAACTTGGGCTAGATGAGATGAACTCTGGAATACAAATGAGAGAATGATCTTGCAAAAATAGGAGAGGATGGAACTCACTTGAAGAGAAACACACCGGTTGGAAAAGAATTAACATGACGACTCTGGTTGACAAGAATTGATAAGATAACTAATTGAGCAAAATGATTTGCACTCTCACATAAAAATATGAGAACACCTCTTGGAAAGATCTGAAATCACCACTTGACATCGGAGCAACCCGACTTACCATATTTCAACAAAACAAAGGGTGAGGATTTGTTGGAAGATTGTCCTATAAGCAACTACTTGAATTCCCACCTATGAATTCCCAAAATATCTGGTCATGCAATCTGGTACACGGATACAAGGAGTAATATTCACACAACTCCTATACTAACCCGTCACCTGTATCACATCCGTCAACACACAACCAGAATCTCGGACCTTCATCTACAACAGACCCTCGTGATCACAACGATACAAAGTATGGCAGTACTCCCGAACAATCTGCACCAGTACGGGGGACATCGGGGTTATCTCGCCACTACTAGTATTGAAGCAATTACGAACATCCTTCGTTCTGAGATACTAAGAAATCTGAATGATAACAATGTGCTGAGAATCCCCTGGAGCTCAACTCCCCTGAAACTCAAAGCAGATAGGAGGCACCAAGACAGAACTCCGTCACATTGGCATCATATAGATTCCAAGAATATCCGCGTGATCCTAAAAAAATTTGAGTGAGAAGAGGAGTAGAATTAAAATATTACGTCAAGATTCCTCACTAGAGCATAGAAGAGGAGAAAAAAGAATCCTACTCTCCGATATATAACTAGACTCAAATCAATTTTTCACTAGACTCGAGTCGGTCAAGTTCGATCAATCAAGGGGGCTCCTAGGTCGGAACCTGGCTCTGATACCAACTTGTCACGCCCAAAATGCGACCCTATCCTCAATTTGGCACGAAGACCTCGTCAGGGATAGAAGCGCATCTCGTCGTGTCGCAAGAATGGATATCGTTACAAGTACATGTACTGAAAAGGAGATATATATATAGAATTGGCTTACACTCGCCACAAGCTACATCAGAGTCACATCAGTACATCACATAATCATCAAGAGTAAGAGCAGGGTCCAACTACGGACGAAAACAAACGACAAAAGAAGAACGACGTCCATCCTTGCTATCCCAGGTTGCCGGCCTGGAACCCATCCTAGAGCGATGAAGAAGAAGAAGAAGAAGCAACTCCTAATGAACAATCAACGCGCTCGCGTCAAGTAACCTTTACCTGTACCTGCAACTGGTGTTGTAGTAATCTGTGAGCCACAAGGGACTCATCAATCTCATTTCCAAAGGTATCAAGACTAGCAAAGCTTAATGGGTGAGGCATGGTTAAGTGGTGAGGTTGCAACAGCGGCTAAGCATATATTTGGTGGCTAAACTTACGAGTACAAGAAATAAGAGGGGGAAGATCTACACATAACGGACGTGAACTACTGATGATCAAATGAATGATCCTGAACACCTACCTATGTCAGACATAACCCCACCGAGTCCTCGATCGGAGAAGGAACTCACGAAAGAGATAGTCACGGTTACGCACATAGTTGGCAAGTTTTAATTAAATTAACTTCAAGTTATCTAGAACCAGTGTTAAACAAAGTTTCCACGTTGCCACATAACCGCGGGCACGGCTTTCCGAAAGATTTAACCCTGCAGGGGTGCTCCAACTAGTCCATCACAAATTACCACAAGCCGCATAGAAATCCTCAACCACGAAGCTCGCGATCTCGTCGGATTCCCTAGTGGAAAACCTCAACTCTGAGATTACCCAAAGCATCACCGGAATCCCGATGCACAAGATATTTCGTCAATGGTAAAACTAATCCAGGAAGGCCACCCGACGTGTCGACGATCCCGATAGGAGTCGCGTACCTCGTTCTCAGGACACGACGGATAAGCGATGCGTACAAGTGCCAAACTCGAGTTTCCTCGCGGTGGCCCCGCACAGTGCTCTATTTTGGACCAACACTCATGAGGAGCACTGGCCCGGGGGTTGATTAAATTATCCTCGGGGCCCGGGAAGTCCCTATGCAATCGTATTAGGTGATTAGGCAAATGTAGTACCAATGTTGGGCCTTGTCAGACCAGCTTTAATCTAAAACAAATTATCAAGGGGGTCCCCATAACAACCCCGATCGTGTTAGGAGCGCTCGTTTATGGAACATAACACCGTAGCCGGAAACTAAGGGGGCAAAGGTGGAACAAAACACCAGGCTAGAAAGGCCGAGCCTTCCACCTTTTACCAAGTGTATAGGTCCATTAAATTAAATAGCATTAATATGGTGATATAACAAGGAACCCATGCTTTCGCATGGAAGCATTTGCACCTGCAACTAGCAACGCTAACAACAGGGTTAAGCAAGCGGTAACATAGCCAATCAGTGGTTTGCTAGGTCGAACAGGTTGAAGGTTATCATGGTATTGTTGAGAGGCTGATATTTAACATGTGGTAGGCAACGAGACATAACGATAGAAATGGTAACTAGCATGGCAATGATAGTAATGGTATCTGGGGAAATGATCATCTTGCCTGAGATCCCGCTTGGAAGAAGAATGCCTCCGAGAAGCAGACGAATCGACGTAGTCGAACGGGTCCTCACAATCCGGCACGCGTGCGGAGCTCTATCGAGACGAATCAAACCAGAACACAAATCAACAAACGGAATTCACCACATGATCCCAACACAAATGATGCATGAACAGCTGAATACATGCAAGTCACGGCATGACCAATCACACATTCAAACTTTACACATTAAGTGAAGTTCAATATGCAACGAGTTGCATATTGACGAAACTCCACGTTAACTATTTAGTTCTATCCTGATTAGATACATGGCAATATTAAATGTGATTAAACATGGCAAGAGGTGAAGCGCAATTAAACTACATATCTAGGCATTTTAAATGAGGTCAGAAATGACATATAGCACCTGCGAGACGACCTCACATGTTACTTACAATTCTGTCCAGATCTGAACTAATGCACTTAATTAGTTGTTAAACAGCAAAAAAATATGTTCACGTGATTCATCGCGTCATTTCAAGCAATCTACACATAAAGAACATCTCCAACGGAGCTACGGTTCAAAAGATACAAGCACCGCAAGATATGATGGCATGAATGCAATATGTGTGCAACGGCGGTCACGAGCACTTCAAAACATATATCCCGCAAGATAAAATGAAACTACACGAGATTCTAAGAAAGTTTCATGTAGGACACGATCAAATCGGAGCTACGGTTCAACAACTACGAGCAAAATAAGAAATGACTACAATCTGCCAAAATCAGCCACATAGCATATTCTACACCCCTCAACTACGAGCTACACAACTTCGATAAACTCAAGCAAGGCATGACACGAAAGAGGGCAAGAAGCACTACTACAACCAACTAACAACAACTAGCATGGCAACATGGATCACTAGGGAAAGAAAAAACAAAATGGCATCCCACACACTATTTCAGACTTTGTGAAAATAACACCTCATGAAAGTGCAGTTTTCGATCTAAAGCAATATTGACAGCAGCAAAATCTATAGCTACAAGACTCCAAATGGCATGAAAATTTACAGCATGTTAGAGAAACACAAGGGGTACAACTAACTCCATTGGACCAACCTCAAAAGAGCTACAGATCACAAGATGCAAGCAAGATAAGACATCAACAAAATAATAACAGATCCCAGACTTAGAAATATTTCAGCACGTCCAAAACAACGCTATTTCTAGCAACATGAGGGCAATCAAAACACACCTAAACATGCATTTCTATTGCAACTAAAAATACGAGGGGCTAGTCTAAACACCCAAGAACAACTTCCTAGTTGACAACTCCTTCAAACGAAGCACGGAATAAATCCTACGAATTAAACAAAAGGGCATCACGACAAAATATCGCGTGAACAAACTTGCTCTAATGCTAAAACTAATTGCACAGAAAAATCCCATGGATTTTTCTACCCCGAAAGCAATAAAATCTGTGGGGTTGCAACACCAAATAAAGCCACACATAAATGCGGGAAAATAACCTATATACGGGAAAATAAACTAGAGGCAATTCCCTACACGCAAAAATACAAATGACCACTCTAAAATGCATGGGAAAATGGTTCCTAAAACATGGGCATTTTACCTAAGGCACTCGAGCAATCCGGACCGCAAGAAAAATAAATACGGGACGTTCCTTTATTGGGACAGCATGCTAAACTAGGCGTTTGACATGTAAAACTACGTCAAATAATTATGCAAGTCTTATAATCGGGTTCTACGCGAGAAACTACACGTTTTACATATATAATACTCTCCGATCCGACACACGGATTTAAAACTACACGCGTTTGAAAATATGCCCTTTTGTGAAAAAGAATTAAATAGCCAAAATTAATAAAATCCTACGCGGGCCAGATCTGGCTATCGGGCCGAAACTAAGCATTGGCGCCACATACTAATACTATGCACATGCGAACAAAATAAAGGGGCGCAGCGGGGCTCACCTTGGGGCCTTGGCCCGGCTCGAGGCCGAGCTGGCCGAGGGCGGCATGGCTCGGGGGCGAGCTGGGCCGGCCTGGGCGGTGCGCGACAGGGGTGCCGAACTGGGCCGAAGGAGGCCGGTTCGGGGTCGCGGCTAGAGCGGGGCCCACTTGTCCGGCGCGGGGACGGCGCAGTCAACGCGGGCGGTTCCCTCGTCTCCCTCCCGAGACACGCAGGAGCGGCGACAGCGACTGGGGCGAACGTAGATGAAGGGGCAGAGCCGGCACGCGAGGAAGACTAGGTCCCGCGGCCATGGGCGGATCCGGGAGGGAAGGATCCGTTCCGGGCGACGCAGCTCGAGGCGGCATCGCATGGCGGCGCGACGCGGCAGGAAGGCTCACACTCAGGGGCGCGCTAGGGCGGTGGCTGCCGGCGGGAACGAGGTGGGGCCCTCCAGTGGCGGCGGCTCCTCCGGTGGAACTCCGTCGGAGGCTGCGAGGGACGACGGTGCTCGGCTCGGCACCCTGGAGGCGAGGGGGCAGCGACCAGGAGCTCGGGAGGCACGGAGGAGCCAGCGGCGGCTGGTGTTGCACGGTCCAGATCGGGCCCGGGCGGGCCGGTTGCGAGCTCGTGGGCCCGGCGGCGCGAGGAGAAGGTGGAAGGCTGGCTGGCTAGGGTTAGGGCGCTGAAAACGAGGAGAGGGAGGATTCGATGTCCATTTATAGAAGGAAAGGGCCAGGCTTAGGGTTTCGGGCGTTTTCGGACCCTCCGATTGAGATCGGACGCTCCGGAAACGTCCTAGGGTTAGGTGGGTTAGGTTTAGGCCGTGTAGAGGGGTGTTGGCTATGATGAGAGGGAAACGGGCACCCGGCAACGTAATTTAAAACACCGATAAAACGTCCGACGATAGACCGAATACGGTGCCGCTATGGTCGACCGTTCGGGTACCAGACGAACTCCGATCGCGACGAAATTCACAGGCGGCCTGGCTATATTAAAATAAGACTGTACGTCAAATCTCAACCCGATCAGAGAAAGTTTTACGCACACTGTAAAAACAGGGTTTTGACGGTGCCGCGGGTGCGTGCGTGTGCGGTCGGACTCAGAACGGACAACGACGAGAACCGGCAACTAAACAACGGATGCAAGTTTTGAAAACTGGCGGCAACGGGGTGCCGATGCAATGCTGATGATGCGCATGATGCGATGATGATGCGACAAAAGAAAATAGACACACGACGAAAACGGAAAGAAAAAGGGGAATCTTCTGGACGTCGGCATCGGGCTGTCACAACTCTCCTACACTACAAGAGGATCTCGCCCCGAGATCCATGAATGAAAGGGGGAGAGGATGAGAAAGAACAAGAGGTAAAAACTTAGTCGCTTCTTTGACAAACGAGTGAAAACAACGATCCTTGAAAGTAGCAAAGATATGAGGAATGATATGAGAAGGAAGCAAGAATTCACGGAAAATTTCGGCAGCACTTCGGTAGGAAAATGGGACAAAAAAAATTCGATAAGATGGAAGAAATAAACAATATTCATAACAAGCAACTAAATAGAACAAGGGAACACCATGATCTTGATAGAACAACATAATAGACCCAAAAGAGCAACAACACAATGCCTCCGGAACAAGAGAATATGAACTAGCTCAAGCAGAAGAAGAGAATGAAGAAAAGAATGACAACTATCATCACAATAGAATTGAATTGTCTCCGGTCATATAATTGACGTAGTAGTTGGAAAAGTAACAACGAAGAGCAAGATAGTAGTGGGCTTATGAAAATCATCTCAACAAATATGAGGTGACAAACAACCACTAAAAGAAACAAGGATAGATTGGGAGCAACAAGAAATCAAAACTTCTTACACCAAGAGGGTGCATGAGAACTGGAATTAATGACAAGCACCATAATAGCACAATCCATAGGAAAAGCTTTAGGTGAAGTCCAAACCAAGATAGCTCAATGAAGAAATCATGGGCTGAAAATATCTCACGATCATAGAATTGATGGACTTAATTCTCTCATTCTTGAAAGGAATTCTCTTCGAGGCTCCTACACTAACAAGAATGCTATAATACCACCTCAAAGGATAACGGAAGAACAAATGCACTGAAAATGGAAGAGAAAGAATACTTGAGGTATTTCAACAGGAATCTTGAAGAACACATGAGAATGAATCACATCCTTGATGAACCACCAAGAAGGACCTCCGTATATAAATGAATGATGCAAAAATAAGAAGGTAGAAAAGAATAAGATTATGACCTTGTGAAGATTTAGATGAAGCCTCACGGAGAGAAACTTGATAGAACTTTGACCTCCGGAAAATAAAGATAACCACACGAGAAAAGAATTGATATCATGAGCCACTCCGGAAGAAGAATTGAAATCTCTTGAAAGAAGGAAGAACAGGAATAAGAATTATGTTATGCTAATCCTTCACCAAGTTAAATTGATGACAAGCAACGGATTTAGCATACCACTTATTCTACTAGAATTGAATCTTGAAGAGAGAGGTAGATAAGCACCACTTGAGGCAAAATTGAAGGAAGCACCGGTAAGAATTCACAACTGAATGGGAACACCACGAATTAATGGAGAAACATGAGAATGAAGAGCTCATGAGCCAGCTGAGAGAAAACTTGAACAAGGCACCGAATAATCGAGAGACAAGTGAAGAGACAACAATTGAGAAGAATTAGAGAATGAAAGCTGAAAGCTGAGAACGAAGAAGTCTTCTGAAATGATGGCCTTCGGAGGAACGAGAAATAAAAACAACTCAGAAAAGCACCGGATAGCAAGAAAAGGGATTACTCATGATAGACAACAATTAAGATGATGGCACAAAGATGAAATGACGAATCCCCAAGAGAATGGACCAAGATTGAGAGAAACACTCCTTCGAATAGCAAGCTGAGAATGATGACGAGGAACAACACCAAGAATAGCTTAGACACTCCGGAATAAAGGAGAATGCAAGGTTCAGCCAAATATGAGAGTTAATTCAAATAGATCTTGAAGAAGGGATATGACTAATGAAAATCATACTTACGTCATAGTTGACAAGAATTGGAGATCTCTGGGAAAGAATTAAAAGAGCCAGGAAAGATCCTGGGAAAGAACCTGTGGGTTATGGGCCCACTCAAAGAACCACCGTTGAAAAGATTGCCAGACCGAGAGATATTGCACCGGTATGAAGAGAACTAGATGAGGTTGAGCACCTCGAAATAATTAAAGAATTGAAAACAAGAAACTCTGGGACATCTTCAACACTCCGAAAGAAAAGAGAGGAATGAATAACCAAGATAGGCTGAAAGAATCTCCAACATGAAAGAGAATTACAAGGATAATTAGGATATGATGAACACAGATAGCTGAATTAAATTCACCAGAAAAGATGACAAGAATGAATAAAGATGAACACGAAGCTCCTGAGAATCTTCACAATGAATCACCGGATAAGATAGAAAAGAACAGACAGCGGAAGCACATTGAAAAGAAAACTCCTGGATAAAAAATTGAATCACCGAGAAAAAGGGCGGGAGGGTGGGGAAAAACAAAGACAACTTGGGCTAGATGAGATGAACTCCGGAATACAAATGAGAGAATGATCTTGCAAAAATAGGAGAGGATGGAATTCACTTGAAGAGAAACACACCGGTTGGAAAAGAATTGACATGACGACTCTGGTTGACAAGAATTGATAAGATAACTGATTGAGCAAAAGGATTTGCACTCTCACATAAAAATACGAGAACACCTCTTGGAAAGATCTGAAATCACCACTTGACATCGGAGCAACCCGAATTACCATATTTCAACAAAACAAAGGGTGAGGATTTGTTGGAAGATTGTCCTATAAGCAACTACTTGAATTCCCACCTATGAATTCCCGAAATATCTGGTCATGCAATCTGGTACACGGATACAAGGAGTAATATTCACACAACTCCTATACTAACCCGTCACCTGTATCACATCCGTCAACACACAACCAGAATCTCGGACCTTCATCTACAACAGACCCTCGTGATCACAACGATACAAAGTATGGCACTACTCCGGAACAATCTGCACCAGTACCGGGGACATCGGGGTTATCTCGCCACTACTAGTATTGAAGCAATTACGAACATCCTTCGTTCTGAGATACTAAGAAATCTGAATGATAACGATGTGCTCGAGAATCCCCTGGAGCTCAACTCCCCTGAAACTCAAAGCAGATAGGAGGCACCAAGACAGAACTCCGTCACATCGGCATCATATAGATTCCATGAATATCCGCGTGATCCTAAATTTTTTTTGAGTGAGAAGAGGAGTAGAATTAAAATATTACGTCAAAATTCCTCACCAGAGCATAGAAGAGGAGAAAAAAGGATCCTACTCTCCGATATATAACTAGACTCAAATCAGTTTTTCACTAGACTCGACTCGGTCAAGTTCGATCAATCAAGGGGGTCCTAGGTCGGAACCTGGCTCTGATACCAACTTGTCACGCCCAAAATGCAACCCTATCCTCAATTTGGCACGAAGGCCTCGTCAGGGATAGAAGCGCATCTCGTCGTGTCGCAAGAATGGATATCGTTACAAGTACGTGTACTGAAAAGGAGATATATATATAGAATTGGCTTACACTCGCCACAAGCTACATCAGAGTCACATCAGTACATCACATAATCATCAAGAGTAAGAGCAGGGTCCGACTACGGACGAAAACAAACGACAAAAGAAGAACGACGTCCATCCTTGCTATCCCAAGGCTGCCGACCTGGAACCCATCCCAGATCGATGAAGAAGAAGAAGAAGAAGCAACTCCAAATGAACAATCAATGCGCTCGCGTCAAGTAACCTTTACCTGTACCTGCAACTGGTGTTGTAGTAATCTGTGAGCCACAGGGGACTCAGCAATCTCATTTCCAAAGGTATCAAGACTAGCAAAGCTTAATGGGTGAGGCATGGTTAAGTGGTGAGGTTGCAGCAGCGGCTAAGCATAAATTTGTGGCTGAACTTACGAGTAAAAGAAATAAGAGGGGGAAGATCTACGCATAACGGACGTGAACTACTGATGATCAAATGAATGATCCTGAACACCTACCTACGTCAGACATAACCCCACCGTGTCCTCGATCGGAGAAGGAACTCACGAAAGAGATAGTCACGGTTACGCACATAGTTGGCAAGTTTTAATTAAATTGACTTCAAGTTATCTAGAACCAGTGTTAAACAAAGTTTCCACGTTGCCACATAACCGCGGGCACGACTTTCCGAAAGATTTAACCCTGCAGGGGTGCTCCAACTAGTCCATCACAAATTACCACAAGCCGCATAGAAATCCTCAACCACGAAGCTCGCGATCTCGTCGGATTCCCTACTGGAAAACCTCAACTCTGAGATTACCCAAAGCATCACCGGAATCCCGATGCACAAGATATTTCGTCAAAGGTAAAACTAATCCAGCAAGGCCACCCGACGTGTCGACGATCCTGACAGGAGTCGCGTACCTCGTTCTCAGGACACGACGGATAAGCGACGCGTACAAGTGCCAAACTCGAGTTTCCTCGCGGTGGCCCCGCACAGTGCTCTATTTTGGACCAACACTCATGAGGAGCACTGGCCCGGGGGTTGATTAAATTATCCTCGGGGCCCGGGAAGTCCCTATGTAATCTTATTAGGTGATTAGGCAAATGTAGTACCAATGTTGGGCCTTGCCAGACCAGCTTTAATCTAAAACGAATTATCAAGGGGGTCCCCATAACAACCCCGATCATGTTAGGAGCGCTCGTTTATGGAACATAACACCGGTAGCCGGAAACTAAGGGGGCAAAGGTGGAACAAAACACCAGGCTAGAAAGGCCGAGCCTTCCACCTTTTACCAAGTGTATAGGTCCATTAAATTAAATAGCATTAATATGGTGATATAACAAGGAACCCATGCTTTCGCATGGAAACATATGCACCTGCAACTAGCAACGCTAACAACAGGGTTAAGCAAGCGGTAACATAGCCAATCAGTGGTTTGCTAGGTCGAACAGGTTGAAGGTTATCATGGCATTGTTGAGAGGCTGATATTTAACATGTGGTAGGCAACGAGACATAACGATAGAAACGGTAAATAGCATGGCAATGATAGTAATGGTATCTGGGGAAATGATCATCTTGCCTGAGATCCCGCTTGGAAGAAGAATGCCTCCGAGAAGCAGACGAACCGACGTAGTCGAACGGGTCCTCACAATCCGGCACGCGTGCGGAGCTCTATCGAGACGAATCAAACCGGAACACAAATCAACACACGGAATTCACCACACGATGCACAACACAAATGATGCATGAACAGCTGAATACATGCAAGTCACGACATGACCAATCACACATTCAAACCCTACACATTAAGTGAAGTTCAATATGCAACGAGTTGCATATTGACGAAACTCCACGTTAACTATTTAGTTCTATCCCGATTAGATACACGGGAATATTAAATGTGATTAAACATGGCAAGAGGTGAAGCGCAATTAAACTACCTATCTAGGCATTTTAAATGAGGTCGGAAATGACATATAGCACCTTCGAGACGACCTCACATGTTACTTTACAATTCTGTCCAGATCTGAACTATTGCATCTAATTAGTTGTTAAACAGCAAACAAATAGGTTCACGTGATTCTACGCGTCATTTCAAGCAATCTACACATAAAGAACATCTCCAACGGAGCTACGGTTCAAAAGATACAAGCACCGCAAGATATGATGGCATGAATGCAATATGTGTGCAACGGCGGTCATGAGCACTTCAAAACATACATCCCGCAAGATAAAATGAAACTACATGAGATTCTAAGCAAGTTTCATGTTGGACATGATCAAATCGGAGCTACGATTCAACAACTACGAGCAAAATAAGAAATGACTACAATCTACCAAAATCAGCCACATAGCATATTCTACACCCCTCAACTACGAGCTACACAACTCCGATAAACTCAAGCAAGGCATGACACGAAAGAGGGCAAGAAGCACTACTACAACCAACTAACAACAACCAGCATGGCAACATGGATCACTAGGGAAAGAAAACACAAAATGGCATCCCACACACTATTTCAGACTTTGTGAAAATGAAAGTGCAGTTTTCGATCTGAAGCAATATTGACAGCAGCAAAATCTATAGCTACAGGACTCCAAATGGCATGAAAATTTACAGCATGTTAGAGAAACACAAGGGGTACAACTAACTCCATTGGACCAACCTCAAAAGAGCTACAGATCACAAGATGCAAGCAAGATAAGACAACAACAAAATAATAACAGATCCCAGACTTAGAAATATTTCAGCACGTCCAAAACAACACTATTTCTAGCAACTTGTGGGCAATCAAAACACACCTAAACATGCATTTCTATTGCAACTAAAAATACCAGGGGCTAGTCTAAACACCCAAGAACAACTTCCTAGTTGACAACTCCTTCAAACGAAGCACGGAATAAATCCTACGAATTAAACAAAAGGGCATCACGGCAAAATATCGCGTGAACTAACTTGCTCTAATGCTAAAACTAATTGCACAGAAAAATCCCATGGATTTTTCTACCCCGAAAGCATATAAAATATGTGGGGTTGCAACACCAAAGAAAGCCACACATAAATGCGGGAAAATAACCTATATACGGGAAAATAAACTAGAGGCAATTCCCTACACGCAAAAATACAAATGACCGCTCTAAAATGCATGGGAAAATGGTCCCTAAAACATGGGCATTTTACCTAAGGCACTCGAGCAATCCTGACCGCAAGAAAAATAAATACGGGACGTTCCCCTATTGGGACAGCACGCTAAACTAGGCGTTTGGCACGTAAAACTACGTCAAATAATTATGCAAGTCTTATAATCGGGTTCTACGCGAGAAACTACACGTTTTACATATATAATACTCTCCGATCCGACACACGGATTTAAAATTACACGCGTTTGAAAATATGCCCTTTTCTGAAAAAGAATTAAATAGCCAAAATTAATAAAATCCTACGCGGGCCAGATCTGGCTATCGGGCCGAAACTAAGCATTGGCGACACATACTAATACTACGCACATGCGAACAAAATAAAGGGGCGCAGCGGGGCTCACCTTGGGGCCTTGGCCCGGCTCGAGGCCGAGCTGGCCGAAGGCGGCATGGCTCGGGGGCGAGCTGGGCCGGCCTGGGCGGTGCGCGGCACGGGGGGCCGAACTGGGCCGAAGGAGGCCGGTTCGGGGTCGCGGCTGGAGCGGGGCCCACCTGTGCGGCGCGGGGACGGCGCGGTCAACGCGGGCGGTTCCCTCGTCTCCCTCCCGAGACACGAAGGAGCGGCTACAGCGACTGGGGCGAACGCCGACGAAGGGGCAGAGCCGGCAGGCGAGGAAGACTAGGTCCCGCGGCCATGGGCGGATCCGGGCGGGAAGGATCGGTTCCGGGCGACGGAGCTCGAGGCGGCATCGCATGGCGGCGCGATGCGGCAGGAAGGCTCACACTGAGGGGCGCGCTGGGGCGGTGGCTGCCGGCGGGAACGAGGCGGGGCCCTCCAGTGGCGGCGGCTCCTCCGGTGGAACTCCGTCGGAGGCTGCGAGGGACGACGGCGCTCGGCTCGGCACCCTGGAGGCGAGGGGGCAGCGAGCAGGAGCTCGGGAGGCACGGAGGAGCCAGCGGCGGCTGGTGTTGCACGGTCCAGATCGGGCCCGGGCGGGCCGGTTGCGAGCTCGTGGGCCCGGTGGCGCGAGGAGAAGGTGGAATGCTGGCTGGCTAGGGTTAGGGCGCTGAAAACGAGGAGTGGGAGGATTCAATGTCCATTTATAGAAGGAAAGGGCTAGGCTTAGGGTTTTGGGCGTTTTCGGACCCTCCGATTGAGATCGGACGCTCCGGAAACGTCCTAGGGTTAGGTGGGTTAGGTTTAGGCCGTGTAGAGGGGTGTTGGCTATGACGAGAGGGAAACGGGCACCCGGCAACGTAATTTAAAACACCGATAAAACGTCCGACGATAGACCGAATACGGTGCCGGTACGGTTGACCGTTCGGGTACCAGACGAACTCCGATCACGACGAAATTCGACAGGTGGCCTGGCTATATTAAAATAAGACCGTACGTCAAATCTCAACCCGATCAGAGAAAGTTTTATGCACACTGTAAAAACAGGGTTTTGACGGTGCCGCGGGCGCGTGCGTGTGCGGTCGGACTCAGAACGGACAACGACGAGAACCGTCAACTAAACAACGGATGCAAGTTTTGAAAACTAGCGGCAACGGGGTGCCGATGAATGCTGATGATGCGCATGATGCGATGATGATGCGACAAAACAAAATAGACACACGACGAAAACGGAAAGAAAAAGGGGAATCTTCTGGACGTCGGCATCGGGCTGTCACAAAAGCTCCTCCCTGATTTTTTCTGGACGAAACCCTTCATATAGCAGAAGAGGGGGGCCAGTGGGCCAGCAGGCTGCCCACAAGCCCCCTAGGCGTGGCCAGGGGGGTGGCCGTGCCAAGCAGGCTTGTGGCCACCAGCTGGCGCCCCTCTGGCGCTTCTTCGGCCCAGTATTTTTTATAAATCCGAAAAAATCCTCGTTGATTTTTACGGCGTTTGGAGTTGTGCAGAATATGTATCTCAACTTTTCTCCTTTTTCAGGCTAGAATTCCAGCTGCCGGCATTCTCCCTCTTCATGTAAACCTTGCAAAATAAGAGAGAAAAGGCATAAGTATTGTACCGTGAAGTGAAGTAACAGCCCAAGAAGCGATAAATATCAACATTAAAACATGATGCAAAATGGACGTATCAACTCCCCAAGCTTAGACCTCGCTTGTCCTGAAGCGAAAGCCTAGCTCAATAAATATGTCCACATGTTTAGGGAGAGAGGTGCGACAAAACAAGATATGAACATGCTTGCATCATGATCATGATCAGAACAACAATACCAACATATAACCTCTCATGCTAAAGTGATAATTCCTTCACAAAGTAAAGGATGGATCAAGAACCTTACCGAGAAGTAACAACCGATAGCCTGTAGTCATTGAAGCAATTGCAATTTATCACAACATCAGAAAGAGTCAAATAAGAGCTTGTAAAGCAAATCCACATACTCAATCATTCTTTCGTTCTCTACAATTGCTACAACTCACGTGGTACTCATGAGATCAAAATTTCAGCTCGACACAGAGAAAGATAGGGGCTTATAGTTTTGCCTCCCAACTGCTTACCTCAAGGGTAATGTCAACAATAATAATTCATGAATACTTACCTGCAAGTTGATATATGAATATAGATCTTTCCCAAGCATATGACGTTAGCCAAGATAAAGGCGAAATAGGGAATTGGTGAAGATCACCATGACTCTTTCAAGGGCAAAAAGTAAAGGTACAAGATAGGCCCTTCGCAGAGGGAAGCAGAGGTTGTCATGCGCTTTTGAGGTTTGGATGCGTGTCCTCTTAGTGCGGAGGAACGTCACTTTATATTGCCTCCTGTGATAAAGAACTTTATTATGCAGTCTGTCGCTTTTATGTCTTCCTCATCACATGTTCATACAAAGCTTATTTTCCACACACTAATAGATCATACATATTATGGAGCAATTTTTATTGCTTGCACCGATGACAACTTACTTGAGGGATCTTATTCAATCCATAGGTAGGTATGGTGCACACTCATGGCAAAACTGGGTTGAAGGTTTATGGATGCACAAGTAGTATCTCTACTTGGTGCGAGAGTTTTGGCTAATATGAGGTGGAAGCAATCGTAACATGCTAAGGGATCTCTAATCATATAACATTGTTCAGAACCAAGCAAATACAATTCATTATGTTGTCTTCCTTGTCCAACATCTACTTCTAGGCATGTAATAGTTTAGTGAGTGTTCACAATCATAGATGGTGTCAGAGATGATATATTTATATGTGAACCTCTCCTTCTTTATCACTTCCTATTAATTGCAACCATGACCAAGGTCTACGTTTGCCTACCCTCAACAAGTTCCAATCCTCATTCTTTTTATATGTGAAGCCATCACTTCCCATAAGATCATTACATGATCTTTCATGCTTTTGTTCTTTTCTCACTCTTTTGATCATGGCAAGAGGCAAAGCCCTTCAACTAAGACACTCTTTATTATATGGCTCATGAGCTCGAATACATCGGGGGTGACACAAAGCAAAACTCAAGACTAAAACACTAAGACTTTTATTCTACTAGAGAAAGAGAAAACTGAAAAGGAACAGACTAAAACAAAGGTAAAGGCAAAATATGTGATGGTGATACGATTCCGGGGCAACTCCCCCAAGCTTGGCACAAGCCAAGGGGATTGCCCATACCAATGCTCATTTGTCTTCCTTTGGTGGTGATGGTGGTGGAGTTGTTGCAACATGGGCTTGATCCTCTGTTTTCCAAGGCATAGGTGCTCCATCATGGAAAGATGAACGAGTCTCCGGAATCCTCAAATCTGCAGCCAACCGTATTGATTTAAATCTATACTCATACTCACAGTTTTGGTTCTGCAGGTCGTAGATCTGGGCCTGGAGTTGATCAATCCTGTCATAGAGCCTGTAGAGGTGCTTCCCAATGTCATTGGCATCAATCCTGTGCTTGCTGGTGAACTCCATGATCACCATGTGGTTGGCGTTGAGTCCACGCTCCACCATCCCTTGGCACTTGAAGACTTGTTGCTCCATTGCTTCGAGCCTTGTCTCCACGCATCCGGTCTTCTTGGGCCCCTCAACATCACGGATGTGCAACATCCCCTCACGCATCTCGATAGATTGAGGGTGTTGCAGCACTCCCGTGAGGTAGGGATTTTGTCCTTAGGAGCTTTTGGGGAAGTCATAGCGATCTAGATCTGCAACAGAAACTGGCTCGAAACAAAAAACAAAGGAAATCTGCGTGATGTACGGGTCAGACCAAATGGGAGAATATATAATGATTTTTTCCAGACCAGAAGCAGTACTCCGCACGAAAGCGGAGTCCGGGAGGCGCACGAGGTGGCCACAAGCCCCCCAGGCGCGGCCAGGGGGTGGCCCCGCACCGGGCAGGCTTGTCGCCTCCTCGCGCACTTTCCGGACTACTTCCAATTTTTGTATTTTTTCAAATATTCCAAAACGGGGAAAATTTCCTACTGGAAAAGTTTTGGACTCTGTTTTCTTACCGAATCACATACCTCTTTGTTTTCGGAGTATGAAACAGGCTGATAAATTGTAGCGACCCGACTAAAAACGAGTCAAGCCTCTGTGTATCTGTGCCATCCCTGGATCAGTATGCTGGCACACACAGTACATCAATGTATATATCAAAGTGCAATCACATGTAAATAGCGTAAAACTGATATATACCTTAAATATCTCAGCGGAAGCAGTCAAGGGAGTGGAGTCCCAATAAACACCAACGGCAAGTTGAGTGTAGACCGTAACCCTGAATCGTACTCTTACTCGTCGAAGAAAAATATCTGCAACATAAGACGTTGCAGCCGTGTAGGTCAGCATATTGAATATGCCGGCAAGTCACATATGAGAGGGGGTAAAATATCATCTATACTATATGCATATATGGCAGGTGGTGTTGTAAGTTTTTAGCGTAAAGCAAATTTTCTCCTACAACAAGAGAGGGGCTAAAAAGCAAAATATAACTACGTAGTTGGTTGTTAATGAGATGGTTCCGCCAACCAGTTCTCATACCCGAGTTATCAATATTACCCTCATCAAATATATATAATGGTGTTGAGAAATCCAGATAACTTTAGTTCCTTTGGCTCAAGTTGTCCATGACCATGGACACGGCTAATCGATTAGGTTTGAGTACTCTGCAGAGTTTTGCACACGTTCCCCACAAGATTTGATCGCCTCAGAGTATGTCCTCGCACTTCAGGGTGTTTGAAGACCGGATGATCAAAACATGGTCTTTCAACGGGTCCCTCTGAATCCCTGTCGGTGCCCATCCAATCCTACCGTTCTTCTACATCTGCTAGCACCGCCTGTCCAGAGTCGCCGCGTTGTCCAACCAAGCCAGAGCCCATAATGACTTGTGGCTGTGCAGGTAAGCCTTGGGTCTTGAAAATATCCGTCCGTCTCTTTGAGCCTGGGTGAAGGTTTCCGCAAGATGTCATGGCCGTCTCCAGCATCCCGGGTCATCCACTGGTTTCTCCAAGGAGCCGATCAACCGTCCTTCACCCATAGTTGCATTGCATCACGAGGTCTTGAAAATCTTGTCTTAAGAGGTCTTGGTTATTTAATCAACCTCGCATCACTCGTGTTATGCACTCAACCGAAATCCCGTCTACTCAAGCATAGCAATATGAAATTTGTCGTCCCGGGGCCAAGTATCGGGGTTGTTGTGTGCCTACCACATGATACTACAACCTATACTAAAATTTCCAAGTACCTAAGCAGCATGCAATTGGGCAAAGAAAGGTGAAACTACCATGCATCGAAAAACATAGGAGATAGTATGATCAAAATGACTTGCCTGACGATGTTGACGAAGAAGAATTTTCGTTCTCGGGAAATACGTGATAGAACTATTCGTCACTCTCCGATGAAATCTATATAATCAAACATAGTATTCACATAAGCACTCACACTAGCAATCAAAACAAAAGAGAGAGCGAAAAAGAATCCGAAAGAAACTTCAAATAAAACTAGGGAGTCTTTTACTACATCAACACTAAATAGTTTTTGTCTAACAGAAAATAAAATACTTAAATAACAAGGAACTAAGATAAAATAAAGAATTTTTTTCACAAAACTATTTGAAAGTATTTCCAAACGGGATTTGAAACCGTGGAGAAACCAATTGCATGTTATTAGAGAACTAGAATTGATTTCATGACAACATATGAAAATAAAAATCAAAACTTGTTGCAAACCTACTGTTATCTAACAGAAAACCAAATATAAACTTTCTCAAATATAAAAGAAACTAATTTAAAAACAAATATAGAAAAAGAAATAGCTATAATCCTAAAAGAACTAAAACAGAATCTGTTTTGGTAAAAACCCAATTAAAAATATTTAAAAAAAATTGAAACCTAAACTACTGAAAGATATGATCAATAGGAAGCAGCAGCAAAAAGAATAAAATTAAAAGCTATTTTTAAACTCCCGGAATAAGCAAAACAAGCTTTAATTCAAATCTGATCTAACTCAATTTTTATAAATCCAAACATAGACAAATTATATATCTACAAAGACTACATAAAATTTGTGATCCAACGCAAAAAGAATCACCTAATTCAGAGTTATAGACTAATAGATATGAATTTTCTAAGATTGCAATTTTCTGAAAAAATTGCAATACGGGATTTCGTGAATCTCACCATGGGTGACAGAGACGAAGAACTCCGGCGAGGTGGCTGCTCCGCCGAGGTGGGGAGGTCGCCGGCGGGGAGGGGGAACGGCGGAGGGGGTCCCGGAGGCGAGGAAGGGGGCGTCAGGTGCTCCTGGGCGTTCTTCTGTTCGGCTCCTTGCAGGAACAACAATGGTGGGGGCGTCGTGGCTACGGGCAGGGAGAGGACGAGCTGATGGGGAAAATGGAACGAGGAGAGGAGGGGCGTTCTTATAGGGGTGGTGGGAGGCTCGGGAAGGAAGTGTAGCCCGCGAATCGGGGGAGGGAAGCTTCCTGGGAAGCTTCTGCCATGGCCACAGAAGGAAGCTCGTGAGGAGGAAGAAGAAGGTGGGATTGGGCCAGATTGGTTTCCTAACGTGGCCCAAGTACATTCCTAAAATAAGAGATCTCTTTCCCTTTTTATTAAAACAGGAATTAATACGATTAAAAGGAAATACAATATCCTTGGAATATAGGGGTATAATATATTAAAAATTTCAGAAAAATAAATTCAAAAATATGGACATTTTTCCACAGCCAAAACAAATATTTCAAAAAAATGTTTTTTTTCAGAAAATCCCCTATATGCTTTATTTCTTTTTACAAATAATTACTCAAATAAATCTTGGGTGTCATGGCTCAAATATTTCAAAGAATATCCCCGGGTTTGGAGGGTCATGTTTCTCCTCTCTTTTTCTCTTGTTTGACAAAGTATTGTTCACGACATTCCGTGAGTGAAGAAGAAAACAAAATACAAATGAAAAATCAAAAGGAAATTCAAGTGCCACCTTGGTTCAAATTCTTTGTAGTTGAAGAAGTCATGCTATCTCCTCTCGCTGGTTTTTTAAAAAAGATGAATTTGAATTCACAGGAAAAAGGGGAAAGTCATTTTATTCCCTCTCATTCAAAAGTTTTGAAAAGTTTTCAAATTTCACTCAAGATTTCAATCACTCAAGCGAACAAACAATCAATCTAATAATTTTATTAACATTCAAAAATTTGGGATGTTACATAAATATCCCTTAGGTATTCTTCCGGAGTTATGGTATTGATAATATTGCTTTCAACATTTATGGGAGTACCTGAGATATAATGCTTGATTCTCTGCCCATTTACAACTCTCGGACAATTACCTTCCGTGTTGTTGATCTTGATAGCACCGGAACGATATACTTCCTCAACAACATAGGGACCTTCCCATTTAGAGAGAAGCTTGCCTGCAAAGAATCTTAAACGAGAGTTACATAGCAAGACATAATCACCTACATTGAACTCACGCTTTTGTATCCTCTTATGATGCCACCTCTTAACCTTCTCTTTGAACAACTTGGCATTCTCATATGCCTGAGTTCTCCATTCATCATGCGAGCTAATGTCAAATAACCTCTTCTCACCGGCAAGTTTGAAATCAAAGTTGAGCTCTTTGATTGCCCAATAAGCTTTATGCTCTAGCTCAAGAGGTAGATGACATGCTTTAACGTACACCATTTTGTACGGAGACATGCCCATTTGATTCTTATAGGCAGTTCTATAAGCCCACAGTGCATCATCGAGTTTCTTAGACCAATTCTTTCTAGACCTGTTGACAGTCTTTTGCAGAATTAGTTTAATCTCTCTATTTCTTAGCTCTACTTGACCACTGGACCGAGGGTGGTAGGGAGACGCAATTCTATGGTTGCCATCGTACTTAGCAAGCATTTTACGGAAAGCACCATGAATGAAGTGTGAACCACCGTCGGTCATTAGATATCTAGGGACTCCAAATCTAGGTAAAATAACTTCTTTCAACATCATGATAGAGGTGTTGTGATCAACACTACTAGTGGGGATAGCTTCTACCCACTTAGCGACGTAATCAACAGCAACTAGGATATGAGTATATCCGTTGGATTTTGGAAAAGGTCCCGTATAATCAAAGCCCCAGACATCAAATGGTTCAATGACAAGTGAATAGTTCATAGGCATTTCCTGATGTTTGCTAATATTGCCTATTCTTTGACATTCGTCACAAGACAAGACAAACTTACGGGCATCCTTGAAGAGAGTGGGCCAATGGAAACCTGATTGCAATACCTTGTGTGCAGTTCTATCTCCCGCATGGTGTCCTCCGTAGGCCTTAGAGTGACACTTCTATAGGATCTGTCCCTGTTCATTTTCAGGTACATAACGTCTAATAACACCATCTACTCCTTCCTTATAAAGGTGAGGATCATCCCAAAAGTAGTGTCTCAAGTCAAAGAAGAATTTCTTCTTTTGCTTGTACGTGAAACTAGGTGGTATGTATTTGGCAACGATATAGTTTGCATAATCAGCATACCACTAGGCACTACGTGAAGCATTGATGACATTCAATTGCTCATCGGGAAAGCTATCATCAATAGGTTGTGGGTCATCAAGAACATTCTCCAACCTAGACAAGTTATCTGCTACTGGGTTATCAGCACCCTTCCTGTCAACAACATGCAAATCAAATTCTTGTAGCAAGAGAACCCATCTGATAAGTCTAGGTTTAGCGTCCTTCTTCTCCATGAGGTACTTAATAGCAGCATGATCAGTGTGAATAGTGACTTTGGAATCAACTATGTAAGACCTGAAATTTTCACATGCAAACACGACTGCTAAAAATTCCTTCTCCGTAGTAGCATAGTTTCTCTGGGCACTGTCTAGAGTTTTACTAGCGTAGTGAATAACATTCAAGTTTTTATCGAATCTTTGCCCTAGAACAGCACCAACAGCATAATCACTAGCATCACACATGATTTCAAAAGGTAAGTTCCAATCAGGTGGTTGAACAATAGGTGTAGTTATCAAAGCCCTCTTAAGTATTTCGAAGGCTTCCTCACAATCATCGTCAAAAACAAAAGGAATATCCTTTTGCAAGAGATTGGTAAGAGGCCTAGAAATCTTAGAGAAGTCTTTAATGAACCTTCTATAGAAACCAACATGACCAAGGAAACTTCTTATACCTTTGATATCTGTGGGGTATGGCATTTTCTCGATTGCATCAACCTTAGCCTTATCGACTTCAATACCTCTTTCAGAAAATTTATGTCCTAAGACGATGCCTTCATTAACCATAAAGTGGCATTTCTCCCAATTCAAGACAAGATTGGTGTGTTTGCATCTGTGTAAGACTCGATCAAGGTTGCTGAGGCAATCATCAAAAGAAGACCCGTAAATGGAAAAGTCATCCATGAAAACATCGACAATCTTTTCACAAAAGTCAGAGAATATAGGCATCATACATCTTTGAAAAGTGGCAGGTGCATTACATAAGCCAAAATGCATACGTCTATAAGCAAAGGTACCGAAAGGGCAGGTGAAAGCGGTTTTCTCCTGATCAGATTGTGCAACTGGTATTTGGGAGAAACCAGAATAACCGTCTAGAAAGCAGAAGTGTGTGTGTTTAGATAACCTTTCTAGCATTTGGTCGATAAAAGGCAGGGGGTAGTGATCTTTCCTAGTGGCTTTATTCAGTTTCCTAAAATCGATCACCATCCTATAGCCAGTAATAATTCTCTGTGGGATCAATTCATCCTTATCATTAGGGACAACGGTAATGCCTCCCTTCTTAGGGACGTGATGCACCGGACTCACCCAATCGCTATGAGGAATAGTATAGATAATACCCACTTCCAGGAGCTTTAGTATTTCTTTTCTTACTACTTCTTTCATCTTAGGATTTAATCTCCTTTGATGATCAGCAACTGGTTTGAAATCAGGATCAGTTTTGATCTTGTGCTGGCATAGAGTGGGACTAATGCCCTTAAGATCATCAAGAGTATATCCAATAGCCACACGGTGCTTCCTCAAAGTTTTTAGTAACTTCTTTTCTTCATGCTCTGAGATGCTAGCACTAATAATAATAGGATATATCTCTTTTTCATCCAGATAAGCATACTTAAGAGTATCTGGCAACTGTTTAAGCTCGAACACAGGATCACCCTTTGGTGGGGGTGGATCCCCAAGCAGTTCAACATGCAAGTTATTCTTAAGAATAGGATATTGTTCTAAGACAACTCTATCTATCTCATCCCTTTCATCCATATGCATATCATTTTTATGCTCAAGCAAGTATTGGTCTAAGGGATCAGTAGGAGGCACGGAAATATAAGCTAAGACAATAGTTTCATCCTTACTGGGCAAATCTTTTTCATGAGGTTGTCTACCAAACTTGGAGAAATTGAACTCATGTGACACACCTTCAAAGCCAATAGTGACAGTTTGCTTCTCACAGTCAAGATGAGCATTGACGGTGTTGAGAAAGGGTCTGCCAAATATGATGGGACAAAAGCTATCTTGTGCAGTAGCAAGAACGAGGAAATCAGCAGGATACTTCTTTTACCACACAAGACTTCAACATCCCTAACAATTCCCACATGGCAGATAGTATCTCTATTGGCAAGCTCAATAGTGACATCAATAGGCTCTATCTTAACAGGTGCAATCTCGTCTTTAATTTCATCATATAAGGATTGAGGTATTGCACTAACACTAGCACCCACATCACATAAACCATGATATCAATGATCTCCTATCTTAACAGAAACAACACGCATGCCAACAACAAGCCTATGTTTGTCTCTAGCGTGAGGTTTAGCAATTCTAGCAGCATCTTCACAGAAGTGAATATTATGCCCCTCAACATCGTCGGACAGAAGATCTTTGATGATAGCGATGCTAGGTTCAACTCTAATTTTCTCAGGGGGTGTAGGTGTTCTAATGTAGCCTCTACGTATCACAATTGAAGCTTTAGAATGATCCTTCATCCTAACAGGGAAAGGTGGTTTCTCAATGTAAGCACTGGGAACAACAGGATCATTATAGGCAATGACTTTCTCTTCAACTGGAGTGGGTTTAACTACATTGACTTCTAAAGGAGGATGATATTTAAACCACTTATCTTTGGGGAGATCAATATGAGCAGCAAAGGATTCACACACTGAAGATACTATCTCAGAGTCAAGTCCATACTTAGCGCTAAAGTCACAAAAAGTATTTGTCTCAACAAAGGATTTAACGCAATCGAACATGAAATTCATACCTGACTCCTTACCTTCTTCAAGCTCCCAATCTTCAGAGTTGCATTTAATTCTCTCCAATAAATTCCATTTGAAGTCAATATCTTTCTTCATAAAAGAACCGGTACAAGAAGTGTCAAGCATGGTGCGATCATCATGAGAAAGCCGAGCATAGAAGTTCTGAATGATAATTTCTCTCGAGAGCTCATGGTTGGGGCATGAATATAGCATTGATTTAAGCCTCCCCCAAGCTTGGGCGATGCTTTCTCTGTGACGAGGCCAAACATTATAAATATAATTCCGATCACGATGTACTAAATGCATAGGATAAAACTTTTGATGAAATTCCAATTTCAACCGATTGTAGTCCCACGATCTAGTATCATCACATAGCCTATACCATGTCAACACCTTATCCTTCAAAGATAAAGGAAACACCTTCTTCTTGACCTCATCCTCGGGAAAACCTCCAAGCTTAAATAAACCACAAACTTCATCTACATAGATTAGATGCAAGTCTGGATGTGATGTTCCATCTCCTGTAAAAGGATTAGCGAGCAATTTCTCAAGCATACCCGAAGGAAATTCAAAGCAAATATTTTCAGTAGGTGCAGGAGGTTGAGGAGCAAATCTTTGTGCTTCCGTTCGAGGTGAAGATACCCCTAACAAGCCCCTCAAAGGATTAGTATCCATAGTGACAAGTGACAATAAATTTCAGCACACTATATGAATGTTTCCTTACCAATTTCCACTTACCAAAGGCGCTTCACTCCCCGGCAACGGCGCGAGAAAAGAGTCTTGATGACCCACAAGTATAGGGAATCAATCGTAGTCCTTTCGATAAGTAAGAGTGTCGAACCCAACGAGGAGCAGAAGGATCTGACAAGTGGTTTTCAGCAAGGTAAAATCTACATGCACTGAAATTGTCGGTAACAAGTTATTGTGTGGTGAGATGATTCGTAGCAAGCAACAAGTAACAAAAGTAGCAACAGTGCAGCAAAGTGGCCCAATCCCTTTTGTAGCAAGGGACAAGCTTGGACAAAGTCTTATAGGAGTAAAATCGCTCCCGAGGACACACGGGAATTTCTGTCATGCTAGTTTTCATCATGTTCATATGATTCACGTTCTTTACTTTGATAGTTTGATATGTGGGTGGACCCACGCTTGGGTACTGCCCTTACTTGGACAAGCATCCCACTTATTATTAACCCCTCTCGCAAGCATCCACAACTACAAAAGAAGAATTCAGACCAAGTCTAACCATAGCATTAAACTAGTGGATCCAAATCAGCCCCTTACGAAGCAACGCATAAACTAGGGTTTAAGCTTCTGTCACTCCAGCAACCCATCATCTATTTACTACTTCCCAATGCCTTCCTCTAGGCCCAAATAATGGTGAAGTGTTATGTAGTCGACGTTCACATAACACCACCAGAGGAAAAACAACATACAACATATCAACATACCGAACGAATACCAAATTCACATGACTACTATTAGCATGACTTATCCCATGTCCCCAGGAACAAAAGTAACTACTCACAAAGCATAATCATATTCATGAACAGAGAGGTAATGAGTAGCATCAAGGATCTGAACATAAACTCTTCCACCAATTAATCCAACTAGCATCAACTACAAAGAGTAATTAACACTACTAGCAACCTTACAAGTACTAATCGGAGTCGCGAGACGGAGATTGGTTACAAGTGATGAACTAGGGTTTGGAGATGAGATGCTGATGATGAAGATGTTGATGGTGACGAGTCCCCTCCAGTGAGAGGAGTGTTGGTGATGACGATGGCGACGATTTCCCCCTCCGCGAGGGAAGTTTCCCCGGCAGGATCGTCCTGCCGGAGCTCTAGATTGGTTCTGCTCAAGTTCCGCCTCATGGTGGCGGCGAACCCACGAAAAAGATTCTCCCTGATTTTTTTTCTGGACGAAACCCTTCATATAGCAGAAGAGGGGGGCCAGTGGGCCAGCAGGCTGCCCACAAGCCCCCTAGGCGCGGCTAGGGGGGTGGCCGCGCCAAGCAGGCTTGTGGCCACCTGCTGGTGCCCCTCTGGCGCTTCTTCGGCCCAGTATTTTTTATAAATCCGAAAAAAATCCCTGTTGATTTTTACGGCGTTTGGAGTTGCGTAGAATAGGTATCTCAACTTTGCTCCTTTCTCAGGCCAGAATTCCAGCTGCCGGCATTCGCCCTCTTCATGGAAACCTTGCAAAATAAGAGAGAAAATGCATAAGTATTGTACCGTGAAGTGAAATAACAGCCCAAGAAGCGATAAATATCAACATGAAAACATGATGCAAAATGGACGTATCATGGATCATCTTATAATGCCACCGTCGTCCTAAGCAAAACAAGACACATAAAAGGAACATCACATGCAAATCATAATAGTGACCTGATATGGCCATCATCATCTTGTGCTTTTGATTTCCATGTCCAAAGCACCGACATGATCTCCATGGTCACCGGCATGACACCATGATCTCCATCATCATAATCTCCACCATCGTGTCGCCATTGAGGTTATCGCGCCAACTATGCTTCTACCACTATTACTAACTCATAGCGATCAAGTAAAGCAAAAAGGCACAATTAATTAAAGACAACCCTATGGCTCATGTCATTAGCCGTTCTCATTGACATGAAAGTCGTGTTAATCTATACAAAACATGATCATCTCATACGTCACATATATCTCATCATGTTCTTGGCCATATCATATCACAACATACCCTACAAAAACAAGTTAGACATCCTCTACTTTGGTGTTGCATGTTTTACGTGGCTGTTATGGGCGACTAGCAAGAACCGTTCTTACCTACGCAAAGCCACAATGGTGATATTCAAGTTTCTATTTAATTTTCTTCTAGGACCGCCTCTGTTGAGTCTGATTCAACAAAAGTGGGAGAGATAGACACCCGCCAGCCATCTTTATGCAATAAGTTACATGTCAGTTGATGGAATCGGTCTCTCGTATGTGGACGAGTAAGGTTGGTCCAAGCCGCTTCATCCCACAATAACGCCAAATCAAAATAAGACTAAGGAAGTAAGCAATCTGAACATAAACGCCCACAAACTCTTTTGTGCTCTACTCGTGCATGTTATCTATGCATAGACCTAGCTCTGATACCACTATTGAGAACGTCACATGGGAAACAAAAAAAATTGTACGCTCACCAAGATCAATCTATGGAGATCAACATCTACGAGAGGGGAAGTGTATCTACATAACCTTGTAGATCGCTAAGGGGACTCTGAGAAACGCGATTGATGTAGTCGAACGTCTTCGTGATCCAATCACAATCCGTCCCGCGATCCAATTGAGAAAGTCCCGATCAAGTGCCGAACACACGACACCTCCGCATTCAGCACACATACAACTCGATTGTTGGAAATATGACCTAGAGGCAATAATAAAATGGTTATTATTCTATTTCGTTGTCCATGATAATTGTCTATTGTTCATGCTATAATTGTGTTAACCAGAAACCGTAATACATTTGTGAATACATACACCACACCATGTCCCCAGTGAGCCTCTAGTTGACTGGCTCATTGACCAATAGATGGCCATGGTTTCCTGACCATGGACATTATATGTCGTTGATAACGGGATCACGTCATTAGGAGAATGATGTGATGGACAAGACCCAATACTAAGCATAGCACGAGATCATGTAGTTCGTTTGCTAGAGCTTTTCTAATGTCAAGTATCATTTCCTTAGACCATGAGATTGTGCAACTCCCAGATACCATAGGAATGCTTTGGGTGTATCAAATCTCACAACGTAACTGGGTGACTATAAAGGTGCACTACAGGTATCTCCGAAAGTATCTGTTGGGTTGGTATGAATCGAGACTGGGATTTGTCACTCCGTATGACGGAGAGGTATCTCTGGGCCCACTCGGTAATACATCATCATAATGAGCTCAATGTGACTATGGAGTTAGCCACGGGATCATGTGTTACAGAACGATTAAAGAGACTTGCCGGTAACGATATTGAACAAGGTATAGGGATACCAACGATCGAATCTCGGGCAAGTATCATACAGATAGACAAAGGGAACTGTATATGGGATTAAGTGAATCCCCGACATCGTGGTTCATCCGATGAGATCATCGTAGAACTTGTGAGAGCCAATATGGGTATCCAGATCCCGCTATTAGTTATTGGCCGAAGAGGTGTCTCGGTCATGTGTGCATGGTCCCCGAACCCGTAGGGTCTACACACTTAAGGTTGAGTGATGTTAGAGTTGTAATGGGAATTGTATGTGGTTACCCAAAGTTGTTTGGAGTCCTGGATGAGATACCAGACGTCTCGAGGAGTTCCGGAATAGTCGAGAGGTGAAGATTTATTTATGGGAAGTCCAGTTTCGGTTACCAGAAAGGTTTCGGGGTTTATCGGTATTGTACGAGGACCACCAAAAGGGTACCGGGGGTCCACCGGCAGGGGCCACCTTTCTCGGAGGGCCACGTGGGCCGAAGGTGGGTGGGAACTAGCTCCCTGGTGGGCTGGTGCGCACCACCCAAGGGGCCCAAGGCACCTAGGGATAGGAACCATAGGGCGTGGGGGCTGCCTCCCACCAACTTGGGAGGCAAGCCACCCCCCTTGGCCGCCGCCGCCCCCTCCTAGGCCATCTAGGGTGACCGCCCCCCTCTCCCTCCCCCTATAAATAGAGGAGGGTTGAGAGGGCTGCGGCACACCTGAATCTCTTCCACCTAGCGCAGCCCTATCCCTCCTACACCTGCTCCTCCATAGCGCTTGGCGAAGCCTTGCCGGAGAACCACAAGCTCCACCGCCAACATGCCGTGGTGCTGCTGGAGCTCTCCCTCAACTTCTCCTCCCCCTTGCTGGATCAAGAAGGAGGAGACGTACCCGGGCTGTACGTGTGTTAAACACGGAGGCGCCGTTCGTTCGGTGCTTGGGTCAGATCTTTCGCAATTTGAATCGCCGCAAGTATGACTCCATCAACCGCTTTCATTACAACGCTTCTGCTTAGCGATCTTCAACGGTATGAAGATGCACTCTCTCTCTCTTTCTCGTTGCTAGCATCTCCTAGATTGATCTTGGTGACACGTAGGAATTTTTTTGAATTATTACAACGTTCCCCAACAGTGGTATTAGAGCTAGATCTATGCATAGATTCTATGCACGAGTAGAACACAAGTAGTTGTGGGCGATGATTTGGTCAATTTGCTTACCGTTACTAGTCCTATCTTGATTCAGCGACATTGTGGGATGAAGCGACCTGAACCAAATTTACACGTACACTTACGTGGGATTGGTTCCACCGCCTGACATGCACTTGTTGCATAAGGTGGCTAGTGGGTGTCTGTCTCTCCCACTTTAGTCTGATCAGATTTGATGAAAAGGGTCCTTATGAAGGGTAAATAGAAATTAGCATATCATCGCTGTGGCTGTTACG
Source organism: Hordeum vulgare subsp. vulgare (assembly GCF_904849725.1). Lineage (NCBI taxonomy): Eukaryota > Viridiplantae > Streptophyta > Magnoliopsida > Poales > Poaceae > Hordeum > Hordeum vulgare. The sequence goes on from NC_058519.1 coordinate 443,411,631, forward strand.
TAGATGAGAAACATTCTTGCTAGAAACGCATAGCAGCCACGTAAAACTTGCAACAACAATTAGAGGACGTCTAACTTGTTTTTGCAGGGTATGCTATGTGATGTGATATGTCCAAAAGGATGTGATGAAACATATGTGATGTATGAAATTGATCATGTTCTTGTACTAGGAATCACGACTTGCATGTTGATGAGCATGACAACCGGCAGGAGCCATAGGAGTTGTCTTAAATTTATTGTATGACCTGGGTGTCAATCAAAAACGCCATATGATTACTTTAATTTATTGCTAACCGTTAGCCATAGTAGTAGAAGTAATAGCTGGCGAGACAACTTCATGAAGACACGATGATGGAGATCATGGTGTCGTCCGATGACGATGGTGATCATGTCGCTCCCCGAAGATGGAGATCAAAGGCGCAAGATGATATTGGCCATATTATGTCACTTTATGATTTGCATATGATGTTTATCATGTTTTTACATCTTATTTTCTTAGAATGACGGTAGCATAGATAAGATGACCCGTCACTAAAATTTCAAGAAATGTGTTCCCCCCAAGTGTGCACCGTTGCGAAGGTTCGTTGTTTCGAAGCACCACGTGATGATCGGGTGTGATAGATTCTAACGTTCGCATAAAATGGGTGTAAGCCAGATTTACACACGCGAAACACTTTGGTTGACTTGACGAGCCTAGCATGTACAAACATGGCATCGAAACATGAGAGACCAAAAAGTCGAACATGAGTCGTATAGTAGGTGCGATCAACATGGAGATGTTCACCATTGATGACTAGTCCGTCTCACATGATGATCAGACACGACCTAGTCGATATGGATCATGTATCACTCGAATGACTAGAGGGATGTCAATTTGAGTGGGACTTCTTAAGTAATATGATTAATTGAACTCATTATCATGAACATAGTCAAAAGGTATTTGCAAATTATGTTGTAGCTTGTGTTGTAGTTCTACTGTTTTTGATATATTCCTATAGAAAAACTTAGTTGAAAGATGATAGTAGCAATTATGCAGACTTGGTCCGTAAACTGAGGATTGTCCTCATTTATGCACAAAAGGCTTATGTCCTTAATGCACCGCTTGGTATGCTGAACCCCGAACGTCGTCTGTGGATGTTGCGAACATCTGACATACACGTTTTTGATGACTACGTGATAATTCAGTATGTAATGCTTAATGGATTAGAATTGAGGCGCCGAAGACGTATTGAATGTCACGGAACATACGAGATGTTCTAAGAGCTGAAATTGGGATTTCAGGCTCGTACCCATGTTAAGAGGTATGAGACCTCCGACAAGATTCTTGTCCTGCGAAGTAAGGGAGAAAAGCTCAATTGTTGAGCATGTGCTCAGATTGTTTGAGTGCTACAATTGCTTGAATCGAGTGGGAGTTAATCTTCCAGATAAGATCGTGATGGTTCTCCAAAGTCACTGCCACCAAGCTGCTAGAGCTTCATGATGGACTATAACATATCAGGGATAGATATGATGATCCTTGAGCTATTCGCGATGTTTGACACTGCGAAAGTAGAAATCAAGAAGGAGCATCAATTGTTGATGGTTAGTAAAACCACTAGTTTCGAGAAGGGCAAGGGCTAGAAGGGATACTTCATGAAACGACAAACCAGTTGCTTCTCTAATGAAGAAACGCAAGATTGAACCCAAACCTGAGACTAAGTGCTTCTATTATGAGGGGAACGGTCAGTGAGGCGGAGCTACCCTAGATACTTGGTAGATAAGAAGACTGGCAAAGTCGACAGAAGTATATTAGATATACATGATATTGATGTGTACTTTACTAGTACTCCTAGTAGCACAAGGGTATTGGATACCGGTTTGGTTGCTAAGTGATTAGTAACTCGAAATGAAAGCTACAGAATAAATGGAGACTAGCTAAAGGCGAGGTGACGATACATGCTAGAAGTATTTCCAAGGTTGATGTGATCAAAACATCGCATGCTCCCTCTATCATCGGGATTGGTGTTAAACCTAAATAATTGTTATTTGGTGTTTGCGTTGAGCATGAACGTGATTGGATCGTGTTTGTTGCAATATGATTATTCATTTAAAGAGAATAATAGTTATTCTATTTGGTTGAATAATTACCCTCAATGGTTTATTGAATCTCGATCGTAGTGTTACACATGTTCATAATATTGGTGCCAAAAGATACAAAGTAATAATGATAGTACCACTTAATTGTGGCATTGCCACTTGAGTCCTGTTGGTGTAAAATGCATGAAGAAGCTCAATGCTGATGGATCTTTGTACTCACTCATTTTTGAAACGTTTGAGACATGCAAACCATACCGGTTGGTATAAACGCATGAAGAAACTCCATGCGGATGGATCGTTTGGATTCACTTGATTTTGAATCACCCGAGACATGCAAAATCATACCACATGGAACAAGAAAGTAACTTGTTGGAAGCAATGCATTTTGATGTGTGCAGTCCAATGAGTGTTGAGGCACGCAGTGAATATCATTATATTCTTACTTCAGTGATGATTTGAGTAGATACATGAGTATTTACTTGATGAATCACAAGTCTGAAATATTGAAAAGTTCAAAGATATTTCAGAGTAAAGATCGTGACAAAAGGATAAACTGTCTACAATATGATCATAGAGATGAATATCCGAGTTACGAGTTTTGGTACACATTTAAGACAATGTGGAAATTGTTTCGCAATTCATGCCACCTGAGCACCATAGTGTGATGGTGTGTCCGAACATCATAGCCGCGCCCTATTGGTACTATGATGTCTCTTATTGAATTATCACTACCGTTTATGGGTTATGCATTAGAGACAACCGCATTCACTTTAAATGGGGCACCGCATATTTCCGTTGAGATGACACAGTATAGACTATGATTTGGAGAAACATAAGCTTTCGTTTCTTAAAAGTTTGGGGCTGCGATGCTTATGTGAAAAATTTCAGTCTGATAAGCTCGAACCCAAAGCGGATAAATGCATCTTCATAGGATATCCAAAACAGTTGGGTACAACTCCTATCTAAGATCCGAAAGCAAAGTGTTTTGTTTCTAGAAACGGTTCCTTTCTCGAGGAAAGGTTTCTCTCAAAAGAATTGAGTGGGAGGGTGGTGGAACTTGATGAGTTTATTGAACCGTCACTTCAACCAGTGTGTAGCAGGGCGCAGGAAGATGTTCCTATGGCACCTACACCAATTGAAGTGGAAACTGATGATGGTGATCATTGAACTTCGGATCAAGTTACTACAAACCTCGTAGGTCGACAAGGTCGCGTACTACTACAGAGTGGCGGTAACCCTGTCTTGGAGGTCATGTTGTTGAACAACAATGAACCTACGAGCTATGAAGAAGCGATGGTGGGCCCGGATTCTGGGAAAATGGATGGAGGCCATGAAATCCGAGAGAGGATCCATGTATGAAAACAAAGTGTAGACTTTGGAAGAACAACTTGATGGTCGTAAGACTATGAAGTAAAGATGGATCTTTAAAAGGAAGACAGAAGATGATGGTGAAAAGTCACCATTAAGAAAAGCTCGACTTGTCGCAAGGATGTTTCCGACAAGATCAAAAAGATGCCTATGATGAGACTTTCTCACTCGTAGCGATGCTAAAAGTCTGTTGGAATTATGTTAGCAATTGCTGCATTATTTATGAAATATTGCACATAGGATGTCAAAACATTGTTTCCTCGACGGTTTCCTTGAGGAAAGGTTGTATGTGATACAACCACAAGGTTTTGTCGATTCTAAGGATGCTAACAAGTATGCAAGCTCCAGTGATCCTTTTATGGACTGGTGCAAGCATCTCGGAGTTGGAATATACACTTTGATGAGATGATCAAAGCTTTTTGGTTTATGCAAGGTTTTTGACAAACTTGCATTTCCAAAGAAGTGAGTGGGAGCACTACATAATTTATGATAAGTATATGTGGTTGACATATTTTTGATCGGAAGTAATGTAGAATTTCTGTAAAGCATAAAGGGTTGTTTGAAATGGTTTTTTCAAAGGAAGACCTGAATAGAGCTACTTGAACATTGAGCATCAAGATCTATCGAGATAGATCAAAATGCTAAATAGAACTTTCAAATGAAATGCATGCCTTGACAAGTTTTTGAAGGAGTTCAAAATAGATCAGCAAAGAAGGAGTTCTTGGCTGTGTTGTAAGGTGTGAATTTGATTAAGACTCAAAAGACCGACCACGGTAGAATAAAGAGAATTGATGAAGGTCGTCTTTTATGCCTTAGCAATAGACTCTAAACTATGCCACGCTGTGTACCGCACCTGATGTGTGCCTTGCCACAAGTCTGTTAAGAGGTACAAAGAGTGATCCAAGATTGAATCACTAAAAACGCGGTCAAAGATATCCTTAGTAACTAATGAACTAAGGAATTTTTCTTGATTATGGAGGTGGTTAAAGAGTTCATCATAAAGGGTTACGTCGATGCAAGCTTTCACACTAATCCGAATAACTCTGAGTAGTTAAACGGATTCGTATAGTAGAGTAGATATTTGGAATATTTCCAAATAGCACGTAGTAGCAACATCTATAAGATGACATGAATATTTGTAAAGCTCACACGGATCTGAAAGGTTCAGAACCGTTGACTATAACCTCTCTCACAAGCAAGACGTGATCAAACCCCAGAACTGTATGGGTGTTAGATTTGTTAAAATCACATAGTGATGTGAACTAGATTATTGACTCTAGTGCAAGTGGGAGACTGTTGGAAATATGCCCTAGAGGCAATAATAAATTAGTTCTTATTATATTTCTTTGTTCATGATAATCGTTTATTGTCCATGCTATAATTGTATTGAATGAAAACATAGATACATGTGTGGATACATAGACACAACAATATCCCTAGCAAGCCTCTAGTCGGCTAGCCAGTTGTTCAATGATAGTCAAGGTTTTCTGACTATATGCAAGTTTTGTCACTTGATATCTGGATCACATCATTAGGGGAATCATGTGATGGACTAGACCCAAACTATGAACGTAGCATATTGATCGTGTCATTTTATTGCTATTGTTTTCTGCGTGTCAAGTATTTGTTCCTATGACCATGAGATCGTATAACCCACTGGCACCGGAGGAATACCTTGTGTGTATCAAACGACACAACGTAACTGGGTGACTATAAAGGTGCTCTACAGGTATCTCCGAAGGTGTCCGTTGGGTTAGTATGGATCAAGACTGGGATTTGTCACTCCGTGTGACGGAGAGGTATCTCGGGGCCCACTCGGTAATACAACATCACACACAAGCCTTGCAAGCAATGTGACTAAGTGTAAGTCACGGGATCTTGTATTACGGAACGAGAAAAGAGACTTGCCGGTAACGAGATTGAAATAGGTATGCGGATACTGACGATCGAATCTCGGGCAAGTAACAAACCGAAGGACAAAGGGAATGACATACGGGATTGCCTGAATCCTTGACACTAAGGTTCAACCGAAAGTTATTCGAAGAATATGTAGGATCCATTATGGGCATCTAGGTCCCCCTATTGGATATTGACCGAGGAGTACCTCGGGGCATGTCTGCATAGTTCTCGAACCCGCAGGGTCTGCACACTTAATGTAGGGCGATGTTTTAGTATAGTTGAGTTATATTTGTGGTTACCGAATGTTGTTCGGAGTCCCTGATGAGATCATGGACGTCACGAGGGTTTTCGGAATGGTCCAGAGACGAAGATTGATATATAGGATGACCTCATTTGATTGCCGGAAGGTTTTCGGGCATTACCGGGAATGTACCGGGAGTGAGGAATGGTTTCGGATGTTCACCAGGAGGGAGCCAACCCACCCAGGGAAGCCCATTGGCCCTAGGGGTGGCACACCAGCCCTTGGTGGGCTGGTGGGACAGCCCAATAAGGCCTATGCGCAAGAGATAAGAAAATCATAGAGAAAAGAAAAAAAGGTGGGAAGGAAGGGAAGGACTCCACCTTCCAATCCTAGTTGGACTAGGATTGGAGGTGGACTCCTCCACCTCCTTGGCCCGCGAACCCTTGGGGTCTTGGACCCCAAGGCAAGCCTCCCCTCCCCTCCTCCTATATATGGTGGAGTTTTAGGGTTGATTTGAGACAACTTTTGCCACGACAGCCCGACCACAAACACCACGGTTTTTCCTCTAGATCGTATTTCTGCGGAGCTCGGGCGGAGCCCTGCAGGAGTAGATCCTTCACCACCACCGGAGCGCCGTCACGCTGCCGGAGAACTCATCTACTTCTCCGTCTTGCTTGCTGGATCAAGAAGGCCATGATCATCGTCGAGCTTTACGTGTGCTGAACGCTGAGGTGCCGTCCGTTCGGCACTAGATCGGAGCGGATCGTGGGACGGATCATGGGACGGTTCGCGGGGAGGATCGAGGGACGTGAGGATGTTCCACTACATCAACCGCATTTCTTAAACGCTTCCTGCTGTGCGATCTACAAGGGTACGTAGATCCAAATCTCCTCTCGTAGATGGACATCACCATGATAGGTCTTCGTGCACGTAGGAAATTTTTTGTTTCCCATGCAACGTTCCCCAACAATGGCATCATGATCTAGGTTCATGCGTAGATGTAATCTCGAGTAGAACACAAAGGGTTTTGTGGACAGTGATGTTCGATTTTCTGCCCTCCTTAGTCTTTTCTCGATTCGGCGGTATCGTTGGATTGAAGCGGCCCGGACCGACATTATTCGTACGCTTATGAAAGGCTGGTTTCATCGCCTGACATGCAACCTCGTTGCATAAAGATGAGTGGCGGGTGTCTGTTTCTTCAACTTCAGTGGAATTGGTTTTGACCGAGGCAGTCCTTGGAGAGGTTAAATAGCAATTTGCACATCTCCGTTGTGGTTTTTGCGTAAGTAAGATGCGATCTACTAGATACCCATTGCAACCACGTAAAACATGCAACAACAATTAGAGGACGTCTAACTTGTTTTTGCAAGTATGATATGGCCAATGACGTGATGTGATATATTGGATGTATGAGTTGATCATGTTGTAATAGTTAATATCGACTTGCACGTCGATGGTACGACAACCGACAGGAGCCATAGGGTTGTTTTTAAGCTGACGTTTGTCTTGCAGATGCGTTTACTATATTGCTAGGACGTAGCTTTAGTAGTAATAGCATGAGTAGCACGACAACCCCAATGGCGACACATTTATGGAGATCATGATGATGGAGATCATGGTGTGGCGCCGGTGACAAGAAGATCGTGCCGGTGCTTTGGTGATGGAGATCAAGAAGCACATGATGATGGCCATATCATGTCACTTCTAAATTGCATGTGATGTTAGTCCTTTTATGCACCTTATTTTGCTTAGAACAACGGTAGCATTATGAGGTGATCTCTCACTAAAATTTCAAGATGAAATTGTGTTCTTCCTGATTGTGCACCGTTGCTATAGTTCGTCGTTTCGAGACACCACATGATGATCGGGTGTGATAGACTCAATGTTCACATACAACGGGTGCAAAACAGTTGCACAAGCGGAACACTCGGGTTAAGCTTGACAAGCCTAGCATGTGCATACATGGCCTCGGGACACATGAGACCGAAAGGTCGATCATGAATCATATAGTTGATATGATTAGCATAGGGATGTTTACTACTGAAACTATCCTCAACTCGCGTGCTGATCGGACTTGAGCTAGTGGAATTGGATCATGTACCACTCAAATGAGTAGAGAGATGTACTTTTTGAGTGGGAGTTTAGCAAGTAATTTGAATAGTTAAACTCTAATTATCTTGAACATAGTCTAAGTCCACTTTGGAAATATTTGTGTTGTAGATCAATGGCTCACGCGACAGTCACCCTGAATTTTAATACGTTCCTAGAGAAAGCTAAGTTGAAAGATGATGGAAGCAACTTTGTAGACTGGGCTTGTAATCTTAAGTTGCTCCTGCAAGCTGGGAAGAAGGATTATGTCCTTAATGCTGCGCTAGGAGATGAACCACCAGCCGCGGCTGACCAAGATGCTAAGAACGCTTGGTTAGCACACAAGGAGGATTACTCAGTAGTTCAATGTGCAGTATTGTATGGCTTAGAGCCGGGACTTCAACATCGCTTTGAGCGTCATGGAGCATATGAGATGTTCTAGGAGTTGAAGTTTATCTTTCAGAAGAACGCCCGGATCGAGAGGTATGAGACCTCCGATAAATTCTATGCTTGCAAGATGGAGGATAATTCATCTTATAGTGAACATGTGCTCAAATTGTCTGGGTACTCAAACCGTCTAGCTGAGCTGGGGATTGAACTCTCGCAAGAGGCTATCACTGACAGAATTCTTGAATCACTGCCACCAAGCTATAAGAGCTTTGTGTTGAACTATAACATGCAAGGGATGAACAAGTTACCCAGCGAGTTATTCACGATGCTGAAAGTCGCAGAGTCAGAACTCCGTAAAGAGCATCAAGTGTTGATGGTGAATAAGACCACTAGTTTCAAGAGAAACGACAAAGGAAAGAAGGGTAATTCAAAGAAGAGCGGCAAGCCTGTTGCCAATCCGATGAAGAAACCCAAAGCCGGACCTAAGCCTGAAACGGAGTGCTATTATTGGAAGGGTATGGGTCACTGGAACTGCCCTAAGTATGTGGCTGATAAGAAGGTGGCCAAGGAAAAATCAGGTATATTCGATATACATGTTGTTGATGTGTACTTAACCAGCTCTCATAGTAGTGCCTGGGATTCGATACCGGTTCTGTTGCTCATATTTGCAACTCGAAACAGGAACTGTGGAATAAGTGAAGGCTGGCGAAGGATGAAGTGACGATGCACGTGGCAAATGGTTCCAAGGTTGATGCAATCGCCGTCGGCACAGTTTCACTTCAGTTACCATCAGGATTAGTTATAAACTTAAATAAATGTTATTTACTGTTGCGTTAAGCATGAACATTATATCTGGATCTTGTTTATTACGAGACGGTTACTCGTTTAAGTCAGAGAATAATGGTTGTTCTATTTCTATGAGTAATATCTTTTATGGTCATGCACCCAATGTGAGAGGATTGTTCATATTGAATCTTGATAGTGATAATACACATATACATAACATTGACACCAAAAGAGTCAGAGTTAACAATGATAGCGCCATGTTTTTATGGCACTGCGCTTAGGTCATATTGGTGTAAAGCGCATGAAGAAACTCCATACCGATGGACTTTTGGAGTCACTTGACATTGATTCACTTGACACGTGCGAACCATGCCTCATGGGCAAGATGACTAAAACTCCGTTCTCCGAAACAATGGAGCGTGCAAGTGACTTGTTGGAAATCATACATACCGATGTGTGTGGTCCGATGAGTGTGGAGGCACGCGGCGGATATCGTTATTTTATTACCTTCACTGACGATTTGAGTAGATATGGTTATGTCTACTTGATGAAGCACAAGTCTGAGATGTTTGAAAAGTTCAAACAATTTCAGAGTGAAGTCGAAAATCATCATAACAAGAAGATCAAGTTCCTACGGTCTGATCGTGGGGGTGAATATCTGAGTTTCGAGTTTGGTGCTCACTTAAGACAATGTGGAATTGTTTCACAGTTGACACCGCCTGGAACACCACAGCGTAATGGTGTGTCCGAACGTCGTAATCGTACTTTATTAGAGATGGCGCGATCTATGATTTCTCTTACCATTTGCCATTATTGTTTTGGGGTTATGCATTAGAAACAGCTGCATTCACTTTAAATAGGGCACTATCAAAATCCGTTGAGACGACGCCATATGAACTGTGGTATGGCAAAAGACCAAAGTTGTCGTTTCTTAAAGTTTGGGGATGTGATGCTTATGTCAAAAAGCTTCAGCCTGAAAAGCTGGAACCCAAAGCGGAAAAGTGCGTCTTCATAGGTTACCCAAAAGAAACAGTTGGGTATACCTTCTATCTCAAATCCGAGGGCAAAGTGTTTGTTGCTAAAAATGGAGCTTTTCTTGAGAAGGATTTTCTCTCGAAAGAATTGAGTGGGAGGAAGATAGAACTTGATGAGGTTGTTGAACCTCTAATTCCTCTTGATGGTGGCGCAGGGCAAGGGGAAACCCCTGTTGCTGCGGCGCTAGTTAAGGAACAAGTTGATAATGATGATCATGAAACTTCAGATCAAGTTACTGCCGGACCTCGCAGGTCGACAAGATCACGTACTGCTCCCGAGTGGTACGGTAATCCTGTCTTGACGATTATGTTGTTCGACAACAATGAACCTGCGAATTATTAAGAAGCAATGGTGGGCTCGGATTCCAGAAAATGGCTGGAGGCCATGAAGTCCGAGATAGGATCCATGTACGAGAACAAAGTGTGGACTTTAGAAGTACTACCTGAAGGCCGCAAGGCTATTCAGAACAAATGGATCTATAAGAAGAAGACGGACGCATACGGTAATGTGACCGTTTATAAAGCTCGACTTGTGGCAAAGGGTTTTTTACAAGTTCAAGGAATTGTCTACGATGAGACTTTCTCACCGGTAGCGATGCTTAAGTCTGTCCGAATCATGTTAGCAATAGCTGCCTTTTACGATTATGAAATCTGGCAGATGGATGTCAAAACGGCGTTCCTTAACGATTTTCTTAAGGAAGAGTTGTATATGATGCAACCCGAAGGTTTTGTCGATCCTAAGAATGCTGACAAAGTGTGCAAGCTCTAGCGATCCATTTATGGACTGGTGCAAGCATCTCGGAGTTGGAATAAGCGTTTTGATCAGGTGATCAAAGCATTTGGGTTTATACAAGTGGTTGGAGAATCTTGTATTTACAAGAAAGTGAGTGGGAGCTCTGTGGCATTTCTAATATTATATGTGGATGACATATTGCTGATTGGAAACAAGGTGGAGCTTTTGGAGAGCATAAAAGGTTACTTGAATAAAAGTTTCTCTATGAAGGACCTAGGAGAAGCTGCTTACATTCTTGGCATTAAGATCTATAGGGATAGATCGAAACGCGTGATAGGACTTTCACAAAGCACATACCTTGATAAAGTTTTGAAGAAGTTCAAAATGGACCAGTCCAAGAAAGGGTTCTTGCCAGTGTTACAAGGTATAAAATTGAGTAAGACTCAGTGCCCAGCAACTACGAAAGATAGAAACACAATGAGTTACGTCCCCTACGCTTCAGCCGTAGGTTCTATCATGTATGCACTAGACCAGACATCAGCTTGGCCATAAGTATGGCACGCAGGTTTCAGAGTAATCTAGGAGTGGATCACCGTACGGCGGTCAAGAATATTCTGAAGTACCTGAAAAGGACTAAGGAAATGTTTCTCGTGTATGGAGGTGACAAGGAGCTCGTTGTAAAAGGTTACGTCGACGCAAGTTTTGACACCGATCCGGATGACTCTAAATCTCAAACCGGATACGTATTTCTTCTTAATGGGGGTGCGGTAAGCTGGTGCAGTTCGAAGCAGAGCGTCCCATCAGATTCTACATGTGAAGCGGAGTACATGGCTGCCTCTGAGGCGGCAAAGGAGGGTGTCTGGATGAAGCAGTTCATGACAGATCTTGGAGTTGTGCCGAGCGCACTATATCCATTAACTCTGTTATGTGACAACACTAGTGCCATTGCCTTAGCAAAGGAACCAAGGTTTCACAAGAAGACCAGACACGTAAAACGACGCTTCAACCTCATCCGCGACTAAGTCGAGTTAGAGGACATGAATATTTGCAAAGTGCACACTGATCTGAATGTAGTAGACCCGCTGACTAAACCTCTTCCACGGGAAAAACATGATCAACACGAGAACTGTATGGGTGTTTGATTTATTACAATGTAAATCGGGCAATATGAGGACTAGATTATTGACTCTAGTGCAAGTGGGAGAATGTTGGAAATATGCCCTAGAGGCAATGATAAATAGATATTATTATATTTCCTCTTTAAAGATAATCGTTTACTATCCATGCTATAATTGTATTGAATGAAAACATAGATACATGTGTGGATACATAGACACAACAATGTCCCTGCAAGCCTCTAGTTGGCTAGCCAGTTGATCAAGGATAGTCAAGGTTTTCTGACTATGTACAAAGTGTCGTTGCTTGATAACTCGATCACATCATTAGGGGAATCATGTGATGGACTAGACCCAAAGTATGAACGTAGCATATTGATTGTGTCGTTTTATTGCTATTGTTTTCTGCGTGTCAAGTATTTGTTCCTATGACCATGAGATCATATCACCCACTGGCACCGGAGGAATACCTTGTGTGTATCAAACGTCACAACGTAACTGGGTGACTATAAAGGTGCTCTACAAGTATCTCCGAAGGTGTCCGTTGGGTTAGTATGGATCAAGATTAGAATTTGTCACTCCGTGTGACGGAGAGGTATCTCGGGGCCCACTCGGTAATAATACATCACACACAAGCCTTGCAATCAATGTGACTAAGTGTAAGTCACGGGATCTTGTATTACGGAACAAGAAAAGAGACTTGCCGGTAACGAGATTGAAATAGGTATGCGGATACCGATGATCGAATCTCGGGCAAGTAATATACCGAAGGACAAAGGGAATGACATATGGGATTGCGTGAATCCTTGACACTGAGGTTCAACCGATAAGTTATTCGGAGAATATGTAGGATCCAATATGGGCATCCAGGTCCCGCTATTGGATATTGACCGAGGAGTACCTCGGGGCATGTCTGCATAGTTCTCGAACCCGCATGGTCTGCACACTTAAGGTTCGGCGATGTTTTAGTATAGTTGAGTTAAATGTGTGGTTACCAAATGTTTTTAGGAGTCTCGTATGAGATCATGAACGTCACGAGGGTTTTCGGAATGGTCCATAGACGAAGATTGATATATAGGATGACCTCATTTGATTGCTGGAAGGTTTTCGGGCATTACCGGGAATGTACCGGGAGTGAGGAATGGGTTTTGGATGTTCACCGGGAGGGGGCCAACCCACCCGGGGAAGCCCATAGGCCCTAGGGGTGGCGCGCCAGCCCTTGGTGGGCTGGTGGGACAGCCCAATAAGGCCTATGCGCAAGAGATAAGAAAATCAAAGAGAAAAGGAAAAAAAAGGTGGGAAGGACTCCACCTTCCAATCCTAGTTGGACTAGGATTGGAGGTGGACTCCTCCACCTCCTTGGCCGGCGCACCCTTGGGGTCTTGGACCCAAGGAAAGCCTCCCCTCCCCTCCTCCTATATATAGTGGAGTTTTAGGGCTGATTTGAGACAACTTTTGCCACGGCAGCCCGACCACAAACACCACGGTTTTTCCTCTAGATCGTATTTCTGCGGAGCTCGGGCGGAGCCCTGCAAGACTAGATCCTTCACCACCACCGGAGCACCGTCACGCTGTCGGAGAACTCATCTACTTCTTCATCTTGCTTGCTGGATCAAGAAGGCCGAGATCATCATCGAGCTGTACGTGTGCTGAACGCGGAGGTGCTGTCCGTTCGGTACTAGATCAGAGCGGATTGTGGGACGGATCGCGGGACGGTTCGTGGGACGGTTCGCGGGGCGGATCGAGGGACGTGAGGACGTTCCACTACATCAACCGTGTTTCTTAAATGCTTCCTGCTGTGCGATCTACAAGGGTACACAGATCCAAATCTCCTCTCGTAGATGGATATCACCATGATAGGTCTTCGTGCACGTAGGAAAGTTTTTGTTTCCAATGCGACGTTCCCCAACATTAGTACAACTGAGTTATATGTGTGGTTACCGACTGTTGTTTGGAGTCCCGGATGAGATCACGAATGTCACGAGGGTTTCTGGAATGGTCCGGAAACAAAGATTGATATATAGGATGGTTTCATTTCGTCACCGGAAAGTTTCGGGCATTTCCGACAGTGTACCGAGAGTGATGAATGGGTTCCGGGAGTTCACCGGGAGGGGCCCACCCACCCGGGAGTGAGCCGAAGGCACTAGGGTGGCGCCAAAAGTCCTTAGTGGGCTGGTGGAGTCAACCCAAGGGGCCCATGGCGCCACATAAGAAAAATACCAAAAGAAAATAAAAGAAAAAGGGAAAGAGGGAGGTGGGAAGGAAGAGGAGGACTCCTCCTTCCCAAACCGAATTGGAGAAGGAGTCCTCCTCCTCCCTTGGCTGGTGCACCTTGAGGCCTTGTGCCTCAAGGCTAGCCCCCCCTCCCTCCTATATATATTGGTGGTTTAGGGCTGATTTGAGACACAACTTTGCCACGTGCAACTCTAGACTATACCACACAGTTTCACCTCTAGATCGGATTTCTGCGGAGATCGGGCGGAGCCCTGCAGGAATAGATCATCACCACCACCGGAGCGTCATCACGTTGCCGGATAACTCATCTACTTCTCCGTCTTGCTTGCTGGATCAAGAAGATCGAGATCATCGTCGAGCTGTACGTGTGCTAAACGCGGAGGTGCCGTCCGTTCGGCGCTAGATCGGAACGGATCATGGGACGGATCGCGGCACGGTTCGAGGGACGTGAAGACGTTCCACTATATCAACCGCGTTTCTTAACGCTTCCTACCGTGCGATCTACAAGGGTACATAGATCCAATCTCCACTTGTAGATGGACATCCCATGATAGGTCTTCGTGTGTGTAGGAAATTTTTTGTTTCCCATGCAAAGTCCCCCAACACCATCGCCACCCCGCCGTCGTGCTCCGGAGCTCTCCCTCAACTTCTTCCCCCTTGCTGGATCAAGAAGGAGGCGACATCACCGGGCTGTACGTGTGTTGAACGCGGAGGCGCCGTTCGTTCGGTGCTTGGATCAGATCTTCCGCGATTTGAATCTCCACGAGTACGACTCCATCAACCGCGTTCATTGCAACGCTTCCACTTAGCGATCTTCAACAGTATGAAGATGCACACTCTCTCTCTCGTTGCTAGCATCTCCTAGATTGATCTTGGTGACACATAAGATTTTTTGAATTATTACTATGTTCCCCAACATCGATGACTCCTTTAAATCCTTGATCCATTGAGCGATGGTGAAGTAGAGGTTGAGTTCTCTGGCAGCATGACGGCGTGGTGTCAGTGGTGGTGGTGCGATCTCAGCAGGGCTTCGCCAAGCACTGCCGCGATCACGACGGTGGAGAATTCCTACTACTACTACTACTACTACTACTACTACTACTACGAGAGAGAGAGGTATGGCACCGCCAAGCAATTGTGGGTTGGCTGCCTCCCTCTCCCTCTCTATTTATAGGAGGAAGGGGTAGGTAGGGCTCAAACTTGGCCCGTCTTCCAAGGAGGGTGGGTGGGCCGAAGTGGGGAGGAGTATACCTCCAACAAGCACTAGTAGAAAATGGCCCATTAGCCTCGGTTCTGGAACCATGACTAAGGGGTCGGGACTAAAGCCCATAACCTTTAGTCCCAGTTCCCTTACTAACTGGGATAGAAGGGTCTCCACATGGCCTCTGCGGGTGGCCCGTGCAGGAGGTTCTTTAGTCTCGGTTGGTCACATCATCCGGGACAACATGACATCCACGCGTCAACATCTGGCCGGAGCTGGGGGTTTTTTTTTGAATGGGGGGAGGGGGTGGGTTTGAGGGGGGGGGGTTGGAGCATTAATTTAGTGGTTTCATATTGTGTTAGCTAGCTAATAGAGTGAAGTGTCCTCTGTTTCTCCATGCTTGGTCAAACAACAAGTTTTCGTATATCTATCCGACACTATTACATATATACAATATAACATCGTTTACAATTAATCCAAAACATCATCTAATTAAGATCCAATGACAAATCCACATGACATTCTCCGTCTTTAGGTATGATGTGGTCAACAAAGAATCCCGCCAATTCCTCTTGAATTGCTCGTTTGCGATCATATGGTAGGAATTGATCCTGCATCTCGCAGATCTAATTTAAAGAAGGGGGTCAATACATGCATATATATGAAGAAAACTCAACACAATTGTGAATATTATTTACGTACTTGAAATTGTTTCTCACAGAAGACCCGCTCAGAGGTCGAGTGGCGAATGAACTCGCATATGCAGTATGCACTTAAAACAGTGCCTTCTTTCTAGTACATACACTTTATGAGAATAGAGTTCAATCAAACTGATAAGCAAGCATGGTAATGATTTATTGATGATTTTTTTAATGAATTAGAGATGCACAGAACTAGCTAGTACTACTTACTTTGGGGTGCGTAAATCACAAATCCTTGTTTAGACCGGGAACCATATTGGCGAAATTCGTCCAAACCCTGCGAGGCAAAGAAAATGATTACTTGATATCTGGAATTTAACGAAAGTTGCATGCCGATATGGTCTCGGTATATTGACTGAACTTAGTTCTTGAGCATTGCAGTAATGTCCTCATAATCCTCTTCGGCTTTATGTCTCGAGTCTAAGACATTTACTACTGCCCTGCCAACGTCAATGGATAGCAGAAGAAAGTGGTCTCTGGGCACGCATATGTAACTCATCAATTACATTACTTAATTAACCTCAAGTAAGTGAAACCGAGTTTACAGAGAAGACAACAACACTCACTTGAAGTTGTAAGGAAAGCTTATTTCCACTTTTTTTGATGTATAAGGAACGAGTTTAGCAAGTTCTCCTCGGTCTCTTTGATTGAGTTTCGAACCGTCAATTCATTTAGGGCATCTAGGATAATGAACCCAACGTCGACAATTCCTGCTATTTTTAATTCGACGATCTTCAATCTGCATAATATATATAGTGAGGCTAATTATATATACATGCAATGAACGAGCTGAGCTAGAGACTTAACTATAGAAGTAATACTTACAGACAATAGGAAGCCATGAGTTGTTTGTCGAGGGCCAATTGATTGTATAACTGAAATAACTCCTCAAATTTAATACTAATCATGGGAAGTCCAATGAATTCGTGCTCTGGTTTCACTGCCACATACATAGCTTTTTCCCAGACCCCCTCTAGGTTTTCATGTACCACTCATGCAATCTGTGCATCATCGTTGTTAGAGCAGGATGACCAGGTTTGACGAGAGGCTTCCCGTGCACGTATTTATATTGTTCTTTTGTTACGTCATCCCCCAAGTAATCATTAGGATTGGTACCGGGCACCATCTCCGGATGATTAGCGACGATGATATCGAGCTCAGGAATTGTTTTCCCACTTCTTCCTTCTGCTAACCTTGCATCACTAGAAGTAGTTCCCGACCGCACAACTTGTGCATATGTATTTTTAAGAATGCGGTATAGTTGGAATCTGGCGGAGGCGATGGTGGACGCTGCAGTTGATTGATAGTGCACTCCACTCTTACCGGATCTAGCTCATCCTTCGGAGGTGGAGTTTTCTTTGCAAAATGGGCCCTCAATTCAGCACGCCATATCTCCTCGTTTTCCTCCTTGGTCACTTTTCCAGAGGCTTGAGAGATGGACCGAATTTCCCACCTCTGCTTGTACTGCTAGCCGTCGGAGAGAATGAGGCGTATCTCTTCCACTTGAGAGAAGGAGGCGGACTGCTCTAACGCGCCAGACGAGCCAGAGCGGCGGCGTTTGTCTTCCGACATTGCCGATGAGGCGAAGGAGGAGGCGAAGTTCCCTCACGCGTCGGAGGAGATGGAGAAGGAGGCTGAGTTCCCCGATCACTCGCCGAAGGAGGAGGAGGAGGAGGAGGGGGAGGAGGCGGAGTGCCCCGACTCATCGTCTTCGTCGGAGGAGGCGGAGGCGTCCAGTTTGGAAGCTTGATGAACTCCTTTTGCCATAGACATGTACTCCCCACAGCACAAACAGCTGAATCTCCCCTTCACCTGTAGGGTGGTCAAGCTCGAGCTGCTCAAAATTCTCCATTACTTGATCCACCATCACAACAACATAGCCATGTGGAATCGGAAGGCAGTGAAAAGTTCCGTTGGGTTGAGAAGATTCAACAGAGCCGACAGTCGCCATGAAAGTGAGGTTTCGACATTTCATCATAAGCTT
Organism: Hordeum vulgare subsp. vulgare; assembly: GCF_904849725.1. Taxonomy (NCBI): domain Eukaryota; kingdom Viridiplantae; phylum Streptophyta; class Magnoliopsida; order Poales; family Poaceae; genus Hordeum; species Hordeum vulgare. The sequence goes on from NC_058519.1 coordinate 443,429,481, forward strand.
GCAACGTTGAGCCTCCGTGATAGTATCCACGGGGTAGATAGGAGCCATGAAGTCATGCTGAACGGGCTCCGTGGAAGCCACGCTGCTTCTCCGTTGAGATGGTGGGGTACCTTCTAGGGTAGCTTCGTGTCGCTGAGATGGTTGGCCGACAACTCGCTGGCTCTCAAGTTCCTCTAGCTTTTGCAGTCTTGTCTTGATCTACTGCATGTCGCTCAGCTCCGCTTTCTTCTTTCTCTCCCGGCTTGTGTAACCGCTTGCGTTAGGAAACCCAAACTTCCACGGAACGGAGCCTGGTGTGCCTCGTGTTCGTCCAGGGTGCTCAGCACTCCGTAGGGCCTGAGTCAGCTCGTTATTCTCTCTGTCTGGAATGAACGTCCCTTCCTGCACTGCGACGATACAATTCTGAAGCTTGATCATGGGTATTGCAAGTTGCTCCTCCGTCCAATGACACTTCCCTATTTTAGAGTCCAAAGTTCCCCCAACCCCGAAGAACCAAATCCTTGAACGCTCTGGCGAGTTCAATGTCTGTGGTTGGACCCCTTTAGCAATCAGGTCATTCTCAGCTTTGTCCCAGAACGGCCGGGCTTTGAGGTAGCCACCTGACCCCATGTGATGGTGATACTGCTTCTTTGCGGCATTGTTCTTGTTTGTCTCCGACATTTTCTTACTCTTCTTCGATGACTTGTAGGCCACAAATGCGGGCCACTGATCTCTTATCTTCTGAAATCGGCCGACAAATTCTAGAGTCTTCCCTTTGTCGACAAACATTGATTTCAAATCATTCTTCTACTTCCCCAATAGATGTGCCATCTTCTTAAGAGCACACGCATTGACAAGTGGCTCTATAACTGGCTTATTCGGATCTTCCTGTGGCGGTAGGGTGAAATTTGCCTTCAGCGCGATCCAAAGATCATCTTTCTTCCTATCCGTTACATAATCACCTTCAGGGACGTCGTCGCCCTTAGGCTTTTTCCATTGCTTGACGCTGATAGGGATGTTGTCCCTAACAATAGATTCGCACTAAGCAGAAAATGCGTCCTTGGTCAGCTTGGGTTCAATCGGTAGGCCATCAGCCGCGATTGCTGTGATTATGAACTTTTCATCCATGCGCAACCTTCTCTTCGGGCCTCATCTCTTTACCGAAGTTTGGCTCGATACGGAGGGCTATAAAAGAAGAAAGAATGAAGTGTTAATATATGTACATACCTTCAGGCCTAATTAATATATATACCTCGCCGGAGTGTGCAACATCTCCCTCCTCCGTTAGGTCACCGGAGCCGTCATCATGGTCTCCTTCTTCCTTCGGCCTTCGGTCACCGGAGCCATCATGATCATGTACTTCCTCCTCCATTGTTTGATCATCCGAGCCGTCATCCTCTCCTTCCATACCATCGGTGTCGTTGAGATACGACAAATAATCACTGACCATTATCTCCCCCAACAACTATTCTCTTTGATCCATATAGTTTCTGCAAATAATCACCGAGCATTATCTCCCCCAACAACTTTTTATCAGTATAATGAAATTTTATATATTAAGATTTTGTTAAATTTCAGGTACCTCAAATATTTCAAAGCTTGCAACATACATATATAAAACAACATCGGTTGATCTGGCGAGCTACATTAAAATAGATAATTTGTATCGTTCTTATATTATCCGTTTAGTGCTACATGACTAGAATAGATAACTTTTTCTCTTTCACCTACAAAAATTCCATTTAAAAATGCCGTTTGATATGTATTTTTTCAAGACTTTGGCATGTGCCTCCCTGGCGCCGGATGACACTGTCTGGATGTTGCACCATTGGGAACTTTTGACGAACCGACGAATCCTGGTTTATACTTTGCTACAGTTGCATGTTATAAGATATTATTATTGTTCTCCTCTCCCGTTGCAACGCATGGGCATGCTTACTAGTGATATATAATGCAATAGATCTCAAGAGGCAAAAATGTTTTCTTTCAGTTAGAACCAATAATCAACTTAATACATCTCGAATACATCTCTAGTATAATCTGTATATGAACAAAATTTGTACGAATAGCAATATGCACGGATAGCGGCGGCGACAAGCAGAGCACGCGCAGAGGAGGAGATCACCGGGGCCGACAGGCTCAGGGCAGCGATAACGACGGGCTCGGGGCAGCAACGACGACAGGCTCGGGGCAACGACGACGGGCTCGGGGGAGGCGACGGCGATGTACTCGGGGCGTCGACGGCGACGAGGAGGACTGGATCGGGGGGGGGGGGGTGGCGACGGCGATGTCTCGGGGCGATGGTGATGGGCTCGGGGACGGCGGCAACGATGAGGAGGACTGTATCGGGGGCGGCAACGACGATGACTGGCTCACGGGGCGGCGGCGAGCAATGGGAGAGTTTTGGGGGAAATTTTGACAACTCCCGCCTATATGCAAAAACCTTCTGCCCCGGTTGGTGGACCGAACCGGCATCAATACCACCCTTTTGTCCTAGTTGACTCAGCAAACCGGGACTAAAGGTCAATTTTCAGTTCCCAAATGGCGGGGATGAAGATACCTTTACTCCCGGTTTGCAGAACCAACGGGGACGAAAGGGTCCATTTGTCCCGGTTTGTGCCACCAACCGACACTAAAGTCTGTCTCTGGTCCTAGTTTGTGCTGCAAACCAACACGAAGGGCCTGTGCCTGGCACAAAGCGGTGCGATTAGATGTTTATTCCCACCTCGCTAGCCGAGCGAGAAGTTTGGTGGTTTATAAGCGCTTGTGCGCACACAGTCTCGAGCTCGTCTCATATGCAGGCTTCCGGGCCTAAACTGTCACTAGCTGTTGGGCTTTCTGCGGGCCTGAATCCTGGTCCAACTGTCTAGTTGGGTTTCTAGTCGTATTTAGGCCGTGGTGGCCCATTAGTTGACATTTTTTAAGGAATATAGTTTTTTGTTCCTGCTTACTGTTTTTTCAGTGATTCTTTCGTTTTTTGGAATTATTTGAACTCCAGACCTTTTGTGTGTTCAAAATGCACCATTCAAAGCCACATCATCAATTTTCAACTATTTCTGACTTCATTTGGTATTTTTCATGCAGTTATTGATTTTTTGGAGCTAAATGACCCAGAAATTGAAAAGCACTACAAATGAACTCTGAAAATGTTGAAAGTTGGCATGGTATCATCATTTCACACACATAGCATGTGCTAAAAAGTTGAGAGGGTTGCGGCAAAAACTGGAAACACTTCATGTACAAATCGGACAATCTCTTTCGAAGTATCATGGTTTTATACGAAAATTCATCTGTTACAAAAGGAATTTCATTTTTTGGAATTATTTGAACTCCAGACCTTTTGTGTGTTCAAAATGCACCATTCAAAGCCACATCATCAATTTTCAACTATTTCTGACTTCATTTGGTATTTTTCATGCATTTATTGATTTTTTGAGCTAAGTGACCCAGAAATTGAAAATCACTACAAATGAACTCTGAATAGGTTGAAAGTTGGCATGGTATCATCATCTCACCCACATAGCATGTGCTAAAAAGTTGAGAGGGTTGCGGCAAGAATTGGACGCACTTCGTGTACAAATCGGACAATCTCTTTCGAAGTAGCACGGTTCTCATCTGTTACAAAAGGGATTTCATTTTTTGGAATTATTTGAACTCCAGACCTTTTGTGTGTTCAAAATGCACCATTCAAAGCCACATCATCAATTTTCAACTATTTCTGACTTTGTTTGGTATTTTTCATGCATTTATTGATTTTTTGAGCTAAATGACCCAGAAATTGAAAATCACTACAAATGAACTCCCAATAGGTTAAAAGTTGGTATGGTATCATCATTTCACCCACATAGCATGTGCTAATAAGTTGAGAGGGTTGCGGCAAAAACTGGACGCACTTCGTGTACAAATCGGGCAATCTCTTTCGAAGTATCAGGGTTTCATACGAAAACTCATGTGTTCCAAAAGGGATTTCATTTTTTGGAATTATTTGAACTCCAGACCTTTTGTGTGTTCAAAATGCACCATTCAAAGCCACATCATCAATTTTCAACTATTTCCGACTTCATTTGGTATTTTTCATGCACTTATTGATTTTTTTAGCTAAATGACCTAGAAATTGAAAAGCACTACGAATGAACTCTGAATAGGTTGAAAGTTGGCATGGTATCATCATTTCACCCACATAGCATGTGTATAAAGTTGAGAGGGTTGTGGCAAAAACTGGACGCACTTCGTGTACAAATCGGACAATCTCATTCGAAGTATCAGGGTTTCATACAAAACTCATCTGTTACAAAAGGGATTTCATTTTTTGGAATTATTTGAACTCCAGAGCTTTTGTGTGTTCAAAATGCACCATTTAAGGTCACATCATCAATTTTCAACTATTTCTGACTTCATTTCGTATTTTTCATGCATTTACTGATTTTTTTGAGCTAAATGACCCAGAAATTGAAAATCACTACAAATGAACTCTAAATAGGTTGAAACTTGGCATGGTATCATCATTTGACCCACATAGCATTTTGTGTTTGCGCCAAGTAAGACCTTTGGGATGGTCTGCGGTGTTTGCAATTTAATTTTGCTAAAAAAACAGAAACTATCGACCTCAGTCCAGGAACTTTTTAAATTCACTGGAACGTGCTTTTGATCTCAATTTTTTACACAAGATTCATATACAATTTACCCAGATTGTCTTAATTTTTCATAATTTTTGGATTTACATAAGTATTCCAATTATACAGATTACTTCTTACTAGTATGTTTTTGACAGATTCTATTTTCTTTGTGTTGTTTTCTTATATCGATGTATCTATGGGTTGTATCGGGGGGGGGGGGGTATGAACCATGGAGAAGTTTGAATACAGTAAATATTACACCAATATGAATAAAGAATTAGTTCACAACAATACCTAAAGTGGTGACGAATAAAGAAAGGGCTAAATAACCGTTCAAATTTGGAAACTCTATATAATGGCACAAACAGAAACTAGATATATATAAATTGATCCAAGCAGTACATAATAATACATGCAAGCAGTACATAATAATAGCTAGCATACATATATATACAAGTGTTCGCCGTTTTGAACACTACTCGTCTGAATTTGAATCTCGATTAAAATGTCCCAAAGCTGGTTGTGCGAGGTGACGCTGGCCATATCTCACGATACTAATCTTGTGGTACAACTCGTATGCAACATATGCATATTTTGCTACATACTCAAGGTTGATAGGGTCAAGTGGGGTCTTCCCGCACTTCTTGTGCTGAGACTTCAGGAAAGCCTTCTTCATATCATGGTACTCCTTGTCGATCAAGGCGACTGCCATATAAGCCATCGAACTCCTCGGATATTCAAGCTGGAATAGGCCTTCGAGATCAATGTGACACTCAGCTGGTATCTCAATACCAAAGCTGCACCTCATATTCGTCTTGTCGTTTGTTATGTCAAAGCTAGTGAAATGTATGCCGCTATGAAGGAAGTCCATGAGCTCTGGACAATGCTTGTCACTACTGCAACATCAACAAATTAAAATGAAACAAATGTTACATACTGCTGCAACAAGGAAAAATGTTTCAATACAGCTAAAGAGAAATTTATCATAACGATTCAAATGGACATATTGCTATCCTATGCAATTTTCATATCCTATGAACTGATCTTGATAGGATACCAATATTGTAACATATTGTTATCCTATGCAATTTTTATATCCTATGAATTGATGAAGAAACCCTCAATTAACTATCCAATGGAACATCTAAAGAAGCTGCATATTGCTATCCAATGGAACCTAGAGAGATAAGTATATGCAATTTTCATAACCTTTGGATCAAAGAAAGCCTCAAAACTTACCAATGAAAAATTGTTTCACTACAATTAAAGAGAAATTAATCTTTGTAGGATTCCAATATTGTAACATATTGCTATCCTATGCAATTTTCATATCCTATGAATTGATCAAGAAACCCTCAATTAACTATATATCCAATGGAACATATATAGAAACTGCATATTGCTATCCAATGGAATCTAGGGAGATCAATATATGCAATTTTCATAACCTTGGATCAAAGAAAGCCTATTTTATAATATATCCAATGGAACCTAGGGAGATCAATATATGCTATCCAATGGAACCTAGGGAGATGAATATATCCAATGTTGTAACACATATTGCTATCCTATGCAATTTTCATATCCTATGAATTGATTAAGAAACCCTCAATTAACTATCCAGTGGAACGTATATAGGAACTCCATATTTCTATCAAATGGAACCTAGAGAAGATCAATACATGCAATTTTCATAACCTTGTATCAAAGAAAGACACAAAACTTACCTCACCCATTGGAAGATCAAGACATGCTGTCTGAAACACAGCTGGATGACGACAACACCTTGATGGTTGGATGTGAACTCCAGATCAAGCCCCAAGAATGCCTCATGCTCTGGCGTGGCGTCAACCCACTCCCGGAACTGTGACAGAAAATTTGGCACCACCCTGCTCTCGTTCGTGTACCCGACCCTGAGCCAGGTCGTGCCATGTGCGTGCACCTCTCCGGTATCATATGTCATGGTGGAAGAAGAATGGAAGAAGAGAGGGGAAGAAGAGAGGAAGAAGAAGAACAAAGGAGAGGAGAAGAACATAGAATGGCGATAGGCTCTGCTTCGGTTGCAGTTTTCATTGCTGGAAACGACGCGGGAAGGCGAACCATTTGTACCTTTAGTCCCGGGTTGGACGATACACCGACACTAAAGGGGTGATTCGAAGGGTCGCCACCCCGGTTTGATCCACCAACTGGGACTAAAGGAGGATACAAACGGTTGTACGGATGCCCACCACCACACCTTAGTCCCAGTTTGATCCACCAACCGGGACTAAAGGGGATACGAACGGTTGCTGGCCTATTAGTTCTGGTTCTTGATTGGAACCGAGACAAAAGGGGTGAGACAAACCGGGACAAATGGCCCATGACGCCCGCCCGGCGCCCTTACCTCACGAACCGGGACTAATGTCACCATAGGTCCCGGTTCGTATGTGAACCGGGACTAATAGGATTTCACGACCTGGACCAAAGCCCTCTTTCTACTAGTGAAGGTAGGTGGACACCCCCAGGAGGACTCCTCCTCTACCAAGGCACCTCATTCCACCAACCCTTGGGTGCATGGGTGATACGTCCATTTTGCATCATGCTTCCATGTTGATATTTATTGCTTTATGGGATGTTATATTACTTTGTGGTACCATATTTATGCCTTTTCTCTCTTATTTTGCAAGGTTTATTTGAAGAGGGAGAATTCAGGCAGTTGGAATTCTGGACTGGAAAAGGAGCAAATCTTAGTCCACTATTCTGCACAACTCCAAATGCCCTGAAAATTTACGTGGAATTTTTTGGGATTATATAAAAAATACTGGGCGAAAGAAGTACCACAGGGGAGCTACCAAGGCACCACAAGCCTGGTAGCCGCCACCCCCTGGTGGCGGCTAGCAAGCTTGTGGGCTCCCTGACGGCCCCCTGGCCCCCCTCTTTTGCTATACGAAGGGTTTCGTTCCAGAAAACAATCAATCAAGATCTTTTTCGTGGTTTCACCGCCGCCACGAGGCGGAACTTGAGTAGATCTAATCTAGAGCTCCGGTAGGACGATCCTGCCGGGGAAACTTCCCTCCCGGAGGGGGAAATTGTCGCCATCGTCATCACCAACACTCCTCTCGTCGGAGGGGAGGCATCTTCACTGACATCTTCATCAGCACCATCTCCTCTCCAATCCTTAGTTCATCTCTTGTAACCAATGTCCGTCTCGCGACTCCGATTGGTACTTGTAAGGTTGCTAGTAGTGTTGATTACTCTTTGTAGTTGATGCTAGTTGGATTACTTGGTGGAAGAGTTTATGTTCAGATCCTTGATTCTATTCATTACACCTCTTGTCATGATTATGATTATGCTTTGTGAGTAGTTACTTTTGTTCCTAAGGATATGGGATAAGTCATGTTAATAATAGTCATGTGATTTTGATATTCGTTCGGTATTTTGATATGTTGTATGTTGTCTTTTCCTCTAGTGGTGTTATGTGAAAGTCGACTACATAACACTTCACCATATTTGGGCCTAGAGGAAAGCATTGGGGAGTACTAAGTAGATGATGGGTTGCTGGAGTGACAAAAGCTTAAACCCCAGTCTATGCGTTGCTTCGTAAGGGGCTGATTTGGATCCACTAGTTTAATGCTATGGTTAGACGTTGTCTTAATTCTTCTTTCGTAGTTGCAGATGCTTGCGAGAGGGGTTAATCATAAGTGGGATGCTTGCCCAAGTAAGGGCAGTACCCAAGCGCCGGTCCACCCACATATCAAACTATCAATGTAACGAACGCGAATCATATGAACATGATGAAACTAGCATGACAGAAATTCCCGTGTGTCCTCGGGAGCGTTTGTCCTCCTATAAGACTTTGTTCAGGCTTGTCCCTTGCTACAAAAGGGATTGGGCCACTTGCTGCACCGTTGCTACTACTTGTTACTTGTTAGTTTTCGCTTGCTACGTTTCACCTCACTACACCATCACTTGTTACTGCCAATTTCAGTGCTTGTAGTTATTACCTTGCTGAAAACCGTTTATCACAGCCTGCCGCTCCTCGTTGGGTTCGACACTCTTACTTATCGAAAGGACTACGATTGATCCCCTATACTTGTGGGTCATCAAGACTCTTTTTTGGCGCCGTTGCCGGGGAGTGAAGCGCCTTTGGTAAGTGGAAATTGGTAAGGAAACATTGATATACCGTGCTGAAATTTATTGTCACTTGTCACTATGGAAACTGTTCCTTTGAGGAGTTTGTTCGGGATATCTTCACCACGAACGGAAGCACGAGGAGTTGTTCCTCAACCTGAGGTACCTACTGAAAATATCTTTTATGAAATTCCTTCGGGTATGCTTGAGAAACTGTTGGCTAATCCTTTTATAGGAGATGGATCTTCACATCCAGACTTGCATCTGATCTATGTAGATGAAGTTTGTGGTTTATTTAAGCTTGTAGGTTTGCCCAAGGATGAGGTAAAGAAGAAAGTATTTCCTTTATCTTTGAAGGATAAGGCGTTTACATGGTATAGGCTATGTGATGATACTGGATCATGGGACTACAATCGGTTGAAATTGGAATTTCACCAAAAGTTCTATCCTATGCATTTAGTACATCGTGATCGGAATTATATTTATAACTTTTGGCCTCGTGATAGGTAAATCATAGCTCAAGCTTGGGGGCGGCTTAAATCAATGCTATATTCACGCCCCAATCATGAGCTCTCGAGAGAAATTATCACTCAAAACTTTTATGCTCGGCTTTCTCATGAAGATCGTACCATGCTTGACAATTCTTGTACCAGTTCTTTTATGAAGAAGGATATTGACCACAAGTGGAATTTATTGGAAAGAATCAAACGTAACTCTGAAGATTGGGAGCTGGAGGAAGGTAAGGAGTCAGGTATGAATTTCCAGTTTGATTGCGTTAAATCTTTTGTTGAGACAAACACCTCTAGAGATTTTAGCGCTAAGTATGGACTTGACTCTGAGATAGTAGCTTCTCTATGTGAATCTTTTGCTGCTCATGTTGATCTTCCCAAAGAGAAGTGGTTTAAGTATCATCCTCCTGTAGAAAGCAACATAGTCAAAACCAATCTAGTTGAGGAGAAAGTCATTGCTTTTAGTGATCCTGTTGTTCCTTGTGCCTACGCTGAGAAACCACCATACCCTGCTAGGATAAAGGATTATTCTAAAGCTCCAACTGTGATACGTAGGGGTTACATTAGACCACTTGCACCCCCTGAGGAGATTAGAGTTGAACCTAGTGTTGCTATTATCAAAGATCTCTCAGCCGAAGACGTAGACGGGCATGTTATCAAATTCTGTGAGGACTCCGCTAGAATTGCTAAACCTCACGCGAAAGACAAATATGGACCTGTAGTTGGCCTGCCCGTTGTTTCTGTCAAGATAGGAGATCACTGTTACCATGGCTTATGTGATATGGGTGCTAGTGTTAGTGCAATACCCCGTTCCTTATATGATGAAATCAAAGATGAGATTGCACCTACTGAGCTAGAACCCATTGATGTCACTATTACGCTAGCTAATAGAGACACTATCTACCCTCTGGAAATTGTGAGAGACGTAGAAGTCCTGTGTGGTAAGCCGAAGTATCCTACTGATTTCCTCGTCCTTGGTACTGCACAAGATAGCTTTTGTCCCATCATATTTGGTAGACCCTTTCTCAACACTGTCAATACTCACATTGATTGGATTAAGCAGACCGTCACTGTTAGTTTTGAGGGTGTCTCTCATGAATTTAACTTCTCCATGTTTGGAAGACAACCCCATGAAAAAGAGTCGTCTGGTAGAGATGAAATCGTTGCTCTTGCCTCTATTGCCGTACCTCCTACGAATCCTTTAGAGCAATATCTGCTTGAGCATGAAAATGACATGCATATGGAGGAAAGAGATGAGATAGATAAGATTATCTTAGAACAATATCCCATTCTCAAGAATAATCTTCCTTTTGAACTGCTTGGAGATCCTCCCCCACCAAAGGGTGATCCTGTGTTCTAGCTTAAACAGTTGCCTGATACTCTTAAGTATGCCTATCTTGATGAGAAGGAGATATACCCTGTTATTATTAGTGCTCTCCTCTCAGAGCACGAAGAGACGAAGTTACTAAAAACTCTGAGGAAGCACCATGCTGCTATTGCATATACTCTTGATGATCTTAAGGGTATTAGTCCCACTCTATGTCAGCACAAGATTAAAAACGATCCTGATTCTAAACCAGTTGCTGAACATCAAAGGAGATTAAATCCTAAGATGAAAGAGGTTGTTAGAAAAGAAATATTAAAGCTTTTGGAAGCAGGAATCATTTATCCTGTTTCTCATAGTGATTGGGTAAGTCCAGTACATTGCGTACCTAAGAAGGGAGGTATCATCGTCGTTCCTAATGATAAGGATGAATTAATGCCACAAAGGATTATTACTGGCTATAGGATGGTGATAGACTTCCGGAAACTGAACAAGGCAACCAGGAAAGACCATTATCCTTTGCCGTTTATCGACCAAATGCTAGAAAGGCTATCCAAACACACACACTTCTGCTTTCTAGACGGTTATTCAGGTTTCTCGCAAATACCCGTTGCACAATCTGATCAGGAGAAAACCACTTTTACTTGCCCTTTCGGTGCCTTTGCTTATAGACGTATGCCTTTTGGCTTATGCAATGCACCTGCCACCTTTCAAAGATGCATGATGGCTATATTCTCTGACTTTTGTGAAAAGATTGTCAAGGTTTTCATGGATGACTTCTCCGTTTACGGTTCTTCCTTTGATTATTGCCTCAGCAACCTTGATCGAGTCCTACAGATATGCAAAGATACCAACCTCATCTTGAATGGGGAGAAGTGCCACTTTATGGTTAACGAAGGCATCGTCTTAGGACACAAAATCTCTGAAAGAGGTATTGAAGTTGATAAGGCTAAGGTTGATGCAATTGATAAAATGCCTTGCACCACAGATATCAGAGGTATACGAAGTTTCCTAGGTCATGCTGGTTTCTATAGAAGGTTCATTAAAGACTTATCTAGGCCTCTTACCAACCTCTTGCAGAAGGATGTTCCTTTTGTTTTTGATGAGGATTGTGAGGAAGCTTTCAAAATACTTAAGAAGGCTTTGATAACCGCACCTATTGTTCAATCACCTGACTGGAACTTGCCCTTTGAAATCATGTGCAACGCTAGTGATTATGCTGTTGATGCTGTTCTAGGACAAAGAGTTGACAAGAAGTTGAATGTTATTCACTACGCTAGTAAAACTCTAGACAGTGCCCAAAGAAACTATGCCACTACGGAAAATGAGTTCTTAGCAGTCGTGTTTGCATGTGAAAAGTTCAGATCTTATATAGTTGACTCCAAAGTCACTATTCACTCTGACCATGCTGCTATTAAGTACCTTATGGAGAAGAAGGACGCTAAGCCTAGGCTGATTAGATGGGTTCTCCTGCTATAGGAATTTGATTTGCATGTCGTTGATCGAAAGGGTGCTGATAACCCTGTAGCAAATAACTTGTCTAGGCTAGAGAATGTCCTTGATGACCCATGACCTATTGATGACAGCTTTCCTGATGAGCAATTAAGTGTCATCCGCACTTCACATAGTGCACCGTGGTATGCTGATTACGCAAACTATATCGTAGCCAAATACATACCACCCAGTTTCACCTATCAGCAAAAGAAGAAATTCTTCATTGATTTGAGACACTACTTTTGGGATGATCCTCACCTTTATAAGGAAGGAGTAGATGGTGTTATTAGATGTTGTGTGCCTGAAGTGTCATTCCGAAGCCTACGGAGGACACCACGCTGGAGATAGAACTGCCCATAAGGTATTGCAATCAGGTTTCTATTGGCCCACTCTCTTCAAGGATGCCCGTAAGTTTGTCTTGTCTTGTGACGAATGCCAAAGAATAGGGAACATAAGTAAGTGTCAGGAAATGCCTATGAACTATTCACTTGTCATTGAACCATTCGATGTCCGGGGCTTTGATTATATGGGACCCTTCTCGAGTTCCAATGGCTACACTCACATCTTAGTTGCTGTGGATTACGTCACTAAGTGGGTAGAAGCTATCCCAACTAAAAATGCTGATCACCACACCTCTATTAAGATGCTTAAAGAAGTCATTTTCCCAAGATTTGGAGTCCCTAGATATTTGATGACTGATGGTGGTTCGCACTTCATTCATGGTGTTTTCCGCAAGATGCTCGCTAAGTATGATGTCATCCATAGAGTTGCATCTTCTTATCATCCTCAGTCTAGTGGTCAAGTGGAGTTGAGTAATAGGGAGATCAAATTGATCCTACAAAAGACCATCAATAGATCTCGAAATAATTGGTCTAGCAAACTTGACGATGCAAGGACTGCTTATAAGAATCCCATGGGCATGTCGCCGTATAAAATGGTTTACGGTAAGGCCTATCATTTACCTCTTGAGATGGAACACAAAGCTTATTGGGCAATCAAAGAGCTCAACTTTGATTTCAAACTTGCCGGTGAGAAGCGGTTGTTTGATACCAGCTCGTTAGATGAATGGAGGGCCCAGGCATATGAGAATGCCAAGTTGTTCAAGGAAAAGGTTAAGAGATGGCACGATAAACGAATACAGAAACGAGAGTTCAATGTAGGTGATTATGTCCTGCTATACAATTCTCGCTTGAGATTCTTCGCAGGTAAGCTTCTCTCTAAATGGGAAGGTCCTTACGTTATCGAGGAAGTATATCGTTCCGGTGCCATCAAAATCAATAACACGGAAGGCAATTTCCTAGACTGGTAAATGGGCAAAGAATGAAGCATTATATCTCTGGTACTCCCATAAATGTTGAGACCAATATCATCAATATCATATCTCCAGAGGAGTACATAAGGGATGTTTATCAGCCTGTTTCAGACCCTCAAAACGAAGAAGTATCTGTTTCGGTAAGTAATTGGACTCCGAAACTTTTCCAATAGGAAATTTCCTCTGTTTTGGAATTTTTGGGAAATTAGAAAAATAAAACGCAGTCCGGAGAGCGCACGAGGCGGCCACAAGCTTGGTGGCCGCCACCTACCCCCCTGGTGGCGGCTAGAGGGCTTGTGGGCACCTCGTGTGCCTCCCGGACTACGTTTTCTTGCGGAGCACTCCTTCTGGTCCAGAAAAAATCAATATATATTCGCCCGAAGGTTTTGATCTCCGTATCACGCAGTTTTCCTCTGTTTTCGTTTCGAGCCTGTTTCTGTGGCAGATCTAGATCATCATGACTTCCCCAAACGCTCCTAAGGACAAGATCTTCGAGAAGGTCATCAATCCCTACCTCACGGAAGTGTTGAAACACCCTCATTATATCAAGATGAGCGAGGGGATGTTGCACATCCGTGATGTTGAGGGGCCTAAGAAGATCGGAAGCATGGAGACGAGGCTCGAAGCAATGGAGCAACAAGTCTTCAAGTGCCAAGGGATGGTGGAGCGTGGACTCAACGCCAACCACATGATGATCACGGAGTTCACCAGCAAGCACAAGATGGACGCCATTGACATTGGGAAACACCTCTCCAGGCTCTATGACAGGGTTGATCAACTTCAGGGCCAGATCCATGACCTGCAGAACCAAAACTATGAGTATGAGTATAGATTTACATCAATAAGGTTGGCTGCAGATTTAAGGATTCAGGCAACTCGTTCATCTTGCCATGATGGAGCACCTATGCCTTGGAAGACGGGATCAGACCACTTCAACAACTCCACCACCATCACCACAAAAGGAAGACAACTAAGCATTGGTATGGGCAATCCCCTTGGCTTCTGCCAAGCTTGGGGAAGTTGCCCTGGTATCGTATCACCTTTATATCTTTTGCTTTTACCTTTGTTTTAGTTCTTTCCTTTTCAGTTTTTATTTCTTCTCTTAGAAGAATAAGTCTTTAGTGTTTAGTTTGAGTCTTTTGCCTTGTGTCTCCCCCAATGTATTCGAGCTTAAGAGCTATATAATAAAGAGTATCTTAGTCAAGGTGAAAGTGCGTTATATCGACTAGAGGGGGGGTGAATAGGAGATTTTTAGAATTTCATCACCGAGGAAATTCCTTTTGAGGAAATTCCTCACTGATGACTAACTTACAGCGGAAACAGTTAAGGATCAGTCGTGCAATCGTTCACAACAGCAGTATTACAGAGTGAAGATTATGAAAACAGATTGCACAGTAAGCAGGCACGCAGAATACAGATGATGATCAACTCAAGTGAAGAATTTGGGGTTGAGGAAATTCAGAGAAAGTCTTCAGCAAATTCTTCAAACACTCACAGTGAATGTCATCAACACATAATACAGAGAATGTAAAGAGTTGAGGAATTAGAACCCGATTCTTGGTGAAGACTGTTGTTGATGACCCAGTTCCAACTGCTCTGACAGTTGTACATCTGGTTTGGAGCGGCTTGGTATTTAAACCAAAGGACACCCAGTCCCGGGACACACAGTCCCTACCGTATTCTCCTTGAGCTAAGTACACACAGTCCTCGCCCAACACTCGTGATAAGTCTTCAGGGCAGACTTCCAAACCCTCACAAACTCGGTCACCCGGCGATCCACAATTGACTGCTGGATTGCTCTAGACCATGACGCCTAACCGTCTGGAGGATGCACAGTCCTCAAAGGTAAAAGGCTCCAGTTCCACACAGGAACAACTTCTTCAGTGATGCTCAATCACTAGGTTTGGTTTGTGGTTTCGGTGGGTGGTGTATTTCCTCACTGATGATTTACTCTCGTAGGCTCTGAGAAATTTGGGTTGCTCTTATGACAAGTGTCAGTTTCTAACGGAGCATCCAACCAGCTAGTGGTTGTGGGGGGCGGCTATTTATAGCCTGGGAGCATCCCGACATGATTTGACA
Organism: Hordeum vulgare subsp. vulgare; assembly: GCF_904849725.1. Classification (NCBI taxonomy): domain Eukaryota; kingdom Viridiplantae; phylum Streptophyta; class Magnoliopsida; order Poales; family Poaceae; genus Hordeum; species Hordeum vulgare. The sequence goes on from NC_058519.1 coordinate 443,444,904, forward strand.
TTAATGCCCTTAAATAATATGACCGTTGGAGTGGATAAGATCAGTGACTTGGCGTGGCTTATCGAAACGGTCGGGACCCTCAACTGTGAGAGTCCTCATGTCACTCATATTCCTCACTTGAGGCTTTTGGTAGGATTTGGCTTGGGTTGAGCATCATGAGGAAATCCATTCCATAGTGTTACTTTGACCCCCTTTAACAGTATGGTGTTCCTATTCATCAAATGCGAGGAAAGTAAAACAGAAAACGTAAATCTTCACGCTTCAATTTCTTCAACCTGATTTTCTTCAGGAACCACCGATCTTCTCAATATCAATATCTTCATGAGGAATATCAATTTCATTGCAGATTCCTCGTCATTCATTTCTTCAGCTTCAGACCAATTTCTTCAACTGAAGACATATATTTTTAGGGGTCGATATTCTTCAAATAGCTCAAACTCCTCAATGACTTATAGATCCTGTGTACACTTATAAACACATTAGATACTTAACCTATAAGTCTTCAAACCACCAAAATCACTAAGGGGCACTAGATGCACTTACAATCTTCCCCTTTTTGGTGGTTGATGACAATTAGGTTAAGTATTCAACAGGGAATAAAAATGTGAAGTGTAAATACTCAATTGAGGAATTTGAAGACAAGATTCACAGAGACTCCCTCTGAAGATGTGCATACCTTGAGGATTTTGCTTTTATAGCATATACACATTGATGATTTATATCATGGAGATCTCCCCCTGAATCTTGTAAATCATGCATACATATAACATATTATATGAAGAAAATGAAGATGCATGATGGCAAATGGTATCTGACGAATTCCAGCATGCGTGCATTAAAACTTGAGGAATAAGCATGCGAAGAAAAACGTTCAAAAAGCGTCAGAGTACCATCGGGCTTAAGTTACAACTCATTACATAAAAACTTCAGAAGAGCCAAGAGTTTGTAACTTAAATATAGTTCATAAGCCCCAAAAATAAATCCCGTTTGAAGACTAACTCTCAAGTTTCTCCCCCTTTGTCATCAAGTGACAAAAAGGGACAAACGGAGGACTAACGCCCGTGAAGACTTCATTTCTTGGCGGTGGATGAAGATCCTTGGCGCTTCTTGGGTGTAGTCTTCTTCCTTGGGCCTGTTGCGGTGTCGAGCTGTTCCTCATCAGACTCGGCGGTGCGGAAGGACGAGAAGGAGCTGTCTTCAAGATCTGGCACTGGAATGGGCCTGAACTTCTTCTTGGGAGGCCACGACCAGTCAAAGTCCTGCTCAAAGTTCAATTCTTCAAGCTCAGTCTGGGTCTTCAGATGTGCAAGGGTAGCCCAGGTGCGATCAAAAACCTCATGCAGATAGTGATGATTAAGTTTCACAGAGTTCTGTGTCTCAGTGAGGGTTTTCGCAATGGCACCAAACTGGCGTTTGACCCATTTGTGATTGTGATCCACCTTCTGATGAAGACTGAGGAGAAGCTCTCTGGTGTTTAGCACGCGAGGAGGAACATGGCTTGGTGGACGAGTCTCAGTATCGTCCCATGAGGAATATGCATCTGGCTCTTTAAATTGACCATCAAGAGGCCTGGTGCCTTCATCAATCACAGACTTTCCTTTTCCCTCAATGGGCTCGAAAGTCTTCTTGTTGACCCGGATAGGAGGCATATAACCAACATGGTTCTGGAAGTCTGCGTGGAAGTTGATGCCTGTCCTTGTCCTGAGGAATCTCATGATCGATGGTGCATAAATTTTGTGATCATAGGGGCACATTGCATTGTCAGCCAAAGTCCTCAAGAAGAAATCATGGATATTCATGGGGATACCGTGAATGATGTTGAAGAGGATATTCTTCATGAGGCCGACGACATCTTCTTCATCGTCATGGCCTTTGATGGGCGCGAGCACACTACAGAGAATGCGGTAGACAGACCGGGGTGTGTACTTGAGCTCATGGACGAGGAATGTGGTTCTTGAGGGCTTTCCTGCAGCCAAAGGCTTCATGAGGACTTCCATCATTCCATTTGGTAGCTCACGCTCACCATAAAGCTTCACTGCCCCTTCTGAAGGAATTGGTACGGGCAGTTCTCTGAGGAGTTCAGACGCTGGAGCCTTGTAGTGAATGTTTTGGGTCATCCAGTCGAACACCCAAGTGTTGATGTCATCAGCATTGCCCGAGATGTGCAGAGTTGCATAGAACTGAAGAATAAGCTCACTATTCCAATCTTATATGTCGGAGCACATAGGGAGCAAACCTGCATCATGGAGTACACTGAGGACTGGTTCCATGCAGGGAATTTCTTCAAGTTCATCATGAGGAATGTGCCTGTGCTGGAATATCTTGTTGCGTCCACAGAGCACAGAAGCATAGTAGTTCATCTGAGTCCTTGTCCAAAACTTCAGATGCCTCATTTGAGGCTTGTCATAAGGATTCTCTCCGATGAAATACATGCGTTCCTCAAAGAAATTTTCTTTCTCAAACTTGGGCCGCTTCGAGAATGGCTGGCGCTGAACTGGCTGGATAGTGTGCTGAGGAATGGGTGGGGAAACAACCATGGCAGTCTCTGGGTTGAGCACAATGAATTCATTGTCAGGGGCGGGAACATTTTCTTCAGCAGTGTCCTCAGGTTGAGGAATTTCATCAGCTGGTATTTCTTGCTCTGGCTGAGCTTCAGGCTGAGGAATTTCTTCTTCCTCCTCAGCTTGAGGAGTTTGGTCAGCCTGTTCAGTGGGAGGAGCCTGCTCAGACTGGACATATTCTTCAGCTTGTTTTTCATCAGCTGACTTTGTGGCAGAAGCAGATTCATCAGCTGCTGCAGCTGAAGCTTGAGTAGTCTCTTTCTGAGGAATATGAGGTTGAGGACTGTCATCAATCTGTATTTCGTCATCAGTATGCTCCTCAGAGGCAGCATCCTTCGTTTCCTCATCTGCCCTTATAGTTTGGTCACCAATGACGACCATTTCATATGAAGGTGCAACATTTAGAGGCACCAGGTCCAGAGGGGCAGATTCTTCAGTTTCCTTGAGGCGTTTTGCCTCAATCTTTTCTTCTGCTGAGGAAGCTTTTCTCTTCTTCGCTTCCTTCTCAGCAGCTCTTGTCTTTTTCACGTCTGATGCAGACGGGATTAACTTCTTCACCTTTGAAGCTTTTGGTGAAGGTGTTTTCTCGACAGATTCTTCAGCTGGCAGTGAGGAACCAGCTGGAACAGAGTCATCAGCCTGCTTTGGTGAAGCAGCTGGATCAGTAGAAGTTGCATCAGGGGTTGTAGTTTCATCAGTGGTGGTCTTGGTGATGATCTCTTCAATGGCCGGCTCATCAGCTCGGCGCTCTTGGTGTTGTTCCTCACTTTGAGGAATTTCCTCCTCATCAGGAGATGCATCTTCTGGCTGTTCAACCAGGGGCTGAGGAGTTGGTGCTGGTTGTGGGTGTCGCTTGTTGTAGTCATCAACAGCACTAGTGGCTAGCCTGATGAAATTGCGTTTGATGCTTGTGCGGTCTGACAGTTTCTCACACTTGTCAGACAAGACTTGCAACTCTGCCTGGGTTGACACCAATGCTTCAGGCGTAAGCTTGAGGACATTTTGCCTGAGGAATTTCTCCTTTCTGGCCTTTGCAATCATTGCCTGCTTGGCCTTCTGTTCCTTCCACTTGGCTTCGTTTATGAAGGTAGCCACCATGTGGCTGACGCCAGGAGGAAGTTTCAAATCATCAATGGGTGTGTTTGGGTCTTCATACCATACATTGATGAAGTCGAGGAGGACCTTGGGGTCCATGGCCAGAGGAATAGCACTGCCTGATGCTTGTGCTACCCGTTCTTGCTTGTTTCTGATGATGGCTTGCAAAGTTTCATCATCATACTCATCACTTCCCTCTGATGCAGACGGGACTGCGATGATTTTGCTGGGGCTGGGCAGAGGTGCAGGTTCAGTAGTTGTCAAAGTCTTCACAAGGGGAGTTGAAGACTTTGTCTCCGAGCTAGTTGCAGTTGGGAGTGAGGAGCTGGAGCTGGCAGTCGTAGTCTTCACGACTTTCTTCTGTACTGGCTTTGGAGGTGGAGCTGAGGACTTTGGTGTAGGTGAGATGGGTGTTGTGGGTTTTGGCGCTGTTGGTTTTGGAGTTGACGGTTTTGGAACCGAGGGTTTTGGAGCTGAGGGTTTTAGAGCTGAGGGTTTTGTGACAGAAGCCTGTCCAGACTTCTCTTGAGGCTTTGGAGCCTTTGGCTTTGATGGTGCAGACTGCTTTTGAGGAATCTCTGAGCCTGAAGTTTCTGCTGCCGAGGAATGAGCAGCACCGGAGGCAGCAACTGAGGATTCATTAAATTTCTTCACTGCTGTTTCGGCTTGCTTCTTGAGCTTGGCCAGATGCCTTTCTTTTTCATCTGGGTAGTCATCAAGTGTCATAAGACTTGAGGGATGAGCTACTTGATGATCCTCAAGTGGAGCTCTTCTGCCAGGAGGCTTCGAAGCGAATTTCTTCGCATATTTTGGGGTCACAAACCTGTACTCCTTCCACTCCTTTGCCCATCTGCGTTCAATTTTCTGCAGCCTAATCTTTCTTTTAGGCATTGTCTCAGGTTCATCATCAGGCGTGCAATAGTCCATGTATATGTCATCAGGAATATCAACAGCTGTGTTCTACTCCAGTTTCTTTCCTCCCTTCTGTTTCCTTTCTTCCTCCCTTTTCTTCAGACGAGGAATTTGCTGATGATTTTGAACTCTTGAAGATTCTGATGAGCCTTGAAGAGTTTCTTCTAGAAACGCTGCAAATGAGTTAATGTGATGAGAACCGAGAGATTCATCAGCTGACATGTGTGTACCTGTGAACAGAGTATAGTTGCGAGGAATTTGGAGAGGTCATATGCGTTCTCAGATTTGAAGAAAATGAAAAAGTTTGACAGTTTGAGGAATATAACCAGTGGTTGAGGAATTTGCTTAAGCATACTGTTCTTGGGTTCCAGAGTTGTACAGATCCGAAAATTCGCACAATTGAGGAATCTCGTGAAAATCTTAGATGCTTAGCTAGTTCATCAATGATTGTGGTGATGGATAGTGTTTGAGGAATCATGTGCACATCGTATCTTGAGGAAAAACAGATTTCACATGGGAGAGGTAAAATTTCAGATCTAATCTGCTGTAAAAATGGGATTGATTTACCCTGGAAGGTGCGAACGAAGAACACAAAAAAGGTGGCGTTGGAGAGGCTCTTCGGTCAAGTGTCCAATGCACCCTAACTTGGCAGCAGAGGACGTCTACGGCGGCGGCGGACGTAGATGTTCCGACTCCGGCGTGATCCTGGCGGCGAGAAGGTTGAGGCAGTGAAGCTCTTCCTTGCCGGCGACAAGACTACCAGCGGTGGCGCTAGGGTTCGGTGTGCTGTGGCAGGAGAGCGATGAGGCGAAGAAGATGATACCAAGGGGGATAAGGACATATTTATAGCCCGAAAGTTACTGTTTGGCGCGAAAGTTTCGGACCAAATAGCCCTTGCCTCTACGTCTCCGCTGGACACGTGTAGCTCCCGTACGATGCGGTGGAGATAGTGGAGATCGTGGTTATCCGATCGTGGGAAGTGGGGGTTCAGTTACTATTCCTTTTAAAGAAAACAATTTTTGAAGATTTGAGGATTTTTGTTACAAAATCATCAGCTGACAAGGATGGAGTGAGGATTTTGAACAAAGTTTCAAGTAGAACGCATATGAAGTATTGAATGGACTGGATAAGTATAGCATAGAGGGAAAGTCGGGTCCGATCACATTCACTTAGCAGAAACATCAACTTGAAGAAATAGCAATAAGTGAATGCTGTTGAGGACTAGAAATCACAGTCTACCTAGGCAAATGAAAGTCATCAAGTGTTTTTGAAGATTTTGCAATAGATCATCACAATGAAGAACAGCTGTTTTGAAGAAAAATGCATTGTGAGGAAATTGATCATTTGAAGAAAATCAACTTGAGGAATTTCACATTGGGTGGTGGCGTTACCCACCATATAGGAATGTTGATTACAGGCGCCACGTACAATTGTCGTAGGGCCCTGAGAATCAATTTCTTCATTAATTTCTTCACATTCAGAGTGACTTTCTTCATTGGTTGAAGAAAATCGTTGCATCATGTGTTGCACATCTAAGTCATCAACTTTGCATAAGTGTTAGGATGTGTGCATGTTTTACAAAACATTTGAAGACTCTAAGATATTTAGCTCACACCGCAACTTGCAAAACCTTTTCTCATCCAAGGGCTTAGTGAAGATATCAGCCAGTTGATCATCAGTCTTCACATGGTCGATGAGGATATTGCCCTTGAGGACATGGTCCCGAAGAAAATGACGACGAATCTGGATGTGCTTGGTCTTCGAGTGCTCCACTGGGTTGTAGGCAATCTTGATAGCACTCTCATTTTCACAGTAGAGAGGCACATTCTTCATGTTGATGCCATAGTCCTTGAGGGTTTGCTTCATCCATAGCAATTGAGCACAGCAAGAACCAGCAGCAATGTACTCAGCTTCGGCAGTGGAGAGTGATACGCAGTTCTGCTTCTTTGAGGACCAACAAACTAGTGATCTTCCGAGGAAATGGCATGTGCCAGATGTTGACTTACGATCCACACGGTCACCAGTGTAGTCTGAATCAGAATACCCTACCAGATGAAGATTGGAGCCCTTGGGATACCATAATCCTAGTGTTGGTGTGTGAGCTAAGTATCGAAGAATATGTTTCACAACCTTATGGTGTGATTCCTTCGGTTTTGCTTGAAAACGTGCACACATGCAAACACTAAGCATTATGTCTGGCCTAGATGCACATAGATACAATAAAGAGCCAATCATAGAACGGTATACCTGCTGATCGAAATCTTTACCATTTTCATCAGTGCCGAGGTGACCGTTGGTAGGCATTGGAGTCTTGGCACCTTTGCATTCATGCATGTCGAATTTCCTCAGAACATCCTTGAGGTATTTCTCCTGTGATATGAAGATTCCATTGTTTTGTTGACGAATTTGAAGACCTAAGAAGAATTTCAGCTCCCCCATCATGGACATATGATATTATTCACTCATCATATAGGCAAATTCATCACTATATCTTTTGTCAGTACAACCAAATATGATGTCATCCACATATATTTGACATACAAACAGCTCATTATCATAAGATTTTGTGAAAAGAGTTGGATCGAGTGAACCAGGTTTGAAGCCTTTCTTCATGAGGAATTCCTTCAATGTATCATACCATGCCCGAGGGGCTTGCTTGAGGCCATACAGAGCCTTTTTGAGTCTGGAGACTTTGTCTGGATTCTTTGGATCCTCGAAACCTGGGGGCTGAGCAACATATACTTCTTCCTCAAGCTTACCATTGAGGAATGCACTTTTCACATCCATTTGATATAAGATGATGTTATAATGATTAGCATAAGCAAGTAGAATTCAAATAGCTTCAAGTCTAGCAACAGGTGCAAAAGTTTCATCGAAATCTATTCCTTCAACCTGGGTTTAGCCTTGGGCTACAAGTCGTGCCTTGTTCCTCACCACTTGACCGTCCTCATCTTGCTTGTTTCGGAAAATCCACTTGGTGCCGATGATGTTATGCTTGCGAGGATCTGGTCGTTTGACGAGCTCCCATACGTCATTCAGCTTGAATTGAAGAAGTTCGTCTTGCATCGCTTGGATCCACTCCGGTTCCAGAAAAGCCTCAGCTACTTTTGAGGGTTCTGTGATAGATACAAAAGAAAAATGCCCACAAAAGTTAACGAAGTGTGAAGCTTTTGAGCGAGTGAGAGGACCTGGCGCGTTGATGTCGTTGAGGATTTTGTCAAGTTCAACTTCATTTGCAATCCTCGGATGAGCTGGTTGAGGATTTTGTTTGAGCTGAGGAAGTGGTGCTGTTGCAATTTCCTCAGGAGCATCTTCTTGGCTTTCATCAACGATGGGGATTGTTTCTTCACCAATTTCCTCAGTGGGGACAATGTCTTCAGTAGGCTTAAGCTTTATTGCTTCCTCAGGAGACAGCTTATCTGGATCAGAAGGCAATTGCTCTCTTTGCGAGCCATTAGTTTCATCGAACCGCACATCTACAGTCTCAACAACTTTGTTGTGATAGTTGTTGAAGACTCTGTAGGTGTGCGAGTCCTTTCCATAACCGAGCATAAAACCTTCATGTGCCTTAGGTGCAAATTTTGAGCTATGATGAGCATCTCTAATCCAACATTTTGCACCGAAGACTTTGAAATAACTTACATTGGGTTTCTTGTCAGTGAGGAGTTCATATGAGGTTTTGTTGAGGAATTTGTGAAGATATACCCTGTTGATGATATGACATGAAGTGTTGATTGCTTCAGGCCAGAAGCGACGAGGAGTCTGATATTCTTCAAGCATAGTTCTTGCCATTTCAACCAGAGTTCTGTTCTTTCTTTCGACGACACCATTCTGCTGAGGAGTATAAGGAGCAGACAGTTCGTGAGTAATACCAAGTTCATCAAGATAATCATCAAGACCAGTGTTTTTGAACTCGGTTCCATTATCACTCCTGATATGTTTGATCTTGATGCCGAAGTTCGTCGAGGCCCTTGAAGAAAATCGTTTGAAGATATCCCGCACTTCAGTTTTATATACTATAATATGCACCCAAGTGTATCTGGAATAATCATCAACTATGACAAAGCCATATAGAGATGCTGCATTGGTTAGTGGTGCATAGTGAGTAGGTCCAAATAAATCCATATGAAGCAATTCAAATGGACGTGTAGTGGTCATGATGGTTTTGGAGGGATGCTTGGATCTGGTCATTTTCCCAGATTCACAAGCACCACAGAGATGATCCTTGAGGAATTTGACTGATTCGATGCCAATGACATGCTTCTTCTTTGCAAGTGTGTGCAAATTCCTCATGCCTGCATGACCTAGTCTTCGGTGCCACAGCCATCCTTCTGAATTTTTTGCTAGTAAGCAAGTGGCTGGTTGAGGACCTGTAGAGAAGTCAACAATGTACAAATCCCCTCTTCTTACACCTTCGAAGACTTTGGATCTGTCAGATTCCATGATGACTACACATCTATATCTACCAAAGATAACAATCATATCAAGATCACAAAGCATAGAGACTGACGTGAGGTTAAAACCAAGGGATTCAACAAGCATCACTTTGTCCATATGCCTATCCTTGGAAATAGCTATTTTGCCAAGTCCCAATACCTTGCTTTTACCTTTGTCAGCATATGTGATTTGCTTCAGAGGTGATGGAGTTAGTGGCATATTCATCAGTAAGCTTTTATCACCAGTCATGTGATGTGTGCAGCCACTATCGAGAACCCACTCAGTATTTTTGGGTTTGTCTTCCTGCAGATGAATTAGTACAACTTACCATCTCATATGCTTCAGATTTGAAGAATATGATACTAATTTCATCAGTTCAGTAATTTCATCATAACAGAAATGTAAGGACGTGTGAAATATTTCTATTTCATCAATCATTAGCTTGCGTCCTATCAAGCATTTCCTCAGGTCTCCAGCAAATTCTTCAGATGATGATTTTCATCTGGAGACCTGACCTGCAGAAGTGATTAGTTTGATTTCTTCACCACCCACATCTGAAGGGGTGGCAAAGCGTTCATCATCCTGCGAGCACCATATGAGAAAGGTTGCATTGAAGCTAATGCACTTCTCTTAACAGTAGGGGGGTTAAAGACTCATATGAGTATGCAGAGAACTGGTTTGAGGATTTATGAACATAATGATTTGAGGTGTAGCACTCATAATCATATTCCTTGTAGTTTCCCTGCATGTTAGACGCATAAGCATGGGTACGAGCATAGTTTTGACCAGTTGAGGATTTTGATCCTCTTGAAGACTTTGGTCCTCCTGAGGAATTTGATCTGGGGTTCAGATTCTTCAGAGGTGATGTCATGAGGACATTCACTTGAAGATTTTCAAGACAACTTTTGGGAACCCAGATTTTCTTTAGAGGAGGGCCATTCCTGCGAGCAAATACTTCACCAGATTGATTATTGAAAAGTTTATAGTTGGAATCAAATGACTCATCCGAGGAATAGGATAATTCACATGTGAAGCCAGTTAGATTAGATGGATCAAAAGGAGGCCCAGTGGCAGCAACCCATGAGGTTTTGGGATACTGCTCAGGTTTCCAATAAGATCCATCAGCATTCATTTTTCTCTCAAAGGCAATTCCTTCTTTCCTCGGGTTCCTGTTCAAGATCTGCTTTTTGAGCACATCACAAAGGATTTGATGTCCTTTGAGGCTTTTGTACATGCCTGTCACGTACAATTCCTTTAACCCTGCATTTTCATTAGTGACATTTGTGTTTTCCTCAAGTGAGGAAAAAGACACAACAGGTGCAGTTGAAGAATTTGTAGCAGTGGTAGAATTTGAAGATTCTGGTGAAGAATTAGCAGTTTCACGATCAATGCATTTAAGACATGGAGGAATAAATTCAACTTGACTAGCGCTGATCTGTTGAGCTAGTAATGAATCATTTTCCATACGAAGATCATCATAAGACATCCTCAGCTTCTCAAGATGAAGCTTCCTTTGAAGAAATTCGTAGGAAAGCTTCTCATGATCAGTGAGGAGTGTATCATAACGATCCTGAAGAATATCAAATCTAGACTGAAGATTTTTCATGTCATCAGCGAGGATTTGATTAAGATTCATTTCATCATTCAACAGATCATCACTTTTGTCTAGCAGTTTTTGAAGCTTTTCCAGAGCAGTTTGTTGTTTAGTGGCAATGATGGCAAGTTTAGTGTAACTGGGTTTTTTGTAATCATCATGTTCACAGTCACTTGAATCAGAGGAGGAGGCATTATGTGATACCTTTGAACCTTTTGCCATGAAGCAATAGGTTGGAGAGAATTCATCAGCATAGTCATCAGTATGGATGGTGCACTCATTATCTTCAAGATTGAAGATTGACTTGCTGACGAAATTGGTTGCTAGTACAAGACTAGCCTGTCCGGATTCTGAATCTTCTCCAGAGCCTTCTTCATCATCACATTCTTATGATTCTGCCTCAGAATCCATTTCCTTGCCAATAAGTGCCCGAGCCTTTCTGAAGCTAGTCTTCTTGTGTGAGGAGGACTTTGAAGATGAGGATTTTGAAGATTTCTTCTTCTTCTTTGAGTCATCAGAACTGTCATCCTTGTATTTCTTCTTCTTTGATTCCTTTCCCCAGCGAGGACAATCAGCAATGTAATGACCTCATTTCTTGCACTTGTGACAGGTCCGTTTCTTGTAGTCCTCAGATGCATATTCTGATTTCCTCATGTCTCTTCTTGATGATTTACCGAACTGGCCTCGTCGTGTAAATCTTTGGAATTTCCTCACAAGCATTGCAAGTTCCTGACCAAATTCTTCAGGGTCACAACTGCTGTCATCTGTGTCTTCTTCTTCAGATGAGGAAATTGCTCTTGCCTTCAGTGCACGTGGTCTGGAATAGCTTTGTCCATATAGATCTCTCTTTTCTTCTAGCTGGAATTCATGAGTATTTAGCCTTTCGAGGATATCAGCAGGATCTAGCATCTTGTAGTCTGGTCTTTCTTGAATCATCAGAACTAAAGTGTCAAATGAAGAATCCAAAGATCTCAGCAGTTTCTTCACAACTTCGTGATCAGTGATGTCTCGAGCTCCCAGTGCTTGCAGTTCATTTGATATATCAGTGAGGCGATCAAAGGTGTCTTGGCAGCTTTCATTGTCATGTCTCTTGAAGCGATTGAAGAGATTGCGAAGAATATCAACACGAGAGTCGCGTTGGGTTGATACTCCTTCATTTACCTTGCACAGTCTCTCCCAGATCAGTGTTGCAGAGCCTAAGGCACTTACTCTTCCAAACTGGCCAGGGCTCAGATGACCACAGATGATGTTCTTCGCTTGAGAATCGAGTTGCTTGAATTTCTTCACATCAGCTGCAGTGACACTAGCAGAAATGATGGGGACACCATTTTCCACAATATACCAGAGATCATTGTCTATAGCTTGTAGATGCATTTGCATTTTGTTCTTCCAGAAGGGAAAATTCTTTCCCTCGTAGGTAGGACATGCTGTAGTCACCTTAAACATGCCTGCAGTCGACATAACTAAAACTCCAGGTGGTTAAACCAAAATCACACAGAACAAGGGAGTACCTTGCTCTGATACCAATTGAAAGTGCGTTATATCGACTAGAGGGGGGGTGAATAGGAGATTTTTTAGAATTTCATCACTGAGGAAATTCATTTTGAGGAAATTCCTCACTGATGACTAACTTAAAGCGGAAACAGTTAAGGATCAGTCGTGCAATCGTTCACAACAGCAGTATTACAGAGTGAAGATTATGAAAACAGATTGCACAGTAAGCAGGCACACAGAATACAGATGATGATCAACTCAAGTGAAGAATTTGGGGTTGAGGAAATTCAGAGAAAGTCTTCAGCAAATTCTTCAAACAGTCACAGTGAATGTCATCAACACATAATACAGAGAATGTAAAGAGTTGAGGAATTAGAACCCGATTCTTGGTGAGGACTGTTGTTGATGACCCAGTTCCAACTGCTCTGACAGTTGTACATCTGGTTTGGAGCGGCTTGGTATTTAAACCAAAGGACACCCAGTCCCGGGACACACAGTCCCTACCGTATTCTCCTTGAGCTAAGGACACACAGTCCTCGCCCAACACTCGTGGTAAGTCTTCAGGGCAGACTTCCAAACCCTCACAAACTCGGTCACCCGGCGATCCACAATTGACTGCTGGATTGCTCTAGACCATGACGCCTAACCGTCTGGAGGATGCACAGTCCTCAAAGGTAAAAGGCTCCAGTTCCACACAGGAACAACTTCTTCAGTGATGCTCAATCACTAGGTTTGGTTTGTAGTTTCGGTGGGTGGTGTATTTCCTCACTGATGATTTACTCTCGTAGGCTCTGAGGAATTTGGGTTGCACTTATGACAAGTGTCAGTTTCTAACGGAGCAGCCAACCAGCTAGTGGTTGTGGGGGGCGGCTATTTATAGCCTGGGAGCATCCCGACATGATTTGACATTAATGCCCTTAAATAATATGACCGTTGGAGTGGATAAGATCAGTGACTTGGCGTGGCTTATCGAAACGGTCGGGACCCTCAACTGTGAGAGTCCTCATGTCACTCATATTCCTCACTTGAGGCTTTTGGTAGGATTTGGCTTGGGTTGAGCATCATGAGGAAATCCATTCCATAGTGTTACTTTGACCCCCTTTAACAGTACGGTGTTCCTATTCATCAAATGCGAGGAAAGTAAAACAGAAAACGTAAATCTTCACGCTTCAATTTCTTCAACCTGATTTTCTTCAGGAACCACCGATCTTCTCAATATCAATATCTTCATGAGGAATATCAATTTCATTGCAGATTCCTCGTCATTCATTTCTTCAGCTTCAGACCAATTTCTTCAACTGAAGACATATATTTTTAGGGGTCGATATTCTTCAAATATCTCAAACTCCTCAATGACTTATAGATCCTGTGTACACTTATAAACACATTAGATACTTAACCTATAAGTCTTCAAACCACCAAAATCACTAAGGGGCACTAGATGCACTTACAATCTCCCCCTTTTTGGTGGTTGATGACAATTAGGTTAAGTCTTCAACAGGGAATAAAAATGTGAAGTGTAAATACTCAATTGAGGAATTTGAAGACAAGATTCACAAAGACTCCCCCTGAAGATGTGCATACCTTGAGGATTTTGCTTTTATAGCATATACACATTGATGATTTATATCATGGAGATCTCCCCCTGAATCTTGTAAATCATGCATACATATAACATATTATATGAAGAAAATGAAGATGCATGATGGCAAATGGTATCTGACGAATTCCAGCATGCGTGCATTAAAACTTGAGGAATAAGCATGCGAAGAAAAACGTTCAAAAAGCGTCAGAGTACCATCGGGCTTAAGTTACAACTCATTACATAAAAACTTCAGAAGAGCCAAGAGTTTGTAACTTAAATATAGTTCATAAGCCCCAAAAATAAATCCCGTTTGAAGACTAACTCTCAAGTTTCTCCCCCTTTGTCATCAAGTGACAAAAAGGGACAAACGGAGGACTAACGCCCGTGAAGACTTCATTTCTTGGCGGTGGATGAAGATCCTTGGCGCTTCTTGGGTGTAGTCTTCTTCCTTGGGCCTGTTGCGGTGTCGAGCTGTTCCTCATCAGATTCGGCGGTGCGGAAGGACGAGAAGGAGCTGTCTTCAAGATCTGGCACTGGAATGGGCCTGAACTTCTTCTTGGGAGATACTACTTGTGCATCCATAAACCTTCAACCCAGTTTTGCCATGAGAGTCCACCATACCGACCTATGGATTGAATAAGATCCTTCAAGTAAGTTGTCATCGGTGCAAGCAATAAAAATTTCTCTCTAACATGTTTGATCTATTAGTGTTTGGAAAATAAGCTTTGTACTAACCTGTGATGAGGAAGACATAAAAGAGACAGACTGCATAATAAAGTTCTTTATCACAGGAGGCAATATAAAGTGACTTTTCTCCGCACTAAGAGGACACGCATTCGAACCTAAAAAGCGCATGACAACCTCTGCTGCCTTCTGCGAAGGGCCTATCTTGTACCTTTACTTTTTGCCATTGTAAGATTCATGGTGATCTTCACCAATTCCCTATTTTTGCCTTTGTCTTGGCTACCGTCATATGCTTGGGAAAGATCTATATTCATATATCAACTTGGAGTTGAGTACTTATGCTTTATTGTTGTTGACTTTACCCTTGAGGTAAATAGTTGGGAGGAAAAACTATAAGCCCCTATCTTCCTTTGTGTCCAGCTAAAACTTTGACACCATGAGTACCACGTGAGTTGTAACAATTGTGGAAAACAAAAGAGATGATTGAGTATGTGGGTTTGCCTTACAAGCTCTTATTTGACTCTTTCTGATGTTATGATAACTTGCAATTGCTTCAATGACTATGGACTGTTGCTGGTTACTTCTCGGTAAGGTTTCTGCTTCATACTTTGCTTTGTGAAGGGATTGTTACTTTCCCATAAGAATCTTTATGATGTATTGCTGTTCTATGTGTGATCATGATGCCCTCATGTCCGTATTATGTTTTATTGACACCTTCGTCCCTAAACATGTGAACATGTTTATGGAACTTGGTTTTCGCTTGAGGAAAAGCGAGGTCTAAGCTTCGGGGAGTTGATACGTCCATTTTCCATCATGCTTCCATGTTGATATTTATTGCTTTATGGGCTGTTATATTACTTTGTGGTACCATATTTATGCCTTTTCTCTCTTATTTTGCAAAGTTTATTTGAAGAGGGAGAATTCAGGCAGCTGGAATTCTGGACTGGAAAAGGAGCAAATCTTAGTCCACTATTCTGCACAACTCCAAATGCCGTGCAAATTTACGTGGAATTTTTTGGGATTATATAAAAAATATTGGGCGAAAGAAGTACCAGAGGGGAGCTACCAGGGCGCCACAAGCCTGGTAACCGCCACCCCCTGGTGGCGGCTAGCAAGCTTGTGGGATCCCTGACGGCCCACTGGCCCCCCTCTTTTGCTATATGAAGGGTTTCGTTCCAGAAAAAATCAATCGGGAGCTTTTTCGTGGTTTTGCCGCCGCCACGAGGCGGAACTTGAGAAGATCCAATCTAGAGCTCCGGCAGGACGATCCTGCCGGGGAAACTTCCCTCCCGGAGGGGGAAATCATCGCCATCGTCATCACCAACACTCCTCTCGTCGGAGGGGAGGCATCTTCATCAAGATCTTCATCAGCACCATCTCCTCTCCAATCCCTAGTTCTTCTCTTGTAACCAATATCCGTCTCGCGACTCCGATTGGTACTTGTAAGGTTGCTAGTAGTGTTGATTACTCTTTGTAGTTGATGCTAGTTGGATTACTTGGTGGAAGAGTTTATGTTCAGATCCTTGATGCTATTCATTACACCTCTGATCATGATTATGATTATGCTTTCTGAGTAGTTACTTTTGTTCCTGAGGACATGGGATAAGTCATGTTAATAATAGTCATGTGAATTTGATATTCGTTCGGTATTTTCATATGCTGTATGTTGTCTTTTCCTCTAGCGGTGTTATGTGAACGTCGACTACATAACACTTCACCATATTTGGGCCTAGAGGAAGGCATTGGGGAGTAGTAAGTAGATGATGGGTTGCTGGAGTTACAGAAGCTTAAACCCCAGTCTATGCGTTGCTTCGTAAGGGGCTGATTTGGATCCACTAGTTTAATGCTATGATTAGACGTTGTCTTAATTCTTCTTTCGTAGTTGCGGATGCTTGCGAGAGGGGTTAATCATAAGTGGGATGCTTGTCCAAGTGAGGGCAGTACCCAAGCGCCGGTCCACCCACATATCAAACTATCAAAGTAACGTACGCGAATCATATGGACATGATGAAACTAGCATGACAGAAATCCCCGTGTGTCCTCGGGAGCGTTTTTCCTCCTATAAGACTTTGTTCAGGCTTGTCCCTTGCTACAAAAGGGATTGGGCCACTTGCTGCACCATTGCTACTACTTGTTACTTGTTACTTGTTACTTTTCGCTTGCTACATTTCACCTCACTACACCATCACTTGTTACCGCTAATTTCAGTGCTTGCACTTATTACCTTGCTGAAAACCGTTTCTCAGAGCCTTCTGCTCCTCGTTGGGTTCGACACTCTTACTTATTGAAAGGACTACGATTGATCCCCTATACTTGTGGGTCATCAATGGGCCCTTTAGGGATCGGCTGCCTAGCCCACCAGGGGCTGGTGCACCCCTAGGCCGCGGTTTGATGGCTTGTGGGGGCCTCGTGTGCCTCCCGCCCTTCTTCCAATGCTCCATAGTCTTCTTTTGGTCTAAACAAAATTCGCAAAAAGTTTCAGGTCAATTGAAATTCGTTTGGTATTGGAACCTAAAAAGTGAAAAACATGCAGAAAACAACAACTCGCACTGGGTGCTGGGTCAATAGGTTAGTGCTAAAAAATAATATAAATTGGTATATAAGTGTGTGTAAAGTGTTCTAAAATGATTACAAAATAGCACGTAACAATAAATTTTTTATAGATAAGTTGCAGGCGTATTAGTATCCATGCATGCCCTCCAAACAATCAACTTTCTAGGGGGAGTTCTAGTTTATTTATTTTTGTATTATACAGGACTCGGAATCCTTTTACCAACCTCTCTTGTGCAATGACAAGTGAATAAACACTCATCATGAGAGAAGCCCGCTTAGCATGGAAGATATTGACCGCCCCGATAGCTCCATGAGCGGTACGGACACACAAAATGGATATTTATTTGAAGGATTTAGAGGTGGCACATGCAAATTTACTTGGAATGGAAGTGAAATACCATATATAAGTAGGTATTGTGGACTCTCATGGAATAAAATTGGCTCAAGGATTTGGATGCACAAGTAGTATCTCTACTTAGTATGAATTTTGGCCAACAAAATGTTCTGAACAAGCATCACATGTTGGAGAATCCATAACAAATATAAATTCTGTGCAAATATACCCAAACATAACCATTATGTTTTCTTCCTTGTCCAACTTCAACAATTTGATAAAGGTTGAAATTAACTAATGGGTATTCACAATCATAAAAGATGTCCAAGATAATATATTTGTATGTGAAAGTTCTCCTTATATTCGCGAGATGGCCGGGGAGTGTCTGGCCTCAAGTGTTTCGACCGACACATCCGAGAGGTCGAAACCCCCTCCAACTACCAGTTGGCCACAGGGATCGGTAAATTCAATGGCTAGTCGAAGCCAGAGACCTAGCTAGAAGACCACCGAGTGGCCATCCAGATCGGCGGCGGCGACAACTATGTCGCTATGAAACATCTGCCCCTCATGTTGGAGGGGTCCACGAGGGCGTGTCTCAACCGGCTGCCCTCCAGCAGCATCCATAGCTCGAGCGATCTCATCTGAGTGTTCATCAAGACCTTCGAGGGCACGTACAAGCGCCCATGCGGCTTAACAGAGTTGCAACATTGTGTCCAGAAGAGCAAGGAGACTCTCAGAGAGTACATCCAACGGTGGACCACGCCCCACAACACCGTTGAGAATGTCACCGAGCACCAGCCGTGTGCGCTTTCAAAGCAGGCACTCGGTATCGAGAGATCATCCTCAAGTTTGGCCAATCAGGGGACCTGTCCCTCAGCAGGACCATAGAGATCGCCAATCGGTATGCGAATGGCGAGGAAGAAGACTGCCTCCGCAGTGGCAAAGGCCGAGTGAGCGAAACCCCTCAGCCGGGCAACGCTGGGAAGAAGCAAAAGAGAAAAGGCGACCCGTCGGGTAAAGCCGAAGTAGCTGCTGCCTAGGACAAGGCCAAAACAAATCCAAAAAGAAGAAGGACTGGGCTGGCAAAAAGAAAGCCGAGTCAAAGAGCAGCCTTTTGGACCAGCCATGCCCGATTCATTCTCGCAAAGACAAGGAGGGGGATACTATTCCCGCTAAGCACACAGCTCGCGACTACCATCTGCTCCGGACGGAGATTGGCGGAGAGCCCTCCGAGGACAAGGAGGATGAGGACGACCCCGCGGATGCCTCCGGGTATCCCAACATTCAGACAACCCTCATGATCTTCGCGGACGTTGAGAGCATGAGACGATTAAAAGTTATCAATCGGGAGGTGAACATGGCAGCCCTGGCTATCACAAAGTACCACGACTGGGAAGAGACACCCGTCACCTTCGACTAGTTGGACCAACACGCCAACATAGTGTTGGGGAACATAGTAATTTAAAAAAAAAATCCTACGTCACACAAGGATCTATCTAGGAGAGACCAGCAAGGAGCAAAGGGGTAGATCACCTTCATACCTTTGAAGATCGCAATGCAGAAGCATTACTATGAACACGGTCGATGGAGTCGTACTCACGGCGATTCAAATCGCAGAAGATCTAATCCGAACATCGAATGTAAGGTGTCTCCGCATTCAACACACCTACAACCTGGGGACATCTCCTCCTTCTTGATCCAACAAGGAGGTAGGAGAAGTTGAGGGAGAACTCCGACGACACGACATCGTGGTGGCGGTTGAGCTATGTGGTTCTCTGGCAGGGCTTCGCCAAGCACTCGGAGGAGGAGGAGGTGTAGGAGGGGGAGGGCTGCACCACGGGCTAGGATTCAGCTCCCATGCACCTCCCCACTATATATAGGGGTGGAGGGGTCTAGTTTCTTGCCCTCCAAGTCCATTGGGCGTTTGCACAGGTGGGAGGAAAGAAATCCCATCTTTCCCTTCCCTACCGATTGTTATCCCCCCTTTTTAGGGATCTTGATCTTATCCCTTCGGGATATGATCTTATTCCTTCTAAGGGGGGATCTTGCTGCGCCTTGACTAGGGGTGTGGGGCCTTTCCCCCACTACCCACGTTCATGTGGGTCCCCCATGCAGGTGGGCCCCACTCCGGAATCTTCTAGAACCTTCCTGGTACAATACCGAAAAATCTCGAACATTTTCCGGTGGCCAAAATAGGACTTCCCATATATAAATCTTTACCTCCGGACCATTCCGGAACTTCTCTGATGTCCGGGATCTCATCCGGGACTTTCAACAACTTTCGGTAACCACATATACGATTCCCATAACAAATCTAGCGTTACCGAACCTTAAGTGTGTAGACCCAATGGGTTCGGGAAACTTGCAGACATGACCGAGACACCTCTCTGGCCAATAACCAACAGAGGGGTCTGGATATCCATGTTGGCTCCCACATGTTCCACGATGATCTCATCAGATGAACCACGATGTCGAGGATTGTCAATCCCGTATGCAATTCCCTTTGTCTACCGGTATGATACTTGTCCGAGATTCGAACGTCGGTATCCCTATACCTTGTTCAATCTCGTTACCGGCAAGTCTCTTTACTTGTTCCGTAACACATCATCCCGTGGCTAACTCCTTAGTCACATTGATCTCATTATGATGATGCATTACCGAGTGGGCCCAGAGATACCTCTCCGTCTGTAGCGACCCGACTCAACGAGTCAAGCCTCTGGTGTTTTCGTACCATCCCAAGATCATGCTGGTACACACAAAGTACATAATGTATATATCCAAGAGTGCAATCACACAGCTTTATTAATCGAAATCTCATAAAGAGTACTTTATTACAATAAAGGAGTACAATAAAGTGGCTGAAGGCCAACTCATGAGATTATCTAACGAAGATTAAGCGGAAGCATCAGGTAGACGAGTCCATCCGACTCCAAGGGCATGTCGCTGAGCGTAGAACGTAGCCTCACTCCTGGTCAGAAAAGTACTCTGCAACATGATATGTTGCAGCCGTGTAGGTCAGCATATTGAATATGCCGGCAAATCATCGAAGAGAGGGGTAAAATAATAATCAACTATCTCCACATGCATATTTGGCCGGTGGAGCTAAGTTTTGCATAAAGCCAGTTTTATCCTACAACAAAAGGGGTCGAAAGAAAAATATTACTACATGTTTGTTGTTAACGAGATGGTTACGCCAACCAATTCTCGTACCCGAATAGTTGTGAACACTCACATCATTATTAAGTTGTGTCAAGAGTTCAGGGGAAATTCAATGCCTTCGGCTCAAGTTGTCCATGACCGTGGACACGGCTAATCGATTAGGTTGGGTACTCTGCAGAGTTTTGCACACGTTCCCCACAAGATTTGATCGCCTCCGGGTTTGTCCTCGCACTTCAGGGTGTTTGAAGACCGGATGATCAAAACATGGTCTTTCAATGGGTCCCTCTGAATCCCTGTCGGTGCCCATCCATTCCTACCGTTCGTCTACATCTGCTAGCACCGCCTGTCCAGAGTCGCCGCGTTGTCCAACCAAGCCAGAGCCCATAATGACTTGTGGCTATGCAGGTAATCCTTGAGTCTTGAAAATATCCGTCCGTCTCTTTGAGCCTGGGTGAAGCTTTCCGCAGGATGACATGGCCTCTCCAGCATCCCGTGCATCCACTGGGTTTTCCAGGGAGCCGATCGACCGTCCTTCACCCAGTGTTGCATTTGCGTCCGAGGTCTTGAAAATCTTGTCTTAGTCCGGTCTTGATTATAATATCAATCTCGCATCACTCGTGGCATACACTCAACCGATAACCCGTCTACTTAAGCATATCAAATATAACATTGACGTCCCGGGGCGAAGTATCGGGGTTGTTGTGTTCCTACCACATGATACTACAACTATGACTAAAGTTTCCAAGTACCTAGGCAGCATGCAATTGGGCAAAGAAGGTGATCTACTATGCATCGAAAACATAGGTAAAATAACATGATCAAAGATGACTTGCCTTGATGATAGTTGTCCTGCTCGAGCGTCTCTAAGTAACACGCTTCGCACTCTGGATGATCTATCGATACAAACACAAAGCACACCATAAGCAATTCAATCATGCCACAAGCAAAAATAACATCACATGCAATGATTCGCAAAGACTACGCAAAAGAACTTATCGCTCGCCGGTAGAGCAGCAACATGTTTCTGTTGAAAACACCAGTAAAAATACTTTAAAAAAATATGAAACTTCTACCACAATAATATTTTATCACTATAAAACAGTAGCAAAAAGAATCAACTCAATATCATTTTTCAAACTCCTGGAATAGGCAAAAGAGTGTTTAAACTAAATCTGCTCTAACTTAAATTTAAAAATTTCAAACATAGACAAATTATATATTTTTAAAAACTACAGGAAATTTGTGAGCTACTGGAAAAAGAATCAATGTCATTGGACGTAGGGATAAAAAGTTGTGGCCAAAACAAAATTGAAAGTTTCTATTTTTGTAATCTGGACAGAAAGTTACAAAACTGCTAGTGCTAATGAGAGGCACACGTGGCAAGTTTCTACTGGCTGCAGGGCTGTTTGTTGAGTGGCTTCGAGCAAACGGCCGAAGACTAGTAATCCTGCTGGTTAATACTTAAGTGGCAAGAAAAACATACTGGTTTTCTGAGAATAACCGAAGGGGTACCAGTGTTTTAATCCTAGCCATTGCATGGGATTGCATGGGATCTAAGGGCTAGGAGGGGGTGCATGCAATATATATATAGAGAGAGAGACTACCTGCTGCTGTTGCTGCTTGCACCGGCGAGAGGGAGTTGGCCGGCGAGGGGGGGGGGGGTAGCTCCGGGCGGTGGGGTGTCGGGCGGCGGCGGTGAGGTTCCTCCTCCGCGGGGGGAGGCGGCGGTGGAGACGGCGTGGCTCGACGGGGCTGCTCCCAGGCGAGGCGAAGTGCAGCCTCGGCTGCTGCTGCTGCCGCTCGGGGTGGCGGCGGCTAGGGCGGTGGGGGTCGTGGCAGTGGTGGCTAGGGTTGGGGAGGGGTGGCGGTGGGAAGGGGGGGTTTATATAGGCCTAGGAGGGAGAGTAGAAAGGAAGGAGAGGGAGCTTCGGGGGCAGGAGATGCGGGAGAGAGGAGAGCTCGGTTCGGTCTCGGTAGAGAAGGAAAGAGAGGAGAGGCAGAGAGGAAGGAAGAGATCGCGGGGGCTTGGGCAGGAGAAAAGGAAGGAGAGAATAGAGAGGGCTCGGGCAGAGGTGTAGCAGAGAGAGGGAGGCGGCGGGGGAGTTAAGGGAGGGGGGTTGTAGGGAAAGAATTCTGACGGGGCAGAAGAAGTAAGGAAGGAGGAGGGAGTTACGTGGGGAGAGAGAGAAAGGGGACGTGGGGCTGTGCATGCTGGATGCATGCGTGCATGGCTCCAGGGGCTGGCTCGAGTGCATGGCTGGGCTGAGCCTGGCTCGGCCTAGCCAGTTCCTTTTTTTTGAAAAAAAGAACAAACAGCAGCAAAAAAGAAAAAAAACAGTAAAATATATATCCTACCTAACAAATACTAGCAAATAGGTACTAATATATGTACACTAGAATACTTAGGAAAAAAAACAAAAAAATACATACAACTAATATATATATATAATATATATATATACATATACATATACATGCAATATCTATGGGAACCCTAGTTCCACCTAATGCAAACTTTCGAAAATGAGATTTATGCAATAGGTCACACAACGCGATTGAAAAACTCAACAAAAAAAATAATTCAGAGTTTAGAAAATTTGCAAAACCAAATTGGTGACTTTAACTCACTGGGGAGAAGTCATATTATCTCCACTCCAATAAATTGCCCGCACTCACATAACGATTAGAATTTTCAGAAGGACACAAAAATGCATAGAAATATGAGATGCATATGAATGATCTATTAACATCCGAATTTAAGAAAATTGGGATGTTACACCGTCACATGGAGTGACAAATCCCAGTCCCGGTTCGTACCAACCCAATAGACACTTTTGGAGATACCCGTAGTGCACCTTTATAATCACCCAGTTACGTTGTGACGTTTGATACACCCAAAGCACTCCTACATTATCAGGGAGTTGCAAAATTTCATGGTCTAAGGAAATGATTCTTGACATTAGAAAAGCTCTAGCAGACGAACTACACGATCTTTTCTGTGCTTAGGATTGGGTCTTGTCCATCACATCATTCTCCTAATGACGTGATCCCGTTATCAATGACATCCAATGTCCATGATCAGGAAACCATGACCATCTATTGATCAACGAGCTAGCCAACTAGAGGCTCACTAGGGACATGTTGTGGTCTATGTATTCACACATGTATTACGGTTTCCGGTTATTATAATTATAGCATGAACAATAGACAATTATCATGAACAAAGAAAATATAATAATAACCAATTTATTATTGCCTCTAGGGCATATTTCCAACAGTCTCCCACTTGCACTAGAGTCAATAATCTATTTCACATCACTATATGATTGTAATGAATGTAACACCCATGGTGTTTGATCATATCTTGCTTGTGAGAGTGGTTTTTTAGGCAACGGGTCTGAACCTTTCAGATCCGTGTGTGCTTTACAAATCTCTATGTCATCCTATAGATGCTGCTACCACGCACCATTTGGAACTATTCCATATGACTGCTCCACTATACAAATCAAGTTTACAACTCAGAGTTATCCGGATTAGTGTCAAAGCTTGCATCGACGTAACCCTTTATGACGAACTCTTTAATCACCTCCATAATCGAGAAAAATTCCTTAGTCCACTAGCTACTAAGGATTACTTTGACCGTTGTCCAGTGATTCAATCCTGGATCACTCTTTGTACCGCATGACAGACTCATGGCAAGGCACATATCAGGTGCAGTACACATCATGACATACTTTACAGCCTACGGCTAAGGTGTAGGGGACGACCTTCGTCCTTTATCTTTCTTCTGCCGTGGTCGGGCTTTGAGTCTTACTCAAATTTACACCTTACACACTAGAAGGAATATGCTAGTACAAGACGGTATTTTTTCGTCGCTACATCGTCACAGGTTTTCATTTACGACGATCGCACGACGAAAAACCAAGCGTCGGAAACGGAGCGTCAGAAATGAACAGCAACGACGTTTTAATCAAAATCGTCGTAACTTTACGACGATTCCTGGATTGGCGTAACCTTTACGACGATCCTAAATCAGCGCTGACAATCAAACCCAGTCCTACGTGGCAGTCCTACGTGGCAAAATTACGACGAAATCAAAACGTCATGGCTGAAATCAGCCCAACCCATTTCAAATGATCACATGGGCTCGTTTTATTTTTTTTGGGCTTTTCTTATTAGGCTTCTTTTGGGCCTTGGCCTATTTTCAGCCACTTTAGTTTTTTTTTCGAATTTTTTTTATCATTCTAATTTGGGCTTCTTTTGGGCCATGGCCTTCTCATGCCCAAATACATTTGATCCATTTTCAGTTTTGGGCTTTTCATGCCCAAATACAATTGATCCATTTTCAGTTTTGGCCTTTTTTCATTTTTGAATTCAGCAACTTTTTTTTCTTTTATGTCCAAATAAATCTAAGCCCATACACATAAATCTGAGCCCATGAACTTTGAAGCCCATACAAAGATTCTAAAACATGTCAGCCCACATCACAAAGTCAGCCCACATCATAAAGTATGAAGCACAACCAAAATCTGATATTATATAGCCCACATCACAAAGTATGTAGCACAACCAAAAATTTCAGCCCACACCAAAAATAGCATAGCACATACAGATCCTAAATCTGAGCCCACAGAGATCCTAAATCTGTAGCACAAGAACTGCTACCAAAATCTGAGCACAACCAAAATAAATTTCAGCCCACACCATAGTTATCAAGTGCACAAGAACTGCTATGAAAATCTAGTTCTAAAACCAACTAGTTTCCTGTTTTGGCTCCAAGCAACGCCATCAGCTGAGCATACTTCACATCATTTTCTTCCGCCTTCTTGAGCAGTAGCTCATAGGACTTGTCATGTTCAGCTTGTGCAGCTTCAGCTTCTGCTGCCTTCCTCTTCATAGCATCCATCTCTTCACGCATAACTTCACTTCTTTGACGCGACATCTCGAGCTTCTCTTGTAGATCCAGCACACGAGCATTGACAGCAGCATTTGACTTGCTGGACTTGCCAGTAGAGTTTGGCTGCAGACCAACATTCTTCAAGAATTTGCTTGATGGGCGATGCTTGGTCAGAACTTCCGCAACAACTGAAACAGAAGACTTCTGCTCTTCGCCTTCTTGTATAGGAGGAGTCATCTTCTCTTCATCTCAGACTGAAAGATAATGAATGCATTGAGAAACAGTTTAAATCCATGAGAAAGAAAGCAAAATAAGCGCCCAATAATGAGGAAAGCAGACATAATGAAACCAGATTTCTCTTTCATGTTAATAGAACCAGTAGAGTTTGGCAATACCATCTTCCAATAAGATAGGAATAAGTTTCTGGTTTCATGTTAATAGAACCAGGGAGAGGAAACTACTTATCCAGAAATTACATACAGAAACTAATGAAACCAGAAACTACATAAAACCAGAAACTAATGAAATAATGAAACTACATACAGAAACTACTTATACAGAAATTAATGAAAAATAATGAAGAATACAGAAACTACTTATACAGAAACTACATACAGAAACTACTTCTACAGAAATTAATACAGAAACTACTTATACAGAAACTACATACAGAAACTACTATTTTGCTGGTTGTTATTTTAGACTCAGCAAACTACATGTATGAGCATGTATCAGCACATAGCAGGATAATAATACAAAGTCAAACAGGCATTTTACTGGTTGTTACAATAAAATGCTGGACACAAAAGGAGCTGATTGAAATACTACTTATAGTGGCTCATCCAGAAACAAATCCATGTTTTTCACTCCTAGAGCATACAACGGTATAGCACATGACGCCAGAAACAAATCCAAGGAAGATTACTTACTATAGCAACTTGAACATCCTCTGAGAATCCATGTTTGGTGTTGTTCTGTGTCGCCTTGAAAATGTCCAATGCAGATAACACTTCACCCTTTCTTTGCTCTTGCTGAAATGTTTTTCAACAACAACCCAACCATTAGCTTTTGCAACAAATTGATGCTTATGTCCAAAGGAAAACAACTAAAGGAACAACAGTGTTGGATCTTACAGTTGCATGCACATGAGCAACATAGCATCTTGAACCAGTTTTCTGCGCAAACTTGACTTTTGTTCGATTAACCTTGTTATTGGCACATGTCTCCTACATATGTGCACATCAGATCATCACTTCCATACAATAAAGCAAATCACACAGTTTGCATGGGCAAGGTAAAGCAACAGTCACGCATTTACATACCTTGTGTCTTGGAGTTGACCACAGCTCGACCAGCCTTTGCCATTCAGTATCCGTTATGTCAGAAACAGGGGACTTGATGCTAACCTTGCTTGCTTCGACATTGTCAAAGTACTGCTTCTTGACATAATGGCGTCTGTTCCTCAACGAATTCTTTAAGATATCAGTGCATGCATACTCAACGACACTTGATTCCGTGTCCATCTCAAAATTTGCCTACAAAGGCAGCAAACAAGATGAGTACCAAGATTAACCATCATATGAGATGTATAATAACAGGGAATAAAGACCACATTCAGCAACAAGATAGTTAGCTTACAGATACTTTTCCTATATAATTCTGCACAAGACTTGGGTTCTTTTTATAGTCCTTGAAGTGAGGAAGCAGCGGCATATGAGCTCTTGCAATGAGGCCACCCTCAGATGCTAGCTTTGCACCTTCACGGGCTTCTCCGGACGCCTCATCCCTTCAACGATTTCAATTCTCACCTTTGCTCCCATTAAACGTGTCAACTTTTCTAGCCCTTTGCCATTCCTAGAACTCTTGACCACATCAACAGCGCCTGAAAAGGATACATCAAACATTAGTCAAGACTAGTAGTCACCCATACATGCATTGCTTACATTTAGAAAATGAACTAGTAAGAAAATAAAACTAGATGAACATGCCTTCATCACCCATTGGCTGCTCAGGTTCTGTAGAAAGGACTGTCAAGTTCAACTCATGGCCATGATTGCTGACCACAGAAGGTGCAACAGGGCTGAGGTCCATGTACATCCTGCTTCCTTCTTCCATGGAGGCCAACTCATCATCAGTTCGCAGTGGTCCTTGACCCTTGTGCAGCATGCTCTTGTCAACATCCTCCCTTACTTTCTGCCTAGTGAGTCTAGCCACAACTGGTTCATCATCAGGTGTCAGAAGCCTCTTTGATCCTTCTGTTAGTCTAGCCGCATCTGGTTCATCATCAAGTGTCAGAAGCCTCTTTGATCCTTCTGGAGATAGAGCTAACACCCTTCCTGGAGCCATTAGAGTAGATGTTTCTGAAACTTTCCTCCTGTATCTGTTAGCACACTTCTTCTTCCTAGAAACCTGCAGGGTGTCGTATAAAAGGCAAGGACGACAGAATTAGATCACAAGAAAATTCTGCAATGTACGAAAAAAGAAAGCACACAACATACAACTCCCACCCCAAACAAGATAGAGTTTGCACCTTTCCTTTCTTCTTCACTAATTTGTCATCAACTTCCTCTCCATCAATAACTTCATCATCTTTAGGGTTGTAGTCTGAGCTTCCATCTTGTGTTATGGCAGATGCCGATTCATTACAAGTAGCTGCACTACCGTCTTCACATGCATTTGACTTCCTAATCATTGATACTATCGCACCAAGACCTAGCGATTGGAACATGTGGTTGTTCCTCATCATAGTTCTAGCCCTAATCTTCTCGATCTCAGTCAGGGGTTCTTCTTTACATGAATAAGAAAACATAGCCATTAGATGAATGGTTGAAATGCATAGGGAAGCAAGACAACTCAAACAACTAAGGTATCCTATAAGATCTTAGTTTTTTTAATCCTAGTACATTAATGGCACAAGAAAAATATAAACCAATTGTTTGGACTAAAACAATATATTTCAATTACCAGATTACAAGCATGAGCTAGGCACATTTCTATAGTTAGCACATAGACACACCCAGGCGCCACATAATATATTTTGTGTGAAACTTACAAACAAACAATATTGCACGCAATGTCACATGCATCCTGGTAGCTTAACATGGCTGATAAAACAAGCGGTACAATAAGTAGCAAGTTGTATACCAGGCGACGGCTGCTTCGTCCTTGTCATGGCTGATCTCGAGGGGCTGTAGGCTGATCTCAAGGGGCTGTATATGTGCTGATTGTGCTGATGGTATCAAGTTGCCCTAATAGCTTGCAAAACAGAATGAACACGAATGAGATACAATGGGGATAAACTAGAATGATCCTCCAATGAACTAATATTTTATCAATCAATTTTAGGACCACAACCACCATAAACAGGGCCAAGAACTCAATAGATTCAATTAATATCTAAGAAGAAGCACTTGTATAACAAGCTTATACAACAGGGCCAATCAAGCTTGATGTAATAACAGGCTAGTGATGCCGTACAAAATATAGATTAAAGTAAAAGATGAGTTACTAACAATAGACTATTTACATTAATAGTTAATAACAAACCAACAACCATATACACTTTCTTTAGATTAACTAAAACTACCAGCCTACCAGCCACATGACCACTTGCTTCAGATCCACAATTGTGTTCAGATCGACAAGAATTAGTAGATGCACAAATCAAAACCTTCAACAAACAAATTACTCCCAGGATTTTATTTACAAGGTGATGAGCACTGGCAATAAGCACTACCGTATACATCATAGACTACCATATAAGTTCACAACTTTACATAAGTGTTCCACACCATAAATTTTACAGAATCACAACTAACAGAAATTAGGGAAGCGAGATAACCACAAAATCACACGGTCACGACAGCTTGACTCCAAAACTTGGCACCTGCAATGGAATAAGAAATATTACTTAGCATATACAATGAGCTACCTGACAAAAGCATGTGAAAGAAGATCGCGCTATATGTTTAATGATCGCGTTCCTGTGTTAAGATACATCGAATTGCACCCTGTTTCCACATGACCTGATCACCACCTTGATCCTACAGTATCTATGCACATTTTCTGATGGCAAGAGCCAACAAGTACCATTAAACTAGTAAATAAGCATACCAGGATCATAGTACTGTAGAAAATTAAAAAAGAAACAAGTCTGGTCCATAGTTTACATGCTACTCCCTCCGTCCCATAATATAAGAGCATTTTGCAAGCCAACATAACTTGCAAAAATGCTATTATATTGTGGGACAGAGGGAGTAAAAATTAGTGTGCCCATATTTTGCTCTTATAAACTTAAGAGTAAAAATATGATAAACATCCAGATAAGATGAATGACTGCATTCAGGTTGTATATACAGAAACAGAGGAATGATTATGGTTTAATTGAAAGTATAGCAACCACTGACATTACTGTACCAGAGAGCTGTGTCTACCATTTGTAAGTATCAATAAGTAATGCTGTGGAGTTACTGAAAACTAATATTGTTGACCTTTTAATCTAATTTATCAAAGTGTTTTACGCATAAACATGCAGAATGGATGGTGCATTACTTTTGGCAAAGTTGAATGCATGCCATAATTACAACACACTCACATATGGTGATCTACCTCTACTCAAGCCTTAATAAAATTCATGTGCTTGTGCAATTGCACAAGCATGTGTGAGTGATTCACACACATTGCACACACTCTCACACACACTCACACATGGTGATCTACCTCTACTCAAGCCTTGGTGGTGTTTGCACCACACAAGCACACATGCACCTAGTGGCTTTCTCACACAAACACTAGCATCACCTACATCAACTAACATAGCAATAAAATACAAACAGCAAAGGAATTAGGCAAAAAAATAAAAGGCTTGGGGGGGAATCGACCCCAAGACCCCCTGGAAACTACACACACCAGCATGCCACCGTGCTACTGCTCGAGCACTTGACTGAATAGGGACTGCTATCAGGGTAACTCCTCTACTAATCAAAATTAAAGACGAAAAAAGACATGCATCCGTGCATATATGAACCTGCGGCTAGATCTACTCGCAGATTTACCGCTACTAAGCAGAGGCTCAGCCCGCCGGTGTTGCCGATCTCTGGGTTTGGGTTCGGCCCGTCGCATTGCGCCAACGGCGCCAGGTGAGCAGCCGCCGCCAGTGCTATTAGCAGCAACAGCGCCGGGGAGGACCTCATCCTCGTGTCCGACCGAGCACTGAGCGGTGACGGTGACAGGTTGCAAGGTGCAAGCATGAAGCATATCCTTCAAACCGCGGACGGAATCGACATGCATCACCGCAAAAAGAGCCTAAAACTCGATCTACTAGCAGAGCATGGGTACTACACGCAAGCAAGAACGCAGATCTGGATGCAACACGTCGGACAACGAATCGGAGCAGGGAAGGTGGAACAGATCGGGATGCTCACCACCGAGGAAGGAGAAGGACAGTCCTAGACGAGAGCCTCTCCGCACGTCGTCGCCGTCAACGAGAGCCACTCCGCGCGTCGTCGCCGTCGTCAGTAGCTGCCCCGCGTCGTCTCCCCGCAAAGTCGTGAGCCGTCGCCGTCGTCAGTAGCCGCTCTGCGCGTGGTCGCCGTCGTCGGGCGTCGTTGCGAGCCGTTTGGGGAAAGGGTTTGGCTGCGGGTGGAGAGGGGAATGGGGTTTGGCCGCGGGTTTGGCCGCGGTGATGGGGTCGGTCGGCCGGTTGCCACGGCGGGGGAGGGGAGAGGGCGAGCGGTTGATACGGCGGGCGACGGGGGAGGGCTTGGAGGGAGGGCGAGGAGGCGGCCGGCAGCGGTGAGGGCCGGCGACGAGGGTTGGCGGGGGAAACCCTAGGCTTTCGATTTGGGGGAGACGGGGGTGGGAGGGGTGGGGCAGACAGCCGACCTATCTCGACAACAACAGACGGGTGCGGGGTTTTGATTTGGTGTTTTTTTCGGGTGCGGGGTTTGGCGCGTGGAATTGGTGGGAAGAATTGGGGTTTGGCCGGGAGGGAAGAATTGGTGGGAAGGGAAATTTTCCCTTTTTTGACAAGAATTGGAGGGAATTTTTCCGTGTTATTTTTTAGATAGTTTTTATGTAAAATATTACAATCTTAAATAATGTGAAAAAAGGTTTAGTGGTCAGATCCACGTAGTATTTTCAAATCCACGTCAGCAGGTCACGCGGGCCACATGCTAGACGCCAGAGATCATGGCATTCAGCGTACGACTCATTGCTCGTAGGTGCTAATAAACGTCCTGACGAACCCCGCAAGTTGCTCGCGGGGTTCGTTGCCTACTCGACACTACAGTTGAAGATTCACGAGCAAGTTGCTCGCGGGGTTTGTTGTTGTTGTTGTTGTTGTTGTTGTTGTTGTTGTTGTTGTGGTTGTCGTTGTGGTTGTCGTTGTCGTTGTCGTTGTCGTTGTCGTGGTTGTGGTGGTGGTCGTGGTCGTGGTCGTGGTTGTGGTCGTTGTCGTGGTGGTGGTCGTGGTGGTGGTCGTGGTTGTGGTTGTGGTTGTTGTGGTGGTGGTGGTCGTGGTGGTGGTCGTGGTTGTGGTGGTGGTGGTTGTGTGTGGTTGTTGTTGTCGTTGTTCTTGTGGTTGTCGTTGTCGTTGTCGTTGTCGTGGTTGTGGTGGTGGTGGTGGTCGTGGTCGTGGTTGTGGTTGTGGTTGTTGTGGTGGTGGTGGTGGTGGTCGTGGTCGTGGTTGTGGTGGTGGTGGTTGTGTGTGGTTGTGGTTGTGGTTGTCGTTGTCGTTGTCGTTGTTGTGGTCGTTGTCGTTGTCGTGGTCGTGGTCATGGTCGTGGTCGTTGTCGTGGTCGTGGTCGTTGTCGTGGTCGTGGTTGTGGTCGTGGTTGTGGTTGTTGTGGTGGTCGTGGTCGTGGTTGTGGTGGTGGTGGTTGTGTGTGGTTGTTGTTGTCGTTGTTGTTGTTGTTGTTGTTGTCGTTGTTGTTGTGGTTGTCGTTGTCGTTGTCGTTGTCGTTGTCGTTGTCGTTGTCGTTGTCGTGGTTGTGGTGGTGGTCGTGGTCGTGGTTGTGGTCGTTGTCGTGGTCGTGGTCGTGGTTGTGGTCGTGGTTGTGGTTGTGGTTATTGTGGTGGTTGTGGTCGTGGTGGTGGTTGTGGTGGTGGTGGTTGTGTGTGGTTGTTGTTGTCGTTGTTGTTGTGGTTGTGGTTGTGGTTGTGGTTGTCGTTGTCATTGTCGTTGTCGTGGTCGTGGTGGTGGTTGTGGTCGTGGTCGTGGTTGTGGTCGTTGTCGTGGTCGTGGTTGTGGTCGTGGTTGTGGTTGTGGTTGTTGTGGTGGTGGTGGTCGTGGTCGTGGTTGTGGTGGTGGTGGTTGTGTTTGGTTGTTGTTGTCGTTGTTGTTGTGGTTGTGGTTGTGGTTGTCGTTGTCGTTGTCGTGGTTGTTACCTGGATGACTAGGCCGTCCGCGATGGGTTGGATCTAGGCGATGGGTTGGGTACATGCATTGCATGCAGCGACTGTGATGCACATGTTCACCCACGTGAGTTGCACGGAAGCTAGCCGGGAGGTGGCGGGTGTACGTAGCACTTGGCCACGCGTGTCGTGGTCGTTGAATTCGTTAAGATGTTTGTTTGTAGGGAGCTTCTCTGTTGTTTTGTAGGCAAATATTTTTTGCTGTTCGTTCTGTTTTTGTAGGCAATTTAACTAGGCATTTTAGATGCGGTTTCTGTAGGCAAGATCTCTGTTGTTCTATAGGCAAATATTTTATGTCCATTCTGTTTTTGTAGGCAACTTAACTACTGTAATACTGTAATTTTTGTGTATATATTACCTACACAAAATCATTCCAACGTCTCTGCTTTTTCTAGCCTATAGGTAGAAGTGTGATGCAGTTTTAGGCAGGTTTGGCTGATGGAAACATAGCGTAGCTTCTTACATGTCTTAGTATCTACCTATAGGAAAAACATGGTATATTATTTCTTCATACAGAGTTGCTAGTTGTATGCTGTGTCTATGATTTCTTCATACAGTTGCCTAGATAGAGCATTTCATCATTCAGTTAGCTTTTAAAATTGGTACTATAATTCAGAATGTTCGTCTAAATAGTAGAAAAATCCACATTTGAAATGTTGCTTAGCAACACAGTTCAATAATGTTGTCGTATCATACTATCCATTATCAGTCTTTTTGGTATTCGTGCAATATGAATAGTTCAATAATGTTCAATAATGCAATTTCTTAGGAGTATTTCTGTTTTGAGCCGTGTCATTACTGCAAATTCCTACTGTAGTTTTAGTTGATCAATATGAAGAGTTTTCCTGTGATCTCATTGCAGCAGTGTAGCTTTGGCTATGTTTCTCTTTTTTTAGAAAAAGAGGTTAAACCCCCGGCCTCTACATCAACCACACCCAAAGCCACCACAGCCAAAGCGTATTGTGGGGATGCCAGAGTTTGGTCGATGCTGCTGTTGACACTTCCACGTCTACAGTTTAGTTTATGCAGTATCTCTCGTTATTTTTCCCTACGTACATCAAATCAACGGGTCACATAATTGGTTAGGGTGCCGGCTCCTGCTACGAGCCGATCAAATGGATTGATTCTGTTTAACCAAAACTGAGTTCTTATATGAGTATATATATTCAGTTTTTGCTGCCCGTAGTGTCATGGTTTTGAAACCAAACTAGCTCGGCTGGGCTGGGTGGTTTACTGCTTTCTTTCTTCATGCCACTCCACTCCAGCAAGCTTATTTTGGCAAACAATACTGGCATGTGGCCTTTCATCTATACTACACAGGATAGTCACTATTATGGGAGTGCCCTGTTCTCAG
Source organism: Hordeum vulgare subsp. vulgare (assembly GCF_904849725.1). Classification (NCBI taxonomy): domain Eukaryota; kingdom Viridiplantae; phylum Streptophyta; class Magnoliopsida; order Poales; family Poaceae; genus Hordeum; species Hordeum vulgare. The sequence continues at coordinate 443,478,976 of NC_058519.1, forward strand.
AAGTTTGCCAAAACAACAAATATTTAGTTGAACATTAACAGTGTTTCTTGTTTTTCTGTAGTAGTATTGTAAGGAGCATGTAGATACTGAATGTCACTGTTGAATGTGCTTGTCTTATCATCATGTACTGGTTTGTTTGTTTATTGTTGGTTGCCAGTGAAAAAATGGTTGCCTGCTACGCTGTTGATTGCCTCATTTTATTCATCTTCTCCATATATTCATTTGATTGCCTGCTACATGTCTGCTTAAATATTGATGATGGTACTGTCCACATTTTGTTCAGCTAGACTGACTAGATGCTCTTCTCGTTAAACTTTATTTCTAGTATCTTATCAGATGCACAAATACTTTTGTTGCAAATGCTAGTTTCATTTGTCTTGCTGCTTGAACATGAACCAGGCCCTATTTGAAACTGATGTGTGCACTTTTACATGTATTCACAATCTAATATTGCCTCTAATATTCACAACCAGGCCCTGTCTGAATCATCATCTAATAAGTGTGCAAGTTAGTGGTTTTGTGACAAGGTTTATATCAAATTTTAGTGCGGTCCAATTTAGTGTACTGAACAAATAGATAACATAACAGGCTTTGTTTGCATTCGTAGGCTGGCGGAGGTCATTGTACTTAGCTCTGATGATGATGCTGCTGTCAAGATGACAACAAGAGGTCCCAACAAAACAGGGAATGCTTATTTTGATAAGCATTGCGTGTATGCTAACAAAGTCGTCTTTAAGCCCTCACAGGTTGAAAAATTAAAGCGCCGAATTCGTGATAGAAAGCCAACCATACCTTATTACATATGCAGCATTCAAGAAGCTCATGTGATACCCAAGAAGGCAAAAATGGTAAGAAGTTGCCCATCTTTTTAATAAGTTGTCCATGTTGCCCATGTTTTTTTATGTGTAGTACTTCAACAAGCCTTACACCACTCAACACATCAAAAAGCGTCTTGCCTTGGAAGAAGAACATTCCATCGAGGTCTATTACAAGGCGAAGTACATTGCTCAAGTTAGGCTGATCTTCGGCAAGGCAAAGAAGAAGGGTGCTAGCATAACAACCAACTGGAAGGATGTCGTGGACAAGACCAAGATGAAGAGGGGAGATATCTTCGTGTTTTGGTTCCGCCGTCACTTTGGTGGACTCAAATTAATAGTTACTAAACTAGTGTAGGACTATCTAGGTGTTATGGCTATGTAAACTAATGGTACCCTGGTTATGTAGGTGTTATGGCTATGTAAACTGATGGCACTTGTTATGTTATGGTACCCAGTTTGATCAGAATCAAGTTTGACAAGTACCCTGTTCTTAAATCAGTTTCTGGTTATTTTGTGCTGCCGCTGTTTCAGTTTCTGGTTATTTTGTGCTGCTGCTATTCTAGTAATTAAATCAGTTTCTGGCAGTTGCACTTGCTGGTAAATGCATGCATATTTTGGCTATTCTGGTTATTAAATCAGTACCATCAGCCATTGAGAAAATCCCTTCGCAAGCCATTTATCAACATTGATGATACCTTGCTGGTTCAGCTCTTCCTTGCACAAGCTGTAATGCCAACAAAATAATAAATTAAAGCATCAGGCCTAAATAATAAATTAAAGCATCAGGCCAACAAAATGATACAATTAAGTGCACAAGAGATGCCATACTCGATATAGGGTTGAACCTCAGGGCAACTTCTGAGGACATACCAAACCATCTTGTCATAGTCATCACCAGCAGGCACGTAATCTGAAGCTCCAAGAAAGCTCACACCATGCTTGAAAACCGAGAGATCACCACCTTGCGAATCATCCCGCTCTCTGTTTCGACCCGGTCGATTAAATCTCATTTCCACATTGTCAAAGTACCTTGAGCAAAATGTCAAGCACTCATCGACAATATATGCTTCGGCAATGGATCCCTCCGGTCTGGCCGTGTTTCACACATACCGCTTCAGTGTAAGCAGCCTTCTTTCGATCGGGTACATCCAGCCGTATTGTACAGGTCCTCTAAGCATTGCCTCTTCAGGTAAATGGATGGCCAAATGAACCATAACAGTGAAGAAAGATGGAGGGAAAATCTTCTCTAGCTTGCAAAGGATAATTGGGATTTCTTTTTCAAGTCTTTTCAGAACATCTAGCTTCAGTGTTTTGCAGCACAACTCTTTAAAGAAATTCCCTAGCTCAACAACCGCTTCATATATTTCCTTATCCATCAAACCTCAGAGTCCCGCTGGTAAAATCCTTTGGAGCAGGATGTGACAATCATGTGTTTTCAGGCCTTGAAGCTTGCATCCATCAGGAGAAACACATTTTGCTAGGTTCGCGGTGTACCCATCTGGAAATCTCACATACATTATATATTCACAGAATGCAAGCTTTTCTTCTTTAGTCATCGTATACCATGCTTCTGGCATTTCGAATGACTCTCTGTCTTCAGAAGGCTGTAGGTGCAAATCTTCTCTTATGCCCATGTCTTCCAAATCTAGCCTGGAGTTAACCGTGTCCTTTGTCTTTCCTTCAATATTCAGAAATGTCCCTAACAGATTCTCACATATGTTTTTCTCGATGTGCATAACATTGAGATTATGCCTGAGCTTCAGGTGTTTCCAGTACGGGAGGTCCCACAGAATAGACCTCCGGTCCCAACATTGACCCTGCTGACGCTTTCTTTTCTTTCCATGCTTTCCTGGTCTCACATCTTTGACCTTGTCAAGTTGTTGCTCAAGCTCTTCTTGAGTGAATTGTGCTGGCTTGTCGCGAGTTTCAGTCTCGCCGTTAAAATCCTTGCTTTTCAGCCAAGGATGGCTGCGACTAAGAAAACGGCGGTGCCCAGTAAAGCATATCTTGCTCCTTATTCTCTTTGAGCAAGGGTCCTTGTCACAACGAACGCATGCTTGATACCCCCCTGTGGTCCTCCCCGATAAAGTGTGCAGCGCCGGGTAATCATGGATGCACCATAAGATCGCAGCATGTAGATTGAACTTTTCGGGACTTCCGGCATCATATGTAAGTACACCCTTCCATAGCAGGAGCAGTTCATCTACGAGGGGCTCCATAAAGACATCAAAATCCTTGCCGGAAGAATTTGGACCCGGAATCAGCAACACCATCATGACGTTGGACTGATCCATACATTCCCATGGCGGAAGGTTGTATGGAATCACAAATACAGGCCACATACTATAGGATGTTCTCATCTTTCCAAATGGATTAAAACCATCACCGGCAATGCCGAGTCTAAAGTTCCTTGGATCAGCGGCAAATTCTTTATCTAATTTGTCCAACTCTTTCCATGCCTCCCCGTCAGCTGCATGGTTGAGTTCACCCTCCACGGCTTTCCGATTTAGCTTGTGCCATTGTACCTCCTCCGATTGTTTCTTCGAAATAAACATCCTCTGCAGCCTTGGAATCAAAGGAAAGTGCCTCAATACCTTCACCGGTATCCGCTTCTTCCCATCAGCATTTTTCCACCTGGAGGCATTACATTTTGGACACTCGTCGTAGTCGGCAAACTGCTTCCGAAACAAGACATAGTTATTCAGGCAGACATGGATTGAAACATAGCCAAGTCCCAATGTGCTGATTGTACTCAATGCTTCATCATAAGGTTTGGGAATTTCGCTATCTGGATATTGCAAGGTCATGACATGGAGAAATCCGTTGAATTGAACATTGTTCATCCAGTAGAAAGACTTGGCGTGAAGTAACTTCACGGTGAAGGAAAATTTGGACAATTTACCACCATCACTAGCTGGGCGCTTCGCCTACTCTAACAGCTCGGCAAAGATTGTCTTCTGTCGATCACCTTGCGGTTCTGAATTGTAGAAATCCTTTAACAACTCAGGAATTCTATCATCTTCATTTCCACCCTCCTCAAAACCGGCACCCGCTGGCCGATCATCTTGTACAAAATCATTGCCTTCATCAACATGGTGTGGGTCTGCATCAGGTTCAGGTTCAGGTTCAGGTTCAGGTTCAGCATGTAAAGGTTCTCCATGATAGACCCACCGATCATATGTGCTTGTCATCCCATAAATCAACATATGAGCCTCTACAGTTCCTAGAGGTTGTTGTGCACGGTTGAGACAGCTCCGACATGGGCAGAGAACATGAGCATCCTCGGCAACACTTCTACGAACAAATTGCATAAATTCTTCGACTCCTTTTGTATGTTCAGCGGAAAGCCTTCTAACTCCTTTAATCCAGCTCCTGTCCATCTACCAAAGACCAAGAAATGTTGCAACTTAGCATCAATCAAAGCTCAGAGACCAACAGTAGCTAGCAAAAAGCAAACCAAACCTAGATAAATCATCAGTGAGCAATATTATCAATATTGTTTGCATTCAAAGCTAGCAATAAAAGGCACAAATTTACTACAATGGATTCACGAGAGAATTTGTTCATCTGAGACAGCAAGCACATATCATATACTCCAGGAGCAAGCAAAGTCATATATCATATACTCCAGGAGTGAGCAATATTATCAATATTGTTTGCATTCAAAGCTAGCAGTAAAAGGCTTTTTAAATCAGAACAAATTTATTTGGGATATATCATATACTCGAGGAGCAAGCAAAGTGATTTAGGCTGATTTAAACAATGGATTATTAAGAGCAATGCTAGAACCCACTACTGCAACATTTGTCCATGAAACAAAATACTTAAGCAAATTAATTTGGCCATGTTCAGGAAGAAGAAACATTCATCCATGTTCAGGAAGAAGCAGGAAGAAGCAGGGGCAGGAAGAAGCTGCCGCCGGACCAGACCTCCGCCGCCGCCGGACCAGACCTCCGCCGCTGAGAGCCCCACACCAGCTCCCTCCGCCGCTCAGCGCGCGCCCCCGCACCAGCTCCCTCCGCCGCTCAGCGCCCCCGCACAAGCCCCCTCCGTTGGGCACGACCGCACCAGCCCCCTCCGTTGGGCACGGCCGCACCAGCCACCGCTGCCGGTCACCTTCGCATCAGCCCCCGCCGCCGGCCACCTCCGCATCAGCCACCGCTACGGTCACCAGATCCGCCGCTGCAACATATCTGAAATCCCTCTGCGCTCTTGTATCTATCTGAATTAGGGAAGGATATCTTTCCAAACTTACTCTATATCGGTTGAGTTGTATCCAACTAACAGAAGTTAGTGGCTAGCGCAGTGGCTAGCGTAGTGGCGGTTGGCGCAGAGCTCTTGGGTTCGAGTCCCAGCAGCACTGTATTTTTGCCAACAGGGTTTGTAAATGGCGAAGTGGTGCACACGATGTGGACAAGCCCATTAGCAAGCCCAATATAAAAGTAAGATGAAAAAAATAGCCAACAGAAAAGTAAGATGAAAAAAATCAATTCATTTTACGATGTTTTTATATTCGTCGTAAACATTATGTTACATCGTGTTGCGATGTTTTTATAATTGTCGTACAAGTTATGACGATCTCATCTTATGCGGTTACGACGTTTTTGACTCACATCGTCGTAATTTATATGTAGATTTGATCCCCTCGAACGGTTTACGATGATCTCGGATGAAATCGTCGTAGATTTATGACGAATTCATCAACGACATTTTAAAAAACGTCAAGTATGAGCATATTTCTTGTAGTGACAACACATCCAAGAACTCCTTCTTTGCCGATCTATTTTGAACTCTTTCAAAATCTTGTCATGGTATGTATTCATTGAAAGTACTATCAAGCGTTTTGATCTATATTTATAGATCTTGATGCTCAATGTTCAAGTAGCTTAATCCAGGTTTTCCTTTGAAAAACTCCTTTCAAACAACCTTTATGCTTTCCAGAAATTCTACATTATTTCTGCCCAACAATGTGTCAACCACAGATACTCATCATAAATTCTATAGTGCTCCCACTCACTTCTTGGGAAATACAAGTTTCTCATAAACTTTGTATGAACCGAAAAACTTTGATCATCTTATCAAAGTGTATATTCTAGCTCCGAGATGCTTGCTCGAGTCCTTAGAAGGATCACTGGAGCTCTGCATACTTGTTAGCATGCTTAGGATCGACAAAAGCTTCTGGTTGTATCACATACAACCTTTCCTCAAGGAAACCGTTGAGGAAACAATGTATTGACATCCTATCTGCAAGATTTCACAAATGATGCAACAACTACTAACATAATTCCAACAGACTTTTAGCATAGCTACAAGCGAGAAAGTCTCATTATAGTCAACTTTTTGAACTTTGTCGGAAATATCTTTGCGACAAGTCGAAATTTCTTAATGGTGACTTTTCACCATTATCGTCTGTCTTCCTTTTAAGACCATCAGTAGTTAACAGTCTTACGACCATCAAGTGGTTCTTCCAAAGTCTACACTTTGTTTTCATACATGGATCCTCTCGCAGACTTCATGGCCTCGAGCCATTTGTCAGAACCCGGGCCCACCATCGCTTCTCCATATCTCGTAGGTTCATTGTTGTCCAACAACATGACCTCTAAGACAGGGTTACTGTACCACTCTTTAGCAGCATTACGTGACCTTGTTGACCTACGAGGTTTGTAGTAATTTGATCCGAAGTTCCATGATCACTATCATTAGCTTCCACTTCAATTGGTGTAGGCGCCACAGGAACAACTTCCCGCGCCCTGCTACACAGACTGGTTGAAGTGATGGTTCAATAACCTCATGAAGTTTCCACCATTCTCCCACTCAATTCTTTTGAGAGAAACTTTTCCTCAAGAAAGAACCCGTTTCTAGAAACAAACACTTTGCTTAGGGATCTGAGATAGGAGGTATACCCAACCGTTTTGGGTGTCCTATGAAGATGCATTTATCCACTTTGGGTTCGAGCTTATCAGGCTGAAACTCTTTCAATTAAGCATCATAGCCCCAAACATTTAAGAAACAACAACTTAGGTTTCTCTAAACCATAGTTCATACAATGTCATCTCAACGGATTTACGTGGTGCCCTATTTTAAAGTGAATGTGGTTGTCTCTAATGCCTAACCCATAAACGATAGTGGTAGTTTGATAAGAGATATCATAGTATGCACCATATCTAATGGGGCACGACTATGACATACAAACACACCATAAGACTATGGTTTTCTAGGTGGCATGAGTTGTGAAACATTTTTCATGTGAAACAATTTTCACATTGTCTTAAATGTTTACCAAACTCGTAACTCATATATATATGTTTACCTCCACGTTCACATCATAGATAGATTATCCTATTCTCACGATGATCTTCAACTTCACTCTGAAATTACTTGAACCTTTCAATAATTCAGGCTTGTTGTGTTTCATCAAGTAAATACACTAGTATCTACTCAAATTATCTGTGAATTACGAACATAATGATATCCACCGCGTGCCTCTACAGTCATTGGACTGCACACATCAAAATGTATTACTTCCAACAAGTTACTTTCTTTTTCCATCTCACTGGAAAGTGAAGTCTTCAGCCATCTTGCCCATGTGGTATGATTTGCATGTCTCAAGTGATTCAAAATCAAGTGAGTCCAAATGATCCATTTGCATGGAGTTTCTTCATGCGTTTATACTAATAGACATGGTTCGCATGTCTCAAACTTTTCAAAAACGAGTGAGTCCAAAGATCCATCATCATGGAGCTTCTTCATGCGTTTACACCAATAGGCATGGTTCGCATGTCTCAAACGATTCAAAAACGAGTGAGCCCAAAGATCCATCCATATGGAGCTTCTTCATGCGTTTTGCACCAATATGACTCAAGCGGCAATGCCACAAGTTAGTGGTACTATCATTACTACTTTGTATCTTTTGGTAACAATATTATGAACATGTGTATCACTACAATCAAGATTCAACAAACCATTCATTTTAGGTGCAAGACCATTGAAGGTATTATTCAAATAAAGAGAATAACCCTTATTCTATTTAAATGAACAACCATATTGCAATAAACGTAATCCAATTAACTTCGTGCTCAATGCAAAACACCAAATAACAATTATTTAGGTTTAACACTAATCTCGATGGTAGAGGGAGCGTGCGATGTTTGATCACATCAACCTTGGAAAGACTTCCGACACACATCGTCACCTTGCCTTTAGCTAGTCTCCGTTTATTCCGTAGCTTTTGTTTCGAGTTACTAACACTTAGCAACTGAACCGGTATCTAATACCCTGGTGCTACTAGGAGTACTAGTAAAGTACACATCAATATTATCTATATCGAATATACTTTTGTCAACTTTGCCAGCCTTCTCATCTACCAAGTATCTAGGGTAGTTCCTCTTCAGTGACTGTTCCCCTTATTACAGAAGCACTTAGTCTCGGGTTTGGGTTCAACCTTGGGTCTCTTCACTATAGCAGCAACTGGTTTGCCGTTTAATGAAGTATCCCTTCATGCCCTTTCCCTTCTTGAAACTAGCGGTTTTACAAAACATCAACAATTGATGCTCCTTTTTGATTTCTACTTTCGCGGTGTCAAACATTGCGAATAGCTCAAGGATAATCATATCCATCCCTGATATGTTACAGTTCATCACGAAGCTCTAGTAGCTTGGTGGCAGTGAGTTTGGAGAACCATCACTATCTCATCTAGAAGATTAACTCCCACTCGATTCAAGCAATTGTAGTACTTAGACAATCTAAGCACATGATCAACGATTGAGGTTTTCTCCCTTACTTTGTAGACAAAGAATCTTGTCAGAGGTCTCAAACCTCTCAACAAGGGCACGAGCATGAAATCCAAATTTCATCCTTGGAACATCTCGCATGTCCCGCGACATTCGAAACGTCTTTAACACATCAATTCTAAGCCGTTTTAAGCATTATGCACTAAACTATCATGTTGTTATCAAAAACATGTATGTCAGATGTTCGCAACATCCACAAATGATGCCTGGGGTTCAGCACACCGAGCGGTGCATTAAGGACACAAGCCTTCTGTGCTACAATGAGGATGATCCTCAGTTAACGGACCCAGTCCGCATAATTTCTACTATCAACTTCCAAGTAAATTTTGTCTAGGAACATATCTAAAGCAGTAGAGCTAGAGCGCAAGTTATAACATAATTTGCAAAGACCTTTTTTGACTATGTTAATGATAATTAAGTTCATTTAATATTTTTTTAATGAACTCCCACTTAGATGGACATACCTCTCATCATCCAAGTGATACATGATCCACGTCGACTAGCCCGTGTCCGATCATCATGTGAGACAGACTAGTCATCAATGGTGAACATCTCCATGTTGATCGTATATCCATACGACCCATGTTCGACCTTTTGGTTTCCTGTGTTCCGAGGCCATGTCTGTACATGCTAGGCTCGTCAAGTCAACCTAAGTGTTTCGCGTGTGTAAATCTGGCTTACACCCGTTGTATGCAAATGGTTAGAATCTATCACACCCAATCATCATGTGGTGCTTCAAAACAACGATCCTTCGCAAGGGTGCACACTTAGGTGGAACACATCTCTTGAAATTTTAATGAGGGATCATCTTATTTACTACCGTCGTTCTAAGAAAATAAGATACAGAAACATGATAAACATCACATGTAAATCACATAGTGACATGATATGGCCAATATCATCTTGCTCCTTTGATCTCCATTTTCGGGGCACGACATGATCATCATTGTCACCGGCATCACACCATGATCTCCATCATTGTGTCTGTGTGAAGTCGTCTCGCCAACTATTACTTCTACTAGTATGGCTAACGGTTAGCAATAAAGTAAAGTAATCACATGGCGTTGCATCTCATACAATAAATTAAGACAACTCCTATGGCTCCTGCCGGTTGTCATACTCATCGACATGCAAGTCGTGAATCCTATTACAAGAACATGATCAATCTCATACATCGCATATATAACATCACATCCTTTTGGCCATATCACATCACATAGCATACCCTGACAAAAACAAGTTAGACGTCCTCTAATTGTTGTTGCATGTTTTATGTGGCTGATTTTGGTTTCTAGAAAGAACGCTTCTTACCTACGTGAAATCCAGAACATTGATATGACAATGCTATTTACCCTTCATCAGGACCCTCATCGTCGAATCTGATCCGACTAAAGTGGGAAAGACAGACACCCGCTAGCCACCTTATGCAACAAGTGCATGTCGGGCGGTGGAACTAGTCTCACTTAAGCGTACGTGTAAATTCGGTCCGGGCCGCTTCATCCCACGATGCCTCCGAATCAAGATAAGACTAGTAACGACAAGCAATTGATAAAATCATCGCCCACAACTTTTGTGTTCTACTCGTGCATAGAATCTAGTCATAGACCTCGCTCTGATACCACCGATGGGGAACGTAGTAATTTCAAAAAAAAAATCCTACGTCACACAAGGATCTATCTAGGAGAGGTCAGCAACGAGCAAAGGGGTAGAGCATCTTCATACCGTTGAAGATCGCAATGCGGAAGAGTTACTATGAACGCGGTCGATGGAGTCATACTCGCGGCGATTCAAATCGCGGAAGATCCGATCCGAACACCGAACGTACGGTGTCTCCGCGTTCAACACACCTACAGCACGGGGACGTCTCCTCCTTCTTGATCCAGCAAGGAGGGAGGAGAAGTTGAGGAAGAACTCCGGCAGCACGACGGTGTGGTGGCGATTGAGCTATGTGGTTCTCCGGCAGGGCTTCGCCAAACACCGTGGAGGAGGAGGAGGTTTAGGAGGGGGATGGCCGCGCCAGGGGCTAGGGTTTAGCTCCCATGCGCCTCCCCACTATATATAGGGGTGGATGGGGCTGGTTTATTGCCCTCCAAGTCCATTGTGGCGTTGGCAAAGGTGGGAGGAAAGAAATCCCATCTTTCCCTTCCCCACCGATTGTTATCCCCCTTTTTAGGGATCTTGATCTTATCCCTTCGAGATATGATCTTATTCCTTCTAAGGGGGGATCTTGCTGCACCTTGACCAGGGGTGTGGGGCCTTGCCCCCACTACCCACGTTCATGTAGGTCCCCCATGCAGGTGGGCCCCACTTCGGAACCTTCTAGAACCTTCCCAGTACAATACCGATAAATCTCGAACATTTTCTAGTGGCCAAAATAGGACTTCTCATATATAAATCTTTATCCTCGGAGCATTCCAGAACTCCTCGTGACGTCCGGGATCCCATCCGGTTCTCTGAACAACTTTTGGTAACCACATATACGATTCCATAACAACTCTAGCGTCACCGAATGTTAAGTGTGTAGACCCTATGGGTTCGGGAAACATGCAGACATGACCGATACACCTCTCCGTCTAATAACCAACAACGGGGTCGAGATATCCATGTTGGCTCCCACATGTTCCACGACGATCTCAGTGGATGAACCACAATGTCGAGGATACTGAATCCCGTATGCAACTCCCTTTGTCTACTGGTATGATACTTGCCCGAGATTCGATCATCGGTATCCCTATACCTTATTCAATCTCGTTACCCGCAAGCTCTGTACTCATTCCGTAACACATAATCCCGGGGCTAACTCCTTAGTCACAATGAGCTCATTATGATGATGCATTACCGAGTGGGCCTAGAGATACCTCTCCGTCACGTGGAGCGACAAATCCCAGTCTCGATTCATACCAACCCAACAGACACTTTCGGAGATACCCGTAGTGCACCTTTATAATCAGCTAGTTACGTTGTGATGTTTGATACACCCAAAGCACTCCTATGGTATCCGGGATTTGCACAATCTCATGGTCTAAGGAAATGATACTTGACATTATAAAAGCTCTAGCAGACGAACTACATGATCTTGTGCTATGCTTAGGATTGGGTCTTGTCCATCACACCATTCTCCTAATGATGTGATCCCATTATCAATGACATCCAATGTCCATGATCGGGAAACCATGACCATCTATTGATCAACGAGCTAGCCAACTAGAGGCTCACTAGGGACATGTTGTGGTCTATGTATTCACACATGTATTATGGTTTCCGGTTAATACAATTATAGCATGAACAATAGAAAATTATCATGAACAAGGAAATTTAATAATAACCAATTTATTATTGCCTCTAGGGCATATTTCCAACACATAGTCACCCCCGGGAGGCAGGTGCTGGTGGTCAATCCTGCAGTCAACGAGTTCCGACCGTGGAAATTCCTCATGGACGAAGGCAGCGGCCTCAACATCATCTACATGGACTCTTTCAAAGCCATGGACATCCCGTTGTCCTGGCTGAGCAAGAGTAACATGCATTTCCATTGGGTCATCCCCGGGAAGAAAGCCAGGTCACTCGACCAGATCACTCTGAGCGTCGTATTCGGCAGCGAGAATTTTTTTCGCAAGGAGAGGTTGACCTTCTAGGTGGTCGACTTTGGCAGTGCCTATCACGCCATCCTGGGTAGGCCCGCCTACGCACATTTCATGGCACACCCATGTTACGTGTATCTTAAAACTTAAGATGTCAGGGCCGAAAGGCTTGATCACGGTGACTGGCAATTAGAAGGTTGCTGGAGAGTGCCTCCAGCAAGGCTCTAGGATCGCCAACGAGCAGGTCCTCACAACCGAGCTTGATGGTACAAGAAGGCGGTGGATGCCGCAAATATGCTCAAGTCGAAGTGGCCAGCTACTGAATCCGCTTTTCTGTCGGCCGGCGAGACGAAGCAGGTCCACGTCCACCCTACCGATCAGAGTGCTGCTGTGACCAACATCCCCACCACACTCAGAGAGAAATAGGAAGCCGAGCTCATCCAGCTCCTTCGTGAGAATTGGGATATCTTCGCATGGAACCCTTGTGACATGCCGGGGGTTCCGAGGGAGCTGGTTGAGCATCGCCTCCAAGTGGATCCGAAGATCAAGCCCGTCAAGGAACACCTGCGCCACTCCTCCATGGATAAGCGTAGGTCAATCGATGAGGAGATCGCTCGGCTCCTAGTTGCCGAGTTCATCCGCGAGGTCTACCACTCTGAGTGGTTGGCGAACATGGTCCTGGTGCCAAAGAAGAACAATTCACTCCGAATGTGTATTGACTTCAAGCACCTCAATCGGGCCTGTCCGAAGGACCACTTACCCCTGGCTCGCATAGATCAAATCGTAGATTCCACTGCCGGATGTGAATGCCTGTCGTTCCTGGATGCGTACTTCGGGTACCACCAGATCCGAATGTATGGATTGGATGAAACAAAGACATCCTTCATCACCCCATTTGTGTGTTTTTGTTACATCATGATCCCATTCGGTCTCAAAAACGCTGGAGCTACATTCTAGCGTATGATTCAAGAATGTCTGCATGAACAAATCAGTCAGAATGTCGAAGCATACATGGATGACATCGTGGTCAAGTCCAAGAAAGGTTCCGACCTCCTCGCCGACCTCACCGAAATCTTCATGAACCTTCGACACTTCGGGATTAAGCTCAACCCGACCAAATGTACCTTCGGTGTACCGGCTGGTAAGATACCTGGTTTCCTCGTTTCCGAGCGGGGTATCGATGCCAATCCCGACAAGATCGGAGCCATCGTCTAAATGAGACAATCGGAGCGCATACATGATGTGCAAAGGCTTACGGGCTGCCTTGTAACCCTTAGTCGCTTCATCTCGAGACTCGGTGAGAAGGCCCTGCCTCTCTACCGATTGATGAAGAAATCCATCAGATTCGAGTGGACTCATGAAGTGCAGGTCACATTCGACCAACTCAAAACTCTACTTTCCACCCAGTCGGTGTTGGCTAGTCCGAGCAGCCAGGAGCCCTTGCTCGTGTACATCGCTGCCACTAGCCAATTGGTTAGCATCGTACTCACCGTGGATCACGAAGAAACGGGCAAAACATACAAGGTACAAAGGCCAATTTACTACATTTCCTAAGTGTTGACCCCTTCAACACATAGGTATCCACATTATCACAAGTTGGTTTATGGGATCTACCTGACCGTGAAGAAGGTGGTCCACTATTTCCAAGATCACTCGGTCACTGTCATCAGCGACGCTCCCTGAGCAGAAATTCTGCACAATCGGGTCGCAACCGGCCGAGTGGCTAAATGGGCGATTGAGCTCCTACCACTAGAGATCAAGTTTGAAGCCAAGAAAGCAATCAAGTCTCAGGCCCTGACAGACTTTCTTGCCGAATGGGTAGAGTAAGAGCAGCCTCCTCTAGCCATCCCCGAGCATTGGACCATGTTCTTCGATGGATCCAAGATGCTCCATGGCTCGGGGGCTAGGGTGGTTCTCGTTTCCTTCAGGAGAGATTGATTAAACTACGTGCTCCAAATTCACTTCAATTCGTCCAATAATGAGGCCGAGTACGAGGCCCTCCTGTATGGGCTCCGCATGGCCATCTCACTCGGCATCCGCAGGTTAATGGCTTTTGGCGACTCGAATCTCGTTGTCAACCAAGTCATGAAGGAATGGGACATCCAAAGCCCAACAATGACAGTCTACTGCAATGTGGCCAGGAAGCTGGAGAAAAACTTCGAAGGGTTGGAATTACACCATGTGCCCCGAGCCAAGAACCAAGCGGTCGTAGACTTGGAAAAGATTTGGTCCACTCGAAAGATTGCTCCAAATGGCGTGTTCCTCGAGAACCTACGTGCCCCCTCGGCAAAGGACGATCCCTTCACCGAGGAGCCCCCACAACCAATTGGTCCGTCTGATCCGACTGAGATCGACGTCCTGGCCATGGTCGACCTCATCCATGAGATGTTGGTTGCTACCTCTTGAGCTTCCTTTGGTTTTCCCTTCAAGAGTAAAGGGTGATGCAGGGAAGTAGATACATATTTCCCTCAGTTTGTTGAGAACCAAGGTATCAATCCAGTAGGAGGAACAAACAAGGCTCCAATAGTAGTACCTACACAAATAATCAAACACTTGAACCCAACGCTATAAAGGGGTTGTCAATCCCTTCAGAGTTATTTGCAAGGATGAGATCTGATAGGGAATCCCCAAGCTTAGGCTCTTTGGTATCCTTGAATATGGCTTTGGGTGCCTTGGGCACCCCCAATCTTAAGCTCTTTCCACTTCTTATTCCGTAGTCCATCAAATCTTTACCCAAAACATGAAAACTTCACAGCACAAAAGTCAACAAAAAACTCATGAGATGAGTTAGTATATGAAATATAACTCACCACTTAGGTACTATTGTGAACTCATTCTTTATTTATATTGATGTAACATTTACCGTATTCTAACTTCTCCATGGTTCATACCCCCTGATACAACCCATAGATTCATCAAAATAAGCAAACAACACAAAGAAAACAGAATCTGTCAAAAACAGAATAGTCTGTAGAAATCTGTTTACTTCGAATACTCGTGTAACTCCAAAAATTCTAAAAAGTAGGAAGACATGTAAAATTTGTAAACCAATCTTGTGTAAACAATTCAGATAAAAAACACGTTCCATTGAATTTATAAAATTCCTGGACTGAGAACAAAAGTTCATGTTTTTCAGCAAAATTAACTTGCAAGCACCATAGACCATCGCAAAGGTCTTACTTGTATTGAACACTAAATAAAACAAGAAAACACAATTATTACAGAGGTAATAATATGTGCAACACTCAAAACAGAAACAAAACAAATAAAATTGTGTTGCCTCCCAACAAGCGCTATTGTTAATGCCCCTAGCTACGCATAATGCAATAGATCTAGGTATTGTAATATTTGGTATGCAATCCATCAATTGGACACTTGTGAACCCTAGGAGATCCTTTGGTTTTATCAATAATCATACTCCTATGTGAGAAATCCAGAATTTGACTTGTAGTAATGAGTTCCCTAATAAAGCTAGGGTGAACGCTTATCATCTTAAGATTGTCATCACTTTTTCTAGAAGATTCTCCCTTATTTTTAGGAACATAAATAAACTTGACAGTCTTAGTAGGAGGAGTGGTTTTAATAGAGGCAAATGAGGAATCCAAGTTGTTAAGAATGTCCTCAAGCTTTCCAATTCTAGAAGAATATTGATCCAATTTTTCGTTAACTATGGGTTCTTTTTCCCTTAAGTTTTTTAAAGTAACTCCTACTTTAGATCCAAATTGAGTAATATGATTATGAATATTTTTGACCAAGTTTTCAATGAGCTTAATGATAGCAACTTTATTTCCAATAGCATCAAGCCTACACATCACATGTTCCAAAGTTAAGATTGTTTCATTAACCATGAGTGGGGGTGAACATACCATATTTGTCATAGAATTATAAGAATCAAAGGTGTGGCTACTCAAGAAGTTTCCTCCCATGATGGTATCCAAAACGTATCTATTCCACGGAGAAAGACCCACATAGAAATTGCGAAGGAGAACAGTAGTAGATTGCCTATGAATAGATCTATTTTGAGCATTGCAAATTCTATACCAAGCATCCTTTAAATTTTCTCCCTCCCTTTGCTTAAAATTAAAAACTTCATTCTCATGAATACTAGCGATAGTAGCAAGGCCAGACATGAGTTTAAGCGATCTATCACCTAAGCAAAAGAGAAGCAAATGAAAGGACGGACAGAAAAAGGGCGAATAAAAAGGCAAATATTTATGGTAATTTCTGAAAATCGTTTTAGAAGTGGGCGAGAGGAAAACTAGAGGCAAATGGAAAATAAAGTAAATGCAAGAGATGAGTTTCTGATGGGTACTTGGTAATCTTGCTATGTATCCTCCCGAGCAACGGCACCAGAAATCCTTCTTTCTACCTCTTGAGCTTGCGTTTATTTTCCCTTGAAGAGGAAAGGGTGATACAACAAAGTAGATAAGCATTTCCCTCAGCTTGTTGAGAACCAAGGTATTAATCCAGTAGGAGGAACAAACAAGGCTCCAATAGTAGTACGTACACAAATAATCAAACACTTGCACCCAACGCTATAAAGGGGTTGTCAATCCCTTGAGAGTTATTTGCAAGGATGAGATCTGATAGAGCTAGGTATAAAATATTGGTAGATATGAAAGTAAAACTAAAGTAAATAAATTGCAGCAAAGTATTTTTGGTATTTTTGGTTAGATCTGAAAATATAATAAGGAAAATAGACCCGGGGGCCATAGGTTTCACTAGAGGCTTCTCTCATAAAGGAAAATAATACAGTGAGTGAACAAATTATTGTCGAGCAATTTATAGATAAGAAAATAATTATGAAGATATCCAAGGAAATGATTATGCATATAGGTATCACGTCCGTGTCAAGTAGACCGAAACAATTCTGCATCTACTACTATTAGTCCACACATCGACCGACTCCTGCGTGCATCTAGAGTATTAAGTTCATGAAGAACAGAGTAATGCATTAAGCAAGATGTGATGATGTAGAGGGATAAACTCAAGCAATATGATCAAAACCCCATTTTTACTCTTGATGGCAAAAATACAATACATGCCTCGCTACCCCTACTGTCACTGGGTGAATACATCGCAAGATTGAACCCACAACTAAACACTTCTCCCATTGCAAGAATTACCAATCTACTTGGCCAAACCAAACAAATAATTCAAAGATACTTGAAAAGATATGAAATCATGCATATATGAATTCAGAAGAGACTCAAATAATATTCATGGATAATCTGAACATAAAATCACAATTCATCGGATCTCGACAAACACACCGCAAAAGTGTATTACATCGGATAGATCTCCATGAAGATCATGAATAACATGGTATTGAAGATCAAAGAGAGAGAAGAAGCCATCTAGCTACTAGCTATGGACCCGTAGGTCTGTGGTGAAATACTCACACATCATCAAAGGGGCAATGGAGTTGATGTAGATGCCCTCCGTGATCAATTCCGTCTCCGGCAGATTACCGGAAATGGCTCCGAGATTGGATCTCTCGGGAACAGAGGCTCCCAGCGGCGTAAAAGTTTTTTTGTTGCTCCTTTTTGGCGATATGGGAATATTTGGGAATTTATAGGCCAAGAATTAGGGTTAGGAGACCTAGAGGGGTCCCACAAGTCAAGGGGTGCGACCACCCCCCAGGGCACGCCCTGTAGGCTTGTGGCCTCCTAAGAATTGTCTTGCCCCCTACTGCAAGTCTGTTACGTGTCTTCTGGTCCAAGAAAAATCTTTCCGGAGTTTTTATTCCGTTTGGACTCCGTTTAATATTCCTTATCTGCAATATTCAAAAACTTGGAAAAAACAAAAATTGACACTAGGCTCTAGATTAATAGGTTAGTACCATAAATAATATAAAAAAGCATATAAATGCATATAAAACATCCAAAACAGATAATATAATAGCATGGAACAATAAAAAATTATAGATACATGGGAGACGTATCATGCATCCCCAATCTTAATTCCTGCTCGTCCTCGAGTAGGTAAATGATAAAAACAGATTTTTTATGTGGAATGCTACCTAACATATTTATCCATGTAATATTCTCTATTGTGGCATGAATATTCAGATCCATAAGACTCAAAACATAAGTCTATATTGACATAAAAACGATAATACTTCAAGCATACTAATAAGGTAATTGCTTCCTTCCAAAATAGCATGGTCTTAGAAAGTTATCCCTACAAAATCATATGGTCTGGATATGCTCCATCTTCACCACACAAAGTATCTAAATCATGCACAACCCCGATGAAAATCAAGCAATTGTTTCACACTTTTTATGTTCTCAAACCTTTTCAACTCTCACGCAATTGATGACTGTGAGCCATGGATATAGCACTATAGGTGGAATAGAGTGTGGTGGAGGTTGCAAAAGAAAGAGGAGGAGATAGTCTCACATCAACTAGGCATATCAAAGGGCTATGGAGATGCCCATCAATAGATATTAATGTGAGTGAGTAGGGATTGCCATGCAACAAATGCACTATAGCTATAAGTGTATGAAAGCTCAAAAATAAAACTAAGTGGTTGTGCAAAATATGTAATTCCACTAGCTATATGAAAGTGACAACATAGGACACTCTCTATGAAGAACTTGGTGTTACTTTGAAGCACAAGTGTGGAGAAAGATGGTAGCATTGTCCCTTCTCTCTTTCTCTCATTTTTTTTTCTTTTTTCTTTTTTTTGATAGGCTTCTATGGCCTCTTTTATTTTTTATGGGCTTCGCTGGCCTCTTTTAATTTTTTTGTAAAGTCCGGAGACTCATCCCAACTTGTGAAGGAATCATAGCTTCCATCACCCTTTTCTCACACAGGAAAATGCTCTAATAATGCAAATCATCACACTTTTATCTACTTACAACTCAAAAGATTCCAACTCGATATCTAAAACAAAGTATGACTCTACAAGCAATATGGAAGTGATGGTGCGTGTCATAAAAACGAGGCGGTGGTGTTGCATGGCAATATATCTCGGAATGACTACGAAAATTCCATAGTAGGTAGGTATTGTGGCTGTTTTGAGGAAAATATATGGTGGCTGTTTCGAGGAAGGTGGGTTTAATGTACCGGCGAAAGTTGCGCGGTACTAGAGAGGTTAGCAAAGGTGGAAGAGTGAGAGTGCATATAATCCATGAACTCAACATTAGTCATAAAGAACTCACATACTTATTGCAAAAGCCTATTAGTTATCGAAGCAAAGTATTAGACGCATGCTCCTAGGGGAAGGGTTAGTAGGAGTTAACCATTGCACGATCCCGACCTCCACACAAAGGTTGACAATCATTAAACAAGTGATGCTCCGACTTCATCACATAACAATTCACCATACTTGCATGCTACGGGAATCACAAGTATTTTTTTCTAATTCACAATTACTTAATAGCATGACTCTCATATCACCATCTTCACATCTCAAAACTATATGCAAGGAATCAAACTTCTCATCATATTCAATGCACTTAATATGAAAGTTTTTATTATATCCCTCTTGGATGTTTATTATAATAGGACTAAATTCATAACCTAAACCAATTACTATGCTATTTAAAGAACTCTCAAAATAATATAAGTGAAGTATGAGATTTTTAATAATTTCGCAACATTGCCGTGCTCTAAAAGATATAAGTGAAGTACTAGAGCAACATTGCCTAGCTCAAAAGATATAAGTGAAGCATAAAGAGTATTCTAATAAATTCACGAGTTAGTGCATCTCTCTCTCTCTCTCAAAAGATGTGTGCAGCAAGGACGATTGTGGAAAACTAAAAAGTAAAGACTCATATCATACAAGACGCTCCAAGCAAAACATATATCATGTGGTGACTAAAAATATAGCCTCAACTAAATTTACCTATGGATTTAAGACGAAAGAGGGGATGCCTTCCGGGGCATCCCCAAGCTTAGGCTCTTTTGTATCCTTGAATATGGCTTTGGGTGCCTTGGGCATCCCCAAGCTTAGGCTCTTTCCACTCCTTATTCCGTAGTCCATCAAATCTTTACCCAAAACTTGAAAACTTAACAACACAAAACTCAACAGAAAACTCATGAGATCCGTTAGTATATGAAAAATAACTCACCACTTAGGTACTGTTGTGAACTCATTTTTTATTTATATTGATGTAATATTTACTGTATTCTAACTCCTCCATGGTTCATACCCCCTTATACAACCAATAGATTCATCAAAATAAGCAAACAACACAAATAAAAACAGAATCTGTAAAAAACAGAATAGTGTGTAGAAATCTGTTTACTTCGAATACTTCTATAACTCCAAAAATTCTGAAAAGTAGGAAGATTTAGGAAATTTGTAAACCAATCTTGTGTAAACAATTTAGATAAAAAGCGCGTTCCAGTGAATTTATAAAATTCCTAGACTGAGAGCAAAAGTTCGTGTTTTTCAGCAAAATCAACTTGCAAGAACCATACACCATCCCAAAGGTCTTACTTGGATAATACACTAATTAAAACAAGAAAACACAATGATTACAAAGGTAATAATATGTGCAACACTCAAAAACAGAAACAAACCAAATAAAATTGGGTTGCCTCCCAACAAGCGCTATTGTTAACGCCCCTGGCTAGGCATAATGCAATAGATCTAGGTATTGTAATCTTTGGTATGCAATCCATCAATTGGACACTTGTGAACCCTAGGAGATCCTTTGGTTTAATCAATAATCATACTCGTAGGTGAGAAATCCAGAATTTGACTTGTAGTAATGAGTTCCCTAATAAAGCTAGGGTGAACGCTTATCATGTTAAGATCTCCATCACTTTTTCTTGAAGATTCTCCCTTATTTTTAGGAACATAAATAAACTTGGCAGTCTTAGTTGGTGGAGTGGTTTGAATAGAGGCAAAGGCGGAACCCAAGTTGTTAATAATGTCCTACAACTTTCCAATTCTAGAAGAATCTTGATCCAATTTTTCGTTAACTATGGGTTCTTTTTACCTTAGGTTTTTTAAAGTAACTCCTACCTTAGATCCAAATTGAGTAATATGATTACAAATATTTTTGTCCAAGTTTTCAATGAGCTTAACAATAGCAACTTTATTTTCAATGGTGTCAAGCCTACGCATCACATGTTCCAAAGTTAAGATTGTTTCATTAACCATGAGTGGGGTGAACCTACAAGATTTGTCATAGCATTATAAGAATCAAAGGTGTGGCTACCCAAGAAGTTTCCTCCCATGATGGTATCCAACACGTATCTATTCTAAGGAGAAACACCCACATAGAAAATGGGAAGGAGAACAGTAGTAGATTGCCTACGAATAGATCTATTTTGAGCATTGGAAATTCTATACCAAGGATCCTTCGAATTTTCCCCCTACCTTTGCTTAAAATTAAGAACTTCTTTCTCATGAATTCTAGCGTTAGTATCAAGGCAAGCCATGAGATTAAGCGATCTATCACCTAAGCAAAAGAGAAGCAAACGAAAAGACTGACGGAAAAAGGGCGAATAAAAAGGCAAATATTTTTGGTAATTTCTGAAAATCATTTTAGAAGTGGGCGAGAGGAAAACAAGAGGCAAATGAAAAATAAAGTAAATGCAAGAGATGAGTTTCTGATGGGTACCTGGTAATCTTGCTATGTATCCTCCCTAGCAACGGCGCGAGAAATCCTTCTTGCTACCTCTTGAGCTTGCGTTCATTTTCCCTTGAAGAGGAAAGGGTGATGCAGCGAAGTAGATAAGTATTTCCCTCAGTTTGTTGAGAACCAAGGTAGTAATCCAGTAGGAGGAACAAACAAGGCTCCAATAGTAGTACCTACACAACTAATCAAACACTTGCACCCAACGCTATAAAGGGGTTGTCAATCCCTTGAGAGTTATTTGCAAGATTGAGATCTGATAGAGCTAGGTATAAAATATTGGTAGATATGAATGTAAAACTGAAGTAAATAAATTGCAGCAAAGTATTTTTTGTATTTTTGGTTTATAGATATGAAAATATAATAAGGAAAATAGACCCGTGGGCCATAGGTTTCACTAGAGGCTTCTCTCATAAAGAAAATAATACGATGGGTGAACAAGTTATTTTCGAGCAATTGATAGAAAAGCAAATAATTATGAAGATATCCAAGGCAATGATTATGCATATAGGCATCACGTCCGTGTGAAGTAGACCAAAACGATTCTGCATCTACTACTATTACTCCATACATCGACCGACTCCTGCCGGCATCTAGAGTATTAAGTTCATGAAGAACAGAGTAACACATTAAGCAAGATCACATGATCTAGAGGCATAAACTCAAGCAATATGATTAAAACCCCATCTTTTTACCCTTGACGGCAACAATACAATACGTGCCTCGCTACGCCTACTGTCACTGGGTGAGGACACAGCAAGATTGAACCCAAAACTAAGCACTTCTCCCATTACAAGAATTACCAATCTAGTTGGCCAAACCATACAAATAATTCGAAGAGACTTGCAAAGATATGAAATCATGCATATAAGAATTCAGAGGAGACTCAAATAATATTAATGGATAATCTGAACATAAATTCACAATTCATCGGATCTCGACAAACACAACGCAAAAGAGTATTACATCGGATAGATCTCCATGAAGATCATGAAGAACATGGTATTAAAGATCAAAGAGAGAGAAGAAGCCATCTAGCTACTAGCTATGGACCCGTAGGTGTGTGGTGAAATACTCACACATCATCGGAGGGGCAATGGAGTTGATGTAGATGCCCTCCGTCATCAATTCCCTCTTCGGCAGATTACCGAAAAAGGCTCCCAGATTGAACCTCTCGGGAACAGAGGCTCCCAGCAGTGTAAAAGTATTTTCGTTGCTCCTTTTTGGCGACACGGGAATATTTAGGAATTTATAGGCCAAGAATTAGGGTTAGGAGACCTACAGAGGGCCCACAAGCCAGGGGGCACGACCACCCCCAGGGAGAGCCCTACAGGCTTGTGGCCTCCCGACAATTGCCTTGCCCCCTAATCCAAGTCTATTGCGTGTCTTCTGGTCCAAGAAAAATCTTTCCGGAGATTTTATTCCGGTTGGACTCCGTTTAATATTCCTTATCTGCAATATTCAAAAATGTGGAAAAAGCAAAAACTGACACTAGGCTCTAAATTAATAGTTTAGTCCCAAAAATAATATAAAACAACATATAAATGCATATAAAACATCCGAAACAGATAATATAATAGCATGGAACAATAAAAAATTATAGATACGTTAGATACGTATCACTGGTCATCACTCCCGAATGGACACAACCTTATTTAGCTTACTTGCTCAGGCAAGAGCTTCCCGAGGACGAAGAGGAAGCCCGCCAGATCGTTTGACGATCTAAAGTTTTCGAAGTACTCCGAGATGAACTGTACAGGAAGAGCATTACAGGAGTCAGCCAGAAGTGCATCTCTCCGGAGGAAGGACTTCAAATTGTGCAGGAGATCCACTGAGGAACCTATGGACACCATGCATCCTCTCGGACCTTGGTGGCAAAGGCCTTTCGAGCAGGTTTTTATTGGCCCCGAGCCAATGAGGCAACAAGGGACTTGGTGGACCTGTGTGTCGGATGCCAGTTCTACAAGAATCAGTCGCACAAGCCTGCATCCACGCTGAAGACGATTCAGCTGACTTGGCCATGTGCCATATGGGGCCTCGACATGGTCGGCCCTTTATGCACAGGGTCGAGCGGATTCACCCACCTGCTAGTCGCGGTGGACAAGTTCACCAAGTGGGTTGAAGCCAAATGATGACCCACAAGTATAGGGGATCAATCGTAGTCCTTTAGATAAGTAAGAGCGTCGAACCCAACGAGGAGCATAAGGATCTGACAAGTGGTTTTCAACAAGGTAAAATCTGCAGGCACTGAAATTGTCGGTAACAAGTGATTGTGTGGTGAGATGATTCGTAGAAAGCAACAAGTAACAAATGTAGAAACGGTGCAGCAAAGTGGCCCAATCCCTTTTGTAGCAAGGGACAAGCCTGGATAATGTCTTATAGGAGGAAAAACGCTCCCGAGTACACACGGGAATTTCTGTCATGGTAGTTTTCATCATGTTCATATGATTCGCGTTCGTTACTTTGATAGTTTGATATGTGGGTGGACCGATGCTTGGGTACTGCCCTTACTTGGAAAAGCATCCCACTTATGATTAACCCCTCTCGCAAGCATCCACAACTACGAAATAAGAATTAAGACAAAGTCTAACCATAGCATTAAACTAGTGGATCCAAATCAGCCCCTTACGAAGCAACGCATAAACTAGGGTTTAAGCTTCTGTCACTCTAGCAACCCATCATCTACTTACTACTTCCCAATGCCTTCCTCTAGGCCCAAATAATGGTGAAGTGTTATGTAGTCAACGTTCACATAACACCACTAGAGGAAAAACAACATACAACATATCAAAATACCGAACGAATACCAAATTCACATGACTACTATTAGCATGACTTATCCCATGTCCTCAGGAACAAAAGTAACTACTCACAAAGCATAATCATATTCATGACCATAGAGGTAATGAGTAGCATCAAGGATCTGAACATATACTCTTCCACCAAATAATCCAACTAGCATCAACTACAAAGAGTAATTAACACTACTAGCAACCTTACAAGTACCAATCGGAGTCGCGAGATGAAGATTGGTTACAAGTGATGAACTAGGGTTTGGAGATGAGATGGTGCTGATGAAGATGTTGATGGTGATGAGTCCCCTCCGATGAGAGGAGTGTTGGTGATGACGATGGCGACGATTTCCCCCTCAGGGAGGGAAGTTTCCCCAGCAGGATCGTCCTACCGGAGCTCTAGATTGGTTCTGCTCAAGTTCCGCATCGTGGCTGTGGCGAATCCACGAAAAAGCTCCTCCCTGATTTTATTCTGCACGAAACCCTTCATATAGCAGAAAAGGGGGGCCAGTGGGCCAACAGGCTGCCCACAAGCCCCCTAGGCGCATCCAGGGGGGTGGCCATGCCAAGCAGGCTTGTGGCCACCTGCTGGCGCCCCTCTGGCGCTTCTTCGGCCCAGTATTTTTTATAAATCCGAAAAAAAAATCCTCGTTGATTTTTACAACGTTTGGAGTTGCGCAAAATTGGTATCTCAACTTTGCTCCTTTTTCAAGCCAGAATTCCAGCTGCCGGCATTCTCCCTCTTCATGTAAACCTTGCAAAATAAGAGAGAAAAGGCACAAGTATTATACCATGAAGTGAAATAACAGCCCAAGAAGCGATAAATATCAACATGAAAACATGATGCAAAATGGACGTATCACCAAACACATCAAAAGTTTGGACACGGCAACTGCCGTCAGCTTCATTTGGCAAATCATCTTCACATTCGAAGTTCCCCACGACATCATCATCGACAACGGAACCAACTTCGACTCAGACGAGTTCCGCGAGTTCTACAAGTCCCAGGGCACTCGGGTTTACTATGCATTCGTGCCACACCCGCAGTCGAATGGGCATGCAGAACGGGTGAATGTCATGATACTCCAAGGACTGAAGAGCTGGCTGATGAGAGATCTCAAATATGTTGTTGGTGCTTGGGTCAAGGAATTACCATCCGTCTTGTGGGGTATGCAAACGACTCCGAATCGTTCAACCGGGCGTACTCCATTCTTCATGGTGTATGGCTCAAAAGCCGTACTACCGAGTAACTTACGCCACAACTCCCACCAAGTGGAGTAGTACAACGAAGCCGAAGCTGAAGGAGCACGCCAAGACAACTTGGATCTTTTGGAGGAAGAGAGGGAACTAGCCCTCATTCAATCCACGGCGTGCCAACAAGACCTTCGATGCTACCATGACAGACAAATCAGGGGCCGAGCGTTTCCAGAGGGAGATCTAGCCCTCCGACTGGACCAACAGAAACCCCACAAGCTGGCACCCCTGTGGCAAAGGCCATTCGCCATCACCAACTTTTTGCACAATGGAGCTTATCGACTGTACAACATCGATAACGGCACAGAGGAACCCATAATTTTCTACACATAGAACTTTCCTTTTTTATTCCTGTAATGAATCCGAATGAATAGAAGAATAAAGTGCTTACTTTCTTCAACTATCTTCGAACACTTCACTCTAGTGAAATACACACCCAGTAGGTGGAAAATCCTTAACTGCGAACATGTCTTCGCTTAATGTAAAACCTGCCTCGAGTGCGGAAAATCTCCTTACTTGAGGGCTTAGCTGCGAACCAGTTTTCACCTAAGTCACAAAGGTTCTGATTGAGGATATGATCGTCATTCGGATGCCTTGATGGATAGGACCATCGACGAGTCTGCAAGGACTATCATCTTGCTAGCGAACCCATTTCGCCTAAGGTAGCCCTTCCCCGAGTGATCATGGAAACCTCCACACTCGTGGGCTTAGCTACAAACCAGCTTTCTCCTAAGTTAAAGTGGTTCCAAATGAAGGAAGGTCCTCCGTTCGGGTGCTAAGATGAACAAAACAAACATTACTTGGTAGCGAACCCGTTTCACGTAAGGTAGACCCTTTCCCGAGTGATCGTGGAAACCTCCATACTCGGGGGCTTAGCTGCGAACCAGCTTTTTCCTAAGTTAAAGTGGTTTCGAATGAAGGCAAAACCTCCGTCCGGGCGCCAAGATGAACAAAACAAACATTTATTGGTAGCGAAACCGTTTCGCCTCAGGTAGACCCTTCCCTGAGTGATCGTGGAAACCTCCACACTCGGGGGCAGCTTTCGCCTAAGTTAAAGTGGTCCCAAATGAAAGCAAGACTTTCATTCGTATGCCAAGATGAAAAGGACAATCATTCCTTAGAAGCGAATCCATTCTCGCCTAGTGTAAATCCTGCCCCGAGTAGGGACAATGTCCATGCTTGGGGGCTTAGCTGTGGACCAGTTTTCGCCTAAGTCAAAACTGTTCCGAATGAGGACACGATCGCATTCGGATACCTTGATGGATAGGACCATCAACGAATCCGCAAGGACTATCATCTTGGTAGAGAACCTGCTTCTCCTAAGATAGACCCTACCCTGAGTGATCGTGGAAACCTCCACACTCGGGGGCTTATCTGCGAACCAGCTTTTGCCTAAGTTAAGGTGGTCCCGAATGAAAGCAAGACATTCATTCAGACACCAAGATGAACGTGGCAATCATCCCAAGCTGCGATTCCACTTTTGCCTAGGGAGAAACGACCCCGAGTAAGGATGACCTCCACACTCGGGGGCTTAGCCGCGAACTGGCTTTCGCCTAAGTCACAAGCAATCCCGAGTGAGGACAACTTCACCACTCGGGGACTCGGACATGAATAAGCTTTTGGCCAAGTATAAACCACCTCAAATAAAGACGACCAACCAAATAAGATCCAAAATCAACTACGGATAAACGAGATCAAGTTCAACTAATGGTCGAAAAAAGAGAAGGCCCAGGGCCCACTCCAAGTTCAAGGTTAGATAAACCACTTGACATACTGAGGCAAATTAAAGATTAAGTGTTTTCCCCTCCGAACATCACTTGGAGGCCGAAGATTCTACCGCTTAGACAAAGGTGTCAAGATCAATCAATCCCCTCCACGATCCGTGTGGTCGCTGCCATGAACATCTCCATGAAGACTTCAAATTTGACGCTTTTGCGGTTGACGACCCGAAAATTATTCATCTTCTCTTCATCCACTACCTTGCAATGGATGTGGACAAGCGAGAGGGCAATGTCGGCTCCGACACTTGCTGATGACTGATAACCCTCAAGTATAGGGGATCACAACAGTTTTCGAGGGTAGAGTATTCAACCCAAATTTATTGATTCGACTCAAGGGGAAGCGAAAGAATATTCTCAAGTATTAGCAGTTGAGTTGTCAATTCAACCACACCTGAAAGATTTAGTGTCTGCAACAAAATATCAGTAGCAAGATAGTATGATAGCAGTAGTAGCAACAGTAACCAGTAGCAGCAAAGTAACAGGAGTGGCAACAGAGTAACAATAGCAGCAGTAGAGTAACAGTAGTAGCAGTGACAGTAGTAGCAGCAAAGTAACATAGCAAGGACCAATAGTAAAAGAATCGTAGGCATTAGATCGGTGATGGATGATTATGCCGGATGTGGTTCATCATGTAACAGCTATAACACGAAGAGATAAGTAACTAGCTCCCGTTTGTCAATCTAATGTAGGCATGTATTCCATATGTAGTCATACGTGCTTAGGGAAAAGAACTTGCATGACATCTATTGTCCATCCCTCCCGTGGCAGCGGGGTCCTAATGGAAACTATGGGATATTAAGGTTCTCCTTTTAATAAAGAACCGGACCAACGCATTAACACTTGGTGAATACATGAACTCCTCATACTATGGTCATCTCCGGGAGTGGTCCGGCTATTGTCACTCCGGGGTTGCCGGGTCATAACACATAGTAGGTGACTACAACTTGCAAGATAAGATCTAAAACACACATATATTGTCGATAACATAATAGTTTCAGATCTGAAATCATGGCACTCGGGCCCTAGTGACAAGCATTAAGCATGGCAAAGTAGTAGCAACATCAATCTCAGAACATAGTGGATACTAGGGATCAATCCCCTTCAAAACTAACTCGATTACATGATAGATCTCATCCAACTCATCACCATCCAGCAAGCCTACGATGAGATTACTCAGGAACGGTGAATAACATCATGGAACTGGCGATGGAGGAAGGTTGATGATGACGATGGCGACGATTTCCCCTCTCCGGAGCCCAGAACGAACTCCAGATCTGCCCTCCAGATGAAGAACAGGAAGTGGCGGCGCCTCTGTATCGTAAAACGCAATGAATCCTTCTCCCTGATTTTTTTCCGGGCGAAACGGAATATATAGAGCTGAGATTGGAGGTGGTGGAGCCTCGTGGGCCCCACAAGCCTTCCAAGCGCGGCCAGGGGGGTGGCCGCGCCACCTGGGCTTGTGGCCCATTGGCTCACCTCCTTCGGTGGATCTTTGCGCATGTATTTTTCATTAATTCCAGAAAAATTCTCTGTAAATTTTCAGGTCATTCCGAGAACTTTTATTTCTGCACAAAAACAACACCATGGCAATTCTGCTGAAAACAATGTTAGTCTGGGCTAGTTCCATTCAAATCATGCAAATTAGAGTCCAAAACAAGGGCAAAAGAGTTCGGAAAAGTAGATACGATGGAGACGTATCAACTCCCCCAAGCTTAAAGCCTTGCTTGTCCTGAAGCAATTCAATTGAAAACCTGAAAGAGACAAAAGAAAAACTTTGACGAACTCCGTTTGATCTTTTTGTTGCAACTATGTCTAACTCATAACCAGAATTTCACCAAGATCACAAGCTAACCACGTAAGCAGATGACATCTAGGTCTAACGGTAAACTCATATCAATGGCTTAATCAGCTAGCGAGCAAATAATAATAAGCCTCAAATGTCAACACTTCAATCAAAACAACATGAAGCAGTACGAACAGATGGTATCTCGCTAGCTCTTTCTGAGACCGCAAAACATAAATGTAGAGCACCTTCAAAGACCAAGGGCTGACTAAACATTGTAATTCATGGCAAAGAAGATCCAGTCATAGTCATACTCAACACAGTTAAAAGAAAATTATAAAAACGACAGAGGTGCTCTCTAATTGGTGCTTTTATAAGAGGAAGATGACTCAATAGGAACATAAATAGACAGGCCCTTCGCAGAGGGAAGCATTGATTTGTAAAGGTGCCAGAGCTCAATCTTTTAAAATAGAGATAATAATTTTGGGTGGCATTCTCCCATTGTCAACGCAATGACTAAGAGTTCTCAACATCTTCCATGCTACACATGCTATAGGCGGTTCCCAAACAGAAATGTAAAGTTTTGACTCCCCCACCACCAATCAATCACACTCCACGACTAGCCGAATCCTCGGGTACCGTCCATACCAACATCAATCCAGGGGGAGTTTTGTTTGCAATTATCTTTTTGATTTGAGCATGGAACTGGGAATTCCAATTACCGTCCCCTTTCTCGTGAATGATAGTGAATAAACACATATCGAGCATAACATGCCTAGCACGGAAGATACTCATAGCCCCCTGTCACCACCTGAGCGGTTTGGGCATGCAAAACAGATTATTTCTTGAAGATTTAGAGAGTGGCACATGCAAATTTACTTGGAACGGTATGTAGATACCGCATATAGGTAGGTATGGTGGACTCATATGGAATAAGTTTGGGTTTATGGAAGTGGATGCACAAGCAGTATTTCCGCTTAGTACAAGTGAAGGCTAGCAAAAGACTGGGAAGCGACCAACTAGAGAGCGACAACAGTCATGAAAATGCATTGAGATTAACTAACATTGAGTGCAAGCATGAGTAGGACATAAATCACCATGAACATGAATATCATAGAGGCTATGTTGATTTTGTTTCAACTACATGCGTGAACATGCGCCAAGTCAAGCCACTTGAATCATTCAAAGGAGGATACCATCCTATCATACTACAACACAATCATCTCAACATTCATGTGGGCATCCAAGACAAACCATTATAAGCTCCTAGCTAAGTAAGCATGGCATAAGCAACTATGATCTCTAAGTTGTCTTTGCAAACATGTTTCTCTCACAACAAAGCTGAATCAGGCACGATGACCTAGTCATATTTACAAAAACAAAATAGATCGAGTTCATACCAGCTTTTCCACGCTCAATCACTTCATCATATATCGTCATTACTACCTTTCACTTGGACAACCGAATGATGTGAACAATAATAAGCGTGCTCATGCATTGGACTACGCTGGAATCTATAGGCAAACACAAAGGAGAAGACAGAGTAATATGGCTCTTTAACAGCTAAACAGGTATGCATGCGAGAGCCACTAAACATTGTAACCATGGTCTTCTACCTTGACCCAAAGAAAAAGAAAACTATTTACACGGGAAAGCTCCCAACAAGCAAAATAATAAAAAGAAAATCTTTTTGGGTTTTCTCAAACTAGATAGACACACGAAAAGAAAACGAGAAAAAGAAATAAACTAGAATGGGTGATACAGTGGAAAAGTGTGAACACCGACGAACAAAGTGAAAGCATAAGCGAGAATGTAAAGTCGGTGAGAAAACGTACTCCCCCAAGCTTAGGCTTTTGGCCTAAGTTGGTCTACTCCCAAGGATGGTCCTGGCGAAACCCAAAATCATAATAGGGGTTATACGGGAGCACTGCAGCCACTGCATGACGAGCAACCTTTGCCTCCCTCTCATACTCCTCTGCCTCTCCTCTGGTTATGTAATATCTCCGTTTTACCTGAAAGTCAAAGAAGGCAGGAACAGGAAGGGTAATATGGAAAACACGCTGTCGGTTAAATATAAAATGGTATAGGAGGGATTCGTCATCCCTCTCAAGGAACTGGTGGCGTGTCAAAGCGGCACGGTCAAGGAAAGCTGTATGGAGCGAGGGATCTCCTTCGCGGATGGGTACTCCAAGAAAATTTTCTATGCGAGTGGCATAGATCCCACCAAAGAAATCCCCTTCATTAGCATTCTTATTCAGCCTCCTTGCTATAATAGCTCCCATGTTGAAACTTTTATCACCCGTTACTGCGCTCTTAAGGATACTAAGGTCGGGTGCACAGAGGTGACAATACTCAATCTTGCCATTAATGCATCTGCCTATGAAGAGGGCAAAGTAATGCAAGGCAGGAAAATGAATGCTCCCTATGGTAGCATGCGTAATATATCTAGTTTGTCCAATAGTTATACAAGAGAAAAAAAATCTCTAACCGAAGATTTAGGAGGATCATTGAGACTACACCAAATAGGTATCTTGCAAGTTCTGTTGAAATCCTCTAAATCCATGGTATACGATTTGTCATAGGGACCAAACAGTACCGATGTGTCACGACCAACTAAAAATTTGAATCTATGAACAAAAGAGGCAGTGAGAGCAACATACTGTTCACATTTATCGGAGATGAATTCTTCGAGTCCGACGTTGTGAACAAGTGAATCAAACTCGTCTTTGAAACCTTCCTCAATCATGAATTCATCAGAAGGCCATTCACATGGTTGTACCTGTGCGTCCCTTGGTTGGTAAGGATCGGGCTCCCGAATCGCAAGACGGGGACCTCTCTTGCTTGAGGAACCACCATGATAGTTTCTCCTGAACATCTTCCTTTTCTCAAATTTTCAGTGATCTAAGGAAAGGTGAACAAGGCTCAACCAAACTTGTAGAAACTACTCCCACAAGTGCTTAGAGGCCATATTACACATCAAAACTACTTGGGACCAGCTAAAATCAACATGCAAAGCTCAAGAACATGGTCACCAAGGCAGCAAAAATACGCGGAGTATAAGGCAATAGAGCAAAAACTAATTGGACCGATGGAGGAGTCACTTACCAAGTAGTAATTTCCCCAAAACAGTTCAGAGAATGGTGCTTTGAGCAAAGAGATCGAAAATCCTAGCAAGAGGAGCAAGAACACGGGTTTGAGCTACGAAACGATTTTTTCTGGAGGTAGGAGAACCAGATGAGAGCAAGAATGGGTGGAGGGGTGCCTGTGGGCCCTACAAGCTTGGGTGGCGCGGCCAGGGGGGTGCCCGCGCCTCAAGGGCTTGTCGCCCACTAGTGCAGCCCCCAAACAAGCTCTTTGTCTCAGAATTTTTCAAAACTTACAGAAAAAATCATTCTTGATTTTCAGGATGTTTAGAGAACTTTTATTTTCGGGGTACTTTTCTACCGGACACGAAAACAAAAACAGGGAAAACTAAACTAAATCTATCATTTTTCTTCTAAGCAACCTAAGGTGAAAGCTTGGAACAGAGGTTTGTGACTCCTCGATTCATCCATCTCATGGTCATCAAAAGAAATCTGTCTATGAGGTTGATCAAGTCTCCTCGACAAACCTTTTCGAATTGCGAAAGAAGACGGAGAATTTTCGAATAGCCACTGGGTCACCTCAATGGGGATGTGTATCTCCCCAACAAGCAAAACATACTTCATCTTAACATGAGGTATAGGGCATTCAAAGCTCCCAATAAGAATCGATGAAGTCTTTTTGATAGCATTGATGCAATGTACTCGATATTGTTTCTTCGAAAGTGCACCGTATGCTCATTACAATTGACATGGAAAGTGACATTGCCTTTGTTTCAATCTATAACAGCCCCTGTAGTGTTTAAAAAGGGTCTTCCGAGGATGACAGCCATGGCATCATCCTCGGGAATATCCAAGATAACAAAGTCTGTTAAGATGGCGATGTTAGCAACCACAACATCCACATCCTCGCAAATGCCGATAGGGAAAGCAGTTGATTTGTCGGCCATTTGTAGTGAGATTTTAGTGGGTGTCAACTTATCCAGTTCAAGTCTACGATAAAGAGAGAGAGGCATAACAATAACACCGGCTCCAAGATCGCATAAAGCAGTTCTAACGTAGTTTCCCTTAATGGAGCAAGGTATAGTGGGCACATGGGGATCACCTAGTTTCTTAGGAGTTCCACCCTTGAAGGTATAATTAGCAAGCATGGTGGAAATCTCAACCTCAGGTATCCTCCTCTTATTAGTCACAATATCTTTCATGTACTTAGCATACAGGGACATCTTGAGCATATCTGTCAAACGCATTTCCAGAAAGACATGTCTAATCATTTCAACAAATCGCTCAAAATCCTCATCATCCTTTTTCTTGGACGGTTTGGGAGAAAAGGGCATAGGTTTCTGAACCCATGGTTCCCTTTCTTTACCATGCTTCCTAGCAATGAAGTCATTCTTATCATATCCCTTATTCTTAGGATGTGGGTTATCAAGATCAATAGGTTCAATCTCCACATCATTATCATTGCTAGGTTGAGCATCAACATGAACATCACTATTGATATGATCATTAGGCTCATGTTCATCACCAGATTGTGTTTCAACATCAGAGACAGAGACATCATTTGGACTCTCAGGGGTAACAATATCTAGGTTGCTAGTGTTCCTATCATCTTTCATCTTCTTTCTAGGAAGACTAGGTGCATCAGTGCTAACTCCTTGAGAATCTTGTTCAATTCTCTTCGGATGACCCTCAGGATACAGAGGTTCCTGAGTCATTCTACCGCCTCTAGTAACGACTCTAACAGAATTGTCATTCAACTCATTGAGCAAGTCATTCTGAGCTTTAAGTACTTGTTCTACGTGAGTAGTAACCATAGAGGCATGTTTACTCACGAGCTTAAGATCATTGACAGTTCTGTCCTCACAAGCACTTAAATGACTAAGCATACGAGCATTCTGTTCCAATTGTTTGGTAACATAATCATTGAAACTTTGTTGTTTGGCAACAAAGTTATCAAATTCATCCAGGCATAGGCTAGCAGGTTTATCAAAAGGAATATCACTCTCATCAAACCTACACAGAGAATTTACTTCTACTACCTGTATCGGGTTATCAAGACCATGGATCTCTTCGATAGGTGGTAGATTTTTGACATCTTCAGATTTAATGCCTTTCTCTCGCATATATTTCTTAGCTTCTTGCATAACTTAAGGACTGAGGAATAGAATACCTCTTTTCTTCAGAGTTGGCTTAGGAGGTGGTTCGGGAATAGTCCAAGCATTCTCATTGCACAATATGTTATTCAATAGGATCTCAGCTTGTTCTACAGTTCGTTCCCTAAAAACACAACCAACACAACTATCTAGGTGGTCTTTCGAAGCATCGGTAAGTCCATTATAGAAGATATCAAGTATTTCATTCTTCTCAAGAGGGTGGTGAGGCAAAGCATTCAGTAGCTGGACGAGCCTCCCCCAATCTTGTGGGAGACTCTCTTCTTCAGCTTGAGAAAAGTTGTATATTTCCTGCAAGGTAGCTTGCTTCTTATGGGCAGGGAAATATTTTTCAGAGATGTAGTAGACCATATCCTGGGGGCTACGCACGCAACCAGGAGCAAGAGAAGTGAACCAAGTCTTAGCATCATCCTTTAGCGAGAAAGGAAACAGCTTGAGGATATAGTAGTGGCAGATCCTTTCCTCACTAGTGAATAGGGTGGCTATATCGTGCAGTTTGGTAAGATGAGCTACAACCGTTTCAGACTCATAACCGTGAAAAGGATAAGATTCGACCAGAGTGATTAACTCAGGGTCGACAGAGAATTCATAATCCTTATCGGTCACAAAGATAGGCGAAGTAGCAAACTTCGGGTCGTATTTCATCCTAGCGTTCACAGATTTTTCTTTCCACTTGAGCAGTAATTTCTCAACATCATAGCTATCCTTACACCCAAGAAAATCCTCGGCTATCTCTCCCTCCATAACATAGCGCTCAAGCATAACAGGCAATTCAGGCATAGTAGCAGGTTCTACTTCAATAGTATCAGTGATACACCCATTTTGCATCATGTTTTGATGTTGATATTTATCGCTTCTTGGGCTGTTATTTCACTTCACGGTACAATTCTTATGCCTTTTCTCTCTTATTTTGAAAGGTTTACATGAAGAGGGAGAATGCCGACAGCTGCAATTCTGCACTGAAAGTGGAGCAAAGTTGACATACCTATTCTGCGCAACTCCAAATGATGTAAAAATCAACGAGGATTTTTTCCTGATTTATCAAAAATACTGGGCCGAAGAAGTGCCAGAGGGGCGCCAGGGGGTGGTCACAAGCGTGCACGGCGCGGCCACCCCCCAGGCCGCGCCATGGGGGCTTGTGGGCACCCTGCTGGCGCACATGCCCCCCTCTTTTGCTATATGGAGGGTCTCATCCAGGAAAAAAATCATGGAGGAGCTTTTTCGTGGTTTCGCCGAGCAGAACCAATGTAGACCTCCGGCAGGACGATCCTGTCGGGGAAACTTCCCTCCCGGAGGGGGAAATCGTCGCCATCGTCATCACCAACACTCCTCTCATCGGAGGGGACTCGTCACCATCAACATCTTCATCAGCACCATCTCATCTCCAAACCCTAGTTCATCTCTTGTAACCAATCTCCATCTCGCGACTCCGATTGGTACTTGTAAGGTTGCTAGTAGTGTTGATTACTCTTTGTAGTTGATGCTAGTTGGATTACTTGGTGGAAGAGTTTATGTTCAGATCCTTGATGCTATTCATTACCTCTCTGGTCATGAATATGATTATGCTTTGTGAGTAGTTACTTTTGTTCCTGAGGACATGGGATAAGTCCTGCTAATAATAGTCATGTGAATTTGGTATTCATTCGGTAATTTGATATGTTGTATGTTGTTTTTCCTCTAGTGGTGTTATGTGAACGCCGACTACATAACACTTCACCATTATTTGGGCCTAGAGGAATGCATTGGGAAGTAGTAAGTAGATGATGGGTTGCTAGAGTGACAGAAGCTTAAACCCTAGTTTATGCATTGCTTCGTAAGGGGCTGATTTGGATCCACTAGTTTAATGCTATGGTTAGACTTTGTCTTAATTATTCTTTCATAGTTGTGGATGCTTGCGAGAGGGGTTAATCATAAGTGGGATGCTTGTCTAACTAAGGGCAGTACCCAACCGCCGGTCCACCCACATATCAAACTATCAAAGTAACGAACACGAATCATATGAACATGATGAAAACTAGCATGACAGAAATTCCCGTGTGTCATCGGGAGCGTTTTCCTCCTATAAGACTTTGTACAAGCTTGTCCCTTGCTACAAAAGGGATTGGGCCAGTTTGCTGCACCGTTTCTACTTTTGTTACTTGTTGCTTGCTACGAATCATCTCACCACACAATCACTTGTTACCGACAATTCTGTGACTGTAGATTTTACCTTGCTGAAAACCACTTGTCAGATCCTTTTGCTCCTTATCGAAAGGACTACGATTGATCCCCTATACTTGTGGGTCATCAAGACTCTTTTCTGGCACTGTTGCCGGGGAGTGAAGCGCCTTTGGTTAGTGGAACTTGGTAAGGAAACATTCATATAGTGTGCTGAAATTTGTTGTCACTTGTCACTATGGATACTAATCCTTTGAGGGGCTTGTTCGGGGTATGTTCACCTCGAACGGAAGCACCGAGAGTTGCTCCTCAACCTGCTGCACCTACTGAAAGTATTTTCTTATAATTTCCTTCGGGTATGCTTGAGAAACTGCTGGCTAATCCTTTTACAGGAGATGGAACATCACATCCAGACTTGCATCTAATCTATGTAGATGAAGTTTGTGGTTTGTTCAAGCTTCCAGGTGTGCCCGAGGATGAGGTCAAGAAGAAGGTCTTTCTTTTATCTTTGAAGGATAAGGCGTTGACATGGTATAGGCTATGTGATGATACTAGATCATGGGACTACAATCGGTTGAAATTGGAATTTCATCAAAAGTTTTATCCTATGTGTTGGGGATATACCCCGCAGTGTAACCCGACTTGAAGTATGACCCGCCAAGGACTTGGTGACTCATCGACGACTCAGCAGTGACCTGGCGGGCCACTTATACTTGATCCCACAGGCGACTCACACAAATGACGAAGGCCCAAGGCCCGGCATACACCTTGGCATAAGGCGACTCATAAAGAGGCCAGGAGGGCCGGCTCACAAGAGAAGGCCCAAGAAGAGGAGAGACTCCCTCACAAAGGAAACAAGACCCGGATTAGGATTCAAGAGAGACTAGTCCTATTCCTACTCCTGGTAGGACTCTATATGTAAACTTACCCCTTCCACCTATATAACGAGGGGTAAGGCGCCCCAAGAGGCATAAGATTCATAACTTAGGTCTAGACAAGACAAATCATGAGATAGACAGATTAGACACCCATCAGATTAGAGGTGGCGAGTCTGGACCCTTGTAATCGAGATCATCATCTTGATCAGTGAAACACAAGCAGGACGTAGGCTTTTGCCTCCATCGGAGGGGCTGAACCTGGGTAAACTCGCGTCTCTCGATTCCGACCAACCCCTCTCAAGCCGCCACATGGTTGCGATGGCCTCACACGTAAGTTCTCTCACGAGGATAACTGTCATGACAAAACCACGATAGTTGGCGCCCACCGTGGGGCTAATCGCACGATGGAATTGTGTTCTTGGAGGGATCTCTACCAGGGATCGAGAAGTTTGAAGATTCGGCGGATGAAGAAGAACCGACACAAAAGGATCCACATCATCACTATGAGAAGCAATCAGAACGGTCTACACAAGATTGAGATGAACGAATTAGGGTTGCGTTATTATGCTGCCTATGCGATGCGATCTGTCGACGCCGCACGAGATTAATTTCCCGGTTGCTGTCATGCGTCGCTGAATCAAAAAGTCCCGGGGCGACCAGGACTATAACTCCATGTTCCACATCATCACGTCAAGACCCAAGGAAATTAACTGGAGTACTACCAGTAGTTGACACATTGATCAGGATCAATGGATTTTTTCCTCACGAAGAGACTAATCCCTGTAACCTGCAACAACCCGGAAAAAAGAAGCCATGCCTCCAGCAATGGCAAGGCCCGAGCCGACCTGCACCTCCCGTCTCGCCCGACGTAGTGGCCGAATCTGAGCCGGCCTCGCCACCTCGCCGGCCTTGCATGTCGACTCAACCTTGCCTCCAGCGCGCCTGCGTAGTCGCTGCTGCAAAGTCACCACCATGGACTCTGGCTCCGCCGGCGCTCGTCACCACCATCATGGCTCTGGCCATGCCCGCCGGCTCGGCCGACCCGCTCGCCGCGGATTGGAGCTGGAGCTGGACGCGGATCCACCCCGCAGCATTGGCGCCTCCGCCGCCGTGGCTCGCCTCACTGGCCCGCCTCCACAGCAGTGGCCCCGTCAGGCCAACCTTACCTCACCTCTGTTGTTTGCCGCTGTGGCCTCGTCTCGCCGCCTCGCCCCGCTGGGTGGATATCGCCTCCAACACGGCTGCGGGCCAGGTGTCCTGCCTAGATGCCGCTCCCCTCTGACCTGGCCGCCCTGCTCGCGTCTGTGCCTTTGCCGGCCGATCGGCGCTCATCAAACAACGTCCTCTCATGCTCAACAAAGCAACTCCATTGGCCGCCTGCCGCGCAACCCGCTGAGCCCCTGTTATGCATGCACGAGGATCCAAAGCACAGGAATACAAGGAGAAGCTGTACTCCGACTCGTACTAGACAATTAGAGCTAACTTGGGCCGCCCCAGCCATTGCCCAGCTCGGACATCTATAACCAAGGATACTAGGTGCTATTTACTCAATATTTTATGCTTACTTTGCAAATTAATTCCATCAAGAAATTTTCTATTGTTTCGTATTATTTTGTCCTTGCAGATTTATCCTGGCAAGGGGCCATTTTCCGGCGTTCATTGAGCCGTAAACAGCATGGATAATACGTTTTGATGGTGAGGTTCTGGTCTACCTCGCGCCTCCAGTTTCGCGATGAAATATCGAGACTCGCACAAGAATCGAATTCAGTTGAACCAAAGATGTCACCATGCCGCAGCCGAACCACAACCATCCTAGCCTCATCTCCGGCGAGTGAGTTCTGCGCAACTCACGAGCGCGTCAATCTCGATCGTCGTGGTCAATTTCGAGGGGAAAATGGCGGTGTACTACCGGTACAAGAACGGACTGGAGACGTTCTCGTTGCCCGTCGTGGCGCCTGCCATCTCCGTCCACGAGCTAAAGGGCCTTATCATGGAGACAGGCCGCTATGGTCGCCATCTGTCTCTCCGGGAGTGTTGGCTTTTGAACGTGTGTATGCAGCTGTACAGGCGTGCCTACGCAATTCTTGCTTCGGCCGGCTACTTGACGAAACTTGCGTAACTAGCGACACGAATAAAACTGATCGATGGATTTGATGGCTAAAGGCCCGTGTCGAGCCTTTGCTTTGTATTGCTTTTCGTTTTTCTGGTGTTACAATCAACACCCCTAGGGTGTCTTTTATACACGTCCACAAGGGACTATGGAAATAGACTAGGACTAGGAATCCTAATACTACCAGGACTCGGTTTGGCTTTCTTTACTAATCCTAAAGAAACAACATGATTAACTTCTACATTCACCTCCTTAATCTTGTTGCTTGACTTCACTTCTTGCACTCCGACTTTCCTCCACATCTCGATGAACTTCTGTCGACCGAGGGACTTGGTGAAAATATCGGCAAGTTGGTCTTTCGTGTTCACATGTTGAACCTCGATCAACACTTCTTCAATGCACTCCCGGATATGGTGGAACCAGTTATCTATGTGCTTGCTCCTTTCGTGATGAACCGGATTTTTGCACAACGAGATTGCAGCTTGGTTATCGATCTTCAGTGACACCTTCTGCACCACCCGCTTTGCAAGAATAGCTAGGAGTCTTCTCAGCCATAGTGCTTGACAAGCCGCCGTGCTTGCCGCTATGTATTCGGCCTCGCATGAAGACAGTGCCACCACCTTTTTCTTTTGATAATTCCAGCTAATCGGATTCGGGCCAAGGTAGAAAACCATGCCCGTTGTGCTCTTTCGGTCATCAACATCACCTGCCATGTCACTATCTGAATATCCATGAAGGATCAATCCTTCATTTCCCTTTCTGTACGTGCAACCAAGATTAATGGTGCCTTTCACATAGCGCAAGATTTGATTGACCGCGCTCATGTGCTCGGTTTTCGGATTCTCCATGAAACGACTCACGATCCCGACTGAATAAGCCATGTCAGGTCGGGTATGCACCAAATATCTTAGGCTGCCCACAACGCTTCGATACATTGTGGTGTTCACCGGCGAATTTGAGCTACGCTTGCTCAACTTGTGACGTTGGTCCATTGGAACTTGTGTCTCGTAGCAATCTGACATGCCACACTTTTCCAATAACTTGACTGCACAAGCCGATTGACATAGGGAAATCTCTCCGGAGCTTTGCTTCACTTCGATGCCCAAGTAATAGCTGAGTAATCCCAGATCGCTCATGCTAAACTTGTTCTTCATTTGCGCCTTGAAACGTTCAATTTCTTGTACGCTATCTCAGGTGATAATCAGATCGTCGACATAAACTCCAACTAGCAGGTTTGAGCCTTTGGAGTTCTTTGTATAGACTGTGTGCTCGAGGGGACATCTCTTGAACCCAAGCGAGACCAAACTCTGGTCTAACTGTGAGTTCCAAGCTCTTGGCGCTTGCTTCAACCCGTAAAGTGCCTTCTTGAGCTTGTAAACTTTCCCTTCTTCACCTTTCTTCTCGTAGCCGAGGGGTTGTTCCACGTACACTTCTTCTGTGAGATCGCCGTTGAGGAAAGCGGATTTAACATCCATATGATGAACCTTCCAATCCTCTTGTGCTGCCAAAGCTAGGAGCACTCTCACCGTCTCGATTCGAGCAACCGATGTAAACACCTCATCATAGTCAACTCCTTGACGTTGTACGTAGCCCTTTGCAACGAGTCTTGCCTTGTACCTCACAATGGCACCTTGTGTGTCCTTCTTTAACTTGTAAACCCACTTCAAACCTATCGCCTTTTGGTTTGGAGGACGAGTTACCAAGGTCCACGTGCCATTGCTCTCCATTGCCTTCATCTCCTCATCCATGGCGTGCGTCCAGCTAGGACTTTTGCTCACCTCTACGAAGTTCGCAGGCTCCTCAACTCCGAAAAGACATAGTGCAGAGTATTCGAGCGTAACTGGCTTTGTGTACTTGTAGACTTTCTAGAGGGTCTTGTAGCGACGAGGCCCTGAGGAGTCCGTTGTGGCTTGCGAAGGAGGCGACACAAATTGTGTCGGTGTTGATGCACTTGAGGAAGACGGCTGAGACCCTGGTGTGTCATCGACATCCGTGTCGTCGGCGTAGTTGTCGTGACCGTGTCCATCATCTTGATTGTCGTCGTCACTATGCGCCTCGTTGTCGATGTTGTCGTCGAGATCTCCGCCTGTGTCGTGCGTGGCGTTGTCGCTATCTCCTTGCGACCTATGCGCATCGTCGTCGGTGTCGGCACCATGATGATCACTACCATTGTGGTCACCTTGGTTGGGCATCTTGCCAACCACTTGGACATCCTCCCCTGCATCATCATCAGTTGGAAATTCAACCGTGAATATGTTAGCGTTTGGAGCACCGTCGGCTGCTGCACTCCAATTCCACGCTTTGTTTTCTTCAAACACGACGTCGCGTGAAATCCGTAGACGCTTGGTTTGTGGATCATAGAAGCGGTATGCCTTGGTGCCGGAACTTCTCTCGTATCCGATGAACACCATCTTGGTGCTACGATCGGCAAGATTTGAGAGGTGCGGCTCCGCCGTCTTCACATGTGCCACACACCCGAATGTCCGTAGATCAGACACATTCAACTTATGTCCGTAAATTGCTTCATACGGAGTCTTGCCGATCACCGCCTTCGTTGGAGCCCGGTTGAGAAGATAGACTGCTGTCGAGACAGCTTCTCCCCAAAAAATCCCCGACAGGTTCTTGCTCTTGAGTAAACTCCTGGCCATGTCAACGACGGTTCGATTGCGCCTTTCAACAACCCCATTCTGCTGCGGCGTGTAAGGTGCCGTGAGGAACCTCTTCATGCCAATCTTCTCGCAGTAGTCGTTGAACTCATTCGACGTAAACTCTCCGCCGCGATCTGTCTGTAGAGCGCGAATCTTCAACTTGTGTTCCATCTCCGTTGCAGCCCTCAACTTCTTGAACGCTTCAAACGCCTCATCTTTAGACCATAGGAGAACGACCCACATATATCTCGAGTAGTCGTCTACCACAAGGAAGAAATACTTCTTTCCAGCGTGAGTTGCCAGGGTGATAGGGCCACATAGATCACCATGGAGCAGCTCGAGTGCATCACTTGCACGATAGGTAGACTGAGCAGGGAATGGCCTGCGGTGCTGTTTTCAAACCAAGAACCCGTCACATACTCGATCAACATGGTCGGTAACTGGCA
Organism: Hordeum vulgare subsp. vulgare; assembly: GCF_904849725.1. Lineage (NCBI taxonomy): Eukaryota > Viridiplantae > Streptophyta > Magnoliopsida > Poales > Poaceae > Hordeum > Hordeum vulgare. The sequence continues at coordinate 443,521,864 of NC_058519.1, forward strand.
TCCCGAATACCATCTCCATCTTTGACATCTTCTTCAAGGCGTAGAAGTTAACGTGTCCAAATCTAGCATGCCATCACCACGAATCATCATCACTCTTGGCGAGCCAACACTCCGGTTAAGATTGATCAAGGTTGAGGATATAGCGCCTATTCCGTGTGCGATTAACACGAGCTAGCATGTTTCGGAGGTTGTCGAAGATTGTCATCACTCCGTTCTCGATATTCACCTTGAATCCATTCTCGTCAAGATTCCCAATAGAGATGATGGTGTTGCGAAGCCGTGGGATGTAGTACACTCCGGTGAGTATGCGATGTTCGCCTGTGAGACCCTCAAATAGGATAGATCCTTGCCCGCAAATCTCCACAGCTGAACCATCACCGAACTTGACCGAGCCTTGAACATCATATTCTAGCTTGAGAAATTTCTCCTTGCATCCCGTCATGTGGTTACTGGCACCCATGTCAAGATACCATGACACATTGTGATCCCCGGATAACTTAGGTGTCACATTCTTCTCATGAAGTAGCACCTTCCGGGTTGGTTTCACAACCGCCGTTTCAGCGAGATCACAAACTTCGGACATCAAAAGACCTGGAACTTCGTCTTCCTTCTTTGCCAAATTTGCCTTGATCTCCCGCTTGTTAGGCTTCGGACAATCCTTTGCAAAGTGACCCATCTCGTTGCAGTTATAGCACTTAACCTCGGATAAATCCAGGTTCCGTGGCTTCCACCCTTTAGATTGGTCCGCCTTACCACGACCTTGTGGCTTCCCTTTTCCTTTGCCTTTTCCTTTGCCTTTTCTGGTTTGTCCGTCGTGCTTCACGTTGCTTGAGCCTTTGCCACCATCACGCCTTTATTTGCTACTTGGGGCCCCCCAATCTGCGCGCGAGTACATGAGTTGGTCGCTACCTCCTCCTTTGCCTTTTCGACAGCCACGAGCATTCTCTTCCCATGTCCGCAAGGGTCCGGTTGCCTCCGTTATGGTCATGTCGTCGATGTCGTAAAGCTGCTCGAGCGTGCCAATGATGTACGTGAATTTATCAGTCACCGAACTAAAAAATTTCTCCACAATCTCGGTCTCATCGACCTTTGCACCAAGCGCGCGGATCTCTCCCACCAAAGTAGTAAGACACATGGCATAGTCATTCACCGATTCAGTTTCCTCCATCTACAACTTGTGAAATTGGCGCTTCAGCACTTGTGCCCGAGCCTTGGTGACGCGATCTTCTCCGATCCTCATCTCCTTGAGTGCGTTCCACACCTCTCTTGCCATCTCGAACTCCGCCAATGTCATTAGCACGGAATCCGGCACGGACTGGGCTATGGAGGCCATGGCACCTTCGTCGGACTCGTCATCGACGTCGTCATCCGTGATTGCCTGCCACACTCGAAGGGTTCGGAGAATAATTTTCATCTTCACTGCCCACACGCCGTAGTTGGCGTCGGTGAGCATCGGGTACTCGATGGGGATGTTGCGATGCGTGTGGACGTTGGCGCCGCTCGTTCCTCCACCACTGGTTGCTGACTTGACGCCTTTCTTCACCTTGTCGCCGTTCTTGTTCGCCTTGGCACCGCCCTTGCCGGATTTGACCGACTCAGCGTCGCTGTCCGTCTTTGTAGATCGTCGAGGATCTAGATACCAATTGTTGGCTTTTGAACGTGCGTATGCAGCTGTACAGGCGTGCCTACGCGATTCTTGTGTAACTAGCGACACGAATAAAACTGATCAATGGATTTGACGGCTAAAGGCCCATGTCGAGCCTTTGCTTTGTATTGCTTTTCGTTTTTCTGGTGTTACAATCAACACCCTTAGGGTGTCTTTTATACACGTCCACAAGGGACTATGGAGATAGACTAGGACTAGGAATCCTAATACTACTAGGATTCGGTTTGGCTTTCTTTCCTAATCCTAAAGAAACAACATGATTAACTTCTACATGGAGAGCATCACGATCTCCAACAATCCCGGCGTGGAGTACGGTGACGACAACATGTTGGTCCTATGCAATTCGACGGCGGTGGTGCGCCGAGTCGCCGGGACTCCGGTCGATGCCATCGTGCTGTGGCCATCCCCCAAACGCCCGAGATCGATGCAAGACAACGGTGATTCATCCTCGAGTTCCGCTGATCCCGCCATGTACAACGGCTACGCCGGCCAGGCCTACGCTTATGGTGGCGGTTACCCACCTATGGGTTCGCACCCTGTCAACACCATGGGCGGCAACCTGATAATTGTGAGGACGGCGGACGGCGGACGGCAAGAAGAGAGGATGCGGTGGGGGCAGAACACGGTCCGCATTAGTTTTGACTACAAGCTAGCTGCTGCCCAGCTGCCCAATGCAAAGATTTTTGAATGCCAGGAGTACTGTGGAATAATCAAAATTCCTAAATAGATGGAGTAGCATCTACGTAAATCCAGAGGACTAGAGGATGGCATAGCCGTCGTACAAAAGGAAATCGAGCTCACAACAGCAGTGACAGACATATGCAGAGATCATCTGCCATATAAAATACATCAGCGGCACAATACCGCGGAGATGGAGGCGCGCCAACATCAGTCTGGACCGGCATTCGTTCATGTCGCACAGAGACGGCGTACAATGACGCGGCCAATTTTTACGTCCGCGCAACCAAGGCTACTTACAATGACGCGACTAATTCTCACGTCCACGCGACCAAAACGGATTACAATGACGCGGTCAATCCTCACGACCGCGCAACCAAGAGGGCTTACAACGTGACGGCCAATTCTTGAGTCCATGCCAAATCAACGGACAACTCTCATGTTCAACATCAACCTGCCGGTGCAGTGCTTACCTGCAGGAGCCGCCAAACAGATGCTTGCAAGACCCGCCCTCACGGCCAGGATTATGTCAAGCCGCCGGTGCAGTGCTCGTGTGTACGAGCCGCCCAACAGATGGATGCAAGACGCCGCCCTCGCGGTCCGGATGACATCAACATGTCGGTGCAGTGCTTGCTTATACGAGCTGCCCGACAAGCGCGCAAGACGCCGCCCTTGCGGTCCAGATGACATCAACATATCGGTGCAGTGCTCGCTTGGATGCGCCCCCCAACAGACGCATACAAGCCGCCTCTGCGGCCCGTCTCCCCCAACAACATCGTAGGAAAGCATATCAAAAGTATCAGGAGAGTTTGACACGGAAACATCCCTCGTAACACTACAATCTGAGTCAGCCATCATTGAACTGGAAATTCAAAGCAAGCAGCAAAGGAAAATGAAAGTGGTCCTGAAGGAATCGTGAGAGCCGGACTACCTGAGAATTAAGCATGCGTGAAAGGTCCATTATTTACCATCAACCCTATGTCGGCTTATGCCCCAATCAAGTATGGAGACTCTCAAGCCGCCTCCTTGAGTCGACTTAAGACCCGGGGGCTACATGGACATGGTTCGGCACGCTCAACTCAGATGAATAATTCAAGAACCTTGGGTCGTTACACAAAAATTAAGCCGGTCTCGGGAGCTGATGCCTCATTGACGAGAAGATTTAAAGATCGCCTAAGAAGACAAGTCGTCATGATGCGACCACCCAAACATGGGTGCCCGAACTTATTGGAGGATGATTCATAAAGTCGTCCAAGCATGGACGCTATCAGTATCAAAGAGCATAAGTCGGCATGCTGCACTTATTTCAAACTAGATACCGGTAGGCCAAAGAGGACCAAAGTTGCCAAGTTGCACGGTTCAAACATGGGCGCCTTATATGATTCTGAGAATTTAGCCGGCTTACTTGGGGGCTACTAGCTCCCAAGTCGTTTTGCAGTAACAGCATATACGCTTCTGCAATCCTATGTATGGTTTTTCCCTAATCATAGGTCACTTGGGGGCTTCCTCTCACTGAGATCAACCTGAATACCCTCTTGGCTAGCAAAAAATTAACGCATTACAAATGGTTATACTTGACTGTGTGTTGGACAAATCACCCCATGGTCGCATGTACTCTTGGCGAGTTATTCCGTTTCTGGACCCTGAACTTGCCTTGGTTAAAACATGAAAGGTACTGGCAAGAGCCAACACATGGAAAATAGACAAACCATTGGTTCACTGAACCTGTTTCACTAAAGCTTGACTCGCGCCTGATCAGCCGGTCCAAATAATTCAGGCTATTGCAAAAGCCTTCTTGGGGTAACACTAGAGTTTTGCAAACTCGTCTTGTCCTGTCGCGACTCATCGAGCCGACGAATTTTATGACTATCTTTGTGGCATTGCCACAAGGTTTCATAAAAGTTTTATAACCCGCCGTGACTCACTGAGCCGGCTTAACCTCTTTTGGGTACCACTAGAGCCTTGAGAGCTCGTCTTACCTGCCCAGACTCACCGAGCCGGCTATGGTGTAACCAACACTATTCTGTCATATGCATGCATCATATTGCATTGCATCATGCATCATACATACATACCATGTCGGTCTTCAAACTAGGTTAAAGCATAAGTTCTTGCAGGTGCAAATAAATCTTTGAATAGCCAATTTGGCTGGATTTTCATCATGGTTTATCATGACCAGTGTTAAATGATTGGGATTTTTAAGCCATCTCGGAAGAATTGACTATTGTCAAAGAGCCGCCCTATCACATATAATGCCGAGTCATCTAATTGACCAACCCTTGGCTTTCTTCAACTTTTGCTCTGTAGTAAACTACAACACTTATGGATTTCTCAAACATATGGATTTGTCAAGGATATATTTGCCGGGTTACATTGCAACCACGGAATAGTCCCAACTCGCTGTAGGCACGCAACCCGGCACTTGGGCGCTACATTATTCAAATCAAGATTACATCAAATTATGAAAGTCCCATGTCGCTGCAAGCATGCACCAAGACACTTGGGGGCTAATGCAATCCGCTTTTCAAACCATCACATCATCAACAGACCCGGCTACCTCTAGGAGATAAGCCGGCCCCGGGGGCCACATGTCGCTCTTTATTTCAAATATGGATTCAAGGAAGAACCGTCTCATCATTTTTATAATGACCCGGTCCTTAGGGGCTACACATTGCTGTTCCAGGAGAAGAACATGGAAGTCCCGAGTCGCCGCAAGCAATCGACCCGTCACTTGGGGGCTACACTATTTAGATCATAATTTCTAAAGTCCTAGGTTGCCACAGGCAAGACAACCCGGCACTTGGGGGCTACAGCACTAAGTTGTTTGACTCATCATGAGGTTGAAATTGAAGACCCAGCCCATCACACACTGATGACCCGGCCCTTGGGGGCTACAGGTAATATGGATATATCAAAAAATTGAAGAGCACATTTCATTTCGTCATGGAGGTGAAGTATTGGGAGACCGGTTCAACATATTTTTATCTAGTTGAAGCATTGAAAGACCGGCTCAACATCACATGGATTTCTTTATCCCCAATAATTCGACATAGTCAATTGGAGTTCAGTTGTTTGACGGGACACCACCAATAATCACGACCCGCCATTACCAATCATGACCCGCCATTGTCAATCATAACCCGCCGAAGCAAGAGAAACTGGTTCAACATTGTGTGGATTTCTTATTCCCCAAATTTTCATTAAGCCAGAGCATTGGAGGTCGACTCAGTGGCATATGTATTTTATTATGGAGGACACGTACCTACGAGATAATTGAAGGCTGCTCAAAGAAACCCGGATTTTTCAAAGAGCCACTTCAATAAATCAAGTCGGCCAGTGGAGCAAGATGGTCCCTTGACATATTTATTATTCTGATTTCAGGAGCATACCTTGAAAAAATTCAACCTAACCTGGGGGCTAATGTTGGGGATATACCCCGCAGTGTAACCTGGCTTGAAGTATGACCCGCCAAGGACTTGGTGACTCACCGGCGACTCAGCAGTGACCTGGCGGGCGACTTATACTTGACCCCACAGGCGACTTAGACAAATGACGAAGGCCAAAGGACCGGCATACACCCTGGCATAAGGCGACTCATGAAGAGGCCAGGAGGGCCGGCTCACAAGAGAAGGCCCAAGAAGAGGAGAGACTCCCTCACAAAGGAAACAAGACCCGAATTAGGATTCAAGAGAGACGAGTCCTATTCCTACTCCTGGTAAGACTCTATATGTAAACTTACCCCTTCCACCTATATAAGGAGGGGTAAGGCACCCCAAGAGGGACAAGATTCATAACTTAGGTCTAGACAAGACAAATCATGAGATAGCCAGATTAGACACCCATCAGATTAGAGGTGGCGAGTCTGGACCCTTGAAATCGAGATCATCATCTTCATCAATGAAACACAAGCAGGACTTAGGCTTTTACCTCCATCGGAGGGTATGAACCTGGGTAAACTCGCGTCTCTCGATTCTGACCAACCCCTCTCAAGCCGCCACATGGTTGCGATGGCCTCACACCTAAGTTCTCTCACGAGGACATCTGCCGTGACAAAACCACGACACTATGCATTTAGTACATCGTGATCGGAATTATATTTATAATTTTCGACCTCGTGACAGAGAAAGCATCGCTCAAGCTTGGGGGAGGCTTAAATCAATGCTATATTCATGCCCCAATCATGAGCTCTCGAGAGAAATTATCATTCAGAACTTCTATGCTCGACTTTCTCGTGATGATCGCACCATGCTCGACACTTCTTGTACCGGTTCTTTCATGAAGAGAGATATTGACTTCAAATGGAATTTATTGGAGAGAATTAAACACAACTCTAAAGATTGGGAGCTTGAAGAACGTAAGGAGTCAGGTATGAATTTCACGTTTGATTGCGCTAAATCCTTTGTTGAGACAAATACTTTTTGTGACTTTAGTGCTAAGTATGGACTTGACTCTGAGATAGTAGCTTCATTGTGTGAATCCTTTGCTGCCCATATTGATCTCCCCAAAGAGAAGTGGTTTAAATATCATCCTGCTTTAGAAGTCAATGTAGTTAAACCCACTCCAGTTGAAGAGAAAGTCATTGCCTATAACGATCCTGTGGTTCCCAGTACTTACATTGAGAAATGACCTTTCCCTGTTAGGATAAAGGATCATTCTAAAGCTTCAACTGTGATACGTAGAGGCTATATTAGAACACCTACACCCCCTGAGAAAATTAGAGTTGAACCTAGCATTGCTATTATCAAAGATCTTCTGTTTGAAGAAGTTGAGGGACATAATATTCACTTCTGTGAAGATGCTGCTAGAATTGCTAAACCTCACGTTAGAGACAAACATAGGCCTGTTGTTGGCATGCCTGTGGTTTTTGTTGGACAAATCGCCCCATGGTGCCATGTAGTCTTGGCGAGTTATTCCGTTTCTTGACCCTGAACTTGCCTTGGTTAAAACATGAAAGGTACTGGCAAGAGCCAACACATGGAAAATAGACAAACCATTGGTTCACTGAACCTGTTTCACTGAAGCTTGACTCGCGCCTGATCAGCCGGTCCAAATAATTCAGGCTATTGCAAAAGCCTTCTTGGGGTAACACTAGAGTTTTGCAAACTCGTCTTGTCCTGTCGCGACTCATCGAGCCGACGAATTTTATGACTATCTTTGTGGTATTGCCACAAGGTTTCATAAAAGTTTTATAACCCGCCGTGACTCACTGAGCCGACTTAACCTCTTTTGGGTACCACTAGAGCCTTGAGAGGTCGTCTTACCTGCCCACACTCACTGAGCCGGCTATGGTGTAACCAACACTATTCTGTCATATGCATGCATCATATTGCATTGCATCATGCATCATACATACATACCATGTCGGTCTTCAAACCAGGTTAAAGCATAAGTTCTTGCAGGTGCAAATAAATCTTTGAATAGCCAATTTGGCTGGATTTTCATCATGATTTATCATGACCAGTGTTAAATGATTAGGATTTTTAAGCCATCTCGGAAGAATTGACTATTGTCAAAGAGCCGCCCTATCACACATAATGCCGAGTCATCTAATTGACCGACCCTTGGATTTCTTCAACTTTTGCTCTGTAGTAAACTACAACACTTATGGATTTCTCAAACATATGGATTTCTCAAGGATATATTTGTCGGGTTACATTGCAACCACGGAATAGTCCCAACTCGCTGTAGGCACGCAACCCGGCACTTGGGCGCTACATTATTCAAATCAAGATTACATCAAATTATGAAAGTCCCATGTCGCTGCAAGCATGCACCAAGACACTTGGGGGCTAATGCAATCCGCTTTTCAAACCATCACATCATCAACAGACCCGGCTACCTCTAGGAGATAAGCCGGCCCCGGGGGCTACAGGTCGCTCTTTATTTCAAATATGGATTCAAGGAAGAACCGGCTCATCATTTTTATAATGACCCGGTCCCTAGGGGCTACACATTGCTGCTCAAGGAGAAGAACATGGAAGTCCCGAGTCTCCGCAAGCAATCGACCCGTCACTTGGGGGCTACACTATTTAGATCATAATTTCTAAAGTCCCAGGTTGCCACAGGCAAGACAACCCGGCACTTGGGGGCTACAGCACTAAGTTGTTTGACTCATCATGAGGTTGAAATTGAAGACCCAGCCCATCACACACTTTTGACCCGGCCCTTGGGGGCTACAGGTAATATGGATATATCAAAAAATTGAAGAGCACATTTCATTTCGTCATGGAGGTGAAGTATTTGGAGACCGGTTCAACATATTTTTATCTAGTTGAAGCATTGAAAGACCGGCTCAACATCACATGGATTTCTTTATCCCCAATAATTCGACATAGTCAATTGGAGTTCAGTTGTTTGACGGGACACCACCAATAATCATGACCCGCCATTAGCAATCATGACCCGCCATTGTCAATCATAACCCGCCGAAGCAAGAGAAGCTGGTTCAACATTGTGTGGATTTCTTATTCCCCAAATTTTCATTAAGCCAGAGCATTGGAGGTCGACTCAGTGGCATATGTATTTTATTATGGAGGACACGTACCTACGAGATGATTGAAGGCGGCTCGAAGAAACCCGGATTTTTCAAAGAGCCACTTCAATAAATCAAGTCAGCCAGTGGAGCAAGCTAATCCATTGACATATTTATTATTTTGATTTCAGGAGCATACCTTGAAAAAATTCAACCTAACCTGGGGGCTAATGTTGGGGATATACCCCGCAGTGTAACCCGACTTGAAGTATGACCCGCCAAGGACTTGGTGACTCACCGGCGACTCAGCAGTGACCTGGCGGGCGACTTATACTTGACCCCACAGGCGACTTAGACAAATGACGAAGGCCCAAGGACCGGCATACACCCTGGCATAAGGCGACTCATAAAGAGGCCAGGAGGGCCGGCTCACAAGAGAAGGCCCAAGAAGAGGAGAGACTCCCTCACAAAGGAAGCAAGACCCGAATTAGGATTCAAGAGAGACGAGTCCTATTCCTACTCTTGGTAAGACTCTATACGTAAACTTACCCCTTCCACCTATATAAGGAGGGGTAAGGCACCCCAAGAGGGACAAGATTCATAACTTAGGTCTAGACAAGACAAATCATGAGATAGCCAGATTAGACACCCATCAGATTAGAGGTGGTGAGTCTGGACCCTTGAAATCGAGATCATCATCTTCATCAATGAAACACAAGCAGGACTTAGGCTTTTACCTCCATTGGAGGGTATGAACCTGGGTAAACTCGCGTCTCTCGATTCTGACCAACCCCTCTCAAGCCGCCACATGGTTGCGATGGCCTCACACCTAAGTTCTCTCACGAGGACATCTGCCGTGACAAAACCACGACACTATGCATTTAGTACATCGTGATCGGAATTATATTTATAATTTTCGACCTCGTGACAGAGAAAGCATCGCTCAAGCTTGGGGGAGGCTTAAATCAATGCTATATTCATGCCCCAATCATGAGCTCTCGAGAGAAATTATCATTCAGAACTTCTATGCTCGACTTTCTCGTGATGATCGCACCATGCTCGACACTTCTTGTACCGGTTCTTTCATGAAGAGAGATATTGACTTCAAATGGAATTTATTGGAGATAATTAAACACAACTCTAAAGATTGGGAGCTTGAAGAAGGAAGGAGTCAGGTATGAATTTCACGTTTGATTGCGCTAAATCCTTTGTTGAGACAAATACTTTTTGTGACTTTAGTGCTAAGTATGGACTTGACTCTGAGATAGTAGCTTCATTGTGTGAATCCTTTGCTGCCCATATTGATCTCCCCAAAGAGAAGTGGTTTAAATATCATCCTACTTTAGAAGTCAATGTAGTTAAACCCACTCTAGTTGAAGAGAAAGTCATTGCCTATAACGATCCTGTGGTTCCTAGTACTTACATTGAGAAACGACCTTTCCCTGTTAGGATAAAGGATCATTCTAAAGCTTCAACTATGATACGTAGAGGCTATATTAGAACACCTACACCCCCTGAGAAAATTAGAGTTGAACCTAGCATTTCTATTATCAAAGATCTTCTGTTTGAAGAAGTTGAGGGACATAATATTCACTTCTGTGAAGATGCTGCTAGAATTGCTAAACCTCACGTTAGAGACAAACATAGGCCTGTTGTTGGCATGCCTGTGGTTTCTGTTAAGATAGGAGATCATTGTTATCATGGTTTATGTGACGTGGGTGCTAGTGTTAGTGCAATACCTCAATCCTTATATGCTGAAATCAAAGATGAGATTGCACCTGTTGAGATAGAGCCTATTGATGTCACTATTTAGCTTGCCAATAGAGATACTATGTGCCGTGTGGGAATTGTTAGGGATGTTGAAGTCTTGTGTGGTAAGACTAAGTATCCTGCTGATTTCCTCGTTCTTGCTACTGCACAAGATACCTTTTGTCCCATCATATTTGGCAGACCTTTTCTCAATACCGTCAATGCTCATATTGATTGTGAGAAGCAAACTGTCACTGTTAGCTTTGAAGGCATGTCACATGAGTTCAACTTCTCCAAGTTTGGTAGACAACCTCATAAAAAGGAGTTGCCTAGTAGGGATGAAACTATTTCCTTAGCTTCGATTGTTGTGCCTCCTACTGATCCCTTAGAGCAATACTTGCTTGAGCATGAAAATGATATGCATATGGATGAAAGGGATGAGATGGATAGAGTTGTCTTAGAACAATATCCTATCCTTAAGAATAACTTGCCTGTTGAACTGCTTGGGGACCACGTCCACCAAAGGGAGATCCTGTGTTCAAGCTTAAACAGTTGCCTGATACTCTTAAGTATACCTATCTTGATTAAAAAGAGATATATCCTGTTATTATTAGTGCTAGCCTCTCGGAGCATGAAGAAAAGAAGTTACTAAAAACTCTGAGGAAGTATCGTGCTGCTATTGGATATACTCTTGATGATCGTAAGGGCATTAGTCCCACTCTATGCCAGCACAAGATCAAAACTGATCCTGAATTCAAACTAGTTGCTGATCATCAAAGGACATTAAATCCTAAGATGAAAGAAGTAGTAAGAAAAGAAATACTAAAACTCCTGGAAGCGAGTATTATCTATCCTGTTGCTCATAGCGATTGGGTGAGTCCGGTGCATTGCGTCCCCAAGAAGGGAGGCATTACCGTTGTCCCTAATGATAAGGATGAATTGACCCCACAGAGGATTATTATTGGCTATAGGATGGTGATTGATTTCAGGAAATTGAATAAAGCCACTAGGAAAGATCATTACCCTTTGCCTTTTATCGACCAAATGCTAGAAAGGCTGTCTAAACATACACACTTCTGCTTTCTAGACGGTTATTCTGGTTTCTCCCAAATACCAGTTGCACAATTTGATCAGAAGAAAACCACTTTCACCTGCCCTTTCGGTACCTTTGCTTACAGACGTATGCCTTTTGGCTTATGTAATGCACCTGCCACCTTTCAAAGATGTATGGTGGCTATATTCTCTGACTTTTGTGAAAAGATTGTCGAGGTTTTCATGGATGACTTATCTTTTTATGGGTCTTCCTTTGATGATTGCCTCAACAACCTTGATCGAGTCTTGCAGAGATGTAAAGACACCAATCTTGTTTTGAATTGGGAGAAGTACAACTTTATGGTTAATGAAGGCATCGTCATAGGACATCAAATTTCTGAAAGAGGTATTGAAGTCGATAAGGCTAAGGTTGATGCAATCGAGAAAATGCCATACCCCAGAGATATCAAAGGTATAAGAAGTTTCCTTGGTCATGCTGGTTTCTATAGAAGGTTCATTAAGGACTTCTCTAAGATTTCTAGGCCTCTTACCAATCTCTTACAAACGGATATTCCTGTTGTTTTTGACGATGATTGTGAGGAAGCCTTCGAAATACTTAAGAGGGCTTTGATAACTGCACCTATTGTTCAACCACCTGATTGGAACTTACCTTTTGAAATCATGTGTGATGCTAGTGATTATGTTGTTGGTGTTGTTCTAGGGCAAAGAGTTGATAAGAAGTTGAATGTTATACACTACACAAGTAAAACTCTAGACAGTACCCAGATGAAAAGACCTCGATGACGCCTAGAGGGGGGGGGGTGAATAGGCTATTTAAAAACTTCTTCGGATTTGGCTTGAAACTAATGCGGAAATAAACTAAGAGGGTACTTGTCAAGCACAAATCCTAAATGCACTAGGCACTGCAACGTGTATCAACAACACGATCTACCAAGCTCGACACAATATAGTTACTAACAAGCACAAGTAAGTTACACAAACTTACTTGATCTATATCACACGACAAGTAGGTGAACAACACAAGATACTAGATCACGCTATATCACACGATATATCAAAGGCAGCAAGTATGAACGTGTGGATATAGAGGGTATGCTTGAATGATTAATCTTGTACAAGAAATAGCCAACACAATATAATGAGCACAAACAATATGCAATGTATGTATGCTCAGGTAACACAAGTAAACCACAAGTAAGGAGTTAGGGTTAAGTATAACCAAGGTCACTGAGACGAAGATGTATCCCGATGTTCACTTCCTTGGAGGGAAGCTAGTCACCATTAGAGAGGTGGATGTTACCATGAAGGCACACCAACGCCACGAAGGCTCACCCTATTCTCCCTTTGAGATAACACCACGAAGGCGTTTCTCAACCACTAGTGGTAAGCCTTTGAGGTGGCTTCCAAACCCTCACGAACTTTTCCGGGGGTTAATCACATGGATTGATTCCTCTCCGAAGAACTCCTACCGCCTAAGAGTCTCCAACCTCCAAGAGTAACAAGATCACGGGGAATGCTCAAAACTTGCTCAAATCTCAAATAGCTTGGGTTGAGAGGAGGAGAGGGAGACGATCTATCTTTTGATTGGAACAACTCTCAAAGGGGCTCACAAATGCTCTTGGGATCTAAGATTGGTGTGAGCAAATGTGTGTGAGGTAGAAGTGTGTTCTTATGAGGATAAGGCTGTGTTGGGCTGCACTCTCACGAAGTGGGAGGGGGGTATTTATAGTGGGGAAAGAAAAACAGCCGTTGGGGACACTTTAAGTCACACAGGGTCCGGACGTCCGACAGTTTCCGGAAGTCCGGGCATCCGCGAGGGGTCGGACGTCCGACAGGGGTCGGTCGTCCGAGGCCTGTAGATATCACTGAAAATACTGTAAATTGAACAGCGACCGGACGTCCGGAGAGGACCGGAAATCCGAGTTATTCGACTCAACTTCTTCTGGTGGGAGGTTCTGGATTTCCGAAAGGGAACGGACATCCGGCCCTCGGACGTCTGGAGGGAGCCGGAAATCCGAGTTATAGAGCTCACGTTCTTCTGGTGCAGGGCTCCGGATCTCCGAAGCCTGTCGGTCGTCCGACCCTTGACTGGCCCACGGACGTCCGGAGGGAGCCAGAAGTCCGGGTTATATGGCTCAAGTTTCTGTGGTGCATAGTTCCGGAATTCCGAAGCTGGTCGGATATCCAGGCCTCGGACGTCCGGAGGCAACCGTAAGTCCAAGTTATATGGCTCTGATTTCTCTGGTATAGGATTCCGAATTTCCGAAGCAGTCGATCGTCCGGCCCTCGAACGTCCGGAGGAAGCCGGATGTCCGAGGCACTGGTTCTGTTTTCAGATAACAGCAGAGCAGTGGAGATGTGGTCTGAGCAGAACAATGGAGATGTAGTTTGAGCAAGTTCATCGCAAAACCTGTGATCCCCTCTTAATAGTGTGGGATCCCTAAAGACTCAAGAATCATAAAAGGGGTAGTGATGATCCATACTTGAGTGTATACTTTTATTCGCTGATCATCACTCCGCACAACTAACATCAAAGGAACTGATACCTTTGAGTTAGCCCTTTCACTTGAGCTTGATGTTGTTGTTCCTTCTTGGCTCAAGTTGAATGCAAGACATGATGAAGTCTTCAAATAGCTCTCCCATACACAATGTGGAAAGCCTAGCTTATGTATTCATCTTCATTTGTCCACCATGTGAACATCCACAGGAATCAAGCATGTAGTGCTCAGGAATGCTTATATTGATCTTGTCCTTGTTTGCACATGAGCTTGTCCTTATCAACAGATGATCATTAAGAATAGTTTCAATGATATATTCGTGATGATCCACTTGAACTTGCACCCCACAATCTTGATGACGATCGCCACTTGACGTCATCCTTCATGGGTTGTACGAGATCTTCCTTTTGACGCAAGCCCATGGAAGCACACCTAACCCCCACATAGGACTCTCACAAAGACCATGGGTTAGTACACAAACACGTAATGCACAATGCTTACCATACCATGGGATCACTTGATCCCTCTCGGTACATCTTATACGCTTTGTGTGTTGATCATCTTGATTTACTCTTTGTCTAAGATCTTGATCAACCTAGTGTCTCTATAACCATTCTTTGGATAATACCTTGAACACCATCTTGGTCATCATATAAACTCCTTGAACCCAACAGATGGACTTCAAGAAGTGCCTATGGACAAATCCTATAAATATAACTTAAGGCAACCATTAGTCCATAGGAATTGTCATCAATTACCAAAACCACATATGGAGATATATGCTCTAACAATCTCCCCCATTTTGGTAATTGAAGACAACCACTTCAAGAGAGTTTATATAAGAAATAAGCATAACCAAGCGCACACATACAAGGTAATAATGCATGCGTCAAGACGTAAATGCTTACGCAATAAAACCAAAACCCCCTAAACATATCCAAAGTAAACTCTCTAAACTTCTCCCCCATTGGCATCGATTGCCAAAATGGACAAAGAGTTTAGAAAGTCAATATAGTAGGTGGTCCTCCAAAAGGTGTGTACTTCTCAGCAAATGAGTGCAGAGAAATACACAAATACAATGATAAGTAGTTGGAGGGAAACAAACTATACTGAGGACCCAAAGATTGCAAATAAAAGGATCATATGCCACAAAGACATACAAAAATAGAGGCAAGAAATCAAAAGATTTTTGATGGAACAAACAATCATATGGTCCTTCGAACCACATGAATAGAAGATATTATGATAAAGGCAACAGAGTGTTTTATCAAAAACTAGAGAAGCTCCCCATGATTTGTGCACTAATACGAGATTTTTGTATTTGATAGAGGTGCACAAAATAGGATCGTTGCTCCCCCAAAATTAATAAAAACACACAACGAGTGCAAGAAGATAGATGAGACAATAAGCATATCGAGTGCACAAAACAAATGGTTGAGCAACATGCAAAAAAAGCAACTTAAGAATAGGCTCAACCAAAGTAATGTGTGTGAGTCATGGCAAAGCACTTGAGAAGACTAAGATAAGGATGAGCATTACTCATCAACATTGTCTTGATGAAATGAGATACAAAGTGCAAGACATATCATTCCCACACACACATACTAGAAAATGGGTTCACAAGCTTACTAATAAACAAAATAAGAACCAACGCTTGTGGCAACCCATTGTGAAGATAGGAAGTAAGAACCTTATCAAGAGGATGGATACTAATTGAAATGGCAAAACCCTCATCAAGACAAGCATGAGGAAAAATAATCTTCACGGCCAAAGAGTGCATCAAGATGTAGGAAAATAAGATACGCACTCAAAACAAATCTTTTCACGAAGCCACCAAAAACTGAAAAAGGAAATGTAACGATGGACGTGAAAGAAAAGAGGATATCAATTAGAGATGTAACTTCTCTTATGTGTAAAAGATTCTAAGTAGAAGACAATCATGATGATATATATCCACAAAGAAGGATATACACACAAAATGGTTACAAGAAGGAACAAACTAGATATCCAAAAAGGAAGTCATAAATATATCAATGAGATCTTTTGCTTGGAAGCATAACACATGGCCTAATATTTTCTTATTGTATAATATGAACTTCCAACATACGAACATCAAAGACATCCCAACTAGTGGTAAGACATCATCGTTCGGATGGTTTGAGAAAGCAAACAAGTACTACAAGAACGAATCAAGAGATTCATGCTATGATGCAACCTGGAAAAGAAAAGACAGGTTGGGGCCTTTGCAAGAAAAGAATGCATGAAGTGGATACTTGTTACCGAGACAACATTGGATTGATGTAGTAGATAGTTGTTCTTTGATCATCCTAACTTGGCTCCAATAATCACATGGTCTCAACACCTTCCTTATAGGTGAGCCAAGCATCCAATGCATCTCCAGTTGTTCCTGGAACAGCAAAACAAACAAAATGGTGCCCAAACTCATTGGGACCAAAGAGTTAGAAAACCAGCAATACATAGGACAAACTCCACATACATATGTGCATATAGATATGAATTTGAATTTCATGCACACTTTAGCCAATTTATGACAAGGTGGAGTTTCCCCTGTATATTGGGTCAAAGAAGGAAAGCAAGCAAAAGAAGTTGTATATAGTAGCTAGATACACATGCTCAAGACTCTCAAGAATCAACTCAACACAAAGTTGATAAGTCACCAAAAGACAAGGTATCAAGTGATAATAAGATCGTAAAACAAAAAGAACTATCACTTGAAGGATATCAATTAAAAGATACCTCAAGGAATGAGATATCCATTGACACATGCCAAATAGAAGGCAACAAGAAACCAATTGAAGGAAAACAAACACGAGGTATCTAGTTTCCAAAAGAGAGCTAGGTTCCAACAAACCAAGCCCTCGACAAATTTTCATGATGGCACAAAGCATCATAAAGAGCAAGACTTGCCTCCCATCAACACACACTTGATGGGGATCAAAAGATTTTATGATGGGTGAATAAAGAGAGTGTTCTAAAGAGAATAGGATAGCTCCCCCAAGGGACGTGCATTATATAGAATTTGCATTTGAATAAAAAACGCACACGATGGGATTATCACTTTCTCTATATCTATAAAAACACTAGACATGTTAAAATAGATTCATAAGAGGCAAGGAAGACAAACGAAACACAAAATCCAATGTAAAGATGATTAGCAATTCCTATCACATGATGGGAATACCAATTGTGAGGGACAAGAAGTATTTTCGAAGAGATACTCATTGGTAGATCACAAATATATCCAAGATCATCTTTACCCATAAAACGCAAGCAAATGACACTTGTAGAGCTAACATGCCACCTAGGAACAAGATAATTTACAATATCAACACTAAGTGGCAACACGTCAAATGTACACATTTTCTAGGTTTGTAATATGCACATAGCATATTACTCCCCCATAATGTGATAAACCAACAACATTAACAAGTGGCAAATTAAACCAACAAGGGATACTTAATGGACCATATAGAATTTGAATTTCTCATGAGTAAGACATACCACATAGAAACTAGATAATCTTGAAGTATCAAAACTAAGTGGTATTCCCCATGTATACACATTTATAGGATTGTGAGCTGTGCAAAGCACATCACTCCCCCACAATGGGATAATCCATTAATCTCTCACAAGAGCCAAAAAAAAATATAAACAAGATGCAAAAAGGCTCAATACAAGACTCACATGTACATGATATGCAAACCAACATACCCATACTCGATTACTCAAGATAAGCAAGTTGGAAGCACAACATATACAAACGCATGCAAGGTACAAAACCACAACATGCAAAGGGCGAGCACCTAACAATGTAAACAGTTTAAGTATAAGTTACCGTAAGGAGGCACATTGGATATAAGATAGAAACTCGATAATCCAAATGACTTGGCTTGAGATAATATGAATGATGAAGACCCCTCAATTCTTCATTATGTATCCAAGTCTCTAATGTCCTCCATAGTCACCTATTGATCAAGTTTGAGCTTGTTGGTACCCAACTACGTTGGGTCCTAAGAGGTTAATCCCAATAGGCTTGGCAACCCAAATGGTTCTTTTCTTCACACCATTTTGAGTACCAACAAACTTGGCAAACACATTGCCAACTTTATCCTTCCCAAGGGAATAGATATCATCAATAGTGATTGGGTTGGATAAGTTACCTCTCGTGCAAGACGAAGCGACGTGACCCTTCTCACGACATAAGTAGCAACATCTACCCTTTTTTTTTCTTCCCAGTTGATTTCTCACCTTGGGGAGTGTTGGCTTGGGTCTTATTGGGAAGAGGCCTTCCTTCAACTTGTAGCTGAGTGTGTGATTGAGTTTGTGGCCGCTTCCCTTGTTGCTTGTGACTTTGAGACTTCGTCCTCAAAGGGAAAGATCTAACATGGTGCCCTTTAACTTTGCACTTGAAGCAAATGATTTTGGCCGAATTCTTAACTCGTTCTAGGCCACTCTTGTTCTTGTTTGAGTTTACTCCAACATCATTTTTGTCATTCGGAGATGTTTGCTCACACAGGACGTTGTTGAGTGTGGACATCCCTTCATGACACTGTTCCAAGTCTTTCTTCAAAGAAGTGACTTGGGCCTTGAGCTCTTTGATTTCCTCTGCATGGTTAGTTTTAATGCAAATACTAGAGGAAGTGTAAGTTTCATTGTTAGAGCAACAAGGCAAGGAAAGTAATTCATCACACGAGGTAGCAACATTATGAGTAGACGAATTACAAGGACTAACACATGGAAATATAGTACTTTGACTAGAAGTAGTGCCATTGTCCACATGAGGCTTATTTGATGTTACCTTGGTGATGATAGCCTCATGAGCTAACTTTTGCACATTATAGGATGTTAGAAGATCGGCATGAGAGCTTGTGAGCATTACATGGTTTTCTTCCAACTTCCCATAATTGCTAGTTACTAAATCAAGTTGAGCAGGTAGCTCAATATTCTCCTTCAATGTTGATACTTCAAATGAGGTAGAGTTAGATGTACAAGTATCATCAACAATATGAGAGGAGTAAGTAGCAAATAGAGACTTCTCATGAGTAGATTGAAGCTCCTCATAGATCTTAGAGGTTTTGATGAGCTCTCCGTTGACATTATTGCATTCAAGGAGAAGGACCTCAAAATCCTTTTTAAGTTTATCATGAGCAACTTCAATCTCTCCTTTTGAAGGTCTTAAGTCTCTACATTCTTGATGACTCTTCTCAAGTTCATGTTCAAGTTGTTCACTTTTAGCTTGTTCATGATTAAGTGAATCATTACAATTTTCAAAGTAAGCAAGAACATCTTGGAGTCTTTGAAGAGCATTATTTTTAGCTTTATGAAGAATTTTACTGATCACATACATATTTTCGGTCAAATCATCATCATCATCCTCATCGCAAATATCATCGTTATTGCACAGGGAAGATGATACCTCATTATTACCTCTTGCCATGAGGCACATGTGAACTGGAGGAGTTGATGATGATTCTTTTGGTGAATCAGATTCTTCATTAGTCAAAGGTACTTCATATTTCTTGATTTCCCCTAAATGATTAGTCATAGAGCAACTAGGGAGAAACAAGATATTTTGATCAAGAGGACACGAGGAAGCAGGCATATCACCACAAACATTTGTCGAGGGATCTTTAGGTGAAATGCATGACCTATCAGCACAATAATTTACACTATGTGTGGTGCTAGATATGCTCGTGTCCATAGAGGCTATGACATTTTCATCAACATATATTTCTTCACTCACCATGTCATTACCTTGTGAGATTGAAGATGCTGAGGTGTGCAAGCAATCGGATATGGAAGTAGTGGTGGACTCTTTAAGATCGAAAAGAGTGAAGAGCTCATGCACCAACTCCTTCATCATAATACCGTCTTCATCAAGATTGGACCCACCATATATATCTTCAAGTTTAGTCCGAACTTCATGAGCTGACTTGCAAGTCGAGATAGACTTAAACACTTCAGGACTGATGGTTCGATGAATGGCAAGTAAAGCCTCACAATCAAGATACATCTCATTAGTAGATGAAGATGTATCATACTTTTTGTCGGCAATCCCTACAAGAACAATTCGTAAAGTATTTGGGCCCATGGCCCGAAAGTGATGAAGCATACGAATTCTCCATAGGGTATAATTTGTGCCATCAAAGTCAAAGATGCCATTGTGCACTAATCCAATAGTCGACATCAATACTCTCTAGGTCGTGAAACCTAATTAAAGAGAGACCTAGCTCTGATACCAATTGAAAATACCTCGATGACACCTAGAGGGGGGTGAATAGGCTATTTAAAAACTTCTTCGGATTTGGCTTGAAACTAATGCGGAAATAAACTAAAAGGGTACTTGTCAAGCACAAATCCTAAATGCACTAGGCACTGCAACGTGTATCAACAACACGATCTACCAAGATGGACACAATACAGTTACTAACAAGCACAAGTAAGTTACACAAACTTACTTGAGCTATATCACACGACAAGTAGGTGAACAACACAAGATACTAGATCACACTATATCACACGATATATCAAAGGTTGCAAGTGTGAACGTGTGGATATAGAGGGTATGCTTGAATGATTAATCTTGTACAAGAAATAGCCAACACAATATAATGAGCACAAACAATATGCAATGTATGTATGCTCAAGTAACACAAGTAAACCACAAGTAAGGAGTTAGGGTTAAGGATAACCAAGGTCACTGAGACGAAGATGTATCTCGATGTTCACTTCCTTGGAGGGAAGCTAGTCACCGTTAGAGAGCTGGATGTTACCACGAAGGCACACCAACGCCATGAAGGCTCACCCTATTCTCCCTTTGAGATAACACCACGAAGGCGTTTCTCAACCACTAGTGGTAGGACTTTGAGGTTGCTTCCAAACCCTCACAAACTTTTCCGGGGGTTAATCACACGGATTGATTCCTCTCCGAAGAACTCCTACCGCCTAGGAGTCTCCAACCTCCAAGAGTAACAAGATCACGGGGAATGCTGAAAACTTCCTCAAACCTCAAATAGCTTGGGTTGAGAGGAGGAGAGGGAGATGATCCATCTTTTCATTGGAAAAACTCTCAAAGGGGCTCACAAATGCTCTTGGGATCTAAGATTTGGTGTGAGCAAATGTGTGTGAGGTAGAAGTGTGTTCTTATGAGGATAAGGCTGTGTTGGGCTGCACTCTCACAAAGTGGGAGGGGGTATTTATAGTGGGGAGAGAAAAACAGCCGTTGGGGACACTTTAAGTCACACAGGGTCCGGACGTCTGATAGTTTCCGGAAGTCCGGGCGTCCGCGAGGGGTCGGACGTCCGAAAGGGGTCGGTCGTCCGAGGCCTGTAGATATCACTGAAAATACTGTGAATTGAACAGCGACCGGACGTCCGGAGAGGACCGGAAATCCGAGTTATTCGACTCAACTTCTTCTGGTGGGAGGTTCCGGATTTCCGAAAGGGGACGGACATCCGGCCCTCGGACGTCCGGAGGGAGCCGGAAATCCAAGTTATAGAGCTCACATTTTTCTGGTGCAGGGCTCCGGATTTCCGAAGCCTGTTGGTCGTCCGACCCTTGACTGGCCCTCGGACGTCCGGAGGGAGCCGGAAGTCTGAGTTATATGGCTCAAGTTTCTCTGGTGCATAGTTCCGGAATTCCGAAGCTGGTCGGATATCCGGGCCTCGGATGTCCGGAGGGAGCCGGAAGTCCGAGTTATATGGCTCTGATTTCTCTCGTATAGGATTCTGGATTTCCGAAGCAGTCGGTCGTCCGGAGGAAGCCGGATGTCCGAGGCACTGGTTCTGTTTTCAGATAACAGCAGAGCAGTGGAGATGTGGTCTGAGCAGAACAGTGGAGATGTAGTTTGAGCAAGTTCATCGCAAAACCTGTGATCCCCTCTTAATAGTGCGGGATCCCTAAAGACTCAAGAATCATAAAAGGGGTACTGATGATCCATACTTGAGTGTATACTTTTATTCGCTGATCATCACTCCGCACAACTAATGTCAAAGGAACTGATACCTTTGAGTTAGCTCTTTCACTTGAGCTTGATGTTGTTGTTCCTTCTTGGCTCAAGTTGAAAGCAAGACATGAGGAAGTCTTCAAGTAGCTCTCCCATACACAATGTGGAAAGCCTAGCTTATGTATTCATCTTCATTTGTCCACCATGTGAACATCCACACGAATCAAGCATGTAGTGCTCAGGAATGCTTATCTTGATCTTGTCCTTGTTAGCACATGAGCTTGTCCTTATCAACACATGATCATTAACAATAGTTTCAATGATATATTCGTGGTGATCCACTTGAACTTGCACACCACAATCTTGATGACGATCGCCACTTGACGTCATCCTTCATGGGTTGTATGAGATCTTCCTTTTGACGCAAGCCCATGGAAGCACACCTAACCCCCACATAGGACTCTCACAAAGACCATGGGTTAGTACACAAACACGTAATGTACAATGCTTACCATACCATGGGATCACTTGATCCCTCTCGGTACATCTTATACGCTTTATGTGTTGATCATCTTGATTTACTCTTTGTCTAAGATCTTGATCAACCTAGTGTCTCTATGACCATTCTTTGGATAATACCTTGAATACCATCTTGGTCATCATATAAACTCCTTGAACCCAACAGATGGACTTCAAGAAGTGCCTATGGACAAATCCTATAAATATAACTTAAGGCAACCATTAGTCCATAGGAATTGTCATCAATTACCAAAACCACATATGGAGATATATGCTCTAACACCAGAGAAACTATGCTACTACGGAGAAGGAGTTTTTAGCAGTCGTGTTTGCATGTGAAAAGTTCAGGTCTTACATAATTGATTCCAAAGTCACTATTCACACTGATCATGCTGCTATTAAGTACCTCATGGAGAGGAAGGACGCTAAACCTAGACTTATCAGATGGGTTATCTTGCTACGAGAATTTGATTTGCACGTTGTCGACAGAAAGGGTGCTGATAACCCCGTATGAGATAACTTGTCTAGGTTGGAGAACGTTCTTGATGACCCACAACCTATTGATGATAGCTTTCCCGATGAGCAATTGGATGTCATCAATGCTTCACGTAGTGCACCGTGGTATGCTGATTATGCAAACTATATCGTTGCCAAATACATACCACCTAGTTTCACGTACCAGCAAAAGAAGAATTTCTTCTTTAATTTGACTTGAGACACTACTTTTGGGATGACCCTCACCTTTATAAGGAAGGAGTAGATGGTGTTATTAGACGTTGTGTACCTGAACATGAACATGGACAGATCCTACAGAAGTGTCACTCCGAGGCCTACGGAGGACACCATGCGGGAAATAGAACTGCACACAAGGTATTGCAATCAGGTTTCTATTGGACCACTATCTTCAAGGATGTCCGTAAGTTTGTCTTGTCTTGTGACGGATGTCAAAGAATAGGTAATATTAGCAAACGTCAGGAAATGCCTATGAACTATTCACTTGTCATTGAACCATTTGATGTTTGGGGCTTTGATTATATGGGACCTTTTCCAAAATCCAACTGGTATACTCATATCCTAGTTGATGTTGATTACGTCACTAAGTGGGTAGAAGCTATCCCCACTAGTAGTGCTGACCACAACACCTCTATCAGGATGCTGAAAGAAGTTATCTTCCCTAGATTTGGAGTCTCTAGATATCTAATGACCGACGGTGGTTCACACTTCATTCATGGTGCTTTCCGTAAAACACTTGCTGTTGAGGCATAATTTATGCGTAAGTAATTTTGGTGATTGATGACAGTACCATACAGGACTAATCGTGTGTGTCAAGGTTTCAGGCAACATTCGTCAACGGCACAAGACGACACGACTCCTCTCTGCGGGAACGGAAGCACGGCGCTATCCTAGATTCTCTTCATTTTAGTCATAGGAAAGCCGTACTATTAAGAGGGGATCCGTAGTGGAAAGGTTTGGGTGGAATCTTTCTTTGCACACGCACACCTCTATTTTCTCCCTTTCCTTTATCCTTGGAGCGGCCCTCGCCTGCTTGTTCTTTGCGTCTCGGCAAAATGGTCCCCAGCGGTAGTACCGCTGGACTACCAGCGGTAGTACCGCTGGCTGGCGGTAGTACCGCCCCTGTTCAGCGGTAGTACCGCTGGCCAGCGGTAGTACCGCCCCTGGTCAGCGGTAGTACCTCTCCAGGTGCCCTGTTCCACCTACCTAGCGGTAGTTCGTGGACGGACCCTTTTGCGAAGACTTTCTCGGCGGTAGTAGTGTTTATACACTACCAAGGGCCAGCGGTAGTACCGCTGGTTCCAGCGGTAGTACCGCTGGAAGCCCCAGCGGTAGTACCGCTGGTCCCAGCGGTAGTACCGCTGGAGGCCCCAGCGGTACTACCGCTGCATGCAGCGGTAGTACCGCCAGGCAGCGGTAGTACCGCTCCTTCCCAGCGGTAGTACCGCTGGATCTCGGGCAGAGAGTGGGAAAACGGTCTGAATTTTCCCCCCACTATATAAAGGGTTCTTCTAGCTGAGGAACCCCATCTCTTACCTCTCTAAGCTCCATTGTTGCTCCACAAGCTTAAAAGTGCCCGATCTCTCTCCCTAGCCAATCAAACTTGTTGATTCTTTAGGGATTGGTTGAGAAGGCCTAGATCCACACTTCCACCGAGAGAAAAGTTGATTCCCCCACCTATCCCTTGCGGATCTTGTTACTCTTGGGTGTTTGAGCATCCTAGACGGTTGAGGTCACCTCGAAGCCATATTCCATTGTGGTGAAGCTTCGTGGTCTTGTTGGGAGCCTCCAAGCTTTGTGTGGAGTTGCCCCAACCTTGTTTGTAAAGGTTCGGTCGCCGCCTTCAAGGGCACCTATAGTGGAATCACGGTACCTTGCATCGTGCGAGGGCGTGAGGAGAATACGGTGGCCTTAGTGGCTTTTTGGGGAGCATTGTGCCTCCACACCGCTCCAACGGAGACGTACTTCCTGTCAAAGGGAAGGAACTTCGGTAACACATCCTCGTCTCCATCGGTTCCACTTGTGGTTATCTCTAACCTTTACTTTGTAGTTGCTTTTCCTTGTTACAATATCTTACTTGTCTTAATAGGTCTTGTTGATAGCTTCTATAGGGGTCACCTCTTTGTCATATTATTTGTGAACCCGTATAATGTTTACCTTAACTTGTTAAGATTAATTAAAAAGTGGTCGTTGTCTATTCACCCCCCCCCTCTAGTCAACCATATCGATCCTTTCAATTGGTATCAGAGCCACGTCTCTTTATTAAGGGTTTAACCACCCGAAGAGTATGGAAGGCGAAGAGGAAGTGAACCATGGGCAACCTGAGGGCATGGACTTGACTTTGGTCACAAGGGACGACTTGAATACGGCTATGGCAGCCCTCAAGACGTCCTTGACGAGCGATGTCAAAACCATGCTTAAGGAATTAATTGACGGTCTTAGAAGTTCACCCGAACCGGCTTTAGTGGTTAAACCCACCATTTCCGATTCGGAGGCCAACTCCTCTAAGGAAGCGGCTAAAGGTATGCAACCTGCTTCACCTCACGAAAAGGATGGGACTGGAACACATGCCTCTGTTCCACCTCGCATGACTTATGGAGGACCCGTTCTCGCACCTCGTCTTAATCCTGTTGGTCCTCCTCCTAAACTTGTGAAAGGTGACTTTGCTAACTGGGTATTTTCTATTAAGTCTCATTTGAATCACAGCTCAACAAACTTGTGGAGAATTATCGAGCAAGGATATTACCCCCATGACCCAAGCAACCTCACCCCAAGAGAAGATGCAGACAATCAATATAATCACTCTGCGCTGTTTATCCTTCAGTCTGCTGTGCCACCTGAAGATCTTCCCCACTTACGTCCCTTCACATTGGCCAAGGATTGTTGGGAGCATATTATGGTGTTGTATAAGGGAAGCTCCAGTATTCAACGATCCAACTATGAAGTGATACTTGATCAGGCCGATGAGTTTGTGATGAAGGAAGAAGAGGACCCTCGTGATCTCTATCGGAGGGTGACTGCTATTGCCGTGGCACTAAAGGATCATGGAAGTAAGGATGTGGATGACACTTGGGTCAAACGCAAGTTTCTCAAAGCCATCATGCCTTTCAACAAAGCCATGTCATCTGTCATTCGTCAGCGGCCAGACTTTCACTCTTTGTCTTCCAGTGAAGTGTTGGATGAGTTCATTGCAATGTCAATCATGAACGAAACTGCCGATAATGCACTTGCTCGTGTCCGATCAAAAATCACTTCACCCAAACTTGCGTTGAAAGCAAGAGTAATGCTTGAAGAAGAAGAAGAAGATGAGGAAGAGGAGAGCTGCCCGGAAGACACAAAGTATGCCTATCATGAGCACATGGCTCTTGCATCAAGGCAATTCTGGGGAAATAAAAGGAACTCAAGACCAACCTTCAACAAGAACAACTCAAGTGGTTTCAAACCCAAACAACGAGTAAGGACATGCTATAACTATGGCAACGTGAGTCACTTCGTGGCAGAATGTCCATATGAGAAGAGAGAAGACAATGGAGGCAAGCTCATTCGCCAAGACAAAACCAAATCATTTCCAATCAAGAACAACTTTGTGAAGAAACCTCACCCAAAAGGAATGGTGGCCCTGGAGGAGTATCCTTCTGATGATGATGATGATGATGATACAGTGGCAATGGCAACTGTTGCTATAGCCACTACCCCTTCCCAGAAGGTGTCTCTTTTCAACGCCCCCAACGAGAACCACATCACCAAGTGCCTCATGGCAAAAGGTACCAATCAGGTAACTTCTATCATTAAGACCAACATTACTTCTACTCCTTCATTGTTAAATTGTGTAGAAGATAGTGATGTTGGAGAACTTAATGAACATGATCTTGATAAGTTTCTATGCACTATTAAGGGAGAAACCAAGAAGCATTTTGTTGCTCTCTTGGAACAATTGGGTGAGGCCACTGACCTTATTGAGTCTCATGAGCAGACCATCTCCGAGCTTCATGGACATAGTCGTGACTATGCCGATGAAATTGCCGAATTATCTAGTACTCTTGAAGAAGAGCGCACTCTTCGTCTGGCTCTTGAGGAGTCATATAACGATGACTGCACTAAAATGCAAAAGAAACTGGATCAGGATGTTGTTCTTACTCGCATGCTTAAATCTGAAAAGTATGCTCTTGAGGTTGGCCGTGACAGACTCAAAGAAGAGTTTGACATACTTGACAAGGCCCACAAAGCCTTGAAAGGTGTTCATTTCGCTCTGAAAGAGTCTCATGATCAACTCCAAGCAAAGCTTACCAAGGAGATCTCTACTTGTCCTCCCTTTGTGCTAATTGATAATACTTGTGCAACTAACCCTTGTTGTGAGCATGTTCATCTTGTGGAAGAAAATGCCAAGTTAAAGGAGAAACTTGAGAAGGGCCTTGTGTCATGCAGACAAGGTGAGAAGAGTCTGAACGATCTCTTGAGCACTCAAAAGGGTGTCGTAGGAAAGGAAGGAATTGGACTTACCTCCAAGTCAAAAGGTAAAAGGAAGAACAAGAGCAAACGATCTCTCACCCTCATGGACATCTTTGTCAAGGAGGGTGAGGGTACTCAGAAGGTGAACAGGAACAAGGTGGACTATGGGAACCTCAAGAAGGGCAAAGCCGCTCCTACTAACACAGCCGGCAAACTCAATTCCTCTTATGTGTTATGTTGTGCTAGTGATGGGCATGTTTATGCCAGATTTATTGGTTCCTACGATGAAGATATTGAATGGGCTATCTGGGTTCCTAAGACCCTGTCTCTAACATGAAAGGACCCATTAAAAAATGGGTACCTAAAACCAAGCCTTGATCTATTGCAGGAGTTTGCTTCCGGTGGGGTGTCATGGTTGCTCGATAGTGGAGCAACAAATCATATGACCGGAAGCAAGGACTTAGTGGTGGATGTGCACCCTTCTCCATCTATGCCTACCCATGTCCAATTCGCTAATGCATCCTCGTCAAAGGTATTGGGATTTGGTAAGGTGGTCGTCTCTCAAGATTTGTCTATTGAGAAGGTCATGCTTGTTGAGTCTCTTGCCTACAATTTACTTTCCGTTCGTCAACTTGCAATCATGGGTTTTTCCACATTCTTTAATATTGACACTGTGGTCCTCCTAAGGAGCAAGACTCTTAAAGTAGCCTATGTTGGACATGTCGAAAATGGTCTCTATGTGGTAAACTTTTCAAAGCGACCCACTAAGACTGCGACATGTCTAATGGCTAAAGTTGACGTGGGCTAGCTTTGGCATCGCCGTTTAGCTCATGTCAATATGAGGTCTTTGCAAAGTCTCCTGACAGGGGACCATGTTCGTGGACTAACAAATGTGAGCTTTGCTAAAGATCGTGTTTGAAGTGCTTGCATTGAAGGAAAGATTCATGAAACTGCTCATCGTCCATCAACTCTTATCTACACTAAGAGGCCATTGGAACTTCTTCACATGGATCTGTTTGGTCCTCCAACATTCGATAGTCTTGGAGGCAGAAAGTATTGCTTAGTAATTGTTGACGACTACTCAAGATATACCTGGGTATATTTCTTCAAAAGGAAGAGTGAAACTCAACAAACGGTCATCAACTTTGCCAATGAAGCGCAACGTCAACATGAAGCAAAGATCTTGATGATTAGGAGTGACAACGGCACCGAGTTCAAGAACTATACCCTAGATGAGTTTCTAGGTGATGAGGGAATAAAGCACCAATATTCTGCACCATATACCCCTCAGCAAAACGGGGTGGCAGAAAGGAAGAACCGGACCTTGATAGACGCTGCAAGAACAATGATGGCAGAATTCAAATCTCCATACAACTTCTGGGCAGAGGCCATCAACACAGCATGTCATGCGTCCAATCGGCTCTACATCCGCAAAGGCTTGAACAAGACTCCGTATGAGATTCTAACTGGAAACAAACCCAATCTCAAGTACTTCGGGGTATTCGGTTGTAAGTGTTTCATTCTTAAAAAGGGAGCTCGGTTAGCTAAATTTGACTCTAGAGCACATGAGGGTATCTTTGTTGGTTATGCTACAAACTCTCATGCTTACCGTGTCCTCAACAAGTCCACCGGACTAATTGAGGAGACGTGTAACGTGGAGTTTGACGAAAATAATGGCTCCCAAGTGGAGCAAAGTGGTCTTTGTGATATAGGTGATGAAATTCCTCCCGAAGCCATAAGAAGAATGGGGATTGGTCAAATACTCCCCATTGAGGAACCCCTTATGGCCGAAGGAGAAGGACAATGCTCTACTCAAGTGGAGCCATCACCCCCACAAGCCCCACACGCTTCCGATGAACAAAGAGAAGACTCTCAACAAGTTGATCAAGCTCTCGGTCAAGATCAATTGCCTAACAATGGTGATATGCCCACTCAAGCACTGCCCCAAGACCTTGAACCAACACGAGATCAAGATCAAGAGCAACCACTAATACAAGATCAAACTAGTGAACCTGCTCAAGTCGAAGGACAAAGTGATCAGGAGACTGTCTCACAATTCCCTTCTGGAGCTCAAACAACCGGCTCAAGACGCAAGGGCAAACAAAAGATACAAGTCGATGCTCCCCTGTTATCTAATGAAGAACTCTTGGAGCGTCGAGCAGCCAAGAATGCGAACAAGCTGAAAGCCAAGTCACATCTTATGAAGAATGTTCTTGGTAGTTTAAAAAGGGGAGTATCTACCCGTCAACAACTTTGGAATTATTGTGAGCATCATGCGTTTGTCTCGTATTGTGAACCTCAACAGGTACAGGAAGCGCTCGATGATGAGGATTGGCTTATGGCCATGCACGAAGAACTTAACAACTTTGAGCGCAACCAAGTATGGGAT